>NW_024468042.1:352411-1587042 GCF_001896365.1 Talaromyces amestolkiae | reverse complement strand
TATATATATATATATATATATATATATATTGCGACTGGTCTGAGGTTAGTCGAACGAATGCGCGCGCATGTGTTTCGGATAAGGAGGCTGTGTCTGTAGTGAGCGGGAGTCGTGTGTCGCCGAGAAAAGAATGAGTGGTTCAATATTTCTCCCTCTTTCGCGTTCGGGGTATATTTTATAAAAGATCGTGAGCGTGAGGGTCATTTAGCGATGGTATATTGAAAGAATTTGCGACAGCGTTCCGAGGTAGTAGTAGTCGTGGATGACTTGATTGTACGAGATAACGAGCGAAGGCTGGGGTCGAGACGAGTATGACAATTCAGATCAAAAGTGACTGGTGTCACGGCGATTCTCTCACAGCGATTGACGAAAGGAGAGACAGGAACAAGAACGACAGGAATAAAGAGGACAGCCCCCCTCCTGAGATGTGGTCGAGGGTTGAAAGAAGGATTGTGTCCTTCCCTGGGGTTGGCTTACTTAAAGAGAAAGAGGAGTTCGTGACCTACTCCATAAAAAAGGACGTTAGCGTACGTTAGCGCTTGTGGGCTCCCGCTTGTCTATCATCAGAATTTGGTACGTACATCGGATATGATATTTACAAGTATACAAGTGTCTTCATGTTACACACTGCCATCAGTGTTTGGTGCTCAAAATAACTACCTGGGATTTTGTTATTCCATATAAGATTCCCATGCATGCACTTCTGATTCTTGTACAGCTTCATATTTTTTTAAAGGAAAAAAGTTTTTAATTGAGATCGTCAGCTAGAAGATCTCCACTACTCGAGCGTCAACTTCCTAGCTCAAATAAAATATGGAGTGGATATCAGAAAGGGAAATTTTAGATAGCTAGTACACAGTCAAAAGATGCTGTTCAGAATGTGTTGAGCATTATGTACATTGTATTAAACACCGCAACCTCGGTACGGATAACATTTCAATTCCCGCCCAAGGCTCCAAAATTATTAAATCACGAAAGAAAAAGTGGTCATAAAACGTGTATTAATAGCAGAAACCAAAAGTATATCATATATCAACACCGTGACACCAAACATTTCCGAAGGATAAAAACAATCAAATGTACAGAAATCCTGCGCTTGTTTATCTTGCCATCACGACATCCACCGCCCGATACCACGGCCATGCCTATACCAAAATGTCCAATGTGTGAACTTATTTCTTAGCTGGTGGTGGCCCCGGAGGCGGCGCATATACTTGTTCTCCGCCATGGTACGCGGTCGGGGGCTGCTGCAACTCGATTCCATTCTCTTGTTGACCGCCGTATGCATTGGGAGGGCCTTGTGGCGGAGCATAGTATCCCTGGTTCGGATCTTGTCGTTGATATTGAGGAGGGGGTGCGGGTTGATAATCGCCTTGTCTATATGGTGGTGGTGCCATCCAATGTGTGCCGTACATAGGGGCTAAACCGCGCGCACGGCGACGGCGAGCATTTAGGCAACTATATGACGTCGAATTAGCACATAAACAGTATTGCAGAATTATGTTGTCGTCTTGGGAAACTCACGCAAATAGAAAGAAGAACACGAGAGCAGCTCCTACAATGACCGCAAAAGCCACCCATCGACCCCAATTATTCCACGACGAGTAACAGTTGGTATAATTTCCGAAACCATCATAACTAAAAAAGAGGTCAGTTCGAGTTCTTTGGATTGTTTGTGATGTGTCTGACGTACCAGTAATCTCGTTGGTTTATGACACCCATCTTGAGAAGTCGCTTAGCTGTACCGATATGCTTATCTACCGAATGTGAGAGATGTATAAGAGCAAGATTTCCGTTTGAATGGGCAAATAGATAGTCGGACAGTCTATAAATTAGACAAATAATAAACGATGAATAGAGAGAAATGGATGAAGAAGAAAATAGATGAAGTTGATCTAGGACATGAAGAAATAAGTAAGACAGAGGGAAATAAAGTGAGATCATACCAGAAGGTTGGCTGAGCAAAAGGAAGTGGCTGAGCGTCTTGGCTGGCAAGCTTCACGTCTTACCCAATCCGGACTGCTGTGTTAGATTGACCCAATTAGAGACTATTCTCTTCTAACATTTAACCGTATTAGGAATAGCTGATTAGGAATCATAGTGGGTCCGACAGCGTATTGCGTATCCAATCGGCCCAATCAGAGCTCATAATCTTCTCCATATGAGTGATCTGATTGGATGGTCGCAATGGACTATTCCGCTTTTAGTCTTGACGTCTTTCTTTCTTCCTTCCTCTTTGAGATTCTAGCCCTAATTCATCAGAGACTCGCAAACCATTGAGCGAAGGAGCATATCTGAAGGTTATACGGCCAACGGTCAGCAGAAATATCATTACTGTTTTCAATAATGCCTCACTATCTGTGTATTGATTCTCATGTATGTGTCCTTGCCTGACTCTGCAGCAAAGTTGAGACATGTTGACGTTTCACCAGTCAGCTGCGCGTCAACGAGCCCGCCCTGGTATGCACGTACCGAGGCACACAAGGAAAGAATTGCTCGTGTTCATTCATTAATCATTATCAAAGGGTATCCTAACATTCAAATCATGACTGATGGTCATGCATTACCGCTCTCCTGAGACTTCAATGATCCAGCCTCCCCATGCTCCCGACCCAAACGCCATTTCCCATGTTAGTATATAAAGAAGACGATATGTACCATCACTTTTGTGCCTGCAAGCCATCTCTTAGCTCAGCAAGCCTAATGTCCTCTTCTTCATCTCTTGCGCCTTCTTCTCTCAGAGTATCAACTGAATCCATGCTCATCCACCCCTTTGCACTAGCCTTTCGACCATTGACATTATTCCCATTATTTGGGTCCGCATCGACAAATCCAGAATCTTTATACCTGCTCCCACGTTTCTGGCCGCGAGGGTCTGCGACACTTCCGGCACCACTAGCGGAATTATCGGTACCAGAGGCAGATATCTTGCTTTTCGCTGAGGATACGAGAGGTTTGTAAGTTGGTAGGCAAGCCGAGATGATGGCAATACCGGTGTGGATGTTGAGCCATAGGGCGTCTTTGTCGAGTTGAAGTGCACCGGGGCCGCGGTAACAGATGACGACGCGGATGATGCCGGTGATGATTACACTGTGTATTCTCGCGTATTAGTTCCTGCATGCCATCGAGAACTTGAATGAAACGAGGAGGTAATACCAGCTCCCAAGCATAAAGATCCCACAAACACTCAACCTCCGTCTCAACGAAAGCTGCAACTTCAACACCTCACTGATCGGTAACAGAAGCATACAGGCTTCAAACACCAATTCCGTAATCATCAACACAATCCAATAAGTGCCGAACTTGATACATTGTGGCGTTAAAGATTCCCAGTATGATGATGGCGGGTTGCAAACCCAGATCTCCACGAGGGCGCCGGGTATCGCCCAGATGATTTGTAGTATGATGAGTAAAAGACACAATGAGGCGACACGTTTGAACCAGCCGGTGTCAAATATCCGCCGGTAGAGGAGGAGAATGGATATGTTGGTGAGGGCGATTGCTGGGTAGTAGAATACTCCGTAGATGTAAATATACTATGCGCCCGGTTGTCAATGACCTCAAATTTTTCGCAATTTCAATAATCCAATATCTGAACTTACTTTAGCATATGTCCGATAATTCGGATCTTCAGTCCCATTTTTGACCTGTAGCAGCGCTTTGGCTCCTACGCAATCGACTACCGTTTTAGCATGCGACGAAAACAGAAAGTGTCGCAAGACGCACCTGTCATTTCCAGTCCTTCGCATAGTATAAACATAACAAGTGCAGCCAATATAGTCCAGTCGTCCCACCCAAGTTGTGCCCTTTTGATACGTCGCGCCACGAAACGGAGGATAACGGCCAGTACACTCAACGCCGTGAATACGGAGCCTGTGGCTAGGATAGCGGGCGCCTGGCTGTTATCCACGGCCGTCATATTGTGTTGGTCGCATGTAAAGTCGTATGTAAAGATCTGTTTTCTAACGTTGATGAAAACAAGTCGAAATCATGCCATCATGAAGGTGTTGGCCTCAGGCACAACGCGTGTACAGGGTAGAGCTGTTGTCATAACCAGGGACACAAAGGTACCCTCTCATGGCTGAAAATAAGATAAAACGAAAGATCCCCACATTTATTATGGATCAAACTGATCTGCAAGTCACAACATACAAGAGATGACGAGACGGCAAAGCGAGAAGGAATTGACTGGGAGGAGCATTAAGGCCTGTCAGCTTAATTACGTACAGTGCTTGTCTGTACGTTGCATACAAATAAACTCAAGATTCTTCAGTGCGGAAGCTGCCGCCGCTTGCTGTCACTTTGACCGTCACGCTATCACGTCGCGTAAATGCAAGTCCCTAGTTAGGCACTACGTAAAGCGTAATCCGGCCCCAAACCAAGCGTAAAATACGGCGCTACGCCTATAAGATGGGCGAGTTAGCGACCAATTGTCAGCACTTTTAGTCCCCGAGTCGCAGTGCTGTACAGGGTGGCGTTTGCAAGTGGTTACTTTAGTGTGTAGTATGAGCTTATAAGGACTAGCGTCAGTATAGACTTCTTCAATAGGAATAAGGGTACCAAGTCTATCAGGTTGCGGATCCGCCGCTGTCCGCACATACATATCCATGGACAAGTACGTCGTTATAAGGGCATCTCTATGCCCCTCAAGCGCTGACTCGAGTCAATACGTACACCTTTCGGGCTGTGACTGACGATCAACTAACCCTCAGATGCTTAGGTGCAGACACATACGCATTCCCCCTCAAACAGTGATACCGATACTACCAATCCACTCATCCAACAACGCAACAGTCTCATCCGGTTTCTCGCTCGGAATCCAGTGACTGCAAGCAAATTGCTCAACGCGACCATTTTTGAGATGCTTCTCAAACCCAGGTTTCTGGAAAGCCGCATGGCATACATAATCGTACTCGGCTGTGACTAACAGAGCGGGGATGTCAAGGTTTTTGCTCTCGTCGGTTCTGAATTTTGAGTAGAATGGTTCATCGATGCCGCGGATGTATGATTTGTACCTTTGACAGATATTAATTCTTTCGCTTTTATTGGATCTGGTGTAAGAATGACATACCAGTTTAGTGGTCCAGTATATCCTCCCTTCTTAAAAATTCGTATATGAGTTTCGTTCTCCTCCTGAGTCATCCACGAGGGTGGAGGCGCGACTTTTCCGGTGCTCAACCATTCTTTGGCAGCACCTGCAGGGCCCATATGAATTCTCCAACCTTCAGGCGTTGTAGAATATAGTAGCGAGGTTAGGGAAGGCGCATTGGCGTCTACGATTGCAGCGGCGCCATCCTCGTTGAAGAATTTCATGTATCCGTAGCACTCGTGTCCGAAATATTGCTCGGAGAGGGAATTGATAAAGTCGATCTGAAATGGTGCGGGAGGAACGTAACCGACTGCTAAGAAGGCGATGCCAGAGAAGTAGGAAGGATGAGCTAGAGCAATTGTAGAGAGAAATGCAGAGCCCCTTAATCAGTCAGAGCCTCATTCCGACAAAATCAATAGGAAGGCACAAACCAATCATGCCCAACACCAATAACCTTCTTCAACCCTTCAACCTCCAGAATCTCAATAATCTGATCCGACATCCGCTTATGTGAATACGCTTCTACTTCCACAGGCTTATTCGTATCTCCATAGCCCAACAAATCAGGTGCAACGATGCCATACCCTTTTTCTCTCAACCGAGGCACCATATGTCGCCATTCGAAACTTGAGCTTGGGAAGCCGTGGAGAAGTAAGAAGGTGGGATTTGCTGGTGTTGCGGCTGGGATGCGAATGTAGGCGTATGTTGTGCCGTCGGATGTGGTAGTGGATTTACTGATATCGGGATAGAGTTGGAGAGCCATTGTGTGCGAATCGCTGCTTGTAGATATTGTGCATATATTTCATGAAATCTTCGTAGTTGATTACAATCCATGCAAAAGGACGGGTATGTTTTGATATTTATGATTTTCGGCATGTATATTTACTTGCGGTGCTTCGATTATACGCACCTTTCCATCTAGACCTATGGATATCGTATGCCGTATGGATTCACCAATCAATGTAAGCGTTGGATGATTACTATACAATGAAAACCATGTCCACACACGATATGTTGGTTGGTTCTCCATATGGGGGGCCGAGGTCATCCGATTCATATATTTGGATTATAAATTGATAAAAATAATCATAATTAAATGGACCATTAAGCAATGCTGTGTCACTAATAGCCTAACTGTAGCATCTTCAGTCAGAAAGATGTCGAAGAAATCACTTAGCGGCACTGAGTGTAAAGAAGGACGACTTCATATATCTACTAATCTCTTGTCTCATATTCCACAGACTGCACTTATAACTTGATCTACATTACGATCCCCAGATATTAGAAGTATGCACAGGGGCAATGTAAAGCAGCAAGGCGAGGGACTTTCCAGGTTGGGGATTTAGGGCTTTTCAAGTATCCATGCCTGAGGCATCAAAATCCTGCGTCCCACTCACATCTGGCAATGAACCTTGACAAGAATTCCATTCTGGCGATTAGATGAGAATGAGTGATTATCCTGTGTACCCGTGTACCGACCTGTTCACCGTTTAGTAAAAAGTTGATGTGAAAGATAGCCAGTGTTCGCTCACTTCCGAATTAGAGACTATCAAGTTTGACCTAACTTGCCGATTGCGCTATCAATAGAGTACGTACTCATGAACGCTACTTCAGGGATATGGAAGTTAAAATTCGAAGTATGAAGCTCGAATGGAAAGTCTGGTGGAGGAGGATATTAGGCAGGTGATCGTCGGTCATTCAGAAGTGAGCGATGGGCCCGGCTCTGGTTTATTCCCCAGAGTTCCAAGTCGTAGTTGTCTCGCCTGGCTTCTCGGAATTTCAACAGGTGCTGTCTAGGAAGCTTTTAGATGGGGATCGTCAGCAGGGCGTTCTTTGAGAAAACGCCGTGTTCTTGTAGTTAGTCACCGCAGCTCCTTCTTAGTATTGCACTTTTCGTTTTTTGATCTCCTTGAATCTCGTCATCGTTGTTTACTATGAAGAAATCGCTGGTAAGATACTGCTTCCAGTAGCAAATGCCATTTTTGGGCTGTACTTAAACGCGATGCTGGTGGATGTCCAGCCGGGCCTTCGATGAAGGTGAAAAACTCCTTCGAAAGATACTAGCGCAGCCGACAACTTGATTTGAAGGTTCATCATCAATGGATGGTTGAAACTGGCATACATGTATGAGCTTTTCTGTTCTTGGGGTGAAAAGTTGTTTGTAGTACATAGGTACCTACCTAGCTAAGTTACGTAATTTTAGTCATACGCCCTTTAGGATTTACACCGATAGATGGACACTCTTTCAATAGTCCGGAGTCTGGTGTAACTTAACATAGTACATGTACAATTGATTGATGGTCTGATGGATTATCTCATACACAGTATAATCGTCTAATCAGTGCGAAGTATTGCCTACAATACGTATGTACCTCAACACCATGTATAAATATGACTAGTGTATATATATACACATCTAGCTGGGTAGATTATACTTCATAATTGTAAAATTCTAATTGATAAGCACTACAGAAACAATGATCCAACCCGCGAACCATTAGTGCACATTATATGCATATATCCAACCCTTAATAGATTGCATGCATGCACGACATCCAGCATTTGGGTTAGGGCAAATCCAGGATGAACAATCGATAGGCTCCCAACACTGCCAACACATCACTTGGTCCGTGTGTCTATACATCCTTTACCTGCGTGTATATGTACGAAATGCCAACACATCGTCTTTTACTAGCAAATTAGCAATTAATACTAGCTAATAATGTGGTGGCTGCATGCTCAATGTAGTTGAAGATTTGTGTTGGATCTGCCATGTATGATTAAGCAAGTGTTCATGTACGATGAGTTGGCAATCGGATGATGGTATCACATTACTACCTATGCAAGAGGTTATATTCTAGAGATGCCCAAGTAGTGGAACTCGACACCTTTTTAAATGGCCGACTTCTTATTCTCTTCTCCAAATTCTCAACAGTTGTTTGCGGAAGAAATACTTTGACATTTTACAAGAAAGATTGAGGTTGTACCCTTGACCCAAGCCTCTCACGGAGGAACGCCAACCGAGACCTTTCTCACTATCTTTTTTTTTTTACGACATGACTAGGACAAGTGTTCAGATTGTGCAATCGCTAATAAAAGCTCCTTATATCAACACCAAAGAAGATCGAGAAATACCGAATGTCACAGAACCACAAAAAGGCGCACAAATGAACAAAGCAAATGACACGAACACAGAACGAACAAACAGAACCGCCATCGCTGGCGCGCAGATATCGCTGCATGCGTCTTGACAAGAAAAGAGAAGAAGAGATACACAGATCGTTACTCATTAAGTCATTTCCTCGCAGTTAATCTTTAGTCCATTGACGAATGTATGACTACCGATTCGCTCGCGCAATCAACCAATGCAACACAGCATCCAGATTCGTCTCCTCCTTTGCACTGATTCCATAGCAACTTACTTCGCGACGCACGATGGACTTGAGATCCATCTCTTCAATCAACTGGTCGACCGACAACTTGTTCGGGAGATCGGACTTGTTGCCCAACACCAACAGTGGGATGCCGTCTAGGCTTGGTTTGTCTAATAAGTCGTGCAATTCTTCTGTTGCGACCGGCAAGGCTGCGTGGTCCGCAGCGTCGACGATATATCTATTCAAGTCAATTATCCTACTCTTGTGAGTTGACATTTTCATGTTGGTGGGCTTACACTATAGCATTTACCCCACGACAATATCGCTCCCACATCGGTCGGAATCGCGGTTGACCTCCCAAATCCCAACTTTCACCAACAAAGTCAGCACACTGTCGGACGACGCTAGAAAATGCAAAGGGACGAACCATTTCAACGTCACATGGCCCTTCTGGACCTTTTTTGTGTTAAAGCCAATAGTGGGTATGGAACTGCAGGGGGGGATCAACGCGTTAGTCTTGACTCGTGAGGGGGTCCCGATTCAAGGTTTCCCTTGTGACCGATTTGATGTCCACTATCACGGTTACACCCGGATTGGCTGGAATGGGGACTTACTCGATTGTGAATTCTCCTCCCTGTGGGTTGATGTGAGTAGAGTTCAATAGGTCGACAGGAAGAAAGAAAAGAAAGAGAAAGACGTACAGCTAAAACACGAAGCAACGAGGACTTGCCGGCGTTCTGGAGACCGATCATGGTGACATCCATTTCAGTGGCCCTACAAGAACAAGAGACGAACGGTCATTAGCCGGTTGATCAATAGGCATGGCGAGTTGACTTTGATAGCATGCTTCTGGCTCGTGCGGGATATGGGTCGACCCGTGTCCAGCCATCGGCGCCATCTCCGCGAGTTGATCCATTTTATTTTCTGGATATGAAAGAGAGCTGGTGACGTATGGACACAGACAGACTTACCAAAACATGCGCAACAGCCAGTCATAGATGGTTCGAAAGATGCCGGCCATGATGATGGAGTGAGTTGGGAGCGGTCAAGGAAAGAAGAACAAAGGTAAGGAAGAATGAACGACTAGTAAAAATAACGATGATATCTCAAAAAGACGCAATCCGAGTAAGCAGTAATAGTATTGCTGATAGTATGGTCGATGCTCGTTGGAGATTCGGCAAAATCGCAATCTTTGATGCAACCAAGACTTTCTTTTCTTCCCCCTCCATCGGCTGACCAGCAGGTCCGAGTTGAGTGCGATCGAAAGTGAATGAGTATTCCGAGCAGAATTATCGATTATTGATTATTGATTAAGTAGTGTGGATGTATGGCGTAGAAGGTTTAAGTCCCAGGTTCGCTAGGTAAGTGGATGAGTTCTTGTTGGAGGACGGGAAAGTCTTTGGTTGACGAAAAAGGCCAAGTGGGGTGGCTGCCTCTGCTTTTAGGCCTCAACGCGGTTTCTTCTTCTACAATCAACAATCTACTATTTTGACATCTATTATTGTACGCTATTGAGTAAATACTATACTGTCCCGTTAGAGAAATAGTGGCACATTCCTTCTCATCCAAGTCAATGTGGAAAATTCTCAAGGCGCACATGACCGATCGGAGAACAAATGAATGCTTTGATTAGTGCTACTCTAGTACAGTAGTTTATCATTAATCATTTTACCATGGAGAAATATGATTGATTTTTGGAGTATGATGGGTCATGTCAATACTTTATTGTACGCCGATTGGCTAAACCGTTGCAAATTCTGGCTGTCTGCCTGGGCTATTGATATGTTTATCCAGAGACTAGGGACTAATAGGATATGCACGACATCACGTTGGTGTTTAGCAGCTCGCACAGACTAGAGCTAAGGATCGGATAAGTTACGGTGTACAGGTAGTATAGCACTATATAGGCAGCTCATAAAGTGAGTCTGCCTTGTAGCCTAGAATTATATTGTGCAAGGTACACCGGGATTAAACAGATTGCAAGGCTGCAAGGCACCGATTACGGTAGGAAAGTTGGCTGTCATCCACTCAGATTCTATGTCATTCATAACTGCACCTTCCTATCACTACGTACGCCATCGCACCATTCCAGACTGTCACTATCCTTGCATGTAGTCGACCTACGGCTTGTCAACCAACAAGCTTAAACATAGGTAACGGCAACCTCAGATGAGCTTGGAAGAGAGACAGATGTTAGAACTTGACCATTCTGCTCAATATCAATCAAATCAGCTCCATCGGTGCCAACGGATTCACCATTGGAAAGACCAGCCGAGGCAGAGGTAAAAGTGACCGTTCCAAAGTTGTCAAGGGTCACCAAGCTGCCGCCAGACTCATAATCCTCAACAATCCATTCAGCATTCTGACCTCCAAGAGCAGAGGAAGAGTCAGGTGCAGTTAGGTCCTGGTTAACGGTCTGGCCGGTACTCAAGTTCTCGATGGTGGCGGTTCCGGAAGTGCTAGAGCTGGCCACAACAGAAACAGCAATGGTGTCTCCGGCATTGATGTCGATGCCGGAAAAGTCATAGGCATAGTCCGGGTACCATTCGTACCAAGCGTCAAAGGAGGCAGCACCGCTGGAATCAACACTAAAGTCAATGCCGGTCTGAAGAATGGCAGCGCTGTAGGTGTCGCCATCAATACCGACCCAGGCGGAGGATGAGCCTGCTTGGCCGTTGACAGCCTGAGGAGTTGGGACGGTGAACTGAGCAGACACGGAGGTGAAAGTGGTGCCTGATGGAGGCGAGGTCAACACGGCGCCAGACCAGTTAGAAGAATAGTCAACATTGGTATTATTGGTCTGCTTGGGGTGCGATAGGCGGTTGCGTCCAGCGACACGGGCAGCAAGGCCATGGCCTGAAGGTGCAGCAAATGCACCTGCTGCAAAGAGAGCAACGGTAGCAGCAGTGAACTTCATGTTTACGTTCAAGACTGACAAGAGGTTTGATAATGATATCAAGAAGGTCTGGGCAGATGAGGAAGTGTTGTGATTGTGTTAACGAAAAAAAGTCTGATCGCATGGCTGCAGCCCAGCTTATATACTTCTCTACGTCCCTACAAGTCTGACAACAACCAGGATGTCATTTGCAATTCAACACTAGAAGTGCGAATGGTTACATCGACAGATGTCTGCCAGCACGTCTTCCAGTCACCGAATGTTTAATTGACAGACGACAGAGTCACGATTCGGATTCGGATTGGTTACCGTCTCGACTTCTCCTCATCGCATTCGACAAACGCCATTACACACTGTTTCTAGATCACTTTTGTTTTGTGCTCATGCAGAGATAGTCGTAGATGTCATATTGTTCAGCTGTGTTGAATACGGGATCAGATGTAGCATTGAGCAGACCTTGACATGGTATTCTCGGGATCTACTCACGTTCCTACACCTGGTAATTTGACATAAAGCCTTATGATAGGACGTGAATGTGCCGACAATATATCAGGCGCCGTCGACTTTGAGCAAGGTTGTTCAAAAAACAAATATCTCGTCAACCGGAGCATTTTATTGGAGGTCCACAATGCTTTCTGTCAGTCACCATCGTTTCGTCTACTACATAGTAGTATTTCTAGTCTATAGGAGGTAATTGATCGACCACACAAACAAACTTAAGCACCGTCAGCACTGCTAAACCTCCCAGATGGCGCCATCATTGTTAGCCTCGGTCTAAATGGACGGCTTGCCGGGAGACAATAATATGATCGACAAGAAAGATGTGCTGGATGTAACGCTTGGTGCAATCATCTGGATGTGTTTTCGCTTTCATGCTGGATGCAAGTAAAGAAAGTAGTCATGTGTACATGAGGTAGAGTGGGTGTACCAGTTGACAGAGTTCGTTTGAACCACTGATTACTATGTATTGATGGCGTCGCTAGCTGGTGAGGCCAAGGGAAGCATGGTATTACGAAAGTACCGCGACTTCGAATTTTCGAGTGAGCAGTATTTTATGATAAATCCAATTTTCGACTCTCATGACTTTGGAATGATGAAAGCATTAATGTTTCGAAGATGAAGAAGACGAACACACCAAAACGGAAAGAGCGGATGACAAATAGAGAACAACATCACGTGAAGTCTCTGGGCATGACTGGACAACAACAGCTCTATCAGCACGTGATGATAACAGTCCGATCCACTCTAAAAATTTCCGGAAGGAAAAAGTCGAGATGGCTTCATCCATCAATGTCGACGAGAGACATTCAACCTATTGATTGAATGCTCTCAGGCCATTTCTCTTCAATCACACCCGAAAAGAAATGGTCTGTTGGTCGATGAGATAAACAACTTGTTTTCCGCTGCATTGCATTCTGTTTTTGCATTGACAACATAGAGAAAGATTTTTCCGACTGGATCATTCGCAAAATGGCTCCTGCGCCTACCGACACAGAATGGACCGTAGGGTTCGATACCCTTCGGCGAGAAAACCTTTTCAAGAATCCGCCAAAAGATAAATCCCCTTATCCCATGCTACAGGCGGCCATCCGACCTCACGTCGATTCATTCAATGCGCTTTTCGGAGAAAGCAAGATCATGGAGGAGGCTCTGGCGGATATGGGAACCAAGACGTTCTTGGATGGCGATGTTGAGACTCCAGAACAGCGAAAATTACGAAAGGCTCGAGGTGGCGCACCTCCACAACGCAACAGTCTTAATTTGCGCATCACGGAGCTGTTCCTTGACAAGGCCGTGCTGCCGCCAACCAACAAATTCATCCCTCGTAAGGCTACTACTGCTAATCCTGATTATCGCAACATATACCCTGCCGAATGCAGAGAACGACATGCCACATATCGAGGACGATTGCGCGCAAGGCTTCAATACCAAGTCAATAATGGAGAATGGCGCGAGTCCGTACGAGAATTGGGTCAGGTACCGATAATGTTAAGATCTAACAGATGCCATTTGGAATCGTTCAGCCCCCAGGAACTCGTTGATCATAAAGAAGAGTCCGAAGAATTGGGTGGTTATTTCGTTGTCAATGGAAACGAGAAGCTTATCCGAATGTTGATCATGCCCAAGCGCAACTTCCCTATGGCCATCAATCGACCTTCCTTTCAAAAACGTGGTGCCGGTTTTACCAGCTTTGGTGTGCAGATTCGATCCGCTCGACCCGATCAAACTACACAGACCAACGTCCTTCATTATCTGTCCGATGGAAATGTCACATTCCGGTTCTCATGGCGAAAGCAAGAATATCTTGTACCTGTCATGCTGATTTTGAAGGCGCTTGTCGAGACCAATGATCGCGAAATCTTTGAAGGCATTGTCGGCAATGCCTCATCAAAAGGATCTGCCAACACTTTCGTCACCGACCGAGTTGAACTGCTGCTTAGAACATTCCATGGTTACAACCTCTATTCTCAAGCAGATGCCAGGCGTTACCTTGGCAGCAAGTTTCGACCTGTCATATTTGCACCAGCTACGTGGTCGAACGAGGAGGCTGGTGCTGAGTTTCTACGCAAAATTGTGTTACCACACCTTGGCAACCAAAACGTGACGGCCACACAAGACTACGACAAATTTAAACTGATTCTTTTCATGATCCGAAAGCTCTACGCCTTTGTTGCTGGCGACTGTGCCGCGGACAATCCTGATGCTGTTTCTAATCAGGAGGTCATGCTTGGTGGTTACGTTTACGGCATGTTGTTGAAAGAAAGGCTTGAAGAATGGTTGTTGAGTTTTGGCAGACTCCTTAGGGACTGGTCATACAAGGGCGGCAACCTCAAATTTACGGATCCTTCCTTCGAAAAGGACTTCATTTCCAAGGTTATCAAACGCACAAATGAGAACTTAGGTGGAGCTTTGGAGTATTTCTTGTCGACGGGTAATTTGGTCAGTCCAACTGGATTGGATATGCAACAAGCCACTGGTTTCACTGTTGTTGCTGAAAAGATTAACTTCTATCGATTTATTGCTCACTTCCGCATGGTCCACAGAGGTACCTTCTTTGCTCAACTCAAGACCACGACAGTGCGTAAGCTGTTGCCCGAAAGTTGGGGGTTTATGTGTCCTGTCCATACTCCTGATGGCTCTCCTTGTGGATTACTCAATCATTTGGCTCACAAGTGTCTTATTTCGACGAACGACTTGGACGTTGCGCATATTCCCCGTGTCTTGGCGCAATTGGGCATCAAGACCGAATCATCGGCTGAGGTTACTGAGTCTGTCTGTATACAATTGAACGGACGTATTATCGGTTACTGCTCACCAAAGCAGGCTAAGATGATTCACGACACCCTACGGTTCTGGAAGGTCGAGGGTACGCACGATATTCCCAAAGAACTTGAGATTGGCTACATCCCGAACATGAACGGTGGCCAGTACCCCGGTATTTACATGTCCTCACAACCAGCACGAATGTACCGCCCTGTTAAATATTTGGCACTCGACAAACTCGACTATGTGGGGCCTTTTGAGCAGCCGTTTATGGAAATTGCTTGTTTGGAGGAGGACATTCGTTCCGGCCTCTCAACACACATCGAGTTCACACCAACCAACATGTTTTCAATTATTGCTAACATGACACCATTCTCTGATAACAATCAGTCGCCCCGTAATATGTACCAGTGCCAGATGAGTAAGCAGACTATGGGTACTCCGGGAACCTCAATCGCCTACCGCACCGACAACAAGTTGTACCGACTCCAGACCGGTCAGACACCAATCGTTCGATCACCATTATACAACGCCTATGGCTTGGATAACTTTCCTAACGGGGCAAATGCTATAGTCGCCATAGTCAGCTATAGTGCTTTTGAGTGCGTTATTTTAACCCTCCCATATTGAAGATAATCGGTTACTAACCTGTGATGCTGGGCAGTATGGACGATGCTATGATCATCAACAAGTCCTCGCATGAGCGTGGATTTGGACATGGAACGATTTACAAGACTAAATTCTACAATCTAGACGACAAGGATTCGCGACGAAACAAGTCTAAACGCGAGATCAGCAAGCTTTTCGGATTTGCTCCAGGCGCCGAAATCAAGGCTGAATGGCGCACCACACTCGACGAGGATGGTCTGCCTCACCCTGGTGTCAAGATCAAGGAAGGTAGCTATGTTGCAGCTTGGTATAGCGTCCGATACGATGCCGGTAGTGACTCGTATGTAAACGTTGACGGACAAACTCATTTCCTCAAATACAAAGATGCAGAAGAAGGATACATCGACACCGTCCGTCTTGTTGGAAATGAGAACGGAAACGAGCCACTACAAGCGATTAGTGTCAAGTTCCGTCTCCCGCGTAAACCCATTGTGGGTGACAAATTCTCGTCCCGACACGGCCAAAAGGGAGTATGTAGCCAGCTGTGGCCTGCGATCGATATGCCTTTCTCCGAGAGCGGTATCATGCCTGATTTGATCATCAACCCTCACGCTTTTCCTTCTCGTATGTGCCTCTTACAACCGATCCTCCAACCAGGCAATTCAAGCTAACGAAACAGGTATGACAATCGCCCAAATCATCGAATCCATGGCCGGCAAAGCCGGCGCTCTTCACGGTCACCCGGTAGACTGCACACCCTTCCAATTCAACGAAGAAAACACCGCAGCCGACTACTTTGGCCACCAACTCCGCAAATCAGGCTACAACTACCACGGCAATGAACCCATGTATTCCGGAGTAACTGGCACAGAGTTTGCCGCCGACATTTACCTCGGTGTCGTCCACTACCAACGTCTCCGACACATGGTTAACGATAAATTCCAAGTCCGTACCACTGGCCCCGTGAACAGCGTCACCGGACAGCCGGTCAAGGGTCGTTCGAAGGGTGGCGGTATCCGTGTCGGAGAGATGGAGCGTGATTCCTTGCTGGCGCACGGTTGCGCGTTCTTGCTGCAGGATCGATTGATGAACTGCTCTGATTCTACGCGTGCCTGGATCTGTCGTGACTGCGGCTCATTCTTGTCTACTCAGGTTGCCGTTTCCTCCACTGGTTCGTCCGCTTTGACTGCCGGAGCAAGCAAAGCCGCTCTTGCAGCAGCTGCAAAGGCTACACCAAACAACCAAGTCATCACATCCAATACTTCGCGCATAAGTTCCGTGAACGCTCTCGGCGGCACAAACGGTATCGTGCGATGCCGTCGTTGCGCACGCGAAGCTGTCTTCGACGATTCGCGCGCCATGATCTGGGAGGATGGCGATGGCAACCGCTTCGTTGGTGGTGACAATGTTACCGTTGTCGTTGTGCCGGGCGTGTTGAGGTATTTGGACGTCGAGTTGGCGGCTATGGGTATCCGTCTGAAGTTCAAGGTTGATCACTAGATAGGTCAAGATGAGAAAAAAGTTTATCTGTTTCGTGGATGAATGAGTGTATACTCTGTCATGTCATTTTTGGGCAATGGGTTGTTTTCTCTTTTCTATTGATCCTTTTGTGTTGCATATAGCTAGGCGTTTACGCCATTGTACTTAGTCAAATTGTCAATTTTTGTGTCAATACACACCGGTTTTGTCTACATGTGTGCGATCTACTTTAGACGATCTAATAGTATCAAGTCTCAATTTAGGACTATCGACAAATCTAAAAAGACATTGATGGAAGAAATCCGAGCGTACATGCGTTGGCCGAAATTTAAAGAAATTACACCTCGGCAGTAACGTTCGTGAATTCTCCCTTTTCCAACTTGGTCTTCCAGAAAAGGGGGTCGGTATCGTTGAATCCATGGTGAACCCATCCTTCTTCCTTGACATGGTACAAGTTGATGTAACCACCAGAGTATGCGTCACGGTGAGTAGCAGCAAGGATACTTCGTCGGCCGAGTTCGAGGGCTTCGTCGGTGGAGAGGTCGTATCTGTATTCAGCGTCTAGCACACCGTAGGCGAAGGTTTGACCGGAGCCAACACAGAATAGGTTTCCGGGGAGACGGGTGCCGTCGGAATCAATATAGTAGAGAGCTGGGCCTTCTTGGGGGGTCATCTGGTCGGTTTGTTAGCCTGTTGATTTCATCGTCTGTGGTTGAGGTAAACGAACTCCTGCAAGCATAGTACCCATGCCCAATCCCATGGACTTGTAAGAGTATGTCAAATTCGCCAAAATCTTTGATGCTGCTGCGACAGTGATTCTTCGCTTATGTCGGAGTTCTGCGATAATTAGTCACCTAGCAACAAACCAGACAGCGAGGTCGTCATACCATGAAGAGTACATTGCTCAGCCAAATATCTCAACCAGTATTGACAATCCTAAAATCTCATCTTAGCATAATCATCGCAAAAACACCAAAGAGGTACCTACAGCTGCAGTACCAGCCATAGTTCCCAACAATCCGGGAACAGGAGCATCCTGATCCTTCTTTAAAGCCATATTCAACCTTGACACGGGAATGACCTTCTTTACTGTCTGACTGGCGATCCAGTTACCGGCCGTAGCTCGGGAATCTGTGGCGACAATCTACCGTTCGTGTTAGCCATATTTTCTCCTTTCTGGCGTCCGTGGATGAATTCAAGTGTAACGTACGATTCCGTGCTGAAATCTGAAAGCTAAGGTTGTCGTTCCGTGGGCGAGTTTGATGGGTGCGCTTGGGTTCGAGTGGTCATCTGTCATTGCACGGAGGAAGGACGCGGGCTATAAGATAAACAATGTTCAGTTTTATGTTCATCCCAAATAGATGTATGATACGAGCTGCAGATAAATTGAATGCTTTTCTTGCAACGAATGCATCGCATCACGATCGCACACCCAAATATCAAAAGATAATCAGAGATTTCGTCAGCAACATACCTTTGCAATAGGAGGAAGGTCGAATTTCAGCGACAACGACGGTGTGCATCTAAGGTCACGCTGCTCTTCTTCGGAGTACATTGCATCTTGAAACGGAGAGCTGGAGTACTTGGCGACTAAGGTATCCATCTTGAAGTCGTCTGCGGGGGTGCCGGTTTATTGGTATGAGAGATCAAAGAAAAGGAGAAGATTCTGAGATTATTGCGATGAAGAAAGAAATGAATATTATACAGGGGAGCTGTAGTGGAGGTGGTGGTAGATGCTGAGATGATAGCTCCTGCTTAGAAGGAAGCTCCGAAGCTTCGCGTCACAGCTGCCTGATCGGTCACGTGATTGATTAAGTAATAAGATTTTGCTCGAAGATCGTAACCCTAAAGCCCTAACAATAACTTACCGTAAGCTCAGCCCTAATTTACCTCTCAAACATGTTCGGAGTTAACTTATAACAAGATCGAAATTATGTAATTAAATGAATATGGTAGAGAGAATTTTGAATGTGATAGAGCTACAACCGACACCTCCAAACTACCCTCGTATGCTCTCCTCTATCTTACTTTCATAGTGGAGATATAAACATTTTAGATATATGTCCCAAAGTCATCTCAAAGAAAGCGTATCATTTCAAATAATTAAATTACAGCAATCTAAGGAATAGTATCATGTCATATCATATCGTATCAGATCATTGAAACAAAACGTACGTCAACGCATCAAACAAGGATCGTTACAAGCATAATCTCATAAACAAAAGAAACCATACAAGAGTATACAGTAATAACCAAATCAACTCTATGCTGTTGCAATAGTAGCCGACTCGTTGGGATCGGTGGCAACAGACTCTCTGTTCCCAAGAGCTTCAGGCTCAACAGCAGGACGAGCTTCAGTTTCTGTGGCTCCAACTCCGTCCGCGACTGGGGCTACCTCTGGTTGTTGACCTGCGGCTACAGCCTCTGGTTTCGGTACCAAGTTCTGACCTATTTCACTTGCATTGGACGTGATAGGGTAAATGGACGGTTCCCAAGCGCGCAAATCGCCTTCGGCATCGTTGAGAATGTCTCGCGCTGCGGTACTTTGCTCATAAGGTTTGACGGCATCTCCCGGAACGATGGGTGTGTCATCAAGGAGATTGACTAGGCGGCGTGCATGCTGGGCGAGAATGATTTGCTTCTCGGCGCGTTCGATAATAGCGGCTGTATGGACGTCAAATGCTTCTTTGACTTTTTGTCGTGTCTAGCAGTTGTTAGTAGTCGGCCATCATCATGGAAGCAAGGAATACATACCACATTCGACAGCTGCGCCTCAGCAACCAAATTCTGCGCCTCAGCTCTAACAAGCTCTTGCTCCAAGGTAACAAGCTTTGTATTGGAGGGATCCTTGTACTTCAGCTTCTGAATCTCGTCCGAAATCTTGTTTCGTGAATCCCTCGACGGCTGCACCGAACTCTCCGTATTCCGAATCTGCTTCAATACGCCACGATATTCCTCCAAGTTCTGCGCAAAAATATCCTCTTGTTCTCCAATCTCGGATAAAAGCACACCTAGCTTATCTGAGATATCAGACACGCTTTCGTCGCCGGTAGCTTCGCCCCAGTCCGAGAGCTGAGACGCAATGGAGACTCGCTCGCGGCCGGCAGACTCGTAAGCGCCGATGACGGAATTTTCGTTTTTGATGATTCTGTAGAGCTTCTTACTGAGTTCAGGCTGTTGGTAGCCGCGCAGAGTGGTCATGGAGAAGCGATGGCGGTTGCTGGATTTGTCCTTGCCATCTTTCTTGGCGGAGCGTATGGAGAGTGAGCGGTTCCTAGGTATGCGGTTAGCTTTCTCGTCAAATATCACGGAACAAAGAAAATTACATTGTGATTGTTTCGTATAATTCTTTTCGACTATCTTAAACTGGTATGATTGACTGGGTATAATTATTAGCGAAAATAGTCCAGGTGAAAGTTAGGGGGCATATAAGAGACGCAGAACAGTGACGTTTGAGGCGTGAGGGGCGATCGCTTCCCCCCAAAAGTGGAGCTGACGTCATCCACAGCTTCCCACTCGTTCGTCTTCTCTCTTACTCTCTTACAACAACACTAAGCACAACTTGAACAAATGATACAGTTCAATTCAGATTGACCAATAACACCAAACGAAGCGAAACTACCAATCCCAGGGTATCAAGTATCAATCCGTATACCAGCCAACCCCGACGCTCAAATGCCAAATCGACACAGACAAAACAGACCATAGACTCCGAGCCTCTAACTATAGTACATAAAACCAAAAATGCCAACTCCAACAATGACTCGAATCAGAGGAATACAAAGAGGCTATGGAGACCGATCGATAATGCGCACGTCCATGTATCGACCGTCTCCTCCTCGCCGCCGGTATTCGATGTAAGTCGGCTCCCGCTCGTACCGTTCAGGGATCACTTCAAACGAACGAGTATGGCGCCGGGTGCGAGTGATTGTCGTATATGACGAGCGTGAATAGCGCGGCGATGGTGACGGCGAGCGCGTGACAAGACGGTAGCACGGTGAATTGTAAGAGTAATAATATGTGGGAGTAGATGGGAGTTCGCGGTAGACGCGACGGCGCTGAATGATCCGGACGGATGATGAGGGTTCTTCGATCTCTTCGTACCAGCACATGGTGGAGGTTTTGTAGGATTTTGTTATGCGGATATAGTGGTAATGTGGTGGTTGTAGATGTAGTAAGGAAGAAGATGTAGGTGGCTTCTTATGTTTGCCTGAAGGCTGGTGAGGGTTTTAATATTGATAGGACTTTCCACTGAATGAGACTGAAGCAAGACAGTTTAACGTGACCATCCACCATAAACAATGGATTAATGGTTCTTTATATACAAAATGACTCTCTCACCAAAACGCACAGTAGCGCGTGATACTTGACCAAATCGGAAAATTAGCTACTAAGACCCTCGCATGACATGCATTGTACCTGACAGTATGACAAACTGAACAGCCACACTTTTTTGTCTACCGAACAAAAGAAATGACTATGTCATACAAGACTTGTCCAGGATAAAAATGGCCGAATCCGAGTTTGAGGCTGAATCGTCCGTCGCGAGAGGTCAAAGAGGCACAACCGGAGAACTGCGCCACGATGTCAACACTATCAATAACTTCATGCATATTTATAGCGACACCGGCAAATCATACATCGTCATTAAGAAAGTCTATTAGATTTCTTCACATTAGAACCTATCATAATACATTTCTCTGGATGTTAGTCTTGCTTGGAGGGGAAGTGTGGCTGGTGCCTGCCTCGGTGGTGAGGCACACTGCCTTTACAAACACTCCTTCCACGACTTTCTCCTTCTTTTATCTTCTCTCTTCTCCCTTTTCTTTCAGATTCCATCACACAAGATGAGATCATCTGCAGACGTGGATTGAGATTTCATGGACCAGACGCTTGGACAAAAACAATCACCGGTATTCCATATGGCTACCCCAAATGATTCTCGTCTATGCCGCCTCCCAACAGAAATCCTCATCGAAATAGTCAAGCTCCTGCCGAATTTCTCGTCACTCTGGGCACTTATGAGTGCTTTTCCTCGTTTTGAGTTCCTTTTTCTGCAGCTACCATTCGAAATTTTCGACACTTTCCTCGAAAAGGAGACGCCGCCATGCATCCAAGCCCTTATGCGAGTCGCACTGGTTACACGCATCTCACCATCATGGTTCCCTGATATCAAGGATGTCACAAAACACATGTCGAGACACAAAACCTTTGACCTCTATTTCGAAGCCTTGCCGCAACACATTGAAGAGCCGCACTTGACCTCAAAGGTGGCTTTTGCGGTACGTGACATGGTCGAAGTGGCGCATAAGATCCATGCCGTAGCGCATGCCTGCCTGGAATATTACGTGAGAAAGTCGATGACCATAAAGCCAGAGCGCTGGGATGCAAGTCTTCCACCATTTGACCATTCGCAACTGGGAGGTCAGCCTCAAGGTCTTCCTATTCAGCCCACGCCTACCGGTCCCCCGACTTACGAGGAAGAGCAGATACTAATCAGACTCCTCTGGCGCCTGCAAGTCTTTACTGACTTACGCGCTGCTGCTAAACAAGACTATTTGCGGCATTGGTCAGTAGACGAATGTGGCAAGGTCCAAACCTGGAATGTCGATTGGCTGTTCCACTACTTTACCCCGAAATCAAACAGAGAAGAGTTATTTCGCACTTATATTGACTCCTGGAACCCATATTGCGAGAAAGAGCAATTTAGAAGCTTGATGGATTTTATCGTCGATATCACAGCGGCAAAGACGGAATATCAGCCGGGTTTACGAGAACTAGAAGCGTTTATGAAAGATCTGCCTGTAGACGTATACGAGAGTGGTTATCACGTAACCTGTCTACCACCTAAACCCATACTAGAGATTAGGAGAGGGCCAATAACAATTGACGATCTGCTTCCAGCAACTTTAAGCATCGACGAAATGGTTGAAAAGCCTCCCGCGGGATGGAGAGTCTATCACCAAATGACCACAGATCATAGATATTATTATTCGGGTGTACCGTTTGAGCCTTATCGGAAGTATGGATTTGCGTTTTGGCAGGCTGAAAGAATGGGCAACTTGGGGTTTAAGGAGTACGACGGGTGGGAAGATGATGGATCGATTCTGCGGGTGTGTTATTTTGTGTGGCAGAGTATTTTGAGGGGTGTTGATGTTGTGAGTGCCTACAGCTATCGTCATGTGGTTACTCAATGATGAGTCTGATCATGTCACTGTGGTTATTCTCGAATGAAATTGAAGTGCATCAGCCTTGTTTGTGCTACCTAAGTGGACCATGCTAGCTGGACTCTGCCTCGCTGTGTCTTACCGTTCGTATCACCTTCAGTCAACAGTCCCTTGATCATAGGAGCCTAAAGCATATATCTGAAATTCTCTCCATAATTCTCCTCCGCCGTCACAAAGCCACTCTTCTGCTGCGCCTGCCTCTCCTTTTTCGTGCCATACAGTCTGTCCAACTTTTTGTTCTCAAATACCAACAACGTCCTCAATCCCAGGCAGAGGAACAGGTTGAAGAACATGAATGCGGCACAGATCCATAGTCCACGTGCATATCGGGGAGAGTCCTTCGAAGGAAAGGAGTTTGTGCCGAGAAAAGGGCCGCATTGGCCGATGAAGTTGAGCATGACCATTGCCATGCCGCGGCGGGTATCGGAGCCTTGGTTATCTATCAAATTTATTAGGTCACGGACGTAAAGGAAGGGGAACGGGGAAGCGTACTCAAAACCCAAGATAAAATGTTACCAATAGCAGGAAAGACGCCACTAGCAGCAAGAAATACGCCAAAGTATCGGACACCCACGGGTTCCGCAGCAGCAATAATGACGTATCCCACCGCACCAACAGTCGACAAGACTGCAATAACGAGACCTCTTTGCTCGAGTTTATCGGCAACCCAAGTTGAGAATATGGTAACCAGAAACGAGAGGAAGAAGGGCGGTGCTTCGAGTCCCTGAGCGTTCACGGCTGTGAAGCCCATGTCTTCCAGGATTGTGGGCAGGAAGACGGGGAGAGAGGAGTAGCTGACGTTGCAGCTGAAATACATGAACTAGAAGAAGTCAGTTCTCTATACTTCGGTTGTGGCGAGATTAGAGATGGGAGGCGTACAGCAGTAAACCAAGGCTTGGGGTCAAGCAACGTCTGCCCAATATCCTTCCAATCAATCTTGTGCGACGCAATCTCCTCTCCACTTCTCCTCAAACTCCTCGCCTTCGCAACCTCCCTCTCTTCCTCGGTCAAAAATTTAGCTTCTCCCGGTGAATCAGGCAGGAAGAAATACGCAAACGGTACAAACGCCAAACTAGGGAGACCTTCCACGAGAAACAAAAGTCGCCAGTTCGCGATATGCGGATGTCCGGATGTGATGCCGTATGCTAGAGCGCCAGCAAAAGTTGCTGCGAGAGGAGCTGCAGACAAGAATATACCGCATCGAAGACCAAGCTCACGACGACTGTAGAAGAAAGATAGTAAGTATGGGACACCGGGACCAAAACCAGCTTCTGCGGCGCCCAGGAGGAAGCGGAGGGCCATCATTCCGCGCCAGCTTTGGGCTGCGGCTTGACAAGTTGCGATTGCGCCCCTTCTTTTCTCAGCTTCTTCTAGATGTTGTGGTGATATATGGTACATACCATGCAAACATGATAAATGCAGCCCATTGATGCGGCCGAAGGACTTTCCACATCAGAGCTTGAAACTCGAATAGAGTGTAAGAGATGTAGAAGATAGTCAAAAGCCAGGCGTATTTTCCGCTGTCCAGGCCTAGGTCTGTCTTCATTCCCGCAATTTCGGCATTTCTGTCCATTTTCTTTAGAATGGTTCTTCTTCGTTCCAGTACGCAAGTAAGGCAAATGACATACCCGATGTTACTCCGATCCAAATACGAGAGCAAAACTAGATAGCCATCATCAATTAGCGCAAGATGATCCTAGCGATAAAGGAGTGGCGGATGTACATACACATAAACCCAGTAATCACCGGAAGCCGACGATCAAGTTTTCTGAGAACACGCTTTTCGATAACCGGGTCAATCCCAGCCGTGATAGGCGCCAATTCTGCATCGCGCTCAACTTGCGCGTCATTCGGTTTTTCAACTTCGGGATGAGGAGCCGGCGCTTCTTCTATGTAGTTATTTTCCTCACCGGTCGCCATTTTGCTGTGGGATAAGCTCGAATGCTATGAGCGTGGGGATTGGAACAGGGTCCGGGGGCCGGGCGAAATCCGGGGTAACGAGTACAATCTTGTTTATAAGTCAAAGGAAAGTACAGTGTAACCACTAACCGGTTACAAGTAAGCTAAAAGCCTGACGTCTGGTCACACAGTCGGGATATTCAGGAAAGAAAATCCTTTGTCTCGAAGCGCGTGGGAGCGAACGCACTCTTAAATGCGTCTAGTAGGCTAGTCAAATACCCCGAACCACTCGCTTGACCTTAGGCGCACAGTACGGAAATAAAAGCTCTTTAGATCCTTAGTCGGTGAGTGCGCCGAATGGGAGATGGTCACGCGTTAAGCTAAAAAGCTTCTCCATAAATGGCTTCGATATACAGAGAAAAAGCAAAATGGAGAGACTTGATTGGGTTCGGGGTGCTAAACCCTTTTTCCGGAATGTGTCGATCATTTTCCGTGTTGAGGAGAGGGTAAATGTTTTCCCATCTCAACTCTTCTTTATAAATTGCGACAATTTGAAGAGTCATCTCAAATTTAATGAGTTGTCTGTGTCCTCATGAATGAATCCGCAACAAAGCATCTCGCACCGAGTCTCAACTCCCAGGTACGAAGGTTAGGCTTTGTTGTATCTGAATCGAGATCAGATTGGGGTTACACGGTTACATCCTTTCAAGCTTGCGAAAATACCCCGCAAAGTTCGGGGAAATAATCCTTCGAGAAAAAGCTGTGCGATCTGATCCCTGGACAGTAATCGAATCATTGGCTGGTTAATCACTCCTTTGATCTAGACTTGTCACATGTCGGTGGGTGGGATTAGGAACGTGGTTTTCAATGTTCGAATTCTCCAATCTCAGATTCAGGTCAATAAAATCCATCCCGAGAAGTAAAATTGTGACTTGTCTTAGTCATCTAGTCGTATTTCAAACGGTGTATTTGATTATTGTACACTGGATAAAAGCTGGAAAATAATTGAAGTTCGGGGATCTCTGATAGGTGGAATGGAAGACGGACGTATTCCTTATCTTCACAAGGATCTGGTATATTAGCACTCTTGTAGATTCTGTAGAACAAATTCTAGACCAAACTTGGAACTTACAAACATCAACAAACCATCACTATGCGAACGCCGGCCCGCCCTCGCTTCCCTCCACCCATCATCAAATTCGCCGAGCGAGATGATATCCCAGAATTGGTGCGCGTCTGGCTTGCAGCCGAGAGAACCGATCTTCTCATGTTCTATCACTTCCCCACAGAAGAAAGCAGATCGGAGTACGCCAAGGAAGTAATCAAACAATTCGAAGATAACTTCGATAAGCCACATCTTCTCGTGTTAAAGGCTGTGGATCCTGAGACAAAGCAGATCACGGCTATGGCCGTTTGGCAGAAGAGGGGATACAAATTCAGTCCTCAGTCGGATGACATATTCACAGCTGGCGGTATCATTTTGAATAGGGTCTTGACGAGTAGCAGTGGCGGGATTGTCTCAAACACCGATTCAAAGTCGCTGGAACGCTATATTGCAAGCCAATTCGAGCATTTCTTGGCTTCATGGAGTCGTGATTCAAAACATCTGTACCTCGCACTTCTCATGACCGATCCTCGGTTTCAACGAAGAGGCATTGGGACCGCCTTGTTGGAATGGGGTCATAAATATGCCGACGAAGCTGGGATCCCAGCATTCTTAATTGCTTCCCCAGTCGGACATCCACTCTATCAACATGTCGGTTGGAAAGATGTCGAGTCGCCTTTGCGGATTGACATGTCTCAATGGGCAGCTGGTGCGCAAGGAGGCGATATGGGCTGGGGAGTGTACAGATACTACTATATGCTGCGCATGCCGAAAACGGCTGTCAGTTGAGTGACTGATCAATGTGGAAGAAGAACTTAGGAACAAATTGAGTCAGCTAAAGTCAAATTGATTGAGCATCATCTTGAATGCCTCAGGCATGAAGTTTTTGTTGTGGCCTTAGGCATTAGTGCATGGATGGTAGTTGTAGTCCGCCCGACTTCCGCATATCGACTTTTTGAGAGACTTCCAGTTCCGCGTCGCGTCCAGAGCAGAAGAAGTAGCTAGCACAAGTAGCTTGTCTATCTCGCCCAACCGCCATCGACGCTCACTAATTCATCTACAGAGTCCTCAGCGACTAGCTTCAAAATCATTGCGATTCTTCCCATTCGTTGTATCTCGAAATTGATCACACTTGCCCAACATGCAGGACCCGGCGGGTGGACTCCCCGGCCAGTTGGTGAGCTTTTCCGATTGCATCAAGACTCAGGACTGGACCTATTGCTGACAATCGTATCAATTTCAGGTGCCGCATATGCATTTGGTCTCAAGAAATCGATACCCAGCGATGACCGCCTTGCCGACCGAAACTGTCCTTGACTACCTGCTTGCTGCCCCCAAGGTCGTCCGCGAGATGTATCCCATGTCCTGGACATTCCTAGATGGTCCTCAAGATGGGACCACACTACTCACATGGCAGCCGCTTGGTCATTTGGGGACTACTTTCGCGAGTGATGGATACGTCTGGGCTGACGCAGAGCAAGCTTTCACTTTTGAGACCCGAGGCTACGTATGTTACTATCGCTCTGTACTTCGGGTTGATGCTAACGAACGATTCAAACAGACAATCGAGATGTGGGTTCAAAGAAGTGGCTATCACCCTCCCCAGGAAAACATTGCAAGTCACTCGCGCCGCCGTTATCGACTTGTCCCTTCCAAAGTCCCCCCCAATGCGCCTCAGCCTGATCCTTCGCTATGGATAGTCCATTACGCGCGCGCCGCCCAGAACGATATCATTCCCGCTCAGCGTATCCCGATTACTCCTCAAGTACAGACAACGCTTGCTCAGCGACGATTCCTACAAACTCAGGGTCAGCTCGTTCGCAAGGAGTTCATGTTGCACGATCGCAACAACTGGCCGACAATCACATTTCCGGCTCAGATGGGCGCACAAGGATTCGCACAGCCACAAGCATACTATGCCAATGCAGGCCCTGGTCGGCAGCCACCATCAGGTGCATACTATCCTCCTCAGCAACCTGGTGTGCCCGCCGGTCAAGCACCTGTAAAAGCGCCTCGCGGTCACCGTACATCTGCAGGCGCAGCGGCTGCAGCTGCAGCGGACTTTGCAATGGAGGATGAAGATGTTTCTACTGGCGATATGCTTGATATGCTCACTCCTCGTGAGATCAGCAAGATTCGTTATCAACAACATCACGAATGGATGGAGGAAATTTTCGCGTCGCCTTATACAATCA
Organism: Talaromyces amestolkiae; assembly: GCF_001896365.1. Classification (NCBI taxonomy): domain Eukaryota; kingdom Fungi; phylum Ascomycota; class Eurotiomycetes; order Eurotiales; family Trichocomaceae; genus Talaromyces; species Talaromyces amestolkiae. Next base: position 1,558,905 of record NW_024468042.1, on the reverse strand, counting down.
AACAAATTATACCCGTCGACCTCGGTATTGGCCGCAAAGGAGAGCTCGAATCGTTGACTACTGGCATTTTCGAGGCTCCTGTGTCATCGGCTCACTCCAAAGATGGCAAGGACAATACTACAGCTCTGCAAGGAGGCAAATTGGAACCGGAAAAAGCAGAAGAATTTGCCGATCGAGTCGCCAAGAAAGTCTCTGATATGACGGCAGAAATCGAGAAGTTGAAGAGGCGCCATGAACGGAGAATGGCAAAGATAAGCCGGATGACCGCGCTGAAAGAGGCTGAACTACGACTGCGTGAGGCAGGCGCCAATCCTTCCGAGACCGGACCAGAAATCTGGAGATTGGAAGGGCGTATTGACACTTCCAATGAAGAGGAGGCGCCTATCGAGGAGACTATCGAGGATATTTCACTCCGCATACCACGGTATCAGGTAGATGACGTCGTGAAAGACCTGGAGAAGACTTACGGCCGAGTTATCGTTCCAGCTACGAGCATCACTTGCGTTGAGAAAGGCGGCTTGCTGGAACGTATTGAGCCTACACCACAACCTGAAGATACAGCTGGGGCAGACGCAGACATTCTGATGGAAACTAGTATTTTAGATCAATTTGTTGCATCGTCTACGTCCACGCCTGGGCAAGTAGGTCAGCAGGCACCGATTTCTACAGCAGTTCCTGCTACACAACCAGTTCCTCAAGCCGGAGATGGAGACGTCGAGATGGGAGGTGCAGCAAATCTGCCCGGACAGCTGGGTACTGCTGCCGGCGAGACTGGGGAATGGGTAGTGGTAGGGAACGAGAATACTGGAAATGTTCCTGTTTCTACGGACAAATCGATCACGAATAATGCGTCTGGCGTGGAGACGAGCAATTTCGACGATGCAGCCAACTTCACCAACATGGACTCTGCAGGTGATGCGCTGGCTGCGTATGATGATCAGCATGACGGCTTGGATCTCCCGGATCTCGAAAACTCGGCTTTCGGAGATGCTTTTCACGCATCGGATCATGAGATGGGACATCATCCTGAAGACGATGAAATGTCGTAGATCATTCAATCTGTGAGTCTTGCTTACAGGCAGGAAATTTTCTCAGGGCTGTATTATGAGGCGTGCGGGTTGAAGTTTTTTTTTTCTGGGTTGGAGTTGAAGACTAGGGTTGTTGTGCCATGTTTCTAATATACCAAGTGAGGTGACTGATCTTGATTGAAAACCATAATCTATTTGTACAGCGCCTTGCAAGTGCGGCTTTACATAAGTTGCAACTCTTCGACTCTTTCTCAGCGCCACTCCCGCGGCCTAATCCATGCCAGGTTTAGCCTAGTATTAACGTAATCTACGACCCGCATGGAACGTTAAAATCTTGGTAAGCTACACTTAGCTTTGTACATAGTTACTCATATGTTCGTGACTAATGCCGTAGCTACATATCAAACTCTTTCTCGCGATTCGACCAAATTATGATTAAAGTATAAATTGAAGTATCATTATTTTTGGACGTTTCTCTTTGGGAAATCGGTGCGCAGTACAAAAAATACAGTGCTTGATTATACTATTGATCGTTCCTTTCCGGGCAATCCAGAATCACGTTGGCATTACACCATTGCTGCATTACAGCTATTTTCGAAATTTGAGACCTCGGAGCATTGGATTGATAGTTCCATTACAGAAGAAGATAGCTCTCAGCTTTATAAACACCCTGCCCTTGAAACTATGCACTCCATATCTATTCGTGCGAAGGCATCAACAGTGTGTGGCTTGGGGGCTTAGAGCGCTTAGTGCGGAATCAGACAGTTTCCCTGTACAGTACAGATGGTTACTCGAGTTTTGCGCTTAGATCTAGCGGGACCCGACGAGTGACAAGGCTACGCGAGGCTCAGCAAAGCAATAAAGCACAAGGCTTAGCGCAACATCTAACAACGAAATCGTGTTTTCTTGACTGGATATGTATTTCTGTTTGTCTACTCCTTCACGCCAATAGCGACTCTATGTAGCATGAACTGTTGCCTCCACTGGCCGTTGACTATACAACTCGACGATGAGCTAACCGCGTCTTCCTCTAGCAGCTTATACCGTGGCGTGGGTGTCTGCCCTGCCTCTCGAGTCAGCAGCGGTGGTAGAAATGCTTGACGAAAAACACTGTGACCCTCAGAGCTATAGTAGCAATACGGATCAGTATATTTTCAGCCAGGTAGGTAATCATAACGTCGTGATGGCATAGCTACTGTTGGGCCAGATGGGAAACAACTTAACCACTAATGTTGTAAGATGGCTTACAACTGTATTCTCATTAATTAAATTTGCTCTGATAGTAGAAATCAGTAATAAAGTCCCAATAGCAAGTGTAGATATAAGATTTGGGGATATTATAGTCGGCTATTCCCACTTGCAGTATGGTGGAGTGGTCTAGTATAACTTCAGTAAGACTGGTCTAAATAGATAAGTATATAGAATAGATTTTATTAATGCACTGCCGAAGCTGCTCCTCAATGCAATTGCAAAGCTATAAGAAAACTACTACTGTCATCTAAATGATATATCTGTATATCTATCAGCTTTTGACTGGTTGATACAATTCAACTAAAATATAATAGGCTCTAATATTTTTTTTCAAGCGACATACAAGCATAGTGGGGAAGACGATTACAAAGGCTGCGACAAGGAAATGATTATTAAATAGCCTAGATAAGTATCTAATAAAGTAATAATTCATTATAGCATAATCGTGTCCGGAAACCAGGTGATGAAGGATAGCATAACTAGAGATAGGATAAGTGCTAAGCTTGGTAGAGTATTATACTTTGAGATAGAGGGAGCTGGTCTAGCTAGTGTAATTCTGTCTGCCGTGATTTGTAGCATCTATAACTATGCTAATTCGCATAAGAATAAGAGTTAGCAACTATATGCTGCTGTGAGAGCAATGACATTTACTAAAGAATTGCTATGGGTTGTTTTAGTAGAAAAGATTACCAAGACTAATATATCTAGGAGAATAAGTGGTAGGTGTGCTTATTGTGTTATGATATGGCTGTACTGCTAATACAGATTTAGGTGCTGAAAAGTACTGAGTCTTATTTAGTCTTAAAGGTATTCTTTGAGATAGATTTATAGATAGACTAGAAGAAATAAAACATATAGAATAATTTTTTATGCTATATAGACAAGCTTAATTAGAAAACTATCAGCAGCAAGTAATAGTGCTATATAGCTTTAATAGAATAGACAAGACTTAGCTTGCTGCTGAGTTTACTAGGAAGCACTAGGCTATATTCATATCAGTATTCTGGTTAGATAGAAGCAGTGAAGATAGTCTAAAGTAAAGCATTGCTGATTATGTAAGTTGTATTCTAGAAGGGCAGATTCCTGAGATAAGTAGGAAATACTCATCTAGCATGAATGGTGACCTTAGAGCTATTATTAGTGATTTTATAGGGTGGCTAAGCATAACAGAGAACAAGCACTGGCTAATTATATTTAATAATGTAGACTGCGACTACCAGCAAGGAACTAATATCAACGCCTATAATGTCAATAACTATATACTAGAGGTTGATCATGGATGGATTCTGATTACTATGCGGCTTGCGAACCTCTAATAACTTAGTGAATCTTTGCATTTAGAGACTATTGACATGAGCTAAGCGTAGGCTATCTTTCGAAAGTGGTATAATGAAGACTTTGGTAAGACAGTTTTATGTATATCCCTAGTAGTTGTTGTATAGAGATATTAACTGATATATACAGATCCAAATGATAGCAACGAGCTACTTCGACTGCTTGATGGACTCCCCCTAGCTCTAGCCCAGGTGGCGGCCTATATAAGTGAGATGGGGGCGAGCTTCAGTACTTACATGAGGCTGTATAAAGAGCAGTGGAAGGGTCTGATAGAGATTAAGAATATAGCGCTACTAAGAAGCTATAGGAACCGCAGCATAAACATGACGTGGACAGTCTTATATAATACAATACGCTCTAAAAATCAGGCTACAGCAAATCTTCTTCTGTTATGGGCTTATCTTGACTATAAAACGCTGCCATTCTGGATTCTTCAAGCTGGAGTACATGGATCTAGCGCACTGGCTAAAAATTTGTTGGTATAGCTGGGAGACGCCGCCACCAATGAAGTAGAATTCTTGCAAGTAGTTTAAATACTACGGAGCTATTGCTTAATTGAAAGCCTATGTGGTAATTCGACCTATGGTACTTATCCTGTAGTGCACTAGTGGGCATTTCACATATAAGATAAATATCAATGAGCAGAGCTATCATGACTAGTAGTTCTTGTGATTGGATATACTATTCTAGGTAATTATGCGACAGAATATTACTAGAAGCAATGGCAGTTATTTCTATACGCTGAGTCTTGTATAGAAAGAATAGAGTAAGTAATAGCAGATACAATAGCAAAAGTAGATGATGAGGTATTATATGTACTATATAAGATAGATATTCTATTATCAGATCGAGGCAACCTAGTAAAGGCGGAGATGATGTACTAGCAGGCGCTAGAAGGCTACGAGAAGATCTGTAGCCCTAATCATGTATTAATACTTAATACTGTCAACAATCTAGACCTTCTCTATACTAACTAGGGAAAGCTGGCAGACGCTGAGAAGATGTATCAATAAGCGCTGGAAGGCTTTAAGAGGGTCTGGTACCCTGATCACACATATACATTCAGCATTATTAATAATCTAGGCCTTCTCTACACTAACTAGGGAAAGCTGGTAGATGCTGAGAAGATATACCAGCAGGCGCTAGAAGGCTACAAGAAGATCTGTGGCCCTGATCATGCATTAATACTCGATACTATGAACAATCTAGGCCTTCTCTACACCGACTGGGGAAAGCTGGCGGATGCTGAGAAGATATACTAACGAGCGCTGGAAGGTAAAGAGAGGATCTAGAGCTCTAATTATATATCAATACTTAATACTGTCAATAATCTGGGCAATCTCTACACTAATTAGGGAAAGCTGACAGATGCTGAGAAGATGTACTAACAAGCATTGGAAGGCAAGGAGAGAATCTAGGGCCCTAATCATACATCAATACTCTACACTATTAATAATCTGGGCCTTCTCTATGCTAATCAAGGAAAGCTAGCAGACACTAAGAAAATGTATTAGCGAGTATTAAAAGATTTTAAGAAGGCTAAAAGTCCTGATCAGATATTAATACTTACTATTATCAATAATCTAGGCAACCTCTATAAAAAAGAGAGAAAGCTGGCAGATACTGAGAAAATGTACTAGCAAGTGCTAGAAGGCTATAAGAAGGCTTTTAAGCTAGATAGTTTTCTATTATATGTTCCTGCGCTTAATAATGCCTATAGTTCTAGTATACTCTTCGAGGATAAGGGCCACTTAAGAGATACAAAATTAATATATATAAGAGCACTTAGAGGATATAAGCTTGTCTTTAGAACTAAATATCATTGGTACCAGGCAGTCCGGGAGCGCCTTAAGAACCTAGAGACCTCTTAAGACTCTCCCTCCGATAGCTAACAGCCACTAAACTGCTTAATCGATATGTAATAGACATTTTACCAGTGGCAGGATCGGCAGCTTCTACAAAATCAAGAAGACTTAAGCTTCTCAGGAAGCTCAAGGTTAGATGAATCACATGCGCATATACAGTAAATATCTTATACAGTTAAAGTGGTTTAGAAGAATGGAAATAGGCTTGGGTGTTGGTTTTGTTTAAGGAGCTTCGGGGTTGTCGTCGGATCTTCATATTCCTAGAATCCGCACAATAATGGGCCAGACAGCCGCAAGCTGGGCTCATGAGATGACGATTTAGAACACCAATGGGCTTGTAAATCAAATAATCTTAGGTCCTAACAAGAAAAACCTAAAGTAAATCATGTAAAGCCGAAGATGCAAAGTGCTGTTACATGGGGCGATCAATGTAGGTGATAGTTAAACTTATACTATATTACATGTTTTTGAAATTTGCACTAGGTTTTGATACATATACCCGTATGGATAGCCATGTACCAAAACACTCTACGCTCCAGGACTAGCAGTAACTTACAAGTCGACCGCCAATCGACCGAGAAGTCAATCAACAAATCAGATCGTACCATCCAAGCGAACAATCATGATAATGACCGCTCGCTTACTGCTCGGCTTTGATCATATCGACCTTAACACACTAGTCAGAACCTACTCCCTGCCAAGAACAAAGAATCTTCGGCGTACGGACGCCGAACCGGATCATCTCAGACTCTTTCCTTTCTTCCCCCCCTGCATCAGACCACTTACGTGCGTACGTCTTGCAGGGCTATGAATTCAACGCCAGACTACGTACCACGCCACACCTGCCACCTCCTTCGTACTCCCGTAGCTAATGTAGCAATATTCCGATTGCCTGATCGTTATGACATGCATGATATTGCTGTCAACACTCAACAGCGTCATGTGCAGCATCCAACGCCGTACATGCCTTTTTCTGGAGACCTCCCCGTGTTCTGAGAAACGACATGGCCACAAGATTATCGTTCACGTTGGACCATTTCCTCAGTTTGTTCGCCTTTCACATCGGTATGCGTTACCAGCAACAGTAGCCATATCCTTACGAATGACAGCCACTCGAATTACTTCGCGAGCGATTGATCATAGGTTGATTAGTAAAGCGATGGTCGTACAAGGTGTTGGACGGATTTCCATATTACTGTTTTTCTTGCTGTTATGCATGCAGCGTCGGAATTGTCCAACTGTGACCTTCAACATCATTTGAAGATAACAGCAACTTCAGGTTAAACGCCCGACTGCTGTGCTGTTATTCCTGATTTATTTCGCCGATAGGTTTTAGGGTTTGGGGAATCGGGCTGATCTATGAAGCTAATGAAGGAACAATTGAAAATGTAGACTTTTGGGTATGTATTATAGTCTTTCGTTCTTCCACACGATTCGGAAGATGACATTAACCTCGGTATCAATATGAAAAAGAAGAGAAGGGAAGATTGTACATCGTCACACGATATCTTCACTTATGCTACCAATGTATACGAGGCGTATCAAAACGGAGAGAGGTTTGAAAGAGGTAATTTATAATGGACTCGATTGGCTGGTTCTATCTGTTTCTCCCCTCTCAGACTAAGCCAAAAGAGGACTAAATGCCTATCTTAGACTTTGATGTTTCTTCAGGCGAAGATGAACCAATAAGATCAATTTAGATGAGCTGCAGTGTGGAAGGTGGAGACGGATCACTACCAGAAAACGGCCTGGCTCATTACGGGTCAATACAGCTGTATCGATCGTCTTTCGGCACGTTCACGGCCGTTGATCTAACTTCCCTAGTCTCTTTCTAACCAACGTTAATTTACTTGTACGTAGCTTCACTTCTACCTTCTTCTTCTTCTTCTTTTTCTCCATCTTCTCTAATTTTTGATGTAGCAGATGACTCGATTTTCACGGCGACCTTATACTCGGCACGGATGAGAATGTGAACCATCTGCATCGTTCTAACGGAGAGACAAAACCATCAATAATGAATCCAGACCATAGCGACTCGGATACCGGCTCGATTTTCACGGTCAAGACCAGCACCACTGCTCCGACGGAATGGACTTCGGAAGAAGGCAATGAGTCTCGCGATGGGAATGATGTTATGTCCATCTTGAGTAATTTGTATGTCTGCAACTCTACCTCATTCCTATGAGGGCGAATGGCTTAAATCTGGGTACTCGTTGTGACGTACAGATATGGTGGTGACTCGACATATTCATTATCATCTAGCGTTTTGAATTATCAGTTTGAAGTAGGACTCGATCGGTCCATGATTTACTCGATCTTTTCTGATTTCTATTTGCAGAATGGTCGACGATATCATGCCTACCACGAAGGAAAATATATTATGGTACGGATAGCTCGGAATACCCAAATTACAGAATTGATGATGAACAAGCCGATCATGATACTGATGACGCTTTCCAGCCAAACGACGACCAGGAACAAAACAAGTTGATGCTGGTAAGGTTTGCGCCTTGACGAAAAGGATTGCAATGACTAAAGTTTATTTCAGATGCATTTGTGCTACGAGCTGGTGTTTGATGGCAAGTTGCATTTATCACCTATTACCAGTGAACCTCAAAATGTTTTGGATATTGGTACAGGGAGGGGAGATTGGGCGATTGATTTTGCTGAGTATGTGGCAATTACCTACAAAGAATATCTGCACGATCGCTCACCTTTGTTCTTCTTAGGGCGTATCCATCTGCGCGCGTGATTGGCACAGACCTCAGTCCGATACAACCATTATGGTAGGAAGACCACTAATTATCAAGCATGCCACGATACGATGTTAAGACGATTGATTTACCACAAACAGGGTCCCCCCAAACTGCACCTTCGAAATCGACGATGCCGAAGATGACTGGCTCTACGCCCAACAATTCGACTTGATACATACCCGAACCATATGTGGCGCCATACGGGACTGGCCACGATTCCACAAACAAGCTTTCGATCGTGTGAAGCCCGGCGGATGGTTTGAGATGCAAGAAAATGATGCATGGTTCCAGCGCGACGACGGTTCGTGTCCCGAATGGACGAAGTTATTTTTGGAGAAACTGGACGAAGCGAGCATCCTAAGTGGGAGGCGGCTCAATGTCGCCCGAGACCAGAAACAGTACATGATCGATGCCGGCTTTGTCAATGTGCATGATGAAATTTTCCGAGTGAGTTAATACTTTCGTCTTTGTTGCGTGACAAGGCGCTAATAGACGCAGCTACCCCTAAGCCCTTGGCATGATGACCCCCGCATGAAAGAAATCGGTCGGATACGTGGCGTAGCCATGAACGAGGGGGTCGAAGGATACAGCTTGGCTTTATATACGCGATTTCTAGGTTGGAGTCCGACCGAAGTACGAATCTTGCTGGCCAAGGTGCGCTCCGAATTCAATGATTTGCGAAATAAAATGTACATTGCTGTGTATGCCCACTCTCGATGTCTTGTCTCCTAGTCCTTCTACTGACCACGGAAAACAGGCATGTCGTGTACGGTCAGAGACCGGAACAAACGGTCACGCAATGATTGAAAGGACTTGGCGTCTCTCCATCCTAGGCGTTTTCGATTTTGCTTTTTCCTTACTGATATGTATTTTGGCGTGCTCTATACCCTTTCTTTCTTCTTGAAGATGTGCTCTCCCAATTGTCATCTTTCATTCTTCGTTCCAAAAATTTTGACTATGGCGTATTTTTTTCACATCGCTTGACTCGTATATAATGATGATCGACCAAATATATCAATTCTAATGTACGTGCTACATAAGTGGTCAGAGCGTGTAAATCTTGCATCTCGAACCATTGGTACAGGACGGGTAGCGGCACGTCCCGTCCATGATCCATCCGCTTTTTTGAACTGCGAACTAGGTACATTTACAAAAAACAAAATTGGGACCTATTCGATCTATCACATCCCGGGAAAAAGAAAGGAAGTTGGAACGCGTACCCGTGGGTCTGGGAAAGTGGGTGGTACGTAGGGATCCTGAACGCCACGAGACCAATGGCCCACCTCTATATAATAGGCAGCTACGTGCATTTTCACATCAGAAACATCTGTTTAGGTGAGAACTGCGGTGGAAAAATACCTGGTCAGGGTTGCTCATAAACACACTCGTACCAATCCGTCAGGGTAGTCAATTTTGGCTTATGCCCGCTTACTTTTGGTCAACTGGATAGAGCTTATAAGCCCATCCTGTCCACTAGTTCATTCCGGAAATCAGCAGTCCTCTTGTTTCTTATTCCTACGTCTACCTTCTCAGTTATCTTATAGATTCCATACTGTTCCAAAGTCAGATCCATACACTGAGCACTAAAAGTTTCCGTAGGGTTAGGGCTTTTGGTGTACTGTGTATCCAAGCTAGCAGCTACATATAACTTGGAAATAACGAACAGAAGGCATTCCAACATCTGAATGTGATATCTCGAGATTATAATTTATACAGAAGTGGAGAGCACCCTTTCATACTGGCCTGGCCGATCAATAATTATTCGGAGCACTCCGAATATGATGTAACCTGCTATCAATATAGTGACAAGGCCTTCTGCCCGTGGTATCGAGGTTCTTCTTTCCTTTGGGTCTTTACTTGAATAGGTAAGATCAACGTCCGGTCTATAAAGTTCTCGGAGCCTGTTTAAACAACAGGGAATACATGTAAGCTCATAGATGATCTTTTCTGTAAGACATACTTGATTCGGCTTGGGTGCAAAGGGTAAATTATCTATTTATTTCAAAAGTCAGGGTTATCCTAAACAAAGCTCAATGAAGTTGCTTTCTCATGCTTTCAACGCCTTGCTCACAATAACAGTTGCTAGAGCTGAAATGTTATTCTTTGTGTCCAACAAGTCAAGCAAACTGATATCCGCCCTGAAAACATTATTGAACCAATTTCGAAGTTCCGCTGCAATCAAACTATCAACGCCATAAGCAGCTACTGTCTTTGAGGCGTCTATGGATGATGCGTCTACGAACAGCGTGTCCGCAACTGCTTTGACAATGGCACCCGTAACAAACTTCTTTGCTTGACTTTGATGGTCTGACCCAGCCTTGATCAATTGATCGTACTGATCTCGCAATTGTGTAGCTGCTGAGTTGCTACCACTGTCCTTGCTGCTGCTAGTCGTGTCGTCTGCGTGTTTCAATGCATCATCGAATGCGCGCATGATTAGAGCCACACGTCCGTCGCTGTACCAGCGTGGGACGAGCCCTCCAGAATTGCCTGTACCCTCTTCATCTCTCTTTTTTGCGGCCAGGGCCGCGGGATCCATGCAAGTGATCACAGTCGCCCCAGATAGCGGATCATCTTTCGCACCGGCCCATGGCTCCGTATCCTCCGTAAAAGGTGATTCGCTGTTGAGAAAAGCAAGCTCCAGATTGTTAAGAAATTCAACCTCGCTCAGACTCAGCGTCTTGTTGCGAGCCATGAGGTTGACGGTAGTCATATTGGTGCTGAGGTGGCCGACGTCAGTAATCAAACCGAATGATGCCGTAGACGCTACGAGACCCTGACGGCGGCGGTAGCGAGCAAATAATTCTTGGAAGGTATTAGCAGCGTTGTATGCACTTTGGGTTGCAAGCGAAACAATCGAATCGATCGATGTGGTCATCACAAAGAAGTTTAGAGGGAGGCTCTTGGTGGCCTCGTGAAGATTCTCGGTGCCAATCACCTTAGCAGCAAGACCAGCATTCCACTTATCAACAGATAATTTGTCAAAAGAAAGATCCTGCAGGACAGAACAAAATTTCAATGTTAGATGTTGTCTGCGAAACACGTTCGATTTATCTCCAACTTACCTCGTAAGAGACGGCGGTATGAACGACACCCTTGATGGACCTGACTGCATTCGTTTCCCTAATCAATCTAACGATTTCATGAAGCTTGCTGACATCACAGGCAACAGCTTTGACATCAATATCTTGAGCGCCAAGTCTGTCGACAAGAGCCTGTGCTTCAGCAGTTCTCGCTCCACTTCGTGAGACGACAAGGAAGTGGCGAGCACCATGTTTGACCATCCAGTCAATGACACTTCTTCCAAGACCCCCAAGACCGCCAGTAATGACGTACTCCGCGCTTTCGTCGAATGTAGCTCGAGGCACAGGGGGTACCATCCTCACAAGCGAATCCGGGTCCATGAAAGTGATAACTAATTTACCAATGTGAGCTCCCTTGGAGAATCCTAGAAACACTTGGCCAAGCTGGGAGACGTCAGAAGGGAGTATTGACGGAATAGGGGCTATTTGACCAGCTCTGAAGTATTGGTGGACCTTCTTCATAAGGATATGGCCCATACTCGGATTGGCATCCATGACAACGCCGAGATCAAAGGATGAGAAGGTGGCACTCTTCTGGAAGAGATCCAATCCAAGCATCATAGAATTCTGAACGTCCACTCGTCCGACGTCTATGTAGCGACCCAATGGCGCAACCAACTTAAGCGATTCATAGAGCATGTCTCCAGTGGCAGTACCCAGAACTACGTCGAAACCCTTGCCGCCGCTAGCCTTGATCAATTTGGGAATAGCTGTAATGTCTCTTGAAGAAAAGATCCGGGATTCGGCAACTCCTATATGCTTGATGAGGTAGCGGGCCTTTTCCTCATTACCAACAGTTGCAAAGACTTCTGCCCCTTTGGATCTAGCTAGCTGAATTGCAGCGAGGCCAAGGCCTCCGGTTGCCGTCTGAATGAGTACCTTCTCCCCTGCCTTTACTCCTGTGGCATGCTCAAAAGCATATACTGCAGTCATATACACCAACGGAATAGTGGCCATCTCAATATAATCGTCACTAGGAGCCAGAACCTGACAATAACTTGCCGGGGTGCGCACGTAGTTGCCGAAGTGTCCACGCCCCATACCGTACACGCGATCTCCGACTTTCAGTTCCGTAACGGCTGATCCAACAGCAGCTACCTCACCAGAGAACTCGGAAGAGAAGGAATTCAGGTCGAACCTACCCGCAGAGACCGCAAGATCTTTCCAGTTGAGCCCGACAGCTGCTACCTTAACCTGAATCCAGTCTTGAGGCAGTGGTTTCCACATTTCTTCGTACTGTTTGAAGTATAACGTGGTCAGCACACCAGGTGTCTCAAAGGCAGCGCGAATAGGGCCATGGCGTCCGAACGGCAGCATAGTAGCATCTTTAGGATTCGTTTCAGAAAGTCTTAATTGCGAGGCTAGTCCGGCATCAGGAGTAAGCCTACTGACCCATAGACAACCATCTTGCCAGACGAACTCTTGATCTTCGGTTTCTCCTCTTATGGGTACCTGAAGAGTAATCTCTTGTTCGAAAATCGATCTGACAAGGTTGATGTCATTGACATCACTCTCGGGATCGACGTCAATCATCAGGAACCGAGATGTCGGGTTCTCAGTGGCAAGCGTACGGACAAGTCCAGCTACAACCCCAGCTTTAGGGTTTTTGCCCTTGATCATTCCGCTCGAAGTAATCCAAGTCATGCTAGAGCAATTCCGAACCAAATCCTGGATGGCGTACAATCGTGTTGCAAGAGTATTAATCAGAAAGTCACCGTCGTCTGCATATAGAATATATCGAGAATTTGGTGATAAATCTGTCATTTCGTCGATATGAACCGACTTTGTGGCGATTCCGCACTGGTTGTACTTCGAAACCAGCCTCCCCATCAGTACGGGCTTATCGGATACATGGATGAAAACAGCTTCTTTTGCACTGTCGACAGTATTAGTGACATTAACCGTGTCAACTGCAGTTGACACAATGGTAGCTGCAACAGAGTAAGGCTGGGGGTAGTCATCAAGGATAATATCAGTGCCCGTAAAGCCGGCATTCTTTAGGGCCGAGTCCCAGCCCTCGGCGGTTAAAAAGGGGCTGTCGACACGGCCTTCAGAAATCCCACTCCAATAACCTGCCAATGTTCCCAGGACAACGCCCTGGCCAAGGATAGTTCGAATATTTTCAACAAGCACAATTCGGCCACCAAGCTTCACGAGTTGTCTGCAGTGATCAAGAGTCCTGGAGATGCTTGCAGTGGCGTGTAGACACTCAGATGCGATTACAAGGTCATAACTCTGCTCATAACCCTGTGTAAGTGGATCTTGTTCGATGTCAAGCACCGAAAAGTCCATGTCGGGATGCTCAGCAAATGATCCCCTCGCGATATTGAGGAAACTACTGGAAACATCGGTGAAAGTGTAGCTCTTGTATCTTTTGATCCCATTCTTATCAAGAAGAGCTTTCATGATGATGCGAGTTGCGTTACCTGTACCAGCCCCAATCTCCAGTATGCGCAAGTTGGGGCTGGAATGGCCGATGGATTCAAAGACACGAGAGATTTGTGGAAATGCGCCTGTCATTATAACACCATCGTCGTACATAGAGGTCAAAAGACCATTCGGGACGATCACGTCAAGTCCCGTCTTTCGGCCGTACATGATATCTTTTATGTTGTTGAAAACTTCAGCGCTGATCTTGACGTCGGAGTATTTAGAATTCTCCTCGACCAGGCGTTTGATAAGCTGCTGTCTCTGCGATCCAGTCAATGATTTTGCTTCGTCAATCCATTGATTCTTGTCAGACATTCGCCTCTTGCACCACTCGAGAAAGTGATGAATGTCTGACGTTCGGTTGACAGCGGCGTTGTTGCCAAATTTCCCATCAATTTCCGCAATCATGAGAGAGCAAATCCTATCAAAAATGTCAAAGAGGTGAGCCTTGCTGGCATTACTAGCAGGGGTTGGAAAAATCATGTTGGCCTGGTCGGTCTTCAAAGTGCGAATGTCTGGTTTCCAGACTTGCCGGATGATAGGCGCAGCAAATGGTCTTTCAAGCGCTGTAGAACAGTAAGATTGCTCCGAGTAGCTTACGCATCTCATGTTTTGAATATCAAGAACCACTTCGCCTGACTCATTCACCATCTGCATCGTCGTGTAGGCACCACGAAGACCACGCAATTCACCATGGGCAATACTGACTGCTTTTCCTTTTTTATGGGAGGCATTCTGTAGGTAAAAGGACGGAATGTGGACTGGAACAAACCCTCTACGCGCCTTGTCTATTTGTCCTCCATGGCAGGCAATGAGACCTAACTGGAAAATTGCATCGAGCGAAGCCGGATGTAGAGGGTAGTCAGATTCGCCAACTATAGTTCCTTGAGTTGTATCGAGAGACACCTTAGCAATTGCGAGATTCTTTGCGGGGTCAGCCTGAATCTCAGACAGCCCTTGAAAGGCAGAGCCATATCCAAGGCCAATCTCTGCAAAACGTCTGTACCAGTTCTTTGTATTGACCGCTCTCGAATCCATACAGGTTGTAATAATATCGCCCGCGCGCGAGCTAGATATTTCAATTTTGACGAGGCCATTACAGTGCTCTGTCCAACTACCGGTCTCACGAGAAACAGAACTGATCGTGCAGCGAACCCAAGCAGGAGACTTGCCTGTAGCGGAGTCGACCTGATCAAGTGTGGTGACAATTTCGACACCATGATCATCTTCCGGAATTCTAAGAGCATTGCTTATAGAGAAGTTACGTAGAGAGAATCCTGTGATAGGCAGAGGATCGGAAAGCTCGGTGTACGCACGCGAAGCAGCCTCTATTGCTGTTGCAATGTAACCAGTAGCAGGGAACACAGGATGAGGAATTAATCGATGGTCGCTGAGCCACGGGAGATCCTTCAGACGCAAGACGTTGCGCCACTGTGGTCTGATTCTAGAGCCCCCGGGAAGCTTGGAACCGAGCAAGTCATGCCTAAGAATGTTCCGCCCGCGCAACTCCTTGCTATAGCGGTTCTCGTAATAGACAATGGGGCCGTAGGCGTACTTGTAAGGCGGCAAGTCAATTGCCAGACAGCCATGCTCGTATTGAAGCTCGGAATTGTCCCCGGTCTTGTCCACTGAGTTGATGGCTACAAGGTTTAGTTCGGCGTTATGACAAAAGAGCCGACCAGCAAGTTGAAGTAAGTTGACTTGGCTGTCCTCAGAACGTTTCAAAGACGCAAGATAAGGCATCTCACTGCCTACACTCTTGAGAATCTGCTGCAGGGGACTCTTTAAAGCAGCGTGAGGCCCGATCTCGACTAAAAGGTCAATACCTCCTGGGGTGACCATCTTAGCAACGGCCTCAGAGAATCGTACAGCAGATATGAGATTAGACTTCCAATAATCTGCACCAAGGATTTGTACGTCAGCAGTGTCGTTATGAGGTGTCACTGACGACACCCAGGTGACTTGAGGATATCGCATGGACACATTGGACAAATCCTTTCCGCTTATGAATTTGAGCCCAGCACTGAGAGTTTGGTCATAAATCTGACTGAGGGGCAGCATATGATGAGAGTGATATGCATTGCCTCCTGTTTGGAGGACACGATTGAAAATATTGAGGTCAGTCAACTTGGCTGAAAGGTCTTTGACGTCCCCCGAGTCGCCAGATAGTGTCACACTTGACGGTGAGTTGATGGCAGCGATTTTTATTTTGTCTTCTAAGCCAATGAGATGAGTTGCCACTTCCTCAGGACCGAGCCCAGCAGCCAGCATGAGACCGTCAAGCCTGTTCAGGGAGACTGCTCGGCCACGAAAGTAAGCAGAGACGATCGCTTCTGCTCTCGTGATGCGACCTGCTGCGTAAGTAGCAGCAATCTCACCGGAGGAATGTCCAACAACAGCTGAAGGATAAATTCGCCAAGACCATAGCAGATCTAATATACCAATCTGCAATGCTGAGCACACCGTTTGGGAAACCTCTGGCTCATGGATACGACCTGACTGGACATTACCTCGGAGAACGTCTTCTACAGACCACGAAGGTGGCTCGGGTAGTTGCGCAAGGACGTGATCCTGGAAGTGAATAGAATTTTGAAAGACACTATAGTTGAATAATTCTTTGCCCATCGCAGGCCATTGAGCACCTTGGCCTGTGAAAACGAAGCCAAGTTTAGGCCTTTGGGAACCTGAATTGTATACTTCTCCAACTTCCTCTAGGGCTTCTACGGGATTATCCTTATTAGCTAGTGCAACAGTTCTCTGCATGAATCGGCTGCGCTTGGCGGACAGCGTATAGGCGACGTCGGCAAGAGAGTGCCTACTGATCTCTTCGCGTAAGGCGGCCACATTGAGCTTCAAGGATGCCTCGTTGTGGCTCGAGAATGGTAGTAAGACAATGTCGCGAGTTGATGCAGATGGATTCTGAACAAGCCTGGGAAGTATTTGGTCTGACAATCTGCTGGTATAACCATTTGTGTCCTTCGGGTCATTATCATCACCAGCCATCAAACCTGGTTTTATGTAATTGGGGAAGACATTGTGTACATCGTCAATGATGCAGTGCCCGTTAGCACCACCATAACCGAATGAATTGATGCTCGCTCGCTTTATCTTACCCCTTGGCCACGGAGTGAGTTCGGTAAGTACCTTCACTCGCGCACCACTGAAATCGATTTTTGGATTCAATTTCTGGATGCCAATACTTGGAGGAATTATACCTGATTCAAAAGCAAGCACACATTTCATAATACCAGCAATAGCACTACAAGATTCGGTATGACCAAGGTTTGTTTTAACGGATCCAATCAAGAGAGGGTCATCTGGTGTCCGTACAGAAGCAAAGACACTCCCAATAGCGGAAATCTCGATTGGATCGCCAACAGGTGTTCCTGTTCCGTGACATTCAAAGTATGTCGTCTCTTCCAAGGGCAGGTTTCCGGCGTTCTCGTATGCTTTGCGGATCACAGCCTCCTGGCCTTCTTTGCTTGGATGGGTTATACCACCTGTGCGACCGTTCGCATTGACAGCAGTGCCACGGATGACAGCTCGAATAGGACATCCTCCCATAATAGCATCGTTCGCCTTCTTCAAATATAGGGCCACGAACCCCTCTCCACGAGCATAGCCATCAGCAGCCGCATCGAAGGTGTGGCAGGTTGATGTGGCAGATAAAACACCCAGCTTGGTCATCATGAGCTGGGTACTGGGGTCCATAATCTGTTGTGACATATTTTGGTTAGAAGACATTTCGATCAGGAGCACCCATGAGCACTTACTGTATTGGAGGCAGCAACAATCGCCGAATCGCAATCCCCGTTCCTTATGGCTGCAAAGGCAAGGTGGAGGGCATACATGGACGAAGAGCAAGCTGTATCGAGCGTGACACTGATACCATATATTTAGTCAATGCCGTCACTGACTATGAGAGCATCGTAACGACCTACCTAGGTCCCTGCAAATCAAATATGTAGTTGACACGATTGCTGAGGATACTGACACTACTTCCAGTGCTCGCATATTGCCGTGGGTGGTCTGGGTCGCGTTCTTGAATAAATCCATGATCATTACTGAAATTACCAACGTAGACGCCGGTTCTTGATCCAGAGAACTCATCCCATGATACACCAGCATTCTCAAAGGCTTCATAGACGACCTCCAAAAGCTTGCGCTGATCAGGAGCCATAGTCTCGACTTCTAAAGCCGTCATGCCAAAGAATGTATGATCAAAGAGACGAGGGTCTTCAGACAGGAGGAATCCGCCTTCCGTGGCTATGGAGCCTGGTCTATCTGGGTTTGGATGTTGAAAGCCGCTGAGCTCAAATCGGTGATCTCCAAATTTCCGATAGCCTGATTGCTTTCTCTTGAGTAGCTCCCAGAACCCAGAGACATCTCTCACATCTCCAGGCCATCGGCAACCTGTCGACCAGTTGATTAGAGACACAAAATTGGATTTTTGGGAAATAAGAGGAACAAGAACAAACCCATGCCGACAATTGCAATGGGGTCTGTACCATTGGCATAGACCCCATTGCTTATACCGTTCGTGACGCTAGCTGAAGGCATTAAATCTGTGGGAAAAGTGCTCTGAGATGTCACGAAATATTAGTCTCATAGAGAGAAAACAGGTAGGTAAGGGTAAAAGAAGAAATCAAAGAGGGTTCAGGAGACTACATCAAGCATTGAGCCCCTACCTCAGTTGGAGAGAAGAACAAGACAACACGGTCCACCAAGAACCCTGATATCTTTAGCCTTATTGAATGAGTTTGAAGAATGGAGTTTCCTGTAAAAGTTTTCTTATATGGATTGACACGCAAGTTGATCGCGCATTACATTACCAATACCATCTCGGCGACTAGACAGGTAGATATATTTTGCGCCGCTCAGGCGCCGTGGCTTTTCGCTCGTTGCCCGGCTAAATATAGATAATCGCAAACCATTCCCACGTGCAGCATCTCAAGGCGACACTAGATTTGGGGTCGAAATGCCAATCGGCCAATCTTTTTATGGAAACAATATTTGTGCTTGTGGGCGAGAAATCTAAGCTTCTAATAGTAATATAATAGACTAAACACCCGCGATTGCGGAAGAGGTTCAGCACGAGTCAATAAGTCATCACCAGGTTCAACTTCATTTCCGCCCATTCTTATTTCAAGGATTGATATTCTGCAGTCATGGCTATCAAAACAAATGGCTTTCAGATCCCCGAGACCGATATTCTAAAACTGACATTCAATATCGTTCGTCATGCCGCCAGCATCTCGGCGTATCTTGAAGACAACCACCTGTCGAACCCTACTTTCGAGCCGGGATCACCAGAACCTCCAGAGACCGAGGCATATCTTAGTCATCGCAGCCAGCTTGTTTCAAGCCTAGAGGATCTTCACAGGCTTGTGGACGGGCCGCGACGGACTATGCGTACTTTCGCGTGCAACGGAAATGACTTGGCGGCCTTACAAGTAGCATTTGATTTCGATTTCTTTCACATCGTACCTCTCAATGGAGAAATTGAGATTGGTGAGCTCGCGAAAATTGCAGGGCTTGATGTTGACCGAGCTGGTCGTATTCTTCGTATGCTTGTGACCCATCGAATCTTCGCCGAAAAGAGACCTGGCTATTTCACGCACTCGGCCAACTCCTCAATTTTCGCCACTGATGAAGATCTCAGATGCGCAGGACATTATATGTGAGTATAAATGCCACTTCATATATTCGAAACCTGGGGCTAATTGCTCCGAAGGGTCGACGAGATGTGGAAGGCTGCAACAGCCACCTCAGAATGCATCAAGGCTGCGCCCTACGATTCAGACAACGATCATTCTCCATTCAAAACAAGATTGGGACTTCCAATGTTCGCTTACTATGCCCAAAATCCACAGTACGCAACTCGCTTTGCCAAGGCTATGAAAGGAGCAACAAGAGGTGTGTCCTGACTGTTTAGGATGTCGGATTTTGTACCTTCAGATTGCTGATGATCAAGCAGTGGACCGACAAATCAGCGAATTGAGATATGATTTCCCCTGGGATGAACTACAGGACACGGTTGTTGATGTCGGTGGAGGCAGCGGGCATGTTTCGATGTCACTGGCACAAGTGAGTCGCTGCGCCGTCATCAGTTCCGATTGTAATTAGGTTTGCTGATGATCGATTATAGGACTTCCCTCATCTGAAGTTCATTGTTCAAGACAGCTCGCTTGACATGATTGCAGAAGGTAAAAGAATTGTTGGCCATCTTGCAGATCGCGTTTCCTTCATGCAACACAACTTCTTTGATCCCCAACCTCTGCGAGATGTTGGCGCTTTCTTCATCAGGCAGTGCACGCATAATTGGTGTGACCGAGATGTGATCACCATCTTCCGAAGCTTCGTGCCGGGCTTAGAAGGATCGAAACCCGGAACACCATTGTTGATCAATGATACAGTCATGCCAGAGCTTGGAGCTATTCCGGTTCATGAGGAGCGCGGTTTGCGACAGATGGATTTGCTGATGATGATAGGGTTGGGCGCCAAACAACGAACTCAAACCGAGTTTGAAAGCCTCCTGAAGCAGGCCGATAATCGCTACGAAATTCGTAAGGTGCACGCTGATGGCTCGATGGGGTTGTTGGAGGTTCATCTACGCCACTGAATTTTGGATACAATGCACAGGGGTTATCAATGGATAAGAGTCGACCATCATTGTAATGTTTAGATCATGCAGAATAATCCATTCGCTTTCCTATTCATGCGAACAATGTCTATGTAAGTCGTACACGTGCAGTGACAGCGCCTCATAGTCATACAGGGATCATGAAGTAGCTAACATAGACCTCTGCGTAATTATCTCCAAGTATTTGCCGGAGGACATAAATCCCCGCAGAGAAGAAATTAATCACTACTGTATTATAGCTTTATTATGTGCTCAATTAAGCCCTTTTTAGTCAATCGGAAGATATTTCCTCGAACTACCCATTGATATACATAGGAAATCACATACTTTTCAGAAATTGACTGACTAACTCGTCAAGTAGTTGCTGACGTCATCCGGGCCTTGAATCAGGCTCATGGTGTATCACTGCCCATTTCCTAATCGGGCACCGGTCATCGCTAAACACCATTCATACATCATTTATCACTTGCCAGGACTCAGGAGGGCTCGAATAGTTATTAGATGTAGAGTATGTACAAGTAAGTAAGGTGTAGCCTTTAAAATGCCATACATTTCGCCACTCCAAACGATATCAAACATTCCATTATCCAAAGCTTTCCCTAGTAATTTTTCATTTCATGCCTCATGACCTAAAGAATAACTTCGACTTCGGGATATAACATTAGCCAGGTGTCAATCGATCCAATTGACAGGGGTGAGATGCATGTAATTAAATTCTGGGGGCTGTTTGATACAGTATACTTGGGTTATTTTGAGAACTGGGCGTAAACGCCGACCAGAAGCATTGAATAAACGCTGTGCCACGTTGGTGTTTGTTATTGCTAATTATTGATGGGGGAGTCGGCCATTAAATCCCAGTAGTGGTCTTGATAGCTAGCCAATTATTTTTTTGCCGAGTGTTGGAAGTCCCAATGTTGAGGTACTATGGTCCCCCTTTAAGTAACGTTAGTAGAGTGGGCCGAAGAAGGGTATGAAAATAATTCAAATCTATCCATCCACCATAAATCTTAGAGATGTAGAATATTATATTTGAAATGTCCATTCTAGTGAAAGTGTGACCGTTCTGGCCACCTCTAACGCTCTTTTATCATCTACTTAGTTTTGTTGGCTGGCTTATCAAGCCTTGGCTGTATTGCACAGTTATCGACCGTGCGGTCGCATACCCCGCAACTTCCCACACGATTTTGCCATAGCCTGCCTACCCTCGAATCGTCTAATTAGCCAAATGGTAAATATAATACTTACCTCAGGTCCTCCGGTATTCGTTGCTTCGAACTGCAAGCCACAACGCTAATTGGAACCAATCGCAGGCTATATTTTGGATTCCATTGAGATTGTTAAAAAGTCAAGCTATTGAAGTGGTTCATTACTAAGTACCCACGTATCAGGAATCGGAATCACAAGGATTCCTGATAAACATGAGCTCAGATTTGTGGTAGACAGCCTATAACGTATTGATGTATCGCCTACGACCAGGGAATGGAACATTGAAACATAAGTACAGAACAGGAAAAGTGATGACAATGTATCATACCGAGGTGCCGCATGAAATTAGTCAATTGTATAAGGAATTATTGCAGGGTATGGTATAGAATTGGATATAACGAATGATAAATTTTGACAGTGTGATGTAGACATATATAGGCGATAATCGACATGAGACACCAGTAAGGATCACTTTTCAATCATCTTGAAGCATCGTGCGAATTTTGATGTGCACATAAACTCGAAAATAGATGGAAGCTAAGTGGTTTTTGAATATCAACCGCCGAGCCATCCCGACAGGACTTCTTCATTCCAATTAGTTCCCACTATCCATAACCTGGACCCCTCGAAAATGTAGGCTTCGCCAAGCAAAGACCGTATAGGATTCAAGGCAGAATCTTAGTCCTTGTTGGTTTATTACCTTTCTGAATTGTCCAAATAATCGCCATATGTGTATTCAAACACAAAGGAATTACTCTATTGTTTACAAATACCCTTTTTAAACCATTCTATAGTGTCGTAGCACAGCGACGGGGAACGAACATGAACGATCAACTACAGCAAATTAAGTGCTAGATCAACATATGGGTCCCATCAAAGAGGGTATACAGACGTACATGCTATAAGTAGCGTAGGAGGCTAAACAATGAAAGAGTAAAGAAAAAAAAAAGGGTAATAGACACTTAATAGATATGGTAGGTGCCGTAGATTTCGAGAAGGCGAAAGTCATCACATATTCAATCAATACACCACAGTTGCAACGCTTTCTTGTGACCAAACACTGCGCGAAGGACTCTATGGGTGCCACCAACACAAGGAATATCTCCCGATCGCTCAGAAACCAAATGACTAGGATATAAATGGTCTAATAGTGCGGCTTCGGCAAAACCCGTTGAAGGCTGGACCAACCGATCAATTGCCTCACATAATTTCTTAGCATAAACAACATCACCGTCCTCACGAGTAATTGCCGCTAGAATGCCGAATCGAGTATGTGGTTGAGTCTCATTTCTCAGGTCTTCAATGGATGGGTGCGTAATAGGTATAAAGACAATCTTCCTAGAATTATAGACAGTGCATGGTTTGACGCTAAGAACTTCTGCCTTTTGATTCCACTTTAGATCACTGATAGGTTGACCTCCGCTGATATGAACATGAAAGACATGATACTGTTGTGCACTGTCTTTCATATAAAATGAAATGCCTAAGCTTGCCGTTCCGATATTCATGATTGTCCCAGGAAGCTTGACTAGAAGCCCAGCTGTGGTAGTTTTGGCTGATGGTGGGCTCGACTCGTTCACAAAAGCCCTGACGGAACCATATTTTTCAGTGGTCTGATTCATATTTGATGGTGAAAATAATAAAGATTTTGGTGCCCATCGAAGTCCTTGCCGTGTAATAGTCTCTCCTCTATAACACAGTATCTCACTTGGAACGTCTGGAATCATATCCCAAAGCTTCTCCATTCGCTTTTCCGGGGAACTTTGGACAATCTGTTCCACGTTTAAATTAAGTAGCGTTGATATGCATATGGCTTCATCTGTGGCAACGCTAGTAGTACGGAATCTTAGCGCCATGATCACAGAGCCGAGTTGAGCAGAAAATCCGTTTCCGTTCTGTTTGAAACCACGAAGACTCTGATACTTTGTGATTAAGGGTTGCCTCAAAGTGAGATTAATAATAGCATCGCTGGTATCTAGAAACAGCTGGTAAGACAAGTCGAGCTCATGGGCAGTATCCTTGAATTGGAAGAATAGACGTCCGGCGAGCGACCCTTCTTGATAGGTCCAAAGACGTCTATTCCATGTCGAATTAAAGATGCGCATCAAAATTTCGACTTTTGTAGCCTTCGAGCTATCGCACGAAAGAAGCCACGAGTCAAGGACCAAAACTGCACTGGCACTCTCATATGTATAGTGCATCTTTCCTAGCGCAGCCACCTTAGCTCTTTTGTGTTTGACTGAATTAGTCGGAACGCATAACGTGTCGAGCCACATGTATTCAATGCGAGAAAGCTCCCCGGGGAGTAATTGTATCATTTTGCGTAAGGCAAAGAATTGGCAGGAGGGCAACGCATTTTGTTGGAGATTACCAAGGCCATCGGCCCAAACGTGAGAGATAGCAATATATGACGTACTTGGCGTTTCTTGAATGGTTGACAAACGGTACCTTTCAAGATGAGAGTATAGATGGATAAGTGGTATATTACCATTCAATAGCACTGGAGTAAGTGTGCTAAGCTCTGCCACAAAATCCGCACAGCCCTGGCATTCAAGCCTGTGTTTTGTCCTGTAAGTATGTTTGGATATTTTCCGTAAAGCACAATGGGTTTGTGTACAATCGGTGCTTCCTAAAGAACTATTCCTCGGCACGTGCATTTGTTTTGGGTACGGTCGCTCCAAATTCATCATAAACAAACATCCCGCGGCGCTAAAATCTTCCATCATAGGTATTGCGTCGTATGGACACCAGCCAGCTTGTCTAAAACGCATACTAATCGATTGCTGTGGGATAATCGGGACTTTCATGGGCATTTCTTGTTCACCGCGTAGCATGAAGGACATTGCTATTTCCCATAGCAAGCTTTCTGCAAGGGTGACTCGTTGGTGTTGAGGATCTGATGGCTGCTCTATTTGGATAAATGTTAGAAGATCTTCATGCTTGCTGAGATCAGATTTCGATATTCTCTTCCCTTTCCAATTACCCTCGAAAGCAACAAGCACGTCTCCGCATACCTGAACAGCCTCAATCAGGCCATTTTCATGTTGAGTTTGTGTCAGTTTTCTATCAATAAAGTCCTTCAAAGTCTTCGTTGATAATAACATCATCCCAGGATTGTCATTGTCATCTATCACGAAGCTTGTGATGGCGAATGGACCAATAAAGAAATGCATAAGGCCGAAATAGAGCCATCGTTGCAGGAAAGCGTTGAAGTCTCGAGGAGGCTGTTCAAATATAGCCTGCCACTCTGCGACTGTTCTAGCGCTCCAGCCTTGACGTTCAGGATAGTTACGAAAATTTCCTCCATCATAGTTGATCGATGACAAAGCAGGCACCTTAGGTGCTTTTTGTATTGATGCTCTAGGAAAAAAAAGATGGTCCATTTTCATTCATTTAGAAAACGTGAGAGAAAGCTCATGAAAGTCGAGTGATGAGTAAATGATTCCGGATGTTTATTTTATTTGAGGCTCCGCAAAGCAGACAGCGAGTCATTTTTCAATGTAGTATTTACATGGCTGTCAAACAATTGGATCAAACCAATGAAAAAATCCACCTTAAGCGTAGACTAAGAAGATCCCAGGCGACGTCTCGTACCATGCCACGTCGGCAGGTCACATTCATGTGCAAAGTAATCTGCTACCTAGCTTAATCGAAACATAGCCTCGAGACACTGTTTTAATCAGCGAGTGCGACGTAATGGCGGTCAAGGCTAGTCCAAGCTAAAATTTGAATTGATGCGTCGGCCTCGTACTTGGTGGGGATTTTGGGGGGAGAACGGTTGGGGGTTCAACCATTAATCGGGCATCTGGTGTTATCGATCGTAACATACATATATATATATATATATGTATGGATCATGTTACCATCAAGTCACTAGACAGCTTGACATAAAGCCAAGCTAACAAGTAATTATTTTAAAAGGCTTGAAGCCAACCTTGAACGAAGAGTCATTATAATACTTGATTTCAATACACTACGCTGTTTCAGTTTCTCCATACCTGGCAGCCATTCGAAATTGATGCGCTGGGCCTCGTCACCCAGCTTGGAGCCGAAGAAATGAATTTGAACCTGGGAGCTCTAATTTGGAGCGGTCTTACAGAATGCCTACCTCTTACGGCAGCTTATGTCGTTGCGAATAACGACATCATGGCAACGAAGTCTGGCTTTACTTTATACAATATTGGTGACGTAATGATGGGAGCTGATATAGCGGCCTGGTTTTAATCGTTGGCTTTTCTCAAGTCGGCCACTGACTTGGAACTCGACATCTTTACACTTCACACTTATGAGAAATAAGGCGGTCGTGAAATAATAGTCGTTTATAGTCCAGACATGAATGGCAGAAGAAGTCTCATCTTCTTTTCGTCCTTAGGAGGACTTTCACATCTGTCCAATGCGTATGGTTGGGCTGCTCAAAATGTCATTTCCTACGAAGTTGTTTTGGCGAATGGCTCTATTGTTACGGCAAGTGAAACTTCGTACCCTGACCTTTTCTTCAAACTGAAAGGTGGCTCAAGTAATTTCGGTGAGTAGATGTGTTCTCGTTGGATAAGTGATCATGCCTGACTTAAACGTTTCAACAGGGATCGTTACCCATATAACACAACTCACCTATCCAATGGCTGAAGTTTGGGGTGGTGTCGTGGCTTTACCTTCCAATATCTCCAAGAATTTCATGCCTGCTATGGCAGAATTCCAGACTACGGGACAACTTGATACAAAGGCTGCTATCCTGCCATATATTGCCCCTATCAACGATACTATTCTGGCCACTGTCATCTATTTCGAACCTGTAGAGTATCCTGATGCATTCGCTTCCTTCTATCGGCTTTCCAATTTCTCGAATACCACCCAGCTCCACGAGACTTTCTACGATATTGCTATACTTCCTGTTCCCTCCACTGTTCTTCGGTATGTCATGCCTCATCATATGTATCAGCAAATGGATGGCTGTCATTTTTCAGATGGCTCTATGCTAAAATGCTCTCAGGTTGGAAAATGAAACGTATGTCGGATTGATTGGCGTGATTACCCAGTTTCAGAGTCAAGTCTCTCAGCTCCAGGGAGGTACTTTGCTTCTGATGCCTCAACCTATTTCTTTATCTATAGTCCGAGAATCACTCGTTCGCGGCATAGACCCGTTGAACGTCACCGAGACCGCTCAAATATATGAGTGTGAAACGAAATTCCTTAATTATAGAGAGATCGCTGACTAACGAACAGGGGCAAGTCCTCAAATCGGATTTATTAACGAAGCGGACCATGATACTGTGAATAATATCTTGGAGAGCATTATTAATGCTATTGGCAATTACACTCAGGCCCAGAACACCTACTTAGAGTTCACATTTCTCAACGACGCTCACTTTATCCAAGATCTCTTCGTTGATTACGGGGAAGGAAGGTACGCCAACTTCCAGACCGTGGCCAGAATATATGATCCCACTGGTGTATTTCAGAGATTGCTTCCCGGCGGATTCAAGCTATTCTAGGGAGTCTGATGGTATTGCGCTTAGGGATATTCATCAGCGCGTTTTCCGAGTTTGATTGGGAGTTGACTGGACAATCTGTTTGAACAATCTATTCTGGGAAAATTAGTTATGTCCAGCTATCTCTAGAATATAGATACATGATTTGCAACTCTTTGCATTCAATGTTAAGTAGTGCTTGATTATTGCAGGAGCTGTATAGGTACTACGATGAGTGCTTAGTTTAATATTCCGTTAAGTATAGTAGAACCGGGATATAGAGAACAGACGGCCCCCTTGTTACTAGATTGATATCAGGTGAGATATTATTTATACGAATATGGAAAGTGCTCCGAATTGTTATTGATCATACAGTTTACTGTAGTAGAGTGGTCTCCAATCCCCCATAAATCAAAATCTCTAGATATCATATCTGGATGTTGGAAAGCCTTCTGTTCGTTACAGCCAGGTTCTACTGTAGATGTATCGACGGAGAGTATCGGACAGGGGAAGAAGAGTGAAACAGCTTGAGACAATGGATCATACATAGATCTCGAAGGGTAGCGCCATACGTGTAGTAAGCCCTCGACTACGTACGTATGAAGAGAACAACGCTCTGGCCAATATGCAAGGGCGTCACAGCAACACTCGGATTTCGGATTTCGAACGACACATTATCCAGGGTTCATGTGCACATAGCTGACGGCTTCCTCTTCTATTGGTTGATATCAAAGGTTGAAAACAATTTAACAAAGAAACAAGCAGCAAGGGTAAAGACAAGGATCTGACCCTTGGCGGGCATGTCGACCGAAATATTTCGGCTAATAATCCGACCGATCAGAGCCTTATATCGGAAGGATGAAAATGGCTGCCTAACAGTTCCATACCTGTTGGTTGCGATGATTTTATCATTCCTCATCGACTACTCGCTCAAATACCTCACCTAGGCTAGAATCCTCAAGTTCACACGATGGGGGGCCAACTAGGTTTTCTGTACAGACAACTCACATTCAAGCCAAAACCTATCCCGCCCAGCATCCGTCTGGAGGGCAAGACGGCCATCATCACCGGCGCTAATGTCGGTTTAGGACTGGAGGCTGCTAAGGAGCTGGCGGCACATGGATTAACCCGCCTGATAATCGCGGCCCGCGATGTCTCCAAAGCCGAAAATGGAAAAAAGGCAATTCTAGGACGTAGCCCTAAGTGCGATGTTCACGTCTGGAAACTGGACTATGGATCATTTGACAGCATTAAAAACTTTGGCGAGCGCGCAAGGACGCTTGATCGTTTAGATATTGTGATCTTATCGGCTGGCGTCAAGTATCTGGAGTATATAAAATCGAAAACTGGCCATGAAGCTCATGTACAGGTAGGTAATTTTCTTTTGCATTCAAGTCACAATTTGACATACATATCGAATGAAAGTCAACCAATCCTTCCTATTAATCCAGGTCAATCATCTTGGTACCGCCGCCCTTTCCCTCCTTCTTCTCGCACCTCTCCGAGCAACCGCCAAATCAACCGGAGCACCGAGCCGATTGACAATCGTCACATCAGAGGTGCATTTCTGGACTGAATTCGCCGAGCGCAAGGCCTCCAACATTATCGAGGAGCTCGACAAACCCAATTCTTTCAAGAAAGGAAGCATGGACCGATATAACGTGAGCAAGCTTCTCGATCTGCTCTGGTTGCGCGAACTCAGCACCAAAGTCGGAGACGATATTATCGTCAATGGCGTCAACCCCGGTCTTTGCGCCAGTGCACTACATCGATCGCATAGTGGTATCTCGAGCTTCAACAAATTATTTGCCTGGTCTGCTGAAGAGGGTGGTCATTGTCTGGCAGATGCAGCCACGGGGTATGAGAGAGACCAGGGCGTATATATCAGCGAACAAATCATCAAAAAGTCAGTTCATCACTAATCGTCAGTTGGAGAATTGAAATGTTCTGATATATTGTAGGCCATCGAATTTTGTCCTTTCACCTGATGGCAAAGAGACACAGCAAAGACTGTTTCAGGAGACGCTTTCCGTGCTCAGTGATGCACTTTCGGGAGTTGATTTGAAGAATTTGGTTAACTAAACAGTCGATGCAATTCGGGGTTCCAATATTGGGCAGTTCATCGTACGCTTATTTACCGAGGAGGTAGATAGTTATTGATTTTCTTCTATCTGAAAATAAACTTGTAATGAATTATTGTAGATCGACATATAGTAGAACCTGGCTATAACAAGTAGATGCACTGTAGCTTTCTAATGTCCGAATTTGATTTCTAGAGATTTTAACTCATACGGGTATGGAGAGCACTATAGTATAATAACCTGTCTAATCAATACCGATTTCGAGCACTCTCCGTATTCAAATGAATAATTTGCAACCTGGTATCAATATAATGATAAGGCCCTCTGTTTGTTATAGTTAGATTCTACTGTTATAAGTGTAGAAACGTCGCTTTCACGTCGGCGAAGGAACTTAAAAAGAGTCGCTCATGTAATAAACTTTCTTTCAAGATCCTCCCATGTCATTCGTACGCCTAAGATATTGTGATACCAAGGAGTGCATGAAGTATAAAGTGGATGAGTGTGTCAATTAAGGTACTATCTTTCGAAATCAAACGATTCAAAACCAACTCCAGCAAAATGCCCTAAGAGGCCCACATACTATTTTAATATTTTTCAACAACCACAAGATCTCTTTGCCAATCCAGCTAGACACCCTCAGTTCCCAGTTTCTAATTGAAGATAATTTCGTAGTAAATTTGGAGTGTACAGTACACCATCGGGTCTCCCTTGCTGTTGCCTCATTTTTTCAGAAATTATCTCCGTCTGTAGAACTATGAACAACCCCAAAGGAAATATCTCGCACGCTAAGACCTTGAGACAACTGTTATATTGTACGAAGATCGTGTGAGGCTGGGTCTTGTTCGGTGAAAACGGAATATCAATTTTGGTGCCATTTCCATCCCCTAATCCAAATCCACGATAGATACCACCCCTCCAGTCTGCAAATGGCCTCAATTGCCCGAGTCAACCATGAACGGCGTTCGATTCAGCCTGTTCGAAGGAAGTACGATGACGACTCGTAGAGCGAAGGAAGTGAACGAGAAAGACTTCATTACGTATCAAGACAGCAGGGAAGGGTGCTTCGGCTCCCAGACGATGTAGAATGTCACTTATTGGAGTGATTTGAACAGGTAAGAAATTATAGTGTCAATGACATGGAGAGGCAGAGATTAGAAGAAAGGATCATTTACACTAACAAGAATACTATCTGGCGGGAAAGGACTTTGGTCGCAGCATGTGATGTGTGAGATCCTGATCCGAACAACCATAGCAAGCGATGTCAGCAGCGGGCAATTACAAAAGTTGGGGATTGATCATGATCGTCGGAATAGAGTGTCAAAAAAACACATTCTGCTAGGAGGCAAGCATAGAGGTATGTTATCCATCTCTTAATTTCTGCAGAATCAGAGCTATTTACTCTTGAATGGTCATTGCACTAGCTGATACTGAACATGAACAGCAATCTGCAAGCTTTTTATGGGCTTTTTTGGGAGTAACGGGTTCGAGTACATGGGTAACGGGTGGTTGATTTCAAAAGATATTGTTGCCACCGCGGCCCACTGATTGTTTGACAGCATAGGCAAATATTAGCTTACTCGAAAAACCCTTTGTGTTGCTAAGACTCAAAGCCTTCTTGATCAATCCATCGGTAATGGATGAACACCTCGCCCATAAAAGCAGCGAAAGCATTGAGGACCAAATCGATATCTTTCTCTTCATGAACAAGATTGAGTGAGATGAATCCCCGACGGCCGAGATAGATGGAATGACGCAGCATGTGAAAGAACAACGCATCACGTAGCTTGTCTTGTGCTGGACCCTCGAACTTTATTCCAACCATACTGCCGAACCCCGTGGCACGTATCATTTGAATCTTATACTGCTTGACAAGAGAGTTGAGGCCGTTCCGGAGCTTGTCTCCAAGACTGTTCGCTTTCTCAATCCGGGTCGGGGTGACGATACCTGCAGCAGCAACTCCTGCAGCCATCGACAAAATATTATTGTTATACGTCCCGGAATGAGCCAATCCTGACTGAACACGAGGGTCTAGCAGAGCCATGATATCATTACGTCCGCCAAAGGCCCCGAATGATGGACCACCGCCGAGATACTTACCCAATGTGGTTATATCAGGCGTAATACCGAAATGGCCCTGAAGCCCATTGATGTGTAGTCGAGAGGTGACGACTTCGTCGAAGATCAGTAAAGCGCCGTACTTTGTCGCGGAGTCCCGGAGGAACTGAAGAAAATCTACCGTCCCAAGGTTCATCCCACCCGCTCCCTGCATTGGTTCGACAATGATGGCCGCCAAATCATGGTCCATCAGTAACCTTGTGTATTCTATGTCGTTGAAGCGGCCGAGAACAAAGTCATGAGGAATGTTTGTTGGCAGAGACTTGTCGCTAAAGCCAATAAACCCTCCATGATATCCATTTTCGAAGGCTAGAATCTGTTTTTTAGAATCAAGTTTTGTAAGTAACGTTCCACACATGATTTATAGCCGGATTTTACAAACCTTTCGTTTCTTGGTTATATTATTAGCGAGCGAGAGGGCCATAGTATTTGCTTCGGAACCCGAGTTGCAGAATCTCAGCTTATCAATGCTAGGAAAGCGATCTTTGATTATCCTCGCCAGCTTGACTTCGTTCTCCCCAGGGCCGCCAAGGTTGATGCCTTCTT
Organism: Talaromyces amestolkiae; assembly: GCF_001896365.1. Taxonomy (NCBI): domain Eukaryota; kingdom Fungi; phylum Ascomycota; class Eurotiomycetes; order Eurotiales; family Trichocomaceae; genus Talaromyces; species Talaromyces amestolkiae. The sequence continues at coordinate 1,527,098 of NW_024468042.1, read as the reverse complement.
TCAATGCGTCTTCAATAGCCTTCAATATCACTGGGTGGGAGTGGCCGAAAAAGGCGGCGGAATATTCAGACACACAATCCAGATACTCTTGTCCATCAACAGACGTGACATGCGCGCTCTTCCCAGAGGCAAAGGCGATGGGGAACGGGTCAAAATGCAAAACTGACCGAGTATTACCCCCTGGCATCACTTCCAAGGCGGCTTCGAATCGGCTCCGTGATTTGGGATTGTTGGAGACATATTCCTGTAGGACACGATTATACACATCTTCTAGCTTTCCTAACCAGCTTCCCTCGGGCGAAGCGAGTGCTGTGATCGTGGACTCGGCTAAACGACCCAAATATCCCAAAATTAGCGAGAAATTTACAGTAATTTTCAAGTAGGACGCATTTGGAGCCTGAGATTGTACATTTTACATCAGCCGATTTTGCCTCCATAACACTCGTGCCGTTTTCTACCCCCGGCATCATTTGCGACGACGAAATGAGCCTACCAAAACCGTATCAGGTTATCGCAGTCCAACGAAGGTTTACCTTGAATCATATTCAGGCTTACACTGAATCAAATATACCCGATATTTGCTCTTCTGCTCGGTACCTGACCGCTGTGGGAATGTTGTGTGCGTCCTGAACAAAGTCGGAATGAGGAGATGAATGATGGCCGACGGTATATCGTGGACGACTTGTAGATATAATCGTTACCGAGGGACTATCTGTGTTGTTGAAGTAGATTTTGAAAATCAGTTAAAAAGAATGTTGGTGCTGACCTTTATCTTGTCGGGGTGCAGGTAGACCTTGGCCTGTGTCTTTTTGGCTCAATTAAGCCGCCGGCCCATTTACTTTATAGTCACGCCGGAGCGTTTTCATACTAATTACGAGTCATTAGCATCGTGGGGTATGATCTTTTTTTTTGGTTGAAGAGAGGGGGCATGGAGGATTTTCCAGATTCGTCGTTATAACTTCCAACCTGGTCATTATCGGCGAGAACAGAACCTAGATACGCCTCCTTACAACTAATAATATGAGATGGCCGCTTTTTAACTTTCCTAGTTTTTAAGTGGCGTTAGGGTATAGTTCCTGTGTCACAGGTGACTTACTACGTTGTTGTTGTCACCTAGTGTATTTGTCGCGTGGAACAGGATTATCACTGCCTCTCAGACTGAGTAGCCTGAGCTATGTATCCATGTAAAGAAAGGAAGTCCGCCTCAATACCAGAATACTTCCTCATATCAAAGGTCACATATGCAAGTCAATAATAATACTTTGATGACATGGTACCTTATACTTGTCAGCTCGAGCTCAAAGGGTTCCTGCGTAGCTGAAAATCGACATGCGTAATATGCAGGGTGTCAAGATGTCAAGAAAGGCGATTCATTTGCGCATGGTCAGCAACTCCATTCGTGTACTTTATTATAGATATCTGATACTCAGGTCAAAATACCCATCTTGACAACTGCGTATATCCCGCCGTGAAAGACTTCGAATCGCAAGCTTTCTCTCTTCTATGTTGCTTGCTCCAGCCACTGACCTGAGCTGCATGTATGCATGCCAATCATCCAGGTCACTGTACCATCGTCTTTGAACCACCCCATCTGTCAGTGCTCTTATTCCGGCTCCTCCTTGACACCACCTGTAGTGGGCAATAATTCCGAGAGCCGAGCGCAAGGAGTCTACGCACTCTTCATCCATGTTCCGACTCACGTTCTGAAGAACTGTACAGACTGCGCGGATCACATCGATATCAAATCTGCTGGACTCACCGCAAAGAGCTTCAAGAATACGCCCTTGGCTGTCTATACTGCTGACTAATAGTTGGGGTGGATCTATTATCGCTGTAGCAAGTGTTCCATCTAAGGGTACGTGAAACTGCCACAAAGCTATAGCAAGTATCACTGATGAGGACAAGATGAAGAACACAGTCGCTGGTGAGATGGATTGAACCGTGGGGTCAAGTCTCGTAATCGTCGGAATGACCTGTAAGTAATCTCTAAGTCACTTGTCTCCTCCATTATTTCCGTCTTGGTGTAAAAGGAGAGGAGAAGTGTAAGAAGGGGGAGAGGGTTGAAGGCTCTTACATCCACCAAAAGCAATGCGTGCTCATATGCTGAATAGAACGAGGGTCGACACATCCATGAATCATTCAGTAGTAGATCGAGAAAATCCCTGGGAACATCTGCGAAGGATCAGCAAAGGACGGTTGCAGTTTTATAATTTTGGCCAGTGCGCTTACATGACAATATAAAAATGCCATGAATCCATATCATGGCTTCTGCCTGGTAGGCCTTTTGCACAGAATCAAAGTGCAGAAAGTCTGCAGGGAGGTTGAGATAAAAGTCTTCTAAAGAAGACCGCACTAGGCTCATTTCATTAGAGTCCAAATGAGACTGTATGGCTCTTCGCAAGAATCTTTATGTGAGAACAATAATCAAATTAGACCATTTGCACGTCTTTGTTAGGGTATAAGGCAAATTTAACTCAGCTAACGGCTTKAACAGCACTAGGTAACAGTTGACGTTGATCTCTGCCGAGTCTGCAGGTAGAATATCGCTTTCAGTCGGAGTTGCTCCTCCAATGAGGTCAATATTACCAAGTTGGAAGATTTGATGGTACAGTGAGAGTTGCTCGCGGTTCGAATTTGGGTGGTCAACATAATGAAGCAGGCCTAAAACGCTGCTTTCAATTGAGCCTGGGTCCAAACCACATTATACTGTATGTAGTGAGAGCTTACCTCTTTTGTATCTGAAGGAACTCGCCAGTACTGCATGGAACAATTTAGGATATCAGATGTAGGTGCGAAAGCCGCAGTGATTACTTACTGTGAATTGCGACCACCAGGAGGATCATTCTGATAGGGTTGCAGCTCGTCTTTCTCGCTCAAGGAGTCCACAATGATTTGAGCTAATGAGTTCCACCGAGCTGCAATCTCCACCAGACCTCGCTTCAAGGCCCAGGTGAAACTCGCCAGAGCTAACGTACTCGCCTGACATAGATCTAGATTCCGGGATTTCCAGGTCAGCATCGGAATGTACCGCATCGATTCGATGCGTAGGGTGTCTACAATAAGCTCCTTATTCCGATGAAATGCAGCCGACAAGTATCTTTCATCTTGCTCTACGGTGATGGCGAGCAGCATGTACCGAAGACATGGGGGATATATTGAAAAATCCACGCCATTCTCACTTAATGATACGTCGAAATGTGGATCCAAGTCTCGCAGGATCTCCAGCACGCCCAGGTCAGCGGATGATAAAAAGCGTGGCTGAAGTAATTGCGATACAAAGCATGGATCAAGGCCCAGGTGGTCAAGACTATCGGGTATAGAGTGTCCTGCATTGCGGGAAGAGTTCAGTCCCGTGCGATCGATTTGAAAAGAGTCGGCGAAGGGAGGGAAACTCGTCCTGGCGTTGAACTCACCAAGTACAGATGCAAAGTGGTCATCTTCGGAAATATTCTGACCAAGTGACAATTGCCTATCCCGATGGTGTTGTGGTTGGTGTTGTTGATGCTGCCGTTGTTCTTGTTGTTCTTGTTGTTCCAATTCTCCAGAGCTCTGGTCCTCGATCGGGTTTGCTACAGCTTGCTCGGATATGACCTCTCCCTCGTTGATCGGCGAATCTGCCGGCGACACTCTCAAATCTTCGCTATCATAGCGTCCGGTATGACTGGTAAAATTATCCCCGGTCTCGGGAGAAGTGATTGCCTGCGCGAGGGGATCTTGTGTCGTGGGGAAGCCGGCAGCTTGGTCTTCAAGCAGCGTGTGTCTTTTTGGTCTTCCTCTCCGACGCATCGGCCGGTCATTAGCGCATTCGAGCCCAAGCCTTGAGCAACGAGAACAAGGTTGTTCTCCATCGCATTGCGACTTCTAGCAGAGACCGTAAGCTAGATACGCAATCAATGGACTTCTTGAGGAAGACCCACCAGCTTCCAGCACCGATCACAAGCCCGCAGACGTGGCATCATAAATCACCCTGAGAATCCACCTCGGTCTTTGGAGGCGAGAATTACATTACCGGCACTAGATGAGTGACCTAGTGTTCGGCAACCCTTTCTAAACCAGAATTATCCTGAGCGTTGATCAGGCGGACAATAATGGAAGGAATTAACCTACTGATCGATGAGGACACTAAGTTACCACAGTAGTAGCAGTAGCATTAGTGTTAATGATTTGCTTTGTTATCCGCTGGAGTATTTTCACTCTTATCCTAACCTGTCGCCGACTCAGGCCTTGGCGCGCATGTTCTAGGGTTTCTAAGCCCACATCCGACCCCGCATCCGACCCCACATCCGAGCCCATACTCGAGCCCATATATAAGCCTGTATTGAAGCCTGTATACGAACCTCTACTTGGGTCTCTATGGAAGCTTCGATACAGCAATAAAAGTGGTGGAATTAGGTAGGATTTTAGTAGATCCATTCACTTATCCAATAAACGTACGTCGTGTAGAATGTGGAAAAATGTAAAATTCGTAAAATACGAAGTTTATTTTTAAGGTCGATATAGGCCCCGCTACTAGTACTTAATCAAGCCGCCCGGCCGAATCATGAATTGTCCCGCCGGGGAATTCTTACCTATTCATCCACCACCCTCCAAGCTCTAGCTTTGCTTGTCGGCAATATGGCAGGCAAGTTACTGAACCCTCCCATTTCAGCACCAGGTCTATCACTCCCGGGAGAGGACTATCAGAATCTACGTCGCCGTAAGTAGCACAAGCGTTGGCTTAAAGTCGAGTGACGGCCTTGCACTAATATCACAACGCTGCAAGTGGTTCGGCGTTGCAGGCTCACACTCACGGCAATCGACGGATCGAATAATGCTTTGTTGAATCTGCTCCTCCCACTCGCTCTCGCCTCGCCCTCAGTTTTCCACGGTCTTTTAGCGCTCTCCGTCCGATCTTCGAAACGCTCACTCCGCGATTTTAGCCATTATCAATCCACATTGCTGGAACTGGGCTCGGAAATCGCTCATCTAAGCTCGGACCTGTCCCATACTGAGAGAACCAAACAACTCCTTGCCTCATCTTACCTTCTCTGTCTGTTCACAAGGCCTTGGTGCGATGGCTCGTGGGTCCAGCATGTCAGGGGGATGCTCAGCATGTTACGCTTAGCCGACCACAATGCATTAAGGCAGTCAGCAGTCGGAGCGTTCCTCATTGGATCCTGTGCGAGCCTCGACGTTTCTGCATTCTCGGTGGGCAGAAAGCAGCTCGGCCAAAATCTGTGGCTCTCATGGATGACTCAATCTCCGGCGCGAGATTCTACGGATGCTTTCACAGCGTTAGAGACCATCACGGGATATCCTGAATCGCTTATCACTGTGATTGCCCACATCTCAGAGTACACGCAGAATCAAGCTTTCAATGATTTACAACTTATGGCAGTCCCCCAGACTAATTCTATATCCCCATCGTCAGGTAAGGGTGTTGTTGCTCCCCCCAAAAATACATATATGTAAAGCTTTTTACTTTCTATATTAAACCAGAGTCTCTTGTGCTAACAACTTTGACTGGTAAAGCCCAGGACGGCTTGCTGCATAATGCTGCTGACGAGCTAGAAGCATCTATATCCAAATGGACTTATCCTTCAATGGCCCCCGGGACGAATCCACTGCTGATATTTGCGCTACATACTGCATGGGAAACGATCCGTTTGGCAACATATATCTACCTATGGAGAGGAAGCGGCTTTTATGCCAACCTTTTAAAGCCATTTCCCGATGAAAAGGAGGCTAGAAAAGAGATGTATATCAACAAGACGCTGCTGAACATCGAGACAATCATAGTGATGGCAGAACAACAGGGGATCTCTGTAGCAAATGCTCTGCTTTGGCCATTAGTAACAGTGGCTTGTGAATGTGGGTTGGACGAAACACGTGATGCTCAAGTCATGAAGCTCCTTCATTGTCTTTTGAACATTTTCTCTCTAGACCACGTTCAAATAGTAATCAAAGCTATCGAAAGGGTATGGGACGCGAAGCGGCTGCATGCGACAGTTCATGAGCCACCGCAAAATGTGCAAGAAACATGTGTGAGTCTCGAGCTTGTGGCCAGGGAGATGAATCTTGTTATACCACTATTATAGAATTCGAGCGTGAGTGTGTAATTAAGATTACACAATTGTTGAATAAGAGAACCTTGGATCAATTTAATCCGTGTCATTTTACGAATTCATCTTTTACTGATTGTCTTATTGCGGTGTATAGAGGAATGAGGAGAATTCTTTCATTTTACAAGGATAACAGGCCAACGGTATGTCAAGTCTCAGGTACTACATTTCTGTCAGATATAGAATCCAGCGAGCCTTAACACGTTAAGTAAATGCCGCGCGTGTTTTCCGTAAAGGTACCTTAAGTCTTCACATGGCAGGCTTCATGTCATCTCCAATTTCGCTGTTATATCCCTCTAGCGGCGACGACTGCCTCACCTCCCGCAAAAGTTTACCATCGCAATGCTGAAATATGACAGTGTATCAATCAAAGATGAAACTCGAAATAGGTGCACTCTAATTTAAACATGCCTGACACAAGTACAGGCTCAGATTAAAGCTAAGGCGGCAAAAACTCTTAAATGGCAGAGTCAAAACCTGATAGCGGTGTGCTGTACAAAAGGCTCGGAATAGTAGATTCTTACACACATAATCACCAGGGTGAACCGGTGGTGCTACATGACGGACAGTCTCGAAAGCAAAGTCTTCCTTTCTAACGCTACTTGCTCAATTCCATAACTAAACGAGCCAGTGTTCCATTAGTGTCTGAACTGATGTGAACAGAAGGTTTCTTCTTCTTGACAATGCACACATTATTCTTTGAGCTCTCGCACTCGCGAAGGTTCCGGAACGACTGTAGCTCTCCCTGCTCACCCATCGAGTATCATAACTTAGATCCTGTATCTTCCAGGGCGCATCCCAACAGTAGTTCAACAGATTTTTCGACTGATAAAGATCTCTCAATACGTTCTGCTGTTATCATGTAGGGTTCCGGAAGCCAGTGTGGCCTAGGCTCGCCTAGCATCAAGCAAACAAGTGCCTCAGCCGCAAGCCAGCAATTAGCCATTCCATACCCATTAAATGCAATGGCTGCCCATTCATTTACTCCAGCACGATTCGATAGTGAATGTGGCACCTGACCAACGAGAGGAAGTCCATCGGACGAGAATCCCATAATGCCACTCCAGCCAGCCACCAGCTGATCTTCGGGGATGTGGGTGGATAACGAATTTGTGCAAAAGGTTCGCAAGCTGCGCTGAAGACTGGTTAAAGAGCTTTTCGCAATCTTTGTATCGTCGGCATGAAGCATTTCTTCCCATTTGGCATTGTCACCGCCGAAGAAGAACAAACCTGAGTTAGCGTTCTGGATGAGGTACATCAAACCGTCCGAGATAGTTCCTGTTTCAGGATCCTCTTTCGGAATGCTATGAAAAGCCCAAGAATAAGAGCTTCCTTGGTTCGGCACCTGAGACCCCAAGTTTTGAACGGTCATAGAGCCACACACAGGAAAAACACGTCCTCCGAGACCCGGAAGAAGATGCGCTGCGTGCCCATTCGTGCAGTGAATGACTTTTGCGCAGCGGAGTGTTCCCCGTGGCGTCTGGATAATATAAGGATGGGATTGATGCTCCTCATGGGTGATTGTAGTGACGGTGGTGTTTGTTTCGAGAGAGAATCTCGGCGAATACCTCTGCAGAAGGTCTTCAAAGACTTTGGTAATGAACCGGTAAGGCCACACTGATCCTGCTTTGTGCAAGAGAGCGCCGACTCCTTCATAGATTCCATAACCCTATTCGTGTAATAAAGTTAGTTTTTTGACTCTTCTTGCCCGGGTACTCGACCATACAATGGGCTCGTCTATTGGGCAGGAAATCTGTATCTTACACTCAGTTGATCGCCTGAGACGACTTGGTAAATACCGCTGAGATCGGGGTGGTCGGCTTCTAGCATACGGATGCTGGCTCTAACGTCCTCGAATAATTCCCTATCTAGGAACGTGCGCACCTTAGTTGTGTCCTGCAAGTGGCAGTACTCTGCGTCATACTGCTCCACTAGTTGTCGCATCTTTGCAAGATTTCTGAGAGTGAATCTCACAATGTTACCCGCACTCTGCTGGCCAAAAGTAGTCGCCAGCGAAGCATAGCTTTCGCCAGCATTGGTTGCAAGCTGGCCACCGTTTCGGCCAGTCGCCCCGGAGCAGAGTTGTCGGGCCTCGAGAACCAAGACGCTGACGGTCTTGTCTCTTTCAAGAAGTGTCTTCGAGACGGCCGCCCCAGTAACGCCAGACCCAATGACAACGATGTCCACGGTGTGCGGGAGAGTGTGGGTTTGGTGCTCGGCTAATTCATGGGGATCCTTCTGCCAGTAGGATTCAGTAGGCAGCGGGCGAGGCAGGCCCGGATCGATACGTATCAAATGGGCAATTAATCTTTCTACTTGAGCGCACCTTATCAGTTACCTTGCCTTCTCGTGCAAGTTGAGGGCTGTATCACCTTGCGACTTGTTGCGCAACATCGCCAAACGATCAATCCAGCGCCCTGCAGTAAGTTCTCAATCCACGGATCAGTTCTATTCGGTGACTTCCGAGTACTCGACGTCTCCAGATGGTCAAATATAGGCAGTGAGTTGCACGAGTTATGAATTCTTGTCGTGCAAGGAGTTACTTATTTAGAGCCAGCGGACTTTCACCGCTTTCATACCACCAATTGATTTATCACTAATCTTTCCTAGGCACCTAGTTATCCTTCATATATATTATGTGGCGCGCACAAAGTTTGGATTAGCTTCAACGATACAGTGCGACTGGGAGAGGGAAAAAGCCCGTGCAAGAACATCAGTCACGCACCCGCGAATCTCAGGTCGGGGCCGATACCGGTATCGCTAATGAGCAGCAGTATATTTATTCCCCGGCGGGGAAATGTGACTGATGAAAAGCGAAATGAGAAACCGCATTACCAAGCACTTTAAGGCCTACATTACCAGTCATGTAAGACTTATAAAACTTCGAAGAATTCAAGATTGATGCCTCTGGTCTCTGGCCTCAGGTTAGCCAAACAGATCTCAGCATGTCCAGCCTAAAGGTGCATCTCACGGCTCCCAACGGCCGCCGAATTGAGCTCTCGACGGGTTTATTCATCAACAATGAATTCGTCTATAGTGAAAAGAAAGAGCTGATTACAAGCATTTGTCCTGCGTTGGTTTTTCACGGTCGATAGAGCGATGAGCAACGGTCACGGCTGACATGACTTTCTAGTGACGAATCTATCATCGCCAGTGTACAAGCTGCTTCGGCGGAAGATATGAACAAAACGGTCGCCGCGGCCAGGGCAGCTTTGCAAGACCCTACTTGGGCTGCCTTGGATCCCACCGACCGTGGTCATCTCATCTACGAGCTTGCACGTCTAGTAAGAGAAAACCGGGAGGATCTAGCCACTCTAGAGTCCTGGGACAATGGAAAGCCATATTCCGTTGCTCTTGAAGAGGACATGATGGAGGTAATCGGGTGTCTGGAATATTACGCTGGCTTCGCAGACAAGATGCATGGGCAGGTCATTCCAGGCTCACCCGAGAAGCTAGTATATACGATCCATGAGCCCGTGGGCGTCTGTGGTCAAATAATTCCCTGGAACTATCCCCTGGGTATGGCAGCTTGGAAACTGGGACCAGCACTCGCGGTAAGCTCATTAACAAGTCGTCTTCTTTGAGCAAAATTTCTGACTGCAGTCATAGTGCGGCAACACTGTTATTTTGAAACCTGCTGAACAGACTCCACTAAGTATCCTGTACCTTGCAGATCTGGTGAGGAGAGCTGGGTTCCCTCCTGGTGTCGTGAATATCGTCAATGGCTACGGACGAGTGGCTGGKGCGGCTCTTGCGCAACACCCAGACGTCGATAAAATTGCATTTACAGGGAGTACAGCGACCGGCCGAGAAATAATGAAGTTGGCAGCAGGAACGCTGAAGAGCATCACTCTCGAGACTGGGGGCAAATCTCCGTTGATAGTCTTTGATGATGCTGATTTGGACCAGGCAGCTAAATGGGCACACCTGGCTATAATGAGTAACCAGGGCCAGATCTGCACTGCTACAAGTCGGGTCATCGTCCAGCATACTATCTTGGATCGCTTCCTGCATGCAATTCTACAGCTAATCGATCGGGAGACACGTATTGGAGACCCTTTCAGTGCGGAGACTACTCATGGACCACAAGTCGACCATTCTCAATATCATCGCATTCTGTCCTACATTGAGTCCGGAAGAGCAGAAGGAGCAGTAGTTCAGATAGGTGGAGAAGCGTATACCGGTAGTACTGGCAAAGGCTTTTACATAAAACCTACGGTCTTCACTGAAGTAACCAATGACATGAAAATCTACAGGGAAGAAATCTTTGGTCCGGTTCTAGTAATCACTTCGTTTGTGACGGAAGCAGAGGCTTTGGAAATGGCGAACGACACAATCTATGGTTTGGGAGGAGCTGTATTCACCCAAAATATCACAAAAGCTCACCGGGTTGCCCGGAAAATTGAAGCTGGTACTGTTTGGATTAACAGTAGCAATGACAGCGATATCCGGACCCCGTTTGGTGGTTACAAACAAAGTGGAATTGGAAAAGAGCTAGGAGAGGCTGGGTTGGCTGCGTACACCAAAGTCAAGGCCGTCCATGTAAACTTAGGTATCAACCTTTAGTGGTCGCAATAGATTGCACGTTGTTTCAAGCCGCTCCGTACTTTATCGAGAAATTCAGCTCAGACTCAATTGGAGACGAGGCATCTAGATAAGTATTCCAAGTGGAAATGGTAGTTTTGCGAAAAGTAATAATCTCGCCTGATGGCCACATATGCGAGACGGCCACGATTATGCTTGGGTATCATGGTCGAAAAAGATCCTTTGTGATATGAAACAAATTTATCGCCTGGAAACGACAAGTTGTATTTACTACAAAGTATCTATTTAGGTCGCTGCCTCTTGTTGAAATTCATTCTAACTATTTGTTCCTCTATGGCCAAGGACTCCGAATGATCACAAAAAGAGTGCCACCATCAATCTTGATATCATTCCTTCATTGGTATCTTTCTTGCAGTAAATTTCAGCTTCGACCGTCTTGCATGATATTTTCGGTAGAATAGATGTTTAGATTATTTCAACGAATGTATACACCATTATCTAAAGTCGTGTTTGATGAGTGTTTGGTCAGTATATGCTTCAGTTCGCTCCCAAGTCATGAATAAGTTCTAAAGGAGTCCCTAAAACGTGACTGTGTGTTTCGACACCAACCTGGAAAGACTAACACCGTCAAGGGGCTGTTCTACACTCAGATGACCAGCGGCACACTTTTAGCACAGGACTTCACGATATTACAGTAAACAACCACCCAATTAGGAAATACTGCAATCATCGGCCCAAGGGTGTGTATTTGCAAGATTGATATAATCCTGAATATCCTTGGCATAATAGAAAAAATTCTCCGACGGTGGATTTCGCCTCACCACGAAACTCTCTCTAAACTTTCGAGGCCGCGGACGGGTGACAACGCTGACCTAAGAGAAAAGAAAAAAAAAAGTTCAGGTTTAGACGGCAGGCTCTACTTCTTTATTATTCTTTCTACTGTTCCTGGACCATCTACTGTTCATCCCGCTCCTGGGAGCTGTCTCTGGTCTTTTGCATCCTCAACCTATCCCCTTCCGTGGCAGTACACTTTCCATCATGCCTTCCACTAAATCCCCCGAGAGTTTTGAAAACGGCACCACAAAGTCCTGGAAGCAGCTTGCCACTCAGAAACGCGCTCAACGTGATCAGTACGTATCGTATTGGCAGCCAGGCCCTGTGCCTGCTTTACCTCCAGGTAAAACGTACGTTCGCGACATTCCTCGCTGCAGTGGACTTCTCACCGAAGAGCAATTCCACATCACTGAAAGCTCCACGAGCCAGATATTGGAGAATTTAGCCTCTGGATACTGGACCGCTGAGTCAGTAATACGGGCCTTCATTGCACGCGCCACCATTGCCCACCATCTAACAAACCCTCTCACAGAGGTTTTCTTCGACCGTGCCATAGAGCGGGCCCAGGATCTCGACAGAGTCTTGAAGGAGACAGGAAAACGAGTTGGGCCGCTACATGGACTACCAATGAGCCTCAAAGATGTGATGCAAATAGCCGGACAGGAAACGACGGTGGGCGTCGTAGCAAATATTGGCTACATTCCCGCGGTAGAAGACAGACTCGTGACGAAGCTTCAAGATGCCGGGGCCGTATTCTACTGCAAAACTAATGTGCCCCAAACGCTGATGTCAGGAGAGTGCAATAATTTCATATTTGGACGCACCTCAACGCCTTTTAACACGTTACTGTCTGCCGGCGGATCGAGCGGCGGCGAAGGATCTCTTATTTCCCTCGGCGGTAGTCCGTTAGGAATAGGAACAGATATTGCAGGGTCCATCCGGACACCAGCAAATTTCAATGGTATTTATGGCCTTTGCCCTTCTCCTGATCGTTTCCCAAGCCACTCAGCAGAAAATTCATCGGGGGATTTAATCATCCGCGGAGTGGCCGGGCCCATTGCCCGAAGTATAGATGGGCTCGAAGTCTACGCTCGAACGTTGTTGGGGCTCAAACCTTGGGAGTGGGACTATACCTGTATCAAGATGCCCTGGAGAGAAGAAGAGTACCAAGCAGGACGAGGTCAAAAACACCCTTTGTGCTTCGCGTTTATGCCACATGATTCAGTCGTCTATCCGAATCCTCCTATTCTGCGCGGGATGCAAGAATTGAAGAGCGCTCTGCTACGTGCAGGGCACGAAGTTCTTGATATTGTGCCTTGGGATGGAAGAGAACTTATGGATGCTGCCTGGTCAATTTTCTCGGCGACTGGGGGCGAGGAGATTGTGAAAATGCTCGGTACTTTTAACGAGCCTTTAATTCAAGAAGTCGAAGCTCCCAATCCTGCAAAAAGGCTCTCGATATTGCAATTTAATAACGTTATCATTAAAATCAAACAGCTTCGGCAAAAATATCTCGACATATGGCAGGCGACAGCGTCACAGACCGGGACGGGTATGCCTGTTGACGCGATCATTTTACCTTCGGGTGGAACAGTTGCTTCACCACATGGAACAATGGAATACTTCACGTATGAAGCCATTTCCAACATTCTGGAGTGGACTTGTGCGACTATCCCAGTGACAAAAGTTGATCCATTGCTTGATCCGAAACCGCAGGGACCATTTGAGCCAATGTCAGATCATGATCAGCGTAACTGGAATAAATGTGGGTTCCTCTTCAAGTTGTCAAATCTTTTTATTTTTCATCTTTTTTCTTACATAAACGGTTACGGTGGACTGATACTTATTTTTGTTTCTATATGCAGACAGTCCTGAATACTACAAAGATGCCCCCGTTTGCCTACAGGTCCTCGGACGCCGGCATGAAGAGGAGAAGGTTTTGGGTCTACTCAGAACAATAGACAATGCGCTAGGCAGAGGAGAATTTTATATGGCATAATCTCAAAAGTCGGACTTTGCAAGCCCCTTGTTACTTTCAATGTTAATTTGTAGCGCGCCGTACTCGCGGCCCAGTAACAGCCCAACGTACGAGCAAGATATATAAGGGGATTGACGTTTACATTTAGCCTAGCTAGTGGATTGAAGGTGAGTTAGTATAGAGAGAGCATTAAGATTAGAATAACAAAGGCGTCTACGGAGACAACTTAATAAAATAAAGGGCCTAGATGAATCTGTGAAGACAAATAGGGCAAACATTGAAAGAATTTGGAAAGTTCCCTTGTACCTAGGTACGTGAGATTCAGGACAAACGCGCTTTTTCTAGGCAAAGAAAGTAGAGTGATACTTTAGTTCACCACGTATGCTTGCCCTTCAATATTAGCCACTTCCAAACTCGGCTTCTCGTCGAGCCTGCTCAACGTAAAGCACACGGACTCGCTTGGATCGGATAATAGACATCTGAGATCCAGCTGGGATCCAAAGTAAGCTTCCTGCGGTCAACGTACTTATTTCCCCATTGCACTCGTTCTTAATGACTAATTCGCCTGAGTAAAAAGAATACCATCAGCCAATGAAACGCATGCCATATCCATTATTCGCATGGCCTCAAAACGAGGATTGTAACCGATCAGAATAGGCAATCCGACGTACCCGAGAGAATGTACTTGACCTCATCCCAATCTGCCTTCCAGCCTGGAGTGGTCTCATCCAAATCGGAGACATGCCAAATACCAGCGACAATAGGGTGCTCAGCGGATTCACTGTTGCAAATTTGGTTGGTTTAGTGCTTGGTCTCTACATATCACGTTCAAACTTACGATGACCCAACTAGATCTGTAAAAGTACCAGGGCCTTCTTGAATCTTCGGGACGATAGCATCAGCACCATTGACCACCACGATGTTGGGTGGCATTTGTGCTAATAGATTACGCTGTCAAGTCGAGGTTATTCTTTCCTGAAACAGGGCTCCACGGGATATCAAAACCACAGGTGCTTTTCTCACTGGGGCAATTGCCTAGGTAAAAAGGAGGCAGACCCGCTCTATTTAAACTACCCCTCTTTGGCACAAGGAGAAAGTACTCAAGTTCGGAATAACATTGAGATCTAATTACCGATAGTATTGCTATGATCTGTGACTGGCACAATATGATGAAGCGGATATCTCTGAAGGAACCATTAGGCTTGAGACCGTAATAAGCAGAAGTTGGGTAATTGGCCGTCCCACTGGTAGTTGACGAAGATAATGAACATTAGATAAAGCACCGGCGGCAAAAATTCACTCATCAGGAAGATTAGCTTGGAGTGCCGTCGGCCCGCTGGGAAGCTTTCTGAGGAGGCAACTCCACAAAGAGGTCGAACTCTATTATTGAATTCTACCAGATGCATAAATCTCAAGTTTCTCAAGTAGCTGTATAATTTATTTCAAGTCTAACTGTGAGACCACCTGCACGGCGACCTTTTTCGAAAACTTTGTGCATTGGGGCTGATATCAGCAAGATATACTCATACGTTGCCAACATGGCGTATGCTACGCAAGATCACTGGGCGGAAGACTTCATTACTGCCTCGACAAGTGGTCAGACAGCTCCCAGCCCAGCCGCGTTTCCTGAATCTCCTCACGCTTCGAGGAGCTACTGGATTCGCGAATTTCCAATACCCTTTGAAGATCAATGGATTAAAGCTCCAATCCAATCAGAGGTTGACGTGGCAATTATCGGCTCTGGGATCAGTGGTGCGTCCGTTGCGTATGCACTGTCCGAATCACGGCCGGGTCTCAAAATTGCGATGTTTGAGGCTCGGGGTATCTGTACTGGTGCCACGGGACGGAACGGTGGCCATATTGGACGGCCAGAGGCCTACAACATGATTGAGATGTCCAAGATTTTCGGAGTTGAGGATGCGGTGCGACAGCGACAGCTTACGAGGATTAATCGTGAGATGATGATTGACACAGTGAAGAAATTGGACGCGGTTGAAGAAGTTGACTTGAGCATTAAAGGCACTCTAGTTGTTTTCAAGGATGGAAACGAACGACAGAAATTTGTTGATGATCTCGCTTACGCGAAAGAGATAGGATTAAAGACCGAAGGTCATGTGGTGGACGCAGAGTGGGTTTCAAAGGTAAAGATAAAGTCAACAAACTAATTCAGACAGTAGCTGACGTCCACCCAACTAGCATCTTGCGATTAGCCCCAGCAAAACACAGTTCGGTGGAGCATACCTCGAAAATTCCGGTACGATATACCCGAGAAAGTTTGTTTCACTGCTTCTGCAAACAGCTCTCGAGCGAATGAATGACTTCTCCCTCCATCCTTATACTCCTGTCTCGAAGGTCGACTTTGACTGTGACGCAAGTGACCATAAGTTCACTCTAACGACAAGTAAGGGGCAAGTTAAGACGAAGATCGTCTTTCATGCGACGAACGGTTATGTGTCTCATGTTCTACCGTCGATGGCTGGCAAGAACGGAGTTATCGGCTGCAGAGCACATATGATCGGGATTTCACCCAACCTCCCTCGAACAGCAGTACAGCTAGAAGGGGGATTCGGCTATGCCGACTTCTGGCATTGGATTCTGCAGAGGCCCAACAACGGCCCCTATCTATATGGATTAGCTACAGCAGAAAAAATGGGGGACTACAACGACACGACTACGATTCCAGATAACGATCCGATCCGCATGGAGATGCTATCGTTTTTAGAAGAAGTATTTCCTCATAGCTTCAAAGACCTCACGGTAGAAAAGGACATTGTATATGATTGGACTGGCGTCCAGGGATTCACCGCCACTGGCGCGAGTATCGTCGGTCGCCCGAATCCTGAGCGTCGTGGAGAGTTTGTTTCGGTTGGACACAACGGCGAAGGAATGGGACGTTGCTTTGCATGTTCAGTTGTGATACATGAAGCCATTCTGGCAGAGCTTGATGGCATTACGACCTGGACGCCTCCTGCTTGGTTTCCAATGTCGTATCGGCGAAATATATGAAAGGAAAAAAATAACTCAGACTATCACCCATCCTCGATTGCTAGCTTAGCTGCATTGGCTGCAAAAGATAATAACAGACAATCAGGATGTTTTTGAACGGTAGAAGGGACTGCAGTTAGTCAAAAGGCTGAAAAGCCAGCCTATTCGAGCACATGATAATCTAGAAACCGGAGTTCAATCTCCACGTGTAAAGTACTGGGATGTATTAAGAAGCGTGATGTAGTAACATTGTGCCTTGCAGCTGCTATGAACAAGCACAGCTAATTCTTTTACAGCCTTGTTGCATGAAAACGCTGGGTAGTCAAGATCAATTTCGCTAGTTATCATCAATAAAAGGAGCCCTTTGGAATTAATGCCCACTAATACGAAAATCATAATACGAAAATTAGGGGCAAGGATTTCGATAGGAACAGGTACCTGCAGGCTAAGGCCCGAATTCATTTCTAGCGGATCATCCGGTACAGCTGGAAAATATCTAACCGCAACTACAACAAATATGCCGTCGGCGAATTCTCTCGGTGTCTGTCAGATAAGAGTTCTTTAGTAGTGTGCCAATTGATGATTACAGAACTTCCGGAAACCCATATTCTCCACACACGATGCGGGGATAGAGACTCGGCAATTATGAAGCGTATGACTTTGCCTTTCTGAGCTTATCGCTGTGCAAAAACGCATTGATCAAGAGTATCTGACTGTGGATGCTCTCGGATGTCGTATATGAAGAGATGCCTCGAGCTCGTCGCAAACTTTCGAATGCATACTTCTGAAGAAGTATTCAACAGTCTCCTCCAGAGGGACGAACATTTCTTTTGGCTGAAACCATACACTATATTTTGCAATCCTTTGCGTAGTATAGCCGTATCTTACCTCACCTTTTCCCACAAGAATGGATTCAGTCCAAGAGCTCCCGAAAACCCCCAAAATTGTGTCCGCTCAGGAGAATGTGGTCAAGATGGGTAGTGACTATATCGAAGATAATACGATGCTGGAACTCGGCTATGTCCAAGTTTACCGCAGAGTTCTCCGGTCCGCGGGAAATATGTGCATGGTAATTGCCTTGACATCGTGGGTGACGCTGCAGTGCTATGTTGTTGACTCAACAGCTTATTGAGAAAATAGACCGCTGAGTGCGATTTTAATTACGGGATTTTATCAAATCACATTTGCTGGCTATTGGGGTCTGTCATGGTGCGAGACCGTCTCAATTCTTTGCACCAAATGCATCTATCGAAATTCTAACCTGGTAACAGGGGATGGATTATTCCTAACGTTATCATGTTTGCTGAGGTTCTCGCAATCAGCGAATTGGCATCATCGATGCCTGTCAATGGATCGTTTTACTGGTGGGCCGGAGCACTTGCACCTCCACAATTGTCTCACTGTATTTCCTACATCACAGGATGGGTGAATCTGCTGTCCATATTTACCGGCACAGCGAGCTTTGCTTATGCAGTAGCCACCTCCTTCTCGTACTCTGTGAATGTTGCACTGCCTACCCTCCTTTGGACAAACCCGCAGCTAATGGGACTGTCAATGGGTGTCGTTGTATTATGGGCCGCCTTGATGACATTGAAGCTCGAGAAAATATCCATTATCTATGTGAGCATGGGTACGTCCTCCGTTTGCCATCCATGGCCTCTCCCTCTATTATCCACTAACCGGTGAATGTTTAATATCCATAATCAGCCGTTATCATACTCGTTCAGACTGTTCTATTTCTGCTCGGATTGCCGATCACACATGCTCTCCAGAATCAACCGTTTGCCTCGGGCAAACAGGTTTTTGGCGAATTGTCGAACTTCAGTGACTGGGGCCTCGCAGTCGCAGTCCCTTACTCTTGGTTTTGTGCGATGTGGGTAAACTCGGCCTGGATGATTCCAGTGTACATGGCTGAGGAGACACATCGGGCAAGCACGGAGATACCCAAGTCTATTATTTTGACATTTACGACGACAGCGGTAGCTGGCCTAGCAGTCTGTCTGATCAGCGCGTTCTGCATTACCGACATTGAAGTAGCCGCATTGGATCCTTCGTAAGAAATCCGTTCTTAGACCCTCAAAAGTATGATGCTAATCTCGTTGCAATTCTCGGTAGTGGATATCCTCTTTACGATCTAGTGATCTCCCATTGGGGTAAAACTTTGTCCGCCGCCTACTTTTTGGTGGTCACGCCAGTCGGATTTGTCGGGGGCAGTGGCACTTTACTCACCTATGCCAGCCAGATCGCTGCTTTCGCCCGTGACGGTGGCCTTCCATACAGTGAACATTTCGCTTATGTTCATCCACGGATAAATGCCCCTATCTACTCCATTGCCCTGTTAGCAGCCGGTACCTTCCTTGTGCTGCTATTTGCGCTGTCCACCGAAGCCAAATCTATCATTTACTCTCTTTCCGTCGTCGCTGGATTGTTCACGTTCATCATTCCCATATTCTTCCGGGTTTTTGCGGGTAATCGATGGGTCCCCGGCCCGTTCAATTTGGGACGATGGAGTATCCCTGTCCACAGCTTCGCGGTGATCTCACAGCTTTACATTGTGGTTATGGAATGCTTTCCAATGGATCGTCAGTGGACTGCTTCTACAATGAACTATAACTTTGCTGTGGGTTTGGGCGCTGTCCTGATTGCATGTTTTCTTTATTTCTTCGTCGGCAAGAAGACGTTCCGGGGACTGAACGTTGAAGTTTTGGCGGCCAGAACAAGACAGCATAACGTCCATGTCGATGGATAAGCCCTGATTTTTGTTGCAATTTGGGGTTCAGTCTAGGATGTACGAAATTTTGAATTTCTTTTTATTCTGTTTTCGTTATTTTTGAAACAGTCTATACCATACCAATTCATCATATACATTTGGTTTAAGATCTTCCAGACTACGGAAGTAGGTCTTAAGTAACGAGCATAGCATTGTAAGTTACGTTAAAAATGAATCTTCTGGTCCAAATTATAGTTTCTGTAGGCCGAATCTACCGTGCGCATCTTATAGTTGAGTTTATTTAATTAACATCTCACAATCTCAATGCTACTCAAAATCAACAGGGAAGTTTCTGCTGAGGAATGAGATAATATATATTTTTAAATCTTGGCATAATATCTCGAACTATTATTGTGAAAATACTAAAACTACCACTAGCCTGATTCTCACAGAATACAGATGATATCACCCTCAGCTATAACCCGATGCACAAACTTACCTTTTTCTGGTCTGACCTGGTATTATTGAGCTAATATCCTGCATTGTACAACACAGCACATAACCAAGTCCAACAAATCATTCGGAGCTCTACGGATCATGCATGTAACTTTACCGAAACCTTAGGCACTTTGTATGTGCTACAACTGCCAGCAAACTGTCTGCAGTGTTCTAGCCCTTAACCTAACAAACTGATTTGGTATCAGACATTATTGGCTACTTGAGCCAGGGATTTATCAACCATCAGAATTTGTCCAATAGTATGCTTTACCAACTGCCCGTTTTTTCGTCAGCTTTCGCTGCTTTTAACTCCTTGTTTCTTCACCCTTTTCTTTTTCTTTCCCGATGGATTGGACACCAGATCATACTATACAACGGTGGTCATAAGAGATATTTTTACAGGGTTTCAAGTTGTGTTGTTCTGATTCTGAATCATGTCTAGGGCGATCTATTGACCCGGATCATTCTGATCTCAGCTCGGTAGCACGAAGTATCATGCGCTTTGATAGTTTTCGGGACACTGGGGATGATATGATTTTCCCGGAAACACGGACGATTACAGGAGATAGCAAGCATAGCTTATCATTTATTGAAAAGAGGAGAAATTGGTGGGGCGGGCAAAGTGTTACGGTGTCCACAAAAAACACACAGACTTGGTAAATTAATTGCCATATATCATGGCGTTTTATAACCCTGACGAATTGTTGGATCCAATTGTCCACCATCTGTTGCGTGAGTTACAGAGTCGTGATCATGAGATTTTTGACCCAATTTAATTTCCCGTCCGTCATACCATCATCCGATTGCTTTCTTTGTTCTTCAAAGCCCTACGTGGTAACCATAATGGACGCGAGTCATTCCCACATGGTCGACCTGTCACCTAAGTTGATAAATCACATAACTATATTCACACTTGCATAAGGTCTTCAACCAATTTCGCCGATCTTTCAGTGGCTGTTTGTCGTAGACTACTAGATTCCACCTAGTACCTCTAGTGCAAGACAACGAACAACTCCACATATTGCCCACACCGTCACTTCTGAGACCTTCAATTTATGTTGCAAACCGAACTCAGATACGACGTATGCACGTGGGTCGATTGCAGACTAGAGGGAGAAAGTGTCCTCCAATCCATCTTTCCCGGGTACTATAGTCTATGCTTGTGATAATACTTAATGCTCCCGGTATAAGACAGTGGCTTCCCTGTAACGCTAGTCGCTACCTAATTTCCTGTCTAATTGTCTTTGCTATAGTACAGGCTTCCAAAATCTGGGTAGGGCAGTCAATGACATCGCCCACGGATCAATTGAATCGTCTGATAACAAGATATTGGAAACGTCTTGGGCTTAGCGTGACTCGGGCACTTCTATCGAGTTCATCTCTCTCAAAGGTTACACGCGTCAACCTTCTTCGACCATTTCTCAATATCTCTTCGAAATACCTAGGTACCTGGGTACATAACAGATCACCTCTTCGGCTCGAGAAAGAATTGAGAATACACCAACGTCGACATGTCAGGCCCTATTTCCGCACAGGCTGAGGCCCTTGTCTCCAAAATTAAGAACTTTGAGACTTCGAAGGACAATCTCAGTCGAGCTGAGCGTCTTCAATTGGTTCAATCTTTGGAGAAGTTGACATTGCAACTGAAAGATCCCAAGGATGCGATTTTCGATCATCTGACCAATGTATGATTTCAAACTTCAAGTCATGTCTTTGCAAGTCATGCTTAATTTTTTTTTTTTTTTTTTCGAACGGATAGGTCTTCTCCCTCGTCAACTTGCGAGCTTTGCTGGAGTTGGAGGTGCCGCAGAATATTCCCACGACAGGAAGTATTTCAGCAACAGAACTGGCCGAGAAAGTCAAGGCTGATGCATCGTTGATTGGTATGCATAATTATGACGGATCTCGAAAAAGAAGACGCAATTTCTGACACGTCAACAGCCCGCCTCATGCGAATACTGACTGTGACCGGTATCTTTGCCATGGTTGGCCCTGATGAATATGCTCATACGCCCTACTCCATGGCTTACATTGAGGGACATGAAGTGGACTTTCTCAAATTGTGGTGTGTATTTACTACTGGTATACTTGCATACTATGTGCTAATCGAATTATCAGCTGCGATGAAATCCTTACGAACACCTCCCGTCTTCCTGAATATTTTCGTGCAGTCGGTGGCCGCGACACTACCAGCATGACTGAAAACCCCTTTTCATGGGGAAATGGCAAGCTAGGATCCAGCTTCTTCGAGATCATTTCTCAAGACCCACGCCGAATCAAGCAATTCAACGTCGCCATGTCTACCCAGGACCACACGTTGCCCGTTTTGGGAATGTACCCCTTTGGCGAAGAGCTCCGTGATCTTCCTGATCTGGGTAATAGAGCTTTGATCGTTGACATCGGCGGTGGTAGAGGCCAGTCATTGTTACAGATCAAGGAGAAGTGGCCTGAGCTACGGGGAAGAATGATCCTTCAGGATCGACCAATGGTCCTCAACTCGTTTCCTGATTTGCCTGGTATTGAGAAGATGCCTCATGATTTCTTCACTGAGCAGCCTGTGAAAAGTAAGTTTTTCATTATTCCTTGTACCGAGCACTCTGTTCTGACAGGGAACCAGACGCGCATGCATACTACATCCGCCGCTGCATACACAACTGGACAGACGAACACTGCATCCAAATTCTGAGAGCGATCGTTCCATCTATGGCTTCTGACTCCCGCGTTCTCATCGGTGAAATGGTCGTCCCAGAATTCAACAGTGTTCGCCCCGGTGGAGTCGAGGATATGGCTCCTTACTGGATGGACCATAATATGTTTGCATTTGGTGGACGGGAGCGCACAAAGTCGGATTTCGAGAAGCTTTTTACTGCTTCGGGTTTGAAGTTGGTTAAGGTGTGGCAGAGTGAGGCATCGAGTCAGGCTGTGTTGGAGGCGAAGTTGGCTGACTAAGTCATGTGAATGTGGGAGTCACTGAATTGAATATCTCTGTCTTGTCTTTTGTGTGGTATGTGTGTGTGTGTGTGTAGCTAACTGTGGCATGAACTCACGTGGGCAGGGTTACCCTCTCGCCTAGTAAAGCTATGCCCAAACAGGCACCGCTATCTATAAACAATACGGGGTCTTCCGTCACGCTTTTTTTTGATGCGATTATGATAGTGGGCGTTCGAATGGTCGATGTTATGTAGTCATCAATCAATAGTGTGTAACCAACAGCTAGTCATCAATTCTTTCAAAAGAAGAGAAATAATGACGAATATATCCGTCTAATGTGTATAGTATTTTGTAAAAGGAATATAGGTGACTCTCACAGGATGTCGCTCCTTGATTGGTCATGTATCATCGTGATCCAAAAAATTTCCCAAAAAGGAAATAATGGAAAAGTTCAGATTAGCCCTAACCGGCGACTCTGACTCGAACGGCAGCGACACCCTCAGTGATAAATGTATGCCTCAATATATACTAGACATGAGATGGACAAAAGGAATATAATCCAGCATGATCAATTTGAGTCATCTGTGATTGCAATGCTGTGAGTCGCAGGGAATCGAGTGACTCTGCTTGCTATGAGTATAATCTCGGGAAAAGCGTAAATTATTATAAGAAGTGGTGAAAGTTTCCTCGTAATTTCTTCTTGACACTTCTACCTTCTGCAATCATTTCTCTGAGACAGTTCTCTTCGAGTTCAGAGTGTGAACTTAGTGAATTAATATTGAGAATACACAGGTAATCCTCTTCTATTTAGTCCCATCCTTCTGTTACTGCAAGCATCCAAAAGAATGTCTTGGAAATGATCTTTCGTTAATGAATAAGCCGAGGAAATTCAAGCAGCTCTCAACCTTTGAAAGACATGGCCAGTAAGGGCAAAGGACGCAGTGAAAAGTATAGTCTCTTGACAATACGGCCAAACAAACCTCGATCACAGCCAACTTCAGGTTAGTCTTTTTCCTAATACTGGGAGATGATATTATCATTTATAAAATATTATTTGTGACTGATTGATATGGCATAGCAAAGTCAAGTAGCTTGAAAGCACGAGACCAAACTGATGACAGAAAATCAGCAACCAAAGATCACAACCTATCCACGGTGCAGCCAACCAAATCAACGTCACGACCAACTCCCAGTTAGTCTATTTTTCTCTGATAATGCTTACTATCCTCAGATTTCAGTTTCGAGATCCGGTCGTCGCTGATCGACATGACATAGGAAAGCCTGGAATCTCACGGAGTGAAACCCAAATCGATAATACAGAAACAGGCACCAGAGAATATAGCCTGGAATATTTAAGGACATATATCAATAACATCTACAGGGAATTTCAAATAGAAAATTTCGTGGCATTTTTCGGCGCACATTTCGAAGTCCCCGAACCGCTTCCAATGACGGACCGGCGTAAAGTACTATCAAATGATGACAGGTTTTGCAGGAATTTCTTGGAAGAAGAATCCTACAATATATCAATCATTGATATGGATACAAACTCGGAGTATGAGCACCGGATCATAACAACATACATAGCAAATTCATTGGTCGATAGCTCTCCAAAGTCTGGATCAATGCTTATACACATTTATTGCCATGAAAAAGTGGAAATGATGACTCCTTTCTGCTTGACTTCCGCGCTCCTCCGGTTTTTTATGGATATGCTATCTCCTGATTCGTTCGGAGACTGTCTTTCCATCAAAGTCGGTGATCAAGCAACACAAAATGAAACGAAGTATTATGACCCTACCATGCAACTCCTGGAAGCGTCGGTTTCTCTGCTTCTCGAAAAGTATCAGAAAAAAACAATGCACTTTATATTCAGCGACATGCACCCGCGCCACACGGATGCGGACCATCGACTCGCTCTATCACGTTTCATAATTGATATGGGTCACCTTGCGAGTACAGTCCTTCCGAGGGGGGGAGAGAGAATGGTGAAATGCGTATTTTGTGGTGATATACTCTTCGGTTGCCTACTCGATGACCTCAAATCTGAAAAAGAAATAAGGAGTGGTGATCCGGAAGACCAGGAGATATTTAGGAAGATTCTGATGCTGAAATGGGGCCGAATTAGGGGAGAGGGCCCTTACTCGTGGTTAGATCGGAGCACCAAATCACAATCCACATAGAATCAAGTGGTTCAAAACCCTGCACCTGGATTTGGTACATCATTGAGGCTCTTTATTCTATCCACATTTCCAGCCAGGGCTCCGCGGAATTTGAGAGTATTAGTTTGGATTTGATATTTTTTTATAGACTGTATATCCTGGGTTTAATGATACATAACTGTTACTGGTGATATTGATTCTGAATTGAATGTTTGAACCCAAAAAGTCGTAAAGTTGGATCTCATAAGTATATTCTCCATCGCATGTGGATTCTAACAGTGTTCCATAGGAAACGTTGAATGAAGTTAATGAAATGAAACACATCACTTAGCTTAGCTCATTCGACTTACCTGTGATTATGAATTAAAACATGAGTTGAGTTGTAAATTTATAAGAGACGACTTTGAGGACATGCATATGCCATATGAAGCCCATTACTAATGAGGATTCTTCTTTTCCTTCACCAAATCACCAACTCTTTGATCTTCAACCGGTTCAAAACCATGCTGAAGAGTTTCTACTAGATTCTTCAATGGAAATAGAAGAGGCTCATCCCCATCTAGAGAACTTCCATTGGGCATCAGATATTCCAGTCTCAATGGGACATCTTCAACGTTGCCGGATCAATCCAGATATCAGGTGAGAATAGAGCTTTTTTCATGATACACTGCCTAACACCGTCGCTGTACCAAAGATGCACCGACAGATCGAATTCGAAAACAAGGCGAATCCCTTTAGATCGGTACCATTGGGATATATGGTCAAATAACCTTTCATGATTCATTTCAAGCAAGTCTCTTTCAGATAGGCCCCATGTGTCGTTCGAAGTATTCCGCTCTTTTTTCTCGTTGATGTCCACGAGTATCACGAGCTTAGTGTGATTTTGGGTTCCTTCTAGCCATTTTTCTGCGTCGCGGTAGAGCTTGTGTGTTGACTCACTCACAGCGACCTCAAGGGCTACTACCGGCCATCTAGTCCCGTACCTTTAGATAGACGCATCAGCAAGTTTGGTAGATCCAGCGAATCTGCCAGCCAGATCAACTTCTAGAAACAAAGTTAGATAAAATCTATCGAAAATCATAGAGAAACAACTCTACTGGGTAACTTACCGTTGCTGCCCATTAAGTCGTAGTACGAGCCAGTAGCAGCCCTCAATCTGCCATTTATTTGATCAAGACACCTATTGACTAGAAGTGTAGTAGCTTCATGCATCCGCCTCGGATGTTCCCTCAGAATAAGACATGCATTCTGCGCATCATATTCAACGCCACGATAATCAACACCCACTTTCTTTACCCATTTATAGTATTGGGCAGGGGAGACGGTGAATTTGTCAATAATCAAAGAGTTCCGAGATATACGCCTTACTGCAGAAATGATGTCAAGAGAAAGGTCATCCAAAGAGTGAACTTGGTCAAGGATGCGTTCGATTTCACGCTGTGCCTGATGCTCCATCTTGGTAGAGGTCGATAATTTTGAACGATCTATCCCATATCTGGAGGCCATGTGGCAACGTTTATATACTGCGCAGGTTGGAGGATATAGTCTCGAGCTTTTGGGACAGCATTGAATGAGAAAATGGCATTTTGCCGGGCACGCAGCGTCTCATCCATTGAATAGACCGATGATAAATTTAGTAAGTATCGTCTTCAAACGTTTCGATGACCAGATTTCAATCAATCGAGTAATGCGAATGTTGATATTTTGAAGAAGATAATGAGAATTTTACATGCTGAATCAAGAAGAGAGTAACTATTTACATGACGACTCAGATTGAACAGAATTTCGTTTCGTTATTAAGTATCATCTTTAAAACATCTTTATCCATCTTGTTTATAAACGATTGTTCGCAGATACTCTATCATCATATTAGGAGTTGTTGAGGCATTTAGATCAAAGGTGTTTCACTCAATACATATGTACCTTTCTAAGGAAGAGACCAAGATACACAAACAAGCTTGATAGGCCTGATGATAAATCTTATTTGTTTTGCAGCTTTCTTTGTTCAAAGCTACGGAAATAAGGCGATTAAAGAGAATGTTGAAGGAGAGGTAAGCTGTTTTATAGCGTCTTAGTCTAGAATAGTGTACTTTATACTCTGTTTATTGTTTGTTGTATCACAGAATTCATAGCATCATGGACAAATAGGGTCCTAGTCGCAAATTGCTTTTATGTTTAAAACAAAGTGCTGTATGAAATCTTTCTTGTTCCCATGAAATACGGGCCAGGATGAAAGAGCGCCTCTGATTTGCGATGAGTATATTCACAAGGCTTCCTAAACCGAAGCTGTCACTAATGTTCGAACAAGACTGGGGCTTTCGCGAAATGGACACCTCAATGACCGAAAAAATAAGTGAACACTTTCTCATCATGGAATTGGTGTCAGGTTTTATTTGTGAAGTCTTGGTACGTTTTCCTGAAGAAGTCCATACACTTTACTATATTCAGCAGTCTCCGATTCTCTGAGATGACGAACAAGGAATAATAACTCGTCTGGCACATTTCATGACTAAGTTGGCAGATATGGTACGAGATATTTCTAGTAAACTCGAGGATGAGAGAATGATTAAATGTGTCTTTTGTGTAGATGATCTTCCTGAATCTTTGAACTTGATCAAAAACTTCGCAGAAGGAGGGTCGGCCTTAAAGCTGAAATGGAAACTAGATGAAATCGATTTTAAAAATTTAACATTACTCTAAACCCTGCTTAGAGTATTACTTGAATTTCTGAGTCATAGCTAATTTTGGCGCTGTAAATATGATATTTCATTTCATCATTTTATTTAGGGGTGAACGTCCGAAGTTTTCTTTCCATAACAGATGCGTGATGTATACGGGATATGAGATGAGTTCATCAAGAATATTCCAACTCATTCGACTCACCTATCGTTGAGTCAACAAGGGTCGAATGACTGTACTTGCTGTGAGTAATTATCTCGAGATCAGCACAATATGCTTTTAAATAGCGTGAAACTTTTTTCTTTCTATCGACTATCATATTTTTCTCTATTTCTCCTACTCGGCGATTTATACTCGAAATTTCAATGTTGAATCCGAAGTCATTGGATTGGTAAACTATAGGAACGAACCAAATAGGTTTTCTTCAAACTTTCAGTCAGTACTTATCCTTGACCTCAATGGACACCTTATGAAGATTATCAAATTGAATGTTATTCACGACTGAGTGCATGGCACAGAAATGTCGAGAAGGGCCACAGGGAAGAATAAAAGCAGCAACACATACGAAAACGCACAGAACCAGAACGGAATTATCAATTTAGATAGATCTATCGAGGAAGTCCAAGTGGAAGCTGGAATAACAGATAGGATTATTCGAAGGGTCACCGGGGAACTCACTGACTATCGGATTCAACTTTTGAGAGAAATGCCCGAGTTTGGCAATGGCTTTTTAAAAGAAGAGACATTCAACATGTGTTTTCTAGAGTTACAAACAGAGAGCGCGATGGATCATTCGATTATCGCAAAAAGACTTCACGATACCCTTAAATGGAAAACCAACAAAGAGGGATTTTATAAAGACCATAACGAGTGGGTGATTGACGTCTTCTGTTATGACGACTTTGAGCTCCTGACACCTTTTGCCCTGACTGTTATACTACTAAAGCGTATAACAGACTACTTCCACAAGAAACACGCCTCTGATCGCCTGGAAACATTTCAAGTTTCTCATTCTAGCAATGAGAATGTAGAGCCCGGTTTCCAAAAGGCGGCTGATATTCTCTCATCACTTGTGATCCAGATCCTCAGGAAATTCCCAAAGGTCAGCTTGAGATTAATCATCAGTGGTATAACGAACAATTACCCACGTCCTCAGCGATTGGCAACTTTCGTGCTAATGTTGGGACGGCTCATGGAACGAGTCAGAAGGGAAATCAAATCTGGAAGCCGAATAAAATGCATTTTTTGTGGAACAAATTTCTGGGAACCTTTCGAAAGAAGATACATCGATGAAAACGGAATCGAGAGACAAACATCGATCAACCCCCTATTGACCGCTACATTGGATTTTGCAGGCGTTCAATCTCAAATAAAAGGCCAGGATTTGGTGATGCAGGCGGTAATAAATCACATGTTGGCCCTGAGGTGGCATGATAAGAGGTGGCGAAGAAAAAAACTAAGCGCCAATATGACTTCATAACCAGGAAAAGCTTGGAACTTGTGCCGACTTCGAATGCTCTGATGACTCGTTAAGTGTCCAGAGTCCGCCGTATGGGACAGAGCTAGCTATCTTCCAAGTGATGGCAGGAGGTGATTCGATCGTGGCACATTTAGCTATAGAGGCATGATTCACAGATGTATTCAACCAGACTACATATTTCTTACTTTGAAGCGCAAGCAGATCGCCTCTCATGGGATAGTTCTAAGATTTACAAGAATCCATCTAACGGCGTTCACACTAGCTATTTCCAATGCGTCTGGAAACTGGAAACTGCAACTTAACAAAGTTATCTGGTACATGCGATCCATATTCATAAAGCAAACCAAGATATTGACTCGTAATTAAGCTCGATCGTCACGCAATGGATTGTTAGCTGGTTTTTATTTGAGTTCGGCATGGATTTGCATAGGACTAGATAGCAAGCAATGTGATACCTGGGAGGAAAATACCGTTATGTATAGATAATATCGGACTAATGAAATAAACTTGGAAGTATGGTCAGTGTCTCTTGACTCATCGGTCACTGTAACGTTCTGAGTCGATAGAAGCTTGGAATTTGAGTGACTCTACTTGAATGACTCTTCTCCCTATGATTAAATGTCTCGAGATGAGGAAAATCTGTGCACAAAAAGCTGTGTGTTTTTCTCTCCCTGGAGATCACTTTCAAGAATGCTATCTTTTCCAGAATTATCTCTCCTGGCCATTCAACTCGGATTTACATACTCGTACCACCAAGTGGCCGGATCAAACGAGAACACAAGTGTACCGGTATACCGACAGCAAACTTCCAGTAAGTTCATGACTACGAGATAATCTAAAAGTATCATTCGGAGTATCGCTGACGACTGATGGATAACAGATATGTCCGGCAGCTCAAGCACTCAAGACCAAGGGAACGGTGCTCAATGCAGCGTCCGAGAATATACTTTGGAAGAAATACAAACAATAAGTCGAGATCTCATGCTCAAGTATCGAATAAATGACGAACTAGGACACTTAGCCTTCCATCCAATCTTCAAACTTCCCGAAAGGAACCCCGTGGAGCCACGGCTGTTGAGACTAGCAGAGAATTCTTCTTATAATCAAAAGTTCTTGGAAACAGATAGAATGAACATGCTGGTCATTGACCTAGAGACGGAGATATTCAAAATCCACGAAATCGTTGCTCGATTCCTGGCAGACGATCTGACTCCTTCGGCCGAAGAAGAGCGTACAACGTGGGTTATACATCTATTTTGCTCTAATAGTTCCGGATCACAAAACTTGGGACCTGTGGGCATAATCATTTTGATGCTACATTTCATATCGACCAAGCTTACCAGCAAAACAAATACAGAGACTCATCAGTGGGGTTTCTTCAAGGTTGAGCACAAACCGACCACAGGTTAGAGGTCAGAATAATGATTACCAACAGATTATGGAAATCTTGAGGGCGTTGATTTTTCGGATATTGGAGAAGTGCCCAGGACATGCCGTACATTTCATATTCAGCGGCATAATGATTGGCAGTGATTATCCCGAGAAGACCTTGCGCAATATGGCACGTTTCCTGATTGACATGGAGGACATTTTGGAGTATGTCGATCCACCCGGGGCTCATAGAATGGTCAAGTGCGTTCTTTCTGGAGATGGTCTTCTTCATCCAGAGTACTTGATCCCTTACCTTAAAAGGGAGAAGAAAAGGGAGATTGACACTGGAAAAGGGGAAACAGGGGACAAATACCGGCGGATGTTGATGCTGAAATGGAATCGAAGGGATTATAATGAGCTTCGTTGGGGTCAACGAGTTATTAGTCCGGTGACTGATGGAACTCGATAAATTCTGCATAGTTAGGTAGTTCGTGATCTCTTCGGGATGTTTGTTGGTTCG
The DNA here is from genome assembly GCF_001896365.1 of Talaromyces amestolkiae. NCBI lineage: Eukaryota > Fungi > Ascomycota > Eurotiomycetes > Eurotiales > Trichocomaceae > Talaromyces > Talaromyces amestolkiae. The sequence goes on along the minus strand of NW_024468042.1, from coordinate 1,496,304 downwards.
TGACATCATTTCGAACTTCATGCATTCAGTCGTGTGTTAAAAATGTCCTGCGGCGCCAGATATATATGTAAATATGTTGCAACGCCTTTCAAGCTTGTTTAACAACACTTCTCAGCATATACCAGCAGATTTTATTTCGAAAGGCGACAAAATGGGGAAATAGAATGGCTACCTAATGAGATCGTGAAGTTGGATAGCTGAAAAGTAAAAGCTTTAGTATATGAAGTGTATCAGATAGCAAACTTCCCTAAAATCCCACTCAATTCAGTGTTGACTCATCAATGATTGCAACATTTCAAGGTTATGAGTCAAAAAAATCCGAATGACCACTGAAATGACTCTTTTCGCTATGAGTATATGTCTTGAGATGACCATCACTTACTTATGAAGGGAAGCTAAGCGCATTTTTCTTCTCCTTGAAATATTTTCAAGCATCATATCTTTCCAAAGGTTACTTTTTTTGGCCATTCGAAGACGAATTCCTAAAGTCATATCAGAACTCTGTGCATCAATAGAGAACCTAGAGGGTTTCCAGTCAGTCTCTCTTACCTTTGCTGGTGGGGAATTCAAGCATTGTTCGGTTATTGAAGTATTCCCACTGAATGATTGATATCGTACAGGAATGTCTGACAGCTCACCAACACAAGGCCACAGCAATGACATACCACGCACCGAATACTATAGCTTAGATGAGTTGGAGGGTACCAGTCAAAAGATGAGGCGCAGACATCGAGTAGATGACCGCCTAATAGAATCTGTCCTCCGTGCAGGCTCTGTGCTTTCTGAACGCGAAGAGAAAACGCCACGGGTAAATGTATTGTTACGGCATCGCCGATTTAATAAAAAGTTCAGAGATACAGATCGTTTCAGCATGTCTATTCTAGACTTGCACACAGAATGCTATGCTCACCACAAGGCCATGGCCACGCTATTAGAACGTTGCCTAGCACCGTCCGTCAAGCATACACTTGATGGAGGTCTTCGTCCAGAGGGTAAAGCGTGGGTTGTACACATATTTTGCTATGATCTTCCGATCAAAAGATTGAATCCCCTTACCTTGAGCGCTATAATTTTGGATTCCCTACTGGCTCAGCTTTCCACCAGACCATCCACACGGGATCAAGATTGGGGCTTATTCGAGGTCACCCATGAACCGATCAGACCCGAAAATTCAAGAATGCGGGATTACCAACGGTGTATGGAATTCCTGCAGACGTTAGTTTATCGAATTTTGGAAAAGAATGCAGAAAACACAATACACTTCGTTTTCACTGGTATAATGTGTACGGAGTTTGGCCATTGCGACCTACATGCGTTAGCATGTTTCTTTATTGACATGGCACGGCTTGTGAGAACCGTATTCCCATTACATGGTGGTAGAATGGTCAAGTGTGTTTTTTGTGGAGATGGCCTCCTTGACTTTTCCTATTTGTTTGATTATCTTGACCAGCACAAAAAGCGAATAGAGGAAGGTAGTGACGAAGCGAAAGCGGAAATCGAAGAATTATTTGCGAAGATTTTGATGCTGGAGTGGAACATCCATGAGAGCATTTGGGACGAGCAAGACCTGGTAAGTCACTATATTGACCCGGACAAGGTAGAAGCAGAGAAAGAGGCAAGGAAGGCAAAGAAGGAGGAGAAAACAAAGAAGCGGCGAGAGCGAAATGTCTCAAGTAATACATGAAGTTCATTTAGATATAATTGGCAATGGTTGGAGATTTTCTGAAGTGCTGCAATCTATGAATCTTTGTATCCAGGTGGATTCAGATTCTATGAGGCACGACTCTGTCATTCTACGACTGTTCTCGCAGACTGTACATGAGATTAGCTTTTTGTATGTTAAATTTGCTACAAAAGAGTACTGGATTGTCTAATATAAAAATATTGTGGTAGAACACATAACAAAGCTGTAAAGAGGCCGCGAGACGTCATCGGCCGATAAGATAAAAGAAATCGATCTTTCCCCCGCGTCTCTATTTTTGCTTCTGTTTTTACTGTCGTGTTCACTCAAAGATCACAATATACCTGCATGCTGAGCGATATTTTTTCTTTCAAATCTATATACCCCATCAATGACTCTGACAAGGTCTTTATAGCATTCTTATACAGAGTACTTCCGGCGGTCGAGACTGCGCAGCCGCGTCGCGCAAAATGGCTTCAATGCAGGAATTGAAACCCCAAAACCTGTATGGTGTGGTGGACATGGGCAGGTAATGAAAAGTACAATTCCAATGAAATTTAAAAAAGCTAATAAACTGAAGTAATGGCATCCGATTCTCTATTTCCAACCTCGAAGCGCCGACAACGCGAATCATGCCCACGATTTTCCAAGACCGCGCAGGCATCTCACTATACGATGCTCAATTTACAACCACCGACGGCCAACGAGGCCCAATTGCAGTAGAAGTAATAGAAGATGTGATTTTACGGCTACTGCGCTTCAAGACAACCTGTGAGGACTTTGAGGTTCCAGCGGAGAATATCTACGTTTTGGCAACGGAAGCTACTAGAACGGCACCCAATTCGAAAGAGTTTATTGATACAATCAAACAACGTACCGGATGGGATGTGCAAATGCTTTCAAAAGCGGACGAAGGCCGTATTGGTGCCTTGGGTGTTGCGAGTAGCTTTGCTGCTGTGCAAGGCTTGGTAATGGATCTGGGTGGTGGAAGCACGCAACTCACATGGATGGTTGCCAAGAATGGAAATGTCACAACCAGTCCGCGAGGGTCTATCAGTTTCCCGTATGGTGCTGCTGCACTTACGAGAAGGTTACAAGAAGCCAGAAAAAGGGGGCCCAAGGCTGAGGAGGAATTGATTGCAGAAATGAAGGAGAATTTTCAAAATGCATACAAGGACTTGGAGGTTCCCGAAAGCCTTGAGCACGCTGCTACCACGCAAGGCGGATTTGATCTCTACTTGTCAGGTGGAGGATTCCGGGGCTGGGGCTATTTACTTATGAGCCGGTCTATATTGAATCCATATCCGATTCCAATCATCAACGGATTCGAGGCGAAGCCAGTCGATTTCCAGGATACGTACAGTATCATGCAAACGGCATCAACTTCAGAAGACAATAAGATATTCCGGGTATCTAAAAGAAGGGCCTCACAAGTTCCGGCGGTGGCTCTGCTTGTGAATGTCTTGACCGGGTCTCTTCCTACCATTAGGTCCGTTAGATTTTGCCAAGGAGGCGTGCGTGAAGGATTTATCTTCGATATGCTTGAGCCTGAGATCCGAAAACAAGACCCCCTTCTCGTTGCTACGATGCCCTACGCAACATCTTCTGCAAATGCCATTTATGACCTTCTCCAGTCATCGCTACCGGACACTTCATCACCTATACATTCACGACATCTTCCACAGTCGTTTTCTCCTAGTCTACTTAATGCCATCAGCAATCTTCTTTTTGTCCATGCATCCGTGCCGAGGGAGACTCGACCAGCTGCTGGGCTTTACAGCACTACAACCGGTATTCTAGCATCCGCAAACAGCCTCGCACACCGAGATAGAGCAATCATTGCATTGGTACTATCTGAACGATGGCCTGGAGATCTTGCACCGGCCGAAGAACACTTCCGAAGACGTCTGAGTCACTTTGTCTCGGCGGAGGAAGCGTGGTGGTCTCGGTATCTTGGCCGGGTTGCCTCGCTTATTGGAGATGTGTATCCGGCTGGCCGTGTAGCTACCAAGTCACGTATTGGCTTCAGTACAAGATGGGAGCAAACTTTCAAGAAGAAACAGGGCACAACGGACTGTCTGTGCCTGCAAGTCAAATTCCACGAAGAGACGAGACAGACAATTACGAGGGAGGCTTTACTAGATACAGCCAGTGCAATTGAAAAGTGTGGAAAGATGAAGAACTGGGTCAAGGCAGAGGATCGAATTCGTGGAGAAGAGAGACGTGCAGGAGATTACGGGGTCAGTATAGAAGTCGAACTTCTCTCTTAGGGTTGCACACATGTAACAGACTTTGTACAATAGCATGTATCCTGATAGATCTTCTGGCTCATGACTATCGATGATCATATTTCCATAAAAAATATTGTCGATCTCTCAACTCACTCTGGCGTCACAGAGTGGAACCAAAGGGAAAAGCCGGAACAGCTGTAGTCCCCAAACGTCTCGGTGTGCACACCTGAATACGAATGCAGAAGATGATGATTTGCCGGGGTTGATTGCTCCGGGTCTTTCGGATAATTTAGAGTAAAAGTAAAAGTAATTGACTCATAATACACATTGGGACGTGGGTAATCTTGAAAAGCTTGGGTATAAAAGACCCCGCAACCCCTCACCAGCGTACATTCTTTTTCTTTTCCTGATCTATCCGCAACATTAACAAACTAGTCAATCGAATCACAGCTTCTAAGCAGTTCACAGATTTGTATTTCCCTCTCACCTTTTATGGTTCAGAACAATACTAACCTATAGCATCCCTAGTCGTTCATACAAACGATGTAAACCACCACCACCTAGCCTACCCTTCAATGGGAGGCAGAAAGCTTCTGAAACTCTTTCGCTCTATAGAGCACTGGAAAAATGACATTCCAGTGTTTTTGTCAAGGTATCTATGGTACAGGTAGTGGCATGAACCGGTGCTTGACTCCTCATCTTTTGATTATATACTTCGGTACATAGTCAATGGCTCTGAGGGTCTGGCTGAAATCAGACGGTCACAACTTGATCTGGATAATACCAGCGAAAGGATCATGCTTTCTGTCCTCTCCTTTTCATTTCGATTGAACGGGGAATGCTGACTGTTTGCAGAACACTTCGTCCAATTTAACTAAACATGTCTCCTCCAGCAGCCATCTTCGAGTCCGCCCCTGTCGCGACCACATCTAATGGTGGTCTGAAGGACAAGTTAACCCCCGAGGTGCTTTCTTTCACCACCCAGGGTCAGCAGCAGGCTAAGCTCTTGGATGAGTTTGCCGGAAAATGGGACAACTTCAAGTTTGCTCCTATCCGTGAGAGCCAGGTCTCGCGTGCCATGACTCGTCGCTACTTCAATGACCTTGACAAGTATGCGGAGAGCGACATTGTCATTGTCGGTGCTGGTTCTTGTGGTTTGAGTACTGCCTATGTTCTCGGCAAGGCTCGACCGGACTTGAAGATTGCTATCGTTGAGGCTAATGTTTCGCCTGGTATGCCTCCCTGCTTCCTTCAATAACTATTTCCATTCTGACTGAGTTCAAGGTGGTGGCGCCTGGCTCGGCGGCCAACTCTTCTCTGCCATGGTCATGCGCAAACCCGCAGACATCTTCCTCAACGACCTCGGCGTCCCCTACGAAGAAGACGCGAGCAACCCCAACTACGTCGTCGTCAAACACGCCGCCTTGTTCACATCCACTCTCCTCTCCAAGGTTCTCTCCTTCCCCAACATCAAACTCTTCAACGCCACCGCCGTCGAGGACTTGATCACCCGCCCCGGCGCAAACGGTATTGAGGATGTCCGCATCGCCGGTGTAGTCACAAACTGGACTCTGGTCACGATGCACCACGACGATCAATCCTGCATGGACCCCAACACCATCAATGCTCCTCTCGTGATTAGCACCACGGGCCATGATGGCCCATTCGGCGCTTTCTGTGCAAAGAGGCTTGTCTCTATGGCCGCTATCGAGAAACTGGGCGGTATGCGCGGATTGGATATGAACGCCGCCGAAGATGCAATTGTGAAGAATACTCGTGAGGTTACTAAGGGGTTGATCATTGGTGGTATGGAGTTGTCCGAGATCGACGGGTTCAACCGCATGGGTCCTACCTTTGGTGCTATGGTGCTCAGTGGTGTCAAGGCTGCCGAGGAGGCGCTCAAGGTTATCGAACAGCGTAAGCGTGAATGTGCTGAGTAACTAGGCTATTAATTTGCTGCTCGATGTGCGATTACCCATCATGGGCCACACTCGTTTAATGCAACGCATGTCAGATAGTCATACACGTTGAGACTTGAATCAAATCATGCTGCAAACAGATATCATATCATGACATTCAATTAGATATTAGAAAATGTAGCGAACTGGCAACTATCAGGCAAGGTCAGTCTATAATGTACAAAATATGACTATGTTCGTTACACCGAACAGATGTGACTATAGGTCCTCGTCCTCGTCCCCTAACGCATCCTTGCTATTCCCAGCGGCAACACTGGCCAGCCTTCTCGCCGTCCGAACCTCCCACTTAAACTCCTTAAGCGCTCGCAACTCAGCCGACATGAACAATCCACCAATCAATCCATCTAAGATGCCAGCTCCAAAGTTCAAAGTACTCACAAAGGTGAGAATGAAAGCGACGTATATCACATCAGATGTCCACCATACGCCGACGAAGCAACCGATGGAGACGAGAATGGAGATTATGAAATGCGCCAAGCGCCAGCGGCGTTGGGAGCGTTCGCGGAGCTCGTAGGTATCCACCATGGCGAGGATCTCGTCGTATGTTTCGACTGTGAGCGCGGAGCTGGGTGCGGATGTCGGGTGCAGCTGGGACGAGGAGTGAATGGCGAGGCCATCATCGTTGGTATTATTGGACTCTGTTTGACGCTTCTCCGACTCTGGTGAAGTTGTGATGGTCTGACCAAGATTGCGTGTAATGACCGTTTCGATGCCGAAGTGGTCACTAAGCGAGACCTTGAGCGTAGGATGGCGTTGCATCATGGTCACCCAGGCGGCCTCGATATTCCATCGAGCTGTGGGAAAGGATGGTGGATATTCACCGTCTCCAACAAATATATAATCCAATCGACGACCTTTAGGGTCTGGTTGACTTCCATCAATGAAAGTATCGTCGCCCTTGAACAGTCGCTTCTGTTGCTCCTTCGACCAGCGCCACGTATTGAAAGGACCATCACTCGCAGCACCATTCTCGGATATATTGAAATCCGCCGATGGAATAGGTTTACCTCGTTTCTTCTCCGCGGCTGAATCTGCGGCTCCTACGGATGAGTCCGGATGTAAATGTTGCCATACATCTTTGACTGGAGCATGAGCTGTAATCAACCGATGCGCAAACGACATGGGCACCATATTAAAATCGCCCAATCCAATCGCTAAGTGGCCTCTTTCTGTAGCTTTGCGCATCAACTTGGAGATTTCCCATGCCTGCGCGGTTCGATGACAGAGATATGAATCGTGCGGCTCCTTCTCGTACGGCGCATGTAAATGCGTACAAAATACTTCTGCAATATCATCTGCTCTCGGTCCCATACGTATTCGCGCACACGCAACTCCCTTTCCGACATACCAATCACCCCGGAAAAACGCCGTCGGACGTCCATTGAGCGGGTATGCGAACATACTACTCTCCTCAATCGGCCATTTGGAGAGAATCGCTAGTCCGCCGCCAAACACTCCACTATAATAGAATTTGCCGTATGGCAGCAAGTGTTTGGTTTGCTTGCGAATACTCTTGTAGTCTTGCTGAGTCCAGCATTCCTGTAGACCGACGATTTGGGGAGGATCCTCGGCGATGGCGATTTGGCGGCCGATTTCTGACATGCGCTCATGACGGAATTTGGAGAGGTACTTGAGACCCCAGCAATTGAGGGTGAGGATGCGGATGCGGGTGGGCGAGGTGCTGTCGTCTGTCGCCATCTCGTACTGCTGTAGGACTTGGCAATGAAGAACGGTCAAGTCAATTCATAGAGTTGGTTGTTAAAGGAGGATGTGTACTATGTAAACATGAATTCATTAGTAGTTGATTGGGCTCACCGCCTTGCTCTTATTGGCCGAACGCGCTTCTTATCACCGCGTCCAGCAGGAATTTGTGCCGCATCGGAAGATGCTCAACCCTTGCCAGAGACAAATTATCGTCCATACAACACTCTGCTAATTATTTCTAGAAGAGTTGTATGATGGCTCGCCCAAGAGCGGATACCGCAAATCCACCGTCTAAACGCCGCAAACTCAATGACAGCGCTCCTGAAGATCAAACCGAGCGAGAATCTCCAGGCCGCGATGAATCGTCTTCCTCCGACGAACTCGCCGCAACCTCCGACTACGAACTGGAGCGTCGCAGAGCAAGTTGGTCTGCCAAGAAAGCAATAGCTAACCGTCGACAATACAAAAATCGATCGCACAGTCCAAATGCCTCGGATAGTCCTGACGAACTTGCTATGGATGCGGATGAGCCGTGGAAGCGCAATACGCGGGAAGAGTCACCTACTAGGGACGAGTCGGTGGAGCCAGAGCACCATTCTAGAGGTCAAGAAGAGTCGGATATGAAGGGAGAAGAGTCTGGCGATTTCACGCCGGCAAATGACGACACGAATAATACAGAATCTAATAATGCACCCTCTCCCGAACGATTCGAGCAACCGCCGTCTGAACCTGCGCCACCTCCTCCACCACCGAAACCAAATCGTGTCAATTATGTTCAAAAACATTTATTAAACGGTCATCTGCGCGGTGTTTCCGCCGTGAGGTTCTCGCCAGATCGGACTATGATCGCTAGTGGAGGTATACTTCCCATAACATTATCTTACATTTGCGCCGAGACATGCCTACTCACAAGTTTATAGGAGCTGACGGCACATTGAAGGTCTGGGATACATTAACCGGTAACCTCATACACTCATTTGAAGGCCATCTTGCGGGAATCTCAACAGTCGCTTGGAGTCCGGATAATGAAACCATCGCTACGGGTGCAGACGACAAGACAATTCGATTATGGAATGCTTTGACCGGCAAAGCCCATCCGAGAGCGTTTAGCGGCCACCATAATTACGTATATTCGATTGCCTTCTCGCCTAAAGGGAATATACTTGCAAGTGGATCTTACGACGAGGCTGTTTTCCTATGGGATGTCCGGACGGCGAAGGTTATGCGCTCCTTACCTGCTCACTCGGATCCCGTTGCTGGGATCGATGTATGCCACGATGGCACGCTCGTCGTGTCTTGTTCATCCGACGGATTGATTCGAGTCTGGGATACGATGACGGGACAATGCCTGCGCACGCTCGTGCACGAAGATAATCCGCCGGTTATGGCAGTGCGCTTCTCGCCTAACAGTAAATATGTCCTCGCCTGGACGCTGGACGACTGTATTCGACTATGGGATTATGTGCAAGGACGATGCATAAAGACATACCAGGGACATGTCAATCGCAAATACAGTCTGTGCGGGAACTTTGGCACGTATCAAGCACCAGACGGACCGGCGCATGCCTTTGCGGTTAGTGGCAGCGAAGACGGGGCTTTGGTATGCTGGGATGTGGTCGAAAAAAATATTTTGCAACGAATCGAAGGGCATACCGATGTTGTATTAGGTGTTGATACGGCCGAACTCAACGGAAAGAGGCTCTTGGCTAGCTGTGGGCTGGATAAGACGGTTCGTGTTTGGGAAGAGGAGGTCGTTGAAGACGAGTCTGTGGAGGACCAGAAGCCTGAGTCTTCACCAGCAATAATACATGACGGCGTTGATAAAATGGATCTAGCAATGGATGAGATTATGGCTCCGGCATCGGAAGATGTTGCCATGGACGCTCGGGATGAGGCTCAAGACACTGGAAGTTGATAGTTCTATCTGGAGATACCCCATATTTTATGTATAATATCACTTACTTCAGTATGGCAGATGCAGACTTCTGCCACTTCAATCCAATATCTACGAATCGATAGCTGTGACATCTGTAAAACTTGGGGGGTGCGAGCAATTGAACTTAGGGTTCACTAAAGTTAGTTTGACTGAGAAGTGCGGGATTGATCAGTTGATTAGTCGAGTGCAGGCTGGAGCTTGAGTTCGGTATTTAAAAGAACACGGTAGTACACAAAAAGACCTCTTCCCAGAATACTACGTAGCGACGGGTGGCGTGTACAATGGGCAGGAACTTGATCGGAACGAGCTGATGACTCATGCCAATAGGCATTCCTCGTTGAAGAGCAACAATTTTAATGCCCTATATTCAGCACGGCAGGAACAAAGTTACTCAAACCTCCCGGCTAATGTAATGTACGCACTCGCAGGTCCTGCCCGTGTAGCACGTTGGAACATTCAAGGGGATCACAGCATGGGTTCCGGGGGATCTGGGTTGAGATTGTGCCGCTGCAGGAGCGAATCAAGTAGATAGTATGGAGAATGAAAATCTGGAGAATTGGAAATGCATTACTGTTGTTCCAGTCAAGCCCTTTTGGTGAGAGTGCGAGGATTTTGAAGACTCAAATGAGCGGACGTTAAAGGGGGTGTATTACAAATCATTCATTTTGTCTATGTCAGGTTTTCTTCATCAAGTAGATACTTTTGAGGTACTGAGAGTGGCCAAGCTCGAAGGAAAGGACAAACAGGCAGTAAACAACAATTGAAATAACAAAGTCACATGGCATGTCGCCTTTGTTGAAGGAGGGTAGTACAAGTGTATCAGATTCTATAAGAGGGATCAGACCTAATGGGGAATTGCGTTGTTTCTCCATGCAACCAGTCCACAATTGCCGACCCATTTCTGTGCGAATGCTCTATACGCCATGTTTCGCCTTCTGCATCCACAACATAACTAACTGGCTCCAATCGGATCACATTCAAACCGTTCAAGTCTCCAGACTCTTTCCACGAGCCTAGAACATCTTCCCAGACCTCGTCGTATTCCAAAGTCACTTCACCCATGTTCAATGTTTTCAGTGATTTACAAGCTCCAACAGCCTTTGCAAAGGCGACAAGATCACTGTGAGTGGTTTTAATTGGATCCATAGAAATCGTCAAGGCTACTAACGCAACAAGCTGTGGTAGGAGCTCAGATATGACACGCATTATAGAAGGTATATCTTCTTCGTACTGCATGCCCTGATCACAATCAATTGTTAGAAATCGTAGAGACCGTGAATTTGCAAAAGTGACTGCCGGAATCCCTTCGTACCCGGTAGTCTGACTGTCCGTGAAATCTGACTCTGTCAAGCTTATGTGTAGTTCTTGTATACACGACTCTTGGATGACTTGATAGACAGGACCACCAACTCTTGATGAGTATAGTTCTGTTGGATAACCTTTCAAAATCAAGGTTTCCAGCTTTGGGAAAAAATATTGTAAGCCTATGCTCAGATCAAAGCTTCCATTACTCTGCTCTCGTGATAACAGATCATGAAAGATCTTAATCCCGCGTACTGGAAGAAAGTTCCAAAACTTGCTTTTGGGTTCTTGCGCTTCGAAATCTGCAGTCACTTCATCCTCATAGCTCTTCTTTCCTGACCAAGGGAGATAGGTTCCGGCTGCCTTTATCCATCCACTGTAAATTGGTGCGTGATATTCCTTTGCGTGGTAAATATTTTTATATGTGTGATAAGTAGGCCTTCTATGAAATTCCGCACATCTAATACTGGATATGTCAAATGCAACGGTGGTGACGTTCTTGAGCGTTGGTAAAATCATTTCAAGTACTGCGCGATCACGATCATTCTCGAGATTTCTCCTCTGAGATGCACCATGAGCCCGCCATGCGCTCACAGAAGCTTCTTCATCGGCTTGCTCTAGATGACCGGTCCTATGTCTATAGCTGACATAATATTCGCGCAAATCCCCTCCAAGGAGGAAGCAGAGGTAGAACACCGAATTGTCCCACCAGAGCTTCGAAACATGTTTTAACAGCTTTTCATTCTTGGAGACGACTTCCAGATAATCCAAATCGGGCGAGAACGTGGAGATAAACAAGGTGGTCAGGATCGGATACTCCAAGACGACGAGATTTATGGCTCGAGACACGAGTCTCAACAGCTTGCGATCTTGATTTGTCAACTCGTACAGAAAGAATTGTTGTGCGACATCATATACACCAAGGTGAATGTATATCAAGAACTGCTCGAGATTCATTCTGCCTCAGGATTCGCGATACGTCGTAGATGTTTTCGATAAAGGGAGAGGGATGAAGAACGTGTATTAGAGAGGGCTCGCGAGTACGTGTCAAGGTCGTTTGTCGAATCTCGTATGGGGTTGAAGAGAGTGGCGAAGGGACGAAGATGACTTTGAAAAAAAGAACAGGGAAGGGTAAAAGTGAGAAGAGGTAAACAAAACTTTTATAAATGGAAGGACGAAAACAATGGTAACAATTTGGCGGTAATCCCCGCCTTCCTTTTTCGATTGTTTGACTGTTTTGGAAGCAAATTGTCATCAATGATGGTAGGGGCCCTCAGAAGATGAAAGAACCAGTGAACAGGACAAATGAAAGAACTCTATATTGGCACAGGGTGAAATGCCTCATTGAAGTAAGCGAAGTGGTAGGGAACACCTGCCGGGGAGATACACTCTCTGTGTTTGATTACTTGAATCTCACCAAAACATTTTGCAACAAATTACATGTAACATCAATTACATTGAGAACTTTGAAAGATGGAAATACATCAGTGAAATCAAGCACACTACTTTGTCATCTCTTCTGATGCCATTCTCGCTAAAAATTTGCATGCTTCTGATAATTGCCTAATTAGGAAATTGTGAACAAGCCCTAGATCTTCAGCGTAGAGATCGAGATACCATCTACCAAATTATTGATGCTCTTCTCTTCCATATGGTTACTCGTAGCAAATTAAATCAGTCATGTGCTAATTAACTAGCAACTAGTAGCGGTTGTTTAAGCTGAGCCTTGCCCCATTCTGAATCACACTTGTTTCTGTTCGTACTAATATTGCATCTTGATCTCTAATCTCAATAACTAAGAAGGAAAAGATAGATATCGATGTTTACCTATATCCGAAAAGTATGGCTTCGTATCACATCTTCTCAAATTCATGCTCGAAAAAAACTGGCTGAACAAACCGCCAATGCGGCACTGACGGCTCTCCGCGACGGCAATTGGCAAGGCCTGCGCCAACATTTCTTCCCTCTATTGCGCTATTTCATCACCGAGAAATTGCTGGTAAAAGCATGGAAATTAGTGGAAAGCAACTTCGGACCACTTGAACACATTGGTTCACCAACATGCTCGGTCGGGTGGTTTACTCTGACTGCCACCGTTCCGGTCCATTTCAGAAAAGCCAGGTTGAATGCTGTACTAAGCATGACTCTCTCTGGCCATCTATTTGGATTAGCAATGGCACCTCTTACATGGAGTCCTCCGCCTTATGCCGATACAAACTCCATGCGCACTGTAAACATGTCTTTTGGGAATTGGTTATCCAAAACCGGCGGCACCTTGACTCTTCCTGCACCAACCCCTAGAGATGATAAATATCCCTGTCTAATACTCCTCGGTGGCTCAGGACCTGCAGATCGAGACTCGACTGTGGGAGCTTTGAAACCACTCAAAGATATCGCGCTAGGCCTTGCAAAGAGTAACATAGCTGTATGTCGCATCGACAAACCAGGTTTCACCTACAGATACTGGTATCGTGTATTCGGCTTCAATAAACAGAAAGTCACCTGACACAGGAGTATGGTTATGCACTAGATGCAATAAATCGTCTCAAACACCACCCCGCGATTCAAGCGGAAAAGATCTTCATCCTCGGCCACAGTCTGGGCGGGTTGATGGCAACTCATCTCGCAGCAACCAACTACTCAGTCGCCGGGTGTATATTAATGGCAACGCCCACCGAACCCATTTACAGATGTCTGATCCGTCAGGTCCGCTATTTAGCCTCCATTGGAGAAGACCCTAACTTTCTCGAAGGACTTGTTTCGAATCTCGAAACCTTCGAAAAGCAAGCCAATCTCGCAGACAGTCCAGAACTGAGTCTCTCGACACCGGCGACACAGCTACCGTTTGGCCTTGGTCCGGGTTATTGGCTTGAGTGTCGTGCTTTCAATCCTATACAAGTTGCTAAAGAAATTCAGAAGCCGGTTCTGATTCTGCAAGGAGGTCGAGATTATCAAGTCACTGTGGATAACTACAACGAGTTTCAATCGAGTCTGCAAAACAGCGTCAACGCTCAATTCCGCTTATATGAGACTCTAAATCACTGCTTTGTGACTGGACAAGGCCCTTCAAGACCAGCAGAATATAGCGATCCTGGCAATGTGGAGTATGAGGTAATACAGGATATCAGTCAGGGGGTGAATGAAGGAAGCATGACAATTCCTAGCTGCATGTGAAATTTGTATGACATTGGCCTGATTTGATTAACAGACATCAAAATGGATTAGCCTGTAAAACGCCGAAGTGACCTATTTCATTGTACATTTTCTGAAACTAATCGGTATCACATTCTCACTTATGAAGTTTAAAGAAGGAACTTGTAAATCAATCAATCTTATTAATTTATCGGTAAGAAGTACTATACAAGTCTAGGCTTTGCGCGCTAATGCACGACATATTTCTCGATTCTGTGGGGTGCGATTCCGATTGTCTTACATAGTACGTACGTACTCCCTGCCCTGATATAATCACGACTAGAGAGCGTAATCCATTGCTGAATAGAAACTATATGAAAATGACAACGGAAAACCGTTTCTTGGTACAATTTCAGGTACAAACCCCGACCCACGGAAATACCATCGAATGAGTAGTGAGGGGAAGGTTACCTTTTCCCCTCCGTCGGCGTCGGTATCTTCAGAACAAATCCATGGTAGCGGGAAATTACTTGCGCACAGTCAACATCGGAAGCAAATCCGCCCGAAGCACCGTTTTCACTTCAATCTATGTTTACTATAGGTCTAGACCTTTACGGGGACGATGATAGAGTTTGACATGCACTTAGTTGGAAGTTGTTCTAGAAGATGAAAACTTTTCTAAAGTGGGGAGGGAGGCTTGTCGCACGAATTCTTTTCAGTGTATTGGCTATCAACGAACTCGAAATACACCAGACAAGAAAGCAGAAGCACGCAAATTCAAATCAAATAAAGACACGTGCAAACCGGTCATTGCTCGTATATCATAATCGTCGGGATATAGATGCTGGGTATATAGTCTGTCAAAAAATCGATTGAGCGGTATTCCAGCCGCTTTGATACTAGGTACGCAGTGCCAGACTAGGAAGAAACATAAGCCTGGCCAACGGTACTCAACATGCTATCCGTCAACAAGTACCCATCAGCAGCGTAGAAATACGCATATCGACCGACGGCAGTATTGGCATTGAGCCAGGGGACGGCCTCCTTCAAGAACGCGACTTGCTCGTCGGTGCTGCCGGTGTTTTGGAACTCCGTGATCCAGACGCTGTCCATACCATTGTCGGCTGCAAGAGCGGTGGCGTTGTTGACGAAGTCTTTGAAATACGAAATATCGGCGTTGGCGTAGTAGTGTACGGCCATGACGTTGGGTTTGCAGGCTCCGTTGCAGGCGGCGAGCCAGTTCGTCATCCAGTCTAGGCCGACGTTGGTACCGGCACCGTTGGAGACTGCTGGTGTGACGAGAGTCGCTTGGCCGGCCAATGGGGTGATGTAGGTCTGGTAGTCGGTTGCGGCTTGTGCAGGGCTTAGATTGGATTGACTGGCCATGTCGGGCTCGTTGAAGCCTAGGACGCAGCTACTTCCGCCAGACGAAAGAGCGGTGCTGACTGCTGAGCTCCAGCCGTTGTACATCTTGGGACCCCAGAGCATGGGGCAGTAGTCGACACCTGAAGGCAAGGAACCGCCAGATTCGAGATTCCAATTGTAGGCCCACGAGGCACCGGGCACGAGTGAGACGAGAGAGACGTCATTGTAGGCGGCGCCGACTTTGCTGGTAGAGGTGGCAGAGGTTGCACGTTTGTGAAAGTCGGCATGGAGGTTGTGAGGTTTGGCCACGGCAGCGGTTGCCATCACCGTGGCGAGGAAGGCGTTCATGACATACATGGCGGCAAGGATTGAAAAAGTCAAGTATATCGAGAATAGCAGAATATACGGAAAAAGGATTGTGTGTGTGTCAGGATCAACCTGAGACGTAAAGCTATAGTAGACTGTGATGTAGTTGGATTGCAAGAGTCCAAACTTCGCAGTGAATGACCGAAGATTTGGTGTTTTGAAAGGAAGGAATATGTGCTCGGCACCAGGTCAGGTAGATGAAGATAGACAAGAACGACAGAAAATAATGAAGAATCAGGAAGACGCAGGAGAAGAAGAGGGCGCTTGCCTCTTTTTAAATGGCGTTGTGAGTCCCAAATAGTGACAAGGCAAGAGTGACCCGGAGTCCAGACCCGAGCTGTTCCCACTTTTTGATTGGGACTCATCACTCATCCTGCGTCTTTCAGTGTCTGACTCTTCGTCTGCATCTATCCGCAATGCATGTTACCGTGGGTATGACAGGCTAATTTAATTAATCGATGCTGTCCTGTCGGGTGTGGAAGCGCCATGGGCGCTGGGGAAAGATGGATACAAAAGCCATGTTGTGCCCTAATTTCCTCTAATTGGCCGATAGACAGGAATGGGCGGGGTTTGGGCAACGACTGGACGAAAAAGTCTGGGAGACCCGAAAGACACTTCTAGATCAGCCAATATCAAGTCTTGTCCTGAATAGGGCTTTTTTTTTGAGTCTGTTTGTGGTTAGTCTGGTGTTTCATCCGCCTTTTGTCTTCGTCTGCGGGTACAGTTGTCCTGCGCAGTCTAGAATACCGTTATTGTAGTGCAAATAGTACGATGCATGACCGCTAATTTCATGTTTCGTAAAGCGTTAGTGATTCCCAGATTTGATGTTGTGGTCCTATCAATTCTTAGTACCACGCCGCGTCTTTGCAAAGTATACGTAGTATCCATATATATTTGTGATACACCCCGCCCCAAGATGACAGATTTGTGGTGACGAGGAAAGTTGAAAAGAGTCGCAACTCCAAACCCAAAATGATCCAGCTGTGTACGCCGATTGTGACTGGCTAAGCATGACACATACATATTCTGAAGAAAGAGTTGGTGGGGGAGAAAAAGAGAGATTGCTAGCCTTAGGCATGACCTGTGCCTGAGGCGCTCGGCTGGACCAGCCCGCCGGAAAACGCTTGGACTTGCCAAGGCGCGCCGTCCTGACTGTTCCGCTGGACGATCGACGCTAACAACGATAGTCTGCGATTCAATTGCTGCTTATCGATAAGGAAGTTTATCTCGAGTTTGGTGGACGACCTGTCTTGCTCTGTTTGATGCAGAGATGAGAACCTGCGATGCCGCCAGGTGTTTGCGTGTTGTCTGGGATCTACTATGTAGTAGAGTGCGGGTGAATTCTCCGACCGTGGAGGTGGTGGGACCTCATTCTCCACTGTTCTGTATGACAGCTCGCTAACAGACGACCAACAACATCTGTAGATCAACCTAGCTCCATTTAGGGCAATTGACACAGAATTGATAAATTAGATACTGTAAACGTTTATTGAGTAGTTTCCGGAGCCATTGTTAGGACCATTGACTGCTTTGAGGTATTATTGCTGGCAGATTCCGTCGAATACTCTGTCTCTCCTGCCATTCTGGCGCAAATTGGTCGCAAACAGCTCTCTCATTTCAAGCGCTACAACAAGTGTGCAGATACTATTAGTTCTGCATTATTGAATAATTATTCATTGCTGTACTGCGTCTACGTAGACTACAATTGCAAGATTCATAGCGCAGTCATTTCCACCGTTTGGTGTCGAAAGCATGACCATTTCGACAGCCAGGTCGGGAATCGGCACTCCAGACTACCGACGACCCGATCGGCAATATTCAATTGACCGATGGACTAGACAGTACGCTGAGCAAGTATTACAATTCGACAATGACCAGGCTACAGCCTGCTCTAAAGTCATATGAGTGAGTCACAGGAAACTCAATTCTCTACCTGGGAGGGTAAGACTGCAGGAAATGCTGGAGAGAGAGACTATACTGCAGGCTACTTCTCTTCAGCCTGCATGGAACGCACTGATTCACGGTTCGCGATTAACACATTTCAGAAGTCAATTGCTCCTGCCTAAAGAGGCCAGGCAAACACCCCCAGGGTCTCCTTCCCTTTTCGTCGATTGGCCAATTCGACAGGCAACAGCAGGCAGATAAACTCTATTGTGTTTCATATTGGCCCTGCTGCCAGTGGTTTGCCCGGGCGCTGCCTTCCATTTCTGCTCTTCCTCCCTCAGGCATTCCATTTTTGCCTGGCCGGCCTGTCTATAAAGCCCCGTCCTTTCTCCCTTCCTCCCCCAACTCATCTTCCCTTCCTATTTTCCCCAAACTCGCTCCAGCGCCAATAATCTCTCTCTTCTCTCCCACCATTCTTCCACCTATCTATCCTCAATCCTCTGCCATAACATCTCTCTTTCTTCCTTCCTTCCTTCCTTGCTTGTATGTTTGACTGATTTACTCACACATGGACTCTAGCAGGTGAGACCCCCCTCTGTTTTCAAGTCGCTCGGCCAAGCGCACGTCTCACTGGTTTGTTTAAACAACATGCTAAGAGGGGGTGTAGGTCTTATTTATGTCTCTCGATCTCCCAACACGTATTGGGACTCCTCAACTGGCATCACTGCTTCTGGTATACTCAGGTGAGACCCCCTCAAGTCGCTTGGCACGCGCCGTCTTCGGACGTTACAGGCCTCACTGGCACTGTTGATCGCATCGTGCATTACAACGTGCCAAGAGGGATTTAGGACTTATCTACCACTCAAACACCTTTCATTACGTCCTTGGTCGGCCCATCGATTGCCATTACCATCATTTTCTCTATAGGTGAGACCCCCCTCTGCTTTCAAGTCGCTTGGCCAGGCGCCGTCCTCGGAACGTTACAGGTCTCACTGGCACGGTTGCATTGCGACGTGCTAAGAGGGGTTTAGGGCACACATCTCAACCATCTGCGAGCCATCTCCTTGACTTGACAATCCTTGATATGGTGGTGCGGCTCTTGTGTATTCAGGTGAGCCACTCCCTTCCAAAGCTGCTTGCCGAAGCGCGTTGACGTCTACGGATATCGCGTGGCTCGCTGGTTCTGTTATTTTTTAATGTACATATTAACGTACGAAGAGGGGTATCAGGTTTCATCCAATGTCCAATGACTTCCACCGCATCTTGATTGCCTCACATCACTTGATCATATACAGGTGAGACCCCCCTCAATCGAAGTCGCCTGGCCGAGCGCACGTCTGAGGACGTCCAGTGTCTCACTAGTGCTGCTGCAAAGCAACGTGCTAAGAGGGGGTGGGTGTAGAACTCATTCATATCTCTCGAGATCTTCCAACATTCAAATCCGGCATCAACACATTATCAACTCTTCGACCTTGGAGCGCGTCCACTCTGCGCCGTCCCCTGCCTCTCGACGTTTCATTCTTGCTGGGTATGCCCAACCATATCCTCCTCGTCGATCCTTCTTTCTATCCTTCTTTCTATCCTTCTCCTATTCTTCCTGTTCTCCCTATTCTTTCTATTCTTCCTGTTCTCCCTATTCTTCCTATTCTTACCTCTATTCTTCCTCCTATCTTCCTCCTATCTTTATCCTATCTTTATCCTATCCTTACACCTATCCTTACACCTATCCTTACACAGTTATCCTTCACCTTTCCCTATCCCTACTCGAAGCGACGACAATACCGGACGAGAACGACGAACGAGACACATCGAACTATCCACGGCCACGGGGCAATTGCATCTGCCGGAGTGGGATGTCGACCTGCTCCCCTAGATATCATGTAGATATCCAGCCTACCGGCCGGGGGGCAAGGGGGAGTCAAGCCAACGTTCCGCCATCGCCTGCCATGCAAAGTCTTGTTTCCCTCGCCATTTGGCTCATACCAGCTACATCTATTTTCCTTTTCTGTTCCTACTGGCACTGCCAACACTACTACTATATCTGCACAGCTTGTGCAAGCTTTCAACTCACTCTAGCCGACAGCAAACCGAACCGGCCGACCGAGCAGAGACGAACCGAACGAACAACCGAGTCCGACGAGATGAACGGAACGAACAACCGAGTCCGACGAGGCGAATCGAACAGTCGAAGCGGGACGATCAAACGAGGCGGGTCGAGCGAGATGAATCGATCGAACGGACGAGCCGGATAACAAAAAATGTGCGGGATCTCGGACATCCCACACCACCCCCTTTTTTTTTTTGTAAGAAGCCCTATCTTTTGGTTTTTGATGCTCTTTGATTCAGATATTCCACCGCTAACGTATGATATGTCCAGGATAATTCTGCTTGAGGGTGGTTCGGGGGTTAGCTAGGCTTGTGCATGTACTTAGTTACGGATTCATTCCAATGTTCAAACTGTTTATCCACCCCCAATCCCACTCCCAAGTGTAGACATGTATTCCAGATGGGCGAATTTGAGTTCCACAATGGTGGAAGTGATATCATGGTTAAATTGAAACAACGTGGATAGTCTTGATCTCGTATGTTTATATAGACTTCGACAACTACATTTATCTTCGTAGGAGTAGTACAAGATCAGGACTTCTTCCGTCCCTCCATAACGCGCAAAACATCCGTCGCAGAATCCTTATCACCCTTTCTCTTCTTCGGTCCACGTTTCCGTTTGTTACTACCCCGTTGCTTCTCACTATCGCCAAACGTGGGCCCTTCCTCATCTTCCTCATCCTCAATTCGACTACTACCAAACCCAAAATCGAGGTCCTGCGCGTCGAGCGCATCACGACGGCGCGCTTCTTCGAGAAATTTCTTGCGACGAGCGAGGCGTTCGGGGTCAACATCGTCGGCAAATTCGCCTTCCTCCATGTCTACGGCGTGGTCGTCGTCTTCGTCTCCTTCTGCGCGTGTTGTGGAAGCTTGTCGGAGTGCGGCGGCACGTTTGAATGCGGCCATAAGAGTGGGATCACTTGTTAGTGGATTTGTGCGAGGTTCTTCTTCGGCAGTGTCTTCGTCGGTCTTTTTAAAGTAATTTCTTCGCGGTTGGTGTTGAGTAGATGGCTCTGTAGTTGCCGCTGTCTTAATGACTTTCTCGTCCTTGACATCCGCCGCCTCCTCTCTCTCCTCCTTCTCATCATCAGAATCTTCTTCGTCATCCTCATCCAAATCCCCAAGAGGATTATAATCTGTGCCTACACCCGCAAAAATGTCATCATCCTCCGCCTCCTCCGCCGCCGCTTTTTCAGCCGCTATCCTAGCCGCGATTACAGCAGGTACCTCCATCCCCAACGGCTTCGCGTCTTGACCTGGCAACAACAATCCATTGTTATCAACTTTTGGAATGATGTCGGCTTGTTTATGAGGAGGTGGTTCCTTGTCAAGCCAACGGGTTTTCCGTTTTGTGTTTCCTTCTGCATCGGTGATGACGAGGATCTCTTTGCGGCGACCGGTGATTGGGTCTGTCTCAATCCAGCGTTTCTTGTCTGATTTATCAATCTTCTTGAATTTGGTACTTAGTGTTGATTCTGGTGGAGCTGCTGGTGCTGCTGCGGCAGCTCGACTCGCTTTGAGTTGTTTCAGAATCTCATCTCGCGATAACTTTCCCGAAGGTGGAGGTGGCACTGCGAGATTTCCCTTTTTGACTTTCTTCTCCTTTGGCGCTGGAGCAACGAAGCCATCCTCTTTCTCGTCAAGAACACGATCCAACTCATCATCCACATCGCCCGGATCAATACCCTCCTCCTCTTTCTCATCTGCCTCTTCTTCAGTCTTTTGCGACAGATCCTCTCCCGCCTTGGCTCGACGCAATAAATCCCAATCCAAACCCTTGACCAAATGCGTACTTTTCAGATCACCGCCTACACCAATCTCTTTCCGTAAATTGTCGAAAGTCGCCTGATCAATCTGTCCCAATTTGACCATCTCCTCTAACGCTTTGAGTCGTTGCTCAATCCCCTCTTTTTTCTCTTCTGCCGTTTCATCATCCTGTTCTTGTCTCCTCAGAGCCGTCCGATCCTGATACCCGCTCGCAAACCTCGTACCCTTTGGCGCCGCAGAGGCCTTGAATCTCTTTGCAGGCGGCTGTGACTGTTCGGCGAGTTGGCGCGCGAATTCGTTCGTGTTGCTCGTTCCGCCGCGGACGTGCCGTGGTGTCATGGGGATACTGGATCGCATGCGAGAGCCGAGAGATGACGGGGTTTGGGAGGAACTTGGTGTTTGCGCATTTTTGTCGACGGTGTTGCTATTGTTATTATTGGATCTTTTGCCAGGTTGGTCGAGGACGAGGCGGCGGAACTGTTCGTTATTCATTTTGGAAGATTACAGTTGTATCATCTCATCATATCAGAGTCATTAACATGAAAAATGTGCCTCGAAATTTCAATATCGCTGTTGATGCGAAGATCGATGATGTCAAAAAAGTTGTCGATAAGAAATGCGGAAAGCGGTGTCTCGGCGGATTCTATACAAATACGGACTTGGTCCGTGCGTTTCCAAGCCCTAACTCGACCAGCTTCTACAGCTGCACGCTACTTTCACCATACGCACGTTATCAGTATATGATCATTCTATTTATCTCACTGACTATGAACAGGTACCTTGACGCTAAGTATTCAAGGAAAAATGATAGAAAAGAACCAGTCCAACAAGATGAAAAGAGTCACGGTATCGCTGTTTTAAGAAATCGTATGAACATGCCCCATCAGTCATCAAATGCATTCGAGAGAGGAAAAGTCAAGTAGATTTGACATGAATATATATAGTCCGGAAAAAGCATATGTGACATGCAATAAGATTAGATAGTCTCCCAACCGCCGTTATTAATCTCAGCTTCCAATTTCCGGCTGATCGTTGCAGGTATTCCGTGAGAAAGCCACACGTCCCGGAGGAGTTTGTCGTATCGTTTCTGGTTGAGGATGAGTTGACGATTACGGCGGAGACCGGGGTCGACTTCGCCATGTTTGTCGAGATAGGGTGCATAGTGCCATGAGCCGTTGTGGTTGTGAAGGTAGAGGACCGTGCATTTGCGGATGTTGATGAATAAGCCGATGTTTTTGCCGCATCTGTTTTGTTATTGATTAGTTATTGCTTACTAGAATAATTAGAGTGGGTCTTACTTTTCGACGTGCTGGTTGCAGCCGCCATATTTCTTGCTGTCCATGCAACACACTGCTTGCGAGCACATGATGTCGCCACAAAAGAGGCAGATACTTGGATCACTCAACTCTCGACCCGAGTTGGGGCAGCGTCGTCGGTTTGCTTCTTCAATCAGCAGATCGTAGTACTTCGGAAGACCAATGAGTTCGAACGGGGCCGGATGCGATAGACTCGGCCAGAGTCGGTGATCTTCGAATCGACTAGCTGACCGCGAGGCATTCCAGTGGAAGATCCATCCGGAGAATAGTCGGTAGCAGACACTTTCCGGGGATGAGAACAACGCAAAGATCTCATCCAGGGTGGGAAGGTGAAGCAGTTTGGTCAAGCGATCCAACTCCGACGCGGTTTCTTCCTGGAAGCCTGTGTTTGGGAAATTGACCCCATGTTGGACATGCAAAAGGATGACCGTCTTTCTCAAGAATGGCAGTGCGTAGCTGGAAATGAGACGTCGCAGAGCCATGACTAGAGTCGGAGTACTCGAGTCTTCACCTTGACCAAGGTAGCCACTTGTTATAGAAGACCCTGCCGCTCGTCCAATGGTGTTCGCTCTCATTTCAGACACCACCGCATCAAAGAATTTACGCGTAATCGCATATTTGATCTCTGCCGATTCTGTTTGTAGGTAATCATCGCTTTCGTGCCTAGCGAGCTCCTCTTTGAGGTGATGATTGCAGAGGATAAACGTGACGGTAATCTTGAGGACTTCCGCCATATAACACAACTGGATCAGATGTCTAATTTCAATATTCAACAGAGGACCCAATGCCACAGAGGCTTCGGCAAGGAAAACGAAAATATCCGCTCCTAACAACGGAGTAATATTTCGAACTTCGTTGACCAAAGGACCTTGATTGCAAATCGGGTGACCAATGAAAAGCTGGCACAGTTTCTGACGATGGATCTGATGAAACTCTTCTGTCGTGCCGTTCTTATCGCCATAATAGTAGTTCGTGGCTGCACCAAGAGCAGCGTAAGAATAAGCAGTCTCAGCGAAAACGCGCAGGTGGGTAAGAGTCAGCTGAGGTATCTTGTCAAGCAATGTAGTGCCGGGGTCGGCCTCGACACCACGTTGAGAGATCTCCAACGCGGATATGCTGAATCCAAAGCTTTTAAAAAGAGAGTCGGTGTGGATGAGGTCTTCATGTGCACTAGGATTCTGATTGTGGGAGAACTGTGATGGGACGTGATTGGCTTGAAGAGTCTTCCTTAATCTCTGGTAGATTTTCGTAAGTTCAGACATTGGATCGGATGCGGGTTCTGGTGTTGTGATTTCTACCGGCGGTGGTGCAGCTGGGCGAATGGGGCTGGTTGCACCCCCTTCTTCAACATTGGGAAATTCGCCTGGCATAAGAATCCTGGGTCCCTGAAAAGACCAAGAAGTAGGTCGTGATACAGGCGCGGTCGAAGGCCACTGGTTCCGTTGATCGACGGCTGTGGCGAGCGGCGCGACCAGCGATTTGGTGAGGTATTTAGTAGCTATGTGGAAATAAGGATCGTGCGGTATCTTTTCGCTTTCCATAGCAAAGATTGGGACGTTAGGTGGTTGAGTAAGGTTAGCCTTCAAGCCTGCAGAGACATATTCATCAAAAGGCTTCTCCGTGGTCAAAACACCAGGATAAGACTCTTCTTTGCCCTTCCAAATGATAGGCAAAAACACATTTCCAAGTGCCTTGCACAGCGGGCAAACAAACTCCTTGAGGTTCAAATGCTCGGGGTGATTTCGAGCAACTTGTTGCGAGTGACGTCTTTGAATGGCCGAGCAATAGACTTCAAAACAAGCGTAATGCATGATATGACCACATCCAGTAGTGACAGGACCACGTAATGTATTCTTTGACGAAAAGCCCTTGCTGAGTCCAATCTTCTCGGTAATAACCTCGCCGCCTGATGAGTCGAGCTTTTTGACCATGACACGGTTCTCTCCCGCAACACCGAAAGGCCGAACGTGGTCAATTGAACGATCAAGGCTCACAGGAGTCCGGAGTGCCTCGCGTATCCAGTCTCTGTCCTGCACATCCGTCAAGCGCAATATACCGCTGTCCTGTATCAATGCAAACGTTCCGAAGAGCCTGGAATCATTGGTCTCCTCTTGGCAAAGAATACAAGTGCCACTGGGGTACTTCCAAGTCTTGGTTTCCGCATCAGCTGCGGTCTCAGATTCCAAGTCACTCAAGTCCTCATCATCACCCCAGTCAAAAGCACCTTGAGAACTGAGGAAGTTTTGCTGCTGCTGCTGGAATTGTGCCATGACACGAGCTTGGCGTTCCAAAGCCTGCTTCTTTTTGAGTTCTTGCTCAGATTCAGCAGTGCTCGCCGGTGAATTGGTGTCAAGTCGTTCATATGGGAATCGCAGCTTTTCAGTGGCATTTGCGTATGATCTCGGTCGCTTATGCCACATCATTTTGATGATATGTTTGATCTTCGCACCGCAGCTCTCGAATTCGGTGGCGACGGATACTTTCTCTAGCAGTCCCACGATAGTCATATGAGCATCCGTTTGCGTTAATTTCGACTTTGATAGTGCATTGGATACAAAAGACGAAGTTGGCGTGTCATCCATCTCATCTTCTGAAGAATTGTCTTCCATAGTGGCAAGGAGAACAAGATGTAGTACTATATGCAAGAATGCTTCAATTCTTGTGGCAGGAATTTGAGGCGTCTTCTCCTTGGAACACAAGACGTAGTCGAGGCAGTGGTGGACGATCTGAGCGAACAATGGAGTCCTTGTGAATGTTGAGAGGTCAGAATATGCTCCGCTAGTCACAGAGCGAAGCTTTGGCTCAAAAACGATATCAGCAGGCTTCTTGCCCGTCTTTTTCGCCATCCAATTTCTGAATATACTCTCCGCTTCGTCTCGTTGGTTCTTGTTGTAGTGAGCACTGTATGGGTCTATCAGTTCGAGGTACTCCGGCTTGAGTTCGAACGTGCCAGTGTCATTCAAGCCCTCCGGTGGGCGGAATGTAGCCACATCATCCAGCACGTCCTGGAAAATGTCTGTCTCCAAAAGTTTATCGCTCAGCCGTGTGGAAAGATCAGAGAATGAAAGTGCCTTGAAGCATAAGACGTGAGCAATGTCACGACTGATGTTGTCGCGAGTGAGCATCGCATCATCCTCGTCAACTGTGAGCGAGGTACGGTCGGTAATCAAGATAATGAGCAAATGTATGAACTCTTCGGCCACATCGATAATTTGAGAATCTTCGTAACCTTGACGGGGCTGATAGTCTCCAGTAAACCATGCCACCACCCCAAAACGCTCGGCCATAGAGGCGAGAACTCGGTCCGGGTCGCAAGTGACAAGAGCAGTCTGCAAAAGGAAAATATCTCGATAGTATGCAAAGTCCCTTGAAGAGACTCCACGATACTGCGACATTTGATGGCGCAAACTCAATCCATTGCGTACCCACATCCCGGCTTTCATCTGGGCAAGCCATGCACAAACACGGAGCGGATAGTCAAACATCGCTAGGAGAAGGTCCTCGTTGCTCAGGTGCCTGTCGTGGACATGATCCTTGTTGGCTGTTTGGGCAGCATCCAGCAGAATGTCTCGAATCGTCTTACGACTCATATCGCGACCACATTCAAGCAACCAGGAAAGGGTGTAGTGAAGAGCATGGTGGAAACTAATAGAGCCCTTATCGACAACAAAGTCAACCACTCGATGACGCTGAATGTGACCCTGTGTGGTAGCCTCAAAGGCGAAGGGCGGAAGCTGCTTGAATTTGATGTACTCCTTGATCTCGGCTTGATCAAACCGTTTTCTTTCAATACCAGTTGAGTGGACAATGGCATAAACAGCAGCAGCCTTGATCGCTCGCACAAGGTTTGGGTCATTTGCAGCGGTTGGATGACGGAACGATTCACAAAATTGACGACACAGTCGATTAATCTCCCTCATCAAGATCGAAGCACTGATCCAAGCATCTGTTTCGTACTCCACATGCTCGCCAACGGCCCGCACATTCGGGCAAATACCTTGCGGTAGCTTGACCAGATCCAAAAATTGTAGGAGGTATTGTTCGTCGGTACGGATACGGCTCTGGACATATTCGGAGAGGAGAAGATGACGAAGATCGAGGAAGAAATGGTACAGTCGTCGATTGGTAACGGAGCCAGCGTCAAATGCTAGGGTGGCGGTCGGATTGACTTCCCATGGCTCTCCTACTTGACGAGTCGTGAGGAAAGTGTAAAGGATGGCCATAACTTTTGTGAGGAAATCACCTCGATGGACAATCTCTTCGGTAATGGATGGTGTTGTGAGAAGCTGCAATGATACATTGACAATGGAATGGTCTGGTTCACGGTCAGCAATTAGATACAACTGGGCTAATGCTGTATAGAGCGACGCAAGACGCAATCCCATAACTCGTTTGAACTGAGGAACATTCACAACGGTGCTGATATACAAGTCTCGCAGATCGATCCTGGTCTTTTTCCACAAGCGAAGGTCAAACAGGATCATCCAATCAAGTCGAGTACGTTGGTTGAGATTTTCATATACCGGCACATTTCCGGCCGGACGAGCAGGTCGGGATTGCCAGTGGCTTGGAGTCTTTGCCGCAGACAGTTTGACTGGGGCAGTCGGAGTTCTAGGAATCTTCACATGAGAGTTATCGTCCGTCTCGTCTTGGTTCTGCGGCGCTTGCAACGACTGTGTCTGGTCTCCAGTTGGTGCAGCTGTGGGCGTACTTTCATCTGTTTCTGGTCCTTCACCATCCGCATTGCCCATGTCGACATCATCATCAGAACCAATACCCAGAAGATGGCGAAGGCGTGGATTCTCAATGTCCATTACTTCTGAGTAATCGTCGTCATCATCTTCATTCACGACGAATTCTTCATCACCTTCCATTTCCTCGTCGTCCTGGCCTTGATCCGCCTCGTTCTCGTCGACTTCATCATCTTCGTCTTCGTCGTCATCTTCCGTTCCAACAATGACACCACCTTGGGGAGATACTGTCAGGGTAATCGCTGTACGATAGTAGGGCGCATTTTCGTTTCGTTCGTGGTCGTCAATGCCTTTCATTCCAATGTCGGCATTGTACGCACCACTCCCCGGTCGCCACGGACGCAAAAGTTCCTCGCAAATTACATTTCTCAAGATTTCGTTGTCTTCACCGAAGCTGCAGCCAGCAATATCCGACAGCCATTCAACAATGGTGCCGCACATTCCTTCTCTAAATGTGTCTCGAGCCGAACGAATAGTAACAGTGACCTTGATATGCTCAATTATTTTCGAGACCTGCAAAAGCCTATTCAAATCTTTCGAGTACTTGATGACACTGCGCCCAATTTCATTCGTCTCGTGCGCCTTGAGATCTCCAAAGCTAGAGCGTTCTCGACATGCGCGTGTGACTTGGTGGGACACATCTCGAATCGTGTGCTTCTCGTCGTTCCACAGAGCAAGAGCGAACTCGGGTTCTTCCTCTTCCTCGTCGCCCTCGCCATACCATCCTGGTCGTAGTCGAGATGCCACCTCGTCTTGGCGAATTCCCTCTTCTGTCTTCGGTAGACGAAGCTGTTCAGGCGAACACGAAATGACATCACAGAAATAATCCAGCGTTCGTGAGATAGTCGTTCGAATATCTTCAACCCATGCCGATGGCAGACCTTTTTTGATATTTTCTTTACCCTTCGTTTCGCCCGTATCGGTATGAATCGCACAGCACAAGGGTACTCGCCATGCTTCCTCGTCGCCACAATCGCAACATCCACAGTTCCCTTGAGACAGCGAAATCTGATACTGATGGCCCGTATGGTCGGAAGCGTCGAAACACCGACTACATAGAACGCATGTGTCGTCCGCACCGCATGTCAAGCATCGATATGTCCCTTCACCAGCCTTGAATATATGACCACATCGCTTCCCCTTCGCGGCGGCACTGTACTCCGCGCCTTCCTGAGCTCCTTGCGCTTCCGCTAATTTCCATGCTCGATCGCTTGGAGCACCATCAGGAAAAAGTATTTGTAATCGTTGAGGATCGTTGCCGCATAGTGATCGGAAGAGAAGCTGTATCAAATCTTCCTCCGCTTTAAGATTGTAATGGTAGCTGTACTTTGCTGGCAGGCGCAAAAGGCCATCGCCCAGCAATTTCTCACATTCTGTGAGCATCGTATCTTGTTTCTAAGCGATACTTCCGGCGGAGTAACCCATGTGGCTGTTTTGAATCGTGAGAATGGTGTCGATGAACCGTCGGGGATGTGGCGAGGTGAGGGGAAGCGATAAGTAATCGACCAAGAAGACGCTCCGTCGTGTAGACTGGATTGGTGTATGAATCACACGTGTAAGGGGGAGCTTGACGTGTCGCACTTTGCAAGGACTAGATAGTCTATCAGACAACTAGTAACAGGGATGTCACAGTCAAATTTCCGGATGGTTGGATTTGAGTGTACACTGTTGGTATTATGCAAGCAAGTTGTGGGGTGATCTATGAATGAGGGTACACGCAACAAAGCGCTCCTCGACGATGAGTAAGAGAGGTATGAAACTTAAAAGTGTAGGGTTGAGCTGATCTGGAACACTTGGGTTTGTTATGGTCGGGTATTCCAACAGACCAGTTGAGATGTGGAGTTTAGGTTGTTGTTGAGGATCAGACTCTTTCCTGCGATGACATCTTCCGGCAAATTTCGCTGGAGACAATCCCGTCAAGCTCTAGCCCTCAACCACCACAGCATGACTACGCCTAGCTACGTATCGTGTTCAGTGAGCTATTTTAACTGAACTCTTGTATTTATAGTATAAAACAAATGGTATTGTTGACAATAATGAATGATGCAAACTCTCTATTTATTTCCGCCTCACCGACCAAGCATCATACACAAGTACAAGGGGACTTCCCCATCTACCCCATCATTTATAGAAACACCAGATTCATTTTCGCGAGCGAACATCCTCTATTCCTCATCCTCGTCCTCCTCGGCCTTTTGGATGTACTGGTGGCGGATATCTTTCCATTGGCGCTAGAAAAGGTTCAGGTCAGCTCGGTAATATAGTGAGGAGGCAAAAATATCGAAAGATTGGAACATACGCCTCGGTTCATGGTGTCCCAGATCTTGTTGGAGGCGGTATCAAAGGCACTGTAGTTTGAGCATATTGTCAGTATCTATACACAATCCCTCACTGTATCTTCCGACTAGAATGGTCGGAAGCGGAAACGTGGAAACGCGATGCAACGTACACCTCAAAGGCGAAGGCGCCGGCGAAGATGCTGGTCAAGTAGACAGCATTTCGTTGGAAGAGAGTCCTATTCAGTCAAAGACATTGTATTAGTACGGTCGTGAGCGTGGTGTGTAGTGATTGCGGTGAGTTCGACGGGGTGACTTGCTGGTAGATAGCTTGTGCGATCTGCGACGAATTGAGAGATGTGTTAGCCATTAATGCAGTCAATTGAACGATACGAACGGTGTTCTTACTCCGGCCATGGTTTCAGACGTGCAAGTAACTGCCAAAGGCGACCGTAGTGAGTGAGAGGTGGTTGATGGATGCGGACAAGATAACCTTGCGAGGTTTGAAGATGAGGTTCCGTTAGTCAAACGACCCGAGAAGTTCCGGCTCGCTTATTGGCCGATGGGTAGCTCATCAGTCACCAGGCAATCTAATACTTAATTATTTTACAGAAACCCCGTACACAAGAAGATAAAACCTGGAGAGTCTTCACTGACTCTTTGGAAGACTACATTGACATACGCTGTCTACGCCTGAAAGATCCCAACGCCAATCCCCTCGTCCAAACAGTCATACGACATCCCCGCATCTCAACCTACAAATACAAAACGACCTCAAAATGCCAGCGTCAGAACCAGTCACCTCCTCCGGCATCGTCGTCGATGCAACAACCGGTCAACGCCACGTCCCCTCCTCCATGCGCGCCGACGGCACAAAACGCAAAGAAATCCGCATTCGCCCCGGCTACCAGCCACCCGAAGACGTGCAAAAGTACAAAAACCGCTCCGCAGAAGCCTGGAAAAATCGTGGAAGTGGCGGGGKTCCTGGCGCCGAAGCTGTAGCCTCAAACAACGCACAGCAAGCTGGGAGTGCGGCTAGTAATAAAAACGCCAAACGTCGCGAAGCGAAGAAGAAGGCCAAGGCTGAGGAAGACGCTGCAAACGAAGGGAACACTACCACCAGCACCGAGACAAAAGATGCGCTTAATGCTGAACATGAGACTGCCGTCGATCCAGAAGCTGAAAAGGAGAAGAAAGCGCGCAACCTCAAGAAAAAGTTGAGGCAGGCTCGTGAACTTTCGGAAAAGAAGGAGAAGGGCGAGTCGTTACTGCCAGAGCAGTTTGCGAAGGTTATCAAAATCAATGAGTTGATTCGCGAGCTTGATGCGTTGGGATTCGATGCGGAGGGTGAGAAGAAGAAGCCCGATGTGTGATTGCGTCGTATAGGATAATCTATATTTTCGACTCGAACCAAGATGTGGAATAAGTCTAAGAAGTTATTCTGAAGGATACATACACCATTTCGGCTGAAGATTGATATGGCTATCACCAGATATCTGGCCTCGTGACGCCAATTTTGCAATTATTGTCGCCATCACATACTATGCTGATTATTTGGCAAAAGCGAAATACCATTACTGATATTCATTCAGAATGGGTCAACATCCACCACCATGAGATGGAAGGATTAGTATGGCTTCGGAAGTGGCAGACGGCAAGAGAGGTGTCTGAGCCTTGAGCAGATTTGCGGATGGCAGAAAGGCATCATTCTACTTAGGACTGGTAGTTTAGCAAATGAATGAGCTCCTAAAGTCTTTACATTTTGATGCCTAAACATATCCGAGAAATAGTCACATTGACATTTCAATGATCTATAGTACATTTTGATTTATTTCCTCTGGACTTTGTGCGCTTGCTGTATCAAATACCGCTTCGCCGAAGTCGGGATACCGCCTACTTGCTCGTCCATAAGATCACCAGGCATACCCGTTGCCAAATCTTTGACGCCCTCGAGCGAATCTACGCCCCAGGTAGCTGCCAGATAACCCTGAACGACACAATCATTGACACCCACGCCATGCACACCGTACCAGTTTCCGGCAAGCGTGAGACGCTTATCAAAGTCCTTTCGAATCGCGTCAGAGAGTCCACCCATTCTCACTAGATGATTTACGGTATACTGCGGGATAGCGTCACGCTGAAGTCTGGCTCTCGTCACCGCGGGAGTAGCATCAATGCCGAGATGTCGCTTCAGCAACGACCGAGCCATGAGCGTCGCCTTTTCAGGGCTAGGCAAATCAGATTCAGCCCATCCATCCCACCAGTGACCGCCCATCATGACAGTCAGTTTTGTGCCGACAGCTGTATCCTGGTGTTCACTTGTTTCGGAGCTGAATATCACGCCCAATCCTCGCTCTGGGTTTTGCTCAAAGGGGACATTGCGAGGGATGAGATACCCGAAACCTCGGTAAGGAACGAGGTTTGGTTCGTTGTAGAATAAATTGACGACCATTACGTTCACTGCGTAGTTTTGCGCTTTAAGTCGTGATATGGATTCAATGGGTTTTGAGGTATCGTTTTGAGAGCCCGCTTCAATCATTTTCGCCATTTCGGACGGTGGTGCTGTGGAGATGACTCTGTTGAATGTTTGAGATGTCGTCTTCTTGTCATCTTTCAACGATATCTGCGTAGAACATCAGCAATTTTTCCTAAGCAATGCAATGATTGGCGTCGTGATACCGTAATATCATGATTCTCCTCCCGTTTGATATCGTTGATACGAGCATTAGTCACGACTTGGATCTTGTCAGAGTATTTCTGAAATCCCCTCTCAAATCCACACGCTATCTCCGCAAGACCATCTTTGATCGTAAACACGCTCGCGGGCCTTATTAATGTACGAAGACGATCAAAGTGGCTCAGTGGCCGTTGTCCCACTACCGAGCACAGTGCCAGTAGATAATCAGCCGGTATAAACGATTTCTTTGTCTGCAATCCATCCAAGATGCCGATTAGAAGTGACTCGTTCTGGACCTCAATCAGCCGTGGCACTCCGAGAATGCTATCGGCACTGAGTTTATAGATGTCGCCAGCGTAAATTCCATGAAACATGGCCGATAAGAAGTTATCTGCGAATTTGGGACCGAACCGGCGTGAGAAAAAGTCTCCGATTGATTCATCCTTTCTTAAATCTGAGCGAACTTCCACGGCAGGCTCTTTCAAAATACTCATTACAGTCCCCTTGAATATAGGTTCGGTGAACAAAGTCTTGAGCGCATCTAATATCGTACTCAGCAATCCCGTGTCGGGCTTGGGACCGGGCATTCGAACTAAATGGTCGGGATAGTAGATATATCGGTTGCGTGCGGCGGGTGACCTTTGGCCGATGAGGACTATTTGATCGGCTAATTCCAAGCTGAAAAGCTGCGTAACGTTAGTGTTTGAAATTCAGACAATACGCACCCAGAATATATATCTCACCAGATCTAACATTGGCAATGCAGCAGGTTGACTCGCCCGTATCGTCCTGGGTCCATGCTCAAATACCACATGTTTCCCATCACCAACCTCAACCCTCTCGGACTGGAGCCAACCTCCAAGCTGAGGCGACTTTTCGTAGAGCGTGACTTTCTGACATTTCGGATCTTGGACTAATCTCCACGCAGCTGTAAGTCCCGTAAGACCGCCACCAATTACTGCGACATTGTATGGTTTGGTCTCATGGCGAACCCGGTGGAGGAATCGGCGGGKCGCTGTCGATGTGGAAAGCTTGGGACTCGGTCGAATCGCATGAGAGAGACGGGATCTTCGCATTGCTGCCGCTGGAGCTATGCACGCATTTGCATATGAAGGGGGAGATTGAATTGCCCGTATGGCAGTTCTTGGGAAGCGATCGATCAAGGTGTTGCATCACTTGATCGACGGCGGAGTAGTGGACCCGGAGCTTATTGCACGTTATTGCCGAGTCTCCTCTTTGTCTGACGACGACCCTTGAAACTTTTACAGACAAATAATTGATTGTATTGGATATTCAGAATTGAAAGTATTTATACTCTGGCGTCTATTCTCAGAAACATACAAAGTCTTCACGTACCATGAAGGTACTCGAACCTAGGGAGATTCATAGCCTTTCCATAAGAAATTTCGACCAGCAATAGCCAGAAATGCCGTCTAATTCTCAAGTATCCTAAACTAATGAATGTACAATAAACTCGTCAACGCCACTTGCCCAATTGACCCTGCCCATGCATGGTTTATAATGAGTAGAATACATATCCTTCAACTTTTCTCCCATCAGCCAGAATATTTGAATGTTCAAGTGATGACTTGCTCCGCTTGAGCTGCATCAGGTTTGATGAGCTCCTCCTCGCCGCCCTCCTCTTCGACAAATTTTCTTTCACTGACATGAGGCTTTTCCTGACCGGCAACCCATACTTTATCCGGGAAGCTAGCCTTCTGACCCTCGGTATGCTTGTATGGACAACTCCGATTCATGCAAGGATTGAATTTGCATGCTGTGGTAAGGTGGGTGAATTTACATCCTTCAGTAGTGCAGTCGGCGCCATTCCGGCAGAGAGGCATGCTGGGATGTTTGAAATGACAATGAGGGTTGGTGCAGTGAGGAAAGAAGCGGCAAATTTCTTCTGCCTGGTGAGAAGCCTTGACAGCAGGTGATGGATGACGTCCGGTACATTTCTTATTTTTGCATGCTGCGCCGAACGGGCAAGGGTCGGAGACGTCAACGGGAGCACCCTCGGGGGCTGCTGAAGATTGATGGGCAAAGGGGCAATCTTTCCTTGTGCAGCGGAGGTTAAATCGGCAAACACTGTCGGTATTCGCTTGACCGTCGGCTGTCGTCTGGTCTTCTGTCATATCCATGTCACCATCTTCGCCTTGCTTAGCAGCAACGCCGTTCTGGGAGGCTCGGGACTTAAAGTCACCACCTTGTCGCTGGTTTGGACGCTCAACTCGATCGAACAACGACCGACCGTGTTGTTGCTGTTGGTTTTGCTGGTTCTGAAAATTTGGATTGACCGCCGGCGACATAAATCCAGGCATAAACTGCGACATCATCCTAGCCTGCTCTTCGAGAAGAGCCATAAGTTGCATTTGGTTTTCAGGTGTCATCTGCATCATATTTCCGGCTCCCTGTCCCTGCATGTGCTGCCCGAATCCTGTTCTGCCTCTGCCGCCCCGGCCAGCTCCGAACTGGCCTCGTTGATTCTTCTGGAAATCTCGTCCATGTGTGTTGATTCGACCGCTATTATTCTGACCGCGCACACGATGAAGCATAGCATCAGGTCCACGCTCCAATGACTTATTTATCTGATTCAGGATTCGACCTCTGCCCCGGTTATTGTTGTCTCGCATCGCCCGAGGACCAGTGGGTCTATCAAGAAACGTCAGTACATCAAGTCGTCAGGATCAAAGAAACTTGCAAACTTACATATTATCACTCGGGCCTGAGGCTTCATCCATAGTAGCATCCTGTTGATCTTGGGCTCCAAAATCGTTCTGGCTGTTGCTTGTCGGTAATGCCTGTGCAGATGTCACTCCGTTGATATTATTGTTAAGCACCTCTAGTTGCTCGAATAACCACCGCGAAAAGTCGATAGCCTGTGTATCGCCCTCTCCAAGGTTCAGTAGATCGTTCGAAAGCTCCTCCGCGATCTGCTCTTGGGTTTTTCCGTTGACCAACATCAGAATAACGTATTCCGTCAACGCTGAATCCTCTCCACTATCTGCACTCCATCCCAGCTCTACCATTTTTGGTTGTACGACATTAGCCAAGGCCTCCGCCAGCGGAGTTCCTGGTGCCACTGTTACTGGCATTTTGCGGTTCTGTCGCAGGTCTGCGTGTGATCTCTCGAAGGTAGTGGTGGACTAGGACAGGGTGGCTGGAGCGATTTTCAAACCGACTGTCGTAGCGCACGTAATTTTAGGTAATGAGAAATATCCAAAAGGTTTGTTCCGGGTTGATTTTAAGCAATGCTGCGGGTGTTGTGAGCTTGGAAGGAGAGAAAAGATATGATGCGATATCGAAAAAGGAACGCCACCAATAGACGCGCTAGGCTCCATCTGCTCTTTGTGAGATCTGATTGGCTGATTTGGTCCGCTAAAATTGCAGTGTAGGATCACGTGACAGTCTATCACGTGATCAATTTATCATGCACGTTCTTTTTGGTAAAGCTACATGCAGCTTCACGAAAACACATAATCACCCAGAAAACGACTCCAAGCTACAGAGACCCAACAAACGTTCAGTCTGGACCATTTGGATGCCTGGATGGTGGCAGCGGAGGCTTATCAGCGGTCCGAGGTTGCGGGGGATTTCCTTCACGTGCAATCCACTCAGCAATTTGGAGTGCAGGCCTCTGACTGGCCACCCGCCATTACATACCTCGCAAGTCGCTCGCGCTCGTATTTCTGGGACCACAGATTATAG
The DNA here is from genome assembly GCF_001896365.1 of Talaromyces amestolkiae. NCBI lineage: Eukaryota > Fungi > Ascomycota > Eurotiomycetes > Eurotiales > Trichocomaceae > Talaromyces > Talaromyces amestolkiae. The sequence goes on along the minus strand of NW_024468042.1, from coordinate 1,460,123 downwards.
ATCATACTCTCTGTGGCTGTCTGGTTCGTCATTGTGCGTGCGAGCCCCAAAATAATGGCGATCAAATGTCGGGGGTCGGTTCACGCAGGCTCGTGCCTTTGGAAGCGCCATGTTTGTACCACTACATGTACGGAGTCGAGACATGCTCAAGGAAAGTGCTACTTCGGAAAATAGGCACATTATAAGGACGGTCATTACCGCAAAAGATATTCTATTCCATTTGGCTTTGTTGCTTTGCTCGAAGATTTTATTGAGGTGGAACGTCACATTTGGTTCGGCTCTCGGCAGTTGACTTATAGCGCTTGCTAGAGTATAGCCAATTTAGATCATTTGCGGGGAAGACCCTCCAACTGCTCTGTCACTCCTTATTTCTGCTGCTAGAGAAGTTTCAGAGGCGGTTGAATAGGCAGATCAATAATATCCTTGGACATTATTTAAGGCGAGGACCCTGCCTCGTTCATCCACCTGCTCGGTTATCGACCAATATCTATCTGTATTCCGGACTCGATACATGGTCAGGAATTGCAGACATTATGATTGAAGAACTTCTGTCTAATATCTCACCCTCAAGGGCAGCCTTGGGGTTGGGCCTGGGTCTGGTCGTCCTCTTTTGGGTGATGAAACTCCGTGTTGCACGTCAGATCCATTTGCTAGGAGGAAAGTCACCTGAGATTCCAACTCATCTTCCTGTTGGTAAGTTTTCAAGACCGTTTTATCTGAAGAAAATCTACTAAGGCGATCGTACAGCCGCCGACTTCATCTTTGCTTCGACACAAGCAGCCAAAAAGAACCAAGACCTTGCATTCTGGAAACAGAGCATGGTCCAAGCCCAGAAATCCAATAAGCTAGACTTTCTACCCTTTACAGCAGAGATTAATCAACTAGTCTCAAACCGCCTCATCTTCACTATTGAGCCAGAAAATATCAAGGCCATCTTGACCGGTCAATTTCACGACTTTGGCAAGGGAGAAACCTTCCATCGGGAGTGGAAAGAGTTTCTAGGTGATAGTATATTTGCTACTGACGGGGAACTGTGGTCTTCGTCCCGCCATCTTCTTAGACCCATGTTCAACAAGGATCGTATCGTCGACACTCAGATCTTTGAGACTCATGTCCAGAAACTCATCCATCTCTTTGGCGGTAGCGGGAATGCGAATGGCAGTAAGATAGTCGATGTTGGAGGTCTATACTTCCGGTTTACTTTGGATGCGGCTACGGATTATCTTCTGGGAAAGGGAACCGACAGTCTTGAAAACCCTGAGACGAGGTTTGCAGAGGCTTTCCGTTATGTGCAATCACGCCAGGCAATTTATTTCAGAATGGGGTAAGCCTTTTTCAGTTTTGAAAAATCAGCCAATATCCATGAATATGATTTTATATACTAACAAGATGCAGACCACTCAGCCCACTCCTCTCGCGAAAGAAATTCCGTCAAGAACTACAAGTCATGGAAGACTTCATGCAGCCGTACATCCAAACAGTTCTCTCTCTCAGTGCCGAAGAACTAGAAAAGAACCTCTCCAAGCGAGAGACCTTTCTCGACGCCCTCGCAAGATTCACCCGCGACCCTCGTGTCCTCCGTGATCAAATCGTCGCCGTGCTCCTTGCAGGCCGCGACACAACCGCCGGCACCTTGTCCTTCTGTACATTTGAATTATCTCGCCACCCGGAAGTCGTCGCAAAACTGCGCCAGGAAATCGCAGAACGCGTCGGCGTCGGCGCAGACGCCAGAATCCCTACATATGGAGACCTTAAGGACATGAAATATCTCAACGCAGTCATCAACGAGACCCTCCGTTTCTATCCCGTTGTCCCTTTCAACGTTCGCTACAGTCTAAACGATACAACTCTCCCCCGCGGCGGCGGTCCAGACGGCCAATCCCCTGTCGGTGTCCGCGCAGATACCCGTATCGTCTACTCAACACTTCTGATGCAGCGCGAAGAAAGTTTCTACGATCAAAGCAAGGCCGATAAGTACTACGACCCGGGTCAATGGATCCCCGAACGCTGGACATCGGGCTGGCAACCGAAGCCCTGGCAATTCATCCCGTTCAACGGCGGCCCTCGAATCTGTATCGGACAGCAATTCGCCATGTTGGAAATGTTGTATACAATTACACGGGTTTTGCAGGTTTATGAGAAGATTGTTGCTGTCCCGGTGTCGGGCCATGATAAGGTTGAGGATCCTGTGCTGCGTTTTGAGGTTACATTGTCCCCAGGGACGGAGATGAATACTGTTTTTTTGAGGGAAGGAGAAGGTCGGCCTTAAACATTAGGTCTTTCAAATGAATGACTTGTTACAATTGGTCGTTTTAATTACAAGAAATTTATAGTTCTGTTGATGTATTGCAATGAAAGTTTTACAAAAGTATACCTCTTTCTGATTCCTCTAGTTACATGTAGTATATATAAAATGACATTAATCATGAGTAGAGTACACAATATACAGCAGATATCTAATCTGTGGCGGACATCATATCTTACAACCCCTATCTAGTCTCTTCAGCCTCCTCCTCATCTAGCCTTTCTACTAGCTCCCTCGCTCTAAGCCCCTCATCATTCTCCCTCGCCCTCGCAGAAGACACATTCCGCATTGTGCTCGCCACAATATGCTCCCTGAGCCACGGCGGCACAACGGCTTTGATCTTGACTGCGCCTGAGCTCGCAGATCCAACGGCAGCCGGATCTGCATCCCATGCAACCTGGAATTCTTGCGAAGGGTTGTACTGACTGCTTTCGCCTGAAAGCGAGATGTCGGTCATCATCTCGAGACGGCAAAGCGCAAGGCCGACATTTCCTACGCCGCTGATGAATTTACCTGCGCTGCGACCTTTGCGAGTGCCGACTCGAGATATATTCGCCCCGGTGGGAGGCTGGAGTATGTCCGTGCTGGTGTCATAGCTGAGCGCTGACGAGGCGGTGGTATCCTCATCAACCCCAAACAACTGTACCGGCAACATACGCTTCCGCACAACACCAGTATGATGAGTTCGAATAGTAAGTTCCTGTCCCACATAACACCCCTTTCTAAAGTCAATGGCCTGCGTAACATCCATATTACACTCCATCGGCAGCGAAGACTCGCGGATGATCTCTTGTTGTCCCTCAGCAACACCATGCAGAATCCGTCGCAACTTGTACGTCTCTAATCCAACTTCAGAACCTTGTACTCTCATTTCCTCAGATAAATGAACCTGTAAATCCTCCGCGCCAGGTGTAATATATCTCGTCCCAAACCCCGGTGCCCTCGTATCAATGCATCCCACCACCATTAGCGATTGATCCGAAACTTGCGACGGGAAATCAGATTCAAGGTTATAAGCTGCCCATCGAGGCTTCTCTGTAGACTCATTCCATGCCGCCCAGACCGATTGTTCCCCATCTTCCAAAGCGCGAAGAGTCAATTTTGCGCGCAATTTGTGCTTTTTGAGGTGTTTCATAAGATTTGTGACTTCGGATTTGTCGACTTCGATTAACCATGCTGCTTCGTCTGTAGAATCGTTGTTGTTGCTGCTGAGACTGCCATTGGTGATGGGGTAGATGAAGACGTCGTGTAGCACTCGACCTTGCGAGTTGAGGAATGCGCTGTAACTTCCTGTTCGTCGCGGGGCGCGAACGGGTTCTTTGCCCATGAGCATGTTTTGAGTAACCATTCCTTGGAGGAAGGATGTGCTATCAGTCCCGCTGATGGCAATCAGAGAGCGGTTTGTGAGGCGCGCATATCCCGACGCTGGTGGAATTTGTGGTCGTTCGGATTTGTCATTTTGTTGTTGTTGGCGTAGTCTGGAACTTGTTGAGAATTGCACTTTACTGCTGCTACTGCGATATGCGCATTTTGTGCAGATAAGGCCTTTCGAAGCGCGGGAGGCCATTTCGTATGAAATCAATGAAATTCCAAGGTTTTATTGTCGATTAGATATCTCGGCTGCATGACGACGTCAATATATTTACCGGGCGGAACTGCGCGGCAGAATATCTACTTCGCTGTGAGAGCATTTTCGATCTACTTGATATCCTGCATTTGAAGCCAGATTATATAGAGAATTTTTTCATATGTGCCAATTCATATCAATATTTAATAGTATTTGAATAGATATAAGATTGAAGTATCTTAGACGCCTAGAAGTATCATCATCACAAAGCTATCTCTTCCCTTCAGCTACATTTTGAAGGAATCCCAATAAAAATGCTTTGTTGTCCGGTGATTTCAAACGCTGCGCAGCTCCGGAAGTTCGAGATCCATGATCTGATGCGCTATCAATGCTGGATATGGCGCCAGCCGGAGCAATCGCTTCAACACCCGAAAGTGAAGGAGAAGGTGTGACATCGTTGAAAGGACTGTTTGCAACAGGATGTTCCATAGCGGCAGCCAAAAGAGATGCTTTTGTAGATGGAGACTTTCCAAATAGAGAGAGCAATGTCTCTTTCTGCGCCGCAGTCTGACTAGGACGTCGGTCATAGTTCGGCTGCATGATCTTATTCTCAGGAGCCACTACGGGTTTGGGTCTTACTGGAATGTCACTCAACTCCTGAGGCAGCTCATTGGCTGGTGACTTCCGAGTAGGTAGGATTGAGTTAAGATCCAATTTCTCAGACCGGCGCAAAATTTGCGGTTGAAAACTCCTGGGTATTTCGGCGCTCTTGACTCTACCATCAGGTGAAAGTGACACTGAAGCTGAAGTTTGTGCCGATGGTGTGGATACATCCCTCCTCGCGGATGAGGGTCGTGACAAAATTTTGACCGGAGATGCTGAAGGTGGGGGTTGGTGTTTTCTGTGAGCACGAGTAGTACGCTTCGATGTAGGGGTCTTGTCAAAGTCTGGCGTTCGTAGAGGCCCAGAAACAGTGGCTGATGTAAGAGCATCTGCCTGATTGCCCACCACGTTTATTCTGCTTGGTAACTCAGTGGTCTTACTGAGCGACGCCGGGCGCTGAAGTATTTGTTTCGGAGCTGATTGCACAGGCTGCGCAGCAAGCTCTACAGCGGGCGTTGCCCGAGTACCGACTGCAGGACTTTTCAGCAAGGCTAAAAGCTGATCTTGAGGAGCCGGCGGTTTTTGTGCTGGAGCTGATGACCCGACCGCGGATACGCCTCCTGCCTGGGATTGAGCGGAAGGATTTCCTTTGAAGACGTTCAACAAAGCCAATGAATGACTTGTCAATTTTGGAGGAGGCAATTTACTTGCGGGTGGTACAACCTGTCCTTGGGTTTGAGCTGTACCCGATTGTTGAGCGAAGAGGGGATCGCCAGTTCTTTGGTAAGGAGCTAAGGTAGATTGAGGCGGCGCATTGAAAGTCTGATCGCGCTGCGGGTGAGACAGATTCTCCATAGGAGGCCGTTGGGCTTGTGACGGAGGATGAACGGCGGTCGGTTGAGAAGGATTGGCAAGTGAAGAGAGGAGTCGGTTGAAATGTCGCTGATCTTGAACCTGAGTTGGGGGGTTGACTGGATTCGGAATTTCTGGCATAGCATGGTGCCCAGCTGGGTTCAATACTTGATCCAAAAGTGGCGGCATTTGGTGAGAAACCGCTGGTGGTTGAGTGATCTGCTGAGACGGATTAGAGGCGGGKATAGGAGTTCCATTTGCTCCACTACGTAACAACGAAAGCAAGGCATTGGACTTGGATGAGTCGGTAGCTTGCGTGGCGATAAACGGCGGTGTGATTGGGGCGCCGATATTGAGAAGACGCTTTAGATGAGACGAGACATCTTGCGTAGGAGTGACCTCGGGAAGATCACTATGGATAGCAGGTTGGATATGAGCTTGTAGTGGGGTGAACCCATTATGAGCCGATACAAATCCTTCATCCATCGATGTTTCGCCCTCGGTATACGCCGTAGACATCAGCACATTGTTCTTAGCATCGATCTTCCGCTGCTGAGAAATCCACTTCTTCAAAGGGTTGAGAAACGGAGCGACCATATAAAATTTGTTCGCATTGACCGCATCGTGTTGCGCCTGCTTGCTCTTCTTAACAGTAGGCAGGTCAGTCAAGTTGACCCATTCAATTCTACTGATCTCCTTCCTGGTCTGAGGCGCAAAGGCAGTATCCATAGGCACACCCCGAAAGACATAGAGCTTCATATGCTGCTCACGCATGGTGATTTGGATGTGTTTCATGTGCTTCTCGTCTTTGACAAGACCGGCAGCCTTCAAGTCATAACCTGTCTCTTCAAGAACCTCTCGTACGGCACAGTCGAGATCCTTCTCCTCCTTGTTAATCTTTCCGCGGGGAAAGCTCCAATTAGCGTTCTTCTTCCAACCCTTGACCAGCACAACCTTATCCATAGCGTCGTTCAACAAGATAGCTCCACGGACGGGAACGCGCGTTTTGTAAGCGAGAAACTCCGAAAAAGCAGCTGCATGATGGTATTCGGACCATTCCGACATGAGCGGGCAGTGCTGGAATATACGCATCGCAAACGCCTTGAGAGATAGCGAGGGCAAGGCCGGGTCGAGGGGCCTGACGAAATCTTCGTAAAACCATTGTGCTTCTTCGACCTGGAAGCATATACGCTCCACTGATTCGAGCTCTTCTCGGGGTAAATTTATGATAAAGCGGACACACAGGTCATCTAGCCCTATTGCATTGACCAAAACTGTGGTTAGCTCATTGTCATAATCACATGTTGATGTCAGCTTAACGGAGGAACGTACAATCTTCGAGATGTAATTTTGTTTCTGTCATGGTGTCTATTGTACATGTGCATTTCAGCGCACAGATAAAAAAGCGCAATAAGCTCTTAGTGATGATGAAAGATCATAGGCTAGCCAGACTGCTTCCACCACTACCAGTGGCAAGACAGTGTGCAGGGATCAGATTTGCTGAAGTGCCTGGCTCAAGCAGAGAGGGATAGTGTAACGAGAGATCTCTCCGTAGTAATTAGATAATAGGTAATTGAAAAGAAGGGTGAGGAAAGGAGTGTACACACGGAAGAATAACAGGTGGTTGGTGGATCGACAGATGATGTTGAGGGCGGCCGCAAACAAAGGTTCCCGTTGGTAGGTACGTGCACCGCCACATCCATGACATCCTGCCCGGCCAGGTTAGGCACTAAGTCACCACATATCCACTGCGCCACACATGCACCTGTCGGAGTGTGGCTGGKGCGTCCAAGCGGGRGATGACGTACCGCCGGCGCTTGGATAACAATCAAAGCAACCACCGCGAATCAAGCGTCTCGCTGAAGTGGCAGTTGAAACTGGATTTCTATTTTTTCCCCGACATCCCCTTTGATCTTCTCTGACAGTTTCACATTGCTTGCTATATAAGCGTTAAAGCATTTTGTGTCTCTTAAAACATTTTTCATTTATTTTCTCAAATACTTATCGAGAAAGAGCAATATACATACGAAGAACGAAAGTCTCTGTGACTCAAGCTAGCACCCGAAACAGATATGGCTGCTCAACTGGCTTCATTAGTGGGCAGGCGGGKTCTCAAGGAGAACGTGAACAATGCATTTGGACAGGAGGTGTGTATACTTGATCTATCGGTAATCCCTTGACGGTATGAGCTAACCCTACAGGATCCCTACTTTGAACAAGTCCCTGCTTCTCGACTGGGTCGAACGTTTGGAAAGAAGACACGAAAGCAACGCAAGGCCATTCCCCCTGGATTGTCCACCAACGACGCTAAGATTCTGAACCGCGTTAAACGTCGTGCATACCGTCTGGATTACAGCCTCTTCAATCTATGCGGAATTCGGTTCGGTTGGGGTGCGGTTATCGGCTTGATTCCTCTGTGAGTATGACTCACTGGATGACCGTGAGATTGTGACTAACGAATGAAAGTGCCGGCGATGGTCTCGACGCTGCGCTGGCAATGATGGTGGTCAGAGACTGCGACAAAGTCGACGGAGGACTCCCTAGCTCCCTACGAACACGCATGCTGATGAACGTCGTGCTTGATTTCTTCATCGGTCTCGTTCCCTTCATCGGTGATATTGCGGATGCCATTTACAAGTGCAATACTCGAAACGCTATCCTGCTGGAAAAACATCTGCGAGACAAGACGAACAAGATTGATAAAGCCCGTGCAAAGAAAGGACATCCCACAGGAAAAGCACAGCGACCCATTGATCTCAGCCTGCCGGAGGAATTTGATAGATATGAGGAAGGAACGCTGCCAGAACCGCCGAGCTACACGGAAGCTCCCTTGTCAGAACCGACTCCTACGCAGCACGGCGTTGAAGCGCGTGGCCCAACTGAACCACAGCCCGCCCATAATCCTGGATCATCCCGTCGCGATGCTAGCTGGTTCAGCGGACGGAAGCAGAAGCGGAGTGATCTTGAAAGCGGCAGTGGACGCTACTGATAATCTGTGTGTGACACAGCCTGTTTTGTGAAGCGAGTTTGGTACGATATGTAGAGGATACCTTAATGAATATAATCTCCTTTGTGATTTTCAAGTGCTTGACGAATGCTGTAAGACATCGGCCCCTGATCGTAAACACGCATAACATAACGATGCAGTCGAGTCAACCGGAGCAGCACAGAGTGAACATTTAACGGCTTCGGTATTTGGCGCAGGGCGAAGCTTATTGGCAGTACGAACCACATTAGCCATAACGCCGGGGTATTTCTCCCCTTGTGTTTTGACGTATAGATTCATCAGATTGTCGATAGATAGGTTACGATTCGCTTCGTTTTCTTGTACCTGCAGGTCGGGTATCATGATACTGGCCAACTCTGGTATCTGCTTGACGTAGATCTCCAATTCGAATTTGTAGAGTTCTCGCAGTGGAAAACTGAAGTCCAACCCCCATGGCGACACACCGTCACAGACTTGCCAGGTGAGAGAAGCCCCACGACCCTTGGCAACATTTGCGAGCGTTTTTGCGGCCAAGCGACTATCCGAGTCACCCCAAAGAATGCCACGACAATCATTATTCTTAGCGAATGCAACAATGAGGCGGACAAGTAGGAGGTTATCAATATCATCCCGTGCTGTGGTTGTAGACCTGGATGCCCGAAACGCATCGAGCCGCTCCTTATCAGAGCTGAAGCCTTCATCGACGAATCCAAAGTCACGAAGGGAGTCTTTGATGGTAACGTCGTACTCAAAAATGCTATGTAGAGGAATCATGGTGTATGTATGGTTCGGAAAGCTCTCTTTTGCGGCTTCGAAGTTGGCCTCTATGTCGGTATAGCCAGGATGGACGGTTGTCGGATCGACCACAAGCACATGCAACTCGAATCCTGCAGTGGCCAGCGATCGGGCAAGTTGAAACTTCTGCAATCTATCCACCATGTGCAAAAGGCTTGACGACGATATTCCGAGCGAGAGGGGCAAAAGCACTTTCGGCGGCGTAGCGTTCTTTTGAGGACGGTAAGAAGACATGACTGTTGCCACCTTACGGCCAGCATAATCAATAAAGCAATCTCTACGGAAAGATATTCCAGTCAGTTTCGACGAGTCTGCTCAAAACTAGACTTCAAGTCTACCTACCGGCAAAGCGGGCGATGACGGATCGTCGCGAGAGCCTCGACCTCTTGACAAGACACGCAAATCTGCGAAACCTCTTTTGCGGGCATGGTGTTCGACACTGTTTGTGAACAAACTTGCACAATAGTTTGTGGAGGAGTAAAGTTGTAGATGGAAAGCGAAAAAAATTATGGGCGACTGACTGCGGGCGTCCCGTTGATTGGCTGGTCTTGCCTGAGGCACCACGCGGCCTGCCGGAGTTGGAGATGCCACGATCCTTTAAGCATAGCTCGACTTAGCCATCAACAAAACATCAGAGAGTGGTCAATCCTGAAACCCCACGCAATTGACATAACTTACGGATGCAGGGCATTGAAGTCTAAAGCTTAATCTATCAGTTTCACCTACATTGGCTCCCTCTCAAGGGAACATCGCCCACTAACATGAAGGGCTGGCTCCAGACCCTTGTACTCGCTGCTTCGTTAGCAGGCCGAGTAGTCGCAAATGAATTTACTATAGTCAGTATTCGGCTTTCCCAACATTCACGCTTTTCACATAACACAAACTGATCATTCCTCTCGAGTAGCAACAAGATGATGCTCACCGACAACGATGCTCAGGCATGTACAGCCGGAAAGCCTGGGGCGGCGATATCGATCCCTTTATCCTCACGAAATTCGTCAAAGCCGAAGACGACACAGCCGACCAAGACGCCCTCGTCAGCTTAGTGATCTTTGAATGGGGTGACGAGGCACTGATAGGACGCCTGGTTCCGGGAACTGATGTATGGACAATAATACCCAGTTGCTCCAGGTAGAGCTAACAGGAGGGACAGGAGCTAGCTACAATCTGTGACCAGGCCAAAGTGGACGCCGAATTGTGTACATCCGAAGAGATAGGTTCCTTTATTCTCGCGACAAACGCTACGGAAGCTTCGAAATCACCCATCCTGTCCAAAGCCATCAATTTGAAGGATCCTGCAGCTATAAACTACCCAGTGAAGAAGACCGGCTTTTACTGCGTCAGTACATATGCATTTTCCGGACACGACTACCAAGGTGTAGTGGAGTTTCGGAATGCCTATGGCGAACTCCCAGCTGCTCAAATCGCTAAGCTGCCATTCTATGGAGGTCTTACCATTGTATATGCTGTTTTTGGAGTGTTAGTCCTCTTTCTATTAGACTTTTACCATGATCTGCTGACATTATCTCTCAAAGTTTCTGGGCCTTTCTTTACGTCCAAAACCGACACGACATCCGTATGTTTACATCCTGCCAATATCAGAATTGGACTAACCGTTTAATAGTTCCCGTCCAGAACTATATCACAGCTATTCTCATCTTCCTTGTCGTTGAGGAAGCAATGACCTGGGGTTTCTACGGTACGTTCATTTACAGCCACTCTATCTGGCGTCAACTAATATACGGAAGACTACCAAAACAGTCATGGCTCGAACGCATTTGCCAAGGKCTTGATGATCATTGTAGCTATCCTCAATGCCGGTCGAAACGCCTTTTCATTCTTCTTGCTCCTCATTGTCTGCATGGGCTATGGAGTTGTCAAACCATCATTGGGAAGAACAATGATTTGGGTCCGAGTACTTGCCATCACGCACTTTGTCTTTAGTATGATTTATGGCATTGCAAGTCTCACTATTACCCCCGACAGCGCTGGTCCTTTAGTGCTTTTGGTCATTCTTCCACTCGCAGCGACTTTAACAGCGTTCTACGTCTGGACACTCAACTCGCTGAACATGACTATGAAGGATTTGGTCGATCGAAAGCAGAAGACAAAAGCGATGATGTACAAGAAGCTCTGGTGGTCAATCCTCGGAAGCATTATTGTAATCTTCGCGTTCTTCTTTATCAACTCATTTGCCTTTGCTGGCCGTAACGCGGCCAATTTCGTTCCAGACCACTGGAAGACGAGATGGTTCGTCTTGGACGGATGGCTGAATCTCGTTTATCTTTTTGACATCGCCTTCATCTCCTACTTGTGGCGCCCGACTGCCAACAACAGGAGATTTGCAATGAGTGATGAGGTAAGAAATAAGTACCCTTCTCTCTTTCTTAAAAATGTATCATCCTTACTAATTATCTCTTAGCTCGCCCAAGATGACGATGGCTTTGAAATCCGTTCTCTCGCCAACTCCCTTGACGAAGAAGGCGCAATCCCACTCACGGATGAGTATGACCGTTACTCTCCAGAGAGAGAATTATCACCTGTGCCACCAAAACCCGTTCAGCCTGCTCCTCAACAACGCGAGTCTCTTGATGGCGAGACCATATTTGCAGTCGGTGAAGAAGATGGCGACAAGTTCAGTGACGACGACGAAGATGATGATTTTCGCAAATCTTCCGAGGAAACGAGAAAATTAACAGGAGGGTCACACTCTTGAAGATGAGCAGAGCATATTTACAAAGTACATGGCTTCTCTGTGTCGTCAAGCCATACTGTTTAGAATGGACCCATAAGCTCTTTGGCCGCTTGCTTTTTCTGGTAGTCGCTGTATTTTTATCGCCAAGGGGCTTTCATGCCTATGCCCCATGTCTTTTTAACGTCTCCAAATACCAGATACATGTCGTCTTCTGCCTCTGGTATGCCTTTTGCTTTTGACCTCTTGTAGAAGTCGGTTCATGTTGCATATTTTTATTGGTTTCTGAGCGGTTTTTCAGAAATTTGACGTCTTGCTACTATTCTCTCTATTACTCTGGCGTTTCGTGTGGATGGGAACTCATTTGAGATATAAATTATTTAATCTGACGATCAATAATTCTGGGTTTCGATCCAACTTCTGTCACTTTGTTCGTGAAAACCGGCGACACACGTTTGTAGATAATCTAATCAAGCCCAGGCATATTGATTTGACATCGAATGTGCCAATCTGACATATACAGTTAGGTACTTATTTAGGGCTAGGCAGCCCTCGGAACTAACGTAACTGGACATTTGGAGGCTCTCCAGGTCAAATGCAAGATCGGTGAGACTCTGAGGATGCTTCTTTACACAATTTTTACATTGGGAAATTCCATGAAAAAAAGTTTGCTAATGATATAAAAATTGTTTGAAGACGATAATAATGAAGAAAATTTTGTTTACTCTAATGCTTCAATAGAATCTACTAACAGACTCGATGACATGAAGATATGTAACAGCATTTGCGCCACACCAATGACAAATTCGTTAACAATTTTGGAACACTGCAGCCCATGATCAACTAGTGAGTGCCATTCGTAAGGCTGTTGGAGACTAGAACAAGTCACAAGTCAGCTTTGATACAAACAAAGTCGAAGCATATATATATCGTCACTTACCCTGAACAGGCCCAGTTCCCCGAGCAACTCTAGGCGCAAACGTCAACTTTCCAAGCACAGCAAAAGACGACGCACCGCTAGCAGCAGGAATATTGTTTGCAAGATTACTCTTTGTAGCAAAAGCCAGAGTAGCGAATTTAATGGCTTCTTTGTATGCGGCAGGAAGGCCGAACTCGTCGCTGACACAGGTCTTGAGTCCATGTGCTTCCATACGCTCGGTCAAAAATCGCATGAGCGTATTATTTCTGGTGCCACCGCCACTGGCGACGACCTTTGTGACTTTGGTTCGTGGAAGGATGAAATCGACGAGCGCTCGCTCAATTGAGGTTGCAGTGAACATTGAAAAGGTGGCGAGGAGGTCTTCGGTAGAGGAGGAGGCATAGCGTTTGAGGATGTCGTCGGCGTACTTGGATCCGAAATCGAGTCTCCATGCTGAACGGGGTGGTTTGCGGAGGAAGAATTCGTGTTTTTGCATCTCCTCGAGCAAGGGCTGGATAACGGTACCTTTGGCGGCCATTTCGCCGTCCTTGTCGTATGTGCGGCCTGTGCGTACTTTGATGACATGGTCTAGCATGACGTTACCTGGGCCGGTGTCGAATGCCATCATCTTGCTGCGATCGATATCGGCTAATTGGAGATTTGCAATCCCGCCGATATTGAGTGTCACCGTTGGACCGTCGTTGCGGAAGGAGACAAAATCGAGATACTGCATGAGAGGGGCTCCAGAGCCGCAAAGTGCATGGTCAACGGGACGGAATTGTGTAACGGTAGTGATATTGGTGAGAGCAGCGACAACTCCTGATTCAACTATGAAATAGCCACATGGATAACCACCTTTTAGCCAAAGGTCGACCAGGCTCTTGCTACCGCTAGCAGCGTATTCGGCAATCTTTTGACGCTCGGGAGGCTCTTGGTAGACAGTTTGACCGTCGTACCCTAGTACATCAACCTCTTCGGGCTTGATACCAGCTTTGGCGAGCAGGGCATTCGTAGCTTCGGCATAAACGGCACCGGCGGCGTAGTTGACGCGTGTCATTTCAAATATAGTGAGCTCGTTCTCAAATGCCTTCATGATCAGCGGTTGCAGCTCCTCGGGCCAGTCTACTGTGAGGGCATCAATGAACTTGGGGCGGCTGGGATGGCCATCTTCAGCAATATCGATGGAACAGAGAACAGCGTCCACGCCGTCAAATGACGAACCGCTGTTGAGACCGACAATGTAAGGCATTTTGAAGTTCGGAATGACTTGAAGCTCACTTCCCTGGGAATTGTGAATCAAAATTAGTCTCAGGAAATGGGAAACATAAAAATATATTTTCGAAATTGGACCTATATCACAGCTCAATTCCCCTCACCAGCTTCCCCTCATCTAACCAAGAGAAGAAAAACTCAAAGAAGGAACTAGTCGTCCATCGCGACCAGGAAAGACGCCTAGTGAATGATCCCATGTCTGCTATACTGGAGGCCCTTGACATCTAGATGTTGCGTCGGGGAGCCTCCGGTTGGTCAACTTCATCCACATTCCCCACACCTTCCAGAAGTGCGTCGGGGAACGCTCCGTCGGAGGCCTCCGACCCCATACTTTTCAAGATTTCTCGACCCACCCAAAATTAGGGCAAGAATTTCTCTCCAGATTTTGCCTCTTCCGGGGTCTGAGTGCGACTTCTCGGTCCAAGATCCCTGTCTCATGATGTTTCCGCTACGTTACCGTTCAGTGTCTCGGCTTCTCCTACCTACATACGCATACATACTTTCTACTTGAGCACTGGCATGGCAGGCTATCTTGCAACCCGGTACCTAGCGAACCCCGTTTTTTCCAAGAACATTCCCCGGGATTCACAATAGAGGTTTCTCTATCCGGGGGCTCTATATATAGAGGCACTAGTTGCCATTATGCATCTGTTCGTTTCAAGAAATATTGGTGAAGACATCATTAACCTCTCGAGTTCCATCTCTTCCACTCTTCCTCTACCTTTGCAAGAGACGATTTCTCTTCGTTCCAATTGAAATCGCCACCATGAAGCTCAACTTCAAAGACAATCGATGGGCCATCTTTTGCTGTGCCATCTCGGCCATCGGATCCCTCTGCTATGGCTATGACCAGACCTACTACACCGGTATCCAGGGCATGAGCACCTTCAAAAAAGCCTACGGCCACTATGATGCCTCATCCGATGCCTACGCTCTCACCACCTCCTTCACTTCCCTTACTACATCCATCATCTACGTGGGCGAGCTTCTCGGCGCCCTAATCGCTGCCCCTATCAACGACCGTTGGGGCCGCAAGGCTGTCTTCTTCGTGGCATCTCTCTGTATCATTGGCGGCGGTATTGCCCAAGTAGCAGACAATGGCATCGAAGGCGTCATTGTTCTTGGCCGTATCTTGGTCGGCATGGGAATCGGAAACTTCACTGTTACCTGTTTACTCTACATTGGCGAAATTGCGCCACGTCAAGTGCGCGGTCCGGCGCTCATGATGTTCCAGTTCTTGCAATCTTGCTCTCAGCTCGTTGCTTCTGGGATAACGCAGGGTACCGATAGTATCAAGACCTCTAGTGCTTCGTACCGAATCCCTATGGGTCTGCTTGTCCTCCTGCCTCTCTTGATGCTGGTTGGTCTGCTTGTCATTCCTGAGAGTCCAACCTGGTACATGAACAAAGGCCGCGTTGCCGATGCCGAAAAGGCCCTTCGACAGATCAACCGCAGCAACAAGACTTACGACCCCTCGAACGATATTGCTGCTTTGGAAGAAGCCGTTCAACAACAGCGAGAACACGAGACGCATGCTGATGGTTCGTCCTGGAAGTCATTGCTCACTGATCCCGTTGAACGCCGCAAACTGTTTTACTCCTGTGGCTCCATGTGTGCTCAGCAGATCAACGGCATTGTCTTTTTCTACTCCTACGGTGTCATTTTTGCCCAGTCCCTCGGTCTCGCTCAAGCATTCACCGTTTCACTCATCACCAACATCCTCCAAGTCGTCGCTGTCGGCGTCTCAGTCATCCTCGGCAACAAGGTACCCCGTCGCAAAAACCTGTTGATTACCACCAGCATGATGTTCTTCGCCTACATCATCATCGGCAGCATCGCAACCCACAAAATTACCACAGGCCCCGCCATCGCCATCGTGGTTATTAGTTACATCGTCATCGTCGCTTTCAACTTCGGCCTGGGTCCGTTGGCATATACCTGGGCCAGCGAGTCTGCCGTAGGACCAAATAGGAACAAGATCATGTCCTGCTCTATCGTCGTCTTCTTCCTTGCCACATGGATAATTTCCTTCACTGCGCCTTATCTCTACTACGATGCCAATTTGGGCGCTATGCTAGGTTTTGTCTATGCTGGTACGACGATCATTTCGTTAGTATACATCTACTTTTGTGTCGGAGAGACTACCGGCCGCTCGGTTCTTGAGGTTGAGATGCTTTTCCAGGAGAGGGTTCCAGTTCGCCAGTGGAAGGATCATGTATTTTCCTTTCAGGAACAGGGGCTTGCGCAGCATGAGAAGGTGAAGAGTGATGAGAGGGAGGACAAAGAGCATGTTGAAGAATCTACCTAGGTAGATTGATCGAAATCTATGATTCAAGCAGTTGGTCACGACATACGAAGATTTCAGAAATGGTTGGGAGGTGTGTGAAACGGTTTAGGAGTCAGATTAGCGTTGTAGGAATCAATGAGTATGTGTATGAGACATTCTTCGTGTATTGTGGACCGTATGAATTATGCCAATAAGTTAACACGAAGCTCCTGTCAAAGGCGTAGAATTCTGAAAATTCTGACGGATATTCACAAGCATCTCGAAAGTATTGGCATAGCTCATCGAATCTGATGTCACTCTAGACAGGGTTCGCTCGGCTATGTCAAGAATTTCGTCGATCTTTGCAATGTCCCGAAATGCCAACGAGAAAGCAGAGGCAGTCTGCACGGATACAAGTACTGCATAAGAGCCCACCAGGAGCTGTATGTCACACCAAGTCAGTCCAAAGTAGGTGGATCTGCCCCTTAGCACCTCATGGTCGATTGAACGAGGGGAAGAAGGAGTCCTTTCAGGACGTAGTTGTTGCAGGTATTGCGCTAATGTTAGGATGATCACTTTTGAACATTCAATGCAGTCACGGCAGTAAGCGAATACCCAAGGGTCGAGTTGGCGGTCCGCAGCAAATACTGATCCCGGTGAGGTGGTGGACGAGTTTTCCAGATCTTGATAGAGAACAAAGTATAGAACGGGCCGAGTGAGAATAGATACGCAGGCTAGATATCGAAGGGATAGTTCTTTCTAGAGTAAAGAAATAAGCTCAGCAAGTGATCAAATGATGAGCAGGACAGAAATATTCCAACTCACAGTCCGCATAGAGATCTGGGGCATAAGCATCTCGAAGCTTCGTGCATCTCGAACGAATTGAAGATGTAAAGGTAGAGCTCGATACCAATTTTCAATATCGAGCAATACTTCCGTTATCACTGGGCTAACTTCTTGTGGCTGACAATAAGCCTGGCCAGTAATGAACATGTCATCTAGAATTCGATTGAGACAGGACCGAAGCCATATATTTGCTGTAAAATAATCATAGTCGGAAAGTTCGCTATCTCCGGTCATAGCTATCGGAGGTGTACTGGTCTCACTTGGCAGCGACCGTGGAAGTCGATGTGATGGCGTACCATCTACCTCCGACAAGATATCACTACCGATTGTTAGTGAATGGTCGTGTCTAAACTGAAGGCAGGTTTATCACCTTTGTAAAAGATAGAATATCTTTTCGTAAATGGGCACATCGCTCTCTGGCAATCTGCATAACTCTGTTAGCATCGATTAATGTTTGATTTGTGTCCAACCCACCTTGAATCACTGTGACCCAACAAACGGTTGATGGCTGGATCGACAATTTGAAGTATCCCAAGAGCGCGGAATGGACTTGCATAAATATACAAGAAAATATGCGCTATTACTAGCAAGAAAGGCACGACAACTGGATCAGGTGCCATATGAACCTGCCAGAGGCGTTGTAAAACAGCCATGAAACAAGAATGCGATAGATCACGAGCTCCCGCATCATCCATCCGGACCCATCGTAATGCAATCGTGTATATCAAGATTTCTTCGAGAGAAAGATCACTAAGCTGAAGACCAGTAACATTGTGGTGAATACTAATGGCCAGATTGTCCATACACGAGGCTCTACGGTCTGTCGAGAAGAATGGACTGATCTTTAGGATCGTAAAGAAGCTGATAGGTAGACGAGATATAATTCCCGGCCAACCATGCAGGCAGTCACTTGCAACGGACAGAGGTATTTGCGCATGAGAAGCATCAACGGGGAGAGTCTCCAAAAATTGTGTAGCATCGTCCTCGACATACTTCAAATATCGAAGAACATCGACATTCGGGATGGTCAAGTGAACCCGCAAACGAGACCAGTACTGGAGAACCTTGTGGCCGGCACCATGGTGGAACTCGGGGATTCTATAAAGTTTTGAGGATAGTTGTGAGTTTTCTTGTGGAGGTACCAAACTTCCTGTTACAGATATCTCTTCAGGGTGTGGTCTAGTGAGGTTCTCCTCCAATTTCACAAGTCGACCCTCTATAGCAGTTAAGCGCGAGTTGAGAGCCGTATCACTGACTTGTCAGCCCACGATGTTCTGTATTATAGACAGATATTAACGTACCTTTCTACATTACTGGGCTGTATGCGATAGTGGCAGACTGCCCCTGCCTCCACACAATGAGTACATTCAGGACGACGTCCGTCGCAGCGAGACTTCCTCCTTCTACAGGTATCACACGCCAGTTGAGTCTTTAGCCTTCCCGAGCGGGGGGTCTGAGAGCTGGTAGTATCTTCTGGCATAGAGACTCATGGCCGCTCTGCCGGATCTCACATATCTTGACCGTGTGTAGAAATAGAAAGATTGATGTTTGACTGGAGGTGGAATGAAGTAAATACTGGCAGGKGCACAGACCATATCTGCGCTTGATTCGGAGAAAACTAGTTCCATGCCGTTAATACGAAAGACCGAGGTTACCCCGTGCTCCTCTAATATCAATATATTTCTTGGCTATGCAGCAACTATATGGAGATTGCTAGGAGTCACCAGGGTGGTGCTTGAGCATCATGTTGAAAAGCATGAGGTCTTCTACAGCGTCCGTCGCCGTCGCCTTGAAAGGTTTGTTCTCCGTGATGCAAGCGTGGAATTTCTTAAGTTTGCGCGTATACGCATCCTCATAAATAGTTTGATTGCCTCGATGGACTTTTTCTCCATGTTCATTGAGTTTGTCAATCTCGACCGTGTTCCCAAGTCCCTTAATAAACGGTGTGTCATAATAGATAGTCAGCGATTTTGTTTCCCCAAACACTGCTACATGCGAATCGAAACGAGGAACATGATCGATACCGGCCCCCTACAGACATGTGAAGCGCTCTTTGCTTGCAGATCTGTTGCGGTAATCGAACATGGTTGTGTACCAACGTGCATTGTCGCTACTTGCCAGAACGGATTCAGGTAATTCGCCCAATGCTTCGCGCATCAGAATGAGACCGTGACTACCCAGGTTCGCAAGTAGAGAACAGTAATCCTTTTGTTTATCTGACAATAAACTCGTATCTGCCGATCCCCATGCTCCTGCAGAAGATTGTCTAGCCTTTGTTGTTGGTCTTGCCCTACGCTAGAAGGGATATAGTCGATGTATTTCACTGGACTGATACCTGACTGGCTAATGAAATATGAATTCTGTCTGATGATATCGCGGACACAGGTATAGAGTATCGTGGGAACGTGGAATATTCCCGCTTGAAGGCTTCGAAGCTCGCTGCATATCGACGCATGTATCCCACAAGACTCTGGTATTGTTTGGTGCAGGCTTCTCGGCTTCGATGAAGGATTCCGCGCTGCTCAGACTCAAGGTCATGGGCTTTTCAACCAAGAATGAATTGCGGGCTTGAAGGGCCTCAATAGTTTATGGTGCATGGTATTCGTCCGAGGTAAGGATTATGATCGCGTCTATATCCGGGTTCTGGAATACATCCTCCGGGTCGGTGGTAGATGGAGGAATGTTAAGATTGCAGCACAATGATCGGCTTTTTCCTTGAATACATCGCAGACGGCTTTTGTCACGAGCAGATATGATAGTAGCTGGAGTATTGGTAAGTGAATTATCTGGGCGACATTTCCAGCTCCAATAACACCCAGGCGAAGGTTGCTTCTGTGTAGACGTTAGATTTTTTTTTGGCTTCTACGGACTGGATATAGTCTCTTACTACTTGAAGGAAACATCCATGCTTCAATCTTTTCGATATCTTTGTTTATTGATTCAATGGCGAATCATCATCATAGGCTAGCAACATCCGTCGGAGCATACCCCGAGGGCCAAAATCCCCGCACTCTATACCCCTCAACAAGTGACCAAGAAACCAGATACTCCGCTTTTACTGAGTAGCAAGAAGAATATCCATCATCTTAGTAGCATAAAAAACTCACTCATTCTATCAAAAAAACTAAATGGCAATCGGAGTCGCTCTAATCGGAGGTGGGATCTGGGCAAAGGAGGAGCATCTGGTGAGTACCGTTTCGTGCGAAGAAACCTTGAAAGTTGCAATTACTAACATTGTCACTTGGTATAGCCTGCTATATTAGCCTCAAAAGACTTGGAACTGAAAGCTATATACTCTCGATCAATTAAATCTGCAAAAGATGTCGCGGAGGAAGTAACAGAGAAAATAGATCTGTACTCGGAAGACACCTCACAGGGCTATGAGGACATTCTGAAGCGTGATGATATTCAGGCACTGATTGTCAGGTAGGCTTCAAAGTTGTATAAGAAACGAACAATGAGCTGACTTCTCAAACAGTCTCCCAATCGCCAACCAAGTCCCGTTCATTCGGTCTGCACTTTCCGCTGGGAAACACGTCCTATCCGAAAAGCCCGCGGCGGAAAATGTGGCCGATGCAGTAGATCTGATCAAGTGGTATCATGAGAAAAAAACAGTCAACAAGAATGTCACCTGGGGTGTAGCTGAAAACTTTCGATATCTCGAAAGTTTCAAATATGCACGGCAGCAAATCGAGAAATTGGGCAAGATCATAGGGTTTCGAGTGCGTGTCTACTCCAATATCAAGGAGGATTGGAAATTCTTCCGTAAGTAGACTCTGACTTCCGTTTGATCTATTATGGGTGCTCATAGGTCAGAAACTTCATGGAGAAAGAACCCTACACATCAGGGAGGCTTCTTACTTGACGGCGGTGTCCATTACACTGCTGGACTGCGCGGGTTGCTTGGCCCAGATGTGCATTTTACAAGACTTGCAGCTTTTACAACTCTTCTCAAAGAGCATCTACCACCTGTTGATACCATGGATGCCATCCTCAAGACGAATACTGGTATTCAGGGTACTTTCCAAACATCGGGTGCAACTACTTTGACAGGACCAGAATGGACGATTGCTTGCGAGAAGGGCACCGTCACTGTCGCTAAGTCTGAAGTGACTGTCCGCCCTCTTGATGGAGAGGAGGTGACCAAAACTATTACCGATGAGCGTACTGGTGTGCCGCCAGAGATTCGAGCTTGGGGAGAAGCTCTAGCTGCTGGAAAACAGAATCCGGAACAGACTCCTGAAGAGGCGTTGGCGGATTTGGAATTGGTGAGTTAATTTGGATTTCCTATAGCTGTCTATGCTCGTCTATGCGCTTGATTGTTATATGTATAATACCGACTGATATTGATATTACACAGATCGAGTTGATGCTGCGCAGTGGCGAGCAAGAAGGCCAACCCCAGATTTGCCAACATCAAACTACAGGACAGTATTAGGTGATAATACTAGGTTAATTCGTGGAATACTCAGTTGTGACGACCTTTTGAAAGCGTTATCTAGAATTATAGCTCTTGCTACAAAATAGGAAACTAAAATATATCTTTATGACTTAGTCAGTGGCGCGGAGAAGATTGCCTTAATTGATTCAATTGTCTATGTCCTATGCCCGACGGTCAACAGCATGCATCTCGTTTATAGAAATATGGTAGACATTCTACTGTATTAACTTCGCAGCCAAGAACACCTTAAGACGTTCAGTATCATCTGCAAAGCGCCGCATAGCGTCGGCCGACTTCTCAACTGCACAGGAATCATTATTAAAGGCCCAACGGAAGGCGTTCTCGTCATTGATGTAAGACACTTGAGGAAGATCCGTCTCTTGCGCTATCGAAAGTATTAGCAAAAACAATTCCTCATAAGCTTGGGGTTGAGAACCAGGTTCCTTACCGGTATTAGTGGTCACTTGAGGAACGACTTCCCCCGAATCACTCTCCAAGTTCTCCAGAATAGACGGCGCAATAGTCAACAAATCAACACCCGCAAGCGCCTTGACCTGTTCCGTATTACGGAAACTAGCACCCATAACATGCGTGCGATGGTTATACTTGCGCAAATAATTCTGCATCTGCCTTACTCGCGTCACACCCATATCCTCTGCTGACTCCGCTGAATCAGAGGGTGATGTCTGATGAGCGCGGAACCAGTCACCAATCCGGCCAACATACGGCGCAATACAAGTCACGCCGGCCTCTGCAGCAGTGATGGCTTGAACCATGCCAAAAACAATAGTAATCAGAACACTGACGCCATGTTCCCGCTCCAGGATTCGACCAGCTTGGATCCCTTCCCAGGTAGCGCTGATTTTGATACGAACAGCCTCCTTGGGGACCCCCTGGGCTTTGTACAGTTCAATGATGCGGAGAGCGGCTTTAATGGTTTCTGATGTGTTGAAGGAGTGTCGGACGTCGACTTCGGTGGAGACGCGGCCGGTGAGATGGTAGATTTCTGTACCGAAGAGGACGCCGAGATACTCTACTGCGCGTTCTACGCGAGCGTCTTCTGCGGAGACGATGTCGGTTGGCAAGTTGCGAGCATATTGGATTGTGCTGTTGACAAGTTCGGCGTAGGCAGGTTGCTGTGCGGCGAAGTACAATAGAGATGGGTTTGTGGTGCCTTCTGAGGGTTTGAAGCGTGCGATGGTCTGTTCGATAGCTTAGTTTTTGTTGTTGTTCTGAAACTTGTTTAGACGTCTGTACTTACGCTGAAGTCAGCTGTGTCGGCGATAATAACTGTTCCTGCCTTCTCCATGCCACGAAGGGCATTGGTCTGATTTTCTGTCGTTGCTGGTGACATGATGAGCTTTGGTATTGATGTTATCATGTAACAACCACAACGTTGAGTGATATCCACGAACAACGATTGATGTGATTAGTGAATCTAGACCACCGGCTTTTTAAATGTATCAATACGCTCCCCCATATTTTTCTTCAGAATCATAGTCAGTCTTAGCGGAGGTAAGCATATCACTCAGACTATCCGGTTCTCTTTCATACATGGATCTAATCAAGGAGCCTCTTAACGGACTGTTCCCCGATTGGCTGATCTAGATCTCTGCGGGCGTTCCTCCGGACTCTCCTGACTCGTGCGATTATTCCGTATCGAGCTTAGATCAATATAGAGACACCGATGTGCAAAAAAAGATTATGTTATATAGAGACATTGAATTTAGTGCATCGGCCTTTTGTCGGCTTGTTGAAGTGAAGCTGAGTAGTCAAGGATCTAAGATGTTTGATGCCATAGTTCTCGGGGCTTGAGACCGTACCAAAATTTCGATCTCATCGACTCACTTTAGCTTAACGTCAACCAATCTTGAATATTGACTCAACATCATCCTTCCCCCCAAGTTTCATGATCTTATTCCGTCATAAAACTACACACGCTGTTGCATAGCAAACTCAATAAATTTGATATGCCTGCTTATGTAACGGCATGTCATTCCGGATTCGGTTAGTCAGGGCTGGGGCAAGCTGGCGGGGTATCCTATTTGTCCATCATTTTCGAGTCACATAGTTGTGTAGTTAGTTGTTGTGTGTTTAGATACATTCACTTTGCCTGGAGGAATACGATTGCCAAGCTCACACGAGATAGGAGTGAGGCTTCAATTTGGCTTATCTTGACTGATCTGGACACTACCACATATCCCAAATCCAAACTCACGTGTCCTAACAAGACATCAAATTGATCAAGCACAAAGTCACCATGGAACAAGACCTCGACAATGGAGCAAACGGTTCAATAACAACAGTATCCGCAACAATTCTCTGCGCCCGTTTGATTCACCACTGCCATCTTCTCCTCGCCGAACTCGACGTCTTCCAAAATGCGATTGCGTCACGCTTCCGTCGACACCAACAGCAGCAGCATCTGGTCGAGATGCGGCTCTTGAGATCGGTTGTTGCTGCCGAGCTCAAGACGCTAGAGCGGCTGGCCTCTGATACAAGGGCCATCATTGCGGAGCGCACTGAAAAGGAAAAGCTTCGCGAGAGGCAACAGCAACAAGACCAGTGGCAGGATGGGGGGGATTATGACGACGACGATGCGGATCTGAAAATGAGAGAAGGACGAATTATACATACCCTCCGCTCCTCGAATCTTTCGTTTCTTACAGCCGTATGGACAATCGCGAAAGAGCGCTGTCCGGGCGTTATATCGTTCTCTAAGCGGTTCTACTGGGACAAAGACGCAAACAAGCCAGCAGTCGAGGATAAACAGACCAAACCACCCAACAAAGACAAGAAGAAAAGCGCGTTTGTGGATATTGTCTATGGAAATGGGGAGGATTGGATGAAGGTATCGAGTATTAATCAGAGTCGGTTGTTGTTCGAGATGGCCGAGAAAGGGTGGGAGTTGGATAGTGATGACGAGGATGAAGTTCCTTCTCTGCAGAACTTGCAACTTGACCAGGGACAGAGACAGGAGATACCGACTGATTACGGCGAGGATGCGGAGGAGAACAGTGATCAGCTAGAGCTGATTACGATGGCCTTTGATATGATCAAAGCTGCACGAGCGACTAGGGTCAGATACAAGAATCCGCGTGTGCACATAATAGCGCCCAAACTTGAAGAGGGGAAAGTTCCTGAAATAGATAAAGTACTGAGTATCATTCGAAGTTATGGAGTCACTATTGAATGCGGGATACAAATGCGTGATATTTTCAGTGATGACGAGGCATATGACAATCGCGATCCGAGTAGCATCACTGAGGATGACCTGCCACTATCATCTATGCTTCCTAATCCATTTGAAAAATTTACTGACATTGTCAACGTTGATTGCACGCTACTACTGGCATTGGCATCAGATCTGTCTCATCTTCAAAACATTGCCCCATCTCCTAGCTTTCATCGTGCCATTATTAGGCAGATCGAAGTTGAAGACGAGCTGCCTCTGCTCACCACAGAACTTTGGCCAGCTATGGTTGGGCGAAAACTTGTATGCACTCAAGAGGCTATCAAAAGAATGAAGGAGATTGTCAGTACAATCGGCACGGAAACAGAGAGGAAGAGGACTGCTATCATACTAGGTGAAGGCGACATGGAAGGGCTAGACAAAGATACACTGCTTCGCGAACTCCAAAAGATATCGGACCACTCTGTTCCCGCTCAGTTGAATCTTCCAATCAGCGTTGTGGATGCGCATGCAGAAATCGAGACGGCAATGAAGCAGAAAAGATTTCCTCCCGTCATCGACAAAATCACTCAGATCCTCACTGACATTAATTACAGCGTCTTTCTCTATGGTTGGGCTAGAGGCATTGTCACAGTTTCGAGTAACAAGACCGTTGTGAAGCAGATCGAAAGCACCATAGAGGATAACCGAGGGGATGATGACACGCTGGAGGGCCCGAAAATATGGATTTGTGACACGGCTAGAAGTTTGATTGGAAAGGAAAAGAATCGAAAACCATAGGGTATCATATGTGGCCGTAATATGTTGAGCATACCGCCGTAAGGTTTGGTACTACACCAAAAGCTATTAATCATGATCGTCATAAGATATCAGGCGAGACATGAAGTGGAGAC
This sequence comes from Talaromyces amestolkiae, assembly GCF_001896365.1. Lineage (NCBI taxonomy): Eukaryota > Fungi > Ascomycota > Eurotiomycetes > Eurotiales > Trichocomaceae > Talaromyces > Talaromyces amestolkiae. Next base: position 1,434,493 of record NW_024468042.1, on the reverse strand, counting down.
GCCTGGTCTAGGAAGTTTTGACTCCGTCATCTGGCAGCCAGAACAGAATGTCCTTGTCCGCGGTTGCCATCATGTTGTATCTTGGATTGATCTCAATGACAGCACTGCGTCCTCGAGAAGTGAGACTGGTTAATGGTTGCAAGTAGTTTCCAGAGTCTGGTTTTTGGTGGATATCCCATACAAGCACTTCATTCTTGTCGCCTGCTCCACCGACGATAAAGCGCCCATCCTGAGTGAAGCAAGCATCTCCCTGACCTAGAGGCCGCCCAGAGGTGGAGACAGGAGCCGCTCTACCGCTTGATCCATTCTTACCTACCAAGAAGGCGTTTAGATGACCCTCGAATGCATCCAGCACGAAATGACCATGGTAATCCGTGCCGACGAGAAGGTTCTTACCATCATTGGAAAATTCGAGTCGTGACCAGAGCCTACCGCGTGTAGTCGGGGTGTACCGTTCTTCAAGAGGTGCGAGGTCAAATGTAGCAAAGGGTGCTTTGTCGTAATTGCGGAAATCGTAAAGGAGCACCGATGATGTTGACTGAGATGCAATGGCAATGACTGAAGCTGATGGATCAAAGGCAACGAGGTATGGAGTTGCGAGCTCTAATTTGCCCTGCAAATTCCGCGACTTAAGATCCCAAAGAGAAATAGTATTGTCTTTGGAGCATGAAATGAAGGAGTCATTTGCGGGCGATAGGGCCAAGCACGTGACTTTGTCTGTATGGCCGGTGAAATATCGAAGGTAGCTCTCTTGATGCAAGTCTAGTAGACGGAGCGAGTCTGGTCATGCCGTCTGTTAGCATTTATTCTCTTGTTGAACAGGGCAAGGTAAATACCATCCACTTTGGTGCTGGCATGGAGCACCTGACGTTGGTGGTGCGTAAAGCGCGCCAGATGGGCACCGTATTTCTTGCTGGGCACGATCTTGGTACTCTTGCCCTCAATTACATCGTAGACCTGAATCGTATCATCTTCGCATGCTGCCACAACAAACTCGCCCTTATCGTCAAAATCGAGAGATGTAATGTGGGAGTTCTCGTGTTTCGATAATTTGAACCTCTGGTCGAGTGAGTTAGTGAGTGTTTGTCGGGAAATAGACTGAGGTGTCCTACCTTGGATGGCCGATAGGTACGAACAGCTTCCGAGACTTTCTGGGCTGAACGAGAGGTTGTGGTGGGTGGGCCTAAAGGAGTACCACTATGAGGTGTATTTGACGATGAGGTGAGAGTCTTCTGCTCTTGGTGGTCTGTCTGAGGAGTGTCTGCCATGTTGACTTCAGGTTCTGGACCAGCCTAGCTTCTGCTTGATTGTGTTGAGTTGTGTTGAGTTGTGTTTGTTCTCTTAAGAGATGAAGAGTAGCTTAAACGGTTCGATAGATGCTTTCACAGAGCAAACTAGAGAGCAAAAGTCATATTGAAGGGTACCCTGGCAATTCACTCAGATTCCAGTCTGATGCATGGGTCAAAGAGGTTGACAGAACAAACGAACGCAGAGTATTTGAAGCTCCGAGCTGTCTGTTCGCAGGCGGCAGATGGCGGCAGAATAAATTTGGAAATATGGCAGGCGCGCTAAAARGCCGGTAAGGCAGGAACATGGATACTGCCGGGGCCGCACTTMCCCGTTTCCCCCTCCGCCATAGGCTAGTCCCCATTATTAATACTCGCCCGCTGTTCAGCCGTCACCGCCCAGCCCCGGCATCGGTCTGGTGTGCAGCGCTGAGCTTGCTAAAAAATATATCATTCGCAACTCTCCTCTCTAACCTCAATTTTGGCTCGGACAACATTGCGCTTGCTGTGATATTCGTTCAATTATATATATACTTGACATTATCGTATCATAATCTGTCCTTGACATAGCTTCGCCCTCTGCATGACTTGATTTCCTCTGCGAAGCACCACTGAACCGTCCGGTTCCGCAACCGGGCCAAGCCCGACATCTCAGCCAGAATGTCCACAACTACAGGGTACGTAAATGCAAATCTCCCTGCATTTGAAATCCAATATGTTGGAACGAATGTCTGACCTTTGGCGATCTTGTATTATAGAGCGTTTATTGCCGGAGGTATCGCAGCTTGTGGGGCTGTTACCGTCACCCATAGTTTCGAAACTGTCAAGATCCGGTGCGTTGAACAAGCCTCTGTGACACAGCAGCAAACGCTTACATGCAGCTAGCCTTCAATTGCAGGGCGAACTTCAATCGGATGCCGTCAAAAAATACCGCGGCGTTCTTCACGGTGTCAAGGTGATATTGCAAAACGAAGGCCCCAAGGGTCTGTTTAGGGGAATCGGTTCGGCTGTACGTTAGGTTACATCTAGTTGACTGACTATACCGAGCGACTAACATGGATTCTATAGTATATTTACCAAATATTGCTGAACGGATGTCGTCTCGGCTTTTACGAACCAGTCCGAACAACTATCACGAAAGCCATCTACAATGATCCATCGGTACAGTCCCTCGGCATCAACGTCTTCAGTGGAGCAAGTTCCGGTATCCTGGGCGCCGCCGCCGGTTCTCCCTTTTTCCTCGTCAAGACACGATTGCAGTCTTACTCTCCGTTCTTACCGGTCGGTACACAGCACAAATATAAGAATGCTTACGATGGAATGCGACAGATCTATGGCAACGAGGGTGTTAAGGGTCTATATCGCGGTGTTGGCGCCGCTATGGTCCGAACTGGTTTCGGCAGCTCTGTACAACTTCCCACGTATTTCTTAGCGAAGAGACGGCTGAAAAAGCACTTGGGAATGGAAGAGGGCCCGGCTCTGCATCTTGCTAGCAGTACTGCGTCAGGGTTCGTGGTCTGCTGCGTTATGCATCCACCAGGTGAGTCTTCCTGCCACTTCGCTAGACCTCATTAGCTGACCATATAACAGACACCATCATGTCTCGTATGTACAACCAGACCGGCAATTTGTACAAAGGTGTTTTCGACTGCCTGTACAAAACTGTTTCCACCGAAGGTTTACTCGCCATATATAAGGGATACTTTGCCCATCTTGCTCGTATCCTACCGCATACTGTAAGCTCTACTCTGTCTCTGTTGAATACTCAAAACTAATCGCGATATTTTAGATACTCACTCTCAGTCTTGCTGAGCAGACGAACAAATTCATTCGCGGAGTCGAGGATCGCATCCTGTCGGATGACCTCCGATCAAGATTGTAAATTGAGATGGCAGCTCAATAGAGCTAAAATGGGGTTGCGTATATAATATTGTCATTTTCTCATAGCCCGCCCCAGGATTTTTCCTAGGCTTTTGTAAATAGAAAGATCAGTCGTACCATAGAGCACCTTTTGTTAACTTGAATGATTATCGTATCGATAAGACAGCCCACGTTTCCGATAAGACCTGCAAGTGACTGCCCACCCTACTTGCATAATAGTGCAACTATCACTTGACATGCTGAAAGTGCTTTGGATCGATCTGCCATGCGCAAGGGAAGCGAGCTATGGTATTCACGCTCTGTCCTCGACCAGCATGCCTGTTGTAGGGCCAGAATACAAACATGAATGTATCGTCCGTCTTGCAGCCAGTCTATCTATTATCTAAGGTTCGACAAGCAACCCTTACATTCCACAGCTGATAATCTTAAATTCTAATCGATCCAAAGTATGTTTCAGGGAGCGTGCGTGCCATCTGGTCGGCATAGCGATATGCTTTCTCCATGGTGATTGTTGCCTAGAAATGGAGCTATACAGTCGTATTTGAGATGCTCGGTGGTATGTATCCGGGAGTAATTGGTCCGAGATCTACTCACCCAGCTTCGTCCGTAGTACATAGTAGACCTGGATGCATGTAAATAATAGGTATGTACCATCGGCGACGCGTCGACCAACCAGACATCAGAAAACGATCTGATAACGAGAGAAAAACATCAAAAGCTCCTCGTTGTGGGCCATTGAGCATTCAGCCTTGGAAACGAGCTTCGTAAGGCTTGTATCAGCTGGAATAGGCGCTGTACATCCGTAAAGCCGGGTTGTTGTGGCAGGAACTGCATGTGGKTGGCTTGATATGTCAGGAACACGCAAAAAATGGCTGGACGCGACGCGGCTTCGCGCCATTATTGGCTGAAACGGGAAGGTGGTTCCTACCTTGCCAGGAAAAAGTGACGTGAGGAAGGAACGCCAAGTCACGTGAGACGTGACTTAGTGCGGCGCGCTAACGTGACACTCTCTCACGCATGCAAGTATTTCTTCGAGCTTCATTCCCACCCTGCTCGCTCTTTCTCTCTCTCAACCCATCACTCTCAGCTTTATACAGGACTCCAGTTTATGTTATCGCGCTCAATTATCTCTGGTTTACTCTATTGCATCTTCTATTAATTCATAATGACCACCCAACTCACTCCCTCCAAGCAGGTACGAAATGTCCATCACGTCACTGTCGCGAAACGCGTCTACTGCACGTAGCGAATCAATTGCTGACTTTGATACTTCTAGGCTGCTGCCTCTCTAGAGCAACTGAAGATGGAATCGCCAGTCAAGAAGCTGACCTTCGAATCTGGAAAAGAAAACTCCCCCGCCGTCGTCGACGCGTCCGCCACCACGTTGGTCAAGCCCGCAGAAAAGCCCGCAGTACAAGCAACCCCCAAGGTTGCTCCTGGTATCAAGGAGATGGAAGCAAATGAGCCCCTTCTTCAAGAGAACCCTCACAGATTCGTTCTTTTCCCCATCAAATATCACGAGGTGAGTGATCGTGTTGACGCGTCTCGCGTAAAGTGGTTTTGTCGCGTTAAGTGGGAACATTCCAACTGACTTTATTTGCTCTGCAACAGATCTGGCAAATGTACAAGAAGGCCGAAGCCTCCTTCTGGACCGCCGAAGAGATCGATCTCTCGAAAGATTTGCACGACTGGAACAACCGCCTGAACGACGATGAGCGTTACTTTATTTCGCATGTCCTTGCATTCTTTGCTGCCTCTGATGGCATTGTCAATGAGAACTTGGTTGAGCGATTCAGTGGTGAAGTTCAGATCCCTGAAGCTCGATGCTTCTACGGTTTCCAGATCATGATGGAGAACATTCACTCCGAAACATACTCTCTCCTCATTGACACCTACATTAACGAACCCAAACAACGCACCTACCTTTTTGACGCCATTGACAACAGTAAGTTCTTTGCAACACCTAAGTACAAAACAAAGCCAATCTAACTTGCACAGTTCCCTGCATTCGCAAGAAGGCTGATTGGGCTCTGCGATGGATCTCGGACAAAGAGTCTACCTTTGCTCAGCGCCTTGTCGCATTCGCTGCCGTCGAAGGTATTTTCTTCTCTGGCTCTTTTGCCTCTATCTTCTGGTTGAAGAAGCGTGGTTTGATGCCTGGTTTGACCTTCTCCAACGAACTCATCTCTCGTGACGAGGGCCTTCACACCGACTTTGCATGCTTGCTCTTCTCCCACCTCAACAACCGTCCCAGCCCCAAGGTCGTTGAAGACATCATTGTCGATGCCGTTGCCATCGAACAAGAGTTCTTGACCGATGCCCTTCCTTGCGCTTTGCTCGGAATGAACTCGAAATTGATGTGCCAGTACATTGAGTTCGTTGCCGACCGTCTCTTGGTCGCTCTTGGCAACAAGAAGTACTACAATGCCACCAACCCCTTCGACTTCATGGAGAACATCTCCCTTGCCGGCAAGACTAACTTCTTCGAGAAGCGTGTTGGTGACTACCAGAAGGCCGGTGTCATGAACAGCACCAAGAAGGAGAAGGAAGCCACCACGGAAAACAAAGACGAAAATGCCAGTGGTCTCAACTTTGACGAAGACTTCTAGTTGCATTTTTTCTTTCTTTCCTGCATCACATGTAAAGTGCTATATGAATAATCGGTTTTTTTCTGGGCGTTCTTCACTCTTCCTCATCACAAACACATTATTTGCTCTTCCCCCTTCTCTTCCCTCTTCACGTTATACCAGGATGACTTACATGGCTCGGATGGCGTTATGGGTTATTATGTCTTGTATTTATTTATATACTTGGTGGTGGTTTGTTCGTGTCTTTTGACTTGACGCAATTGTAATTAGTGCTGAGTTCATGTAGTAGACTTGGATAAAATATATCACTTGAAATTACATTTTAGTGTTATTGAAGCCTTAACTTTGTATAAGTATACATTCATCCGAGTGTCGGAGTTGTACACCTCATTTGAATCGAATTGTATGAATTCTGGAGGGCACTGTAGCAAATGCTCCAGAAGAAACGACGGATGTATCTATTTTCTAACAAATTATTTACAATAAGATCAATACTAATGACCGCTATGAACCTTGATGCAAGCATCTTAATATCGTCGAGGCTACTATTCAAAAAGCAGCCTCAACTCCTCAATCCGACTCTTCTTCCTCTCATCCTCAGTCCCATCCCCACCAACCCTGAGTCCCAACGAACCCGCAATATTCATCTTCCTCTCCTGCACACGCAGCATACGCACTTCAATAGAATCCTTGACTACGAACCTCGTGACAGAGACCTCGCGTAACTGACCCATGCGGTGTACGCGGTCGATGGCTTGTGCTTCGACGGCAAAACTCCACCAGGGATCCATCATGAACACATTGTTGGCGGCCGTGAGATTGAGGCCTACGCCGCCGGCGCGGAGGCTGATGAGGAGGATACTAGGTGATGGTTGGGGGGTTTTGCTGTGAGTTGCTGTTGCCGCTTTAGTAGTAGGGTCATCTTCGTCTATTTCGAGTTCTTCTTCGTATACTTCGGTACGGTTGAATTGGCGGAGGACCTCTGCTCGTGCCTTTTGAGGCATTGAGCCGTCTAGACGTAAATGGGTTATGCCGGCTTTTGTGAGTTGGGGAGCTATCAGATCCAAGAAGGATGTGAATTGGGAGAAGACGACGGACTTGGAGTTTGGAGGTAGTTTCATGAGATGTGTGAGGAGGGCGTGGATTTTGGCGGATGTATGAGCAGAAGGGGACAACGGGTATATACGCCGCAGGGATATTCTCGGCATTGGCTGGGACGTGGTTGGCGGTGTTGACATGTCGATGTCGATATCGTCCGGTGTATTAGTAGGTGACTGATAACGAATGACTTCGAAAATGTCATGTCGCGTCACTGGCGCTCGACATGAGAAGCACCGCGGTAGTTCGCCTTTATCAGTCTGATGCCGGATATAGAGCTCCAGGCACTTCTTACAGGCACTATGCCAGCATCCTGTGACTGCGGGCTCAATCAAAGGCTCCTCAGCACAAATAGGGCATTCAGCACTGACATCGTTTTGGATTTGCCGTAGTGCATGTGTCGTGAAGCGAGCCATTGTATCTTGCGGCTGAGCTGCATCTGATGTTTCAGTAGACTTTTTGAATCGATCAATGAGTTCTTGAAGATCCATATCGTCCTGGAATTCGTTCACTGTGTCCGCGGCTAATGCTGCATCTTCTTCGTCAGCAACGATGGCTTTGTTGCGTGTCAAGATTGGGTGACAGCATGTTTGACGGAGACGTAAAATTTGAGCGAAAATAGTTGAATAAGACTTCAACAAAGTTCCAGCTTCGACATTATCGTTAAACGCTCTCTTCGCACGCCAGAAGATAAGATCATAGATTGCTCGTTCTTCTTCGGAAAGTTCCACTTCCTCAATTGTCACTGTTCGTGGTGGAAGAGGAACCAATGCTTCACCTTCCGGTGTTCGCATCGTCTTCGTCCTTCGCAGTACAAGCGGCTCAAGGATAGTCTGGACCACGTTCAATGCGCGGACGTAGTCTTTAGACTCGAATGGCACGGTAATGAAAGTTTTCCAGAAGGAGAAATTGCTCCATGGTTCCACCTTCAAGAAGCGCACAAGACTGAAAAGATCTTCCAGTCGATTTACGATTGGAGTACCCGTTAGTGTCCATCGATGAATGGCGTTGAGCTCATAGCATGCCCGAGCGGATTTAGACAGCCTATTCTTGATAAGATGTGCTTCATCAAGGATAATCCTAAAGAACTCGACAGAGAAAAGCCCAATGTGCGCGGCTGGATTGTGTTGTGCTTGTGTCACAAAACTGCGGTATTCTGACAAGACGACACCGTAGCTGGTAACAATCACATTAGGTGCATTGACGCCGTTCGATCTGGCGCAGAGAGTTTTCAAATTGGTTGTCCTATCTGATCCATAGTATATCAGAGTCTTTATTGTTCCGGGCACCGATGCTTTTTGAGCCTCGCTTTCCCATTGCGCGAGTAGTGACGTTGGTGCAACGACTAGAGTGGTATAGGGTGCTGAGACTATCCCAAGAGCAGAAGATTGTCTTGGCAGTTCGTCTATAGAAGTAGGGGCGGTTGGCGTTTCTCTATTTGTATGTACCAAGCTCATCATTTCAATTGTCTTGCCCAGACCCATTTCATCTGCCAAAATGCCGCCCAAACAATGCTGTTCCTGAACAGGAAAATCTAGACTCAATTCGCCAGAGTAGGGGTTCACGTAGAAGGCATCTTGCCGCTCGACACATGGCAAGACCTTATCATCCGCATCCTTGATGGGCCACTTGTACTCCTCCCACAGAGGATGCATTGAGGACTTTTTGGTCGATTTGGTGTCTCTCTCCTTGGCGAGCATCCAATGCAGTGCTTGTTTCTGGTATTTGCGGAGGTCTAATGCAAATGTCTCTGCTGGTTGAGCTTCAGGGGTGTTGAAATCAAAAGATTGAGCTTTCTGGTACAATGTGTCGAGATGTTCTTCCTCTAATTCAGCCGTTTCCTCACTGGACGAGTCTTCAAGGTCCGTTGCTTCCTTGGGTTTGTCCTTGTTTTTGTCGTACTGCTCGGCCATTTCAGCCGCACGAAGCAAGCCTTCTTTTTTATGTTTGGCGGTAGTCTCATTAGTTGAAGTCGGTAAAAGGCCAATCTCATCGAAGAGCCGGACGAGTGCGATTTGACGAATCCGCAAGTCTCGCTCTTCGGTACTCTCCTGTTGTTCAAACAGTTGAATCGTTCTATTGTCGTCTATGTCTTGTATGTTTTGGTAAAAGGCATCTCGTTTTATGTAACAGCGTAATTGAAGGTATATTGTGTCGTTCACCCTCATGTAATCAGGGGCAAACACACAAGATCCTTCAAAGTCACAAATCTTCTGATCAATGAGTGTCGAGACCCATTCCGCTGTGTCTTGAGGTAATCGTCCAATGTCTTCTCCTCTCATATTCGTAAAGCGAGTTATAACGTCTGCTTTCTGGTTCGGCATGATTCTTCCTTTCTTGCCCATTTTTGCTGTGCGTATTTTGGTTCTCTCAATCTTGACCTTGTCTTCATGTCGAATCACATTCAAACCACTTTTTGTAGCCCAAGCTGCTACACCGAAGGCTCCGATATACCGGCGTGAAGACATGTGTCGAAGGACCTCTGCGCCTTCCGGTGGTGTCCATTCGGAGAGGTTGCTTTGATCGGACGTCGTGGCGACTTGACTGCCTGTCTCGGTTTCAGTCTTGGGCGTGGGCAAAGTTCGCTGCGGACGTTCGGGAATCGAGGCGGTCGGTGGTCTAGTAGTTTTCTCAAAAGATCCATCTAAGAAGATATTGATAGCTCTTTCCATATTCCCTCCAGCAGCTTGTCGGATCATCGTGATTGTAGCTTCTGGGACATCTTGCCCCACGATGCTCGTGAAGAGTTGAGCATCAAATCCGTTGGCGTCTTGAACTAGTTGCTGTGAGACGGTACGTTCAAAGGGTTCCTCAGTAACTATATCGCTGCCTTGGTCATTCAAAGGAGAACCGGCTTGCGACGAGGTGTCCGGCTGAGACACATTTGGGTGAGACGATCCATTCTCATCCTCAACAAAGAAACGGCGTTTCTTCGCAGGACGTCCGTTCTCATGATCGTCTCTATTATGAGCTGAGACTGCCATATCACTCATGATGGCATCGATGTTGTCCCATGTGTCGGTTGGGTGGGTGTAAAGATAAAAATCAATTTGGCCCAGTTGGGAAGACGCGCTCCGGCGCGACTGAAAAGAACGCGGGTAAGCGCCGATCCCGTCAACGTCATTCGTTCGTTGCTCTTTTTGACATATCAACTTTTTGATCTTTCTTGCAATCATCGAGTTATGGCAAGATGAACTACAAAGACAACATGGGACACAAATAGGAATTAGGATTGACGCACTATTACCAAATGACAACGAAGACCTACAACATATCTGTGACACAGCGACCATGTCAGCGACAAAATCAACTCTACGCTCTCGAGCTTTCATTTCCTCGAGGCATGTCCGCCATGAACGACGCACATTTTGCGGATCATCCCAATGGCAAGCCCCAGTGAGCGGCGCAGCAGAAGCTGAGACACAATCTGCTCGAACCTATTGCACGAATCTCGTATCGTACGTCTTCCGTCTGCAATTGTATTCTGGAGAAATTCTCACAAAACGATAGAACCTACGACCGCCCCTCCTACATCCTCAGCGCATTCATCCCCCGTCAAGCACAAACATTCTACCTCGCTCTCCGCGCTCTTAACGTTTCATTGTCTATGATCCCCGACACCACCTCCAGCCACACCATCGGACTAATGCGCCTCCAGTTTTGGCGCGACACCATCACCAAGACACTCTCCGGCGCCCCACCAAAGGAACCCGTCGCCATCCTCATAGCAAACGCAATCGACGACCTCAGCAGCCGCACCAACGGCGGCGCCCGCATCAGCAAAGGATGGTTTCTGCGTATGATCAACGCGCGCGAACAGACACTCACAAACACGCCCTTCAGGGACATTGCCGCGCTCGAATCCTACGCTGAAAACACATATTCCACTCTGCTGTATCTGACTCTGTCGTCTCTGCCCCTGACGTCCGTGACGGTGGACCACGTGGCTTCGCACATTGGCAAAGCAGCCGGTATATCCGCCGTGCTCCGCGGGTTGCCGTTGGTCGCATTCCCGGGTCCTGCGAAGCATCACTCCAACCAATCTTCAGTTTTGAGCTCTGGCGGATCAGAGAATAGACAAGGCGCAATAACCCTTCCTTTAGACATCATGTCCCAATCCGGCGTCATTGAAGAGGAAGTCTTCCGCAAAGGCGCGGACGCCGCAGGTCTCAAAGACGCGGTCTTTGCTGTTGCGACGAGAGCGTCAGACCACCTAATTACGGCGCGGCAGATGCTCAAGAATCTGCGCGAGGGGCAGGATGTAGGTCACGAGTTTGAGTATGAAGGCGAAGAAGGTCATCAATACAATGATGCAGCTGCGGAGAAAGAGGGTGTATCACCCTACGAAAAACAATTAGCTGAGGTTGAGAGAGGGTTTGGGGTCTTGATGCCGGCCGTATCGACGCAGTTGTGGCTCSACAAGCTGCAGTCGTACGACTTTGATATTTTCAATCCGAAGTTGCTACGGAGCGATTGGACGATGCCTTGGAGGGCTTATTATGCGCATAGCAGGAAGTCTTTCTAATTTGGGACAAAAATGTATAACATTGGACTAAGCGACATGGGTGTATCATGATGTGTACAATAGCAGATAGAATAAGATACAAGCACCGCTTCAAAATATGCATATAAACTGTACCTACACTACTTAGTAGAGTGTCGGTTACGTTGGTAAAGCTGACTGTTTCGCCTCTCACGTTTCCGTTCCTGACGGTGTTTTCGTGAGCTGAAGAATAGTCTTCGCTGGGCGAGTTTTAAGAAGTAGCGGCCGACCATATCGCGCCTATATCATGAGCATGGTGACCAATATTTAGTGAAGAGGGAGCTTACATGAGCAGCAGCGTGACGACGAACACGAATGGAACGGCGATTATCCAGAAGTAACTGTGGCGGAATTAGTGGGCGATGTTGAGAAGTCAAAAAAGGAGGAACTTGCGAATCGCTATGATCTTTGACAGCGTCAAAAATTGCAAAGTTCATTCCAAAGTATCCCTATCTTTGTCAGCCCTTGACATCCTATCCTGGAGCCGAGCTTCAACTTACTGTCAAAAATGTCAATGGCAGGAACAAAGCCGTTATCAAACTCAATTGTCTCATGCTCTCGTTTTGATATGCACCTGGAACACAATCAGCAACATTATTGAACTTCGTGAGGACAGGTTGACATACCAATGGTGTTGAAAATGAGATCAATCATATTATCAGCTGACCGTCTCATCTGATCATATCCCTCCGTAATAGTTATACAGTGATCCAGCACATCGCCCAGATACGTATGACACATGGCGCTGATAGTAATAGTCGAAACGCCAATGCCCTTCAAATTCGGGGTCCCGGTTCCTATATACGGAATACTCGGGGTGTTTCCATCTGTGGTTGTGTTCGTGTTGGTCTTGCTCAATGGCCCGATGTTGAGGCTGCCAACACCCGGTGTTTGAACGGGTTGTGAGCGGTGGTCTCGAAGTGCATTTATAACAGCCACCATTGGCTGCATGGCATTACGCAGGACTGATATCTCGGAGGTGAGGATGTACAACAGTTTCGACTGGTCGATGCTGGGATCCGTCAGCACGGCGACCTCCAGATCTCCAATTGCATCTTGATAAGCGAGTGTGACCGGAATCGCAAGATCTATAATAGCGTCTAGAATAGCCTGAACAAGCATGCTCGCATCGCATGATTGACGTAGGATGGTCTCGGGGGAGCTGAGTCGTCTAACAATTGGAGCCTCAATATCGCTCGCACTAGCATCGAAGAAAGACAGAACAGTGTTGTCGGAATTCAGAAAGATCGATACCTGCTCCAATGTCACGCGCAGACCCTGATTGGCAAGCACCGCATGGCGTTCCATAAACTCGATTCTCTCCTCATTAGGCCCGCCCCTGTATCGCTGCAATGTGCGAGGCATGGGAGATCTGCTGATGAAATCTCCGCTGTTTACAGTCCCCGGCAACCCAGCACCTTTGTATCTCTGATCATGTACCGCAAACTGGACATTCTTCCTGTCTCGCTTCTTTCTACCACTGTTTGGAAACAGCAGATCCTTCAATGCAGCTTTGATAACATTCCACTTCCGTCTCCGTGCAGCCACTGGTGGTAGACTACTACTATCCGAGTCCGAATCACTCCCACCATCAGAGGACTTGGGATCCTGGCTGTCGGAGTCACTACCATTCTCATGATGCCGCAGCTTCTCCAGTCTTTGCAACGACATGACAATATACGCATGATCCGAGTACCAATCGACTTTTGTCCGATTGTGTGGATGCATCAAATCCTCAATCGCCAGTCTGTGCAGGTTCTTGTGTCGGCCCAAGATGCGAATCACATCCCAACTCAATCCATTGACGTTGATCCATCGGCATTGAACCCATGGTTCTCGTTCGCGCGCCAGGAATTGTTCCAGTGAGGTATTATCGAGCACGTAATGCCGCATATCCTCCTGCGAGAAATCGACAATTGTGATCTCGCAGATCCGATGAAGATCGACTGGTAACGAAGTCCATTCTGAGTCGAGGAGTGGTGAGGTTCTATTTGGATCGATGCCGGGTTCTTTGCCAGCTTCCCAGTTTCGTTCGGGGCTAGAACCTTCACGGTAATATGAGCGTAAGGTGTTCGTGCGCTTTGAGCGTCGCCGAATCGTCGAGACGGAGTCCACGCGGGCTGGGGCGGACAATGCGCCTGGGGAGACGGGGTCGTCGATGGAGGAGGGCGATGGTCGACCGAGTGGGGAGTGGGATTGGGCTTCGATGTCAATGCGGTCGGGCGCTGAGCCGGAGGAGAGTACTGTCAGGCCATGCTCAGATGCGTAGTCGTGAGCCTCGACTGCCATGGCGGTTATCTTTCGTGGTGTTGATTAGAGTGGTGTCTACCTCGGTTTTGGGCAGAGTATCCAGTACAATTGCGGCGGATGAGAGACCAGCAATTCAGCCAGACGGGCCTCGCATTTTTGTTTCTGGTATGGTTTGAGAATGGCTGATCATTTTTTTCTATCTCTGGCACCAATTGTACGTTGCGATGATGTTGTGGTTGAGGGTCAGGGGGCTTGTTTGATTTAGCTGAGAAAGATCAGGGCCGAAGCCTGTTTGATTGGGCTCTTACATCATGGCTCACTTCCCCACACTCCGCCCTCATCAACCTTGGCTTTGCTTAATTCTACTTCACTCTCACCCGTGGGACTATCATCAACCTTAATTTATTAAATAGGTATCATATTTCTGAGAGATGAATCACACACGCCGCCTCCTATTCCAACTGACAAATGAAACACCAACCTAGCCGTACACATCTCAACACCGACCGATGCACCCGAACAAAAATAGCGACACAAAGAAAAACTGTACATACATGATGATACATGACAGACATTATACAAGAAAGGGGAAGACCCGAAGGTAGAGGCATTATATACAACGTGAATCAGATATTATAACGGAGGTCATGACTCAAATTACGCACGCACTGTCGGGCGAGGCTTGAATGAGTTCTTTGAGAAGGGAAAGGGGGTTTGTCTCGAACTGCTGGGATAATGTTGGCGATTATAGCTGTTCCAGTCTTCCATGAGCAAAGCTCGCTGTGGCTCGCCTACAGGGKTCGGCACAGTTCTTTGACGGTTTGAGACTTTGGTCTTTGTGATGGTTGCTGATTTTTCCTTGATGATGTCACGCAGCTCCTTGTCATCGTTGGTAATCTGAGCTTGGATGAAAGCAATGTCGTTGGAAGATGTAAGAGCCGACATGACTGATTTTCTGGGCGTGTATGGATAGTTATCAGGGCTAGGAGGCAAAGTCGGTTTGATCGAAGGGTCGAGGTATGCACTCTCTCCCTTCTCTATGAGCTGATTGATATCGAGACTTTCTCCGTGCGGAATCTTGGTCGGATGAGATGGTGTCACGCAGTCCATGTTCACTTCTTTGCGGAGAACGTGATCGATGTCGACGGCTGAGAAAAATGCACATGATTGTGGAAGATCGTCAATGCCAACTTGCTGCGAGAACATGGCACGGGTCCAGACATTCGCAATTTGTAAAGCCATCGCAGAACGGTATTTATCCTCCTCCTTAACAAGATAACGAATCTCGTCATGCACGGTAATAGCCAATCGAGCATCGATGTTAAAGCGTCGAATGAGGAAGTCCATAGCCGTAATCAAGAGATGCAAATAATCAACGCCAGAGGACTGAATGGCCCAATTGATTCGCGATGTCATGAAACTACCCTTGTTGATGAAGCGACGCATGAGTGCTTCAGTGATACCAGCGCCCAACGCTGGAGTGCGTGGTCGTTCCTGCTCAGCAAACTCTTCCAACTTATTAAAAACAAATGACTCGGTACCACCGCGCCAGAAGGGTCCGTCATTAAGAAGCTTGCGTGTGGTACGGGTCCCTTTGGTTTCTTTATATAACTTTGAAGCGATCTGACTGGTCTCTTTTTCAGTTAGGGTAGGATTGAACTGGCGAAGCAAAGTAGAAGCAAACTTCAGCCCAGCGCCGTATATACGTCCATAATTAAAGACCTTGGCATCATTTCTAGAGATGCCGAGGATGGACGCAGTTCGTGAATGCAGGTCGGTCCCAGCTGCTTTGGAACCCTCCAGGGTCATAAAACCAATGGCATTGCCTCCATGGAGCTGAAATTGTGCATCACCGACCAGACTGGCGATCCATAACTCTTGAGAATCAACATCGGCGCCAACAAACACATACCCTGGCGGGGCCTTTATCATCGCCTTCAATTCAGAACCAACGCGGTTACCCTTGGCATTGCTGGCAGTGAGCCACGTATTTTCCACGGCACGGCGGGTGATGGTACCCATCGGGATGATCTGAGGGAGAATGAAACCGAGATCCTTCTTGGACGTCTTTCGGTGCTTCAAATCATCTTCATATACGACCAACTGACTCATGATCCTGTCGCGAGCACTGATCCAGTATGAACACGACGCATTCATCTCCAAGGCCTCCTTGGCGAGCGCAAATTTTGATGACAATGTACCCCGCTCAAAATATGTAAGATAGCCTTTGGCTAGGGGATTGATGCACCGAGCCTGCGGTCCATCCTTGTGCGGTAGCTTATAATAAATGTGTTTTGTGTCGTCTCGAAGTTCCAAGTTCGTTTCTTCGTTCATATCACATTGAGTGACCGGCTGATTTTGATAATCGAGAGCCTCCTTTAGCGTAACTCTGAAAGTCCAACCGAATTTATCAGACCATATAAGTGGATGACCGTCCCACGACAACTTTAGCAAAATTGGTGCAATCCGGGTTCTAACTGTGAGACTGATATCGGCGTTGCTGGTAGGAAAAAGATCTTTATACCACTTCGGCATGCCGGGTTTTTTCTGCCTTGCTGCTGGACGAGGAGGGTCTCCTTTCTTTTTACCTTTGACCATTTTGATTTCTTGACCAGACCAATCCAACTGACGTAGCCATGGATCATTCTGGTATTGTTCAGGATCACCTTTGATTTTCAGCGCTTCATCACAAAGCACAAGCAGACGTTTCTGAACATCGTCGAGACGTTTGTGGTACGTGTTTTCGGCATTTTGGAGATATTGCTCCCAGGTTTCGTTGACCGGCAGGATGACTGATGAAAGATGGCGCAAGGCACCAAAACTGACAGGATGAGGACATACCTCGAGAAAATTGGGGAAAACCTTCTTATAGACTCGGTGAGTGATTGCAACATCAGCGGCACAATAGTCCAGAAGCTCGTCCAACCGGCTCAGAATTCCGTCCTTGTCCAATTCTCCAAAGTAATCTCTTTGCGATTTGTCGATTGTCACATCGCAATGGAATTTGGCGACATCTCGTAGCGAGTTAACCGAGCTTCTTCCAACCCATAACTCCTCCTCTTCTTCGCTGAGCATTTTGCTCTCAAGCAACGCCGACAATTCAACAGCATTATTATCATTCGCAACCTTATCTCTCAGGTCTCTATTCTTCTTATGTCGCATCCAGGTTGGGCGCTGCTGAGAGCACATTCCGTTAACTGCCACGTGAAGAGACATGGTATCCACAAAGAAGTTGCGCGACTGTTTGATATTGTATTCCTCCTGTACTCGTGCTCGATCGTAACCAATGTTGTGTCCGACGATGATTCTCGGCTTAAACATATCACCTAAAGGCACCAAATGGCGATCATTCTCTGATTCGCCAAGCAGCCACGGCGAAAGCCAGGCGTACCATGCTGTAGGGCTGACTGCACATGCCATGACAGCAAACGGGCTCTGTTTATACAGAACTTCCGTATCAAAGGTCAAGGCAGATTCGTCAGGCGCATCGACTGCTTCCCACGAGCCATCGCTATTATACTTAGTCCACCCACTTCGTCTTGCCCATTTCCGTGGCATCTGTGGCGCGTTTATCGTTGCGTAAGACTTAGCGATGCTGAGATACGGCTCCGATGCATCCATAGCCAATTTATGGAAATGTTCGTCCAAAGTCTGCCCGACCAGGGGTGGAAAATCGAATGCGATAGGCTCCGCGGCCTCTTGGGATTTGCCGAGCAATTCATGACGAGACAAGTGGTCTTTCGATAAAGCAACAAGCTTTTGATCCGGGGGAGTTGGTTTATTCAGGAATATTTGAGAGTGTACGTGGTCGCTGAGCTGTTGGACGCCGATCTCGTTGAATCTCGCAGTGGAGGGTACTATACGAGTTAGCCAGGCGACAGTGTGGTGGCGCTGAAGACATACCAGAGAGTGACTTGATGCTCTTCCGTTCGTTTTGCGCTGCTGTATGTACGTGTGAGGTAAACTCAGTGTTTCTGATATAGAATTTTTGCGATCCGTTTCGGGGTGTTATCGCGACAGAAGATCGCGCCACTCCCCAAGGGGGGCCATGCGCAGACCGTCGCAGCATTGAATGATGAGCACCCAAGGCGGACTAGCCCATTGTAACTGAGTCGTATAATGCGCGCCGAGCGCAGGAGCGATGAAGATCGATTTTTCTTTGAGAGATGAGCGACAGTCGAACTATTGGAAGGAGACAGAGGTGACTCCCTAGATGAAGAAGGTGAATAGTGGATGATTTCATTAGTCCCGATCAGGCCGGTGGGGCTAGTGAAGTTTCTAACTAGGCCTAAAACAGCTAGACTGGACACTAGCAGTGCATTTTCGCCTCAGCCTTCAGGCATCCGATAATCGATTATCTTCTGATAAGAACCTCATCCTCTACTCCTCACTCTCTTTTCTCCTCAACTTTATTTCGGCTTTTACTTCAGGCGTTTTTATCTCCTCTTCTAACTGAAATCTGATTCTCGAAACGAGCTCGCTCCTTCTCCCCGCTTTTGACCTCGTTAGCGACGTCACCGCAATCAATTCAACACCTTCAAACGGCCGTGTCTGTCACAACTGGATCTAAGGACAAGGTTCCGGTAACAGCAAATTTTTTTCACCCATAGCGCCGAGATGTCACGGAGACCATCATCAGGTGTGATTGACCTGACGTCAAGTTCAAGATCAGTACCACGAGGTATAAAACGGAGGAGAGTAGGTGGCAATGACACACCAGGCTCTATATATGCATCATCATCGGCAGATGCATCCTCGTCCAACGAACCGCAACAAACAAGCTCACATGGAGAAGATGATTATATTGAATCTGTCGATCTCACGGAAGTCAACGATGACTACGCGCTAGCCAAAACTCTCGCCAAACAACGAGAAGACGCTATCAAAGCTCAGGCAGCCACGGAGAATAAAGAGGGGCGGACAACATTGCTGGCATTCAAGTGTGCGATTTGCATGGATACTCCGACGGATGCAACGACTACGTTGTGTGGTATGTTCGATTGTGTCTCGTTCTGTTGGTCAGGGTACTAATGAAAGATGTAGGCCATATGTTCTGTCATAAATGCATAACAGACTCGCTTCGGTATGAAGAGGAACGTTCCGAAACTGTGACCGGCAAGAGTATTAAAGGGAAATGTCCTGCGTGCCGCAAAGCCCTTACGAGAGCGGATTCACCAGGTCCAAAACGGAACCTCGTCCCGCTTCAGTTTAAGCTGAAAACGCCCTCTTGAAGAAATTTGGTTGTCGGCATTCCTCTAAAGAGATTCAGTGCAAAACGTGCACTCTTCAACTTACATACTCCGTCGAGCCCGCTATTGCCTCGCTGTGGATGGCATGTCATTAGGCTTCCCTCGTCGGCCCCGTGTTGCCTTGGTTAAGGGTTTTTTCGAAAAAAAAAGAAGACTATGAAAGGAAATAAAAGATMCTTCCGAGCCACTGTCGACTCTCATGCCATTGCTCCATGTGGCTACCACTTTTCAGTCAATCGTCTAAATTGGAGCGCCTTCAACACTTCTTTTGCACTATTTCATCGTACTTTGATACCCAACCGGCGTTGCTTATACCCTTTATTTGCAGATTTTGTCCAGCGAATCAATGCATTATGATCATAACTAATGAAATTATCGGCTACTACTCTCACAATATAGGACCATTATCGCTCCTTATAACCGCCTTCCAGAGTATTCCGTCTACTAACACCACCACCCAATTTCCCTCTAAGCATTGCATCACCCTTCCTCCCCAATACTACCTCCAACGCCTGCACAAGAGCAGTAGAATCATACCGCATACCCAGCGCAGTCTTGCCATCATCCGATATAATCTTCCGTCCATATAATCGTAGTGTTTCGATCCCCATGGCAGATAACCGTTCGCGATCTACGGATGGCGTCCCTGGACCCTCCAGGTGCAGGATGTGTGTGACGTATGATGTGTATGGAAATTGTTTCTTGCCTGCTATCATTGGTGATGACAACGTTGATGGCTCGATAATACTTGGTAGCGAAGTCTCCGGAGTAATGATCGGATTTTGAGCAGTAGATGAACCAGGTAGACCGGTCATGACAGAGTCCATACTACGATGTCTGCCGCCGTCTCGTCCTAAACCTGCAACAGCGCCTCCTCGTCCACGACTCTCCTCTCCAGCTTTGACAATCGCTTCTACAAAATCCACCGCTGTAAAAGGCTCACTCGATGGTCCCGTTTCTCGGTCGAGAGATCCATTCAAGATCAGAATCTTGTGCCGCGCTGGACTCATGGCTATCGCTTTGCCGACCCCCCTCAGAATAAGTGAGGGTATGATGGATGTATATAACGAGCCAATGCTATATATAATCGCCTGACTGTCATTTATGGCTTCCAGCACTCGCGGATTGGCCGGTGGTCGAATTTCCTGGCCATACGGGTTGATGTACCATATCCGCGAAATGCGACAGGCAAGTTCCTCAGTATCAGTTTTATTGAATGTAATATTCTTATATCGCAGGCTGGGTAATGAGCCAGGTATATGATCGTCTTGATAGGAAGTAGCATCGTCCATGTCGAGGTAATCAGAATCATCCGCGTCTCCATCCGCTAAGAGCAAGCTTGCTCTCCTTCTGCCAAGTTTGGGTGATCCGGGAGCATTGCTTGGATGCGAAATGCTATTTTGCCCGACAATCACAGATCCGTCTTCAAGAGACGCTGAAATGTGATGTGAAAAATTCGAGTTGATAGCTGGGATAACGCGGACAAGGTCCGATGATACTCCGCCTATACTGCCCAGAAGGTGAATGGCGCTCTCAAAACTGCCAGTGAAAAGGCGTGCGCCTGTCAGAAACAGATTTCCGACACTCGCGGAACTAAAATCGAATGTAGATGTAGGTGGCCGAGCTCTTTTCAGAATCTCAAGATTGAGATAATTAAAGAACGATCGAATCAATTCTTTTTTAGCTGGTGTAATAGCCGACCATAGAGGCGAAGTACCATCAACGATAGATTGCCAGTTCTCTCTCGCTGCAGTTGCGTCGACGTTAAGTCTATGATTGAAAAGAGCTTTTACTGCAGCTCTTTCTGAGTCTGGTGCTGAGTCTGGTATCAACCGTACCAATCTACCTGTAGTCCAGTCAGTGTCATGATTTCCAGTTATTACTAGGCCAGATGATCACTCACTTCGGACATCTCCAATTCCGGGCCCGCCAAATATTCGTATCAGCTCCGACGTTGAGCCACCGTTGTCAGATATGGGGATAACGTAATTGAGAAGACATTGTTTACTCGCCCTCACCGTATTGAAGGCGTCTACCAGGCTATTGGCTGCACTCCCGCCGGAGAACACGACAATGCCACGATAGAAGGCTGAGTCTTCTATGTTGAGCTCTGCTGTCATGCTGAATCAGTGGTTCAGCAGGTCGAATATCGATAATACTGGTGACTCGGTCCTCACATTCCTGTCATCAATCTGTGTGACTCAAAAATACGACATCAGAATGTTCTTCAATATCGTACATCAACAAACTTGAATACAAGTCTAAAGTACATCCAAGATCAATACTCAATGACTAGGAACGTGCGGTCATATCGATGTACGTTAAGTGAAGAAGTCGGAATTTTAAAAATGGGAGCTGGAACTTAAACTAAAGCGGCCAGATTTCAAAATTACCAAAATTACGCAATCCATAATGAAAATTACCAACATGTATATTAGGGACTGTATCTATGCCTCAACAGTAGCAACAAGAAATATAGCATAATCGTAAAGGCCATGGAAAGAGACATTAATTAAAGCTGAAAGTCTCTTCCTTTATGCAGAGATCTCCTTGACCAATTCTACAGCCCTTTTCGCTAGGGTTTCTGTATCTGGAGGGAATCGGCCACTGACATAGTTGTAAGCTTCGTCCTCAACGATGAACCTAGACACAAATAGTAATGATATTAGCCATTAGAATAAGAGCGAAGCTGTTTGTAGAATATGACTAACGGCGCAGGACTTAGGCTATTCTTGAATTGTTTGTCTGGATTATCCAGCACGTTCCGAACCTACTCGAAGATACGATGTCAGTGAATTGATAAAAGGAAATCACAATCAAGGCATATTTCCTTACAATAGTCTCGACATTATCGGTACCTTTTCCGTATGTCTTGTAATAATCTCCCAAGAACGGCCTGGTTATCCAAAAGATACCAGACTCCATCGCCCCCTGAAGAGCCGTTGTCGTAGTATCATGCAAAACACTTTTCCCATTTGGCAAGGTGACTGTAGAGAGAGTCTGCACTCCGTGGCAAACTGCTGCCACTACTTTCCGACTCGGCTTGCGGGTTTGAGGAAAATATGAGGCGAGATGTTTCTGTAAGACTTCCGAGTCTATGGCTTGTCTGACGGCTTTATCATGACCACCAGGTAAATAAATCATGTCATAGTCTGCGACAGAAAAGGCTGGATCAGACCAGCTCAAGGGGCTTTTAGCTGCTGGATCTTGGATCATTTGCTCGTATTTCTTAATCGCATCTTGTTTTGCACCCTGATAAAGCGTGAGCTTTCTGTAAGAATCGGTTTCCAGAAGAAATGATACTTACGAGTAACTTGCCCGATATTCCTGAAATCATGCGCTCGTCACATTTGGGCGCATTTCCTGTTTCAGTCGCAAATTGAACTTGGAATCCTGCTTCTTTGAAGACTGTGTATGCTACTGCGGTTTCTGTTCCTATGTTAGCTCTGTACAGGGATCCTCCTAGTCTACAGCTAACCCGTTGGGTCATGACCATAATCAGCCATGGGAATGAGAACTTTTGTAAAGCCCATTTCGTATATTGTTGTTGTTGATTTTAATTACAGTCTGCTTGACGTTATCTGTTTTAGTGCCACTATGCAAATTTGACAGACAACTTGATTTGTAGATAGTTGTAGATAACTAGAAATGATTGTTGACTTAAAGCAGGAAGTAGGAATGGATCATGGAAGATTAGACTTTAATAAGTAGGAAAGTGCTACGGACGTAACGCCATACCTTTAAACGCTAGTCCGCTCTTGGAGCCTCTCGAATGAATAGAATACGGTGTAATACGGCCGTCTTCCATGTAATTTTGCCGTACGTATCGTCAATACGGCCGTTGCAACATCGCTTTCTTCTCTTGCTCTCACACCTCCCTGTCCACTGCAACAACACGCGTGGCATCCTTTTCAGACAATGTTTGTCTGGTACATTCATCGCTGCTGTGGTCACTTGTATCACTAGATTTATCCCGGCCCTTATCTAGCAATAGCCTAAATACTAGATATATCTTCTCTTTACCTCCGATGCAATCAACAGCGTTATCTAGAGCCATATCAGCACAATTATAAGCCATCCGACGCAGCATCCCCTTTTCCAGCCATTGCCTGACTCATATACAAAAAACGAGTCCGTTGGTGATCTTTCCATATGTCATAGACTTTGCTTACCAGCGGACTTAGCTCTATTTGATATGAAAATGTGTCTGTCGACTGGAAGTGGAATGACATAGCCTCGGGTAAGTTGGGAGCCGAAGACTATTTTCCAACACCAGTGCACCCAGACCAACAAGAGTGCCAAATTCCCATAACATGGCAAAGTATGCGTTTTCTCCAATGACATATCCAAGGATGGCAGCGGCGACATCAACAGCGAAGGCCTATAATAACAATTTAGGTTAAATTTGGGCACGCATGAATAAAAGATTTGATTGCTACCCTATTTAATAGATCAAAGGATGCTACCGGTCAAGTAATACTACAGTCGAATGTACAAACCACGCCACAAGGCTAGGCAAGCCCCGTGGTGATCGCATAGCTCACATCGTCATTAAACGAATAGGTTGCATCAAAGTCATGAGGACCACCATTGCTTGCAATGTAAAGTATAGCGTTGTAGTGGCGCCAGTAACGTGTAGGGTAGCTCCAAGATCGAATTGAGAAATGATCATTCCCATTAATTCCAGTTTGGGGGCAAAATGTAGCGTCTTCGCTAAACTGCTTGCTATTGTCATTCGCGTCAAGGCTAAGTTGGTAATTATAATGACGGATATAGCTGCCCGGGGTGTCTTTCGATTCAAATGAGTAGCAGTCGCTATTGCCCAGGCCTGTATGAACGACCCAGCTAGCCTGCTCTCTAAGATCTGCGCTGCTAGAAGATGAAACAATCTGCGTATTGACAGTGGAGCCGGTATGGGCGATATACCGTGTTGTGCAACAGGCGGTTGTTACGCGCAAAGAGATGGTCGAGCCTTTAGCAAATTTGAAATTTGGAGATACGAGACCCGCAGTACCATATTTGGCAGCAACGATATTGGCCTGAACTTTGTTTTCGGTATCGTCAGATGGATATCCAGTCGTCATAACACCTTCGTAGAACGTTCCCTGTGCCCTGTCACTATTGTCACCACCAATCCCAAGAATAATGGCACCCTCCTTATGCATAGGATCATAGCCTCCGCTTGGGCGTGCTCCGCTGTACATTGTCGATAGTGAGCCCGAAGTAGCATCTCCACCGCGGAGAGCCCATTGTCCTGCCGTGCCCTTGAGTATCGCAGTCACGAAGCGGGTCTGCAAACTCTTGTTGTCATCATTCACATTACTGTCACCGCCAGAAAACAAGCCATTCTCGAGATCAGCCTGAACCCATGGCCCATTGCCAGAACCTTTGTATCCGCCATTACCAAAGTAAATGGCTTCCATATGGCCATTGCCGGTGTCTTGGCTATTTGTTTCGGCGTTTCCGTAATCGAAACAGCATCTGTCATTATAGTGCGTGCCGTCAAAGACTGCATACATTCCCTCGGCAGCATCGCCAGTAATTGAGCCGTTTATGTTGTTATTGCGGTAGCCAGTGTACGGAGAAATGAACACTCCATATGCCTTTGAGCCACTAACGAAAACCGGTGCACCGATTGCGCTTGCTAAATAGTCTTTACCACCGCTATCTGGGCCTTGAGCAGCACCTCCAGGTGGCGCCTGTGTGAGGTGGTTTCCTCTACCGGACTGGTCATAGATTATGCTTATGAGACAGGTTGAGCCGGAGCAGAACGATTCTTGAGTGCTACTATCGGCAACACCATTGGACAGAGGTTTGATATCGTTCGTGACACCGTCAGAGCCGCGGATCACTTGATACAGTGCATCCGTATAGCTGTCGTACAAGGCACGAACAGTGCTGTGTGCAGCATAACAAGGCGTGCCACCAGCGGCATAAATGTCACAAGGTGCGTCAGCTCTGACAGACGAGCATGCGAGAACAAGACCGAGTGCAAAGGCGCCGAAGCTAGATTGTGAATGCATGTTGATTCAAGTGTGCTCTCCAAAGAACATAAGCAAAGGATCACATCTTGGGTTCGCACCTGGGTAGGCATTTTTATATTGTACTTCATACTCCTATTCTAGCATGCTGACTGTTACATTGTGTCTAGCTCCCCACAAACTATATAAAGCTCTCTATATCCGGTGGCGGTCCGCTTGATACGAGAAAGGGAGCTAGGCAGGTCATGTTTACACGTTGGGGGCTAGTCGAGGGCTAAGCCTCTGAAGTTACCAACACAAGGCGACAAAAGTTTATTAAACATTTTGCAAATCTAGGCGTAAATGTATGGACTCTATTTGTATGCCATACTGAGTGAGGATCGAATTCTCAATTGTTATACATTACTATTCATGCTGATTGATATTGCATGGTAGACATAAGGCCGAATATTCCAAGTTTTTTTTGCGATATTGCGTTCCTAGGTTAATTTATGTGTCAGGCCTCCATTGCACTTGGAATGTCTCAGATGATTAATTGTTCTGAGATACCCTAAATCTGACAGCCAAGCCAAAATTGTCTAAATATTGCTCGATTATACTCCGTAAGCTGAACTTGACCACGTCTTGTTGCAATTGGCACACTTTATCCCTAAAGCGGCTGATTCCAAGTCATCCGGCAGTGATTACCAACCAGTAAGTTCCCAGACAGCAACACAGAAGACTACTTTACATTGTAAATCCTATGATACTCTATTAATACTTTTTCAAGATCACTAATATAGTTACGGGGCGAGATAAGGCGCTATGAAACACTGGATTGGTCACTAACTAAGACGACAACTGATTTCTAACACTATTACAGGGACGAGAAGCCTATATTTATACACGAGCTCTAGGGTTCGCCTATAAGAGAGCCCTAACCGTTTAGGGAGGCCCTCAGGGGTTAACTACATGTATTGACATCTTGGCGGCCAAGCCAATATATGACCATTGCCAAGCTTCCGGTGGCTCGTACGCGCCGAACATAACCTCTGGAGCGCTCCAGCTTATAGAGATATATTCTCCGAGGCCCTCGCTTAGCAATATATATTCTCCGGGGTCTTCGCTCAGGCATATATATAAATATCCTCCGACACCATTGTATATTCTCCGCCTACCGTATACACCGCGGTAGGACCGCGACAAATCAATATGGGCCCCATTGAAGGACAAGTGGGAATTGGCCGGGCCAAAATGCAGTATCGAGATGGTCGAATGAGCTCCGAGGCTCAAGAGCCTTACCTTCAGGCGTCCAAAATGATTATTCTGGTGTATGCAACGTCATTCCAATTGAGTTGGCAGTTACTCAGTCATTGTTTCAGCTAGCAATGTCTTAGAATAGGTGTCAAATATTGCGAAGCGTTTGTCGCGAGCCAAAATATACACGTTTTCTACTAATAGTTCATACTTCCAATCGAAATAGTAATAAGTAAAATACTCATTGAAACTCAATATAATGCAGGTGCTTGTTGTACGTAGCCCTCCATCGTTTATACGACCTCTCTCGATATCGAATCTTTATTGTACATAAACCCTACTTCTCAATGCTCTCCACATGTTCTGTCTCTGCCGCTACATTCTGCGTCTTCTCACATCCAAACGCTCTTTCTCCAGAGTGACAGATACGTGGTTCGTCAGATATGGAGAAGGATCGCGGACGAAGAGAGCACCCACAAACGCAATGACGCCAAACGGGATGGTAGACAGCCACACAATCCGGTATGCATCGCTCCAGCCCCATTGGATAGCCTTCCTAGCAGCATCGACCACATCTGCCGATGTGTCGGTAAGATTGCCTACTGCAGCGGTCCCGGATAGATAGGAAATCAGTTCTGGTATCTGTTCAGATGGGAACCCCAGCGGTAGCACGGCGTCTGTCACACGCCTGAGAATTGCTGGCGTGGATTTGTTTTGTAAGATCGTTGTGAATATGGTGGTGCCGATGGAGCCACCGAGGAATCGAAACGTGCCTAGAAGCCCAAGTGCCAGGCCGATATTTCGCTGAGGTACGTGGATACTTGCAGTGAGATAGCAACATGTGGTCATCCAGGCAAACGGTGTGTTGGCAAAGAATTGGCAGATTATAGCCAGGGGTAGTCGATCCGGAGTACTCAGAGCAAGCAGAGCAGTGAAGATAGTCTGGACCGTAATTGCCACCACTAGCTGAATATGGATATGTCGAATACGATAGGCAAATGTACCAAGAACTGTGCCTCCAAGAGAGCCGCCGAATCCGGCTGGGATGTTGTAGAACCCTGCCTTGGTTGCATCGCGTGTATACACGTCCGCGAGATTCTGGGGAATCAAGTCGGTCATAGAGATATACACGAGCCCAACCACGAAGATTAAAATCAACAAGACCGTATATTCGCGGACTTTGGACATGATATGGTAAGGGAAATTTGGACGTTTGGCGTATCCCCCAAAATCCCAGACGAAGGCCATTGCGAAAATCACAAACCCTAGAATCAATGGGACTAGTACAGCCGCACTTTTCCATGGCTGCGTTACGCCAGCCCATCCAAGACCCAGGAGGAAAAGGGTAAGACCGGCAGTGTAAAAGAAAATGCCTGGATAATCAAGCTCACGGAGGATTTGTGTGCGAGTGCGGTCTCTCAGTGGTCGTGATGGTGGTGTGTAGAAGATTGCAGTCCCTACGAAGGCAGTGACGCCTGTTATTGCGCCTAGGATGAAGACCCAGCGCCAACTGGATCTTTGCGCTAGAGTCAGACCGATTAACGGCCCGAATGTGCTGAACGGGAGAAGGCAGAAATCGGTAAATCCCACCCCGATAGACCGGTAGCGGTTTGGCAACAGTTCAGCAATGCTTGGGTAGATTCTATCAATTGATTCGTTAGTGAATTCTTTGATAAGAGAATAAAGCTTGCACTGACACAAATATAGTCCCTGTTCCTAGTCCCAGGATGACCATGCTAGCTATACACTGATTTACGCTCTGCGCGGTTGAACCAACTATATGGCCAACGATCAGTAATCCCTGACCAGTAAGAATAATATATCGTCGACCAAAATAATCACTGAGCTGGCCCGCGATTGCAAATGCAACGCTGCCTCCGACTGTCCATCCAGAAACCATCCAGTTAACGTTCAGCGTAGTGCCCTGCAAGGCTATCCCAATTCTAGTCAGAATAGGAAATATCGTGAGCAGAGTAAAGCTGAGACCCGGATGAACAGTGAAGGACAAAAAGAGAATCGCTACGATAGTTGACCATGACACTTTGCCATCGGCATTACTATCTTCGAGCGCGGTGCGATGGGGATCGCCATTGTCATCGTATATGTGTGGATCGAGTTCTTCCTGTCCGATTTTATGCACAGGGTTTGCAACTTGGCTGATTTCCATGGTCGTATCTTTCGATAGTATGTAACAAGAAGAGGAGATAGCAGGTGCTTCTCTTACCTATGCAGGCAGTCAATGCAAGGGATGTTATAGCTCGTGGCTCGTCAATAACTTCCTTCTTGGAGGATAAGGTCGGCCCGTCCTCTCAACCCACCGGGCCGACTGTTTCTTTGTTCTATCCCTTCACTCCATATTCTGATCACAAAGCGGTTATATCCGATCCGGCGGAACAAGTCAATATTGACATTGTATAAGTGGAAGAGTTGTGAGACGAGAAAATGGAGAGAATTCAACGATGGATTGTTTCAAGGTGACTATTTATCCATACTCTACATACTTCCAAGGTTATAACTAGTTGGTTTTGTTTGCTTATGATGTTCTATATAACTCATCCAGATTGGGTTAGCGTCGGTTTGGTAGTACCAATACTCGAGGATGCTATCCTCGGCTATTGCAAATTCAGTCTACAATCGACATTCTCTACAATACTGCCATACATACGCCCTAAAGTAGAGGATATGCGTACTGTAGTATATGGCTATATACCATTTAATAATGAACCTGATCCGCCAATCGGAGGCGCCGGCTAGCGATTTCCCCATAACCTTATTTCCCCGCATAAATCACGTATTCGTATTGAGTGTCGCATTAATTCCTCAATTACCGCGCATGTTCTTGATGGTAAAATCATTGCTACTGATACAATCATTGCCTATCGGTCTCCTTCTCACAATGACAGAGTCTCGGACCAGTGTTCGTGACCAGGCGCGACCGCGGCAGGTGCTTTCCACTACCGCCTGCCACAGCTGTCGTTCGTTGAAAGTAAACGTTCCCATCTGAGCTATAGAGCTATGACCAATCCTGATCATCGTTTTAAAACTAGATCCGATGCTCTCGAGGGTCTCCTAGTTGTTCTCGATGCCTCAAGAAGAAGATCACTTGTATTTATCCCGAACCACCAAATCGAAAGTTGCTTGCTGCACGCCGCAGCGGGAGAGCTTTCTCAAGGTTTAGTGCTCCGAGCGAAGAGACGGGTCCTTCGGTTGGCTCCGTCACCGCGGTTCACACATTAGATCAAATTTCAGATCCAAATGTAGATGATATGCCGTTTGCTGAGTTGCTCTCTTCAGCCGGAACTCCTCCATTGCCTCTCTCTTCGGAATTCCATCCTATATCATCGATACGTGATGATCCTGACCGAGACGCGGTACCGCAAGTGAATGGCAGTGCATACGAGAATAACACTCCCCAGGATCGACGGAAATTACCTGAACGCGCAATCGGCTTCTTGTTAATAGAGGTATATTTTTCAAGGATCTTCTCGGCCTCATTACTGTACAATCACAAAGAATTCGTGGAGTGTTATAGTGCTGGCACTCTTCCAAAGCATGTCTTACTAAGCACCTTTGCAATCTCATCATTGTGCGTATGGTCGATTTCATGGAGAATACATGAGGATGATACCACTAACCAGGAGCAATATCTGAATTGATAGATTCTGCCGCCCATCTCCAGCCGAAACATGCGGGAAGATCTCGCCTCTTGGTGAGCTAAAATCGTTGCGAGATTGCGGTCGTGAGTGGGCCGAATGGGCAAGCGAATTGGTTTTGGTGTCATCTGATACGCCTACTTTGGCCCATGTCTGCTCATGTGACGTGCTTAGTCTTTACTGGTTTGCCTTGGGTGAGACTGAAAGGTCGATGTTCCATGCTAGTAAGTATGAGCTTGTCACTCATCATTCTCCGTCTGATCTCTTTTTGTAGCCGTCTCGCAAACATCATTGCGCCTTCTGGATCGCAAGGGCAGGTTAGGAGATATAGATGACCGGCTTTGGAGCTCCAACCCTATTTTAAAGGATCGTGTGCGCTGGGCATGTTTCATCAAGAGCTGTATCATTGAACCGGCCCCTGGGTGCCAGTTCCCAGACTTTTATTTGGATACAAAGCCAATGTTTGAACGGAACTTCCCATCGCCGGACCGTTTGAATTCAGTCTCGACTACTCGCGACGGCTTTGTTGATTGGCTAGTCTGGGATGAGACCTATTCTCAGACAAGTGCCATATATATGCTAGAAGCTTTACGACTTTGGTAAGCTTTCTGACTTTCAATATGGTTCACTTCTCAGTCCCATGGAGACATATTCATGCTGGCATGCTTTTCATGATGCTATATTTTGACGCTTTCACATGCTTCTCACGACTCATCTTATTTTTTAATTAGGCGTAAAACAAAGGAGTACGTTCGGAAACTCGAAGAGTCGAGTTATCAGTCCTGTTTGGCAACCTTCTTTGAACTTGATGGCAGCTTACAGGATTTTTACTCATCGCTTCCAAGTGAATTTAAGAGTGGAAACCTGATGAGCCGCTCGAAAAGCGAACCTCTTCAGCGCAATGCATTTTTCATTCTTTCGATATACCATCTCTGTATGATTTTCCTTCACTCATCCATGGTACCGGCATTGTCTCTCTCAACGGCAGGCAAAGCAATTCCTCCCACCGTTATCAAGATTTCTTCCCAGACCGCGACTACTCACGCCGAATGTTTTGCAAAATTGACCCGTGGCTACTTGAGAACAACGCCGGAAATTGCGAAGATTCCTTCTTTTGTAGGTTATTGCGCATTTGTGACAGGAATGGTACTTTCAGCAGTTATGGCGTTTATTGGTCCGGAAAAGGGACAAGGCGTTCGACGCGATGGTGCTGTCTGCGCTTTGTTGGTGTGGGAGCTCAAGGTGTATTGGCCGACTCTACAATGTTTCGTAAGTCTCTATTTTCAATTGCTTCTAGCTCTCACTTTGATTATCATATTAATACTGGTCTTGTTTTAGTACCAAGATTTGGAGACTCATTTTCGATTATCCGAATTCGACTACACGACACTATTAAACAACAATCTACTTGATCCTCAAGCCCACGATTCACCCAGGACAACTGACATGAACGATTCTAGCGTGGCAGCCTTTATTGCAGCATCATGCAATCTCATATATTCCCCTAAATGTGAATTTATTCACCGACCATACTCTGACGACCACGATCATACCAGCACCGCTGGCACATCCCCAAAAACGAATGATTCTAGTAGCTATGATCGAGATCGGAGTCAGCCAACCAACGCTGATTTTGAAACACTATCTACGTATATATCTAGTATTGTTTCACCGTCAAATCAGCTTCCGATGGACTTGGATCTTTCAACAGCTAGTTGGACCAACCTCTTTACAGATACGGGCGGCGGAATTTTTGGATGAATTTGTGGGCGACCACCTCCGATCTATGTATCTATCCTTAGTTCCAGATATGCTTTGATGAGTAAATCATATTCGAGGCAGGTTATATGTCACTAGCATTGCACTACAGATATTGTGCCGATCGAAACTCTGTTAGAAGCTCCAAATATCCTCCAAAGTAGACGAATGTGCAATCCAAATCAAGGCATTTTCACCTTCACCCTTCTTCAACTCCGCAGTTTGCCTAATTATTTCTCTTGCCTCCTCTTCATCTTCATGATAGGTGTCTGTCGGGGTAACCTTTACCCCTTTACCAAACGGTGCCTCCGGATAATCAACAAAATGCATAGAATGAAAACAATCGCCCCCTAGAAATGCCCACTTGACTTTTCCATCCTTTCGTTTGACGCGTGCCAGCGCGGCCAAGTTTCCAGGACAATGTCCTGGGGCGTCAATAAGCCAGAAACTACCGTCACCAAAGAAATTGTATGCTTTCTTGAAAGGTCCCAGAGGCTGCCACTTCTCGGGGGCCACCTCCGGGGATGGTAATTCCTCGACTGGCAGCTCGGAATTCTCTTTATGCCAAATTCGGCCGTCAAAGGTGCTGTCAGCTTCTGCAGGCCAGGATTTTGATGCCCAGTCTAGAGTACCGTGACCGCACAGCACTTTGGCGTTGGGGAAGAAATTGCCGACGGGGAAGATGTGATCCCAATGGCCATGACTGATTTTTTTACACCAATCAATACATACATTCCTGTCTCACACGAGCGTGGTGATTTGAACATACCTAGCGACAATGTATTTGACATCTTTGGGATCTGCACCCACAGAAATGACGTCCTGCGCAGGGTCTCGCTTGGCGGGGATCGTACTGAAGACTTTGTGCTGGACTCTTTGGATTCGAGGTGGATACAAAGATAAGTCCTATTTGTTTCTATGCGTCAATCATTGTTCTTTTGCAATAATATAAAACTGGAAACGAGGCACAGATCCTTTGAGAACATACATGAGCAACCCCCAAATCAAACCAAAATTTAGTATTAGAGGGTGCATGCTGGATGAAAAATCTCCACGAGGTGGCGTAATTTTTGCCTGTGAGACCAGCAATGGCTGTTGATGCTTCTATCTGCATCCACCCGGTCTCAAAGGCCGCAATGGAGAGGACGGCATCGTCAGTCTCGGGGGTGGGGAGAGGGTTTGTTTGTTTATAGGCCATTTTGTCTGTTTTTGTGCTCAATCAGTCAATATAAATAAATTTGAATACTTGGTCTACCGATCAAAAACAACACAAGCTATTCCTTGCAGATTCCGACCTATAGTTATATTCAACCGCCCATTATCGCGGCTCGAGGGGTCGGCCCGGCTTGATCTGCAGCACCTACCAGTTGACATAAATACTCACCGGCCCGCCTGTGTCCAGTTCGAGGATGTGCGAGTACTTTCTTATTTTCAAAATTTGATCGAGAGTACGCACAATATGACAATCTCATTTCCATTTCCTGTTCCTTCTAGCAGCCCATTCGGGGTTTATAATATCCCTTTCGGGATATACAGTACTTCGGGAACAGTCAGTACCCCGTGCAGTAAAGATAGCAGCTTGGATTGTTCTTGACCTCCAATAGACGCCTAGGGTTGCCACTGCCGTCGGGAACTATGTGCTCGATCTAGATACCCTACTTCAGCATGGCATTCTTGCAGACCCGATATTGACACATTCCCTTGGCGATGTTTTTCTAAAACCATACCTCAATGACTTCGCCGCACTTCCAATCTCTGATCGTCGAACAGTCCGCGCGATCATCATCCATCATCTTACCACTG
The DNA here is from genome assembly GCF_001896365.1 of Talaromyces amestolkiae. Lineage (NCBI taxonomy): Eukaryota > Fungi > Ascomycota > Eurotiomycetes > Eurotiales > Trichocomaceae > Talaromyces > Talaromyces amestolkiae. Next base: position 1,401,167 of record NW_024468042.1, on the reverse strand, counting down.
CTGATTCTCCGTTGTTCAAAGACGAGTCTCTGCAGCAGAAGGCTTTCATTCCGATCCAAAATGTCACCATGCACCTGCCTATGCGGCTTACGGACTATACCGATTTCTACTCCTCGCTGGTGCATGCCGACAAAGTAAGATGATACAAACTCCTGAGGTAAAGCAGCCTTCTAACCACACAACGCCTTCTAGGCCGGCAAAGCAATGAACATCCCCATTCCACCCGCCTTCTACGAATACCCAATGGCCTACAACGGCCGCGTCTCTTCCGTCGCAGTTTCTGGCACAGAAGTCATCCGTCCCAAGGGTTTCTTCCTCCGCAATCCTAAAGACAAGCACGTCGAGTACCAAGCCTCTCAAGAACTCGACTTTGAAGTTGAAATGGGCTGTTTCATTTCCCTACCGGTAGCTCCGGGAAATGTGGTGAATGCCAAGGATGCGTGGAAGCATGTTTTTGGATACGTCCTATTGAACGACTGGTCTGCCAGAGACGTGCAGAAGTATGAAATGCATCCGTTTGGACCGCTTCATTCAAAGAGTTTTCTTACGAGTATCTCACCCTGGGTGGTTACGCCAGATGCGCTGAGGGGCAGTATTGCGAGGCCGGTGGAATCTAATTACTCGTCGGAGCTGTCGAGTCATCTACGAAATGATCCTGATAACCATGCGGGGTATGATATTGATTTTTCGGTGACATTATCTCGTCAGTATTCTTTCAATATCGTTTTCGAGTTGTATCTCCTCTGACTGATTTGTAGGCAAAAAATCAGACCCTGTCCAAATAGTACAGACAAATCTGACAGACGCCTACTGGGACTCTCTGCAGATGATTGCGTACCAATCATCAAGCGGCTGTGGCCTCAATACTGGCGACCTTTTGGGATCTGGCACGACTTCCTCCCCTGTAAGTTGACATTCATGCTATGTATTGAGGCCTGCAAATTCATTAACTTGTCTGCAGACTCCCCAAACAAGAGACTCCAATACTCCCTCAGGATGTGGATGTCTCTTCGAGGCAAATGCTTGTGGGGAACCGCTGCCGCTTGTCGCTGGTGAGAAAGTAGTATGGCTGGAAGATGGAGACACTCTTACGATTGAAGGCTGGTTTACTACTCCTGATGGGAAGAGGGCTGGGTTTGGCCCATTGAGTGGGTTGGTGCAGCCGACGAGGGAGGCGGTTTGAAGATTTTAGCTTAGATAAGAGCTATTATAAACTGGAGATATAAAGATCATATTGCTTATGTTGATTCTCAATATATCTGTGCATTTCCTAGTACATTTAGTGATAAGCCGGTGAATTCTAAGGCGCTGTATATAGATTATGTTGCGGCCTATAAATGAAGAAAACATGACATAGAAGCCCTCAAGCCCTATAACATCCAAGCATTTGGCATGAATTGTTGAAAGATAAAAAAAAAGCAAATTTCCACGTTACTTCCTGCACAGCATCGGGCTAGGCTTAGGGTTTTTACTCTGAGGTCGGCCCGGCCTAATTTCATCGGCCCGGCCATTTTGTCTTTGATAGGTCACACCAAGAGACAATGGTAGATAAACAAAAAGTATCAATTTTTATATTTGACTTTTGCTTACATCAGGTCTGCCTTTTCATCCGCCAAATTACATTGAATCGCCATGGCTCTTTCTGAACAACCTACATCGGTCTATACGCCGCCGCTAGGTCTTCGAACTTTCATGGACGATTTCCGCGAATCCATCAACAGATGGCACAATCTTCAGCTGAACACATACGACGATCTACATTCATTTTCTATAGGCGCCAACGGCCCAACCCGGAATCTGTTCTGGATGGGATTGTGGCGATATCTGGATATTAGAGCGTCAGTGCAACCCACTATTGCCATTGACGAAACCAGAGGAATTGCCACTTTTCCAGAATTTTACACGGATGCAAAACTGAACTTCGCCGAGAATCTTCTGTCGCAAGTAGATGGTAGCGAAAAGACGGCGATAAAAGTGCTGACTGAAGATAATCTATATTTGGATGGACCGGAACTTATCTCCTGGGGTCAGTTGAGAGACCTCGTGAGGCAATTGGCAGATGCACTGTCTGCTTCTGGCTTATCGAAAGGCGGGGTGGTGGTTGTTGTAGGAGGGAATAACAAGATGTCACTCGCCTTGATGCTGGCTACTGCGAGTCTAGGGGGAGTGTTCTCGTCATTTGGAACAGATTTAGGCGAAGGAGCATTACGAGACAGATTATCTCAGCTCAAACCACAATTCCTATTTACCAATACTAAATACAAATATAATGGCAAGACGCACAGCATCATACACAAAGTGAAATCTGTATGGAACAGTATCACCAGGGCTGCAAACTCAGAACTCATCACTACAACGCCGCCTGATGATATTAGTGAAAACTCATCGACAATCCAACTCAAGGATTTCGTCAGAAGAGGAACAGGCAAGCATCTTGAGTTCTTACAGGTCCCTTTCAACACACCGCTCTTCGTCATGTTCTCCTCTGGGACAACTGGAGTTCCCAAGGCTATTGTTCATTCCCACGGGGGTGTACTGATCAACCTCAAAAAGGAATATAGACTGCATTGCAATTTCGATGACACCGATGTCTATTTCCATTATACGGGCATCGGATGGGCGCTTTGGAATATCATGCTGGGTGCGCTGCTCTGTGGTACCACGGTCGTTCTCTATGATGGGTCTCCTTTTTATCCCAGTGCCCAAGAGTTTCTCCAACGCATTCTCTCCGCCGGTGTGACAGCATTCGGCGCCGGGCCAAAATATTTCTCTGAGCTACGGCGCATGAAAATAAATGCCAGATCCATGGCTAATAATCGACTGAAGATGCTTCTGAGTACCGGTGCCATTCTCACCCCATCGCTATCCTCGTGGATGGCCGAGTCCTTCGGTCCTCTGTGCCAGATTAGTTTTTCGGGCGGAACGGAGCTCTGTGGCTCGTTTGTCCATGGCACTGTCAGTCTACCGACATATCCTGGGGAGATCACCGTCAAAGCATTAGGAATGGCCGTCGACGTGTATTCTACATCGTCATCACAACAAGGCCCTGGTCGAGGTTTACCAGCAGGAGAAAGCGGGGAGTTGGTTTGTACAGAGCCATTTCCCAACATGCCGTTGCATTTTTTGAATGATCCTGAAAGAAAGAGATACATGAACGCATACTTTTCCCAAATTCCGTCCGTGTGGACTCATGGTGATCGCATGTCTATTTCTCCTCATACCGGAGGCATATACATCCTCGGTCGCAGTGACAGTGTACTCAATCCCGCCGGTGTGCGTTTTGGAAGCGGAGAAATCTATTCCATTCTCGAGAAACAATTGGCTGGTGATATCGTAGACTCGATTTGTGTAGGCCAGCAACGAGCAGTGGATGAAACGGAAAAGGCCATCTTATTTGTGAAAGTTTCATCGCCAATCTCTGATGATGAATGGCTGGGATTGAAAAGGAGGATACAAAAGTGTATAGCCAGTGGTCTTTCACTTCGCCATGTTCCATCTGACATATTTCGAGTATCTGGTATTCCATACAATATCAACGGGAAGAAGATGGAGATCCCGCTAAAGGCTGTCGTGTCAGAGGGGAGGCAAGCCTTTGAGAAGAGGAAACTCGCGGCTGAAGAGATAGCGGTTTTACAGGAGTACGTCAAGTATTATCAATATCCGGAGGGAAAGGCAGCGAGAGATGGTAAATTTATCAGGAGCAATTTGTAGTAATAGAACATTTTTCTATAAAATAGTGTTGCTTCTCCGTAATAGTTGAGAATAGAGGGTATTTTCCCTTTATAGTATGCCCACCGATGCCTAGGTGGAATACACGATTTATTATCTTGCCTTTACCTCGACTGCTTATTGTGAAGGCTTTGGAAGCGTTGTACCCCAACCAACTTTCCAATTTTGCCCACGAATGGGGGCAAAGAGCTCCTCAAGGGTCGGTTTGCTGCTTATCATTCCCTGGTCATACAGGGCGTCCACAAGTGCCTCAAGTGTTTTTCTATTCGGCTCAACACCATAAACCCATGCATCGCCTCCAAAAACTTCATCAATTTCGTCTATGGCCGTAGGTAACCATGGAACCATATATCTCAGAGCGTCAAGAAAGCGCATACGGATTCTTGCCACTTCCTTTGAATCATTTAGAGCATGGAAGAGGCTGGATGGAAGCCAGGGATGCTTATCAACCAGCTCCCGCTTCACGACAACTGTGTGCATGATGGGAAAGATGCCCGTTTCTTGAAAATATGCCTTCTCTACTTCTTTGAAGTCCGAGAATAGTCTCTTGACATGTTCCGCGGTTCTAAAACAAGGAGGAATATCGGCTCCAATTGTGGCAGCAAGATCGCCATCCTCAAGCATTTGGCTGAGCGACTTGTCACTCTCGTTTTGGACGATATTCACTGGCTTTGTCAGAGGTGCTACCTTCGGCTTTCCATATTGTCCGGCAGTCAGGAGGGAGCCCTGCACCCATTGTATACTATCGAGGTCGACACCATGTTGCTTGAGCACAGAGCGAATCCATACAGCCGCTGTTATGGTATAGAGCGGCACGCCTACTTTTTTGCCATTCAGATCTTTTGGCTCTTTGACGATATTGCTGTTCACTGCGATGTATCCATGGCGAAATGCTCGGGATGGAAAGGCCGGTAGGGCAACGAAATCGCGGTGGCCGGCCGCATAGCGGCATATGTATTCGCTCAAACTGAGTTCCGAGGCATCAAACTCTTTCCCGCCGACCATGCGGTCAAATATGTCTCTTGGGTGGCTCAAAGCGAGGAAATTAAGGTCGATTCCTTCGGGGACGACCTCTCCAGACTGGAGTGGCTGGAAGCGGTCATAGAGCATACCTGCAAAGGTAATAGGAACTTTCTGGGACGCCATGGCTGGTGAATTGATAGAGTACGATTCAGAAAGTGAGTTGGAGAAACGATACCAACTGGATTTTCCCACGGGGATGGCGTGGGAAGCTGTTCATCCACCTGGAGAAGAAGGTTTGCGCTATCTTCACGTCTGATCAATGAGAGGCATACTAAGATTGGTAGTGTACAATAGCACCTACAAACTCCTTGAACTAGGGGATAGAGCCGAAAATGCCTCAACAAATATTTCCTATTGCGATCTTCGAGGTAATGTCTTACCCCGCCTGGGGTTATCTCCCCGGGCCCCATGGGGTAAACAGTACTCCGGGCGTCTTCATTACAAGGAACCCTCGTTTGCGTGCGGAGAAGGCATTTCGACTTGCGAGCCTTGTTTTCACTAGCTCCAGAAGCTAGCAAGGGCAGCTTTCTTCCTTTGTAATCAGCGTTTGTGTATATGCATACACACTTCTTTGAAACATTAATAATACAAGACACCATCATGGCCGAAAAAGCTCACCATCTGCACGATGAAATTGCCGATGAGAATATCGTTAGGAGCAAGACTTCCAAATCAGGCATTGTCTTGCGMCCCCAGCCGTCAAACGACCCAAACGATCCGCTGGTACGCTTGTTCTTTTATCTTTTCTCGGACGAGCGAGACGAAAAAGCACACTGACAGATACAGAATTGGCCGCAATGGGAGAAGTACACGACATACGTCGTTCTCTGTTGGTTTACGTTTCTCTCCTTCATGAACTCTTCGGCCTTCACTGTTGCAGTTGTGGACATCGTGAAAGAATTTCACAAGACTTCCACAGAGGCAAGTTATTTGAGTAAGTTTGGCTTGCTATTACCGGGTGGATATCTACCTTTGTATTCGTTTCTAACACTACTACAGCGTCTCTGCAGGTGCTTGCAATGGGCTTCGGCGCTTTATTTTGGGTACGTTCTACTCAACCTCCCTTACCCAGGCTCCTCGCGCTGACGGTTTTCATGTTAGATGGCCATGACGAGAAAGATCGGTAAACGGCCTGTATATCTAGTTTCTATCCTTTTCCTCTGCGTCACAAACATATGGAGCTACTTTGCAAAATCATACGGCAATCTCCTTGCGTCGCGAGTCGTCGGCGGCTTCCTCACAGCAGCTTCCGATGCGCCGGTCCCCAGCGTGGCCGCCGATCTTTTCTATTTCCATGAGCGTGGCCATGCATTGATGATATTCAACATTGCTATTTCAGCAGGCGCCTTCTTTGGTCCCTTCATAAACGCCTATATCACTCAATATCTGGGGTGGGCCTGGATGTGCGGTGTTATGGCAATCGCATCGGGTGTGACATTTATCGTGGCGATTGCCCTTATCAAGGAGACAGCATATATTCTTCCAAACGGCGTACGAGATCTCGACCGGTCTGCAGAGACATATCCACCGAAGAGAAGTTGGGCTGCATCCATGTCCTTGACCGGGGGAGTCGACCCAGAGGCTTCCTTTTTCAGATGGGTGTTTGAATCTGTACAGCTCATGGCATATCCACCTATCTGGGTTAGCGGACTCACAGTTGGGGTGTTTATCGGATGGTAAGTAGTCTGCACATATCTTGTGAATGGCTGTTGCTCATCATACTGTAGTAATATTGCGCTTCAATTGACCGCCTCTCAGACCTTCACGGCTCCGCCCTACTCATGGGCGCTACATAGTGTCGGCTTACTGTCACTGTCTGGTTTCACAGGCTCTGTGATCAGTTTCTTCTTTGGTGGTTACCTCATCGACTGGCTGGCGATTCGATCAATCAAGCGTCACGATGGGCATGCAGAGCCTGAGTATAGACTGCCAGCCATGATAATCCCGGCTGTCATTGGTCCTATGGGACTGTTAACCTTCGGACTCGTTATTGCGTATGGGAAACCTTGGGCTGGTGCAGCTATCGGGTATGGCATGCAAGGATTTGGCGCGACAGCCGCTGCAAACATTGCAGTCACATATGCTGTCGATTCTTATCGTCTAGTAAGTATAGCGCCTACGATAGTTATCTCGATCTGACCTGTCATAGGTCGCCGGAGAAACGATCGTGATTATATTCATTCTTCGGAATGTGATTGTCTGCCTCATCTCAACTTATATCTCGAAGTGGTTTCAGAATCAAGGCAAGAAAGATGCCTTTGGAGAATTGGTCGCTGTTGCCTATATTATTTTGTCATTCTCTTTAGTCATGTACTTCGTCGGGTCTCGCATTCGACGATTTACCATGACATATGGCCCTATGGCCAAGCACAGACTGTACTGAGCGTAATCTATTCAAAGAATTAGATAGCAATACTTCTCATACACCATATACACCGCTGGTGGTGGCAATGTCGTCCTATATTTGGAGTTGTGACAGGATCACTTTACCGCTATCCCGAATATGGTAAGCGCAGTGTCAACATCTGCTTCAACTCATCTACTTGAGCTTCAGCAGAGGAACGGTCAAGTATGGCTTCCGGCAAGATCATCGCTGGTTTCTTTAAGTATGCTTTCGATTTGATAGCAGCCGCCGTGGGGTTGTATGCGGTATTGCTAGCGCTGCTCACCATACCTATATTTCAATCCCATGTGGTGTACCTACACGCCTTTCAAATGACATGGTTTAAGGATCTCAATGTCCCCGAGAATTTTGGCTTCCTCAGGAATCAAGTCACTCCGTTCTCAATTAGGACACCTGACGGCGAACGTCTGTACTCTTGGCACATTCTTCCAATAGAATTGTATCGCAAGCACGAAGAATCTCTAATCGCAGAGCCAATTGGGTTTGTCTCGGACATCACGTCCAGACTTGCATTTCAGCTGCTGCGCGACGATCCCGACGCTCGTTTGATTCTTCATATGCACGGTGCTGGGGGAACTGTCGGTTCAGGATATAGAGTTCCTAATTACCGTGCATTGTCCGCAGGTCAACCTGGCAAAATTCATGTCCTGACATTTGATTATCGTGGATTTGGACGAAGCACTGGTTCCCCATCTGAGAATGGGCTTATAATAGATGCACTTACAGTCGTAGACTGGGCTGTCAAAGTCGCTGGTATCCCTCCCTCTCGAATCCTTATCTTCGGTCAGTCTATGGGAACCGCAGTTAGCATTGCTGTGTCTGAGCAACTTGCATTGCAATCTCCTCCAGTAATTTTTGCAGGCACTATTCTCGTTGCGCCATTCGTCGATTGCGCGACGTTGGTCTCAACTTATCGAGTAGCAGGAATAATTCCACTCCTCTCACCGCTCGAGAAGTTCCCTACGCTGTTCAACTACCTCCAACGCTTTTTACGGGATAAATGGTCAAGCAAAGACCGCATCGCGCAATATATCCGTTCCAACGAAGTTAACAGCGAGAAATACCGCCTCACGATTATACATGCTCAAGATGATTACGACATTCCGTGGCATCACACTGAAGTAGTCTTCTGGTATGCAGTTAACGCTTCGATACCGCGTGGAATAAGCTATGAGGAACTCGAAAAGAAGAAGTTAGACTCAAAGGTCGATCTAGGGGCTGCCGGCTCAGTCATGGAATGGAGAACGGATAACAGTGTGATTCGAGAGGAAATACTGAAAACTGGCTTGCATGATGTTGTCATGGGTTATCCGGTTGTCACGATGGCTGTGATGCGTTCTTTCGAAGCGGCAGATCCGTCATTCACATGTTAAATTAGATTATATATACAGGTGATTTGGTAGGATATCTACACATCCAAGTGCCTTTCGTGCTTCGCGCTGGTCTGCCTGTGATGAGATTGACGGATATCGGTACATTTTGTAAAGGACTATTGTCTATTGTTGTCTCAAGGTAGGATAGTACTTTCCGGAAGATATTGGAAGTCGCAGAGTAAGCCATGTAATGCCAATCTTCTTGAGTCATGGTGTCCAGCAAAGTAAAGCATCGGCTCAAAGCCAGTCCGCATAATGTCCACTATCTAGATCTATATGCACAATACAATACTATTTTAAGCACGCAGCCATATCCTCAACAGCTAATATGTTTAGAAATCAAGCTAAAGTGACTCGCAATCTACCGCCTTACAATAAAAGCAGTGTCAAGTGCGGCCAAAAACGACGACGCTTTCACCAGGACGGACATATGTAATAATCTTCGTCCTGGTGAAATGGGGGCCATTTTCCGCTTCCCGCTTTGTCACGGACTTGGAGATCCATCTTAGTTAAACAGCTCTGTGTCGAGGTACGCTAGGCTTTGTTGAGCCATATAAAGGTGTGGCCCAGTTCGGCTTAGCAGCTCCTCATCCTTATGTGTGACAGTGTGTATGGATCCCAAGGTCCGAGTCTGAACATAGTGGCAGATATGAAAGGTCAGATAGAGCCGGCATGAAATAGATCATGTCGGTGGACTATTGATATGATCTGTCACAGCGATTGTATTGTGCTGTAACACGTTGGCCAAACTTTTCAAACACTTGTCATGTGAAATTCCCCTTGATCTGCTGCCCGAGTGTTGCGCAGCGAGACTCAAATATATCAAGCCAGGGCATCCGACGAACATCTACCATGATACCTTTCCATGAGGCCAGTCTATGCTTCTTGATAACACCAACTATCATCCTCATGGCAAGCTCATGGTATTGGTCACTGGTTTCGCCGATACCACACAGTATGAGAAGCCAAAGGCGGACGATTTGCAGGTGAGAATCCTTACTCCAGATACTCTGCAAATCAGTATCCTCAGATAGTATGTTTAGCAATGCTGAGACACGTGATCTGGAAGTCCCAGGATAAGAGCGGCATCTCCGCTTCACTTCAATGATCCAAATGGTAGAACCGAGTCGTATGGCCTCTGATATCATGTCGGAGCGTTGCACCCGCTTCCCTGATATCGCTGGTTGTTGCTGCAGAAGGTAGTAGGCGACCGGATTTATGAGAAACCCCATTCGCTCTTCATCATCCCAGATAGCGTCGCCATTGGTGGCTAGCTCGACACGCAGAACTGTAGCGAGCGCATTGAGATCCGCTATGCAAGACATCACGCTTGTCAGCCGAGTGTCCTGCTTGATCTCACCGTTCATAAGGCTGAATAGCGGAGCAGGAAGCGTGTCTGGAGTCAATTGATGGTTTACATTGGCGCTTGGCATTGCCGTGCAGAGGGGAAAGAGTGGTTTCGTATCACACACTAAGGCAACTGTAATGTCCGTCCTGTGATGCAAACATCAACACCATGTGTCTTTCAGATTATTGTGTTTGTCGCGGATCCATACCATGAAATCATGGCCATTAAGTCCGGTTTAGCCTCTAAGTTMCYCCMCCCGCCTCTTGCCTCAACAATCATGCGCATGCCCTTGACATGCACCATCGCTTGGTCAAAATCCAGGTTGATTAACTACTTCAAACTCAGCTACGTTCTCAAACAACAGCTCGCTATAAGGGATGAACCTTACATTATAGCATACGATAGCCAGCACAGCACTGAGAACATTATCAGACAATGAGCTGCTGACATTGCAACTAGCAATGGTTGATTCGATGCACTGAATTGTTGTTAAAGAGCGCTCTAATGCAAGAAATTGGAGACGTCTCGCTGAAGCACGGTACAGTGGGACCAGAAGATCGGGCGAGATGAAAATTTGACGGTAGTGCCAGAGAAATGCGGATTGCCTGAATGCAAACGGAAACCAGAATGTTTCTGTCGAGCGAGCTATGAAACAATATTCAGCAAGTGGTGAACAGTGAAAGGTTCCAACTAAGCTGTAGGTAATTTACCTGGACTCGACGCATTCTTTCCCGCCATCATCATCAGAGTGAACCCATATGCCGAATAAGAATCCTCTCCCCATTCTTTTTCAAAATCGGACAGCGCATCTAGGACAGACGGCACGGGTGACATCGCGGCGTACTGTGTCGTAGGCTCTAGTGCAACGGTGTTCGGCAAGACAAGATCATTCGATAGAGCTGGCAAACGGATATTGTCCTCGTTTTTCGAATATCCGCCATTATGAGCTCTCGGCTGTGTCGCCAAAGCCTCGGTTGACTGCCATTCTCTAATGACGAATGGTAGCTTCTTCGGCCGCTTTCTCCGGGATTTGCCAATCTTGACCATGACATGACGACGAATCTCGGAGTCGAGCGATTTGTTGGGACGTGAACTAAAGCTGGTGTCACCAGCGTGCACGAAGAGAAAACGTTCTTTCCCCGAGAGCTCCATCTTCAGCTGTTGTCGTGCAGAATTGAGTCAAGGGGATTAGGACGAGGATTTGGGGAAAAGGGCATTCGAAACGGCGGAATTACGTTGTGTCAGAGGAAAATCCCTCAGACGAGTGAATGAGGCTGAATTAGCTGAAACTCACCCTTATCATCTATATCACATCATAGTTTCGAATTCTCTACTAGATTGACTTCCCAGAAGAATACTTGTCAAAGGGAGGGCTTCTGATAGTGGGGAACAGGATGATTGGTAATAGTATTGTCTGGGGGGACTAAAATGAACCTTAATCATCGATCTTTGCCGCTTTTGTGCACCGTTTGCCGTTTCTGACTAGTCAGTTTAGATAGCTGTGGTCGAGAATTGTATTTGCCCTTACCTTTTTTGGATCATAAAGATCTTAGTAAGGCAACATCGGAGTTGGAGTTCATTATTAGGTGCATAACATGGCGAATATTGAGACATCTACGCTAAAATCTATTACATGTAATTTGATATGAAAAACCCTTGTAATTTCAATTTCATGTACTGAAGGTTCATCCAGTAATTACAGGGGTACTAGTTCCACGACACAGATATCAGTCGAGGGTTGTGAGACAGACTATTCTCGAAGCATCAATTAGGAGGTGAAAACATGTGCTCTTCTTTATACTGCTTGTGCCCGTTCATGCAATGGATTTATGCTGTCAGTCAACTACCTGCAAGCCACTCACAAACTCACTCAGGTTCCTTCCACGCACTCCGCCTAAGCCAATCTTCGAAGGAAGTGGCCCTGACCCCTAACTCCTCAAACGTATCGTTCATCTTCGAAGGGTCCATGGCTCCGAAGCAAACCTTGTTCGCTGGCGTTAGAGAAGCCCATTCCATCATCTTCTGTGCATCCAATTTAAAGGCTGGGCCAACGAACGGGGCTGTCATCTCGCCAAACTTTTCAGGGCTAATGGGATCATGAACAGCAGGCTGCTCTGTGACCCTTGTGAATGTCTGGGCCATTTCTTCGGGGGTAATGAGGGGGCTCATGACGAGATACGTCTTGCCTGCAGTCACGTCGAAGCCCAGATCGAAGACCCCTGCGTGGTCACGGTTAGTACTATCATTCAGGACCGGTCATGCTCTGGAATACAAAGTGGTGCGCAGAAATAGTGTGGGAAATGGGATTAGGTTATGGGCGCGTATGTGACTTACGTTCAGCAAAGCGTCCCATGTCGTAACTTGGGTCAGTCCACTGCGCGACCTGTCTGCTGGGAATGGGCATGCGGAACTCAACCACACCGTCCGCTGGTTCAGGTCTGTATGTTAGTCGCAAACTTCTCAAATCGTATGCCATAAGCCAATGACAGAGTAGATGCAAATATCACTTACAGCGGCGGCGAGTATACTGAGGCCATCTTAAATTTGTGTAAAAGAAACCTGCGTGAGAGAACATCAACAGTCAGACTTGGATTGTCCTTGGATTGAATGTAAACAAGGTTTATGAGGATCACGAACCAGGAATAAGACAAGTCACGCCGCTCAAATGCTCTTTTGCGATCATTTCAATAGCATGCTTGTTGTTCATGTGATGAATACCGAGAAATTGCCCGCGGGTTACCTCATCCATGTTTGGCAGGCTGCTGAAGACAAAGTGCTTGACGCCAGATTCTTTGGCTGCCAGGACCATGTTGCGGCCTGCCTCGATCTCGTGGGCCATTTCCGCCTCGTCCACCAAGACCTTGCCATGATAGATCTCGGAGGTGACAGCGAAAACACCATAAGCACCAGCAAACGCCGAACGTAGGCTGCTCTGGTCATAAGCGTGACCCGAGACAAGGTTGAGACGGTTTGGCTCAGGCTTTCCAGAGCACTCATCTAGAAGGTTTTTGGCCCGAGATGAGTTAACATCGCGCGTTAAGGCGCGGACGTGATAGTTCTTATCAGAGGCTAGTAGAGCTAGGACAACGCCTGTGCCCTGGTTGCCCGTGGCGCCAGTCACGACAATAATGCGAGACGGCATTACGTTGAGCTTGCAGATTGTTCTTTGTTCTTTCTATTAGACTGAGGAACAAGGAAGGGTGAGAAAATCCGAAGGCATTAGATTCGGAATTTCAGACCAGACCCTCGATTTAAGATCTTTCGCTTCCGCAGAATCTATAATCTAAACCTTGGACCAGCCGCGACGTGCGTATACACGAAGTATCGAAGCGTTTGAGTTCCGTCACTCAGCTTGAATGTTCCTGTGGGTCGACGACAAAGTGGGATTTGGTGCGCAGACGTTGCACAATCGAATTGGTCATTGATGAACCGCCCAAGTTAGCAACACCAGTCTTGGGATCCTGGAACCCCTTCTTCCCCATCCACGCCGAGGAGTCTAATATCTACCAGGAATTCTACGGCTGGCCCCAGGTTGCCGAGACTGCTAGGAAGGCTATTGCTAGCATGATGCATTCGAGTGAGCTCGGCAACGACTTACAGGTCCAGCAATTCTGCTACGGACAGTTGATCAGCTTGGCGCATGTAGCCGATTTCAAATCAATGGTGTAAGCATTTGATTGATAATCGTCCAGCATCTAATTAACATTTATATGCGGCTGTCACTAGTCAGTAGCCACGGTCCACTTTGATCTGTCAATCGTTCCCATTCTTGGTGACCATTAGCCCTTTCCGGCAACGGGCCGAACGACCAACCGTAAGCGCTCCATGAATGGAACCAGATCAAGGACAAACAGAGCCCTGTTAGCCTAAGCTGCTTTGGTGACACCGTTTTCCCTTGGAGGCAACGCCGACTTGAGGAAATTGCATTCGCTGTATTGTCAAGATGCAGGGCGATGAGTTGTAGCCCACGCATGATCTCATGATTGCTTACATTGAGAGCCCAACAGGATAACACGGCAAGAAAATGCGTATAAATATGAAGAAGAGCCGCTGTTGAATGGGAAGGTTGAGAACGTGCAAGCAGATTCATCAGATTTGCGACCTCTCTGTTGATATTGTTCTGCGCGACCTAAGCGCTGCACAGTTCTTTTGCCTTTGTTGACTTCATTGTCCCAACAGTCTACTCATCTTCGCCGATCATGATTACGCTATACTGCGAGGGAACTCCCAACCCTCTCAAGATTTCCATCGCGCTGGAGGAATTGGGCTTGGAGTACAAGGTATGATGTCGGGTAACATCTTCCAACGCCAGAGAAAGGACTCCCTGACGCAGTCCTTGTATAGGTCCGCAAAATCAATCTCTTTAACCACGAACAGAAAGAACAGTGGTTTCTCGATATAAACCCCAACGGCCGCATTCCAGCTATTGTCGACACGGACGAGAATGGTCGCGAGCTGAATATCTGGGAAAGTGGTGCAATCTTGCAGTATCTTGTGGACCGGTACGACAAAGACCACAAGATCTCGTATCCTCAAGGCAGCAAGGAATACTGGCAGATGACAAGCTGGGTAGGTTTTGCCTTTCATCGTCACCTCGAATTTTGAAAGGGCAAATTCTAATCTGGAATTCCACCAGCTCTTTTGGCAGGTGAGCGGTCTCGGCCCCATGCAGGGTCAAGCAAACCATTTTAAAAGTATGTTTGGGAGACAATGGGACGAAAAAGATGACACTGATCTGAAATGAACAACAGTGTCCGCTTTCGGCGACTATCCGTACGCCTTAAACCGCTACGTCAACGAAACACGCCGTCTCTACCGCATCATGGATAAGGCCCTTGCAAACAATCCTTCCGGATATCTCGTTGGTGATCATCTGAGCATTGCCGACATCGCTATCTGGCCATGGACAACTGCGTACAGTAAGAAATCTACTCGATTCGATGGAGTCCGAGTCTTTACGGTAAATACTGACGGCACGCATCATAGAGTACAGTGGCCTATCCCAGATTGATGAATTCCCTCACGTTAAGGATTGGATGTATAGACTCCTCGCACGTCCCGGTTTTGAGAAGGGTCGCAACGTGCCGAGTCCTCATCTTTACCTCCAGCTCAACGAGCTGTCAGACGAAGAACTGACGAAGTTGGGGAAGGAGAGATCAGGATGGATTCAGGAGGCTATGAAGCGCGATGCAGAATGATCACAAGGCCATCTGTTTATTGGTAAGTTACGTACACACCGGCTCTCCTAAATAGAAAGCAAACGTTTCCTCTTTATAATAGCAAATTAATTCGTCTTCTCTGATATAGAATGCGTCCACTCTCTCAATATTACAGTTGAGCTCTCCATCCATTGGTTTCAGTAATGCAAAGCCAACAGACATAGAATAAGTGGTATGCCGTTACAATGGGCTTGTTCTTGGGGGATAGCTACAACGCTATGTCTAAGAGCACTCAGTTTTTAGGAGTAAAGATGACCATAAGACGTCTCGATGGAACTAGCTGCTTTAATCTGCACCTGCAAGTCGCTAGTTATACTAAGCCACACAATTTAAAGGTTGCTCTATCTGATAGTACTCAATGATTCTTTTCGTGGTGTGAGAATATCTATTATCCCAGATGTTCTTTCGGTTACGTCGCCTTCCAATACATTAACCTAGAAAAACCCCAAGCTAGACAAATCTTTCATAATCTCCTTTGCATCCTTCTTCGCCTCAGCTGCCTGCCCAGCTATGATGCTGTTCGGCATTTCCGGTTCCTCCTCACCATGTTGCAGAGCAAGCAGCAAAAGACCACCGACGGCCACTAACAACGACACACCCAACCACGCGAATACCCTTGCATAGGAAACACTAGCCCTAATCCTCGAAATCACAGGCGCCGCAATCGACATCGTACTCGGCGCAATAGTCGTATCATCAAAAGTCTGATGAAACGAATCCCAGGCCGCTAGATAAGCCTGACGAATAACATTTTCAACGTACAAATCGAGGTTATCCCACGTCGGGATTTGGGAAGAGTTCATAAGCGCGATTTGGGTTAGAAGGTCGGGCAGAAGCCAGAATGCTTCTTGGACCCATCGATCAGGCTCGAAATGGACTTGGTCGAGGGGTGTCTGGTCTTCGATGACTCGGGATGATGAGATGTACGTGCTCAGTGGGCTCGTGGTTACGCCGGCTGTGAGGGTAATGTTGGCGAAGATGTAGCATGTTCCTAGGCCCCAAGGGTAGAGATACTGTGGAATGCTGCTGTTGATGTTGAAATCGCCAAAAGGACTCTTGAAGCTCGCGCAATTTTCGGATGCGCCATTACCAAAAACGAGGCCCAGGCTTTGATTACCGGAGACGATGGTTGGATCATGAAAGCCCGTCTGCGAGGAGTTCCAGAGTAAATCCGGATCAAAGAGGATTGCGTGACCAGGGCTCGTGAAGAGGTCCAGACTTGTGTTCACTTGGCTAAGCGACGGCGCAAATGAGAGAACATCGTTGGCCACCGTACTCGAAATCTGACTCGCCGCTGTTGCCCACACGATATTTTGGAATTTGATGCATGGTAGGGTAGAATTTGTGAGCGTCGAGTTGGTGGGGAGACCATCATTGTTGCTGCTGACGACGTGCCGGCATCCATTCCCAGTCAGAGAGGTCCCGTTGCTGCTGGAGATGGTCGAGCTGTCGGACCATGCGAGGCTGGCAAGCCCCTGCGCTTTTGCGAGTACGTATTGCCTCGTTGTAACAGATGTGGCGGCGTAGCCTGGGTATTGTTCCCATAGGACAGCGCTTGCGGAAGGATCCGTGGAATTCACTAATACATTCGCGCTTCCGGGGACGGAAGTTGGGTTCCAGTTTATCGCACCGGCGAGGAGAGGTGCGATGAACGGTTGAGGGAATATGCTGAGCAGTATCGCAAGAACAACCCAGCTCCGGATGCCTCGTGGGAGTGGGAATGGGTATCTGAAGCATGGCGGTAGTTTATATTTTGTCATGAACGAGAGCTGCGAAGTACTGAGCTTTGGGTTGCCGTTGTGCGTCAAGAGATACGCGCATTTCCAGATTGCGATTGCTGCCCAGGAAGTAGTAAAGAATTTGGTGATGACCAAMCCCGCCGAAACAAGCGTTGTTATGTCGGAAACCCGGAGGTGGAGAGTACCGTCGGAATATCGAGGTGTTGTGGTATCGATAGCATCGTAGTTATTGATAGCTAAGGCTATGCTTAAGGACAGTGCGATGCTACAAATTGTATGCGCGAGGAGAAGTAACCAGCCTTGAAGTGCCCACGTTAGTGTTGACCTTTTTCGGGGGTGATTGGCAGACTCTGAGTTGTCTTTTTTTATGTTTGTAGGCGTAAGAGCGAATGTCTCTGTGGGAGTTTGCTTTTCAGCCATGCTGAAGACAAAGAGCACTCTTGATATTCAGTGGTGATATATGACCAGCAGCAGACAATTATTACCTGATGTGTTTAGATCTGGGGGAAAGTCTCTTGAAATTTTGGAGCCGCGGTCTAGGGTCTTCAGGAGAGGGCTGGAGAGCATTTGGAAAAGCCGACATGATAACTAGCATGATTGGGGCCATGTATGTTCTGACATTTTCCTGAGTAATGATACAAGGGCAATACAACACATTACACAGAGTCTTATGAACTAAGGGCACATCAACTACGAGTATAATATGTTATATGCAGCCTGTCATTTGTCAAGGCAGACATACTAATCTATCAATATCGATGTCTGGACTTATGCATATTGCATGGCCGTAGTGCTGGTGACACCACCGCCATTTATTTTGCGGACAGGTTCCTCAACCACTCACGAGCTGTTGTCAGCAAGCCACAAGGCTCCAGATATGGACATCATACTCTTTGCTATTGAGGAGGTTTGAAAATAAACGGAATCTATCCAATGAAGTTTAAGCATGTATCATGCGTCGGTTGTTCTTTAATATCTCACTTTGGCTATGGATATCAGTAAAAAGAACGAAAACTACACTATACCATTAGCAGACCAACAGGGACAAATAGATATGTGAATAGCACTTAATATTCGAGGCTGGCTGATCTGATTTCCATTCTGGTCTAGGTGCAGAATGGCATCTTTACACCAAGTCATCTCATAATAAGAGCCTCACGCTCGTACCGTTGTCCAACGAAACCTAAGTCCAGAGTGGGCACTAAAAGTCTTCGCAAACGTTGTTACTGGCGTATGTTATGAAGATTAATTAAGTTACAGTATGGCCTTAAGATGTAATTCAGAACATCAAATATATTAGTGATAATACATAACACGAGATAGAGGCAGAACATCTAGCAACCCTCGACAAATCGCGAGGAGTTAGATAGGAAAATAGAGTAGTGTTGTAAAAAAAAGTAGGGAGGTGCGATAATATTCAAACTAATCGTTGGTCTTTGACCTCCCTCCATCCCGCATCCCGGCGCACCGCTGCAGCCGCTAACTAAACTATCACTTGGTAATTATTAATTACATAGTTATTTTTCGGAGAGGTGGACAGGTCGCTTGGGATTTACCAGCACGTTATAGGATGAAATGTTCAGCCTAGTCACGTACGCTTCAAATTGGCCAAATCTGCATTCTGCGTCCAATTTGAAATCTGCCGAGACTTGCAGCTAGCTAGTCATTTCATTTGAACTCCGATCTCACTAACTACTGCCTTTCTTGTTCACGATTGGTGATAATCCGCGAGCTGATAGCTGTTAGTTCGGCGGGAAGGATTTGTGACAGCTGGCAATGGCTCTACGTTCCCGTGATATCAACACCAGACGTCTGAGCTGGATAGGGAAAGGCACGCCTTGCACAGAGATTTACATCAGAAGCGAAAACCAGAGCTTTTACTTAAATTCTTCCTTTTTCCTCTTTGTGCTTAATATCATCTGTCGACAGGCACCTCTTGCTCGAGATGGTTGGCTAGAATAGCGTTCTCAAACCAAGCTGGTGAATGTGATCTATACAATCTAGGAATACACCTGGAAATTTTCTTTGATCTGAAGGAATTGCTGTCGAGTTGGACTACACTGACAGCCGAGGAATTAGCCCTAATGTCGAATTCCCACGAAAATGACCGCCACGTCTAAATCAAAAAACGAGGAGGAACAGAGATTACGTTAGGGGTTTCAGACTTTGAATGGCAAGAATGCACAGTCAGTCGATGGGGACGTTTGATTCATAGTGTTTCGGTTTCAAATTATGGGATTTTGCGGGCCTTGATGGAGTTTTCTTAGAGTGCAACAAGTGTACATGAATGCTTTAAAAATTGAACTATATTTGAGGACTATGATGAATGTGAGAACTCTATGATATACCGATCTCAATTTTACATATATACGCAGAACCCATTTGGAGTTGGTTATATTTTGATGGAAAGCTGGATGGGAAGCCCCTGGATTGGCGGGCGGCAACTCCACGGCAGAAGGAGAAGGTCATGCATCAGTTGTTTGACAAAATTCTTGAGATTGAGAAGCGTCCCTTTCAAGCGATGGGATCATTATTCTTCTCGGCGGAAGACTCTATAGACATTCGAGGTCTCGCACACTAATCGACATGGCAGATTGGAAAAGGTCCGCTTGGTCCATTCTCTTCCTTTCTAGAGGGGTCTCAGACTATGCTTGAGTCCTACCTTGCAATGATAGCCAGTGGTGAGATTGATCCCTGCTGTACAGTAAAGACCTATCTTGTCCATCGATTCCGCCAGGTTATTGTTGGAGCTCTCTCAAAAAATAACTCACCAGGTGATAAATTCTTCGTCAAGCACCGCGATGACAAGGGTGACCACATCCGGGTTGATCACGACTTTGATATCGTAGGAATCATAGACTGGGAATGGACTCAAACCGTCTCAAAGGCGGAGGCATTCTGTTCTCTATGCATGATGTGGTAGGTGAGCGAGTTCTACAACGGCTCTAATGAACTAGCTGCGGATGAATTGCACCTAGCTGCCTTATTTCAGGAAAGGGGACGTGAATATCTTACCAGCTATGTTCTGAAGGGCAGAAAGATTCAAAAGATTTTTAATTGCTCTTGGGCCCGAGAGCTCTTTTCTAGATATGCAGACACTCTCATATCTTTTTGCAGGGCTCCAGGAAGCTTTCAACCTCAAATATGAGGGCTAAGAGACGTGGAAAGGCAAGGCTCTTGTGAAATGGAAAGATGGCGAGTTGCTCCTCAACTTGTTGACTTCGAATGCCATGTTTCATGTACCAATTAATGAAAGGGCGAGGTAAGAGGGGAGTTGTGCTTTTCAGTCAGAACGATTCCGAGAATAAATGTATCTCATTCACTAACTAAGGATAAAGATATTGATAAGAAATCAATGTTGAAGGGCAAATCCACCTATTTGGGCTCAGGGTCGTTTCCAGCGTTGTTCCCTGCGTCGCCGTAAAAGCACAAATCTCAGGGATTTTCGTCGGTATCGCAATGATATCTGGTGGCGACGATGTTCTTCAAATTATCTGACTAACTCTCTTGATGTCTGTCACACTACTCAACCCAGTCGTAGCCCTGGTGTTAATTATTTACGAACTCACGCCTTCTCTACCACAAATTGGGTGGCATCAGCGATGGGCCCAGCGCTTGCATACACCCTAGTGTGATAGCTCTCATCAAAGTCCACCTTCCAGTACATGTGCCATAGTGTTCGGATGACAATAATATTGCCGTGACGAATCACATCCTTGCTCCCAGTATCGGCAGGATTATACGGGAGAAAAGTCTCGCGTTCGTCTGCTTGGTCCCAGCTGACACCCCAATACAGGAACCCGCCAGAATCTTTTACACAGGATAATACAGTGTCGTTACCAATGCTGCTATCAACATGCGCGAGTCGGATATTTCCGTTGGCGCCACAGGAGTCAGCGTCCAGGTTTCCACTGAATGGCCACGTCCACGCTGAATTCTTCCGACGCTCCCGTATCAGGAAACGAGTGTTGTCTGAAGGCTCGTCAACGACGGTCAGGAGACTCAGCTTTCCGTTACCAGGAGGCTGGATATCCACGGCGAGGTAACGCCCATCCAGTGTCTTGAGTCTAATAGAGTTCAGATAATCGATTTCTGCACCAAGAGGGATGTCAGGGCTTTGCGCAAATTTATTCAGCCGAATGACATAGTGAATGCCGGCTTGGTTCCATCCTTCATTGACAAAGTCACGTTTGACAATACCCAAACCGGTAGATCTGTGCGTGACCCATTCATTGAAGATTGGTGCTGCTCTGCTGTCGCAGTCGCGAGGATGATGTCCAGGAAGGTAAGATCGCTTTGGAGTGTCTATGAGCTGGGTTATCCAAAGCTTCTCCTTCTTCCGTATTTTGAGAGCTTGATCCAGCCAGTCTACAATCTCCTGTGGCGATTTGTCCTCATAGTCAGCAGACCAGTTATCTCGAATGTCTGCCGCTTGCGGGGCCCAGAGCTTGTCGCAGTAGTAATGCGTCGTGTCGCCATTGACCGTCTCATCCTCGCCCCATATTATAATGAACTGCTTCCCGTCTTCCTTCAGCTTAGCCCATGTGAGCGCCTTGTTGTAAGATTTGCCATCGGCGGCCACGTGTGCGGTTGCAAATGCATCTTCTTTTCCGTCTCCTAGGATTTTAATCAACGTGTCCAAAACGTCACTAGCAATGTCATCTGAGTGATTGAAGTCGAGGTCGAGGAAGATGAATTCGGATTTGTGAGCGTTGGCAAATCCCTTGATCTGATTTAGAACAGTCTCGAATGTCTGGAATGTAATGATATTATGCTTCATGACCAATAGATTCGCGGAACGAGTGATCCTCATATCGAAATACCGAGACCCTGCCAGGAGCTGGTCGGTGTAATTCCCACTTTGGCAGATGCTGCCAGCGGCGTCATGTATCGGATCTAGAGCTGATGCATATGGATATGCAGAGGCATCATGACTGCAGGGTATGTATGAATCGATCACATATTCACTGGGTTCCAGGTACTTCATCCAGTTGGAAAGGTCAAGGGCAGAAGCCATGATTAGAAACGATGGGCAAACGTTGTTTACAGGTTGATTCAATGAGTAGGTGATTTTTCAGATTTGATTATCAGCTTAGAGAGAAACAGCTCACTGGATTCGAATAATTTACAGGAGTTTGGAAGTGGGTTTAAAGCCTTTTATATTTGAACAACCTATTTTTGTGTATTAGTAGAGTCTTGAAGAGAACCTCTATACAAGCCCGTTTCGGGAAATCCAAGTTTCTAAAAAGGCTGGCTGGCTGAAAAATGCAATATCTCAAGATTTTTGAACCTCATGGAGAACAGAAAGGGTTCTGTTTTTCAAAGGTATGGATGTAATCCGAGTCTCTCTGATGTGATCAGATACGGTTCTACACGGCTCGCGCATCTTAAATACCAATCGAAGATAAGTTGGCGTTGTAGTTTTCAGAATCGCCCAATAATGCTCCTCGCCCTGTATTTCCTCGAGTGACTGACTATATAGAACTGATCACACGATAGCTATAAGAACTACTCTTTGGCTTTTGGAGGAACATGTTCGTATCGACCAAACCTTATTCTGACTGCTTCCTCAGCTGAAAAGTGCAAACCAAAGCCCGCAGAGCCAAGGCCATTGCAAATGGTAGTCTGAGCTGAAAGCTCATACTGAATATTCTTGTCCAGCCAGCCCAATATCTGCTTCGGGCTCTGCATGGTGGCTTCCGCTCAAATCATTGGTAGGTCCTCAGCCCTGATCCCCTTTGACTTAAACTTTCCCTGAACCCCAGGCCTGTGCTGCCACGCTAGTATCGATCTACAAATGCACTTGGTAAGTTGGGTTAGTAGCCTTGAAGGCCCACGCGCTCTCATGTACGCCACAAAACTGTAGATACACAATCCCCGCAAATGAACAGTCTTCATAAATGTGGCATCTCGTACAAACCTGTGGCGCTGTGAAATGCGGTCGAGATCACATAATTGGGACTTGGAGATAGTCACATCGATCAAGAAGAATTCTGGTGCAAACACTTGGGTTTTTCAGTTATCAGTACACTCATTTCAAGTAGTTAGTATGAGGACAAAATGCCGAGGCTGGCTGTCAGACATATAAAACTTTGTCCATACGGAGTAAATAAGTCTCTTTACAAGTAGGAGCAGCCACCTGAAGTCTATCTAGGCTTGATAACTTTACTCATGGCCTGATGGAGGTTTCCTTGATGCCCTGAAATGACGAGAGGGGGCAAAAGGGTCTAAAACCCCTGTCCACAACATGTACGATCCGGCGCAATTTTCAGGCTGCTGGTTAACTGTGCGCTGGACAACTCGTCAACAAATTGAGCTTAACGTAGAACCTCGAATTCTGCGTGTCTCTTGTTGTTCTGTAGAGTACACATGTACACAAACTCATCGTTGGGGACATATATTACAATAGAACACGTTCCCACTCAATTTCTCTGAGTCTGATGTTGGTTGACCGTTTCATAACAATATATTACGGACGTAGGGCGTAATATTACACCTCGTACTGACCGTTACGATCGGTATCATGTAGTTCACCATGATTGGCCAATCGGTGTAAAGTACTTAGATGTTAGCAGCTATGGAGCCCCCACCATGATCCGATATGGAAGGATGAATCATGTCACGTCAGTTGCTGTTACAATCTTAAATGTCACTTGATACAAAATTCCCATGATGAAACTACATATCTAGACTACGCATTACACTAAACTCTGTCTGCTCAGCGAGCAAACTCTTTGTGCAATCCATCAGCAGATGCCTTTGCGTCCTTTGCCTCATCGTTGTGCCATCCCACTTACAAGAACGATTCCATCTCGTCCTATATACAGGACAGGAAGTCATCGTTTCGCCATGACGACCGAAAGGGTATGTCGATTCTCACCATATACTACGTTTCTGAAACTGACTCCATTCAGAGCTCGTCTGGATCACAGCATCCAAAAAGACTCGTGTGTAAGTCCGATGAGTCTAACGCGGGGAAGTGAGCAAAACATACTGACCGAATCATCAAGTTGCGCCAGGCGACATTCAAGGCCCCAACGATGGAGGACAAGATATCCACAACATCAAGTCCGCCGCCGCCCACCTGGCCGAAGACATCTCACGATCCGACACATCCACTCCGACCTCGGTGATGCAACAAGAGCTCGTATCGCATCCAGCTCGCGCGCATCAATTCGTCATAAACCCGCCCTTGACTATCGCGCAACTACATCCTACGAACCCGCTACATCAGTTCCATCGCTGGTTTCAGGATCCACGAATCCCTCGTTCATCGGCGCCGGAGACGTGTACGTTAGCTACGGCAT
Source organism: Talaromyces amestolkiae (assembly GCF_001896365.1). Lineage (NCBI taxonomy): Eukaryota > Fungi > Ascomycota > Eurotiomycetes > Eurotiales > Trichocomaceae > Talaromyces > Talaromyces amestolkiae. The sequence continues at coordinate 1,377,025 of NW_024468042.1, read as the reverse complement.
CGTTACCGTCAGGTCGCGTGAGTGCTCGCATGCTTTATTTCAAAGAGTTGGATGAGCGCGGATGGGTCATATACAGCAACTGGGGCAGTAAAGAGGGCAAAGGTCATCAGATCTTCGGTAGCGGGTTTGCCGTCTCTGCAGATGGGCGTACGCCGGGCGACATACACGAGACTGCTGCTCTCAATGAAGGAAATAGATGGGCAGCCCTTACATTCCTCTGGTCACTAGTTGAGCGTCAAGTCCGAATCGAGGGACTGGTAGAACCAGTATCCCGAGAAGAGAGTGAACTATATTGGCGCACCAGGGAAAGAGGTAGTCAGATCGGCGCCTGGGCTAGTTGGCAGAGTAAAGTAATGTGGTCGGCGGAGCCAGACACGCTCCCACCACCGGAGGAATTGGGACATGCTGACTACGACGATGGAAGGAAAGAGCTAGAGGCGCGCGTCAAGGAAATGGAAGCTCGGTTTGCGGATGTGGACGAAATCCCCTTACCGCCGTTCTGGGGTGGGATTCGAGTCGTTCCTGAGTCGGTGGAGTTTTGGCAGGGGCGCGCGAGTAGACTGCATGATCGATTTAGATATGTGCGAGTCGGACAGACGGATCATGCAGCGGAGAACTTCAAGTGGCGGATAGAACGGCTGTCTCCTTGATAGAACTCATTTATAGCATTAGTTTTTTTTGTACATTAGAATCATGAGCAAGTAGAAGCAAGCATGTCCACTCATTTTTCTCATCTTGCCTTTTGCGGAAGGAGTAACTGAGTGCAGCCTGATTAGTCAGGCATCAACATTAGCTATCTTATCGACAACATTTCCGAACCTCGTCTCATGCTATCTAAACTTCAAGCAACAACAAGGATATCAGAGCCACTCAATCGCCCCCAATTCTGTCCCAATCAATCGCATATGCCGGCCATGTCATCATCTGGCAGCCCAAACCTCAAAACAAGCTCATTCACGCTCACACGATGGGTTACACTGGCCCTCGCCAGCGGCGCATTCGCAGCTCTCAACGGCCTATTCGCGAAACTGTTCGTCCAAACCACTTCCTTCATCTTCTTAACAAACGTCTAGCTAATCGAAAATAGGACAACGACTGAAGCCACCGGATCCGCCGCAAGCAGCATTGCGCACGCATTGGGTCTACCTGAAGGGATGGTCGAAGTCATCGTTCGCGCTGTTCGTTCCCACCATCCCCCCCTAACCTTCATTCAAACCCAACTACAAACTCACGACTGACGTTCAAATAAAATAGATATGTTTCGGTCTCAACCTCCTCAGCAACTTCATAATGTGGGCCCTCTTCACCCGCGCCCTAACGGCCGCGCCCTCCACAACCAAAGTCTCAATCACAAACACATCCGCCAACTTTCTCGTAACTGCGATTTTGGGGATGATTGTCTTTCGTGAGCGGGTAGGTGGGTTGTGGTGGTTGGGCGCTGTGATGATGGGCGCGGGATGTATTCTTGTGGGTATGAGGGATGAGAGTAAGGATAGCAGTCCAAAAGGGCAGGCAGCAGCAGCACGGGAAGGTGGTGATGATGAGGCGGAGGAGACGATAACGTTGAGAGAGGAAGGGTTTGATGATGCGGGTGTTTTGGGAGGGCATGATGAGCCGTATCGGGATGAGTGATTATAGATATATATTATTTAAAGATGTATAGAAAGGATAGTGTATATGTGTCGTCATTGATCATAATCTATTGATATATTACAGGCCCCAGATCACCTCACCCGATCTTCCAATTCCAATGGATCATCCTCCTCAGTACCTTCAAGAATACCATATTGATGTTCATCAGTAGTCTCAGCTGGACGCTCATTCCGTCCATGTCTCAACCTCGCAGACCCGTCGAGTCGAATGCTTCTCGTCTTGATGAGTCGTAGTGTCTGGCCTACTTTCTGCAGAAACGACCACACTTTTTCTTCCAGTGTAGCGACTGGCCCTTCGTTTTCGGCCTGACTTCCCAATCCGGTTGGCCCGTTTGCTGTGGTGGCATTTTCCTGCGCTTCAACCTTGAATTGATACTTAAGGCAATCTTTGACTGTGACTAGACCCATCAATTTACCGCGTTGCTCAACAAGAATGACACGCGGGCCCATTTTCTTGAATAATTCCATCACAGTCTCGAGGGGAAGTCGAGGGTGTACCGAGATTGGAGTATGGTCCACGTATGGCGTAAAGTCTACGGTCTTTGATCCGGTCGTGTTTTCCAGTTCGTCAAATGTCTGGGGCGCATCGAGGTAAGGCCCTGGTGTTCTGGGGGCCGGACTGTGTATCCTGCTTGTAGCTGAAGTGGTCTCGTGAGTGAATATGCATTTCGCATTTGGCGATAGCGGCTGCACCCGTCTGGCCTTGTTGATGGCGTAGCGCAATTCTGTACGGCCAATGTACCCGACCACGATTTTGCTTGTCCGGTCCTCGACGATCGGGAAGCCTTGGAATTTGTTATCATTCAAGAGATGCTCTGCTTCACGGACAGGCAGATCATATGCTGGCAGAGAAAGCGGACTGCTAGTCATGGCACGTGAGACGGGGACGTTGAAGACATGTTCTTCTTTGTTGTCGAGGAATGGGAACCCATTGAACCAGATCATGCGATCTGCAATACCGCCATTTCCAAATCGTTCACTGACAGCCTTGGTGACTCCAACAACAATCTAAACAGTTAGTTTGATAATCATATAAAGGTAAAAGAAACTTACCATAGTTGGAAGGATATAGACCAAAGCTCCCGTAAGTTCGAACATGATCACAACAACAGACACAGTGAGATGCATGATGCCACTGAGTGCTGCAGCGGCACCTAGGAAAGCATATGTTCCAGGCGTAATGCAAGGAACATCCGGCTCGCAGGCAGCAAAGAAGCTAGAATCCGGAAAGGATTCATGCAAAGCTTGAACAAGAATACCAACCATTCTTCCAAAAGATGCGCCTACTGCCATTGACGGGACAAAAATACCGGCAGGAACTTTGCAACCGTAGGAAATGATGACTAGACCGACTCGAAGAATGGTAGCGACCAGAAGCGAAAACACCATCGACCAGCGATTTTGTTTGCTGCTGTCGTATTAGCATAGTGATAGGTGTGACCTCAAAGACATCAACTTACTCGCAAATACCCTCGTAGTTGTTGTCACCTTCGCATTCCTTGAATAGCACCTCCATGGCTTGCGTCATGTTGATTCTGAGAAATATGTTTGGATAGCAGAGTAGTGCTGTCAGGCCAGCGAGAACCACAGCTTCTGTCACTGGATATGATCCCAAATATTTCTTTCGAAAAGCCGCTACTCGCAAATTCCATTTTATGACCAGAGCGCCATACAAGCCGCCAAAGACACCGAGAATGACGAAGAATATTAACTCAAAGAAGTGCCATGTACGGTCATATTTGACCTGGAACATGACTAGCTGGCCGGTTCTGAATGGGTTCATGGCCTATGATTATCAGTGCTGTTACTTTTCAAGCTCTTTAGCAAGCTTACCGCTAACACGCCCGTAGCTATCAAAGCACAAAAGTAACTTCTCCAAAGAGTCTTGAGTGGAAAATAAGTCGACATTTCCTATTAAAATTAGTACGCACTAACTCTATGGTTGGGAACAGAATTACCTCGAGCGAAAACAATACACCACCAATTGGACTACCAAACGCAACCGCAACGCCTGTACCCGCCGAAGCGGTCAAGATTTCTCTCGTTTTGGCTGCATTTCTTCTGTACTTGTTGAAAAACCGCGAGATTACATTTCCCGTACACACAGCATAGTGCACACTGGGTCCCTCTTTTCCAACCGATAGTCCAGAGGCGATCGAAAGCGGCAGGCCAATCGATTTGATGGAGAGAGTGGTTGCGCTCAGGAAACCCTTCATCACAAAGCCAGCTATGATACATTTGATTTCTGAGATTCCGGAGCCCGCTGCGTACGGCGCAAATGACTTGACGAGGAAGGCAGACATAAAAGCGAACGTGACCTTGACAGAGTTAGTTGTGGACCATTGTATGCTCATGGAGAACGTACTGCAAAAAGGAAATATACTATGTAGTTGAAAAAAGCATTACCACCCCATCGATGCCATTCCGGACAGCCTAGTATCAGTCAGTATACGACTAAAACCGTTGCGGAGCTATGCCTACCATTCTCTGCGCCCCAACAACAAAACTGCTCATTCAAATAGAACGCCGTCGAGCAATGTCCAAGCTTGATATCCGATAGCCACTCAGTCACGATATTGAGAAGAGCAGCATTCAACCCGATTGCCGCACCAACGAGCGTTACAACAAGCCACGCTTGACCTGCATCGTAAGACTCCCACAGTTTCCGTCGCCAACCAAACGTCCCTTCTTGGTCCCAAAAGCCATGCCCTTCTCGTCTCCGCGCCCGACGACGAATCTGCTCTTGTACCTCATCTTGCACCCAATCTATCGTCGTAAAATCTTCATATCGTTTGATCTCGTTTATTTCTTCCGTTACTGCGGGATTCGGATGGCTTGCTGTGCCTGGTGCTCCGTCTCCAGCCCCATTGTCGCTCTGATCTGAGACCGAGAATCCAGAAAGCCGGCGCGAGAGTCGGCCTGGTGGATCTATTGGCGAGAGAAACCCATGAGGCTGTGCGGAGCTGGACGATGCGCGAGGGAGGGTCATGTGTATATCGCCGAGGGTCGCAATCGCATGTCGAGGGAAGCCTAGAGCTGTAGAGGTATGAAAGCCTGCTCTCTAGATGTAGAATTCGAGATAAATTTTTCGAGAATGTCAGTTGCTGTCAATGCGCTTGTGCTTGTCGATAATAGAAGTGTGTAACTATTAGCGTTGATTCAATTGATGATGTTGATGGTCACATGGAGGTAGCTGTGGCCGCGTTCAACGACGGCAACCTTAAGCTGGGCGATAAGATAAGCATCACATACTCGACTTGTCGATAGATCAGAACGCATGCTCCCATTATTCAGACGATGAACTTGAGTCGCAAATTTGAAACATATACACACAATTATAACTCTGACGGAATCATCTTCAACATTTGTCTGGTGCGATTCGAGAGCCGAAGTCTTCGAAATCTGGCCCAGAATCTACTGGCCCTGCTTTAATTCTGCGAGAGCGCGTCTCGACATCCACCGCATCTTCCACGCTGCGAACTCAGTATATCACAAACTGATCGGCCAACTTCAATCTGAAAGACACGCAAACATCTGGCCGCCTATCACGGACACGAAAAGCACCTGGTTCCGTCAGATCATCCACTGAACCAACGCGTCCGACACTACCATAACGATTTCGCGATGCCTTCACATAATCCGACAGACGAAACAGAGGCGACGGGCCAGAGCGTTCTACCACGTATGCACCATTACTTTCATGTAATTGATTTGCAAGATGCTAATTTGATACCCGACAGTCGCCAGGATAAAAAAGATCATTCAGTTGGACGAAGATATAGCACAGTGCTCGCACAATGCGACTTTTCTTATAGCAATGGCTACAGTAAGCCTCTGACTTGCTACTACCTTTTCCCTTCGATTGAAACTAATTATATCTTCTTAGGAGCTATTCATTCAATATCTCGCCGAGCAAGGATATAATGTCGTCAAATCGGAGCGCAAGCCACGAAAAACCATACAATACAAAGATCTCGGTACGCTCATCTACAATTCCAGCTAATTGATATTTTTTACTAAATATGTGCAGCAACCGCAGTCTCGCGAATCGACAACCTCGAATTCCTCGCCGACGTAATCCCCAAGACTACCACCTACCGCCAGTTCAAAGAAAAGCGAGCTCGCGAAGTAGCGCAGGACGCGGCGCCCGAGATAGAAAAGGAACTGACGGCAGGACAGAATGGCGTGGCTCGTCTGCCGGGAGGACAGACAACGCTCTTTGCAGCGTCGAATGGGAGCAGAGCTAATGCTGCGACGGACAGTCCCATGCCCACGGTGTCGATGATGATTGATCCGACTACAGACACTGAGTCTGGTGCGAATGGCGATGTGGAAATGACCGGATAAGCTATGAATAAGGCTATGAGGAATCGAGTTTTAGGAGTTTTGGTTGTCGTTCGAGGTAGCTTATTGGCATAGCCGGGTTGCTGCACTTTTGTTAGTAGGATAAATCGAGACGTTAAATATTCAAAGAATAATGAAATAATCAATCATGAAGTTGTAGAATATGAGAATTAATTACTATGTAGCTTACTGGAAGATCAGCAGCCAATCAGAAGCAAGATGATTGATCCCGGCTGCTTTTCGGGAAGGAAGGGAACCTCACCTCACCTCCAAAATCCTCGTGCTTCCGACTCTCTTCTCTCTGCCCTCTCTGCCACCACGCAACGCAACGCAATTGCCATCCCTCAATTGCGCGCACTACATTTATCTGTGTGTCTTTACGACAATTAATTCCGGCAGCCATGTCTCAGCAGCTCTCGTCCGCGCTCCTGCGCACCTGCGCCCGTCAGCAACTGCCCACCAGCGTCACTCGCTCTGCTGCCATCGCCGCCGGCCACCAACAACGCGGTGTCGCCAATGCCGGAGCCAAATTCGAGTCTCCCTTCGCTGCTGGCGAGGATCCCACATCGACCCTGAAGATCCCCAACTTCAAGAAGTACACCTCCAAGAGCTCGCCCACGACAAACAAGGTGTTTTCGTACTTTGTCGCTGGAACCATGGGTTTGGGATCGGCTGTCGGTGCAAAGGCTACTGTTCAGGGTGCGTATACCTAGTGTGAAGTGCTGGAGCTTGCATTTTGAAGCAATGGACAACTTGGCATGGAAATGTCAGTGACGGGCACTAACATCGACTACAGACTTCCTCGTCAACATGTCCGCCTCCGCCGATGTCCTGGCCCAGGCCAAGGTCGAAATCGCTCTCGGCTCCATTCCTGAGGGCAAGAACGTGCGTTCTCACCATTCAGCGAACATAAACTAAAGACAAGTCACTAATCCGTTAAACAGGTCATCATCAAATGGCGTGGCAAGCCCGTCTTCGTCCGTCACCGCACCAGCGACGAGATCAAGGAGGCGTCTGACATTGACTGGAAGACTCTCCGCGATCCTCAGCCCGATGAGGACCGTGTCCAGAAGCCTGAGTGGCTCGTTATGCTTGGTATGCCTTGCACACCATATTACCAGATAACGATGTGATTACTGACGATAGCAGGTGTCTGCMCTCACCTCGGCTGTGTCCCCATCGGCGAAGCCGGCGACTTTGGCGGTTGGTTCTGTCCCTGCCACGGCTCCCACTACGATATCTCCGGCCGTATTCGCAAGGGTCCTGCTCCCTTGAATCTTGAGGTCCCCGCCTACCAATTCCCTGACGAAGACACCCTCGTCATCGGTTAGAGCAGTCTGCCACCAACCAAAAAAAAAGCGAAATTATAGAACCCCATTTCAAGCCGTGCATCACATCACACCCATGTTTCAATAAACAAAGTTCAATCTCAAGACTTCCTCTGTTGTACCACGCTCCAAAGATGTTGTTGAAACTCAATCCATTTCCTTTGTCAGATCCTAGCGCCTCACTACTTACTTTTTTTGGGACTATACTATAGAAGAAAGAGAGAGAGAGGAGAGCGCTCAATGTACTATTTTTTGATATACATACATATTGATTCGAATTTTTTTCTTACTTGCCCCCTCCATCCTTGATGTAGTCTGTTAGGATTGATGCTTTGTAGATCATGCAGGTTTTTCTGTATGTGTATATAGGCTACATATCTGTGTATATCCCAAGGGAATTGAGGAATACGTCCATATATATACCTAGGTCAACCAATATGTGAATGCTGCATGTGGTGCTGGCGAGAGCTACTTTGGTATTTGTATGAACTATGCCAGTCAGCATCACCTTGAAGGTAAATTGAGCTTCGCCTAAGGTATGCAAAGGGACCTCCAAATGTTGCGTTGATTAAAGATATGTGTTCTACAATCTACCAATAAAGAAAAAAAAGCAGAATTGACATATTAACATATTCAAATTTTTATAATCTATCTATCAGTGCCCGTCCATCCGAGCTCGTTCCCGGACAGACGAACCGACAATAACCTATTTATATCTCGGCTGCCCGCAAAGCTAGCTAAAGCTTCATCAGACGCAATCGAGACTATAATGGAGTTGAGATGTGTCTATAACAAAAGAAAAAAGATTCCCGCCGCCCAGTTTTCTCCGTTCCCCTATCCGTCCCATACCGACCCATAAACCAGGCTTGATATTAATACCTGGGGGAATCTTTTGGGCAGTGTCTTTTTTCCCTCAACATTTGAGGGAAAAAAAGGCATTACCATGTGATGCAAGAATGCAGATGCAAAAAACGCCGTGATACMCCTTGCTTCAATTCGAACCAAACMCCCCGCCATAAACAAATAGCATCCCAAATATGATACATGCTGAATCGAAGCAAATCATATATCGAGTATGTCGAAGATCGCAAAAGAAAAAACCGCTTCAAGACGCCTACGTAGTAAGGCATCGTCGAGAGCTGGTGTATGAGTAACGTATGAATGTGGGAGGTACCAGCCCTCGTCTGCCAGCCACGTAGGTTTCATTAGAAAGGTGTAAAAATGTTAAGATGTAGTCGGATAAGAAGATTAATAGGTAGCGATGGGAGTAGCGATGGTGCTACCACCAACCATGTCGACGATCTTGCCGGCAACGGCGGCTGGGTAGCCCCGAGAAAGCATCTCTTGGACGACGCCAGCGGCACTAGAACGCTCTTCAGCTGTAATGAAAGCACGTGTCATTGCTTCATAGGTGCTGGGTTCGCGTTTTTCGATGCCGACGCTGTTGTAGATCTCATAGGCTTTGGAGATGTTGCCCTCGGCAGCCCATCCTTGTATCAAAGTGTTGGCGATGTAAGGTGTCATTTCAATACCGTGGCGGCTCATACTACTGACAAGATCACTGGTAGATGAGACATGACCATTGGCAACCATGGCTTCAAAGAGGGCCTGGTACAAGCATGGCTGCACACGTACGTCTCTGTTGGAGACGATACTGTCAAAAAGGGCACGGGCACCATCCATATCATGGAGAACGCAGCCCTTGGCATGGATCAGAGAAGCGTAGTGAACTGCCTCTGGTCGCTGGCCAGATGCCTTGATAGACTCAAGCACCTTTTCAGCGGCTTCCATATTAACGGGCTCCAATGAGGCGTGGGCATCAATGAGGAGTTTATATGTATGCATAGTAGGCTCAATGTTGCGGGAGCGCATCCGTTCATAATAAGCGAGGATCTTGCTGCGGTCACGTTTGGTGTTGAGGAAATACTGAATCATGGAGTTGTATGGAGCAGGGCGAGGCTTGTAGTTGGGCATGGACTCCATCTCATCAAACATCTCCTCAGCAAATCGCTCATCGCTGACTCGGCAGAGAGCATTGACAATGGTACCATAAGTGACGCTGGTCGGTCGAACACCGTTAGAACGCATCTCGGCAAAGTAAAGAAGACAATCATCAATACGACGAGCCTTGCCCAATTTGCCAATCAGCGCATTGTACAAGAACGAAGTCGGTTCGACACCCTCTGCAATAGCCCGGTGGAAGATCTTGACAGCTTCGGTAGCTTCATCGAATGTCTTGGTCGACTCCTTCAACGTGGTAATGTATAGGCCGAAAGTGTTTGCAGACGGAGCAGAACCAATTTGCAACAACTCTTGATGATACTGGGCAGCCAAATCACGCTCGCCTACTGTCAGGCAAGCAGCGACCATGGCATCCAAAATTGAGCTCCAGCCGTATCGGACAGCACTGTATTGAGGAAGAAGTGGAACATCATGACGGGCCATTGCTAGAATGTCGTTGGCGAGGTTCATGCGGTTGCACTTGGCAGCAGCATTAATCAATTTGGCGTAGGTAATATAGCGTGGGTGGCGACCGAGACGACGAATGTTACGCAACTTGGTCATGGCTTCGTTGAGGTGAGATTCGATGCGCTTAGATGTTGCTTCCAATTCATCTGAGATGATCGTAGAGCCCCGGTAGTCAGTCGAGTAAGCATAAGGATCATAGCTATCTTCTGAGCTAGGAGTCGATGGGTTGACCTGCGACGAAGTTTCCGAAACAGGAGTATATCGACTAGACCCAACAGAGGACTGCTGTCTAGCGACAGGAACAAACTGATCTTGCCATCTTCTCACTAGATCAGGTCGGCTTTCGGAAAGCTTGAGAATGGCCTGGTCGACCAACCGTGAGGTAAAGACATCGAGAGGAACACCGGTAGACAGAGCAACATCGACCATGTGGGCGAAGCGAACAAGATGAGGAGCGTTGAAGGTAAACTCGTTGTTGATAATCATACCTGCTTGAACTTGAAGAGCAAGAGTCAAATCATCAACACTGAGTTGCGAGATACCCATAGGACCCAAGCTGGAAATGGCATGCTCGGCAATTGGAGAAATCAGTCCACCATTCTCAACCATGGATCGGACCAAGGTCATAGCAGCAGGCGATGAAATCACCATGCCCGACTCCACCATGAGAATACGACCGAGAAGCTCAATAGCTTCATCGATCTCTTCCCGAACAGGCAGTTGAACAAGTTGCTGAGCAGCAGTGTCTTTGCGAATACGGCCAAACATCTTGCGAGCTTCCATCAATCCCTCCTCGACGTGGCCACTCTTGACAAGGGCGACGGCATACATGGCGGTAGGTTGAATCAAGTCCGAAGTTGTCTGGTCGAGGTTGCTCAAGATGCCCCAGAAAGTGCGTGCAGCTAGCACGTTACCTTCGCGAACATGCAACGCAAGCATGGGCACTGCSGAGCCAATAGCATCTACGGACTCGGCGGCAAGTTGGTCATACGATTCGACAGCCACTGCGGCGCTGCCGGCATCAGCAGCAGCCACGCAGATCTTAGCCATAGCTTGTTGCAAAGCAGTGTTTTCAAGTTTGCCTGTTGCTTGCTTCAAAGCTTCCTCGAAGTTGCCAGCATCAATAGAAGATTGAACGAAGGCATCGCGAATGATGGTCGATTCGACAGCTTCCAACCGAGATGCCTTGTCTTCCTGGACGTTGTCGTATGACGAGCGAATGCGCTCAAAGAAGCGCATACCGCCTTCGCTCTTTCCACAAGAGAAGTAGGCACCGACCAGAGCGGCATAGACTTGGCCATCTCGGCGCTCTACGATGCTGAAAACACCGTTGTCGTCCGCCACTGCAAGTTCTCTATATTCGTTGTAGCATTCGACAGCGCTCTTCAAATCACCAATCTTGGCAAATGCGCGGATCATCGGGGGGAAGATGGCTGCGTGAGGAACCAGCTTCTGGGTCTCCATATGAGCATAAATCCTGATCATGTCTTCAACGCGACCTTCTTCGGCACAAGTGATTATCAACGACTTGTAGACTTCCAATGGGAAAACCATTTCGTTGTGTCGGCTAGTGGCGGCATCGAAGAGCTTGAGGGCGATAGTGAGCGAGTGATCTTCCGAGACGAGTTCTTTTTCGATTTCACTGGAACGGAACAGGAATTTGCCAGGTTCCTCCAGACCACCAAAGCGAACACGCTGCTTCTCGAGAGCGGCTCCTGATACGGAAACCTCAACGGCGCGTGAAACTAACACTGCAATAAGAGTCTTGTACGTTTCCTGGTTGGGCATGACTCGACGGCGTAGCATGTCGGAATAAACATCGAGCGCCTTGGGAACGGCATGATAGGAATCGGTGTGCAACTTGATAGCAGCCTGAAGTAACGAGTTGTATGCTTCAACGCTGGGGGTGACACCATCTCGCAAGATCGCTTCGAAAGCAGCTGGGATCTCGGCATATTTCTCTTCCACTGCCAATTGAACGACTCGGCCAGATGCCACGATAGATTTCTCCGCGTTGATATCGATCGTCAATTCGTGAGCAGCTGAGTCAGCTGTATTATCATCGGCAGCAACAACGGTTGCTGCGTCATCCTCGGCTTCCGCATTTTCCTCCTGAATCTGAATCTCACGCGCAACGGCTTCTTCGACCTTGGCGCTCACATCGACATTGACGGCGGCCTTTTTCAAGTCTCGAGGCGAATGATCTTCCGGGAGGGTCTGACTCTTCTCTGCGACTTCATCCTTTGGCTTCCATCCTATACGCCGTTTGAACTGGAACTGTCTCCAATCGCTGTCGTCACCTGTTTGCTGGGCATGTTGCCAGGCAGCATAGTATGCGGCTAAACCGGAGTCTCCAGAGTTGGAACCAGCTTGGCCGGCTTTGGCACCGGAGCCGGATGAACTCGATGCGTTCTGGAAGGTACTCTGAAGTTGGGATGTGCGGTGGAATTTGAGAGAGTTGGTGGCGAGTGGATTAAGGGTTGTCGACGACGAGGGGATGGTCTGGGATGCAGCAACTACCGACTGAGCGTAGCCATGGGTGAAGGCTTTGGCAAAGTTCTGTCGCGCGAGGTGAGTAAAGGGCTTAAAAACCATTTATCTGGCTGGGTCCTCTTCCAGGAGAAGAGGAGACTCTGAATAGTCAGCATCTGATGAACTGTCGGATTGATTCGTCTGACAAACCTTCGGACCCGACTAAAATATCCCGTGCAGGTTCATTTGACGACTCAATGCCGCCAAATAAACGCGCAAAAATATTTCGAGGTCAACGATGAACGATCGCGTTGATCACGCGAGGACACGATTCGATTACTGTGTGGAAGATAGAGTATGAAATTAGAAATATCGTGAATTCTTCGTGTGCTACCTGCTCCGTGGTGAAGAGTGGAGAGGTCAGATGGATGAATAGAGATGAGTGAGGGAAGGAAGGAAGGAGGGGTTGAGTGTTCAAGTAGTCGTGCGTCAAGGAAAGGACGAGGATAAAATGGTGATAGCAAATAATTAAGACTGGAAGATCCGTAGAAGCAGCGGATGCAGATGGATGCCTGGGAAGAGGGGCCGCCAGGGTTAGGGCATGTGATTGGCCGATGGGACGGAGTTAAGGTTAGCTCGACTCTGCGAAAATTCTAGTCGCGCACTAAGTTACACTTCGATGTGCTTCTATTTCAGCTGGGGAACTACTGTGTAATACGTATGTGAATATTGAATTGATTCACGATCGAGAAAATATCGAGAAAAAATAGAAGGATCGATGCATCAGATGACCACAATTGGCGGGGATCGGAAGGGCAGCTTGTGCGAAACGCCAATGACAGCGAGTCGATCGGGAGCGACCAGAGGGAGAAATAGGGAGGAATCTGGTAAACAGGTTACAACATACTGGAACATAGGGGCTACTCCCGGGGGCAAGGTCGTTGCCGGACGTTGGCCTTTTCTCCGAGTGGGCGGCTGAGCTTGGCCCGAGAAATAAGGCCGCGCCGAACCGAGTGAGTCAGCCAGCGTCCCGGCTCTTTTTCTTCTGACACTTTGGCACCCACTTTTATGCTGTGCGATCTGCGGAATCTTAGCATCCGTCCCGTGGATATTTAGCATACATAGTAGGACTTATCTAACTACTTAGTTATGCATTTCGCTTATAGATACGCTTACTCATCGGCCATGCATCGATCTAGCTACATAGAACACATACTAGTACTAGTAAATACGGAATATGTATGACGTCGTCTCGCTCACGAAGAGGCTCGGTGCCGAATGCACCTTAGGCGTGCGATGAGTGTAGTCGGGGTTGGCTCTTGGCAGGGTTGATTTATTTATGCCAGGCTAATCTCTAATCGCTATTAAGTATTGACAGCTGTCCTCCGTAGATACAACAATATACGTATCACAGACACAATCCCTTCTCCACTTTAGATCTTCCAAGCAATTCGAGACGAAATCCTCGCCTTGGTGCTGTTCACCCCGCCAAGAACCCCCCGGAACCTTTAGTATGATGACCATCAAAAAGGGGGAATCGACCGTTCTATTTCACGACCCTCAGAGATTGCTCGTTGATCTACATAGCACAAAGCACAAAGCTCAAGCCTCCGCCATTGTGCCTTATAATCCGGAGCAAGTATACCAATTAACATCCAATAGTTGCGAACCTCGAAGGTGATGCAACGGATACCAATTATGTCATGCATACAGGACTCGGACTGGAACTCCTGGCTAGAAGCATCAATCTAGCTGTATACGCTCCAAGCTACGTCCGCGTTTTGTATGAATGGATGAGAACCATCGAGATTGGAGGTCAGGAATAGAGGGATTTGCTGGAGTGGTCTATGGGGCCCACGACAGTTAGATCAGACATAGAAAGGAGATAGAAAGACAGTCAATATACCATGAGCGACGACAAATGGGATTTCCTGTCCCTACAACTCGTTGAAATTATTGCAAGTCCTCTACCATAACACGAGTTCAGTAAGATATCGTGGAGAGGCCATCCCAAAAGAGTTAAATTGATCTTCAGGAAGGTGCTMCCCACGCCCGCCAATCAGCTGCCGTGCCTCCCGCGATGCCCCTCAAAGTCAACAAAACAATAATTCGGCCACATCCAATATTGAGATGACAACAAAGCCAAGTGCAACTTGGACTTCATCAACTTCCTCATATAATATCATAAACGCTCAACTCACATCAGGTTAATAAACGTGAACACATATAACCGATGAACCGTTAACAGTTTGTCGAACTCATGCCCGTCCATCCCAACGCAACCACCGCGGTCTCAGCGCCGGGCAAGGTGCTTCTTACTGGAGGCTACCTAGTGCTCGACCGACACTACACTGGCACTGTATTTGCTCTCGATGCTCGAATCCACGCCGTTGTCCAGCAGCTCCAGCGCGACCGAAAAGGCTCCAACCAGCCCGAAACCCCGCCAACATCTGACGAGGCGGCAGACAGCCAGGCCGAGAGCGTTATTGTTCGCTCACCACAATTTATAGACGCGGTCTGGGAATATGGTGTTCAACGGTGCGAGCAGGGCGGGGGAGTTAAAGTCACACAGCAAAACGAGGGGTAAGTGGCTCTATTCACATAGTCATATAATCGTAATTACAGTGCTGACGTTACTAGTCCGAGGAACCCTTTTGTCGAGACATCTTTAAATTACGCTTTGACATATATCAGCTATGTAGCTGATTCGAAAGACCTTGGTTCCCTGTCCGTCACGATATTGGCCGACAACGACTACTACTCAGACGCCAATCAACCAACAAACAGCAATCGACGAAACCGCGGTGCATTCCGTGACTTTGGTGTCAAATTAGAGGATGCCCACAAAACAGGACTGGGCTCGTCGGCCGCTTTGGTCACAGCATTGGTATCGGCACTTGTGATGCATCGTACCATGCACCCGGATGATCTCCTTGCCGTTAGAGACAAATTACACAACCTAGCCCAAGCTGCACACTGTGCCGCCCAGGGAAAGGTGGGCTCTGGGTTTGACGTGGGAGCGGCCGTCTTTGGATCGTGTTCGTACCGACGCTTTTCTCCTTCTATTCTCGAGGGCTTGGGTGATGTCGGGTCTCCTGGTTTTGAAGAGAGGCTGTTCTCAACAGTGGAAGACTTGGATTCTGCGCAACCCTGGGACACTGAATTCATGGATGTTAATATGAAACTGCCACCTGGAATGCAAATGGTTCTTGCCGATGTTGATTGCGGATCACAGACACCGTCGATGGTCAGAAAGGTGCTTGAATGGCGCAAGCAGAATAAAGAAGAAGCCGATCAGCTGTGGGACAGTCTGCAAGCAAACAACGAGAAACTGCGCCAGGAACTTCGACGTAATGCCGGAAATCGGGCAGACCCAGAGACTGAGGCTGCCCTCGCTGCCGACGTCTCCAAGAATGCGCGCATTCTGATACAACGATCACGAAACCTGTTAAAGACCATGACAGAAAAGTCTGGCGTCCCTATTGAACCACGCGTACAGACAGAACTTCTCGACGCTGTTTCGGCAGTAGAAGGGGTAATAGGAGGCGTTGTACCTGGTGCTGGAGGATACGATGCAGTGGTTATTTTGATTCGGGATGATATAGAAGTCGTTCAACGACTAAATCATTTGTTTGAGTCTTACTCAAATCAAGTCGAAGACGACTTTGGCGGAAAGATAGACAGAGTGCGCATGTTGGGCGTTCGACATGGATCAGAGGGTATCAAAAACGAGCATAACAACCTGGGCAATTACCTGGCGTGGCTATAGCTTGTCTATCATAGATATAATGGATATCGCCTCTGTGTGATGTTGTAACGGCGACTGAGTTGTTCGCCTGTTGCAGGCCATGACATATATCCACCGTGTCTGATGCCTCCATGTTGAAGAGCTTAAAGCATCAACCCGCAGCAATTGATTATGCTGCGCTTTTCTAAATCTATTAAATGTCTAGATATAGAATGTAGACCACCTCTGATAGTAGACCTGCACTTTACGGATCAAACAATAAGTGAATATGTCAGATGAAAGAAAAGATGTTACCTTACCATACCGACCCCAGACCAACAACCACGATAAAATACACCGCTCCACCATACAAGCCGGCACAGCCCGTACTAGCGCATACATAACCGCCTCCTCAGTGCTCCCCCGGACGGATTCCCGCCATAACCGACCCGCCATATTAACCACCATCTTGGCAATCTAACATCTCCTTCCATCCCCATTCGAGAACGTCGATCCTCTACCTCTTCATCTGAATCATTTTTGTTTTTGATTATTGTCGCGACTCGTTACAAAGGGTTTTCTCGGTGTTTCCGATCGTCAATTGCTTGAATAGTCATATTTGGAAGGATGGCTTCTCATGAAGGGAACGTGGCTGCTTTGGAGGTGGATAGCAATAACCACGATAACGTCGAGAGTTTGACCAATATCGCAGCAGCGCCGACTACCACAACGACGACGGCAGTACTTGAGACTACTACTGAGACCATTCCTGCTCCGTCATCCTCTACAGAAGCCGTCGCCGAGACGTCGACGACACCCCCGAAAGATGCTCCTGTAGAGCCCACCACGGATTCAGAGACTTCCAAGGAAAAGAAGGATACAGAAGAACCTTTAACCTCTCAAAATGCCACCGCTACCGCTGCTCCTCCCGCCGAATCAACTACAGAAGACATCCCTGCAGCTACAATTATAGCCATCCCATCCACAACAACTCAACCAATTCCCGGCCCCAAAACTGAGGAAAGCCCCGAACAAGTCACAGCCAACACAACCGAAGAAGGCTCTTCATCCGACCAGACACAAACACAATCCGCAAAGGAGACGGCCGAAGAAACCGGGCCCGAGCTCGTGATTACCTTGCTACTCACAACCGGGGCAAGACATCCGTTCAAGATTGATAAGAAGTATTTGAACAGGCGAAGCGTCAAGGTTGAGAATGATGATCCGTTTAATATGAGTGTGTACACGCTGAAGGAGTTGATATGGAGGGAATGGCGGTCTGGTATGTACACCAAACAGCAGTGCAGTTGGTATGGTGGTGTTTGACTAACGAGGTATTGACAGAATGGGAACCGCAACCATCGTCACCAAGTTCGATTCGACTGATTTCGTTTGGAAAGTTGTTGGATGATAAAGCTCCTCTTTCCGGTTAGTCCACACATATCCCTCTATGACCAATTTCAACGCTAATACTGATACACGTGCAGAGTCAAGCCTCACCCACGACGCACCGAATGTAATCCACATGACCGTCAAGCCTCAAGAAGTCGTGGACGAAGAAGATGCCAAAGGCGGCAAATCATATTCCACGCGAGACCGAGAGACGACCGATCGCAGTCCTGGTTGTCGATGCGTTATTCTATAAGCTCTAAGATCTAAGCTCTAAGCTTTGAGACATTCTTGGTCCGGTTTGCTGTTGACTCGACGAATACGCAGCTTATATTTTATATTCGCGATACCCTTTCTTCTTCTTGTTCCCACTCCGATACTGGGGTTTTTGTCTGGATATTTTTTATCGATTGATCTCATATTCGCTCTAACCTACATTCTTTCCCCCTCTTTTTACTTTTGTCCAATTCGTCATTTGGTGTATTGGTTGATGTCCGGCGTTGAGGAAGTCCCACAAGTCATTTCTACACCTTTCCTTTCCTTATGTTCTATCCAGATTAGCATGTCGTTTTGCTGTGTTGTCGTATCTTTCCTTCCTTTTCTTCCATTGTATGTATGTATCCCACAATGTATGTATCTATTCTTGCGCTGCCTTTCTGCAAGTCTCTCACAGTTATCTGACTGCAATAGAAGGATATTCGCTGTTCGCTTTAATTAAGGGGTTTGATCTGTCTTGCTATCTGCTACTGAGGTGCTGTACGAAGTCGATAAATGAATCTTATTCTACTGGTCTTATCAAACGTTCGATTCGAAGCAGAAGTATTGATACATCAAATGAATTGTCTAATCCCTATCATAGATGCTCCGTCACCCAAGAGTACGAATCCATCTACCAATCCATCTTAAGCCTCTTCTCCATCTCATCGTGAATACTAGGCGGTTCACGGAACTCATCACCTGCCCAGTCGTCAGTCCATTCAATCATTTTATCCAAAACTTCTTCGACGAAAGAAAGAGAACTTACCATGAAAGACATCCTCCCAGCCGAACTCCGCATCCCTTCCCCCCAACACCAAAATATCCTCATGCAAATTTCCACCATTCCGTCTTGCGCCTCCCAGCATCATAGGTGTCCAGGAGCCATCTCGGACGATTTTAAGCTCCATGCCGCGACGGATTGGTTCCGCCATGCCGTATACGCGGCGCAGAGATTCCATTTTCATGGCGTCTTGGGTTTCGCGCCATGCTAACAGGCGTGCTTCAAGGGGGTGTGCGGATGTTGGGATGTTATTGGCGTTGGAGCTGGGGCTACCTCGCGGCGCTTGGAGGGTGATGTTGTTGCGTAGGGTGTCGGGAAGACCGGGGGCGGAGGGGGCGCCTTTGCTGGGATGCGGGGCTGTGATGTTGTTATTCGAGGTGAAGTTTCGGCCGGTGTTGTTATCCGTGTAGGATGCGTGGTTGGAGGATGGGGTGAAGCGGAGGGACTGGTTGGGATGTTAGTTATTCGTCAAGTGAGGTTATACGGAGAGTCTGGGAGATGGCTTGTTCGTACCATGTTGGCGGATTATAGAGCTTTCAACACGATGTTTGATTCTTTAGAGATTTATAAGAATATCAAGACGATGGTTTGATTAGATTCGGGTTCGATGATTGATAGTTGCTTGGTGATGGTGCTGGTTGTAGTGAGGTCTGTAAGCTTATGTGGAGCTTCGCAGCGGTAGCGGCAACTTCACGCAGGCAGACGTCTCCCGCGCGTCAATCGGCGGCAGGTCACATGACCTCTCCTGGAACAATTTATCTCGGCCGGTCTCTCACCACCACCAACTATCGACTCGATAAGAAACAACAATTCAACAACCAACATGGCGTCGACGCTGTGCTCGCGGACTCTGCTCCGCAGTCGAATGATTGTCATCCCCAAACCCACAATCAGAGTCCGACAACCTGTCCGCGTACGACAATTCTCAACAATCCGACCTACCACCACCACCTCTCCAATCCGCTCATCCTCATCGCCAATCCTCTCCAAACTCTCTACAAATACATTCGCAAAGCAGTTAACCCGAAAATTCTCTTCCACCCCCTCTACACTCGCAACATACAACCAAGTCCGCCGCGGCTGCCGCAAAGAACAACGAGCGCGCCGCGGCCGCTCACCCGCCCTCGCCAATCGGCCTGAAATGAAAGGTGTATGCCTCAAGACCGGAATTACAAAGCCCAAAAAGCCCAACTCTGGCGAACGTAAAACCGCCAGAATCAGATTGAGCTCGGGCAGAGTTGTGACGGCTTATATACCTGGTGAAGGGCATAATGTACAGCAACATAGTGTGGTGATGGTCAGAGGAGGGAGAGCACAGGATTGTCCGGGTGTGAAGTATCATCTCGTTAGGGGGGCATTGGATTTGGTGAGTTCCTTCTCTTTCCAGAAAGGATCAGTTGTGTATGTGTGGGGGGGGGGGGATGGTTACTAACAGTGAATAGGGAGGTGTTGCAAATCGATTGACTAGTCGGTCAAAGTATGGTACGAAGAAGCCCAAGGCTGATTAGGTGTTGAGCTTTTAGAGTCGGAGGAAATTTATGTATATGTATTATATTGCAATGCAGTCGCTCAATTTTTTATTCCAGTCAATTCATATCTGTCTTGTCATGCTGTAATATGTTAGGTATATGATTATACGGAAAGTTTCCTGCTGGATGTAAAATTCTCAACCAGATATGATATTGACTAGCACCCTGATATACATATACAGCTAGCAATTTCTCCAAACTCCGGGGGAATATAACAAAACAAGAAAATGTTATCAACATGTCACCCATATCCTCATCCAGAGTCCTCCACACACATCAATACAATCTGCTCTACAACATATCACATCCGTCTCCCACTCTCCTTATTAAAAGGACTCAATGGCCTCCGAATCCGCAAATCCGTCAATGAAAAGATCCCACTAGAAGTGTGCTGGTGATTATGAAGCGCGCGTTGTCGTCGTTTGCGAATTCCATACAAAGCTGCTATTACCACCATGACAACAAGGGCGGAGTAGCCCGTCACTTTCAAGAGGACGGTTAGTCAGTTGGCCTCCTTTTCGTAGCCTTCTGGTTTGGGGATGTTGTTTATGTGGAAGTAGCGGGATGTGCCTGCGTAGGTTAGCTATTTGCTCCATTTCAATCAAAAGGAGAGAAAGACTGACAAGAATAGCCCTTCCAGTCAAAGTTGTCGGATGGATTGCAGTGGCATTTCAGGTCTAGACGGGTCTGTTCGCCGGTTGGGCAGTGCGTAAAAGGGACGTGGTAGTATGCGATTTCATTGAAGAAGTGGATTTCCTCCTTTTTCAGCAAGAGACCAGCTGCAATCGAGTGCACTGGCGCATCACCCCATCGCTCGTAGAAGAAACCGCCATCGTGGTCGAGGGAGGTGAAGTAGTCGATGTATGCGTCGGATCGGAGCCATTCCAAGCTACCAATTTCGAAATTGGACCACTGCAACAATTAGTAGGTGAACTCACAGTCACGAGAAGAAAGGTGAACTCACGAAATGACACTTGTTATAAGTCTCGCCACCGTCATCACTCAAAAATCCCATCGAGTTCCCTTCGGCGATATGCTGCGGATTCGCCTTCATGAATTTCTTCGAACTATCCCACAGCGTCGGGATGGTCTCGTAGTACTCATACAAACTCAACACAAAACTATACTTCTTCTTGTGATCCACCATGTACCGGAACGGATCAAACGAGATGTCGCAATACAGCTGAATGCTGGGCTCCACGCGCCAGTAGTATTCGTAATTGAGCATGAGCTCGTGACGGAAGAAGAAGCCAGATTCGTAGCGGCACATGTGTCGGTAGCTCTCTGAATCACCGTAGATGATTTTGCGCTCTTTCATGTCTTCGCGCACCTTGGCAGCTTTGTCTTGGTCGATCCATTCTGGGTAGGACCAGTGTTCCTTGGGGATGAGGCCGTAGTGCGTCTTTCCAGAGACGAGAGCGCTGGTGAGGCGTTTGAATTCGTCGTCGAATTCCTTGTCGTTCAAAAAGACCCAGTCGTAGTGGTAGTTGCGGTTGAAGCGATCTTCGACTTCGCGAATCGATTTTGCGATTTCCCATAGATCGTTGTTTCGTGCCAGCGTCACGAATGTCGCATTGACTCGATCGCCGGAGGGTGTCAGCGGCGGAAGACCTGTGTTGGCGGGGGKTTGGGTGTTGGGATCGACAACGCTGGCTTGGTTGTTTTGGGTGTCGCCTTTTTGTGTTTGCGGGAGGAGACTGGATGCGTAGTCTGAGGGCAGCGGGAGGGACGATCTCGAGATGAATCCCAGAATTGCTAGTCCCTGTTGCACGAATCAGTATACGCTCAGTCACCGCGGATGAGTGGCGACTTACAAAAACTGCAAACAGCACATATCGAATATATTTTCCTGACGATGAAGACATTATGAACTTTGGAATTGTTCGGGTGAAAATCGCAATGGCAGCAGGCAAGAAGCCTAGATTCCCCTCTGTTACTGACTTTCGCGAGGTGCGCCGATCATGAATGTTGTGATTTGATGGAGCTGCGGAATGCCTCCTCTCTCGCTGACGCAGCCAGTGGTCAGGAGGTGAGTAGATTGAATAAACAACAGTAATAGAAAGTAATTGAAAAAGAAGAACGAATGTAAGAAAGGCGAGGAGAAAGTCTTGGATCAGCTAGGTAAATCTGGATGTTTTGCGGAACGAGCGACTTTGCCACGAGACCGACAGTCTACGGTTGTTTCTCCGCTGGCTCGATGACACCGCTCTGGTAAGGAAATAATTTAAAAAGAAATGAAGTTCATGAATATGTCGTGCGGTCAAGAGGTAAAAGGAGTGCGCAATTGTCTTGAATAATATCTGGCCAGTTGGGGGCTAGACTTGATAAGTACTGGTTGGACTGGAGTAGGCTAGCTTCTGAATCCCTGACGAATCTAGTCAATCTACCAAGCCTCAAGGTGAAACGAAACATCTCACTACATACAGGCTGAGCTAGTACGACATGTCTCATCCAATACAGTCTAATTACGGCGCGAGGTTGATTCGTGGGCCGCGTACGTAAGCTGCTAACAAGTCAATTTCGAAGATACGATGCTTCCGGCTGTCCATACATTCCCCCGTTTTCGTCGCTTGAATGACCGAACGCTGGATGGAGAGCCATCGCCAAGATGCGAGTGCTACTGGAATTGCTACTTCTACCCAGGTACAGAAATTTGCCAGAAGCTTAAGAGAAAGTATAATCTTGAGGCTGGGCTGCTCGGCTAGAATGACTAGATATGACCAGAACTTCTACAGAGTAAGTACTGTTACCTCTCGGTCTCCGTCTATTCTCTTCAAAGCGTGGTAGTAGAAGCGACTTTAGCATGTGAGAGAAACGGTTGTGTCACGTTGTCAATGTGTAGTCAAAAGTGTTGTAGATGTAACTACTGGTAGAGTAAAATGAGTGTTGCCTCATAAATCAGGCACCGAGGCAGCACAGCACGGACCAGGCACTAATTAGCAAATTGCGAAAACCAAAAGGATGCCATCATCGACCGACCTTGCGATACCCCTCCACCTACGGCTCTGGCCTTTCGGTGCTTTTCTCGCACCCCTCGTATTAATCTATCTATCAATCCTTGGAGAGACATTCTCGTCATGTCTTTCTTTGGATTCGACACCAACCTGCCGAGAGATCGCCAGGCTGCTCAGCAGACCAGAGGCATATTCGAGAACACAGATCCGTTCGCTGAAGTCGCTCGCGCTCAAGCTCAAGGCTTGTCCATCGACGATGATGCGTGCGTCTCTTGCCATTGATAACATGCGTTCTATGCTAATTTACATGTAGAATCGATTTTGAAGACACGTACGATGGTCTCGGCGACCAGCTGGACGACGACCAGGATGCGTTCAACGATGATACCTTTGGTGGTGGTGGTGGTGGCGGCGGCGGAGACGGCGTTGGAAAAGACTTTGATTTCTTCGGCAGCACAGCTCAGATCTCTGATGTGATCAATGAAGAACAAGTCCGTTACAACCTGCAGCACAACCCAAAATCGGCTCCGTTGGCGGCCAAGGAGGCTCCTGCTCCTGCTCCCGCTGTACAAGCGCCATCAATTCCTCGTCTTCCAAAGAAAACCGGTTATGAGAGATACCAGGATCCTGGCTTCATTCCTGAAATTACGGCCAAGTCAAGTGTCTGGGGAACAACCCCTCAGACCACAAAGCCAGCGGTTGAGCATGTACAACAGCCAGCTTTCGCAGCGCCTTCGCGGAAGATGATGAGTTTGGAGGAAGTTGAAGCTCAGCTGCGTCATCAGCCACAGCACTTTGCGCACCCTCAACAGCTGCCTTACCCTGAAATGGCTCAGGCGATGGGCCGTCCTCCGCAAATGCCTTTCTTGCCAGAGGCCGAGTTGATTGCAATTGAACAACAGGCTTTGGCAATGGGTATCCCGCCGGCACAGCTTCTACAGCGGTTACAACAGATGCCACCTCCAGGGTTTATGCCTGGACCACCACCTGCTCCGTTACCAAAACAAGCCCCAACGCAGCCCCAGCCGCAMCCGCAGCAGCTACGCCAGCCAGTTGCACCACCTGCTCAACGCCCGCCTCCTCAACAGCCACAAGCCGGACAACCTAGTCTACCAGTCATTACTGACCCACAGCAGCTGATGAATCTTTCTGAGGACCAGCGTGTTGCCTACATGCAGGAAGATGCGAAACGTGCCAAGCGTAATCACAAGATATTTATTCTGTCTCGTGGTAACGGGTTGATGACGCCACAAGACAAGAACTTCATTACTCGAATTCAGCTACAACAGCTCGTTGCTGCTACAGGAAATGTGGTAGATGCAGATACGGAATCGCTTCTTTCCGAGGACTTTTATTACCAAGTGTTTAGCCAGATCCGTGGTGCCCCGCGCCAACATCCTCGTCAACCGTTGGGTCATTTCGCTCAGACGTACCTTTTTCAGACGGGAAACCGCACTGGAGGTCATGGTCGACGACAGTATCAAAATGCTGATAACCACATGCAGCGTATGCAACAACAAGTGCAGCGTGCCGTTGAAGCCGCCAAAGCGAAGCCGAAGAATCAGCAACTCATCATCGAAGGTAGTTTGGGTAAAATCTCGTTCGGTAATGCCAAAGCTCCAAAGACATCATTAAATATCAAGAGACCTGAAGGAGCAGAAGGTTTGAAGCCTAAACGAGCGACAGCAGATCTCAGCGCCAGTGATAGAAAATCGGTATTGAACAATATCGAGAGTGTCTATAGTATATTAATGAAGATGGAAGACCTTGAGCGGACAATGCCGCCACCACCAGATGAGAACGATCCTGAATCAGTCGAACTACATATGGACTGGAGGCAGAAGATGCAGACGCTAAACTCGAAGCTCTGGCAGAGCATGAAGGTTCTCGAACCTATCGTGCCTGGCTCGACAGTGGCGCACCCCTTCATTGCTTTCTTGTCGTATCCCAAAGGCAAGAAAGCCATTCCCCGCCTGTTCCGCCAGATCGATCAGGAACAGCGTGTCACTGTATTGACCATGATTGTCGTCAACCTTGACACCCTGGACGTTGTTCGTAAGGGTCTACTGAACCCTGGTGAAACACAATTACCAGCCGCATCTCGTGAAGATATCGAACTCTTTTCTCAAGCTGTCATGCCAAGCCTACTTGGCTATGTCAACGAGGCACCCTTTAACGTCATCATCGGTCTCCTCGGTCTTGTGCTCGCTCAAACGCACGTCCAATTCGTTGCGCGAACACGAGTTGGATTGGGAATCATGACCATGCTGCTCAGTCGTGCAGCCATCATCAAAGAAGCTGGCCAAACAAATGACCACGAATGGCAGCAGTGGGTCGAAAAGTTCAACCAGCTTTTTGATGCCTTGGAGCCTGGTTTGGCCGATATATTCCCTGGAACAATCAATACTGGGGATGATATGTACGTTTGGCAATTCCTTGCAGCGATTGGTATTGGAGCTAGCCAAGAGCAACAGCAGCGGCTAGTTATTGCTGTCAAGTAAGTTCACTCACTCACATTCCTTCTTTGATAAATGTCTAATAATCGATTAGGGATCGCGTCATGGAGACTGTTGCCCAGAGCAAAACTCTTCCGCCTGACATGGCAAGCCAACGCCTCAACAACGTCAATCTCTTCATGCGCGCCATCGGTCTCGACGTCGAGCTTCTCGGTTAAATTCTATCTTTAAAAATATACTGCGGGATTGCGGACATGATTTTGCAAATTACAATCATACTATGTACCGGCGAGGTATGAGCCTTATTGCGCTGTGTTATTTTTTTTCAGCGTCTGGCTGGTAGTGGCTTTTAGTTTTGGGGGGAGAACAAGGCCATGTGTGGCGTCATGGTCATCGATTGTCTACTATCGCAATGACCAAGAACCGAAGGATCTAGCCCTGTTATTTTTTGATGGGCTTATGGCTGAGAATGTCCGGCTAAATGACATTCATGACTACTAGTAAAAATACATTGCAGGCTTATTATGCTGCTTCTTGACAAATCAACCCACTACGTACGTACATTCGTAGACTGCTTTATTTGTAACTCAGGGAATATGAGCGTCGTTTCCAAAACTAGGCAAAGGGCAGAAAATATACAGCCCTAAGTTATATTGTAAGGCGACAATGAAAGAGAAGTGAGCCAACAGTTTCCATGGTTAGAAGAACCAAAGAGTGAATTCAGGGCCATGTCTACAATCTATTCAAGAATACATTGACTAGGACAAGGACAGAAAACTGCGTGCTTTGGCTAGTTATTCAACAACTTTTGTACAAATGCAAGCCATGTAGCTACAGTAGCCCAATATATGGAAACATAATGAGCAATTGACAAAACTAATGAATATTCGGATTCATTCTTTTTGGTGATAGATTCCGTTGATGTTTGTTCTGGCTTTGGTGTCGTCTTCGTCGTTGTTATGGATCCGTTGGATAACGGCGTCTCGACCTTGGTCTCTTCCGCTTTGACTTCTTCCAGATTTAAGAGCTGACGACTTATGGCTAATATATCGTTCCTGCTCGTTTGACCGTGGCTTTCTGTTGTGGATGGGCTTCTGGCGGCTGTGTGAGACATTTGAGGTTGTGATTTTGTCGCGTCCTGCGACCCAGGAATTGGTGTTTGTGTTGCTGTTGCGGTTCGTTCGAATTGTTCTGGTTCTCTTATTACTATATTATACCAATGCAGTCAGCATTGGTATCAATTGCTCTGACCTCTTGGTCAGATTGCGGCCTGTACATACCTTTTCCTTGGCTTCTATTATTCGTTTCGACCATGGTGTCATCCAAGCCCAAGGCGATACTTTTCAAATCCTCATTGAATCCACGTGACAGCTTTTCAGCATCAATCTTAGCTCTAGCGTTTGCCTTTTTCTTCTTAGGGGGGAAGACTAATCGTTCAAGCGCACGGTGGTGTCGGTGCCTCAGTTTTCCTTCAAACTCCACGTCAAGGAAGAACGGCTTGTTTCCATGCTCAAATGCAAAGGCCGTATGCAAAGTCGGGCTTCTAGAGACCTGAGTCTCGTCTTGATTCTCCTCCAATCTCCAGAAAATTTGTCGATACTTTGCAGCGGGGTGAGTGGACCTGGTTTTCTCTACCTTGGTGTCGTCTGTTGACCTCGAATTCTCCTTGTTTCGTCCTCTTGTTCGAAATGTCAAGTCGTCTTCACAGACGACTCCACGTCTCCACCCCACAAACTTCCAGCGTCTGGTATCTGTCGATTCTTTGGTATATTCAGCGCCAACTCCACCAATTGTAACAAACGGAGCACTGATATCTGGCTGAAAACGGTACTTCGTGGAGTATGAAGCCTCGCGAGGTTTTCCGTAGATCGCCTTGGGACCATAAAATTCAGTGATCTCGAGACTCGAAGAGGATGGTACGGGCCGTGAAATAGGATCACCCTTTGTAGTTTCGTTTTTCTTTTGAGCTTCAGATTCAGCTTTGGAAGTCTTCGAGTCGGCCGGCGTCAGAGTAATCGTTGTCAAGGCATTGGTCAATGTGCAGTCCTCTGGTTGCTGAATAGTGAGGTCTATAAAGATGACACCGGAAGAAGCGTTATCAATATGACCCCATTTGGTGTTTGCAAATCGAAAACAACAGTCTATCTGAACTGCTCGGATGCTGTGCTGAAGAAGGCTCACGGCTTTTTGATCTCCGCATAGCTCAATGTACCTGGACTGTCTTGATACAGCTGGTTTTAGTTTTTTGTGATCGTTTATTTTGAAAAGGGGCATTGATCGGACTTTCGATTCGGTGGGATATACAATCAATTGCTCAAAAAGTAGGATCTTATTCTAGCTGTAGGAGAAGTATAAAGAAAAAAGTGAAGATTGAAATTTGGGATTGGTATCTACTAACTAGTAAACACCAAGGCTGGCGGGCTTGTAATTTAAGCAGCTGAAAGTCACACAGGCCGACAACTACATTGTTCCAAATCTTCAAAAGTAATAGGGGCTATAAAAATAGGCTGAATTATGCAAGCTTCGTGTCTGAGCCTCGAATGCTATGCAGGTGATTACATCCAGCCATTGACGTTGGTTGCTTGTGTACAACCCGCAGTTACATGAGTCCGAACTGCATACGAAGCGCCGCACTAATGTCTGTAGGTTACAAGGGGACGAATTGGGAATCGAATCATCGATTGGTTATAAAGAAAACTATTGGTAGGTTCAGCCTGGTCGGTGGTGACATAAGAGAATTTGAACACTTGTCCACTGAAAAAACTTCGATCATCATCTTTTGGATATGTATAGAATGGAAATTTTGATGCATAAGTGAGCCGCTACTCTCGACATGGCTCGATCTGTTTCCTGGCTTGATGGTGACAAATCAGAACCAAAGCTTCCAGCAGTCGATATTGGCAGCAGAGTCTTTGTTTTTGAATCCGATGATGAAAAGCTAGATCATGAGATAGCAGTCCTACCATCACGACGGTCCGCTATTGAGGACGAAGCACCGATTGTATTACGACCAATCCAAAAATCTCAAGGACTAGTAAGTGTGTCTACCCTTTAGAGATATAAGCTCATAACTAAGATGAGTTTTACTGAAACCAGCCTAATCAAAACGTCGAAGACACTGATGAGCACGAACCCGTGATCGATGTTCACGACACTGGAAAGAACACTACAATCAATTTGAGCATTGATGTGCAGATCGACGTCACTGAAGACGTCGCACAGCTATCTCGATTGAATCGTCTAGGATGGTTCAATCGCGGGGTGACACTATACGAAGAGAAGCTGAAACATCACCTGGACTGTTTCCCAGTGGCTGTCGATATGCGGATCTCCTACTACAACAAGGAGAGTACAAAAAGGCCCTGTCATTTACGGAGGATTGTTGCGCACTTCATGGTAGAACAGGAAGTTATGCTCCGGACGAACATATGGTGCTGAAGTCTATGAACGCGTACGCCGCTATTTTCGCCAAAGGGACGGTTGATGATGCTGTCAAGGCGTTGAAAGGGATGTCCGATTATCTGAAAAAAGAAAAGGCTGAAAGTCTCAAAGCCACCAAGGTACGTTCAATATCTGCCCTGTACATATTTCGAATCACGTTAATATGAGTGACGCTATGTATAGATTCATATGGTCGAACTTTATTTTCAAATTTCGATATTCATCAATGATAATATTTTGCCAGATTCACTGCCCGACGATGTAGACTTTGGATCTATTGCGTTCCGTGACCATCCTTGGTTCTTCTTACCACTGAAATACTCGAGCTGCTTTGTGATTGGGAAATGGTACTATCTACTACGTCAACAGGGCTTCCACTGGGAGTCATTCCGCTTTTTGCGGCTCSTGCTTGCCMTCTTAAARACGAATGACTCGCCATTTGGCCATCTCGAATACTTTCTGCAGATTAGTGTCAGAGACTTAGTTCTCGAAGAAACATTCTTAACGCTTGCTCATATCACGTCTTCTGGCGACGAGCAACAAATTCTCGCAGAGCTTGCCAGCATATCGTCGATCCGAAGTTTGATTATAGACACCACATCTGATCTATACCTCGATTCTGCTAAGACCTGTTGGCACCAAGAGAAAAGTCTTGCGAGGCTTATCGTTGAGAGCCATCCACACTTGTCAACCTCCAGACCATTTCTCGAATGGATTATGAAGGAGCATGTCCATATATTTCCATTTCAATCCCAGCTGACTGCAAGATTACGTGGCGACCTTCCGAATATGATACCGCAGAGACGTCATTCTATCAAACCTCTTTTGGATTGTCTTTTGGACTTTGGGGCTATGCGAAATACACAAAGAATGGGCCACGTTGAGACTGCTCAAAAAGTGCTTAAATGCGCCGAGGAGAACGGCGATACTCTTCTGCAGCGGACTGTCTTGCAAGAGTTGATCATGTTCGATGATAGTACAGTGACTAGCCGTCTGCAGAACCTGATGACGCTTGCATCTCTACTGGACACAGTTGATCTGGTCGGTTACATCGACTATCTAGTATTGAGATACACAACGTTGCAGGAAATCTCTCCAAATATGCAAGCTGTAGAAAGATCTAAACTGTGTGAAGAAATCCGGAGATTCAATCTACGATATCCATGGGACACTGCATTCTCACTCCCGCTGTCGGAATATATCAAGGATAGAATATACATACGCGTTCTCACAGATCTCCATCGAGACTCTGAATGTGTGTCCACGCAGCGAATACTGAATGATCTTAAATGGCAGTTACCAAGTTACCTCGAGCCCGAGCGAACCTTTTGGTTGTCAGGGGATCGCCGATTCGGTGCTTCAGACATGTTGCACATGCTACACATGCAGGAAGAAACTGATGCACGGCGGAGCAGGCGATATCGACCGAGCACTGTCGATGATAGAGTGACAATACTGCCTCCGCCGCGTGGTTTCAAAGATACAGTGGTTCGTGATATAGCCACAGATGAAGAGAGCCTTTACTCGCCTGTGAGGATTATCACTAGAGAACCCAAATATCTGAAGAGTGGCGTCAGTCAATCAAGAAAGTCGGAAGAAGAAAAGGAAGCAGGGGAAGAAGCAGGAAAAGAGGAAGAAGACCAGAACAAGTAAGTGACGCTATTCAATCGCTCTGTGATACGAAGTAGTTTTCACGTTGTCGCTAATCGGATCAATTTTGAAGAAACTCCAAACAGCTCATCGTAACTCCAAGACGATCTTCAAATACTCCTCCCCCTGAAAGTCATATGCAGATACCTTCCAGCTCTTCTTCATCAGAATCGGAGGGAGATGATAACAAAAAACCCGATGAGTCCACTTCTGTACAAATTCAAGACATGCACCACGACACCGCTGAGCCACCAAATGATGCTATGATGTCCGGGTCCAATTTGCACAGACAGCCTACCATCGAGCTCGGTAGTGATGATTCTGAAAATAAGAAGAGTGGGAGATTGGCTACGAAAGAGCAAGGAGACTGAATGCCGTATTATTTTTCACAGAATATTTGTAAATCGTAGCAACGCAGAATCTTAGCCATGAATATCTATCGGAAACTTCCGGATCAAATGTTTCGACTTGTAGAAATATTTCGCAATGTTGACAGTCCTAGTGGCTTAGGGCGAGCCCACTTAGAATTTGCAGCAAAATCCCACAACAGTCAGTCCTTTGGTTTCTTCTTTGCTTTGTTTGCAAGTATATGTATCTCGCAACAAACGTGCCTGAATTCAAGCAGTATTCAATACTGAAGCTTTACGACATGATTGATAGGTCTTTCGGGCTTCTTACGTGAGAACAAACGATCTGATGAGGTCTGTCGAAACCCTTATTCCAGCAATGTGACATATCTAGCGCATACCTAAATGAACAAACAAACAAAGAAGATAGCGGAAATTACTCGCCATAAGGTACTGATGGATTGCCGCAAGAACAACGCCTGCATAGGTTAGTTGTGCAAGCGTAAAGTCAATCATCTCGCCCCGGACTTTTGAAACAGGTACCGGTTTCCCAAATAGGCAATCACAGCAAATTCTCCGTGATTCTTCATGACTAACACTTCTTGGCCTGGGACAACAAATAGAATGATGGAGAAGGAGTAGTTTGGGCAGTGGGTAGTCTGTGACTCAAATCATATGACCTGTCGACAGAATGTGTTACTACAAACGAACCTCGAGCAATGTAGGACGATAGAATGAGACATGACCAACAGTCCTTGCCCAGGATCTTTGTTCCAGCCTGCCTGTTACAATACCGCCAAACAAAAGAAATCTTTTTCCAAGGCTTAGAAGCCGCCTGTCCCAAATAGGTACCGCGCAGACCAAAATCAACAAGAAACATATGATTGCTACATCGACAATAACGAAATAGACGGGAATACCGCAAGAAAGCTATTTCCATTGAGTTTACATTATCTGGGTCTTCAATCTGTCAATAATGGATTAGGCCTCCTGCAAACAATGGCCGGGCGTGTGATATGACGGATTTTCCCATGTATTATCCACCGACGGCATCGGGCGTGCTATGAGTGCCCCTCCTCTCTCATCGCCTATAAATACTTAGATTTCCTCCTCTCTCCCCAAAAATCTTTTTTTCTTCCTAATATTGTGGAAAATGCGGTAGGCAATGGCGGGAGCTTGGTGGTATTGTCCATCATTAACTCGTTGTTGTATCAAGATCCTATCGATATCTCATGATTGTGTACTCATTGCCACTACCGATTTGTTGGAACCTCCAGGACGATCTATCGTTGTCTTTGGTGAGTATGATACCATTGATTTCTTGCAATTGCCTACTGCATTTTCCACGACACCATACTTTCTTGAATACTTCACGAATATACATTTTGTTTCAAATCGACACGATGCATTACAGAAAATGCCCCTGACGGAACGTGCGATCCTTCGAGCCATTATATTGGTCGAATATTCGCCAATGATGAAACGTAACAACCAGTTCAGTGGGTTAATTTCAAACGCTTTTTCATTGCATATGTTGACCTGTCTAGTAGTCCAGTCCTCGTCGGCGATGAAGACGTATGAACCAAGAGACGAAGGTGTCATACACAATCGGCAGGGTGAATCTCCCAGGTTGGCAGTTTGATCATGACCAATGTGGAGGAGTTGAAGCGAGTTTTCAAGCACGAAAAGAAATGTCAGTGGGTCCACTGAATTTAACCGAATGACATGGTATTGACGGTGACATTCAGGCTCTCCAAAAGATACTTTCGAGGAGTGTTGCCAATTCTCCGGATTGGAAGGATTCGTTGTGGTAGATCCCAAAAACAAAGTCCCTCTTATTTCATTACAGGGACAACAACGTCGTCAGCGCTGATGCCAATGACTGTGTGCGTTTAATGTTCTGTTTATATCCATTATATTTTGCATACGCTAACGGACCTAGTTCTGGCTCCATCCTTCGTGATGAACACACCTAATACAATTCATGTGGTCAAGACCAACTTTATAAAGGTTAGGAAGAATTTTGAAGACCCAGTCACAGAAGCAGTATGATGATAGTTATTAGCCTGTTAATAGCGGCTACGCTGATATCGTCCTCGATGATCGCGTTGCAGATTATTGGGGTTCTTATATCGGGCTAGCCAGCATACCAGTTCAATGCTTTATAGACCATCTCAAAGGGGCCATGAAGTCTACACCGACAATACTGCAGTACTTTATCATATGAAAAGGCCACGGATATCGATCAATGAAACTTTTTACGACTCTGGACCTTGCCTGGTCCAATTTCTAGGTCCTACTATGAGGAGAAGTCATACATTTTCATCCCTGATGCGTGCGTGCGCAATGCACTCTGAAATTTGCCCTTTGAGTGTGGGAACAAGGCATTGCAATGACATATCAACGCGAAACACTCAGACGATATTGCCTCTTCGGTGATCTCTGGCTAGAAGCCCCAGAATTATATCTTACGGCGGAAGATTTGATCCTATCATGTACTAATGTGCCGATCTTCCTCGTACTTTCTACCACAAAGACCTCTAAAGGGTCACCGCCAAATACACGAAAACACTTTCGAGAATCGCAAAACATTCTTTTGATATCATGCTTTACAGCATCCCCGGTCTTCAGCAAAATGGAAAATCTATCACCACGTATCACCACGCGAGATTTGGTCTTTGACGGTTAAATTTCATCAATTCCTTGATTCTTACTGGACTTGGTCTAAACAGTTGGTTTTCCATAGACAACGGTCTAGCGAACCTAGGTGAGAAATGACCTCTTGTCATCCAAATTTGTGGATCTTGGAACCTCACACAATGAATAGATAGAGGATCCCGATCACATCAAGGAGGACTACGACTCCTATGACAACGAGGATGACGTACACGCCGTCTCTGAGGATCTCGATCTCCAGGCCAGCAAGGGGTTCAAGCAATTCCGGAAAGAGATGAATAAAGCCAGTCTCCCCATCGGGGTGCCACCCGTAACCTGGCGAAGCTGTCCACACGCCGTCAAATCGACCGAAGATCAGATGTCGCAGGATCAACTGGATTTATGGCGCAGCAACCTTGGCCGCCGTGTCGTAATACCCGTCGTCACCAGAAAGGCAACGGACACCATCGAGAACACCATCCTTCGTGGCTACTTTGATCGTATGAGAAACCATAGCTCCCAGTTCGGCCAGTTCGGCAGCGACATGATAGCCAAAGCTACTATCAACTTTGTTTGTAGCTGCTATGTGGAGTTAGAGCTTGAGGAGCGCAAAGGCAATGCCAATGTCAATCAGTACAATTCCCTTGACCCCTGATGGCAATTCAAAATTGGTACGTGAGCGATCGACAAGACCGAAGCACACCTGGATTAAGATGCATATAGACGACCTGTGCGGAGAATACGAGTCGAATGAATTCTTAGATTTGTCAAACTCGAATATTACTTCATGTCATCTCCTGCCTTTACTGAAAGATCGCAAGGAGCCGATTTTCTCGGTCACATGACACCTTCTCTCGGTTATCATCTTGGGACATAAAGATCCAAAGCTTGAGACTTTCAAATAAGCCAGCCGCTGAAAGCGCACTGCGATCAGTTACTGAAATGGCGAATGCGGATATCCCGCGCTCGAACGAGGCATTTTCAGTATACAATATGCTGAAAGTTTGTGGTCTGCCTGTAGCAGCCGAGTTCGTCACAGAGCGGGAGGTAATATTGACCATTCTCTGAACACGCCATTTGGCGTCATCAGATTGGGTCTGGAAGAATGTCACAGCTTTTGGATCGAAGGGTATTGTAATTATTGCCGACGGGGACAGAAAGGGCTCGAAACTCTTTCGACAGATCAAAAAGCCACTAGCTGCATTTCATTTTGGTGAGCGTCAACAACATCCGCGGAAACAAGTAGCAGCACGCAACGAGCGCATACAAAAGTGTAAGTCTTCTTTCATCTCTGACTCTTGACAGACATTAGGTAGTTGCTAATCTGGAGCTTTTATAGCTGGCATTGAACTTTTAAGGACAACTTTTGGGAAAAGATGCGTTGGCCCCCGTGGATTTGTGAACGGATTAGTCACTCACCTATGTCCGCATAACAACATTGTCAACCTCGAAACCGCAGCCATAATCAGGCACATTAAGACTCTACCGCATACTCTTAGTAGGAGGTGCGTGGAATGTGACTTCGAACGGCGAGTTTCCCGGGCGGTCTGTCAGCAAGGCTTAGAGAGGCAATGTCTGCTACGTCTTATCTTAGTGAATTTGGTGATCAAATGAACTGTCTCTATTCGACCGCGATTTGAGCAACCACGAGCCCAGTCTCGTGCAGCGCCCACCACCGGATGGATCCTTTGATCAAGCTTGTCTATGGTGCCTATCTGGAGTATCTCATCTCAAACATGCACCTCCAGCGTCTGTCCGGCATGGAACACTTGATTCACATCTTCAGTGTTCCAGATTCTAAAGTCCTTTTGGGTGCTGTTCGGTTCCAAAAGCTGCGTGGGTCCTACACCCCTTGGTTGGCTGAAGATCCCAATCACTTCACCTACAAAGCAATGTTTTTGCTTCTGCAGAAACAACGGTCAAGCGAATGAGGAAACCTACATCATGAAGATACATGACTTGAGAGAATGCTTATTCTTTACTATGTTGAAACAGCTAGAGATTGGCGCCATATCAACATCACCGATCAGGCAGCAGAATCGCAGTGGAAAAAAGGAATCCGAATGTGCTACAGTCAGACTCAACGACAAACTAGAGCTGCAGACGCGCCTTACGTCCACAACCAACCCTTGCGATACCCGGTTGGTGCGGTTGGTATAATTCGTCACATATATCAAACTTTGTGTCGTATCAACCTTCCGCAATCAAGATCTATTCCGGGATCATGTCACACCCGAGAGTGGACGAGTATCAGTGCTCGCACTTCATTCGCGAGTCATGTTGGCTGACGATGAAGTTGGCGAGTTGGGGGAATAACATGAGGTGCTTCGACACGGCGTTGACAAGGGTTGGCAATCATATCGAGAGGTGGAAGATCCCGACATTTGGGATGAGCGGGCTCAAGATATTGGCAAAAAGTCCTTTAAGCAGTTCCTCTTCTGACCAGATCTTGATACTAGACTTTGGGCGGAAGACTTACGGGATGCTTTTCATGATCTTCGAGACTCCAGAGAATCTAAGATCCGCGCGTGCGTTCAGGGTTATGATTACGGTATGGTACGTGTCGCAAAAGCTTCACATCACCTCAATTTGTGAACCATTTCTTTCCCGTGGCCAAGGTCGGGAGTCCATCAATGGCATAAGTAAGTACACTCATTCAATTAGATATATACTCACACCTTGACTGACTGCGGCTGTCTGTACCTATATAGTGAAGCCACATATCAGGTTAGTTCGAGGATGACCTGAAACAGAGTAAGTCCCGATTGTTAACCACCACATCTAGCTCGTCGAGGAGGAGTCTCACGGATGAGCGACTCGGTGTATCCAGAGATACGGAAGGTGCTTGATGTCTTTTCCTTGCCATGCCTCCGGAACCATATTTTCTTTATGTCTTAAAATTCCATAACGACAAATGAACTGGTCCATGAAAACCCCTAGCTGGAACACTGGTTGCAAAGATGAACGGGGCCTGCCTTGGTTCAGTGGTGTTGGCAGGCTATGGAACGCTGGAAGGAGAGACACAAGAGATATTACACGCTCAATGCTCACACTTTCTGGGACACTATCGGACAGGATAGACGGGGCTCAAAATCTTGAGCTATTTCATCACGTCAGTGGTACTGTTTTCATGCCTTTACCGTACAACAAGGTGTAGAGTATGTAGAATCGCAACCCGAGCGACAGGATGATTGAAACTATGATTTGCCGGAGGACTTTCGATCGTTCTACACCAAGGATATTCTCACGGTTCACGAAGCTTTCATGCTTTCTTTGAGGAGAGCTATGGCCGCAAAGATAAAAATATGTTGGGGCAAAGAAGTCCGCACAAGAATGAAGAAGCTTTTGAGACTTACACCACTGAAATTTTGGGGAGAATACAAAGATACGGAGCTGTGGTTGGAATTCAACCAGGACAGTGTATCCGTATTATTATATTTGTCAACCATCCTTAGCACTTCATGTATTCTAGTGGAGCCCAGTTCAGACAGACTGAGGGACGAAAGAAAGTTGTTTCTTTATCGGTGGCGGCCAAGATGGCTAATACCAGAATCGAGCAAAAGTCTTATGAACTACACGAGGTACGCATGAGCCTTCAAAGCTACAGCAATGCCACGAAGAAAGCAGCAAGAGACACGGTTCACCTCCTGTAAAAAAGTTTGCCTCACAATATCGACTTGACTGTGATAGCGTTTCCCGGATATCGGAAGCCCAAACACGCACGCAGCCTCTGTTTTTTACTATACCCCAAGACTATTCTGTCCAGATGGGAAATGATCGCGCAACCAGCACATCCCAATCTCGATCCCGTGGACTAGCCAAGGTCAGTGGCATTTACACGGACCGCCCGAGGTTAGGCTTGATCTAGATACCACTCAAAAACGCTTCTTTAACGATACAATCGTCAACCACTTTGTCTACTCTCTCACAACGATCTATATCGTTCTTTCCTTGAGATCCCTGACTCCAATAGTTTTCATCACAACAAATTTGCTATCTCGACATGGAGTCATACGAGCCGTACCCGAACTTCATGACCAGAATGGCCCTCACTATCAATGGACTGAGGTCATTGAGAATGAGACACGAGTGGAGGGAAACACTGGGATTATGGACGAATGAAAAATTCACAGCACTCGTCGACAAATTTACTCCTGTCGAGATCAAGAGGCTACTCGACAAAGAGCAGCCCGCAATATTTAGCAATCAAGGAGTCTAAGGAAACACAGCCATTCAGGGACGAGCCTATAAGGTACTGGATAGCCTCGTCCTCCCATGGCTGGTTGGAAAATATCAATCTTCGGCAGAAAATACGAATATGCCGACAACTTAGGGATTTCAGAGGTCACTTTTCGTCTTTGCGAGCATAATTCCCCAGAGGAGATGAAAGAGATGTGCGAGTTCTTCAAGATTGATACCAAGGATTGCCTGCACCCTGATTTAAGACTACGTCTTCTAGGCATGACGAGAGAACTTTTTCTATATCAAGCGTCTGCAGTTCGTTGGATGTAAAAACATGGTCATTTAGGCCGAAATTTGGGTGGATGGTGTCTAGATGAGACGGGTGTTGGCAAGACCACCGAACAATTTGCCCTTTTGCAGACGTCTCGCATTTCCAACGTTGAATACGATGACCTTCACCTTGCGTGGAAACGCAAGAACTACAGCCAAAGTCTTCCACCATATCAAAATCTTATGCTAGTGATATCCAGCTCATTGAAGCAGTACGTGCACTGTGCACGCCATTCACGGTACAAGAATCAGCACAATACCGCCAGCACAATATTGCTTGAAACCATGCATCAGAAATTGGCCTTTGTATCCACAGTCAGTGAAATACATCCTATATAAGTGTTGTCAGCCGACAAGCTTTTGAAACTCTGTCTCTCCAAGACGAGTCTGAGACCAACCTCCTACTTGCTTTGAGAAAGTTGGGACACGAGGTAATCACATAGGAGCCCGATCACTCATCATCGGCGCCTCGGTGACTACCTCGACCTGATGAACATCAATCTCGACGAACTTTGTCTGTGAGAAAAGATTAGTATCCTATTCTTCTCAGTCATAATCATGCATCCCTCAAACATGTCGACGTATTCAAGGGCTTGAAAGAGAGTGGTACAGCGTGCATGATACAAGCTGAAGGAAACTCTCACAATATGGACAGTTTTTCAAAGAGGTCAGCCGCGAGAAAGTGACGAAAATCCTGGAGACCACCCTGAAGCAGCAGTCAAAGATCTATGCAACAAGGGAGATTTTGATTACGAAGGATAAGTATCTTCTGCAGCTAAAGGTATTCAAGATTTACTGACACGATCTTTGCATTGAAGAAGTCGAATTCTAGTCAAGTTAAGTCTTCCATCTACTCCAAAGGAGGGATGTCTGAAAGCGTGGAACAGGAGGACGACAATGTGCCAGTCCTGGCTAGTTTAGTCTGCATCAATCCAGACTACCTCAGTGCACCAAACCACAGCTACCCAGTCTAGCTCTGTGGAAGCCAAATATCGGGGCTCCAGAGAGGAGCCCAGCGGTTAAAGAAGAGAACTAGAGTGACCGAGATTGCGAGAATGGCAAGGAAGTCAGAAGGTTCAATAGACTTCCTGTTCATCTCCGCGCGAAGACCCAAGATGCAACAACAGTCTGATTCTCTGAGAACCGGAGATGCCGAGCATCAGTACTGTCCTACTACCACCCTTGATTTCATCAGCCTTGCGCCCCACAATAATATAGTTTCAGGTTGAAGATGAAAATGAGGATGAGAGCGAGGAGAATAGTGACAGTGATGGGAACAGTGTCAGTCTGGTGGAAAGAGCATTTAGGAGGGTGATAAGGAGAGCGGTGAGGATCAGGATATTAGTGAGACCAGTGACGGATTAAAATTGCCCGGCTTTCCACTAGTATGATCACTATGAGGACCAGTTTCTGATCGATCGTTGACAGATAGAGACCGAAACAAGTAGGAGACCTCTAACTGTGCCTCGTTGTAGTTGTAATGGTGATATATATATTTTGTTCTGGAACATGAGATATGGCTGAACGGATACGGAAATATATACATGTTGCCTATACTAGACAAAGTCCTCATTTTAGCCTGAAGAACCTATGTAACTGATCAATTTCAGATTGATAAATTGTTACAATATTAATTGAGAGCGTCGGCAATATAGTAGTAGAGGTGTCAATCAAGAGTCGTATGATAATCATGACCCAGGGTTAGGGCTGTCCAGAACGTGCAACGTGATAAGGGGCTCTAGCCTGCTGCCGTCTGAATGATCGCGAAAAAAGTCCAAATTATTCCGATCATCAGTCTGACCCGCTGGCACTCAGACAATTGACTCCAATGAATGGAGGCTGTGGTCCAATAAATGAAGGCAGCTGGTGATTTAGCGTGGATGTTTCACCGATATTTGGCAAATTGAACCCCTGGACCAAACTAAATAAGCCCCGCTGCTCGTCATGTCTCTGCCCCGCCATCTCTCCGTTGAACTTTCGACTTTCTGTATTTCTGTTTGTATATCTGTCCGATTGCAAACTCATCTGCATTTCTCTCTTCTCTAATATCAATTGACAAATTGAATTCTATAATTTCGACCTATTCTTAATTAGCAATGTCTCTCGGTTCTGTTCTCGTCACTGGGTAAGCTCTCACAAAAACAAGCTCCTGCCTCCTGACTAACTCCGACAGAGGAACGGGCTATATCGGCTCGTTCACGGCTCTCGCTCTCCTCGAGGCTGGCTACAAGGTCGTCATTACGGACAACCTGTACAACTCGTCCGAAGAAGTCCTCAACCGCATTGAATTGATCTCCGGCAAGAGGCCTGAGTTCGTCCAGGCCGATATCACCGACCCGACTGCCTTTGACAAGGTGTTTTCCGCCTACCCCGATATTGACAGCGTCATTCACTTTGCTGCTCTCAAGGTATTGCTCTTTTTTCCGAATTGCTCATCGTCCTCTCTAACAATTGCAGGCCGTCGGCGAGTCCGGCGAAAAACCCCTCGACTACTACCTCGTCAACGTCTACGGCACCATCAACCTCCTCCGCTCCATGCAAAAACACAATGTCTACAACATCGTCTTCTCCAGCTCCGCCACCGTCTACGGCGACGCCACTCGTTTCCCCAACATGATCCCCATCCCCGAAGAGTGCCCTCTCGGTCCCACCAACCCTTACGGCAACACCAAGGTCACCTCCGAGACCGCCATCACCGACTTCATCAACGCTCAGCGCAACAACCTCACCAAGGAAGGAAAGACCGAGGAAGCATCCAAGTGGAACGCCGCTTTGTTGCGTTACTTCAACCCCGCTGGTGCTCACCCCAGTGGTATTATGGGCGAAGACCCCCAGGGCGTTCCTTACAACTTGCTTCCTCTTTTGGCGCAGGTTGCCGTTGGAAAGCGCGAGAAGATTCTCGTGTTCGGTGACGGTTTGTCCTTTCCTCTACTCACTTATTTTTTTGGGAACACACAATCTGATTTAGTTAGACTACGATTCTCGTGACGGAACCGCTATCCGTGACTACATCCATATCCTTGACCTCTCCAACGGCCACCTCCTCGCCCTCAACTACCTCCGCGCCAACAATCCCGGCGTTCGCGCCTGGAACTTGGGTTCGGGACTCGGCAGCACCGTCTACGAAATGATCAAAGCCTTCTCATCTGCCGTTGGCCGCGACCTGGCCTATGAAGTTGCGCCTCGCCGTGCCGGTGACGTCCTGAATTTGACCGCTAACCCTACCCGCGCCGGTAAGGAGCTTAACTGGAAGACTGAGCGCACACTCGAGCAGACGTGCGAGGACCTCTGGCTCTGGACCAAGAACAATCCTCAGGGTTATCGTCAGCAGCCTCCTGCTGAGTTGTTGGCAGCTTTGAAGAAGTAGATCTGTCGAAGGAAGTGGAAAAATGAATATACTCTTTACATATAAATGAGATTAGCGAGTGGTTATCTCAATGTTTTTCTTTTGTTTGACGATTGGGTTTTAGACAGAAATGTTACAAATTATGACTCGTTAGTTGTGGATAATTATAGATGAATCCATGCAGCATACTTCCAAATTTCTATATAACGTATGAATAACACCGTCTAATGCTAGCCATGCAAATGATAAGATAAATATAAATACAAGATGATAGAAGTCTCACTTGCGATTCTTCTTTCCCCCAGCTGTCCTAGCTTTGTTATTGCCCGCATTATTCGTAGCAGTCGACGACCCGGTAGAATCTGCCTTCTTTTTCTCCTCTTCTTCCAACGCCTTTTCGACCGCTCTCCTCTTCGCCGACTCCTTTTCTTTGACTTGTATCTGATCCTCACTAAACTCCCACAGCTGCTTTGCAACCTCTTCATCGCCAACTTCTTTTCTCAATGGTTCGAACTCGCGACATTCCTTGATAAACCAGCCTCCTTCCTCGCCACGCCCATACCGCGCTTCCATGGCGGCATACAAGAAACTTTGCGCTCCTTGTTCGGGTGATTTGAGGATTAGCCACCATACAGGCCAGGTGATGAGATAGAGTAAAAGACCCCATAGGCTACCGCCTGTGATCCAGCGGCGGGTACCCGGTGTGCGTGTCCAGCCGGGGTCGACGATGAGGACGCGCGCGTTCATGGGCCGTTGATCCGGACGTTTGTAGGATGAAAGGTGTTTCTGGAACGCTTTTGCGAAGATCATGAGTGAAAGTTTGGTCATGCCGTACATGCTTGATGCGCTTGTATTGCGTTTCGCTTTTTTCGTGCTTCCCCCAACCTTAGACTTATTCTTCGTCGTCATCGCTGTCGTCTTCTTCGTATTGGGTTGAGAGACAACGCCCTCAGTCCGCCTCAAATCTATCTCTGCCCCAATGTAACTTGAACAACTCGCAAACACAATCCTCACATCCCTATCCGGCGGCTGCGCTCTGATGGCCGGACTCAAAATACTCAGCAAATGAAAATTCGCCAAATAATTCACCTGCCACTCCTCATCAAGTCCGTCCGGTGTAAGTCTCGGTTTTCCGAACCGCGTTGGCTTAATTGTGTTTGCACAGAGGATAATCATGTCAAGTCTTCGGGGTGGGGCGTTGTCAACCCATTTCGTTGCGAATTTGCGGATTGAGTGCAGAGAAGTCAAATCAACTTGTTCGGCGTAGATTAGTTCGTTGTTGGTGGTTTGGCGTAGGTCTTCGATGTAGTCGACGAGAAACAGATCGGAGGGGGCGTGTTGGGTGAGGAGGATGATCTGGGCGCCGCGCGAGGCAAGGTCGTGTACGATTGAGGCGCCGATTCCTGATGTTCCGCCCTGCTTTTGGTTAGCATAATATATACAAAATGGTGGATTTTAAAGAAGTACTGTTATCATCACAACTTTGGAATGTAGCAGTCGCTCGGAGGTGTTGCGGGCGCCGCCAAAGTAGTACTTCAGCAGGGCCACCACGGCAACGACGGCGGCCCATTTGATGGCCGTGTAGGCATAGGGAATGGCAGAGAGACCCTCGGTGATTCCGTGAGATATCAAAGGGATGGGCATGGTAGTGGATGCCAGTTGAGAGCTGGCGTGGGCATGTTGTTACTGTATGTAATGAACGTAATTATCCTGCCTAGATTAAATAGATGCCGCAGCAATGTGGATCCTTCCTTTCCAGCACTATCGCCGGAGTCAATTTCAACTACAAATATTAAAATCTCAGCATCTTTAACCCTTCACATTTCTTCGCCTTGATGGCATAACTGTGATTTACTGCTGAATTATCACGCACATTTGCAAAACAGTATGACATTGTGTTACAATTGGATAAGAAGTGGAAAAGCCTGCCTCGCAGGAATGCGGCCGTAAGAAACAGAGCGCAAGACAAAAGATAATTAACAGAAAGCAAGATGTCGAATCTAAGTTGTGAGTAATATCTTCGAGAAAAACAAGTCACGCCGTGAATCTATTGGAAAGGGCCAGATCCTTACTGTGGCATCTGACCACCGCTGCAGGAGCTTCAATACAGGCGGCGATGTCTTTACAGGAGGCTCTTTAGGTCGAACGAGTACTACCGAACAAGAACTATCTAGTTCTTAAATTGCACTTCTAGACCCATCTGGAAAAAGCAGCAAAGTTGTTGAATTTAGTACTGAATAAGCCCATACCAGTATTCGCATCATATCAGATTGTCTAGGGAGTTACTGTGACGGTGACATCTTGTGCATTTCTCGTCTATCTACATCAGGGTTGAAATCAATGGCTCAATTCAAGAGCATTCTATACCTGGTCCCTCACAAATTACACAAAGATGAAATTCAGCCAGGATATCGTCAAGATGTTATACATGATAAGTAGATATATTAACAAGAAAAAGAAATCTAAGAGGTCTATTCAAGCGGTCTATGCAATGCTCTCTCGTCCTGGCATAAATTGTACATAAGCATCATGATTGACTCAGTGTATGTTTCAAATCCTATGATAGATCAGTCAAAAGCACAGTGCCATAAGTCCATCCGTTCGTGGAATGACCAACCTCAAGCATATCTTTCACTCCTACAGCTTGGCCACCCTTCGTATCATTCAGGGAAGCCGATATAAGATTCAGTTTCCACTCCTGTCTGCGCCGGATGTACTGCATTTTTCAACTGTTATTATTTAAAATCAATATGCCTTGAGAAATGGGATTTACCTCTTCAATTGACGTGGGGCCTGTCACGATATAGCGGATTGCCAGGACATTTCTCTGCTGTCCGATTCTGTGGACACGGTCTAGTGCCTGTCGCTCTAACATGGGATTCCAGCCTGGTTCGAGAAGGTGGACCTGATTAGCAGCTGTAAGGTCGATGCTAATTAATTTTTGTACGTAAGTAATGTTTCAACACCAAGTTTACGTCCTTAACCTACCCAACCCCAGCACTGCCCAACGTGGCAAGAAATATAGTACACGAAGGGCTTTCGTTGAAGATACGGAGTGCCTGTTTGCGTTGCGAAGAGCTTTTGCTGCCGTCAACCCGCTGGAATTGGAATCCAGTACCATCGAGGGCTTTTTCCACGAAGTCAAGCATTTTTGTCCAAGTAGAAAAGATAACACTGTTCATATTTTTAGTACCGAACGTCACTTGCAAGTACTTAGGGGATATCGCATGAAAGAATCTAATATTATTACCTTTTGATAGGCCTCCCTTCTGAGTTCAGAGATTGACTCCTGGTCTTCTGAAGATTTTCCAGCAAGGCCTTCACTTTAGATGATGGATAGTATTCCCGTTCAACCTCCATTTCATCGGTGGCTTGAACTTCCTTCTTCTTGTCGCATCCTGACGCGGCGCATACAGGGCAGACGGGCTCAGTAGGACTATCACCCTCTTGAACACCTTTCAGACACGCTTTGCAAACCTGATGCCAACAGGTAGTTAAATTATCCATATTCTCTTCCGAAACAGCCATGGGCTCATCACAATGTTCGCAGGTTGGAGGTGGCGTGGTTGCATCCCCATGAAAAGACATAACGCTGTCCAGCCACTGCTGAGTGGTAGAAGGAAGTAACTCGCGTCCATGGTTGCATATT
The DNA here is from genome assembly GCF_001896365.1 of Talaromyces amestolkiae. Lineage (NCBI taxonomy): Eukaryota > Fungi > Ascomycota > Eurotiomycetes > Eurotiales > Trichocomaceae > Talaromyces > Talaromyces amestolkiae. Next base: position 1,332,066 of record NW_024468042.1, on the reverse strand, counting down.
TGTCGAAGCCTTAGAATGGTTTGAAAAGAGCTCTGTGCTATTCCACGAGTTTCAATAGCAGCAACACATGATTTGGTGAACAACTGATACATTTTTCTTTCCTCCATGTTCAATTCTACCGGCTGTATGATTTCCTCTCGTATGGGAAGTTTCAGATCAAGAGCTTCCTTTATTCTTCGAAGTGATATGGCTTGGACGAGAGATTTGAGCCTTTCCCAGCCACGTTCATCCCCACGCTCTATAGGGTGAGTGAATATGTCCCTGAAAGACATCCCCTCATCAAACGGCGATACACGGAGGAATTTAACAAGAGCTCCGAATTCCTGTACCCAGTTCTGTATCGGAGTCGCTGTTATACACCAGCGGTGCTTTGCGGAGAGATTGTACACAGCCTGGAAAATCCGTGAGGTTGAATTACGAATGACGTGGGCTTGATAGATAAGGATCAGTCTCATTGAGTTTGTTCCGTAAGCCCTAATTCATACCTTCATCTAACACAATCCTACGCCAGTCAATCTTGTGCAAGATACCTTCATGTTTGGATTTCTCGTTAAAGTCCATCTTGAGGGTATCATACGTTGTCAGAATGATGGAATGTTGGGTTAGAGCGGTTGCAACTCGTTTTCGATTTGGTCCATGGTAAACAGTATAACTGAGTGACCCCTCTTTGAAGTGCCTAGAGCCAAGTGTTAGCGAAGGTACAATCAGTGCACGTAGATGGGTGAATACTCTTGAATTTGGCTCTCCCAGCCAGAGAGGGCTATCAAACGTCAGTTGGCATGTATCCAACAAAAAGCATAAAATCAAGGCAAAAAAAAAAAAAAAAAAAAAAAACAAGACATACTTGACAGTGGCGAAACAATCAAGGTAGAATGTTTCGCTTGCTCTTGACCCTCTTGTGTTTCATTCAATGAACCTGCTATTAAAGCCAGCGTGGAAAGTGTTTTCCCAAGTCCCATATCCTGTTTTTTGGTCAGAAAATAGTCTATATTGATCAGAAACATCACTTACATCAGCAAGAAGACCCCCCATACACACTTTTGGTTCCTTCAGCTGAACACTCCCAGTGACAGAATTGCGGTATCTGATATAGAGGCGTCAGTCTATATTCATTCGAAAGGCAACGCCAATCGAGTTGGTACATTTTCATCCCGTGTTTGCCTTCCTCAAAACCTTCTGCCCAAAGAGATGGGAATTCACATCCAACAAACCGACCAGACTCCTTCTCAACCATCATGGCCAAAGCCTTTTTCTGGTGTCTGATGAAACTATTAGCATGTAGTGAAGGAAAGATAGGAATTTGAAAACAGACTGCAAAAGATCGGTCTTGATCCTACTGCTGACCTGTACCTCCGAGAATATGGTTGGGCCTGATGCTGAATCCATGATCTGAGAGACTTGCGATATTGCTTTCTCACTCAACCGAGACGATTGAGTCAACTCAACACCATTCTTTTCCCATGATGCACGGAATTCTGACCCCGGAGGTACTAGATACTGTGGGTTGTAGTATGTTTCCGACTCATCCAACTTAAATGGTTGTTGAAGATAGTAGTTATTTTGGTTCAGGAAATCACCAATCATACCAGCTTCATCGCGGGCGCCATATATCATGACCGAAATACTGCCTTGAGGGTGGAATTTGGCGGAAAGCTTCCTTTTGTATGAGTGAGACAAGGTGACGATCAGCTGGGCTGCTTCTCCATTCAGATAACCAGCGGAATCTTTTGAGTTGGAATCGCGAATGATCACGAACTCATCACTTAGTATGTCGAAGTATAAATCCCGGGCACTTCGTTCCTTTCCAGGGCTTTCCCTGATAGCATATTCGCGGAGGTTTATCTGTCGTTTATATGAGTAATTATCAAGCAACTATGATGGGTGGAACTTGCGTATCCAAAACAGGTATCCTGTATTGTTTCACTGCTTTTATTATCCGATGTTGGTTTTGACTGGGACATTTCTCCATCGGGCGCTGATAAAGGTGTATCGGGAGAATTGTGGGTAGAAGTGAAGACGCCATCTTTGTCAGAAGGCTGTATACTGCAAAGTGATACTCCATCGAAACCTTCGGCATCTGGTAAGGTGAGGTCAACAATTTCAGACGTAACCCCAGTAAGACCTCCATCGAAGTTGTCTTCAAAGCCCCATCCGCTCATTGGGTACTCAGGGAAACCCTCATAATTGATGCCCATGTTATAACTCGGTGAATCTAGCATACCACGATTGGCCGCAATCGACTTGTCACGTTGATCCAGTTCGTCAGAAAATGGTTCCTCGTGGTGACTTCCATTATCGGATCCAAGGGTACGAGCACGTTTTGAAGGGGTTCCAAAATCATCACATTGTTGATATTCGTCCGATAAATACTTGCTTAATTCATGGAAATCTCTTTTTGGTGTATCTGCAAAGTCAGTATTGGAGTCTGCTATTAGTTGGCGGATCTCCATGCTTCATACTCGACACATTTGATGCGAGATCTCTAACAGATTTGCACTACCCTTACAGTGGTTGAAAGAAGAAATGGATTGAATGCTAGTGAACGAAAACAAAAAACGCCTTGCCAGGAAAAATTTTAAACGGTCCTTACTCTTCTGCACAGCACAGTAAATGAGGCGTGTAATATGGGGCAGGCAGTTCTCTTCTCAACAAGTTAGAATGAAACAGGCAAAGCAAACAATCACTGCACGTACAAATTGCAAAGGCCTAGATGTTGTGACATAATGAGGCGAACTTCCAAGTGGCGCAGCACTGGGAATAACCCGGGTGAAATAATGCAACGATCCCCTGTCAGTATAGACACCAATAAGGGGAGACTTGCGTAGGGGGGACTTGCGGTGTGTCAAAAATGCCTGTCCCCAAGCCCAACTGCGTTGAAAGTACCCGGGCTTTGCTTGAACCTGTTTCCTAAGAGTAATGAAAATGTCAATAATAACACCATATTCAGAAATAGTCTTTGGCTAAAAAGGAGAAAGAACGTAATTGAAATTTCGTCTGTTAGGATAGATGGACAGCCTGATAATCCCATTCAGTATCTCAGCCACGTACCCCGCCATCTGACTGGGCTATCTTTGCTTTTTTTTGGTCAGCTAGATAGTCTAAAATTCTTTCACCTCTTTGTCTTTTCCATTCTCTAGATAGCTCCTATATAGTTATACTACAGTGCACCCCCGGTTCGGTTGTTGGATGTCTGCTGCCCGACTGATGATTGTTTCGTCTTCTTCAACAATGGCTGCTCCTCAACACGACGTTAGCAAATATACGATTGGCTGGTTGTGTGCCTTGTCGATTGAACTTGCAGCCTCGCAGCTCGTTCTCGATCGGATACACCAAGGACACTGGGCCGACCCCGCTGAAGGGATGCAATACACGCTCGGAAGTATAGGAAGCCATAATGTTGTCATAGGATGTCTTCCAGCGGGAGAAAAGGGGATAGGGGCCGCCGCTACGATCGCAGCTCGGATGCGAGGGCGGTTTCCTAATATGAAGTTCGGCCTGATGGTTGGTATCGGAGGCGGAATTCCAGACAAAATCGACGTGCGCCTGGGAGATGTCGTGGTCAGTGAGCCCATAGACAGTAGCCCGTCCGTAGTACAGTATGATATGGGACGTGACACACCTCGTGGATTTGTACGGACTGGCTTTCTCAACGCTCCTCCTCAGATACTCCGTCAAGCACTCACCAAGCTTCAGGCTCGGCACATATGCGACACTCATAACATGCCGAAGTATATCGCTGTCTTGGAACAAAAAAAGAATTTCAAAAGACCACCTCCAGAGTCCGATATTCTCTTCAAGTCAACCTATGATCATGACCCGGACGAGACAACCTGCAAGAACTGCGACAAGTCCAAAATACAGCCACGAGAACCACGAGAAACACGAGATAATAATGAGGTAGTTGTGCATTATGGAACGATAGCATCTGGCAACCAGGTCATAAAGAATGCACGAACGAGGGAACGCTTGAGCAAAGAGCCCGGTAAAGTTTTGTGTTTTGATATGGAAGCAGCAGGCTTGATGAATAATTTCGACTGTCTGATCATACGAGGAATTGCCGACTATGCAGACTCTCACAAGAACGATAGGTGGCAGCCATATGCAGCAGCAGTGGCAGCGGCGTTTGCCAAAGACTTGTTGGTCGATATACCACCTATCACTTCGCCCAATATCTCATCCCTATCGGTATGTCAAACGGTCTCAAAATATAAAAGCGTATCTTTTCTGATAACTGACGCCTAGGTTGACGATTCAGAGTTGGATTGAGGAATGTTTCAAGTCCGCACAAGCAGATCTTTTAGTAATATCGAGGGATATTGAAGTAGCCAATTCCAATGGTTGTCAATCTGTTCATGATATATATTATACAGCAGAAGGTATCCAAAAGCTACAGGCCCCTCGTGGAGAGTTACGCGCACTCGGAAGGATTGATCCCTATATCAAGAATGTTCAAGAACTTGTGGAAGTAATTGAGACTTTAACCAGTGTAAGCAAAGAGAGAGTGATGATTATCTGGGTAAGACCATTTTCAAAAAGATTCCCAACAATTGCTTCAACATACTCTGGTCACTGATATCCAACGGTCCTTTTTAGAATTCTTTCAAACTTCTTCTTGAGGTATTTGGCTTAATGGAGTATGCCTTTGCGGACATAGTGTATGCCCTCGCAAATGTTGGGCGCGATCTTCCTCAATTCAAGGGATATGTTAAGCTATTTAACAGAAACGAAGAGGCAAAAGATGTTTTAGGTCTGTTCTATCGAGAGATCGTGGATCTTCATCTTGTTATTCTACGAACATTCAAGAAGAAAAGTATGTTGAATCAATCTATCATCTGGTCATTCCCGCCCTAAACGACGCATTTTCTCAGATACAAAATTGATATTTCAGTCCTATTGGCCGAGAACCAAAGAAATGATCGATTTTTTCAAAGAAAACATGGGCCGATACAAAAACTTGTTGAATGAGCATGTCACTACAGACCAGATCAATCAAGAATATGATGCTCGTCAATCAGCATACGATGCAATGCAGGATGGGGACAAGCTGGACGGCTACAAGGATTACGAAACAGCGAGAAACTATATCGCGCCACGCTTCTACGAGGAGGAGCTTGAGAAGTTCCATAGGGGGATTAATCCAGAGTCTGGAAGTTGGCTGCATGAGAACGATGATTTCAAAAGGTGGCTTGATACAGACGACTTAGCGATGCGGACTTTGTGGTTTCAGGGGATCCCAGGCGCAGGTAATTATAAATGCACTTTGCTTAATGCATGCCTTTTCAAAAGTACTAATGGTATTCCCAGGGAAAACTGTGTTGGTTGCAAATAGCATCAACCGAATGCGGCAAACAAACGCGCAACTATTGTTTGCATTTTTGACCTTTGATGATGAAGAGCAAGACCATGCAGTGAAGGTACTCCAATCCCTCATGTGTCAAATGACTAACAGAAACCCTCACATGTGGCCAATTGTGCATGAGAGGTACATCATGGATGCCGGCAAGCTGAAGAGCAACTTACCCTACCTTGAAGATCTATTTATAGAGCTGGTAAGAGATGCAGAACACACCTTCATTATTATAGACGGAGTAGATGAAGTCGATCAATTACAGAGGGTGCTTTTGCTAAAATCACTCATGAGAGTCAAAGAATCATGCCAAAATGTCAAGTTGCTCATCAGCTCGCGTCTCGAGACGGATATAGCTAGGGTTTTGGAGAAAACAGCAGTCGCAATTCGCGTTGATCACAAGAATGCGGAAGATATCGAGACATATGTCCATCATGAAGTGGATGAATGGCTACCCCGTCTCGTGGGTTACGGGGCCAGTGAAAGTACATCTTCTCAGATAAAGACCGCATTAGGACGTCTCAAGGAAAAGGCAAATGGTAATGTACTCGGGTGCATAGTTTCATATATGTGTGCTGACTTCTTTAAACCCAGGAATGTTTCTCTACGTCAAACTCGTAATGCATATTGTGAAAATCCAAGACAATCTCGAAGATATTCGAACAGAGACCGAGAATATTCCGAGTGGCCTTGAGCAAGCGTATGTCTCTGATATTCTGTTCGATATGCCAGGCAATGATGAAGCTCACGGTGATCCAGATACGGCCGAATCTTGCAGGGAATCGAGAAGAGAGAAAGGAAAGACGGGCTTGCCGCTATTACCATTCTACAATGGATTGGTTGTGCAACACATCCGCTCAGAGTACAAGAGCTGCTCCAGATTCTGGCTATACAGCAGCCCGGCTCGGATAACTTCTTGAAAGGTCGTTGGGTTTTTCGTAATATTCAAGAAACGTGCGGCCCCTTTATTGAGATTGAGAAAGGAATAGTTCGCTTTGTGCATTTTACAGCAAGAGAGTAAGTCAGGTCCTCGTCTAAACGAGCTACAATTGCTAATATGGTACTATTCAGGTATTTGTTCGGGGACCAGAGCAAATACTTCATTCGTGCTCCAGACACCCATTGGTTGATTGCGTTAACCTGTCTCAACTATCTGTGTTTTAAATCACTCAATGACATATTCTTCCAAGATACAAATGGAGAAGAAATAAAGCGGGAGATCCTCGAGGGCAACTTTATCATTTTCCACTACGCGGCAACCCAATGGATACATCACGTGAAAAAATGTGCAAAAGAACTCAGGCCGGATTATCTTCAATCGCTGTGTGAAACTATTAACGAGTTTTATGCGCTCCGATGTAACCAACTGTCGAACTATATTACTCCTCAACGATCAGCATGCATTGACTTTGTATCGTTTGCCAAATGGCCTGATGTACAAAGATTCTTGGCTCTCGTACAGGACTTTCAGTATAAGCTTGAGATAGGACACCTGCACACTGACGGTATTTATAGCCCGTATGAACAAAAGCTGAACGTCCTAGCTGACAACAATGAAAACAGACAAGGAAAGCATTTGGACGGACAAGGATCCGACCAAAATCTCCGCTGCGCTCGTCCAACTAAGAGAAAAAATTGAGGCTCTACTTTGCCAAGGCCATAATCACCTTCCAAACTGTTCCTGCAAAAAAGTCCAAGAACTATACGGGACGAACCTTTACTGTTGTGATAGACAATTTTGCCAATTTTACAGCACTGGCTTTGCGACGCGCAGAGAACGAGACGTGCATCTCAAGGTTCATAGTAGACCGTATTTGTGTCCTCACACGGATTGTCTCTTCGCTGAACTTGGTTTCAGATCACCAGCAAAGCTTGCAAGACATTGTGAGCAAACACACCCACCTCAACGCCGCATTGAAAGCCGGGTGGTCAACGCTGAGTCGATCCAAAAAATTCCAGAGAACGACGTGAGAGCACTTGTCGACGACGCAGTCCGTCGTAATGACGCTACTACCGTATCGTATCTTTTGGGAAAGTTTGAATATCCGCCCGATTACTACGATATCTTGCAAAGGCTTGCGGCAACTCATGCATCTGGAGAGATGGTCAAGTGCATACTAGACCAAGCGCAAAATATTAAAAAAGGGCTGGATATTGAAAAAATGGTATGTATTGCCATAGATGGTGAAAATGTGTCAGCACTGCAATATCTGGTCGTCAGAGCCAACGAGAAGATGTCACAGAAGCATTACAATACGCATGAAAGGACAGAAATCTTCACAGAGCGAGTTAGACGCGCATTCAATAACTGTAATGCCGATATTATGAAAGTTTTAATCAATGATGGTGGGGTGGTACTTCCATCAACCTGTCCCAAAGATATTTTCAACGAGCTCATACAATCTAAGAGAGATGATACTGAAAAGCTGCACCGGCTGCGCTCGATGAAAAAGTATGTCATATGGCCAGAGGCATACACAAATGCTGTTTATTGGGCTGCACTTAAAGGCTCTGTTATCGTGGTACAAGTTTGCCTTGACTGCGGAGGAAGTGCAAATGCTAAATACGAACCTAATAGACGTAAGCGATCACCCACGACAGCCTTGTATAGGTGTGTCAGAAGGGGCACCGACCGCCACGCAGAAGTTGTCAAACTCCTGCTGAAAAATGGCGCTGATCCCAACGCCGAAGGCATAACGCGGCTTAAAGGGATGGCGAATATTGAGAGGTATTTTGGAATGAGCTGGGAAGATCTAGTTATTCAGATCCAGGGTCACACGGTAACACAGATCACAAGCTAATGGATGATTCTTGAGACATGTATTACAAGCTTAATCTTATATCTGGAGCTTACACACCATATTGGTTAGGCGATCAACCTTCTGAGAAAATATGTAGCTACACCCTCTAACAGGTATTATGGAGGGAGCTATACTATGTAGAGCAGTTCTTACAAAAATATACGTAAACAAGGCTAAAGGACTATATTACGGGCCCATTATACTCGACTCAGGCCTGTTACCCTTTAGTGATCCCAGATAGCAGAAGAAAATCTAATGCGCTTACACGGCTCGAAGGGCTCTCATTCTCCCAGCCCCTAAGTAGCCGGAACCAGCAATCCTGGGCCGGGGGATAATGATCCTGCTCGGGTTCAAAGTTCAGAATCTGGGTGGAATCGTATGTAACACCCCGTGAGGTATACAGGCCATCGTGTTGCAAATACGTAGCATGTAGGCATACTGTAAGTCATGAATGTATCCATGAAAGCCGGGGAGTTCGTAGCACGCAGAGTTTTGAATTGGGGTACAAACCATGTAGTTAGTTTTCTTTACCTCAAATTTCACTTATCACGATCATATGACGTAAAATGGGGTCGTATATATTGAAACAGGGTAAATTCTGATCAGCCTATGACGGCCGTTTCTTCTGCTATCTAGCCAATTCCTAGCATACTCGTGGGCGCATTTCTAAAAGCCCCAGTGAGTGTGCTCCTATAAACCGTGCGTAAGCACATGAAGGATTCCCCAAGTAAGCATTCTAGTGAGCGGCAGTTTTGTTCATTTCATGGAGTTCTCCAAGAGCAAGTGAAACTCAACCCAGTCTCACATATCTTCATGATGGGGTTGTCGCGAGTGCTATGACGCATTATCCTCGATGTCGGCGGCTTGCAATCGAGCTACTCGGGACCTCCAGAAAGTGTTTACCCAGGTATGTTTCCAAACAATTATACATACTGTCCTACGACATCTCCATCACTCTTGAACCTCAATCCTCGTCTTAAGTGTTGTGTTGGACCATTCGTATCCCATCTCAAGCACTTCCAGTTCTACATGAGCCTTTTCAAACATGCATCGCATACCGTTCCAACTCCTCCCTCGAGATGATGGGTAGAGTTTGTAATGAACCATAACCTACCGGATCTCACATGCAATGGCAGCCTAACCCCTAGCTAATCCTAACTGAGTAAATTTCACTGGAAATCGACAAGTTCAATGTTCAGATTGTATAGATAAGGATTTGTACGAGGCCGTGATCTATCAATGCTAGTATAATACATATAATACACCATGATACAGACAATATGTCATATCATATATACGCTGTTGCAGTCTTCTCGTCTCCATCAGCAGGTGCAGCAGCATCCTCTTCCATAGGCACGCCAAAAGAGTCTGCTTCACCATCGACCGACAAATCGGCTTCACGGCTGAACTGAGTATTGGCCAACAACTGTTCCTCATCAAGACCCTGTTTGTTCAACAGAATTTGTCGACGTCGGGAAGCATCCTTGCGGAGCTTGGCATTAGCCGAAAACTCGGTCAGGGCTCGCATCATGCGCTCTTCAACCATCTCCTTGACATGAGACGCAAGAGTCCGGTCTGTGAATATTCCTCCCATACGGTAGCTGAGCCACAGATACAGGATCAATGCCTTGTGTAAACTTTCGAGCTCATTGAGATATTCCTTTCGACCAGAGACTGGCTGTTCGAGGATTTCTAGGTTTAATTCTTGTATGTCAAGTAAACGACCACTGCTGTTATTGGCGACGCATCGAACATATCCTCTGGCACAGGCCTTCAAGGCCTGGTCACGGTCGTTCATAGGTGACGCCATAAAGACGATCTGATCATCAATACTCATGCGATCACAACGGTCGAGAAAGCTGGCTACCTCTAGCTGACTGCGGGCTCGGCACATGAAGAAGAGTGGATGAACCTTGCTGATCGAGCAAACCCGATTGATGAGAAACCTGAGCGAAACATCGCGAGGAAAGTAGCTAGCAACGCGATAGAACATTGCATCCGTGGGTATAAGTCCGGCCGCTTTCAAAGGAGGAGGATTAAACTCTAGCGCCTTTTGAATGAAGGGCAAGTCAACATCCTCAAGCGACGTCACCAATCCCACGTTTTCCTCTTCATTGTCGCCGCGTTTACCCGTTTCGTTGGCAGCACGATATCGACCTGCACGCCCACCAATTTGCTTTATCTCTGGAATACTAATCCTCGCAAGACCACCAGCCACGTTTTTGACTAGGGTTTGGAAGATGACTCGTTTGCATTTTCTACCGATGATGTTAGCTCCTATTTAGCACAGGCTAATTGTGACACTCACAGATTCAGGCCCATACCAATGGCGTCACTCGCCACGAGATAATCATAATCATTATCGGGGTCGTTGAACAAATTGGCCTGTTGCGTTCGAATCTCTGCTGGTAGGCCACCGTAGACGATAGCCGCCCGCTTTCCGGTCGATTTCTCAATTGCACTCTTCAAAGCATGAATATTGATCCTGGAGAATGTGACTATAGCATCTCCCTTTCGAAGGTTGCGAAGATCCCCATTCAGACTTTGAGTTTCGGCCCGTAGTGGATTGAGTCTCTGGTATTGATGAATCTCCAGATTATCGCCCATTAACGTGGCCAATTCTTTGATCAACGGCACGGCTCGCTCTTCGCCACAAACATGCAACTCCTTTGCTCTTGATCCCAGAAACGCTCTTGTCCAAGCCCAGCCACGATCCTGATCGGCAATCATTTGTATCTCATCGATGACTCCGACGTCGTAGTCCTTGTAAATACTCACCATTTCCACGGTGTTACTGATGATGCGTGGCGGCGTGTCTGAGGTGCGGACTTCATCTCCCGTCACTAAATTGCATGGTATTCCTTCCGCATTGAACCGAGAGTAGACTTCCTGAGCTAGCAATCTCAGCGGTCCCGCATAAAACCCGGACTTCGCTTGCTCGAGTCTCTTTAGAGCTCGGTACGTCTTTCCAGAATTTGTGGGGCCAACGTGCAGATGAATAGTCCGTTGTCTCGAGCGAGCAAATGGATACCACTCAGCTGGATATCGAAAATCCGTCGCCTTTTGCTGCTCTGCAGCGTGAGGATTGCCGTACAATTCATGGTCACGAAGATCCTTGTATACCAATTCCAACTCCTCTATGATACCTTTAGAGCCGGCTCTTCTGAATCCATCGAAAAGTTGCGTCCGTATATTTACCAAAGTGCCAAAGTTCGCGGTTTGTGGGAGGCCGATTAGTTTGACCCGCGCGGCCTGAGTTATTCGACGATGGAACGAGTTCCATTTTTCGTGTAACGGATCGGAAGGGGAGAGGGAGTTTTTGAAATCTTTCAATGCAGTTTCGAGCGCCTCGTCAAACTTGATATTGAATGGTATTCGATAGACATCTCCGAAGCGACTAGTGAAGCTACCACTCTGTCTCTTGATTACGGGCTTGGGAACGGTTGATTAGTTTGCGTCGCAGAGAAGTAGCGAAGTTGAGACTCACATTCTTTGGCTTGGTGGTTGCAGATCCTTTCAGCAGTGGAGTCGACGTGAATTGTCTCGTAGACGTGGTCGCTAGAGCAAACCTAGGGCGAAACGAACAGAATAGGCATTCGCCTGCTCTGAGTGTCCATGGCTGCTTCATGGCAAATATGCGCAGGTTGTTCGCACCACAACCAGCCCGACGACATGTGGAAGTGATGATTAGATTAGCGGTCCATGTGAGAGGATTGACAGTCGACAGTTCGCGCTCTGACGGGGTTTGCGAGATGTGGGCGCAATGACTGAATTGAGGTTCTCTGCTGTTTCTTTCAGGGACGAGAAAAACCTCAAAGGGTTAGAGCCGGAGGACAAGTTTATCCTGACGCTTGCCGCAGCCGCCGCCGCCACTGCGGGTCAGTCCCGCCTTCCTCGTTCGGACTAATTCGTAGTGGGGAACTCCTCTCACACTGCGAGTATCACCTTGACTGCTCCGCTCCATTGTCCCTGCCGGACACCTGTCCACGAAAGGCTGTGTGATCTCTGCCTCTACGCTCAACTACACGGAACCTGACTGCAGAGAAACCTACCTGTTGAGCAAGCCAGCTATTGGCTTCTCCAGTCTATACTACCAGCATGGCGTCCTTGATTAGCATTCAGCGTGACAGTATGCGCTTGTTTTTACGTTCCGTCGCTGAATCACCGGCTAATTAAATACAATTCAACAGTCATTCTAGGCGCCATCCGCCATGCTGCAGGAAATGATGTACGTCCTGTGCCTTTCGTTGACGAGCTCCAAGCTGACCCCTCGCCCAGTGGAAAGTCCTCGTCGTGGACGAAAAATCGAAGAAGCTTCTTGATAATACCGTGAAGGAGGATGACATCCTGAATAACAATGTCACAAGTGAGTGATTCAGTTGACTGTTAGGATCTTCAGCTAAGTCATTGGGAAGATGTCGAGCAGATTGAACATCGCCGGCCACCGAACCACGATATGGATGCGCTATATTTCTTGTCTCCCCAACCGCACATTATAGATTGCCTCATGGCCGACCTCGAACGGGTGCGCTACCGGAAATTCTTTGTGGTTTGGACAGCGAGTTGGTTACTCAGGAAGGCCGCTCAGACGACGTCAGGCTAACCACGTTTACAGTCTTGGAACCCCAGCAACGTGCCAGGCTAGACCGATCACAGATGGTTCGGGACATGATCGTTTCCATGCATACTTTGAACGTCGATTTTTACCCCAGGGAATCGCGAGTGGCTACCTTCCGAGATCCGTATAGCTTTCCTATCCTTTTTCACCCAGCTTGCAACAATCTAGTACGGGAGCACCTAGGTGATCTCGCTCGAAAAGTAGGTATTCTTGACATGCATGCATGCTAGCAGTTGCTTACGACGCATAGATTGTGTCCATTTGCGTGGTGTTAGGGGAATATCCTGTTATCCGCTACTATCGACCTCAAGCGCCTACGCATGAGGCCGCCGTTTTATGCTCACATCTAGCGCGTTTCGTTCAGGACGAGATCGATAGCTATGCAGGCTCCAATCGAAATTTTCCACCGCAAAGCCCCCGACCGCGAGGCGTACTTCTGATAGTTGACAGGTCTCTGGATCTTTACTCTCCTCTGGTTCACGAATTCACATACCAAGCCATGGCACATGATCTACTTCCGATCAAAGAGGGCGACAAAGTTACATACAAGACCGTGATCAATGAGGGAAGTTCGAAAGAGGAGGTCACAGACATGGAGATTGGCGACCACGATCGAGTTTGGGTCGATTACAGGCATCTCCATATGAAAGACGTTTTGGAGAAATTAGCAGACGACTTTGCTAGATTCCGAGCAGCAAATCCACAATTTGCAGAAGAGTTAGTGAAGCTGAGCCGTACGTGCGACGACCGTTCGCTGACATGTATTCAGGAATGATAAAGTCACAGTGAACACCATCAAGGACATGCTAGCAGGCTTGTCTGACTTTCAAGAAGGAAAAAATGCTTATACGCTTCACTTGAATATGGCGCAAGAATGCATGAACTACTTTCAGGAGCGCAACTTACTAGAGCTCAGCTCAGTCGAGCAGGTCAGTATTTCAAACAAAGAGCTTTGACTACTTACTGACAGAATGTAGAGCTTGGCTACCGGTGTGGATGAAGACTATAAAAAACCAAAGAATCTCGCCATTCAGTTAGTCCGACTCCTCGATGAACAATCAATTGTCACCCCTGATCGTTTACGGTTGATTTTGTTGTACTTGCTCTATCGAGATGGCTTGCTCAAAGGCGACATCCGCAAGTTACTCGCTCATGCAAAACTTCCACCGCAAGATGGTGAAATCATTCATAATCTAGACCTTCTAGGCGCTAGAGTCGAAAAGCCACTAAAGGATGCGAAGCCTCCGACCCAGCCACTGTTTGCGCTCAAGCAACCTTCAGCCACCGGAGAACAAGATGTCAGCCTTTCCAGGTTTGAGCCGAATGTGAAGCGGATGCTCGAAGAACAAATAAAGGGCACTTTAGATTCAACCATATTTCCTTACACTCGTCCTCAGACGGACACCGATAGTGCGATACGCGATCAAATATCGCAATCATCACTGAGAAGCGCAAAACCCACTTGGGCTCGTACTCGAGGATCAGGTGATCAGCCGCGTCAACGAATCGTCGTCTTCATGGCTGGTGGAGCGACCTTCTCAGAAGCGCGAGCATGTTACGAAGTGTCGCAGACCTCAAATAAGGACGTTTTCTTAGCCACATCTCACATGCTAAACCCAGGTTTGTTCCTTCGACAAATTGGAGATTTGAGCGTGGACAAGAGACGACTTGATATTCCAGCAGAGCGGCCAAAGCCAACGGCACCTGCACATCTCTTTGAAAAGGAGCAACCCCCAGTAGCCAAACAACCGCCACCAGCTGCTAAGCAGCCATCTCCTGCTGCTCACGCAGCGGCAACAACTGCATTTGCAAATATGAACCTGAACGGACAGGCACCGGCGTCAAATGGTGGAGCTACTCCTCAACCACCTCCTGGGAAAATCAAGAAAGAGAAAAAGAAGCATCGCTTTTTCTGATGTGCATATCGGCTGCAAGTTTGTTTCACGCATTATATTTGGATACGATTGAACATCGCGCGTCCATCGCAAAGGTGCTTGGTAGTTGAAATTCTCATTGGTGGTGGTCTTTCCTACGGTCTGCTTTTCTGATACCATTTTGATGCGGCTTAAGACCCTACAATAATTCTGTCCTATGGATGAGCATTTAGCCGGCGTATACTCGTTGTTTCTACTTTTTTTTTTTTTGATTCTTATAAGAGGTATTCCACTCGTATTTATGTAACTAGGGGTTTGAAAATGAATCTGTAATTCCTCTATGTTCTAATAGAGATACCTATGCTGGCCTCTGACCTTTTCATGAACTATATATTTGGCCTCCGTTTGAAGTTACCCACCCCCCAAGTATCGCTGGATATCATCACTAGCATAAAACAACTCCCTCAACTTCTCCCCTTTCTTCTTATCCGCCAAATGCGCTAGCCGTACTTGCTTCGCATTGAGTTTCTGTCTCTCTTCCTGCTGCTGTTTCCGTAAACCCTTCCTCGCTGCAATGGCTTCTTCATCTTCTTTTCTCAGACCCAAACCCGATGTGCTAGTCTTAGCTTTGGGTTTGATGGGTTGTAGGACGCCGGTACGACCTTCTGCGCCTAGGCCCACGCGGCTGTCGGGGTCCCAGCCGTAGGAGGCGAGATAGCGGAGTCCGTGACGGGTACGATCTAGATGTGATGGAGGGTGGGAGTGTTGGAGGCAGATTTGGTGGACCATTGAGGCTTCGTGGGGTCTGTGTTTGGTGGTTGTGGATGTTGTCTCGATCTCGTCAAGGTCGGTCTCTTTTGTCGCTTTTACAGTGACAGGAAGATTGCAGATTTCGCAAACAATCTCTTTGGTGACTGTAATAGCCTGATTCCGTATTTCAGCCGTAGGCTTGTTATCGATCGTATTCTTCGACGACGGTATCGCAACTGGTGCGGGGAAAGCTTCGTCCTTCAAATCCGCCACAACCTCTTTCTCCTGATTATCTGCATTATCTGCATTATTTGTATCATTTTTATGCTTCTTCGACAGCACGATAGAAGAATAAATGTCTGCAACACTCCGTGCTGGCGTATTGCTTGTAGGAGCGGACGGCGCTGTCGTGTGGAGATCGCCAGATGCTCGAACGAAGGGAACACGCTTTCGCTTTATGCCAGCACCGAACACGCGCTGGTCCTCGAGGGGTACAAAATAATCCTCGTCATCATAATCTGGCTGCGCCATGGCTAGTTTCCGCCATATGAGTTTAAGAATAAGAGAAGTAGTTGAAACTTGAAGATGTAGGTTGATATGCGGCTTATCTTATCGGCTGTGGCGCATGAAGCTCGGATTGCCGCCTCAATGATTTTTCCGCCACTCCTTCCTTCCGCGGACTTCTCGAACAACACAACTTTCAACAGTCTTCGCGTTTAAAGCTCATCCCACCACGTAGGTGGTTGCGTGCTCATTACCGTCGCGCAAAATGGATGATCTTGAATCCCTCGAGCTCTTCTCGCTGGTCTCGCGAGTGACCACCGAACTCACCAACCATCTCGGAATCAACGACAAAACCTTGGCCGAGTTCGTGATCGATCAACACCTCAAATCCAAATCGTTTGCGGATTTCAAGAATGAGCTTGATGCGCTAGGTGCGGAGTTTCCGCCTAGTTTGATCGAAGCGATTGATCGAATGGTTGTTACCATGCATCCGAAATATAAGTCGAAGAGAGGAATGGATTCAGCGAGTCATGGCGCGGATGACGATATGGAAGCTTTGAATGCTGTTGGGAAAAAGGCGAGGATATTCAAGGGACTAGCGATACCGGATAAAGTTCAGGCTTGGGAGGATGATGAGCCGGCACTTCCTAAGAATCAAAATGTTACGGAGGACGATGCGCGAGCGGGTGCTATGGACGATACATTTGCCATGTTGGAGGGTCTTGCTGGGAAGTCAAGGGAGGACCATCATGAACCACCGCAAACTACAAAACCCAGCAGAAAACGCAGCAGAAGCCCGGACTACGGAGACTACGACTCTACGAGTTATCGACGACATAGAGATAGGCGCAGGTCCGCCTCTCGATCTCGCAGCCCCGAACAAAGAGAAAGACATAGAAACGGTGTGGATAGGGATAGACACGATAAAAAAGAAAGGAGAAATGGCCATCGAGATAAACATGAACGCCGGTCGAGACGTGATCAGGATGATGATGACTATTTCCGTCGACCGCCGACTCCAGAAATCGATGATCAACCTGTTCTTTACAAAACCTATGATGGTCGCGTTACAGGTGTTAAAGACTTTGGCGCATTTGTGAATTTACAAGGTGTCCGAGGGAAAGTGGACGGCCTTGTGCATGTTTCGGCCATGCAAGAAGGTGCCCGTGTCAACCATCCTTCTGACCTCGTCTCGCGTGGTCAGCCAGTGAAGGT
Organism: Talaromyces amestolkiae; assembly: GCF_001896365.1. Classification (NCBI taxonomy): domain Eukaryota; kingdom Fungi; phylum Ascomycota; class Eurotiomycetes; order Eurotiales; family Trichocomaceae; genus Talaromyces; species Talaromyces amestolkiae. The sequence continues at coordinate 1,314,957 of NW_024468042.1, read as the reverse complement.
CAAGGTTGTCAGTATACAGGGTACCAGGATTGGACTTTCGATGAAAGAGGTTGACCAGGTCACCGGCCGAGATTTGATCCCTGAAAAACGACTTGCTTCTGGCGCTAACATGGAAAGACTACATGGAAACGATGCCAAGGACCGTTATGGCAATCTCGATTCTGACGTCCCTGTTGTTGAAGGAGACTTCGGCAGAAAGTACAAAAATAAAAAGAGGTTGACGTCTCCAGAGCGATGGGAGATCAAGCAACTCATTGCCTCAGGAGCTGCGTCCGCAGCAGATTATCCGGATATCGACGAAGAGTATCATGCAACGTTGACCGGTGAAGGCGAATTTGTGCAAGAAGAAGACATTGATATTGAAGTGCGTGACGAGGAACCTCCTTTCCTTGCCGGTACCACGAAGAAGTCTCTTGAGCTCTCGCCGATCCGTGTTGTCAAGGCGCCGGATGGATCATTGAATCGTGCTGCCATGTCCGGTACCACCCTTATAAAAGAACGGCGAGAGTTGAAGCAGCAAGAAGCAGCAGAGAAAGCCGCGGAACAATCAGCCGACATTGATCTAGCTGCTCAGTGGCAAGATCCGATGGCTGACCCTGATCAGCGTCAATTCGCCTCAGATTTGCGTAAAGCAATAGATCATAAGCCAGATGCTGCTGTCCCGGAATGGAAGGCGGCAACTCAGGGAAGAAATGTCTCATTGGGGAAGCGTACAAATCTCAGTATCAAAGAGCAACGAGAAAGTCTACCAGTCTTTCAATTCCGACAGCAACTACTTGATGCTGTGCGAGATAATCAGTTATTAATTGTGGTTGGAGAGACTGGTTCTGGTAAAACGACACAGTTACCGCAGTATCTTTTGGAAGCAGGATACGGCAATAATGGTATGATAGGTTGCACTCAGCCCCGAAGAGTGGCTGCGATGTCGGTTGCAAAACGTGTCGCAGAGGAAGTGAACTGCAAACTTGGTGAGGAAATCGGCTATACCATTCGTTTTGAAGATTGCACCAGTCCGAAGACCCGGATGAAATACATGACGGACGGAATGTTACAGAGAGAGATCCTGCTTGATCCAGATGTGAAACGCTACTCGTGCATTATCCTAGATGAAGCTCATGAGCGTACTATCGCCACTGATGTCTTATTCGGGCTGTTGAAGAAAACTCTAAAACGGCGCCCGGACTTGAAGCTCATTGTGACTTCTGCAACACTCGATGCGGACAAATTCTCGGAGTACTTCAATGGATGTCCTATCTTCTCAATCCCCGGTCGTACATTTCCTGTCGAAGTTCTCTATAGTAAAGAACCGGAAAGCGATTATATGGCTGCAGCCCTCGATACAGTCATGCAAATTCATCTCACGGAACCTCCTGGCGATATTTTGGTTTTCCTGACAGGACAGGAGGAAATCGACACGAGTTGTGAGGTCTTGTATGAAAGAATGAAAGCCCTGGGTCCCAGCGTTCCTGAGCTTTTGGTGCTACCCGTTTATTCCTCATTGCCGAGTGAAATGCAATCAAGGATCTTTGAGCCGGCACCTCCAGGTGGGCGGAAGGTGGTCATCGCTACCAATATTGCCGAAACGTCTATCACGATTGACGGGATTTACTATGTCGTTGACCCGGGATTTTCGAAACAAGTTGCCTATGATCCGAAACTAGGTATGGACTCCTTGGTTGTTACGCCTATCTCCCAAGCTCAAGCGAAGCAACGAGCTGGACGAGCGGGAAGAACGGGTCCTGGTAAATGCTTCAGACTGTACACCGAGGCGGCCTACGAGTCGGAAATGCTTCCGACATCTATCCCCGAGATTCAACGTACAAATCTGGCACACACGATCCTCATGCTCAAAGCAATGGGCATCAACGACCTGTTAACGTTTGATTTCATGTCACCTCCGCCAGTTGCCACCATGCTCAGTGCCATGGAAGAGTTGTACGCGTTGTCGGCTCTCGACGACGAAGGTCTTTTGACACGTTTGGGCCGGAAAATGGCAGATTTCCCAATGGAGCCTAGTCTAGCAAAAGTGCTCCTTGCTTCTGCCGATATGGGATGTTCGGACGAAATTTTGACTATTGTTGCAATGCTTTCAGTTCAGACAGTCTTTTACAGGCCCAAGGAGAAGCAACAACAAGCAGATCAGAAGAAATCTAAATTTCATGATCCTCACGGTGATCATCTCACACTACTGAATGTGTACAATGCTTGGAAGCAATCTAACTATAATAATGCTTGGTGCTTTGAGAATTTCATACAGGCTCGATCGATGCGTCGTGCTCAAGAAGTTCGAAAGCAACTTGTCGGTATCATGGATCGGTATCGGCACAAGATCATATCCTGCGGACGTGATACAAGCAGAGTACGATTGGCCCTTTGCACAGGATTTTTCCGGAATGCTGCCCGCAAGGATCCTCAAGAAGGCTACAAGACACTTATTGAAGGTACTCCCGTGAGCGTTCACCCATCGTCAGCCTTGTTCGGAAAGGGCACGGAATATGTTATCTACCATACTCTGGTTCTTACGACGAAGGAGTTCATGCATTGCATCTCATCGATCGAAGCTCAGGTAAGTCTTTCAACCTTGAAACACACTCTTTTTGATACTCTTACTGACATGCTATTAGTGGCTCGTGGAAGCAGCACCGACATTTTTCAAGGTGGCGCCAACGGATCGCCTCTCGAAACGCAAGAAAGCTGAACGTATTCAACCTCTGCACAATCGGTTTGCAGGCCAGGACGATTGGCGCTTATCAGCACAGCGAAAACAGGGCCGTGGAGGTGGCGGAGGTACATGGGGTTAACTGTATTTATACCATACTATTCATAAGGGCACGGGATTTGTTAGATTCAGCCACTCACATACAATTATATGTTTAAAGCTACATAGGAACACTGCTTTAAAAAGATCTTGAAGACCATAATGTGTGTTTCATCTCCTATATTGTAAAAGAATCTAGAAGAGAGACGGGAGCGAAGGTTATGGCGAATAACTACCGCACCTACATACTACGTTCTCAGCGACCCGCTGCTTGAATACGACCTCAAGCTAATCGAACCGCCGTCTTCTCAAAATCACTTTTCTTCTCGACTTACTCCGTTCCATGTTTAACTATGTGATATTAATTGCTTCTAGAACTACAATCATTCCCGTCCCATCTCGAGATGGGGCTGAAGCCCCACTCAATGCCATATTGGGACGTCGTGCTATACGAGCTCATACTATGTAGTATAAAGGCTACGCGTAGAGGGGCTCTATTTTTTTCTTTTTCTCCATGCTTGTTAGTCTCCGTAGACAAGCGCACCTTGCTAGAAACGAATGCATGATTTTGCCCAACATTGCTTTTCAACGTTACTGTTTCAACATTTGCTGATGTTTCGAACAAAATTTAACAGCCAGACAACAGCCATGTACTGGGCACCCGACATCGCCGATGCTGCCTTCACCGCAGCCCTCCTGACGCTTCTTCCAGCAGGMGCCATCATATTGACCCCCAAGCGCTCCATAATTCGATACATCGCAATAATCTGTTGCGTGTTGCTTACTTCACGCTTCATGCAACCCGTCGTCGGATCAAGTACCATTCGGACTATCGGCTCGACTCAATTGGTCCTAACCACGATACAAGCGATCAACGTTCTCATTCTGAACCCCCTTGACAAAAATGATATCGCGCAAGAGGTCCCCAAGGGCGCACGGTCTCGTTTCGCTCGGTTATATCATGCTGCAGAAGCTGTGGTACAGCTGCGAGCTATCAATACTCCTCGTCAGATAAAGAATGTTCCTGCGTATCCGAGTTACTACTCGACTCGCTTGCGTGAGGGTGCTATTCCACGGGGCGCCTTTCTGCGCAGACAGATTTTGATATTTATCTGGCAGTATCTAGCACTCGATCTTCTGCAGACTGCAGCAAGACTTCAAGCATCGCCACAGACTGGTGCAACGTCCGATATCACATTCACCCATGTGGATTATCATGTACCGCTTGAGAAATGGATTGAGCGTATGCTAAAGAATTTGATTAACTGGTTCTTACTATCACGCATCATCATCGACGCCAATTATCGTTTTTTGTCGATTATGTTTGTTGGATTCGGCGGCGACTCTCCGGATAATTGGCCTCCACTGTTTGGAAGGATGGCAGACGCTTACACGGTTCGGAATTTCTGGGGGTGAGTGCCTTTTCAGTATCATCATTCAATCACTCTTGTGATGGACATAACCTGTCTCTGTATGACATTGTCTTTGACTATTCGTTCTTGCCTAAAGCTTTCCAGCGGCTTTCTATTCTCTCGTTCTTGATACTTACAACGCATTTAATCCTAGGAAATTTTGGCATCAGCTCCTTCGGGGCCCATTCACCGCTGTTACCAACTTTATCGCCAGGGATATATTGAATCTTCCTCGCCCATCGCTTCTGGAGAGATACACGAATATTTTCTTGGTTTTCGGTATCTCCGGCGTTCTGCACGTCTTGGTTGATCATCTTCAGGCGATTCCGTCTGAATACTCCGGTGCAATGATCATGTTTCCCATTACCGCCTTTGCAGTCATGTTTGAAGATGGTGTACAAGAGCTTTGGCGAAGACTCGCTCATGATGCCAATMCCAGCGAGCCGCAAAAGAAGATGACATCCCCACCACTGTGGCACAGGATCGTTGGTTATCTCTGGACTATGGCTTGGCTAGGTGTCGTTTCTGAATGGTATCTCCACCCCATGACTCAATTGCCACCAGAGCTCACGACGACTGTTCCTGTGAGCTTGGTTGGAAAGATAGGATTAGCCCCAATCGGTGGCACTCTACTGGGCACTGGTTTGTTGCTGGCCTATTTTCTGAAAGCTGAACTTTAATACCCGAATTAGAGAATATAAGGCTGCAGATTGGCAGCATAGCGACGTTATAATCCCACTCAATGTCGCGACATTTCAATTTACGAAATGATTTTGGAAAGGCCCAAGTCAGCCTACTTTCCACGCTGCATGTCATTGAGTTTAGCCCTAGAACTCTAACAGGTTCTGCTACCTACCTAGGTGATTCAAGGTCGGCAATCTGATGAGATGTATATTTATGCTGATATCCACTCCACTTTTTCCCTTTCTTTTGTACACCTTCTTTGCGATGACAATATCAATATAAATAGTGGTAGTGGTGGTAGTAGTAGTCGTGGAAGTTGAGCCTCAAGGGTCAGATCCACCTGTCATGTACCCCAGAAAGCTTATTTTTCCTTACTATAGACATTAACATTTCATTACATGTCGGGCGATTGATCGGTATGATCTGTTTGATCAGAGTGGACTTAATCAAGGTGATTTGACGTCGAGGAGTACCTAGTCGCACTATAAATAATACCGTTTCCCCCTACCTATCCCCTTCTCTCTTCGTTCACCATTTTCTTTGATGAGACATTCTCATTCTCACAGCATCCATCATGATATCACATGCTCGCTAGATATTTCATACCATACTTAATCATCTAGTATGCGCTAAGCTTTTTGGTCTAGTTAGTTGTTTCAACAATTAATTCAAAATAGTCACTGTCTTGATATCTTCGTTATCCGTAAGTATAAAAACTGCAGATGGGTACTACTGACAATACTATCATAACAATTGATAGGAACGTTTGAAATCACCTATCACTTCTCACATGTAGGAGCTACGCGAACTAAATGGGGGCAGCCTCCTGAATAAACTTGTAATAAGCAGATGCGCACCTGCGTCGCCACGATTTGCCCCAGATCGCAGTTGGGATTGCGAGCGCGACAGAGCCCAAAACCAAGCAACCAAAAAAGCTAAAGGCGCGCCCGTAGTCCGTCGCGTCGATGAGAGGTTGGACAGAGTATGACATGGCGAAGTTGATGCATGAAGAGCAGATGGCTAGTACGACGACGAGCTCTCCTGAAATCTGTTGATTATTAGAATAGTGACCACTCGCGTGTAAGGCATGACTCGAAATCTCACCCCTTCAAAGCATTCCATTGCATAAGTCGTAGCAATACTGGTAGCAGAGACCTGCTGCGCGATCATCCCACCTAGACCAACGGCGATAAGGGCCCATGATTCACCGGCTTTGGCGGCCCAGCCATACATGAAATATCCGACAGCTCCATAGATGAAGCTAAAACCCAAAGTCCACAAGCGCATCTCGGGCTCTTTGTAGCCGTTGTTGCGGCGGGCTAGTTGGATGACAATGCGATCGCCCAGGGAGCCAGTACCAAAGCTGCAAATTTCATTAGTAATTTAGTGGTTGGATGGCTGAGAAGAAGTACTCGCCCAATGAAAGACCCGACGAGGGCTGCGATGAACATCAATCCGGTCGGCCCAGTCCCCCAGTCATACGGATCGTCGGTCATAATCTCGGAAATTGTATTGAAAGACACAATGCCTATACACGAATAAGTCAGAGTCAGCAACTGATAGGCTGAATGAAAACTACTTGACTGACCTGCAGTACATCCGAAAGCGAATATCAAACCAGCCTAGAAGCAAAGTCAGATAGCCGATCAGATTAAGCGGAGAGGGATACGAGCATATAACGTACAACAACAATGTTTGGGAAAAGGAACAAAAAGAATGGACGTCGGAAGTATTGCCACCAAGTAGTGTGGTCTTGCCTGAACCGATGTATAGGTGCAAGCACATGCCAATAGTTCCGTGGTGACGATTCTACATTGTCCTCAACCGGAGCATTGGAGGCTACGGGATTCTTCGTTGCATTTGTCGAGATGGTATCAGAAGTCGTATTCGAGGTAGATACTTGCAAAACGTGGCGGGGGAACAGCGAGTCGTCAAATGTGAAAATAAACAGAACTATCACCGCAGCCTAACAGAGAATAGTTAGCAAGGCAATCAGGCAGTGAAAGCGATCTATTTGACTTACGCTTAAAATGGCAACTATCTGGCAACTCCATCTCCAGCCAGGACCCTGTGCAATATAGCCGCCCAAAATCAACCCCAGAATACTGCCTAATTGTTGGCCCCAGATATAAAAAGCCAACGCAGTACCACGTTGGTGTGCGAAGAAAATGTCAAAGACCTAGATATTGCAATTGAGACTTTGATCTTTCATCGATGAGAACTTGAGAAGCATGGGGATACATACAGTAAGCTGAATGATTGCTTCATAAGCACTCGTTCCCAGCCCTCCGACGGCACAATTGAGGTACCACTGGGCTGTACCATAAAAGTAGGCATTCCAGACGGCCGTACACATATTGATAGTCATGCTAGCGATATACACGACTTTGCGGCCCCATTTCATCGCCGTCGGAATCCACAAAACGTTGACAAACCCAAGTAGCAGGTAATTGAGCGCCGAACCACCGTTCATATTGCCGAGAGACACATTCGTTTCATCTGATATCTCGGTCCATGCTGCGCCGAGGTTGTTCTCTCCAAAGGACATGACGCATGCAAAAAGCGTAGCTAGGAATATAGTCCACACCTTCTTATATCTAGGCCAATTCTGTATACAGTTAATATTAATTGGTATTTGTGCTTAGGTAGTGAACAGGGCATACTAAAGGATCTCGGGGTGTGTTTAGTGGTCGAGGAAGAAGGACGATGTTGTCCTTGGTACTAGCCTCGGCCAACTCGATTTTGGCATGATTGACTGGAGACAGTATTAGCATGAACTGGAGGTAAGGAGGCAGCTATCACTTGCTGTCTACGAAGTACACCGTGCCAGGGACCTCCGTTTCAGCGAGGCCGATTCCGTCCGGATCCATTTTGAAGAACAGCAAACAGACTCAGATCGATGCAGGATAAACCAGGAGTATTGAGATTGATGTAATTGAATATTGATGTCTTCCATGATGGCCTTGATGCGATTTATATAGCACAGGATCTTGGAGAGGGCCACGATACAGAGGGCGTCACGAGATCATATCTCCCCAGATTATTTCACTATGGATCGTCTTATCTCGGCGATACTGACGATATAAAAACGCGATAAGCAGCAGGCAGGTGAACGCGCAAGGAACGGCGAGCTAAGGAAGAACTAGGTTTGACGTGGATTGTTTGAATTGATGGGATTGCCATCCGATTAGTCGACTTGATGCGGGGAAGTGGACTGGTACGCAGGCTTATCTGAGGGCATCTTAAACTTCGGAGCGTACCCGTAGTCACAGACCAACAATTAGATTGGTGGGAATGCTTTGAGAGGCAAAGCAGTTTCTTTATGGCAGCTCAACCCGAGTCGAATGGTGAGTTAAAAGTTTCGTTCGAACAGAAACCGGATGTACCTGCCAGATCGGCTATAGCCCTATCGTAGCCCTGACTTCGGTTGTTGAGCGCATTCCTCCAACACTTTCCAGTAGAAGTACTGCCAAAGCAACAACATCGCTCTCTTCCAGTCTCTGATAGTCTCAAGCGCGGATTGATGCAAAATGTCCCAATTGACACACGAATCGACCATCCTCATCATCGGCGGAGGTACATGGGGTTGCAGCACTGCTCTCCAGCTAGCTCGTCGCGGATACAAAAATATCACGGTGCTGGACTCGAATTCGATTCCCTCATCAATATCTGCTGGCAACGATGTAAACAAGATCATGGAAGAGGGTGCGCAACATGAAGTTCGATCCAAGGCAGCGAAGCTATAGCTGATGACTTGCAGGTTTCCCATCACCAACAGACTCTGATGAAGAGTATGTCTGGAACCGCATGCACCAGCTCGCTACCCAAGCATGGAAGACAGATCCAGTATTCCAAAGCTATTACCACCCGACTGGATTCATCATGGCTGCATCTCAGGATCTTGCCCATCACCACGTCGATCCGTTTATGCTATCATGCAAGTACAAATTGCGGCCTTTGTCATCGGCTGCAGATTTTCGAAGTACTATGCCAGACGGTGTTTTGACAGGGTCATTTCCCGGGTGGAAAGGTGCTTTCCAAGAGAATGGTGCCGGCTGGGTGTTTGCTCGTGGAGCCATAGAATCTGCCCACAGCGAGGCTTCGCGACTCGGTGTCCGATTTTGCACTGGGGAAACTAATGGGAGAGTACTTCGTCTCCTACACACGTCTGCGTCGACTGATGTGGTTGGTGCGGAGACTGCTGATGGGCGACAACACCTTGCCGATCAAACGATTCTATGTGCTGGCGCAAATAGCGACCAATTTTTTGATTTTGAGAGACAACTTCGACCAACAGCTTGGACCTTGGCTCACATCCAGATGACCCCGGAAGAGCGAGATTTATGGAAGAACCTCCCTGTCTTGTTCAATGTAAATTCGGGGTTTTTTATTGTAAACACCCATCGTTCCGCAATCCGTGATTTTTCATTTCTAACAGAGGGATAGGAGCCGGACGTGCTTAAGGGAGAGTTAAAATTTGTTGATGAGCACCCAGGCTACTGCAACTTTGTCCAAGACGCTGAAACAGGCGATGAAAAATCAGTCCCTTTCGCTAGGACGCAAATCCCCATTCAATCTGAAAAGAAAGCGCGTGAATTTCTGCGAGAGACTGTACCTCATATCGCGGAGAGACCCTTTTCGTTTGCTCGTATCTGTTGGGATTCAGACACACCCGACAGGCAATTTCTAATCGATCGACCACCTAAGTGCAACTCGCTTATTGTTGCAGTGGGTGGTTCTGGAATGGGGTTTATGATGATGCCTGCTGTGGGAATCGCAATTGCTGATGTCTTAGAGGGAGTGCTTGAGCCTAAACTCAAATATGGGTTTAGATGGCGGCCGGAGACAGCGGTGGGTAGAGATTGGCGAGATACGCAAGATAGACATGGTGGAGATGAAACTGTGAGAGATTTTCAAAAAGTGGACGAATGGACTCATATACAGTAGTGGAACATGCTTGCAGATGATTCAAATCTAGGAGCCAGTGGATACTCCGGGGAAAAAATCGATATAGATTCCTATAACTTGGTTTTACAAGTTGATAGAATGATAATGCAGAGGGGAATCATTTGATAAATATGCCAGTTCCAATCTCATTCAACGTCTTGTTTCTGATTTCGCGAGATTTTCCAAGAGGCATACTCGAATAAACGTGTAGCAGATAAACTGCTATAAATTGATCGTGATCAAGCAAAGTATTACTCGTGTACAATTCTCTCTCCAATAAAAATCCTCTCACGACCGCCTGACTTATCATGTGAACAATACTGCGAAAAGGCTCTAAGGCTATCTGATTGTAGACGCACCTTTATACATTCTAGACCGTAAATTTCCGGGCTGCTATGAGATTGACACCTGGAACTCAATTGAGGATTCAATTCTATTTCCCCGATTTGACGCCATTCCACTTCACGTCTTCGCGATCGATCGTCGCCTGATTGATGCTTTTCTACTAAAATATATGTATTCCTGAACTGACTAGTTGAAGCTATTTCACCTACTTGGAATTCACGGAAACTTCCTATAGGTAAATTCTTCACAAATTGTATGAATGTGCTTCCTGAATAGGTAATTTGAGGGTGTGGATGGAAATCGTGGATAAATGCCAAGAGATATATCTAAAAGTGGAATAGCGCATGAGCGGGGCTGATAGGTGCTCTGAGCCAATAACATGACACAAAATTTTGATATCGGAATTAAGCCTAAAATAATTTTGATGCTTCTTGCTCTCTTCACATCTTTGATCAATCTTCTTCCCAACCTCAATACACGCCTTGAAACATTCACAATGGCGCCATCATTCTCTCCAGAGCCTAGAAATAAGAGGCGAAAAATAAACAATGAAGAAAATCAGCTTCCCAGCAATGGTGCGCTCGCAATTACATCTCATAAACAACTTCACGATTTACTATATTTTCGTCAGGATAAGTTGGAGGCTCTTCGGAGTGAGTTTCGTCCTTTCAGCTCGGCATACTATCATATTCTAATGGAAATGCAGGTCTCAACGCATTCAAGGACTTTCTATCTTCAATACATCAGGCAGAGGTAGAAGCCGACAAGGAAAAAAAGTACCAAATCCTCAAGACATATTGCGACACGCAGATCCCCAAAATCGAAGATGGGGCGTGTCTATCAGATCTCCTACAGACTTGGAATTTTGCGGAGAGTTCTAATCATGAGAATATCCTTGTGATTGTGCCGTCAGTACTCGCACAACTTCTCAAAGTTATTTCCACCAGACTCGAATTCAGAGAATTTGGCGTTAGCCTGTGCAAGACTATGATGCAAAAGGAACAGCTACGCTTGATAAATCACAGCTTTTCAGCACCGAAGGTGAAAGAACATCTGATCAGCCCCTGCATCCGTCTACTCACCGAAGTCGTGAGTTTTGATGGCGGCGCAGTTGCTCGATTGGTCTATCTGAACCGAGATACGACTTATAAGCGACTTGAGCATTTTCTTCAGCCGCCCAAAGGACAATTGGAGGCAATCTCAAGTACAAGCAAGAAGTCAACCCTTCGTAGAAATGCGCAGCGTTATGTGTTGGCCAATATACTATTTCTTCAGGGTCCGGCAAAAGTGGATTTTATCGAGCAACATAAAGTCATTAGAGCCCTTTTGGAGTTCATTCGACGTGATCCACGAGACCTTGTTGTTGATATTTTGAAGACGATCGATCGAGATATTGCGCATGACAGCTCTCTACCACGCGTTACGAAATCGAGGTTCTTCAACAGGTGGAATTTGGAGCGACTGGTCACTTTATATGGTTATGACAAGGACAATGAGGAGGAGGAACTGTCAGAAATATCAATTCCGGCTGAGATACACAAGATGCTGTTGCAAATCTGCATTGTTCCTGAGATGGGTGTTCTCTTGCCGCAAAATGGATGGTATCCGCCATCGAGTGATTCTCGTGAACTCACTCAGGATGAGGAGTATATCGATCTGGGACTTGATGCTCCTTTCTATCAGGATAGATACAAGGAAAGTGTTCCCGTACGAAACAGTACATTGTCTTCTCTTGCCCAGGTCCTCCGTCCAGAATCAGATACACTTCAGACCGAGCTCCTACTGGAGATCTTCAAAGCTGCTCCCGAACTTGTGGCAGATTTCTTCACCAAACGAACGATGTTCACTGCTGAGCCGAAGTCAAATCCTACCTGGCTCGGTGAATCAGCCTTCTTGTTCTCGACTGTTCAGATTCCTGTTCCCAAAGACTTTGGTGGAAAGGAGCAGAGAATCGAAATGCCTCCTCCTGTCTCAATAGCTATTGAGAACGTAATGCCTCGTCCACTTAATGGCAAGTTGACAAGGTGCTTCACTCAGACTAGCGATCCGATTGTGACATTATTCGCTGTCCGCATTTTGACAGCTGCCCTGCATAAACTCCAGATTGTTCTGAAGGGATTTCAACGCAGCCATGGCCGTCATCAATCTTTGTGGGAACAAGCTGCGTCAAAACTGACTATGGAGTTCGTTGAGCGATGTCCTTCCATGAGGGATGTTATCCTCACATTCAAACGGACGGCATCTGAGGACATTCAACAACAGGCCGCTGTGATGGAGTTAATTGCTGCGTACCATGATGTGATTCCGACGGTTGCTAGTGAGGAGAATTTCGATGTAACTCTCGTCATGGTGAAGGTTCTGGAACAGTTGGACGATTCTAGTCTTTCTGAAGATGATTCGGAAGCGGCCTTGGGGCTTTTGCAGAACACGCTCCATATCGCTCATCGTTCTGCGTCGATGCGTTGGTGGCAGCAACCAGGTGCGTTTGTCCCTGAAACGGTAATATCCATTTACTGACATTTTGAAGCGTCCTTTCCATATTCGGCTTTCACGTGTATTCTGAAGGTAGCACTTAAGACAGATAACGAGTCATCCACCAAGGTACTTCTTGATTTGTTGAGTAATGTTTTGACCGAGCAAGCGATATTATCAAGCTCAAGAGCGCCCTTTGATGCTCTGATCGCTAGTCTCAAGGGATCTGAGCCGGCAGAATTGGCTGTCCAGCTGCAGTTTTTGGATAATTGTCTATGCCGCATTGCAAAAAAAGCCGTTCATTACCAAGATCTTGCAGCTAAGCTGCTTGAGGACGACAGCAACCCGTTAAGTCTTCTCGTTGTTGCTGCCTTAGAGCAATGGCCTTTTGTTCTCAAATCCAAGGAGGCAGAGAAAGAGCAATCGGTAGCGCGTTGGATCGCTGCTTTGATCAAACAATTGAAGGTTGCTGGTGAGGATAAGAAGGCTCTCAAGAACGTGCGCAATAGTCTGTCTGAGCTGTCGGACGCAAAACATACAAAGGCTATCTTCAAAAAAGCGCTCAAAGGTAGTGACGAGAAGGAAGATGTGGACGAGGACCATGAGATGGAGGATGCCCAACCTGCCAATGGACCAGAACCAAGTGTGTCAAGCGACTCCGCATTAGGGCTTTTGGACATATTCGGCTCTATACCACGTGAAAGTAAAGACCACACCGGATTGTACAAATGGGAAAAGGAAGAGGTAGATGTTGCGATTGAGCAAGGCCGAGTCAGCGATCTCTTACTATGCTTGTGTTCTGAGCACGAAGAGATTCGGCGTCAGGCTTTTGCAGCTCTATCTCGTCTGATGATCAAATTAAAGGTGAGCCACAATTAGACTAGGGTGGTTGATCTTGAGTACTAATGAGCTATACTAGGACTCAAAATATACTGAGTGGAGAGCCGTTTATCTTATTTTAGGCGAAGTACGTGAGACGGTTAACCAGCTAGGTTTCGAGACTCGTCTACCTTCCATTGCTGGACAATGCGCCGTTGCCTGTTTGATGGTTCTTCASGAGCCATTGAACAAAATGTATGGAAAGGTCAACCGATATCTTCAGAGACGACCATGGTGGGAAGTGGAGAAAATCCCATCCTATTGGATCGACCGGATTTTGCTGCATCAGCCCGAGGATGATGAAGGACATTACGATGAGGTGAACTGGCTGTTGGATATGCTAGTGAACGGTCTTCAAACACCAGAGGTAAGTCTTCTTTATCACTGGAACTTATTTACGACTGTATCTAACCCCGTACTGCAGGACCTCAATATCTACCGCCGCGCAAACGTATTCGAGCACATCCTCTCCATCTACAATGCGCCTTCCTCCAACGCAGCAATGAAGAAGAAAATCCTTCATCTCCTTTTTAGGGCTACACAGGTCGGCGGTGGCACAACGCTGATTACCCGCGCTGCAGCGCTCAGTTGGATACAAAGCTGTGTTGCTAATTCTGATATCTACGCAACGCTCTTGAGAGAATTGGCGCAGGCGATTTATGAGTCGAGTGATGGTGAGAAAGTGGGTAGTTGGAGTGGTCATTCGATATCCGGGACAGTTGAGGCTTTTGGCCAGATAGACAACTAGTGTCAGATGCCTGGCAAGGCATCGTTCTTTGACTGGCGCAATATTCCGTTTCAATCGTGATACAATCATCTGGTTGTTAGAAGCGTGAACCAGTTGACAACGGTAGTCAATATATACGAAATCGACTTGAAGATTTATTATAGTTGCCCTCCATAGTAGACAGAGACACATTGTAGTATTGGTCGCAAAATCGAATCCTCAGGATCGATTGTAAGTGCAGGACAACGAAGAAGAAAACAAGCCCTGTTGGGAGCACGGCCAGCGAATTTTCCTTTTTGGGGCAAGCCCAACACTCTCCTAGTCTTTGCCTGCCCGCATCATCCCTCCTGCCTTTCTCACTACACTTGCCTCAGTATTTTCTTGCCAGAATCTACAATTCTGCCATTACAGTCTATACGCCTTTGAAACGTACTCACTACACACTAGACGCATCAAAGCACCGACCTCCTTCTCCACATCGACGATCCGTTGCCACCTCACACCCTGGGTAATATTTTGCCGGCTCGAAGACCCTGCTTCGGCCTGACCGCCTACTGAACCTCTCGACAGTTCATATTCGAACAATCGCTTAACAACCTCGCTTCGTACAACAACTGACCTCTCGCCACAATACATATACTATCTTCGAACCTCTCTCCTGTTTGGAGCAGAGTTGCTCCGAAATTCCAACGAATCAGTCGCATGATTCAATCGCACCTTGAATGAATGAACGAACGAACCGAACGACCCAACGAAAAAGATACCCTCGACCACAGTTGATGATATCCAGACCTCTTCCTTTTTCCTCGCCTAACTGCCATACTACTATTACGATGACAATTTCCTAAAAATATTCAACCCACCGATTTTTATACTGAGTTCATACTGCTGGCGCTTTCCTTATGGCGCGCCGCTATGAAATCGAGGAGCTGTTGTGGCTTCGCGGTTCTCCGCTAGTCACGAAGCCTGATACGTTGCCTCCAGTTGAAGAATGGATGGGGTACGATAATATAGATGTGACAACTTGAGACTTGAGCGACAGACTAATCAGATGCAGACCGATCCCAGATCCCACAGCACGGAAGCCAAATCATCGAGACCAGAATCCAGGTGATAGCCCAACCGCACAACGAAGACCAAGTTTATTCGGGGAGAGTCGACATATTTCTAGGAACTCGAATTCAGGTATGCCTTTATGTGACGTTATCTGGCAACTTATATTGACATTGCGCAGAGGATATTGTTTTAGGACCGCCAAAGACGGCATTCGCTTCTGCTTCACGGATTCATGGCAAAGGCACATACGATAGTACCGAACGACCTGCAAGATACAATGATACCGAAGAAGGCAAAGGCGACCGCTTCAACTTCCGAGAAAAAACTTTCAAGGACAGAGAAGGAGCGGACCGAGATGGCAGGTTTGGAGGCCCCAATGGTCGTCGAAACGATCGCGAGGACTGGAATTCCGGCCGACCTCGTCGTACGTTTGGCCAGGAAGAAGGCGATCAACGACCGAGGCGCAATGGTGACACGAAATGGGAGCCGCGCGAGAAACAAGATGAGCTTGGTCTTAGCAGAAACATGAAAGACAAGGACGGTCGGTTTGAAAAGGAAGGCCGTTTTGACAAAGAGGGACGATTTATCAAAGGAGACACACCTCTCCGGTCAAGGCAGGAGAAGAGCTGGTTTCGCGATGAGGCAGCAGGTGGTGATGGCGTGGCACTTGAAGAAGAAAAACCATTCATGCGAGAACGAGAATGGAGACGGGATAGACCAGTGCCTGATCGTGATTGGAATCGGGGTACGAGAGTAGAGCAAGATCCTGAGTGGATGGATTCTACAGACAGAGATGAGTCCAAGCGGATTCACACTCAGGAAGACTTTCAACGGTGGAAGGAGAGAATGAAAGCAGGCTCATCCACACCTGCGCAGCCTGAAGAGAAAGAAGATGCTATACCAGAGCAGGCCAGTGCGGAAGTTCAGAAGATGGAGGCGAATCATCTGGACGGAGAACTGTTCGCAGCCAGTAAAGGTCATCTACCAGTTGATGCAAATTTTGGAAAATTCTTTGGGATACTTGGCGAGAGCAAGCAACCCCCGCCTGAAGTCGCTGCCGTACCCAGTCCTGTCGAATCTATCAAGAAAGATTTGGCTGCCGCCAAGTCGTCAAAGTCGTCTAGGTTTGCGGGATTGTTCAGCCCGCCGCCGGATACCTCAGTCAGAGGACCAGAACCAGTGCAGGATATCGCTCATCCTGAACGTCCGGCTTCTACCGATGCTGATCAAGAAGGGTTTCAGCGTATTCTTGCAATGCTCGGAGGCAGCAAATCGCGCAACACAACTCCTCAGGTGGACAGCTCTCAGCAACCTCGTCCACCATCGTATGTGATGCGCGAGCAGGGCCGACCAACACCTCCTCCCGGCTTACCGTCTCCGACGAGAAACCTGATAAATCGGCCGGATGAGCTGCTTGGTCAAGCGACTGCTGCTCCTCGGGCTATGCATCCTCCCCCAGGAATGGAAGGTATGCTTCCTCGAGACCCACAGGCACATTTCAACGAACGTGAGAATCTTCTTCGACTTATGCAACAAGTAAACGTATCTTCTCCGACATTAACACAACATGGAAACGCACCGCCACCGCCATCGCAGATGAGTCAAGGTGGTCATCATACTCCTGGAATTTTGAACGTCCCTGACCTTCTATCGCGGCCGCAAGGTATGCAGAAAGGACCAAGAAGTCAGACGTTCTTAGATGATCCTGCTATTGCCAACATGCAACGACCAGACTCTGGGCTTAAAGGACAACAAGTGAGAAAACCTCCCGTGGACGGTCCGCCGCAAATGAGATACTATGATATGCCCTATCCTGGTACTCAGGGTGCGCAGGGACCTACTACTCCTGGCGCCGGACGAGACCCTCAACTTCCTCCAGCCCATATGGGCATTCGGGGACCTCCAGGATTTGGACAGATGCCTCCTGGCCCTCCTCCTGGATGGGCAGGACAGATGCCACCTCAGCAAGGAGCGCTGGGGCCACCTGGTATTCCGAACCCGGGCAAGGGTATGAATCCGAACTTCATGGCAGGTCCCATGTCGATGCATGGCGGTAATATGCCACCACCCCCGCCGCCAAACGATAATAGCCCACCATTCCTGCGCGGTGGTGCCGGAGCCAACTTCGGCCTTCCTCCAGGCATGATGCCTCCACCGGGTTATATGAACATGAACGGCCCTCCTCCGCCCCCGTCCGGTGGATTTATGCCTGGGCCACACAACCACGAAGCAATGCTCAACATGGCCGGACAGAATGGTGGCGGAAGCGGCTTCGGCGGATCAGCAGGTGGCCCCCCACCATCCTCAAGACATCTCTTGGAAATGCTCGCACACGCCAACGGCGGCGGCGATGGTCGCGGCGCAATGCTTGGAGGAGGAGGAGGACCGGGAGGACAATATCGCTAACTCTTCTTTCTACTAAACTCTTCTTCCTTGGTGTCTTATCCATGTATTGAATGAACCTGCAGGGGGAAAAAGGGCATCCACTATCCGCGGAACGTATTTTGCTTCCATCTCTACGCAGCTGGCAATTGGAACTAGCATCTGTTATATGTATCAATCAATCAATCAGTCATTCTTAAACGTTGACCATTACAATTAAAGTCTTCATTCTCTTTCTCCTTTCTGCTTGTTTCCCTCTCTGCCTAATGATAGCAGAAACGACGAGGAAAATATGCCTAGAAATTAGAGTAACCCTCGTTGAATGCTATTCAATTTTGACCCTTAAGTACTTCGCTGGATATCCATGTCTTCTTGTATTTGTGCAACCTGGATTTTATCCTTCGTTCTCGGTTTGGGGGTTTGAGAAGCGGTAGCAGAGCTAGCATTCATCAGCTTTGGGGGAAGAGGTTGCTACTTGTCTATTATTTGTGTATATAGATAGAGTTACCTAGTCTCGGCTTGTCAATTCAACGTTAGGTAAGGKTTGGGTGGAAGAAATATATGGCAGGCAATGCAATCAATTCTGATGTTCAAGCCTAAATATACACACAGACATTTGTGGATCTCAGATTAATCAACTGTATTATATAATTGGATCATATAAACCGTGAGAGAAAATCCGTATATTTACTTCACATCCAAAAAAATTTTGTAAATCAGAACCAAGATAGAAAGATCTTCCTCTCTTTTCTTGTCCAAACCGTTAACCCCGCCGCCCTGATAATAGATCATGTAAATCCAGCGAATAATTGATCGTGAAAGGGACGTACATAAACATAAAAGAAATAAATAACGCGCCGGCCCTTGAAAGAAAAGGGGCATAATGATAACAACCAAGGGAAATCATGAGTCATCGTGACAAGGAAAAAGAAACGTACCCGGTGGTTCAGGGATTGTGGCATGTACATAAAGTGAACAACAAGGGGCGAACAGGCAAGTAAAAATTTTTGATACAATCCCATCCGATCCGATACCAACTTGCTAACAAGGACCCAAAAACATGACACTTGTAACCGAGGGCAAAAAGGCAGGAAATGGACATATGTGAATCCATGTAGCATACAGCAGAAAACACCAAAGAGATTGCCGGAAAGTAAGGGAAAGTATCTAATAGTACAGATAGAAAAGGGAAAAAATCAAGGGAAGTCGTTCCAGACGGCGTTCAGCCATCCACTCGGAGAACCAACTTCAGAAGGCGGGATGCTCTGGCCCTGCTCAAAGCTTCCATCAACAAGAAAAGCAACGACGTCGTCGCCTCCGAGACTGGTGGACCATATGTTCGGGTAGTAATAGTCCAAAATCGAGTCCATCATTCCGCCGGTGGCTGTAGAGACTGGGGTTGGAGCGTAGCCCATTGATACCGATGCTGACGATGTGGAGGGTGGTTGTTGAGATGCTGCTAGTGTGGGCGGTGGTGGTGCGGCTGACGAGCCTGGTGGTGGAAGCATGGGTGGATAGGGTGAGTGGCTGTTTGAGGTTGCGGCGTTGATAGGTGGTAGGTTTTGTGAGTAAGGTGGTGGTGGGGGTCCCTGTTGGTGAGGAGGGAGCCATGAATTGAGCGGTTGGAGGCGATGGGATGAGGATGATGGGGGTTGTTGGTTAGCTTGTCCTGCGCCGGGGGAATTGAATGCACTCGGCGACGTAAGTGAAGGCAAGCTAGGCGACGCGGTCGAAGAGATTGAGTTTTGGTGTTGTTGGATGGACGGGAAGGGGTACGGAGAAGACGATTGAGCTGGTAGTGGTCGAGATGGCAGAGGGAGACTCGGGCGACGATCCATCTCAGTACGAGAAATGTCTCCTTCCGAAGCGGAAGGAGTTGGAGGTAAAGGAGGCAGGTTCTTTGCGCTGTTGACGGTGACCCAAGAGTCGCGCTTTTGCTGTATGCCATCCATGGCGGAATCGCCTGACTCACTTTTCACTGCGTTACTAGCTGTTTCGCTCAAAGAAAGCCCGCCTGCACGTTCTACTCCAGCGACTGTGCTCGTGCCGTCTTCATCCAGAGAGCCGGCCTCTGGTATTTGATCATCGATATTCCCAAACTCGAGGAAGATCTTTTCCAAGAGCTTGAACTCTTCCAATCCACCTCCTAATCCCCCCTCTCGCACTGGCCTCAAGCCCAGAGGGCTATGGCTGTGAAGACTGTCGCCACTGCGGGAGCGCGATTTGGCAAAATCTTTCTTGACCTTAACAAAGTAGGTATGTAACCTGTTCAGCGTACGGAACCAGCCAGTGGCTAGACCAAGACGTGGTCGCATGTCACGCAGAATATCAAGCGATTTACGTGTCGGTAACTGCGGCTGGGTAGACATTCCTGTGGATGTCGGCGACAAGGCCTGTCTAGGGGATAAGTAGCCGTCAACATCCATGTGGCTGAAATGAGCTGCGTAAAGTCCGATGAAAGCTGCATTGTAAATAGCAAATCCGACAAGCGGGGTTTCAACGAGAACACCTCTTTCCTGACAAGCGATAACCAGATCCATCATGTTCCTTGCAGCTCGGAAGAGCTCTCTAGTGCTTTCGCGCCAGAACCCGTCGGGGACAACGTACTGTTCGCGAGGAAATGTCGGTTCATCCAAAGGACCGACGGGCTCGTTGCAACGAAGAGGCAGGAACGGCAGATAAGCTCGGTGCAGAACGATTAAAGACAGGAAATAGACAACGTGCATGACCATGTAAGCCGACAAGGAATGCTCATTCTGACTATGTCCATCTGTACTTCGTTGTGAGTACTGTAATTTCCTGGGTAAGCTCTCCTGGAACTCCGCAAGTTTGCTTCTCAGCTTAGAAAAGCTCGATTCAGGTTGCCATGGACCGTATGTTTCTTTTTGTCTGCCTCCAGCGCATACCCATTTGGCGATACTACCCCAGATACGGATGACTCGAATGACGCGACTCAAAAGAGACTCTTGAGCGCCAACCTCCCAGCGATCAATATCATGATCCGCAGAATCAATACGCTTGGAGACTGGCGACCAAGCTTTCGAGTCTGTCGAGCCATTGCGTAGGTTTTCCTCGCCATATGGCACGCTTTGTCGCAAACTCGGAATCTGTCCACCGGGACCATCGAAGCTAGAAGCACGTCGTGCCGGGCTATCCGACAACTTGGACGTACGTACCCTTTCACCAAATGCGAAAGCATCGTCACTCGGTAGCTGGATATCTAGATCCCGAACTTTTACCATTCGAGGCCGATGCTTTCCGCTGCTGAGACACCGATCCATAATAAAACAAGCCCAAAAGGTCCTCCGTTTCGTTTCCTGTACAATCACATCGTCGGAGCTTTGTTCGGGTTGTTCTTTTTGCCGTTGCACAATCCCGAAATGATCGGCCTCGACCTTGAGAGCTGCGTAGCGGTTGGCTTCGCCGCGGGCGCTAGCGGAGGAGAATGGGTCGTTTTCCAGTTCGTACGACAAACCCATTGCCTGCGCCAGTCGGATTGCGATTCCGACATACAGCCAGGCGCTCTTGCCTCGACACATGCCCCATTCGTGCAAAGCCAGCATCAATAGCGCCTGTACATGGACCAAATCTGCCGTCATGAGTCCCAATCCATCCGGCCCGGCGAGACGGGATCGTAGTGCTGACGCGTAGAACTCGGAGGCGGCGGATGGGTTGGACGGATTGCCGGACGATGCCGGAGAATGGTAGGATACTAGCTGGGGATGAAAGCGGGCAGTAAGCGTTAGTACACCTAGCAAGATTAGAGGTGGAAGTTGCGTCCTCGGCGGCGGGCTATGCGGATGATGTTCGGAGTGATTCGACTGGGCGTCCGATTGAGGTGCAGAGAGCTGTCCAGCCTGATTCTTCAAGGTGGTGGAATCGATGAACGGCAGTATAGTCGCAAACTGTGTCTGGAACGATTTGGACAGAGCCTCCCATACTTTGGGCGACAATATTGACGAGTCAAGGACATCTACCAGATTCTTGCCGCCGTCCTTACCAGCAGAACCCGAGGCTCCAGTGACCTTTCTCGAGCGTTGACGCTTCGGATTATCCCATTCGGTGCCATTTCGGTCGTCGCCATCAAGCGTAGCAGCAAGATCACGTTTTGCACCTCCTCCACCGACGGCGGGGGTGGGATAGACGCATTCTCTGTGCGAGGCCTCGCAGGCGCGACATGTGGTGTCTATTCCGGCATTGACGCACTTGATCTTACTTCGGCGGCACCGAGAGCAGGCGATGCTGGAGCGCATTTCAGGAGGTTCTGGGATGTTGGTGCCTTCGTTTCCTAGTATTGAAAGACATTCACGGTAGTAGTTGGTCGGTACAATTGATCGGAACGAGAGGTGTGAAGCTGTTAATTGTGGTCGGTCGGTTGGTCACCTGTTAGGTGGATCCGGGGAAGACAGTGTAAGCACACGACTAGACCACGACAGTGACACGCCCGTCAAATCGATAGCTTAGCGAAAGAAACCAAGCTCGGTAGAACAACATGAACTGCCTTGAGGTGTATCGTCGCAGAAAAGCGCGAAAAGGAACTAAAAGCGCCCAGATGGAATTTCTGGGGAGGAAAGCCTGGGTTTTTGTTTAGTTTAGGTCCACGGGGCAAGAAGTGGGTTCCCCAGTTTTTCCTTGAATCCCAATTTCGCGGAGATATGCCCGACTGTGTTTTACCAGGCGTGTCCACTCGGCAGTACTTAGCCCGTACCGATTACCGTACCATACGCTGTAAGTTACGTGTGATACATCCTCGATGCTTTCTCGGGCTGCACCCGGGATTCGGCGGAATATTAGGAGACAGACAGCCCGATGTACTTTGAGGTACTACATTACTACGTACTACGGTACAAGTAGGTACAAATGGTACAGTTATACAACTGGTACTATTAGCAACTTTGGGCATGCAAGGAGTCGCACGATCGACAGTCCTAAACGTGTACGTACGACGTAACTCGTATTCTTTTTTCTTTTTCTTCTTCTTCTTCTTCACTGTAAACAGCGACTCGGTCAAGTCTGAGGTGGCCTGCGCTGGGGAGATAAAAAGAAACTGCTGTAAATCTTTTCCCCCGTCTCGTTACTCGTAGGCTCTAGCCGGTGGGCGCTCTTGGCTTTAATCTAATTTTCTCCGTAGGTTTTAGGCAGGTGATACTACCGTACCACTACTACCGGTCTACCACGGGTACGTAGCAATTTTATTGCGGTCGGACAAGCGCAGGTCTGTCTGTAAGGACGGTGCAGGTTGCGGCTTACGTACCTCCTAGGCAGTTAGCCGACGGGTAGCATTGATTGAAAAACATGCCGGCACGAAGAACAGTGGTGGCTTGGAAAACTTAAAGAACGGATTAATCCCCCAACCCCATACGAGGTCGAGTATTTATTGATCACCCTAATCCGATATGCTTGGTTTTATTCTCCAATCTTTCTGGTCTTTTTTGCTTTTTCTTCTTCTTTTTTTTCTTAATGCTTCGAGGAGGAACGGATCATGATAATATGAAAGCCTGACGGACCGGAAACGTTCCCGATACCGAAAGACGCACAAACACGAGTCATTCTGTGGTTTCAACGTAACCACTCGATTAGTTGGCAGTGTGGTTGGTTACTTAGCGAGACTACGTACGAGTTAATAGTAACCTAGTACTTTAGTACCTCTCCATAGAGTGTCAGGAGAATAACCGGCCCAATTGGCTGCCTGCGAGCTGAGGCTGGCCGTACATGTGCCCCAGAATCCGAGAGGCAAGTCCGAGGCCCGGGGAAGACAGGCTAACATCACTAGCCCCATCGTCGGCCTCATCTCCGGGATCTGTGCTCTCTCTGTCCAGTGTGTACTTTCTGGACTCTGGTTCGGGTCGCAATCTGTGGAACAGAGTGACACACTGTTGAACAGCTGGTTGTGTGACTTGCATCGTGCAATTTCTCGGGTAGGAGGGGAACATGTATTCGGGTACTTGAGACGGCGTTGTGGAACATGTGAGCCGTGTGCGAAGCCAGGGAAAAAGCAATAAGTGTGCATGTACGGAGTCGCGCCTCTGGTGAAATCAGAAGTCAATGTGAATGAAATGAACCGATAATCCCCCAACGGTCCACCGACAGATGCAGAGCCTACGGAGGACAGAGGAAAGACAAGAAGACAGGCTTCTCATTCCTCCGTGATCAAAACGGAAAGGTAGACGGGTCCCCCACAAATCCTCCAGCCAACCAGGCCGAGATTTGATTACCGTAAATTACCAGGCACGGAGACCCCCGTCGGTACTCCACATACATACTATGTAATTACGTACTTACAGCGATACTAGTCAGAAACTCAGAGAGCAAAGACAGAGAGAGAGAGAGAGCAAACGGCGTACGGAGTAATTAATATGGGCCGGTTAATGCAGAATATTATCCAGCCAATAGACACATTTTCTGTCCCCCACCAAACCTTGTTTTACCCGATGGAATGCGTACCTTAACCGATCCCGATAATTTTGACTTAGTTGGCTCGCTGGGTTGCTCGCAAATATTAATTAATCTATTGGTTGATCAGAGGACTATTCAATGTCATTCTCGATATGACTAGATTATGTCGAGAACACAATCAAAGAAGATAAAACTCGCGACTAAGTAATTTATCTCTCCGTGGAGTTTTTCTTTGGCGAAGTCGACCGGTCCGTCGGCTCATCGGCGACGGTCGGTACGCACAAAAACGTGCAAATGGGACGGGCTCCATTTTTACGTTAATACGTACCGTCAACTGTATTCGCATTACAGCACATACGACGGAGCATCGCTCGGAACACCAAACCCCGCAATTCTGGGTTTTTATTACGTATTGTTCTACATATGTATCCATCGGAAGGAAAGATACGGAATAGAACTGAAGAGAATGTGATCGAGACGAGGATTGCAGAGTAGCCGGTGACGCATCGGTAAGCACTTGCAAAGGCGAGTCGAAAAGTCGGGGTAGATTGTACGTACGTACTTAGTTTACCCCGCAAATATTGTGCTTTAGTTCGGTTGGGGTTGATATGTTGCTGAGTTGGTGATGGTCATGAGATGGGTGTTGAATCTGTCGTTTTGACTTGCGAATACCTAATACGTACATAGGGCGCCTTTGCATGTACCCGAAGACGTAGTGGAATGGTGGTCCATGATGATAAGTACTGAGTAGATTCATCAGCACTGTCACGTGTCACTCATGCCCTACTTTTACATCTCCGGAACTTTCTCGCTGACTGACTTTGCTTTCGCTTTTGGCACATCTCGTTGATCCATGCGACCGTCTTCGTTTGCGAGTCCCATTTCTCTAGGTTAATTCATCGACCCATGTTCATAACTTCAACTGCCGATGACCTCGGCAAGGATCGTACCTATTGCATAAGACGGTCAGGGATGGCTCGCGGGGTCGACGAAGATCTAGACTTTGGGTACATGTCTGATCATAAACTGATAATGATTGGCTGTTGTACAGGGATATGTTGCTTGCATTCATATAAGAAATCGTATATCGGCCCCAAAGTGGCTTTCAATGAAAGATTCCAGAGAGATATCATTCCGCGTACTAGTCTATGTGGAAGCTCTGCGGTGGCAAATGTTTACCCTTTAAACCTGGTGCGACTCAAATCATACTATCACATATATACATTGGAAATAACTATATACAATTCACATCCACGATTTTTACCTAGACAGGCATTAGAATCTAGAAGCTACCAACCCAAGTGTTGTAGTTGGTGCAACCATTCGACAATGAAGTTGAAGCAGTAATCTCGGCTCCAGTGCCGCTGTTAACCGTAGCACCATTCCTGACGACGCTAAATGTAACCGCACCAGTCTGACCATTAAAGTCCTGGCTCCAGTGGTTGATACCCGCAACACCATCATACGAAACCGCAGCATTGCTTCCAATCTGCACCGTCACAGTAGCAGCCGACGTCAACAACGCGCTGAAAAACACCTTGTCCTGAACGACGGAGTTGACGTCAACTGCAGTCTGACCCTGGTCCGGATCGTTGCCGTAGACGCCGCACTCGCTGCCTGCGGCGGCGGGCGCAAGACGGTACCAGTATTGCATCTGGTCGCGGGAAATATCGAATGTGTCGCCCTTGAAAGTTGCGATGTAATAGGGTAGGAAGTCGCGGAAGCTTTCGTGTGGCATATTGTCGACGTAGACGGATGAGCCGGAGGGTACTTCGCTGTCGGTCACGAAGGGTCCGATGTAGGAGGCTTCACCCCAGTCGTTCCATGTGACAACTCTATCAAATTTGTTAGAACCATTACAGTGCTTCATTCAATGGGAAAGGGAACGGCATACTCGACGAATTGGGGGTCGACGCTCATGACTTGGTTCCATCGGTCAGCCCAGAGGTCATCACCACGCCAGACCCAGTCGGTGCCTCCGCTTGCACTGTGGAAGAACCACGGGGAAACGCCCATCATGTAAGTCTTGGAGCCAATCGCGCTGACCCATTCGAGGTCAGGCTCGTCGGTCATGTCGGCAGCACCTGCAGGCCACATGTTCCAGCTGACTATAAATCATTAGCCACTCGCCTATCATTCAGTGGAAGGTAAGGAACGCACAGAATCCATCAATGTTGTCGAGGTACTGAGTAATCCCACTAGGTCCCAAACTAGTCCAATCTGGTACGAAGTACACATCAACCGCCGAGCGAATCGTGCCTCCCTGCGCCCAATCCCCAATGTTGCCCGTACCCTCAAACGTAGAGACGAAAGGCTTGCTGTCATAGGTCAAATAGCAATCCGAGCTAGCATACTCCTGCAGCACAGACACAACCTCCGATGCAGGCCATGTCTGACCACCGCCTAGGTAATCGAAAGAAATGAAAAGCTTGAATCCATTTGCGAGCGCCTCACAAGCCGCAAAGGCATTAGCGATTTGCGTTGGGACGTTGCTGTCGGGATMCCCGCCGTTGAGCGCAAAGGCATCTAGACCAGCGTCGTGCGCGAGAGTGATGTCGTTCTCCCAGGTGGATTGGGTGTGTGCTGCGGTGTCGCCGACGACGACGTGCGCAAAGGCGAGCTTTTGGGCGGCTGTTAGGCCTGTGAAACTGCTGGTCGCAGCGATGGCTGAGAGGAGGAGGGAA
Organism: Talaromyces amestolkiae; assembly: GCF_001896365.1. Classification (NCBI taxonomy): domain Eukaryota; kingdom Fungi; phylum Ascomycota; class Eurotiomycetes; order Eurotiales; family Trichocomaceae; genus Talaromyces; species Talaromyces amestolkiae. The sequence goes on along the minus strand of NW_024468042.1, from coordinate 1,288,215 downwards.
GTTGTTTGCTTCATCCTGGTCAAGTTTTTTTTTTTGTGTGCTGGACTTGATACTATTCAACTCGAAACAGAATCAAGAGGCCAGTGGGATGTAGACCACATTTATACCTCATGAGCCCTACCTAATTATAACTGAACAGGATCCCCGGCTAGTGACCAACAATGAACCTGATGTTTTAGCTAAATATCACGTACGTCGTACGTTAATTAGAACGTGGACAGTCAGCAATCAAACGGTACCTAGCTAGGTATAAACCGAATCGAGCAAAAAGAACCACTTTTTGACCGAACATGACACCCTAGCTGAATATATGTGGGATCCATTGTCAGAAAAGAGGATAGCAGAGTAACATTCTGTTCTTATGTCTTTGTTCCCGACTACGCCGGGGACTGTCCAATGTGGATGGCTGCATAGATCAAAGGTCCCAACATGGCCCAATAAAGGCCCCTAGAACAAAATAACATGTGGTCTCTATTCAAGCAAAGCGTAAATTTTCGCTACAACTTATCATTGGTTAGATCGCGTGTTTCTTTAGTCGACTGACTGGACACATGGATCAGGGTATGATCTCTAATTTTGTAAAAGAGGGTCCGGTAGTTGGTCAGCAGCCAGCGATATCCAGTCGTTGCGGGATCCTCGGTGTTTACTCCTGTTTTGAATTTTAGATGGTTTTAGCTAGGTGCTTTAGGGGGTAAGCGTTTCAGGGAATTAGACCCCAAACATGTTGGGCGCTTGGTGGGCGCTGGTGGCGTGTAGCTTACTTGGGGTCTTCGGTCTTCATGGGTTTCGTATGGTTTCTTCTCTTTGCTTGAACAAGTAAAATTTCTAGTGATTAATTCTTCCTTAATTTCCTGGATTCTTATCAAAACCAAAATCAACGTCTACAAAATCAAGCATAAGCATGGCTGAAACATGAATTCGGCAACCCGGCATTCCCTACGTCTTTGGCCCCGGTCTTGTGTTCGTCCCTGGCCCATTTCTCCAATCAACTTTCAAACAGGGACCGCTATGCAAATATCATGCTATCATTGCGACCCTTGAAACTTGTCATCATATCAGCCCGGATCGAAAGTAGCTTGCAAGTCTAAAACATGATCTCTGGAAGAAAGTCTATAAATAGAGCGCAACTACTGCAGGCCAACACCTAAAAGTGGTTAGATACGTATCACCATTTACAGGACCAATATACTTTGTATTCAGACGGTTGGTCTGTCGAGTTGTTGGAAATCCGTCCAACCGTTTTGATAAGGGTGAGTTTTTTGATTGAGTCTCAGAAGGTCTGTCGATGTTGGTGTTGGACTGTTGGTGAAGTGGTCCGGGCTAGTGAAAAAAAATGCAACCCTAAAAAACTACCAAAATCAACGAAGCGAGACATTTGCAGATAGACGGATGACTAGACGCTTGGACTTTTCTGATATGGTTCCAATGCATTTCCTTTTACATCTGAAAACTTCTTGAAAGTCTATTCATGCAGTATATACGTAAAACGGCAATGGCAAGATTAGTCAATAAAAACGTATTTTCCCAAAGCAGGATATGGTCGACATAGTCTGTACGGTTGTCTCCATACATTATCAACTAACCTTTACGTATAGTAATAGAAATTTGGTCCGGTTATTCACCTTCGATAGCGATTCCAGAAATTGTTGTTCTTTCGCTTCCTGAAAGATTTAATGTCGCCTGTCAGAGTTATCAAATCGAGGTCTGGATACTATTTTTGAATATCGATTTAATCCTGACACAGATACCTAAATCTTGTTATAGGGCAGCAAACTGTACAAGCCGGCCAAGACAGTTCTTCAACCAGTGATGCCCTAATATGCGATCTCGTAAATACACCTGTCATCGCCGGAAAGATCCAGTCTCCCGAAATAGGGGGTGATCTTGGATTGATGTTACTTTAAGCATGGCACTAGACATAAATTGTGTTATGAGTAATAGTAATGTGTAGGTGCAGGTGTAGGTCTCTCCTTATCTACAATTATCCAGTTCTCTTGTTGCATATGTGAGTAGAAATGCGAAATTCCAACGATTTCGATTTGTATGCATGGACAATGTCTGCCCGAGAGACATGAGTCAAAATCCTTAGATATTGCATTTTATTGACTGATGTTTCACGTCATACTCATTAACAGCCCAAATATCGCCATAGATTCTCAATTTTTATGCAATTTCTCACGATCTTCAGAATCCACCCCATCTGCTGTGAGCAATTTTCCTCCTACGTTGACCGGATTGGCCGCTGTAAAACACACAGTCATTAGGAGATCCATAATTCGAAACCCATGCAACCAACACATGGGACTGACCTGTAACGAAGAAGTAGATCCGAGCCGGTTTATCGGTCTTGTTCTCCCAGCCGTGGATCGTGCCACGTTGTACACAAAGATCTCCCTTTTTGAAGGTGAGAGCGACTCCATTATCAAGATAGCTGTTATATTTAATTATATATTTAATTATATATTGCAGAAAAATGAGAGATTCAAGTGTCGAACTTACCAGGTCATTTCACCCTCGAATACGACTCCGAAATCTAATGAGCTTGTTCGATGGAAACGCTGTATTCATACCAGCCTTTCAGTCTTCTCCCATTTTCAACAGATACTGATGTCATAAAATAACGCACCGTTTTCACCTTAGGCGGGAAATCAACAACCCTCACCGCAACCGCACTATCACTCGATGACGACCCCGGAGTCTGCACAAGAGGATCCTTCCATTCACCATTGAGATCTGCCGGGAACCCGATAGTTTGATACAAAACGGCAAAGTCGCAGTCAAACGGCGTCCGGAACATGGGGATCTGTTTGTCGTCTATATATGTGGAGTTGCCTTGGTCGTCATGGCCAGTTACGACGCGGCGGGGGTTAGGGAATAGGGGTTCCATGAGGGATCTCTCGAGGACGATTGAAGACGTTAAATTTACACAGAATTTTCTGAAAGATGTGGAATGATGATGTATGTATATGTTGAGATTGAGCGGAGATTGATCAATGTCCCGGGTACGATTTACAGCTCAGCGTAGCATGCTTAGGGCCTGGGATTCTTTCGATATGCGGGGTAGTCGTCACAGATCTATGAAGAAGCATGAACGGTCTTTACTGTTACATAGATCAGAGGAAGCTAACTCTAGCTCGACTGCGCTTCCTGAATGGTGCGGCTGATGATACCTAATTTTGGGTCGAAATTGCTACATCACATTTCTGTCCAACGCGCGGGTGATATAAAGAGCAAATCTGGTAAACTATTTCACTTTTGCAACGCGCATCTGTAAGATGTAGTGAAAAATGGAGCCTCAAATTCTTACTCCGTGCAAATTTCGTTCATAAGGCCATTATAAATCGAGTTTCCTCGGCGTCAAATGCACCTTCAACTGTGGCTTATGCCACGTCAAATAATTCTTCTGCTTAATCCAGTCTCGGCTCTCATCCGCAAGCTTCATATCAAAATTGAATATGATCAGAGCTAGGATCAAACGCATTTCACTGTATGCAAGGCTGGTCACATATTAGCTCATTTGTTTCTTAGTTTTTAATAGTTCGGGATACATACTTTCGACCAATGCAGTTTCTGGGACCGAAGTGGAACGGTTGGAAGGCCTCTCGCTGGTCATTTGAGAATCTCGAGTCTCCAAGGAATCGTTCGGGATGGTATGTACTGGGGTCTGTGAAGTATTCTTCGCGCCGGTAAATCGCCCATTGATGAATGGCAACGTAAGTCTGTATCATGCAATTAGCGGCAATATATCAGCAAGACGTAGTATCAATACTTACATCCTCCGGAATGTACTCCCCCAAAACTCTAGCACCGCCCTTTGGACAAACTCGTGGCAACCCGTTAGCTACGGGTGGATACATACGCAATGCTTCGTCTAGACATGCTAGCATATAAGTAAGGCGGCCGACACTGATCAAGTCGATCTCGTCTGGACTGTGGAATGTTGAGCGGACTTCGTGTACCAGTTTGTGGTAAGCTTCTGGGTTCGTCAATATGAGATAGGTTGCGCCACAGAGTAATGTAGCTGTTGTCTCGGAGCCGCCAATGATCAGGATTTCGGCGTTTGCGATGAGGTGTTCTACGCCGAGATTCTATATGCAATCAATAAATGAAAAGATTTACCAAATTACGCTGAACTCTTACCAATTCCTCCTTTTTCCTCAAAAGACCTTCAATAAGATCCGGACGTTCCTCCTTAATAGCCATTCGACGATGCATTTTAGCCTTGGTGAGAACTTTGTGCTTCTCATAAGCGTCCTGAGCTGACTTCGGCATAAGTGACAGGAGTGCCTTTTTAAGTAATGGATAGAACGACAGAGCCTGTAGAATSGAGCCGATATAAGCCATGTCAAATATAGACTTGATCCAGCCATCATAATTGTTGCCTGAGAGACAGCCAAAGGGCTCTCCAAACGCCAAGTCACCGATTATATCAAAGGTGGTGAAATTGTACCAATCGGATAAAACGACTGGGTTGCCTCCAGGCCTATTACTCTGCTCATGTAGTTTCTTGAGGAGTAGATCGACATATTTCCGAATCAAGGATTGTTGTTCTCTCATACCCTTCTCCGAGAACCCATGCGCCATCTGTCGACGTAAGTTCTTATGCTGTTCAGGGGTCTCGTTGACGATGTGTGGAGCCTCCTCGATGGGACGATAGAACCACATAGCTTTACCCATTTCTGCTTCTTGGCCGTTCTTGTGGCCCATAATATCCCTCCATGCATCTGGGTGCGAGAAAGCGAGCTCGTCCGGTGCAATGCGGACGATGTTCCCGTAGCGTTTGTGGAAATTGAGCATGTCAAACGGTAGAGTCCCATTTATTGCGCGATAGAAGTATGGGAGTCGAGAGATGGCGTGGGAGGTTGGGCCGGGGAAGCGGCTTAGTGGGTGAAAATAGACATTGTAAATGGCTATGGAGATGGGATAAAGTACTGCCTGATATTGTTAGCTAAGAACACCACGTCCAGGTTAGAAATGGAAAAAATACTGTAGATATCGCAGCTATCAAAAGAATCGTTGCATCAAATGAGATATTGTATTGATCGAGCATCGCGTGAATAGCCATTGTGATCAAGAACAAATTGTATTCAATAATTGTAACATTGAATTTTCAAACAATTGAGCATGGGTTCAGATACAAAACATTTATATATGCAGCGCCTGGCAAAGAGTAACCATTCGAGTCATGGGAGAACACGCAAGCCTCATTTCTTTCAACTCTCCCATAATTAGCGCAACACTTGAGGCAACCAAGTTGTACAAAGGCAGATTTCATCATTTAGTCCATGATTCTATCACTGCCGATCCTTTATTTAGCACCTCTCACTGTAGATCACTGATAACTACAACTTGTCTGATTAAATAATCCTCCATACAAAGTGAAAATGGAATGCGAACACGAACCCGATGCCGAATACGAGTCCAAGCCCTAAATATTTTCCCACTCGATGGCTCGGATAGCGTTCTACGCAAGCAACCAGGGCTTGAAACTCGCAGTATATGTCTGATAGTGAAACGGATTTTATGTTGAAGCCTACCAAAGTACGATCCAGAGAATTAGGTTATGCAAGACACTGTTTTTGAGACAGAACTGGGCTGTCGATCACCAATCTTCAACGGACAAAGGGAGCTGAATAATTGGCATTGCAGAGTTTTCGATGTGAATTGTGAGACCCAAGGAAAATAACCTTATCTGCTTTGTACCAAGAATTATGGCTGCCTGGATGATCGTCTCTATAAGAGTGGTGTGGTCGAGGGCAATATCTCTCGATAATAGACACAAAACCGAATATACACGTATCGACTTCCGTCAATTCCATATATACCACGACATCTGTCCAAGATGAGCTCCTCTCAGTGTGAGCTGTATCTCTATAACCCCAGTTTACCCCTCGCGGTGATAGGGGTCCTCCTTTTTACAAGTCTTGTATCAATACTTACAATGCGAATGATCCAGACCAAGACATGGATCGGCATTTTCTTTGTTCTTGGAGCACTGGGTAAGTCATCCATTGTCTGCTCATTCAGCTTCATTGTCTATAGACCTACCCACTAACAATCAGAAGCTCAAGTAGTAGGCTATACGACTCGGGTGTTCTCCACACAAGATCTCTGTAATCGCGCTGCATATGGCACGCAATCAGTCTTTTTGCTGTTGGGACCGACTTTGATAATGTTTTCAGTCAACTTGACTCAAACCGAATTTGTGGGAACATTGAGTGCGGAAAAATTCTGTTGGGTTCCTATTACATGGCAGCGACCGCTCTACCTCAGTATCAATACAGTCCTGATTCTTACACAAGCCGTTGGCGGCATAATGACGGTCGGGTCTACCTCCATCGCAACAATTGCAGTCGGATTCAAGATCACAATTGCCATATACGTGACTCAAGCTATTTTCTGGGGATTCGTTTTTGCAGAGAACATCTCCATATCAATCCGACTCGGGCGTCACCCAACAGAATCCAGTAGACATGCCATGGCCAATTGGAAGCGTTGGAATCAGTTGTTTGGCCTGTCGACAAGCATTATCGCATTCGGTCGCAATATTATGCGTCTAACCATGGCCGGCGGGATTGCATTCCTTATCGAGAATGAATGGCCTTCTTACGCATTCGATGGCTTCCAGATGGTTGTGGTTTTGGGCGCATGGACGATTTGGTATTTGCCAGGGAAGTGTAGTGCTATCAGAAAAGAGACGGATTATCTGAGTCTTACTCGGCTCGAGAGATCAGAAAACGGTTCTGTATGAGCCTAGAGGGTCTAAGTACTGAGCAGATTTACATATTCTGTGGATCTAGGGAAGGAAAGGGGTTCATCTAAGCAAAACCCTGATGAGTCCCCACACGATCACGTCCAATGGATTATGCCCGAACCCGAATACGACCTGTGTCTATGTCAACACAGAATTGGACATTGGTTACAAAATACGGAGTAATTAAATTACCATTCGTGCTTTGCTGTCATAAATATAAACATACTAAGATCCCCTCCCTTATTTTAAACTTTTTACACATGTACGCATTCCAGAACCTCGGAGGACTGAAACTAGTTCCATGTTGGGTGAAAATATTGATCCAGAATCACAACCAGGGTTTCAACCCCAGCATTTGACATCGGACCATGAAACAAACGCTTTGGAGAAGAGGGATAACGAGCAAGATGCGGAAGTTGATCTAGGTCTAGTGGTATTCTGGGACGAGCCCGCCGATCAAGACCCTGCGAATCCGATGAACTGGAGTGCTCGAAGAAGATGGAGCATTGTCGCGATGGTTTCTTTCATCACATTCTTGACGTGAGTTCTCCTCGATTCATTCATAAATTATTGCTTAATGATATAACCAATAGTCCTCTCGCATCCTCAATGTTTGCGCCGGGCGTCCCCTTGGTAATGGCGGATTTCAAGTCCGACTCTACCATCCTCGCAACATTTGTCGTCTCCGTGTACATTCTAGGCTTCGCATTCGGCCCACTCATCGTCGCACCCATGAGCGAATATGGCGGTCGTGTAATTGTCTACAACACCTGCAATGCACTCTTCTTCATTTTCAACATCGCCAGTGCGTTGGCTCCTAACATGGGATCACTGATTGTGTTTCGGTTTCTAGATGGCATTGCTGGTGTTGCGCCGACGACTATTGGGAGTGGCACTATTGCGGATATCATGCCGACGGAGAGTCGGGGGAAGGCTATGGCATTTTGGTCTATGGGACCGTTGTTTGGGCCTATTATTGGACCGATAGTTGGCGGATATTTGGTTCAAGGGACGAATTGGAGATGGGTGTTTTGGGTGTTGGCTATTGTGGTAGGTTTAGCTCTTTTGACTTTAGATCGGTTTAGCTTCGTCATCTGATGGGTATATCTAGGGCGGCGTGTCTGCAATCGTTTTCTGGTTTGTGGTCCCTGAAACACATGCTCCAACTCTTCTCGAACGAAAAGCGGCTCGCCTGCGAAAAGAGACTGGAAATAATGGGTACAAGTCACGTCTTGACGATGGAGTTCCGCCCAAACAACGATTCCTGCAAAGCCTCGTTCGACCGAGCAGAATGTTGCTGTTCTCCCCAATTGTGGCGTCAATGTGCATCTACATCGCCATTCTGTACGGCCTTTTGTACATCCTCTTCACCACATTCTCCGAGGTTTTCCAGGGACAATACGCATTCTCATCTGGCGCCAGTGGCCTTTCCTTCCTGGGTAGTGGAGTCGGCATGCTTCTTGGCCTTTTCTATGCCGGATCCCTCAGCGATCGGGCAATCAAGAAGAAGCTTGCAAACAATGAGAAGCCCGAGCCGGAAGATAGACTACCTTGGTACATCGCCCTTCCCGGATYTTTAAGTAYCCCCGCCGGTCTCTTCATCTACGGCTGGGGAGTTGATAAACACGTTCACTGGATTGTCCCCGAGATCGGTAACGCCGTAACGGGCTATGGAATGATCATCATCCTCATGGGTATAAACACCTTCCTGGTGGATGCATTTACGAAACATGCTGCTAGCGCAATCGCTGCTTCTACTGTATTGCGAAGTCTGGCTGGTGGGTTACTTCCACTATGTGGATTGAAGCTATATGACAAGCTTGGCTATGGATGGGGGAATAGTTTGCTTGCATTCATTGCTTTGGGAATATCGCCCATTCCGATTTTGTTTCAATTGTTTGGAGCGCGGCTGCGTGCTCGATCGCCTGTTCTAAAATAGCCCCCGTAATTATATAGGTATTTCTAAAATGATAAGTCACATTTATAAAGAGTCCAGAGGATGCCACCCTATCTGCTCTTGTGGCCATTTCAGCCAACCGCGATATTCCTTGTCCAATACCGAATACAACTGCATTAGTAGCCGACTGCTCAGCCCTTCCATCCACCACATCCATTCAATCTGCTGTAATGCCACACAGAAATATGCAAAAACAATCAACGCAATCGGCTCCTCTTGCCCTAGAAACTCTAGATACTCATTTGATACTTCCAGCAACCAAGCGAATATGTCTGCAGTCTGAATCCTCGTTCCTTCGCCGGGTTTCATCACGACTGCAAGTGTCCTGCCCAATGTGTCCACTGCTTCATCATAGATCCTGCGCGTCCGGGGATCATGCGCGTACTCCGCTGAAATCATCCGCTTCAATTCCCAGGTATACACTTGCGCCTGATCAAGTGACAGCGCATGACGAGCAAAGTTCGACTGAGCCCCATTCATAAATATCGAGCTCAGAATCCCAGTCTTGAAATCATGACTGCTGTACTCAATAACTGTCTTCGTGCCCCGGAAGAGTAGCGCCCATTCAGCGAGAGCGCCCTTTTCGAATAGAACGAGGAAATTGTTGTTTTCAAACTTCGTGTTTGCGCAGGCGAACATGCATAATAAGGAGGAGAAGAGAAACAATCCGACCCCGTTATCGGATGCTAAGGATTGTAGATTGGGGGTGACTGCACGAACTGCTGTGGTGTGGTGCATGTGTGCGTGGGCTATACACACTGCCCGGCGTGAAGGATCTGAGCGGGCGAGATGGAGTGCCGATAAAGCCAAAATAGCGTGTAGAACAGCGGGCATAGTGAATCCCACGCGCGGTGCTTCGTCGCGCCAGACACCTTGCACGGACGGACTTCGAGATAAAGTATAACATGTTGAAACCATATAATGATGCATAAGTTCCATATCAAACACTTGTAATCCAGGCACTACCGGTAGCGGAACCTGTGGTTCCAAAATTGGGTTTTGAGGACTTTGTGATGGTTGAGATGAAGATATAGGCCACGAGGCTGCTGGACTAGCAGTAGCACTTTTCGGTACTTGATTTAGCCTCATTGGCGCCGCTGCAGGCACCGACGCAATAGTAGGCTGATCCGGGTCATCACGACCGGCCAGAGGTACCGGGGACCCAATAAAGGAGCAGGAAACCATGTGCCTTGTGCAGTTGTGGCAGCTTGGCCTAGTTTCATCGCACTGGGTCGAGTCAGTGACTATTTCCATCCATCGATGTAGGTGTACCACGCCAGGCATATGGATTTCATACCTTGACTTTGCGCCTCTTGCATTGCGCGCATCCCGCCCGCGACTTTCGATGCGAGCGGCGACCAGTGGCAATTGTGTTCATCGTGAATAAATTGAATTAGTTGAGTTAGCAACGGTGGAATTAGGTATATTGAGATACATTCTCATGTCTGGGTATATCAGTCGCGAATTGTGATACAAATAAAAAAAGTACAGCTAATCAAAGGATCTCGGAAACGCGAAAAGTGCTGGTGCGGGGAGCGAGACTCTTGCCACCCAATCAGATACTCAAGCTTCAGGCGCCTCTTAATTAAAGTACTCACACTAAATTATAGTAAATCAAGCCCTAAGGCGCCAGAGGTTTATCATCAATTCCATCCTTATCGTTAGTATTGGCTTTTGCATTTCTTGTCCTAGATAGTCATAGTATCTCCTATTCAACAGTGAAAAGGCTGATCATTGAATCATATGAGTATAGGGTCTTTTAGAGTAGGTATCAACCCTAACCTTATTTAAGTCTTGCCCGTGTTGACTTTAGTCTAGCCGTGGGACATTTTACGAGGATCTAAAAGATACAGAATTAAGCTTCAAGTAAATCGGTTGTGATTATGTGCAATCTGAGCCTACCTGGTATACAGTAGAATATCCAGCACTTATAAGCAGAGACTATAAAAGAATTTAATGCTCTTGGAGGACTTCATATTTGCGATTGTTCAAGATCTTGCTCCCTTGAATACATACAAAAGCAACAAACTAAACCCAACAATTGGAATACAAAGACCTTTCATCAGTATAACATCTGAATAGTAGGTTCGCATGACGGCTACATCATGCCTTTAATTTTCGCAGCGGCGCAGCGGCTACACCAACCACCTTTGTAATATACGTTACCGGATAAATAGACCACTAATGTATACTGCTTCGCTATTTCTGCAGCAGCAATATTCAGTCTCGCCTATAGTGGCCGATGGCGCTATCTTCGACCGCTCTAGACTTTGGTTTAGACAAGGGTACTGGAAAGTCGAGTATTGTACAGTGGTATGATGAGCGATTTTCTACTATCCAGGGGAGGGGGGAGAGGAGGGACTTTTAGCTTCACAAGGCTGAATTCGATTGCACCTTGGACTACGTCTGACCTGCGTCGAATTCCCATTCTTTTCGTATCTATATACTGACCCTTAAAGGATTCTGGAGACAGGTACCTTAGAAACTGATAATAGCGTAGAGATGGCTTCCGATTCTCGAACTCATAATGATTGTACCGTTGGAGTGGGCCAGCTATTTAACTGAAAGACTAGAGCTGATATTTCAGCCGCAACCACTAGGAATGACTTAAAGGTTGGGTGGTAACTAGCCACCGAATCAGACGCACGGCGACCAATGCGTCAATGACCTGAATACCTTTGGTGGTGCCCGAGGTAACTCTTAAAGGAGGGGGGAATAAAAGCTATAAATTACCCTTGGACGCCGCATTTAATACTCTACAAGTGATCTCTACCTACCTCGCCCCAACTCAACGCACAACTCGACATGTCTCAGACTCCCATACCCCGAAGTCCTCCTCTGGGCCTGGTATACCTACTGACGAGGGCCCTCTTCGCGTCTTAAAGAACATGGTCGAGGTTCACAAAGACTCATCCACAGTTGGTGTCTTATCTGCCGATTCGTCCGTCAGCTCTTCCGATAAACGTGCGCGCGAAGTCCACGGCATAATCGAGAACAATATGGGATATGCTTACAAGCTTGTATCTTATCACTTTGACTTGGGCGATTTCTCAGTGACCCTGCCACAACTATCCCGGCTCACCAGAGCGGTTCCTTCATCGCTGGTTCCAATGCTTTCATGGGTGGCATTAGTGGTTCGGTACGGTATCAAACTGATTACAACACCAAACTCTAGATTGAATTCGATTTTAGCAACCCCTATATTGGGAACAACTCGTACGGCAATAGCCAGTATGATCAGGTCCGCGTCACTACATCAGGTGGCGGCGGCTGCGAAGCATATGTAACCTATCATATTGTGGGTTATTTTTTTATTCATCTATTTTTTCATAGTACTTATATTTCTCGCAGGATTATCGCAAGGAATAAGGATTCTTGGTAAAGACAAGCAACTATGGTGTTATAAATACTGTGACGGCCGTCTCTAAGCCAAAAAGGTTACATGGTCGCGGATTTAGTCAAAGAGATCACGGTGGGAGCGGTAGACTGACCGCCCAAAAATTGTACAAACAAAGTTACCGGGCTGGACCATAGTAGTAATTCCATAGTTAGGAGTAAAGGGCATGGCGCTTACAGAGTGCTTTCATCTTTTGAAACACCAGAATGCGGGCGCTGCGGCGGCTCTCCAACTGAAACCTTTCAGACCAGGCGAGTATAGAGTATGTTGTTGGATAGCACTCCTAACTGTCATAAATTCGTGTTCGTGCAGTATAAGCGTTTATCTACAGCCAGTCCCCATGTGTCTATGAATAGTCTGAATGTATCAAGTTAATTAAGTATAGCAGGTCGTACAGCCAGCCCATCCGGTTGTAGGAAGATGCCCTTGAAATTTCGTTTCAAGCAAATAGACTCAGCGGCAATGCTTGGGGTCTAATTGAAGATTGGAGGGAACTCTTGCCCCCCTCCTCCCCCTCCTGCCCAATTGCTGAAGTTCGAACGTATTGGGGAAGCAGGTGGAGGCACTGCTGATAACTATGCAGGGAGAAACTGACAAAGAGAAAAAGGGGCTTGCAAGATGCTCGGATGGACGACCAACTTACCGCTATAGATAATTTCCCCTCGCATCAACCGACATTTCTTTATTAGAGCCTATTCGCTTCGATATGCGTCGATCCCAGGGTCCATGCTTTTCTTCGCGTGCTCTCCCGAATTCGGTGCTGTACCATTCCTTTGCTCTGCTATCAACGAATTCCCAGTCATCAAAAATATCGTTGTTAACCTCAAGATAGATCACCATATAGGCAATCCATGATCGTAATGTGTCTATCCAAAGAGAGTACTTAATGATATCTTCGTCATCAATGGTGGTTGGAACGAAACTTGACACCAGCGCGCGTTCGCAAGGATACCATAAATTATCAAAGGAAACGTATTCTTGATTATAGCACGAGTCCTTGACAGGAGGTAGGTGTACAAATGAGTTTGGAAGTAAGGTCAATTGCCCCTTCGTTGGTGAACCTTCAGGAAAATCAAATGTCGGTAGCCTGGTCTAAGCGACGGTAGCCTTCGTAAATCTAGTCTATTACAGCTTGAGGGTCGGGCAGCCGACTCAAGACCTTTGGAGGGGGTTCGCGTCTTGGTTTTGAAAGCTGGAAATCCGACTCGAGTAGAATCTGTATTGCAGATTGATAATCCTCATCTTCAACAACAACTGAGAAGAGCTAAAGAATACAGTGATTTTCTTGTTAATGCTGAATATAATTCAAAGGAGCACCTAAAAGCTCTACATACACCAAGCACCATCGGCACTCCTAGAAAATGCATCGCTTGGCCTCCCCAAAGCCTAAGAGGTATGGGTCTTAGTGCGCAACCAAGAAATACGGCCACTGGGTCTGGTTCAGTGCCGCGCTGGCGGCGAAGCATTATTGTGTTATGAATATCCGTTAAAGATATGTGGTATAATAGTGAAAGTTGTTATGGATGGAGGAGGATTTTGGGTGGGGATTAAACCTGTGTATTACTCGTTGACTCCTGTAGCTGTGATGGAATTCCCAGGGACACTATTCCCATAATATTCTAGCCTATCCAGGGCTAGCCGGCAAATCACGGCAGATCGCGGCATGGATTAAGGTTAGGGTTAATCCTTGTAAGAAGATCAATTCTGGAGATGAAAGAACCTTATACAAATCTTTCATACTATCATGCTTGTGCCGATTAATTTAAGGCAAATAATCTAGATCTCTTCGTACTCGGTACAGTATGATGCTATTCTATTTAGAGATTTTCATAGGCTGAGTAGATACAGAGAAAAAGGTGCGATTTTCTTTTACTTGAAACTCAAGAGACCAGAGCTGAGGTGTTTATAATTACAGAAAGTGAGAGGAGAGAGTAGCATACACAGAACAGAAAAGTTATGAAGAGAACCCGTATGCCTGATGAACGTTCCGCAAAAACTCAATAGCATCACTAAAGGCTTTCGTCCGGGTATTAACATTAATAGCGAAAGATGGCACTAGTTAGTTATATGAACTGTTAGCAAGACTTGCTCCTAAGGAATCATGGGATGTGCGCCTACTTTCCAACCATCCATGAATCTGCCCCTCATACACGTCCGTGCGTACAACAATACCTTTTCCATATGGAGTCTCAGCCATGTTAGAAACTTGTCTCGACTGATTGATTGCTCTTGCTTCCGTTTCTAATCTTTCCGTCATACTTGTCGTCTCGTCTCGCAGGATATCCGCCCCTCCAACGATAAAGAGCATGTTCTGTGGCAGAGTGCTGATACCTGCCAATGTTGGATGCAATAAGGAATTATGAATGTCCCGCACACGGTTTGGTCCTGCATAGGCATCGAAAAGCGGCTGTAGAAAAGCCAATGGGTCTTTTTCTGGGTGACCGGGAGGTTTGGGTTTGCGCCATGGTGGGAGGCGGAAGTCAACCTATTTCATCAGCTACCTCAGATACCACATGAAAGCCCTCAAGGCAGTTCGAGTAAATATACTAGAGATATAGGAAACGTACCACCGCATAAAATGTCGCCGATCCCCTAACCTCAAACTCTGTCCCCGCCAATCCCTGTGCAACAGCAAGTGCCAGATTCCCACCGACAGAAAAACCGCTAACAGTTAGGAGACGAGGGTCTGCATTCCAAAGCTTCTCGGCATTCTGAGTCAAGTACTCCGCTACATCTTGCACATCTTCGTGCGCATCCGGAAAGGTGTGTACAGGCGCATAGCGGTACGATGTCGATACCACAACTGCGCCCGATTTATGAGCCAATTCAGCGCAGAAACGTGCGTTTCCCTCTGGCAAACCACCGAGAAATGCGCCGCCGTGAATGTTTAGATGTAGTGGAACTTTCTTTCCAGACTGAGTCAAGGCAGATTTGGGGATGTAGACGACGGCACGAACAGTATGACCAGGCACTCTTTTCAGCGGTATTTGGATTTCGTGAGAGTGGGGGAACTTGCGTGAGATGACCCATTCGATGGTATATGTGAGTAAGGTGATGGGTTGCAGGAGAAGGAGATTAAAGCGGGTGCGTAAAGGGAGATTCCGAGCGAAGAGGGAATCCTTGATAATGCGAAGAGCTCGGATGAAGAACATTTTTGTTTATCATGCAAGCCTATCAACAATTTTAAAAAGAAAAGGGACGAGGCAATGTGATTTTTCTCATTTCAGACTATGTGACTGCGTGAGGTATCTTTAAGCTATTGCCAAGCAACTCCTCGTATTCAAAGAGGGAGGACGGGAAAATACATGCCACCCGATTCGTCAAAGTGATATTACTTATTGGTTGGGTGTATCTCACTCACCCCAGATTTGTAAAAACCTTGAGATGAATTCCATTCAAGCATCCCCAGCAAGACATCAAAAAAGCCGGGAAATGAACTTGAATGTCGAGAATCAGCAAGCGACGATGATCTTTGCCCCGCTTTCTTGATTCTATATTGGTCAAGTATGGAGAAGTTCATATTTCTCGTTTTTCTATAGCGTTCCTAGAAAAATAAACAATCGGCAAAACAACGGACAAGCTGCAGATAAACCCGCATGTACTCTGCATTCTATGATACAAGAGCAACGCTGCCGGAATCGCGAAGCTGACTTGTTGCAGAATCAACCCAACCGAGACAAAGGCATTGAAAGCCGCTGTCGGTCCCAGGTGGATGCGGCATAGCAGGAAGATGACAAAAGTGTTGGCGACTGGTTTCCAGACAGGAATCTTGAGTTTCTTGTCAACTTGCGCCATGAACGATGATCCAATCAGAGCATTGTCGCTTGCGAACGCCCATTTCAGTCAAGTCAAGTCTAGACTTTTTCAAAGTGGAAATTCACTTGAAACCTACACAATCCGCTCCCTTTTTCATTGCTGTTTCTAGAATTGCGAATTGCTATGCATTGGAAATATTACGTCTTAATGTCAAAATACGTATGGTTGCAGTCTTGTAAAGAAATTTGTAGATTCAAAAGATAGAATCATGATAAGCTCGTAACTAGGTATACAATCAATAACTATCCAATATCACGACCTCCGCCTCTGCCTCTCCAATACTCTCTACACTAATTTCATCCCCAACATTAACCCCCTTCACATACGCTCCATCGCCTTCCTGCAAAACCGCACCTTCTCTTCCATCTAGTCTAATCTTCGCATGTCCATTCTTGGTCATGGGTAGATGCACATAAACCTTGCGATCAGATTTATTCTCTACAACTGCTTCCCCATTCTCTCCTTCTCCGCCAACTTTCCATTTGAATCGACGATCAACAGCGATGATGCCAGCACCCATGACGAGATCCGCGTGAATCGGGATTGTGTCGGCAATCTTGGGTTTGGCTTCTTTCTCCTCGGCTGCGGTGGCGTTTATGCCTGCCGCTAAAGGGGAGAGGATGGGTAGGAAGGCCTTGCGTTTGAGCTCTTCGTTGAATGAGACTGTGTGATATTGCGGCGTGAGACCGCGGCGCCAGGGCGTGGCCCAGATTTGAAGGAAATGAACAGTGTCGGAGCTATGCTCATTTTGTTCAGAGTGTGCGATACCTTCACAAACTGTTAGTATTCGTTCATATATTCAAATACACAGGAATAGGACTTACCAGTTCCACCAGTCGTGAATTGAACATCCCCCCTCTTCATGCGATAAAAGTCCTTTCCCTGCTTGCCTTCGGCGCCTTTCTTAATCATACTATCTCTATGCGTCAACTCGCCGCTGAGAATATAACTGAAAATCTCCGCATCCCGATGCGGATGCGTCGGGAATCCCGTCTGGGGCGCGACGCGGTCTTCATTGAGGACTCGCAGAGATCCAAAACTCATATGTGATGGGTCATAGTAGTCTGCGAAGCTGAATGTGTGGTATGTATTCAGCCAGCCGTGGTCTGCGTGGCCGCGTGCCGCAGAGCGGCGCGGGATGATGGTTGCGTGTGAGAGTTTGGACATTACAGATTTGACGGCGGTTGTCGCAGTGCTTGATGTTGATGGAACGGGCATAGATGATCTCTCTTAAAAGTCGGGAGAAGGCTTGAATATGTTTTGTAGCTGATTGATAAAATTCGTCGACCCGAAAAGTGCTGGAATGATGATTGCGATTGCTAGGATGATGATGTTTCTTCCAGAAAGCATTGAGCGATTGTCGGTGGAGATGACCTCAACTTATAGTATTTCAGAGGAAGAAATCGCATGTTCGTGAAGACTCGCGATATAAAAAGACGTGCTGAATAAGTTCTTACACATCATGACTTTGGGTGTTCTCTTGCGCTCGACCACAATCCGAGTGTCTGATTGGCCGAAAACATCACTTCAGCATCAATAAGCATGAGGTAATCACTATCCCGAGCCTAGACTATGTATGGTTAGCGCGCTGCTGGAATTGCTGTCTTTCTATTGTTCAATAAGAAGATATATCCGGCACGGATATACAAGCCTTGGTAAGACGTATTTCTAACCAAAGCTTTTACCTCTCAATTTGCCTAGCATGGCCGCTGTGCTCGACTAACATTATAACCCCAATTACGAGGAACTTATGTGTAGGACGCCAGGTGAGGTTGTTTTCGTCCAAGTAAGCCTTATCAAGTCACGAGCACAGCTGCATGTGACAACAAGGATTGGCCGTGAGGCATCGAATATCTGCAGGCTTAAAGTATGTACATACTTTTAACTAAATTGCGGCACTGAAGCCGTCATTGGCTTACTTCACCGCCGTCTTTGTTACAACCAGTTGGCAGGTATTCAGCCTCAATGAACATGCACTCTAGAAATTTCGGTTCTAGATGGGGTTACTTTACGAAGATTGATTAATAAAAATCACAAAGAAATTGGAGGAGAAAATCGTCTCGGGGAATAATTGTCCTGCTTAGAATCACACTGACAGTTTCCATGGCGACATTATCTGAACATCAACTTCCAAGCCCGCAAATGCAGCCCATTATCCTGTCCATGGAGGTGGACGATGAAGATTCTTTCGAAAGTGAATACCGAGTGCGGATTGGAAACACAGTCAAATACCTCATCGTCTCTCCCAAGACCTTTGACAGAGAAACCCTTTCATTTCCAATCCAGTCCCTACGTAGTCTTCCTTACCACGAGGAATGGACTGTAGCCCGCATCTCGCGAGACGTGAGCAACGGAGACTTAAAAACTTCCATTTCAAACCAAACTCTGGCTGGTGTCAAGTGTCAATGGCATAACAATTGTATCAACTGCCTTGAATTGGAAAAGACCAAGCAGCTCACGGCAATGGCATTTGAAGCTACCATACACTCGAACCCACTCGTTTCGACGGTACCTATAGCCACCGTTATCGTCAAAATAGCTCGATTTGAGTGGGAGATTCCTCGAATCGAACAAGAAACAAGAGCGTATCAGTTGCTTGAGGGTTCCGAACTGGCCCCGCGCTTTTTAGGTCATATCCATGAAAATGGACGTGTCATGGGATTTCTCTTAGAGAAAGTGGAAGGACGTCCGGCGTCCTTCCAAGATCTGAACATATGTGAAACAGCGCTGGGAAAACTTCACAATTTGGGATGTACGCATGGTGACGTAAACCGGTACAACTTCCTCATCACTAACGAGGGAGCGAAGCTCCTCGATTTTGAGCACCTCGTAGAGAATGCTAGGCCAGAGTCAATGCTCAAGGAGCTGGAGCGTTTGAGCGCTGAGTTGGTAGATGATTCAGGGCGTGGTGGAGGTTTTATTTTTCATGGTAATAGTGAGTTTAGTTGAATGAATATTGAGTGCAAAATCTCGAAGCGCTAGCGAGGAAACCGTTTGATCGCCATGCTATGCTTATCATAAGGCGAGATGAATCTAAAGATTTCAATAATATCATAGATTTCCGACATCCCATGACCCAGTCCATGGTATATCGTGATCCTGGAACTGGAAGAAAGTGTCATGGCTTGCATCCATCATGGACGTGCTCATCCACATGTCATCAGCTGGCCAAGTGACCAAAGCTGTATCTTGCTCTATTTGCGGCTGATCTTGCAATTGACCCACCAACGGGCGCTCAGAAGGCGGTGCAGAGTGGGTGCTTCTTTCTGCATTTGTGGCAGTAATTCCATTAACGTTATTTTGGCTACGGGTGCGGCGTGCGAATGGCGGAAATTCCTGACCACCGTTTGAAGTGTCGACATCTGTTGCAGGATTTGGATGATGAAATATCTGGGTCTCAACAACATCCTCGTCATCAACGTCGTCAGAGTGCTCGTTTGTACTCTGGCCGCCATCTCGCTTCGCTGTCTTCTGAAGTCCTGCTCTCGATGAAGACTCGTCTCGAACAAAAGTTGGGTCGAAAATACCTCGTCCGTTAGATCCCGATGATCCTTTTGCACAGGCGTGGTCGAGGATGTCCCACATCAGCCCGGCATTAATAGAAACGGTTCGTCGAACGGAACTTTCGCTTTCTCTTTGTGATCCTGATTTGAGTGCTGACTGCACCAGAGAATCAAGTCTGTCATACTGTGGATCTTAGCTTTTGGCCCAGTATTCGAATTATGGGAAAACTTACTATGAGCCGACAGATGGGCCATACAGTGCCCAGCTCATCAACAAACCGCATGCACTTGCCAAGTTTGGACTGCGCAGAAGTCCTCACGCGAATGTCCGAAGCTCGGCAGTAGTATACATGTATGGTCGCTGCGATAGCAGCGCAGTAACCAAGAAAAGGGTCGGAAACTCGGTAATCTTTTTCCCACACCATATCTATCAAACGAACAGTCCACGTAGAGTGTAGCAATGCTTGCTCTGATGACGTCTTCCAGAATGTATTTGGCACAGACATCTGCGCCGATTGATGAGGACGTGACGAATACAGAAATGGGTGGTTGAGCATGCTGTGAATTGCGTGGTACACAAGCTGAATTCGCAACCATGGGCTCCAATAATCCCGGTTCTGCTGCAGCTCTGCCGTCGGCCGATCAAGGAATTTGACCGCATCGTACCGATGTTGCGTCGGAAATCTAGTTTCAAGATCCATCAAATGCGATCCAATGACAGCGTACCCTGATTCTGGTGACCATGGTGGTTTTGGGTGACCATCTGCACATTGTGCGATGTAGCCGCGGACTTCACGCCACAAGGATGATTGTTGGACCACATACGTCCAGATACCTGCACATTCGACTCCATCGACTTGTGATACATTCATGGAGTCCCGTGGATTAAGGGGAGGCAACTCCCCAGATTGTTGGTTGAGATCTCGTTTCGGTTCAACGTACTTTGGATTTTCGATATCCTCGAGCATATTGAGTACCATAGACCGTGGAGCATAAGTCTGGCTGAGAATATAAATGCTATAGAACACTTTTCGTCGTGATTCTTGTATTGGGCCAAAAGACTCCTTTTGTGTCTCAATATTCATGTCGGCCATGTTTGCTAGCGACATTGCCAGGTTGATGTGGAACCACGCCAAATGCGTTTCCTTCTCTGTTGACCATCAGTCATGGACTGGTGGGCTTGATCACACAATATGTGACTTATTGAATACGTGTTATACTTACCTGTAAAGTTTGCAAATGCTAGCAAGCATAAACTCTGTATGGTAGACATCTGCACAGCGCCTTGGGCGATTCGAAACATAACGTGCCCTCGAGCAACTTCGCTATACCTCTGAACAAGGTCATTGCGTGATTGGTTACCAAAATATGTTGCAGTGGAAAATCGCACTGTGAGTGCCAATAAAGAGAAAACTAGTTCTTCGACCATGTCATCTGGCGATGAGAGCTCTTCACGCTCGAATAACCAAAGTGGCTGACGGTGACAGAACTGAAAGTAAAGCTCAATTATCTCCGATATCACATGTCTCGAAGGCAAAGGCCTGAAAAGAAGTTAATAATTTGCTTGGTTTTTCATTCTGTTCAAACTCACTCTGATCCTGCGGATGAGTGTAGTTCGAGCGACTGTGGTTCTCGAGGTCCAGGCAAGACATCCTGGCTTCGGGGAGAAATCTGTTCACTATCTGTCATACGTAGGGTGTTGGTCAGATTCCCTGCATTGGTATGATTCGAAGTTGACCGCCTTGATCATATTGTAATTAGTATCGCCTGACATATCGCTTTGTGACAGGATCACGGAGACTTGTACGTACATCCCTTGCTCAAGCATCAGTTCCATCCTCTGCTCCAATTGTGCCAGTCGTCCTTCCTGTTTGACACACTATCAGCATTCCTCTTAACACTAAGTGGGACCTATGTATTACCAGAGTTCTGTTGGTCTGCTGAC
The DNA here is from genome assembly GCF_001896365.1 of Talaromyces amestolkiae. Taxonomy (NCBI): domain Eukaryota; kingdom Fungi; phylum Ascomycota; class Eurotiomycetes; order Eurotiales; family Trichocomaceae; genus Talaromyces; species Talaromyces amestolkiae. Next base: position 1,266,843 of record NW_024468042.1, on the reverse strand, counting down.
CTGACGGACGTGCTGATGGGGCTGCTGCATCATTGTAGCGACAGATTTGATTAAGACGAGTACAGGAAGAACATGCGGGTCTCTCCCCTGGACAGCGACTTTTCTTTCTTCTATACCAACATCAGTCTTCCATCCTGGTACTTGTGCGACTCTACTCACCGGCAATTCTCACAAGAGTATTGCACTCTTTTTGTAATCCTAGAGCGACTATCTGGCATTATCAGCCCGTCTGCTTCTGATCAAGACTAATGTGAACATGTCAGATGGGTTGAAGAGTGTTGGAGGAAGAAATATGCGAAACGTGCAAGAGGAAGGAGCCAAGGTGCGGGGTGGGTCTATCCCCATCATTCATCCTTGAAATTATTTCCCAATGATTTTCAAATGCGGAAATATATGGATATTTGCATCAAGGCCTGGTGACAGCTTTTGTCTTATTACAGCGCGCTGTCATCTGGCCAAAAAGCTGATATCTGTGTGATTATTACGAGATTTAATATCTAACAGGCCTCTAGAAGATGGCGGTGAGATCTCTTTACTATAACAGTGAGAGTACAGATCAGAGTACAATAATGCCTTTAATATATGACAGTACTATTACGATGATTGATATAGTATATATATCTATAAAGTAGTGAGCGCGGAAGGCTTCAAGCTAGTTAATAGACCTATATAATATTTAATTAGAAAGGCATATATTAAATCAAATCTTACAAGCCTTCCATAAGACTGCCAATATTGTTCTGATATTCTAACATCTACACCATTTTAACATTGTTAAATGCAATCTCACACAACATCTAGAGCATTGACTCTGGCACAAACCTGCTCCTCTTTCGAATCACTGGACCATACCGATAGAACGCATACGGAATCACGACCAACACTCCGCTGAGACTCCCAAGGATCGTTAAAGTGTAAGGGACGCCCATGTTCTCATAAAATGGGATAGAAATCTCGATAAATGCTCCGGATATTGTGTATCGAATGAAGGTAACACTTGCTAATGCACTGGCTGCATAGATCTCGTACGTATCCATGAGATATTGATACGTGGTCATGAAAACACACAGAATACCAAAGCCAAACAGCACCGACGCCAGCAGAGGCGACCAGATCGAAATATCCGGACGCGCAGTCCAGCCCATCCAGAAGAGACTGATAGGTACAGCCGGGCCACCAATCATCGCCCAATAGAGTCGTGATTCAGGAGCGACCTTGACATCTGGACCGAGAGCCTTTGCACGTGCAATGTCTCTCTTGCGGAGGTACATGTTCAATGGAATCAGAAGAGAGCAAGAAAGGACGCCGACCATTTGACCGGCGAAGCAAACTCCCGTCATCCCTTGTGAAAGTCCATAGATATCGGTGAAGATGTACGTGTAGCCGGTGAGGAAAGTGAAAAGTACAATATACACCATTGTCAGGTACAAGCCAAAAAGAATGAGGATTGGCTCTTGGACGAACATCAGGAATGGGCGGTATAACGCGCGTCGAAGACGGACAACCAGCGACGTTCTTCGAATCTCAATAGCCCCACGATAACGTTCGTCGCCTGTGATCTGACGAAGCTGCTTTGCTTTCCACCCAAGAAGTACTGGAGCATAAGTCTCAGGCTGATTAAGAACAACAATGCCCAGAATGATACCTGAAGCAATCAAAGTCACCCATTCAGTCCAACGCCAACTGAGGGTCGAGCTCTGGCCAATCCAATCTCCAACAAGGGGTGCAAGCAACGGCCCGAGAAAAGAGGAACAGGCAAAAAGCGGGAATGCGAAGACTCGTTCTTGCGGAGTCCAGATATCTGATAGAGATCCGCCGGCGCAAACCAGTGGAGTGGCACCGAACATACCGGCAAAGAAGCGACAAACGAGTTGAGACCCAATATTGGGGGATGCACCAGCACCAACCAGGAAAATCATGTACAGAGCCATAGTAGCGATATATACAGGATTTCGACCAAGTGTTTCCGAAAAGGGACCAGCCACCAAAGCTCCAGCCCCGAATCCAATCATAAAAAGACCTGTGGCCAGTGCTTCTATAGTTTCACCAACGCCAAACTCAGCAGCCGCCTGTGGGATAATCGCCGAATCGATCGCAGACGCAAAACCCACAATGCCACCGATCAATGATATGGTGAGCGTGCATATAATTCTCCTGGAAAATGCCCAGTTATAAGGATTTATCGAATCTTCTTCTGACTCCCAAGAAACGACAAAGACCTTGCCAAGTTCCGGACCACCTTCTCTTGTTGTTCGTTGGCGGATTTCGATACCTGTTATTGCTCGTCCCAGTGTCGTGCCGGTTGTACCGTGAGTAGGAACGACACGAAGATCGTTGGGATCCGAATCTTCGAGCGTAGCTTGCTGCTCAGTATCGTCTCTCGCTATGATTACACCATTTATACTTTCATGCTCCGATTGCGACGAAGACAATTGCGATGAGCCAGGTGAAATGATTTCTGTCTCTTCGTGGGCTCGCGATCCGGGGTCATGAACGTGGGCGATAGGGCCCTCATTATTCTCTAACCCGGTTTCTAAATCCTTCTCTTCTGTCGATATTATATCTTCTCTTTCTCTTCCATTCAGCCGCTGCTGACGTGTGTGAGAGACCTTATCTTTGCTGCGACCCAATTGTGCCTCGAGGGCTTTCCCAAAACGGCGATATTGCAGTATCGATTGCATCGTAGCGGCGAACCGTCTCTCGGTTGGCGAGAAGCGTTTGTAGAACTACGCATAGACTCAAGGAAATGTTTGAATCCTTCAATATTGCTCAGTTGCTGGATTTCAACAGTTGCTGGCGTAGGATTTCGGTATATCGGGATTCTCTCCACCCAACTACAAGACCATTGTACCGCAAGGTACGCAGCGCGAAAAACTTGGATGAAAAGACACAAAAAGAAAAAATGGAAAAAAAAAGAACATACCAAAGCAGATTGTTCTATCCTATGCAATTATTACGACTAAGTGGATCTTATCTTGCTTTCACTTACCTGTTTAGGGCAAAAAGCTGTACTCGGACAGATATCCGAACTCATTTTCAAGGTTAAGGGAACGGGTGTGTACCCATAACATTACCCGGGTCTGCAAAGATCTTAGCCGAGTAGAAAACAAGCCGGTCTCCACTGAATGTTATCATTGTGGATTCGTTCTTGTCAGGATTGTGTATTTAACTTAGGGACTTATGGCTTTGATTACAAAGCCGGATTTTTCAAATATTGTTGATCGGGATGGTATTATATACCCAGATTGGCGACCTAGGTGTGATAAACACAAACTCGATGATCTGAACTGATGATACGAATTGTCTGAACGTCTCTTCGTAATTTCTGTCTAGTCACTCTGAGTCTTGATTCTTGAGTAAGTGGATGGATGCTCACATAAATAACATGTCATAGCCTCAGTAATCCTCTAGCGGTACACGAAGACTGACATCAGTCTAAAAATTGTACCACAGATATCTAATTTGTACCCCAGCAACTCCAGTTCTCAGCTAGCTACGTCTTTCACTTTTAAGGCCTTCTCCATATTATCCCACGCTCGCCGAGTCATCCTCCCATGCACCCTCCATCCACCACCTTTCTCATCCGAATCTTTCAATAACGCGCAGAAATCCGTGATACTCTCCGTATACAAAGCCGCCACCACACACTCGCGTCCATTCCCATAATTCGGCTCAGACACTCAAAGGCTCCCCAACGAACTAATAAAACAGCATCGATCTCGCGAGCTGCGTCCGCACGGTATGCAGAGTTCGCCCCTCCGCTCAAAATGCTCTCTATGGGCAACGTAGTTTAATTTAATTTCGGGTTTGTCGAGAATATCTTGACTGAATTGGCGTCGAATCTGCAGAGCTAGGGATGCAAGCAATGTTTCCAGAAGATATCTCGTTCGAAGAGCAGGGATTACGTTGCGAGTTGCGGCGTTAGGGATTGTTGTTTGAGGAATGGATGGTATGCGTGGAACCGTTGTGAGTACGGATGTACTACATGATTGGAAGATATCATATGCATGCTGTAGAGTGATGGGATTAAGTTTCGTTCGCCAACTTCAGAGACTTCTTGGGGTCTCACCTTATGTCACTAATACAAAGGCAATAGTACTCCACCGAAGAATGCTCTACCAATTCGTGTCAAATCTTCTCCTCAATAATGGATATACCCCGGCCAAGGCTCAAAGCTCTTGGAACCTTCAACTCTTACAAGAGGAAGAAACCTCGGACTTCTTCATCATGCTCAGCTCAATCTCAAGAGTTATTTAATAATAAATGATAGGTGAATTATGCAGCTGCAAACGCATACAAAGATGCTATAGCATTTTATCGGCGGGAAAGTGGCCAGAAGTGGTAACTGGTATACCTACAGGTGTTATGGTCGTAAATACCCACATCAAATGACCGTTCTTCTTTCAGGACACGCGATTCGCGGCAATGTGGCAATTGGGGCTATATCATGAAGAGCCGCAAGCAATCAAAGATGACAGGGTAGTCTCTACTACTTCTAAGTCATTCGGGGAGAAATGTTGACCATAACCATACCCCGATGCAAAAGACCTGTCGCTAGAAAAATTGAGTGAATAGTAAGGCCCAGTCGAAATATACAAAATACCTAGGTCAAGGATCAAAAGCGAACCACGCATTTCACATGATGATCCCCATGAATTAGCGACTTTACAAAAATTATTCATACCAACCATGAAACTTGTCAATATAAAACAAGAAATAAAATGGCAAACTGACAAAAAGTCAAGGCAGGATCAGCTGTAAGAGGCTCGGTTCTTGATACACCGATCTAAAAATCAAGCTCATTCAGAAAATCCACTTCTCTGCAGTCAGTCACATCCATGTCCGGAGAAAAGGATTGATGCCCCAATGTAGAAGTGATATCACGTATTGAACCAACTCTTATTCAACGCGGGGTACAAGCATTGAGTATCTGCACAAACGTGGGATGTTGGTAATGCGGGGAATGTTGATCCCTGGTTGTTTTAAGGCTAGGTCTATCTACTTAGTATTCAAGCAATACAGACGGATTTATCCAAGTGGTGGAATCTTGGATGTACTATCCCTTTCGAAGAAATTACCCGGCTCCGGGTATAATCTGAAGTATTCTCGTCTTCTGCAGTGTGTAGTGCGTACATCTGTCACCATTCTAAAGGATCACTAGTGGCAGCAGCATCATGCGCTTCTGGCTATTGATACGGTAGGATGATCTTCCGAAATTGAGCATAGATTACTGTGACATTAATTATAGTGAGGAGATCAGAGTAAAATGCTTATGAGTAGTATTATACCGAGGGATCTGCGTGTGAAATTCAGGAAGCACTATACATGACATTATATATATCTTTACGTCTAGAAACATGGTTTCTTTCACTTTTATTCTGTCTAGATGAGCACAATTGGGACATTCGCAAGTCGAGATCTGTACCCCTTGCTTGCGTGCTGGAAGCAGTCGCGTTACCTTCCGCCTTCGTTCTACGCGTCCCCTCTGCTTTTACTTGGCATCAAATAAATACTCTTCAAAGATATCTTATTGAGATAATATCTTCGCAATGCGGTATCAAGTACGTTTAAGATCGTTATCGGCCATATGCCTATCATTTTTAGCCCTGGATGTTGCGTCCGCCCATTCTCCGCCCAAAAATCCCTATCCAAAGGGCAGTTTACCTGATCCTTCGAACCACCTGGAGGTCGACCTTGGCTATGCGGGTTACGTCGGAGTAAACAATGCTACGTCTGGCCTGAACAGTTGGCATGGGTAAGTGCAATTTTTTTTAGGAGAAAAAGAAATCTTGTTCTATTCCTGACAAGGCTGATCCGTTGGAAGAATACGTTATGCACAAGCACCCATTGGAGATTTGCGATGGCAGGTTTCCGTGCCTCCTCGGACGGAGTTTAATGGTACATTCTTGAGTGCAAGTACCCATGGACTGACGTGCCCGCAGGCGCCGGATCATCTCACGTAAGTCAGATCCATGTCCTCTATTCGATTGTGCTAGCAGGAAAGTAACTGATGATTAATATAGTTCGCCAGAACTTGCATGGACAGCGAGTACATCAGCAAGTGAAGATTGTCTGTTTCTGAATATCTGGGCGCCAGAAAATGCAACGGACTTGCCTGTTTTTGTATGGATTCGTAAGTTGTATAATTAGGCAAGATTCTTTTCACTCAACTAACAAATCCCACCCAGATGGCGGCGGTTACGGCTCTGGAAATGCCGATACAGACATGTCATGGATGGTTGAAACTCCCGTGACTAAGTTTGTTGCTGTGGCTATACAGTACCGAGTATGTGATCAAAGCATGTATTCTTGATGAGCGCGCGACTGATTACCTTCTTCTAGCTTGGTGCATTTGGCTTCCTAGCGGGTAAAGAGGTTCAGGAACACGGAATCGCCAATGCTGGTCTCTATGACCAGTACCTGGCACTGCAGTGGGTACAGAGGTATATTTCATTGTTTGGCGGAGATCCGGATCGTGTCACTATTGGGGGAGAATCTGCTGGTAAGTATCAATGACTGTTTCGTTATATGCAATACTGATATTAATATAGGAGGTGGCTCGGTCATGTTGCAAGCCATGGCTTATGGAGGCACCATAGGCGACGAGCTTTACGACGGCGTACGTCTTTCTCTCTTTGCTTAGCCATTGGACAAGACTGACAGAAATAGACCTTCTTCGCCAGTCCTTATCTTCCTCAGCAATCCAACTATGATGACCTTGTCCCAACTCAATACTATGAGCGATTTGCCGCCGAGGCAGGATGCTCCAAAAGCAAGACTGAGAGTGTATTCGACTGTCTGGTAGCGGCGGACACCGACGTACTTCAGAATGCGTCGTACACTGTCACGATAAATGCTAAATATGGACAATGGGCCTTCGTTCCTGTGACTGATGGGAAGTTTGTTAAGCAACGACCGAGTGTACAACTTTCAACCGGCGCAGTTAACGGGAATCGGGGATTGATTGGGGTATGTTAAATGCCAGATGTCTAGTATGAATTCATTTGCTGACTACATATAGAACAATGCTAACGAAGGCATGGGATTTACTCCCCAAAATGTGACCACGGAAGAGGATTTCATTGAGTTCGTGAAGTACCTGATGCCAGGGCTTAATGACAATCAAATCCAGCAAGTATTGGCTGAATATGCCTTGCCAGCTAGCATTCCTACTGTTGGATTCGCTACAAACGGCTTAAATGAGAATGCTACAGCTAATTTTGTGAGCCCATATGCCGTTGGACAACAGCAACGAGCTAATGTGATTCTCCTGACTCCCTGCGCCAACGCTTGGATATTCCACTGACTGCAAGTAGAACCTATATTCGGAAATAACATTCGTCTGTTCCGCTTACTGGATTGCCGACGCTTACGGTTTGAAGACCAGACAAAGTTACAAATATGAATTCTCGCTGATCAACTCATGCCATGGCGATGACTTGCCCGGATACTTTGGCAATGCCCCTGCCACCATGGGCCAAGCGTTCCAGGACTCTTTTCTCTGTAAGTTTCCTACGACCTGGAAAAAGTGGAAAATACAATCAAGACTAATAATAAAAACCAGCATTTTTCGACAGCTTCATCACACACGGGACCCCTAGTAACACTAGCTCTTATACTGCCGACGTCCCTGCCGATATCGCAGAATTACTTTCAGCGTGGCCATCGTGGACTCCACACAGCCGAGCACAGGTTAATCTCAACCAGACGGGCGGAACTCTCACAACCGGTATTGACGCACATGATCCATACCAGCATGTTATCAGTACATACGTAAACCCGGGCCTGGTTCCTGATTTTAGTTTGGTGGATGGGTACGGCTGGGAAGGGGGCCGAGGCAGAAGATGCGACTTTTGGAAGTCGATTGGAGCGTCTGTGCCTGAGAAGAAGTAGTACTAGTATTTACCAATAGTAGATATGGCTGCCAACATGCTACAAACATACGTACCTCCGTATTAAGCTTCAGGTGCGTGCATCTTAGGGTTATTGTATCGACTGCCCTCCTTCGGACAGTGGATCGATCGATCGACCGGCATCTTGCTGCCGGTAGCCAATCACATCCGCGGGCCAGCCGGGCCGATGTATGGCTGCGATCCGGTCGCATATCGCCGCTTCTAGCCGGGTTGACGTTTTATGCATGGACTTACATAGCATTTTTTTCACTGAGTGACAAGGATTCAGTTTCTAGTAAGCTGTTTATTCTATAGAGTAGTATGAGTATAGTCTGTATATAGTAGGATTGTATAATAGCCCAGAATCAGAATGGTTGGATAATGACTGTCTACATAGCGGCGTGACAACAGTCTTATCGATAAGTGGCAACTTGCAAGCAATAAGGCGGGCAAACCCACCTTCCTAGTTGGGACAGTTCCTGTGACTGATGACCGCACCGGTTCCTGGTCCAGGCAAGCGGTCCTTCTCTATATAGCTTCCTAGAGCTTCTGCTCTTACATCCTTACAATTTTCCCCTCTCATATCTTACACATTATATCTTACATCCTCATACCTAGGTATCCTGCGACTGCTTACAATGAACCGCACCCGCGCTCTTTGCGCCTTCAATACAACCAAACCGTCCCCATCGCCACGCGTGATTGTAACCTCCCTATTCCACCATACGAGACATGTCAGCACAACCCAGAACGCAAAGGCTTCCGCCATAGGATTGTCATCTGCGCCTGAGTCTTCACTCCAGTCTACCTTTCCTTCATCGCACACACAATCTCGAGCCATCAACGAGACGTTGCCATTATCGACAGCTACTTCCTCATCTAGACCCACGACCAAGTCGTCGCTAGCAAAGCTCCCGCTATCCGCCATCCTACGATCAGCGTTCATCCTCTCCATCTCATCCTCGCCGTTACTGTTACGACCGTGTATATGGGCTCTCTCAGCACTTGCAAGTCCCAAGACCGCTCTTACAGACGTCGACCGGAACCCGTTACTGAATTGGCTGGTCAAGAATACCATCTACAAGCAGTTCAATGCTGGAGAGAACAAGGCTGAGGTCCAGCGATCTATCGTCGAGACGAAAGGTTTAGGATGTCGGGGTGTGTTGCTGGGATATGCACGTGAGGTTTTGGTGGCAGATAGCAAGGCTAGTCCTCACGATGAGGTGTTGGCGAAGCAAGAGGTGGATGCGTGGTTGAAAGGGACATTGCAGGGTGTTGATATGGCGACTGCGGGTGACTTTGTTGCTCTGAAGTATGTCCTCCCTTTCGTTCGTACAGGTATTTAGTATACTGACTGTATTAGGCTTACCGGCATGGGAACTCAAGCTGTACATCTCCTGAAAAACCGTCTGCCACCCTCCGAATACATGGACGCCGCTATCACTAAAGCCTGTGACGCTGCCCTCGCCAAATCAGCACGTCTCTTGGTCGACGCAGAGGAACAAGCAGTACAGCCGGGCATCGAGGACTGGGTTATGAAGTATCAGAAATACTGCAACTCTCAATCGCCTGGCCACGCAACCATGTACCTCACTTATCAAGCATACCTGAAATCGACGCCTGCCACTATCGCGAAACATCTCGCTATGGCTGAAAAAGATGGATATACTCTCGGCGTGAAGCTTGTTCGTGGCGCATACATGAAGATCGAGCCACGACACATCATCTGGGATGTCAAAGAAGATACCGACGCTTGCTACGACGGCGTCGTCGAAGCCCTTCTGACTCGCCGATACAACGCCATGCTCCGCCCTGCACCAGAGAGCAAAGACAAGGAGCGAGTACCGTCGGTCAACGCCATTATTGCCACACATAACCGCGATTCCGTCCAGAAAGCGCATCAAATTCGTCTTCAGCAAGCGGTCAACAACGAGCCTCGCATAGAATTAGCTTATGCTCAACTCCAGGGCATGGCTGATGAAATTAGCTGTGAATTAATTGAGGGTTTCCCTGACGAGAGTAGCAAGTTTGCTGCGGTGGAACGACCTAACGTATATAAATTGCTTACTTGGGGCTCCGTGCAGGAATGTATGGGCTTCTTGTACAGAAGAGCACTTGAGAATACGGAAGCAGTGACTCGGACGAAGGATTCAAGGTCGGCTATGTATGCCGAGTTGTGGAGGAGGGTTACACGACAGACTTGACGAGTCGATGATGAGGTGTATTTGTAATTTTGTCGATGTCTTCTAGCGGCATAGCGTTGCATACAGAGTTTTTTTTAGAAATTTCATCCATATTGAACAATCTCTACTTTGCAAGATTTTATACGTATTCGATTCATTAGCACCACCTAGCTATGTCCTACACCAGACCACATATGACAGCCCAATAAAGTTTATAGACTGAGGAACGTCTCAATCAAATCGCCCGGCTGATCGAAAAAGTCAAACATCACAATACCCACCCTCTTCCCCTTCTGCTCCTTCAAAAACGGCACCAACAAATCATTAACTCCCCCCTTTGGTGTATACTCCGTCCCATTGCCCAGCGCTTGAATCACAGGCCAGACATACGGGAAAGTGTCCGTATTCTCACTCGACGCCCAAGTCCAGAACAAACTGTCCGGATGGGCAGTCGAAACAGCTCTTTCAATATTTGCGATGGTGGCGTTGTACTTCCATTGAATGTTCTCAGCTGCACTTGAGCCGTAGGGTGTCAGAGGCTCGTAGTAATCCTCAATATAAGCAGTAAGATTCTTAGCGGTATTGTAGACAAGCGTGATGTCTGGGCTGTTGTCTGTCCAGAGACTAGGGCTGAAGTGCAATCCGGGCAGATTGTCGGTGTATGAAGCGGGCAGTTGGTCCAGGTCAAATCTGCGCAAGAGTGTGATTTTACCGCGTGCTTGACCGAGCGTTCCGAGCTCGTCTTTGGTCTGCACAAAGTATGTACGGGCCGCGGGTGTGGTCAGAGCCGAGTACAGCGCGAGTTGCACCGCGGCATCGTTGGATGCGTGAAGAGCGGTTGAGCCTTCGTACTGCATCGAMAGGAAAAGGGTCTCGGAAGGATGGTCATCGAGCCACTTATACAACCCGAAAAGCACATCGTCAAGCGTAGCAGTCTCCGAAAGCAGGGCTTGCGAATGATAGAAGATCAGCGTGGTGTTTGTAGGATCAAACGCATATCGCAGATCGAATGCCCGAATACCCATGTTGAGCATGTCGATCAACGATAGTTCCTGGCATCGGAACGTCAGCGGTGTCGGGACAGTGACCTGATTCAGGTCTGTGATTCCCAACAGCGAGTCCTGGGTGGCTTGGGTGTAGTTCCAGGTTGCGCTGTCGTGGGTACCGGGAATGTTCATGTGGACGAGCAGAGTGTCGTCTGCATAGGACTTCATCCATTCCGCGGTGCGGTTTGTAGTTTTGACGTATTCGCCGAAGATGGGCGATGCGTCGTTGAGGACTTTGTCTAGGGCGAATTTCGCCAGGGATGAGGACTGGGCAGATGCAGCCAACGCCGCGACGGTGAAGATTTGCTTCCACATCTTGTAACCTATTTTTGGCGGTAGATAGACTGAGCTTGAGGAAGGATGGGATTTCGGCAAGATACAAATATTCAACAGCCGTGTTCGAGTACTCCGAGTCGTGCTAGCAATACTTATAGAAAACTCAGTAAAATGAAGCTACAGCGTGCGTTCTTCGCACCTTCTGCTTCGATCAGCTTTTCTAGCACGTGGGAAAACAACAAATAAAACGCGTACGAGCAGCAATATGATACACTTTTGTCTGGAGCCTTTCGACTCGTGACGAGGAAGAAATAAGCTGAACGTTTGTACACAGTACTAAGTAGGTGTGAAATAAACAAGAGTCAGTTAATTAAAAGGCTTCCACGTGCATTAGTCGCGGCGATCCAATTGGCCTTATCCGCGATGGTTTAGTCTATGCAATCCTACTTGAATATGGCACTTAATATACTAGTAAAGTCTAGCTTATTGCTTGCTTTTACTGTGGCCCACATAAGCTTAAATTAGAGTGAATTCTACCCACGAATTCCGGTAGAATGAAAGCTTGAATAAACAATGTTTGCCCCTTGAATGTCATAATTCTTGAAACTTCGCATATATAAGGTCGGATTATTCCGCTCTCAAATTTGAGATCACCATTCAAATCCACGACTACCAAGACAGCTTCGACGAAGAAAACATGTCTCGCCTTGGATTTGGAATCGCTCTCGGTCTTGCCGGCCTTGCCCCAGTGCTAGGCTTGACTGCCGAAGAAACCTTCTACCCTCCTACTCTTAACGACACGGCATACATTAGCAATAGCTCAATTGGTACGTATGGAGGTATCTACCAGGCTGATACTACCGGGCCGACTGGAGGTTCTCCTTACGGAACTTATGATTATTGTTCTATGCCTCATCCTCGTGCGCAAGAGTATGAGCTTCCCGAAGCCATAAGCAAGGGACAAGTTAAGGGAAAGCTAGTTTATCTCGAGTACTTGCAGCGTCATCAGAGACGTTCGCCGTACAATATCCTGCCTGGTGGAGAGGTACGCTATTTTCTCTTTGTTCATCTTTGTGGAGAAAAGCGATCACTGATTTGTATAGAATGAAGCATATGACTGCGACAATGTCAGACCCTACCTCTACGCTGGTGTCGACTCTTCTTCCGGCATCCAGCCAATCCCCATGTATGCGCAGACATATCAGGACTCCACGAACCCATTCACACCGGGCGTGAACGGTTCCTGCCAGTATCCCCAAATCACCATTGGCGGAGTGCAAGACGGCTTCCAGCACGGCAAAGATCTCTGGGCCGTCTACGGCGAGAAACTCGATTTGATCCCCAAAAAGCCGAACGATCGCACCTGGTTCCGTTCCAGTGAATCGGCACTTACTCAGGGAAGCGCAGGTGCAGTTTTGCGTGGTGTCTGGCCTTCGTACGAGGGTGCGCTACCTTTGCATCAGATGGTGTCGAGCGTTGATACCGTCAACGAAGGCTATTCCTGCTCGGCTATCAGCAGCACTTTGAGTGCACTCAAGTCGACAACTGAGTGGAACGACCACCTCACTGTCACCGAGGAACTTCGCTCAAATCTAGGCTCAATGCTAGGCGCTACTAGCAGCTCCTGGCAATCCACCTTCGACCACTTCTCGGACAACTTCCAAGCCCGTCTGTGTAACGGCTACAACCTCCCGTGTAGTCTGGCCAATTCTTCGAATTGCGTAACCATGGAAATGGCTGAAGAGGTCTTCCGTGCCGGTGACTGGGAATGGAACTACTACTGGCGCACAAATCCCGATGTAGTCAAGTACATCCAGGTCGTTGAGGGCTTGTTCATCGGTGAGATTGTTGCTCACCTCCAAGCCGTCCTCGACGGTAAATCGTCTCTTGATTATACACACATCTTCGTTCATGATGGTGACATAGGTCCTGTGTTGGGTGCTCTCGGTATTAATGCGCTCAGATGGCCAGCTATGGCGTCTAACATTGCTTTTGAAGTTTGGTGAGCTTAATCCCAACCTGGCGTCAATCTTGTATTCATACTGACTGAAACTAGGGAAACAAATGATAAATCGAACCGCTACTATGCGCGAGTCTTGTACAGCGGTTGGGCTCTCCAGACTATCCACGGTACCCTTGACTGGGTCCCTCTTGCTGATCTGATCAACATCATGAGCCCTTATGTGCCGGAGGACATTGTCTCCTTGTGTGGTTAGATATTTTAATGTACTAGATCTATAGATCAATTAATCAATGGAATCTGAGCGGCCCGATGTACGACAACCGGGGAAATGGATTTATCTCCTTTACTAATAAGTACTCGATGTAGTTGGTACCATGCACATGCGCCAAATCTGATGAGATAGGGTTGTCAATATCCTGTTGAACTGGATACTTAACGGATTTGTCAGTAGATGGTCAGTTCTAGACTGATTGAAATGGGTTTGCTATACGAACTTGATTTTCCCTGCCAGGTAGGGGTTTCCTTTTTCAGCTGCCATCGCGTTTGTGAGGGCGCTCACGCTCCGGTTCACTGAGTAGAGTTCAGCCTGGATGCACGCTCTTGTATGACTCGCCTTCCGGATAGATTCATATCCGCTGCTCCTGGTTTGTGAAATTTTGATGTATGTGGATCTCGGGCCTGCGGTCATGGGTCGGTCCAATATCCTTAACATGGAGGATGATGATGTTGACTTACCTTTTACCGGGTGGACTGATTCTCAGTTTCGTACCGTTGAGATGCGGCTTTCGCTTAGAAGAAACGAGCCTAATGCCCAGTCAGTCATTGCTTGTTCACGTCGTTCTTAGCATTGATGGATGGGCATCTATTCTTCTATACCACGGATCAGTATTCAACGAATGGCACCATAAGTCGTAGCTGATAGAATAATGCTACGCCCTTCAAATTGTCGATGTTATTTTATGCAATCAAACAAGGTCAAGTTGATATCTATCCCCAATTGGCCTCAGCGCCAATCAATATAACAGGCCGCTCTGTTCGCATATGCATTTAGTACAGATATCGACTCCATATAAGTACATACAGGTTTCGCCGCCGGAAATAGGCTCCCTGGTAATGCAGCAAACATCTACATATTCAATGCTCTTTCCAAGTTTTCAATGTCAGGATCTGTTGCTGTATCACTTTTGCTGGCCAATGTTTTCAAAACTTCTCGTATTTTATTTCCTTAGCCAACTACGTCCCTTTCTCTTTTCAACCTGGCTTTTCCAAGTGAGGGGTAATTGGAAATCCTGAGACATGGTCCGTATTCCTTACTGGCTATCTGAAAGACGTTGTGCGACCCTCCAAAAAAGCATACTGAACTCATATTGGGTGATGGATTTATGGCTTGGCTAGATGGTCTTTCGATTCGCTTCTTGGAGAGACGGCGACCTCCATTCGAGAGTCAGAGCCGCCAAATTCATAATCCGAGTTCTGGAGGACTAGGGAGGGTGGCCCATATTACTGTCATGGTGACCTAAACTTTTTTTTTGAATTTTGATATTCCCCCAAAATTTCTTAACCCATCTTGTACGCTGCGAAATGTCCGGCAATCCCCGCGATCGTGGACGAGGACGAGGTAGAGGCAGTGGCGAGCAGTTTCTGCCCTTTCACCCTCGCGGTGGGGGAGCAAGTTCACGCGGAAGCCGAGGGGATGGAGGGTACACAAGAGGCGGTGGCTATGCAGCGAGAGGAGAGGGAAGAGGTAGAGGTCGTGGTAGTGGCAGTGGCTCAGCTCCTGTCGAGGTCTACAAGCACGTGCATGCTTTTACCAACAGGATGTATCAAGCAACTAACAATAAAGGCTTAGACAAGACAACAAAGACGGTCCAAATCCTGAGCCAGAAGTTGAGCGCATTGAAAACAAGTCCGCAGTTGAAGCGAAAAGGAAAAAGCCCCGCGAAGTAAATCCCCAGAGGCCAGGGTATGGCGCTTTGGGGAAACAAGTCGTACTCTGGGCAAATTATTTTAAGCTCTACTCCAAGAAAGAGGTGGAACTTTACCGCTACAGCATTACTATTGAACCGGAGGGTAGAGGAAGAGCGCCAGTAGGCAAGAAAGCGAAGAGGATTATCCAGCTTCTCCTGGAAGACCATCTTTTCCAGTCCTACGGAACTAATATTACTACTGACTTTAAGTCTAATCTGATCTCTAGGGTTGAGCTTGACCTGGACGAAGAAGACGAGAGCGAAGACAATAGAGAGTATACTGTCACCTACCGATCCGAAGAGGAAGATGTGCCCGCCCCAAACGCGATCCAATACCGCTGTCGCATCCAATTAACAGGATCCCTGACGCTGTCTGAGCTCATCAATTACCTGACTTCGACACAGGCTGGATTGATGTTCGGCTCAAAGGAGGAGATCATTCAGGCCATGAACATCGTTCTGGGCTATTACCCAAAAGCAGACCCTTCCACAATTACGGTAGCGTCAAATCGACATTTCGGCACAAGAGGTACAGATCGAATGAGCCTCGGTGCCGGCTTGGAAGTAATCCGGGGCCTTTTCATGAGCGTTCGAACGGCAACAGCACGCGTGCTCGTCAATGTACAAGTCAAAAACATGGCCTTCTATGAAACCGGACCTCTTGAAAGCCTAATGAAGGCCTTCATGGCCGGCAATCGAGGGTCGAGTACGTTACACTTACTCAAATTCGTAAAGGGGCTTTCGATTGACAGACGACACATTGTGAACAAAAATTCGACAGGTAAACGAATTCCAAAGATCAAGAAGATCCAGGGCTTCGCAACCAAGGATGATGGCCGCAACTTGCCAAAACCGCCTATTGTTCCGCAGTTTGGCGCTGGCGCAAAGGATGTGCAGTTTTATTTGGGCGATGTTTCTGGTGATTCTTCGAGCAAACCCGGTCCTGCAGCCGCTGGAGGTGGAAAGAAAGGCAAGAAAGGCAAAAAAGGCGTGAAGACAGTCGGTCCTGACCCGCCCCCATCTCGGGGTAGATATATAAGTGTCTATGACTTTTTTCAACAGAGTGAGCTTGCTTTAATGTTACCTCCCCGCGAAATTTAGACTCATACTAAAATCCATAGCATACGGTATCACAATCAAGGAACTATCTCTACCCGTCATCAATGTCAACGGAAAAGACAATCCTTCGTATCTGCCAGCCGAAGTCTGCGTAGTTACGCCAGGCCAATCTGCGCGCACACAGCTCACCAGCGCACAGATGCAGCAAATGATTCGCTTCGCTGTGCGACGGCCTGTACCTAACGCTCAGTCAATTGTCGCCTCCGGTGGGGGTTTACTTGGGTTTGAGCCAACGAATGCAACACTGGTAAAAAAAAAAGTCCATCTTAACCCCAGAGAAGACATGAAAAAGCTGACAATTCGATAGAATGGATTTGATATCACTATACCGCCGAAACTGATAACTGTCCCAGGTCGTGTATTAAATGCCCCAGTAGTCAAATATTCAACCCCTGGCTCGGTCGTGCCGCGGTTCGGAGGCTGGGACATGCGGAGCGTAAAATTCGCAACAAAATCAGAGCTGCCCTCATGGACATACTTGCGCATTTCTGTACAGGGTGACCGAAAAGTGTGGCAATCCGATGCAGATTTCACTGCAAAAGTGGATGAGCTCCAAGCCAAACTCAAAGAGCTTGGCATTTCTGTCGCCAAGTACTTGACTGGAGTGCACCTGAGTGTAAATGCGCATCAGGTGGAAGATGGGATCGACGAGTGGATACACAGATTTGCTATTAATCCTAAACGCCCCAAACTTATACTAGTGATCGTCCCAGACTCTATAATGACTCTTGTGTACAATCACATCAAATACGTGTGCGATGTGAAGGAAGGAATTCTGAATGTCTGTGTGCTCGCTTCCAAATTTTCGAGGGCGAATCATCAATACCTAGCGAACGTGGGCTTGAAGTTTAACCTGAAATTAGGCGGTCGAAACCAGATACTCGATCCGCCAAAGCTAGGTTTTATAGGCCAGCAGAAGAAGACTATGGTTGTTGGCATTGATGTTACTCACCCGTCGCCAGGCTCTTCAACCAAAGCCCCAAGTTTAGCTGCGATCGTCGCATCTGTTGACGAATGGCTATCCCAATGGCCAGCTGATATCCGTGTCCAGCCTGCCAGACAAGAAATGGTCGCTGATCTAAAGACGATGTTCAAGTCGCGTCTGGCACTGTGGAGAGAACGAAATAAGGCCTTACCTGACAACATTCTCGTGTACAGAGATGGCGTGTCCGAAGGCCAATACGACATCGTTATTAACGAAGAATTACCAGCCCTACGCGCTGCCTGTGCTGATTTCTATCCAGCGTCCGCTACTAAATCGGACAAACCTCATATCACTATTATCATCGTCGGAAAGCGCCACAATACACGCTTCTATCCCACGAAAAAGGAAGACGCGGACCGTAACGGAAATCCCATGAACGGCACTGTAGTCGACCGTGGCGTAACAGAGGCTAGGAACTGGGATTTCTTTCTTCAAGCGCATACCGCAATTCAGGGAACCGCGAGGCCAGCACATTACTATGTTATCTATGACCAGATATTCCGCGATTTGAAGTCAACCCAATTTCCCACTGCTGCCGACGCGCTCGAGGACCTGACGCATAACATGTGTTATCTCTATGGACGGGCGACAAAGGCTGTGAGTATCTGTCCTCCGGCGTATTACGCGGATCTGGTCTGCACGCGGGCGAGATGTTATTTGAGTAGGCTTTTCGATCCTTCGTCGATGACTACGGATACGAGTTCGATGGGAACCGGAACAGCAGCAGCAGGTTCGGTTCTGCCAGATCCTAGCTTGGTAAAGATTCACCCTAATGTCAGGAATGCGATGTTCTATATATGAGAGTCAGGTTTAACAGATTGTCTTATGCATGTCCATGCCCAACGGGATGCTTGCTTGAATTATTATTTTCCATCAATTGAACTATGGATGTGACACAGATTGATATATAGGAGATGATGTGTTTGTATGAATGTTTTCATTCTTGAAGCTACCTTGAGATTTTGCGTGACTTGCATTTTAAATGAAGTTTGTTGGATGCAACCTGGCGTTCTTAACCAGGATATTAAGCACATGCAGAGATAGAAGCTGTAGACTTTGTATCACTCACGTTTTGTGTCGTGTTATTTACACATTGTGCTTTCTCTGGATTGACTCAAGACGACTGGCTAGGGGCAGAAAGACCCAGGGCTCTCCCCTTGGTTGCCGTATTCCAGCAAGTAAATGCTAGCAAAGCTATCAGGTGACTAGCTGCAATGCATAAAACGAGGTCTGTGTAATGCCCCTCATACTTTGGGTAACTGGTGAAGTATTAGGAGTAAAATATAGTTTTATTCCTGCTCATTACGTTTTGGCCTTGTCAAGGCAATAATGTATCGTCTTTCTGGTTATTGATACTTACGTGAACTAGATTAAACAAACCAGGGATATGGTCGATCAAAAGTCCTCTCCTCGCAGCCTCAAGCTACGAGCACTCTTCACTGCTGTGCTGAAGGGCACAAAAACTATCGACAACAAAAACGCCAGTTTGTTCCTGGAGGCAATCCGGGATCAAGATAACGAGGCTCTGTGTGTCCAGAAAATACAAGCAAGCGACCACGGACGCGCTGCCTTTCAAGCAGCTCTAAGCTCTAGCATCGAGCTCCGCTTCCTCCACGAATCCATCACGCCGATTCTACGTTACCTCGCTGCACCAGAACTAAAGACACTTTGTGGTGGAGCAGTTTTGCAGCAGCTGTTAACATTATTTACCGAGACCGAGCTTGTGTGGAACGCCTATATAGCTGCTTTCAAGGCTGGCCAGCTAGTAGGAGATGGTGATTGCAATGGCGAAGAAGCGTTTTCCTGGCTCTTGCTAGAACTTCTATCTCTACCAACAGAGAAAGCTGACACATTTATACACCTTGTACAAGACAGTGGTGTTAAGAAAATTCTACTCGAGTCACACAAACAAGGCGTGCGCCTACGGGCACACAGGATTTTGCATATCGTCGAAAATTTGATCGCAGGGCATGATCATGATCATTTGAATCAACAATCCGGCAGCAGCGGCCCAGGAGGAAGACATAATAATGACTTCGTCGAAATCAATAAAATTTCTATCCTGCCAACGACTGACGAGCTCGCGGCAAAAGATCCTTACCTTCCACGTGCCCAAGAGACGAAAACACTGGCGAAACGACCAGATGGGCTGGCATTTTATTTGAATGGCCAATTTCGCCTACTCCGTGAAGATATGATGCGTGATCTGAGAGAGGAAATACATGTGGCACTTGACAAGGAGAAACAAGGCGACGGTCACGTGCGAAAGGGGTTTTCAATCGAGCATCTCTCGATGGTGGGAGTGAACTGCGATGGGCGAAACCCATGGTCTCTCCAATTACAGTGCATGAACGATTTGCCCCAAATGCCGAAGAAGAGCGAGGAAATTCGACGGAGGTTCCTCCAAGATAATCCAAAATACTTGAAGCACGAATCATTGGCCTGTGTCATTGCAGATGATGAGGTTGTCACTCTGGGCACCCTTGTCCGTGAAGAGGATCTTCTAGCAGCAAACCCACCTGTTCTTTGCTTAAAAATCCCAGCTGCCAACGACGAAAGTGCATTACGCGATATAAAGGAAGCAAAAGTTGTCAAATTGGTGCAGTTGAGCACTACCTTGTTCTCGTATGCCCCTATTCTAGAACGGCTGAAAGAAGTGAAGGAGTTGCCCTTTGAGGATGAACTACTTCGCTGGGACAAAACTCATAGTCCCAAACCTCCCTCATACATTCTCTCCCCCATCATCACAGCTCTAGTGGAAGACCTACGTCGTAACTCTTCTCAAGATCTTCAGACTACCCTTGGACTTCCCCTACCCACGAAATTGGACAAGTCACAGGCCGAGAGTTTCATCACCGGGTTGACCACAAGATTAAGTACTATCCAAGGACCTCCAGGTAGGTGATCGCCTCCATGCTAAACACTTTAAGCAGAAAGACTTGATCTGATGGCGAAGCAGGGACAGGAAAATCGTTCATTGGTGCACTGCTTGCAAAGGCTATTTTCCTATATTCTGACCAGAAAATTCTTGTCTTAACCTATAAACACCACGCCCTAGATCAATTCCTCATAGATCTTATCAAGCTTGGTATTCCAAAAGGAGAAATAGTCCGTCTGGGCTCTCCTCGAAAAGCCGATCCTTCCGTCCGCGACCTTGCAATGAAGGACACTGCATCGCTAATAAGACTTACGGCACAGCAACATGAAATCGTCGACTGGATCAAGAAAAAGGCGAAAGATGAAGGAAAGACTTTGCAGCAAGCATTTACGAGTCTAGAACAACAAGCTCCTTCGAAAGACGATATTCTCGCACACCTTGAGTTTCTAACCGACGGCCCACCGTTCTTTGAAGCCTTCCAAGTCCCGCCGCAGAAAGATGGCGTCGTGCATGTAGGAAAGAAAGGAAAAACAAAATTCGATGTCTTCTATCTGCTGGATCGGTGGCGCCGAGGAAAAGATGCCACACCGTTTAAGAAGGTAGCCCAGCAATACCCCGAGGTGTGGAGCATCAAAGCATCCGAGCGAAACAGTCTGCTGCGGCAATGGGAAGCCGATATACTGAAAGAAAAGTTTGAAGTCTTTCACTCCGCAGCACATGACTATAACAAGGAACTAGAGCTGGTCGCATCGATATACATGGAGAGGGAACTCACGGTACTTCGTAATAAGCGCATCATTGCCTGTACGACTACAGCGGCAGCGAAATACGTGCAGATGCTGGAATCAGCTCACCCTGGAGTTTTGTTGGTGGAAGAGGCAGGTGAAATACTCGAGAGCCACATTTTGGCCGCTTTGGGCCCGGATACGAAGCAGTTGATAATGATCGGAGATCACAAGCAACTGCGGCCAAAAGTTAACTTCGCGCTCAGTGTCGAGAAAGGGGATGGTTACAATCTCAATCAATCTCTCTTTGAAAGGCTCGTAGTAGACCAAGGATATCCTTATACTACTTTGCTCCAGCAACATCGCATGCGGCCCGAATTGGCCGGCTTTGTACGGGAATTGGCATATCCAGATCTAGTGGATGCCAGTAGTACCAAGAATCGACCAAACGTTAAGGGATTACAGGACAATATCATCTTCCTCAATCATTCACACAGTGAAGAGCAGATGAAGCACGTGCGTGATTGGAAAGATGGTACATCGCCTGCCACGAAGAGAAATCTCTATGAGACGCATATGGCAATCAAGTGCCTGCGCTACCTCGGTCAGCAAGATATTGACACGCCGACAGAAAAGATTGTCATTCTGACGCCTTATCTCGGTCAACTCCACCTTCTGAGAGAAGAACTCACTAAAGCAAATAATGACCCAGTTTTGAACGACCTCGACTCGCATGAAATGGCCCGCGCGGGCTTGATGCCTCCTGCAACGGCACAGGCTAACAAACCGAAGATTAGGATTTCAACGATCGGTTAGTTTATGGACTGGACGATTATATCTCAATATAATGCTGACAAGCACAGATAATTTCCAGGGCGACGAGAGTGAGATCGTGATTGTGACACTAACGCGAAGCAACGACAAGGGCGACATTGGCTTCATGTCTTCCCCAGAACGTCTTAACGTACTTCTCTCCCGTGCTAGAAATGGTTTAATACTCATTGGAAATGCGGAAACTTTTATGAGCTCTAAAAAGGGTGGCCAGTTATGGAAACGTTTCATAGATATGCTCAAGGCTAACAATCATATCTACCACGGGCTTCCGGTTAAATGTGAACGACATCCGGCACGACAGGCTGTTCTTCATTCTCCTGAAGATTTCGAAAAGGAATGCCCAGATGGTGGATGCAAAGAGCTCTGGTAAGGCTTTACATTTTCTTTTCTTTTTCTACTCCCCTTTGGCTAACTAAACCAATCTAGTGGCGCATTATTGGGTTGTGGCATACACAAATGCCCAAGAAACTGCCATTATCTCTCTGATCACTCCAAAATGAAGTGTGATAAGATTGTGGAAACGAAATGTGCGAATGGGCATGTACAAAAGCGAAAATGCTTCGAAGCGTCCCCGTTGAAATGTAAAAGATGCGAGATCGAGAGCCAGCGGGATAACGAGATTTTGAAACGGGACATGGAGTTACAGGACAAGCGGTTGCGAGAGCAGGTAGAGTACGACATGAGAATTGCAGAGCTCGACATGCAAATACGAAAGATTAGAGAGGACGCGGAAGATAAAAAGACGGCGCAGGAAAGAGGCCAGGCATTAGAGCAGAAGAAACACGACCTAGAAGGGGCTAAACATGAAGCAACACGGCCTTCTCCAACTACAAACGCAGGAGCCAATGATCAAAAACACTCCGACCCTCACCAGCCAGACACTAATAATCAGAAAGTGCCGGCTGCCTCAACACCACCCGTTCGCATTGTGGGTGCCTCCGCAGAAGAGTGGGAGCGGCAGAAGAGAGTCGAGGGAGAGCATAATGCTGCCCTTGATGACCTGATGGCGCTGTCTGGCTTGGAGGAAGTCAAAGAGAAATTCCTCAATATCAAAACTAGGATCCAAACCGCTGCAAGACAAGGTATCGATGTGAAGAGGGAGAGAATGGGAATGGTGATGCTTGGAAATCCAGGTACAGGTATGTTTACTATGACTCTCAGTGAGACAAAGGTTCTCATTTGCTAATTAACCAAAGGAAAAACAACAGTAGCTCGTATATATGGGCGATTCCTTGCTTCTATAGGTGCTCTACCTGGAAAGGAGTTTGTTGAGATCACGGGCTCTGGTCTGGCAAACGAAGCTGTTGCTGGTGCGAAGAAGATCATCGAAAACCTGGTCAAAGCCGGCGGTGGGGTCTTTTTCATCGATGAGGCCTATCAGCTTGCATCGGGGAGCAATTTTGGTGGGAAAAATGTACTCGATTTTATCTTGGCTGAAATCGAAGAACGAAGAGGCATCATCGCATTCATTCTCGCCGGATACGACAAGGAGATGGAGAAATTCTTTGAGCACAATCCTGGATTTGACAGTCGGATGCCTCACAGGCTAAGATTCGCTGATTACTCGGACGATGTCCTCCTGACTATGTTGAAAGCGCTGGTAGAGAAGATATACAGTGGTCGAGCTACTCTCGAAGATGACGGCTCCGACCTATACGCCAGGATTCTAACCAAACGTCTCGGAAGAAGAAGAGGAACGGAAGGATATGGAAATGCACGTGATCTGGAAAATGTTTGGGGACAGGTTACTGAGCGCCAGGCTTCGCGGCTGAAAAAGGAGCGCACTGCAGGAGGTTTACCGGATGACCTCATGTTCACAAAAGAAGATATCATCGGGCGCGAGCCAAGCGGAGTGATAGAAGACAGCGCTGCATGGAAGGAACTTCATTCTATGGTAGGGCTGGAAAAAGTCAAAAAATCTGTGAAGGCTCTTGTCGATGCTACGCAACGCAACTACCACAGAGAGTTGAAAGGTCTGGATCCCCTTGAATTCACTCTTCACCGCGTATTTCTTGGCTCTCCTGGGACCGGGAAAACAACGGTTGCCAAGCTGTATGGCTCAATATTGGCAGATATGGGTTTGCTATCAAAGCGAGAGGGTAAGTAGATGTGCGGCCGCGTTTCTAATTTAGATTCTCATGCTGATCCCGATTGGCACTGTAGTGGTCATCAAAAACCCTGCAGATTTTATAGGATCAGCGCTAGGACAGTCGGAGGAGAATACAAAAAACATCCTCAAAGCCGCCGCGGGAAAGGTGTTGGTGATAGATGAAGCGTATGGCCTTGATGCCGGTGGGGGTGTGGGCAGCGGTCATAAAGACCCCTATAAGACTGCCGTTATTGACACCATTGTAGCCCAGGTACAGAGTACGCCAGGTGAAGACTTATGCGTTCTGTTACTCGGGTACCAGGAACAAATGGAGGAAATGATGAATCGCTCGAATCCGGGTCTTTCGAGGCGATTTCGTCTCTCTGACGCGTTCCATTTCGAGGACTTCGACGATGCGGACTTAATGCGTATTCTAGACTTCCAATTGAAAAACCAAGGACTAAAAGCAACAGCAGAAGCTAAAAGGACTGCTATTGAGGTTTTAGCTCGAGAACGAGATCGTCCTAATTTTGGCAATGCAGGTGCTGTGGAAAATATCATTTCGCGGGCCAAAGAACTTGAGCAGAAGCGGACTTCCACACTCAATACAGACAACATTAATCCAGACGTGGTCTTCCTTCCTCAGGACTTCGACGAAGACTACGATAGAGCGAGTGTAGCTCGACCGAACTGTCGAGAGTTGTTTGCCGATATCGTAGGGTGTGGGACAATCATTTCGCAGTTTGAAAAGTATCAACGAATCGCCCAAAATATGAAAACTATGGGGAAAGATCCTCGGACTCAAGTCCCTTTTAATTTCCTTTTCAAGGGCCCTCCAGGTGGGAATTGATCACCMCTACGTTTCACTCTCGAAGTCATCTACTGACCGATGATCCTGATAGGAACCGGGAAAACAACAATCGCACGTAAAATGGGGCAGCTCTATTATGATATGGGGATCCTGGGATCGAGCGAGTACGTTGAATGCTCCGCGTCCGACCTTATAGGCCAATACGTTGGTCAAACGGGACCAAAGACGCAAGCAAAATTGACCGAAGCTCTGGGGCGGGTTCTGTTCGTGGATGAGGCATATAGGTTCTGCGACGGCCAATTTGGAAAAGAAGCTGTCAACGAGCTCGTCGACTGCCTGACAAAACAAAAGTATATCGGAAAGATTGTCGTAATCCTAGCCGGCTATACTCATCAAATCGACGAACTCTTACAGATCAACCCCGGTCTTTCCAGTCGATTCCCTGAAGAAGTCGTCTTTGAGAACATGAAACCAGAAAAGTGTGTTGAACTTTTGGAGGTCGAGCTGAAGAAGAACGACATTGAAGTCGTTCCGCCGTTGAACAGGGACTCCCGACTTGTGGAACGACAGCAAATGATTAACATCTTTGCAGATATTTCCACGCTTCCGTCGTGGGGTAACGGTCGGGATGTTAAAAATCTCGCGAAGGATATTTGCTCAGATGTATTTGCCGGCAATATGTCTAAGGAACTGAGAGTCACATTCTCTGAGATATTACGGCATCTAGACAAGATGCTCAAATCGCAAATAGCCAGGAATGAAAGCGGGGAAAACTCTGCATGGCCTAAAAATCTCGATTCGTCCTTGCTTCCTCCGGTCCAAGATTTCCCAAATGCACCAACACCTGCATCTTTTGTCACATCGAAGACCGAAAAGATCGAATCGATTCCTACAGGCGAGAATGAGCTACAGGTGAATGAAAACTCCGAAGACACTGCAGACTCTGCTCAACGTGATCCAGGGGTATCTGATGAGGTATGGAAAGAACTGCAGCGAAATATTACAGTAGGAAAGGCCCTGAAACAAGCCGAAGATCAGTTCATCTCGGCCCAAATACATGATTATGAGGTGCAGAAAGAGTCCGAGATGGTTCAGCTAAAAGAAATTCATCTACTGGAAGAGAAAAAACGGTTAGCAGATGAAAGTCGCCGCAAAATTATTGAAGAGCAGCTCAGAGAGGAAAAAAGACGCATGGAGGCCATCTTAAAAGCAAAGAGTGAGGCCGAAGAGAAATTGAGAAAAGCACGAGAAGTGGCAGAGAAGAAGAAACAACAGGAATTGGCGGTCCAAAAGAAGATCAGGGATATGGGAATTTGTCCAGCTGGCTTTCGATGGTTCAAAGAGGGCGGAGGATATCGGTGTGGAGGTGGTTCACATTATCTGAGCAATACACAGCTTGGAATATGAAATTGTGTCCAGGAAATATCACTGTTAAATCTCGGTATCTATGACAAAGAACTTCAAAAAGGATTGAGCATCGCTTTCGAATAATGTATTCTCAAAGTGGAAACCTGGGTTAATATACCTATAAGTTACGTGTACAACTCTTGCTCCAGCACAGGTGTCAAGACTCTATTACTTTTTTTCAAACATGCTAGGAGAAAGATCTCAAGGTAAGAAAAGAGAGGATAATATGCAAAGCGGTAGCATCTTAGGTGCAACACTGGACTTTGATGAGATTGTGATCTCCTTATTCCATTCCTGGGCGCGACATACAACGATGTGTAAAGCACCATGTCTGTGGTGAAGGAAAAATATGCATTAGCAGTGATCAGGGGGCCTTAGCTTGCAATGTCAGTCAGTCTCCGACGGGAGACAGATAATCAACATTATGCAACGGGTATAGGAGATGATCGAATCGAATCCATATCTATTATCTGATTTAAAAAAATTCCAGTTATAAAACGTAGTGCAAACCAGGACAACGAAGGTGAAAATTCTGAAGTTTAGTCAAAATAGCTTAGCTGTCGATGTTCCTAAAAACGTTTTGGTTGTGCCCCATCAGATGCCTTGGGCGATACGCGAAGAGTTGAGCGAGTTTATGACATGTTATTCAATCCATCCGAGTATGCACAAGTCTCTATGCTCACAAAGTGTTAGGACGGACTGTCTTTAGTCAAAGGTATGGCCCTGCAATACCGCCGCAATCGTCTCACCTGGCCTTCAGTCTTCCTACAATATGCAAGTGCCTGTCACAGATTGAACCATCTTCGGAGATCTGCCAAATCCCCCAATACATGTGCAATTATCTCACTCAGTCTTCAACTCATATGCGAATGGCTATCACAGACAAGATATTTAGGCAGACATATCTGACAATTTGTGCAACCCACCCCATTCGCTAAATTCGGTTCATGATTTGAACCGAGATAAGAGTTTTAAAAAATCCCAGTTCTTCTTTTTTCACAGTCCTTTTTATGTGTTTTCCATGCGGCCTTCTGGCATTCACGGTTGCAGTAACTAGCAATTCCGCACCCTAAACATTTTTTGAGTCGTACGTCATGTTTCCCACAGTTGTCACACTTCTCACTAGCTGGTACCGGCAGCTGAGATTGGAACTCTCGCTTCTGCTCGTTAGTCATGAAAGGTTCTATGTACGGTATTGCTGAAAGTGGCATAATCGCAATGCGCGTTGCGTACTTGGCAAAGGTCTCCCAATTTTCAATACGGGGAAATCTGTCGATATCTTGATTTTCACCGCACGCACAGATTGGCAAGGCACTGTGCTCCGTAGATAATGGTATTCGGCCTCGCAAACGATATTCGCAGCCTTCTCCATGATGCCAATTCTGTCGACAGCATTCCACTTGGACTGGAAGTAGCTTCTTCCACAGTATTTCTTCTTCACGGGATTTGATTACAATACTAAGTATTTTGCCCGCCATGATAAGGGATGTCAAAGCCTCCGCTAGTTTTTTAACCCTCTCCTTTGTCAAAGGGACTACAAAGGCATCAAGCAGGATCGATCTCTGTGGGATATTATGGCGTAATGCTGAGGCGAAAATCAGGGTATCGGAACTGTCTTTCTTATGCTTGCAGGTAAGTTGAAACACTCTCGTTTGACCATGCGGGTTCAGTCCCATGAAGCTTTGTAATAAATTATTCATGGAGGATTTGAGCTGAAGCAACCCATCGCGAGTCTCAGTTGACTTTTTTCTATACAATACTCGTTCCTCTCCGCTCAGTGTCCAGCCCATGAATTGCCCCAGCCAATCAAGCTTTCCTGAAGCACGGATTTCTGGCTGTCTATCGAGATTCAATCTGGAAATGAGAAGCGGATCCACTTGATGCCAGTACATAGATAAGGGGAATAGATTGTGCTTGTATCCACCAGTAGAAAGCGCTGAAGCAATCGGAACCGTCATCTCAATAGCCCCGGATTTCATAGTCGTCTTCTGCTGTTCCCCATCCACAGGAAATGGATAATATATTCGCATGTCATCGAAGTTCTCAATTTGGACAGTCATAGTGCATGGCGAAATTTGCGTGACCTTGAAATTTGTGCCACATGTTACGGCGGCATCCGAAGCTTTCCGGACCTGCAAGGCGTGGGCGCATGAGTCCTTGTCCAGATGCACTATGCAAGCTTCCCGCTCAGAGGATAAAATCTGCTCTGTTGTGGCAGGCGTGCTCTGCGGCCAACTTGTGACTCCAGGAGGTCCACTCAAAATTTGCAGATTGGGGTTGTCTAGTCCGCATTCGTACACACTCAGACGTAAACCTAGCTGAGGTATATAGCGAGACGTGAAAGGAGTTGTTGATACGGCCAAGGCAATACGAATACCCTTTTTAGGCCCTAGTAGTAAAGACCAAGTAGGAACTGCACAGGTCACGATCAGATCCGCAGTCCCCTGCCATTTGCGATCGTCAGGAATAATATCACAGATAGTATGATCACTATGCCGTGTCTTCAGCTGCCCGAAGAAGCATTGTATTGCATAAAAGCTATTGTCAAAGCCTTGTTCTATGTTTGAGACGCTGATATGAAGACCTGGTGTGCCCCGTGGGTCGCTTTCTTGCGTGAAAACCTCGAGTTTGTGACGTGGAACTGTCAAAGCCACATATACAACTGGCGGAAGGTCTTCACGTCCCAAGAGCCCACTATCAGCGACGCGTGGTCTAGGTTGTCCGTATGGGGTTCTACCGACACTGCGAGGCGGTTGTCGAAGGACATCACTCGTGAATAGGCCGAAGAGGTGGAGCATTACATAAAGCTCTTGAATGCTGTTACTTCCCACAAGAAGTCTTGTATCGGCTTGTATCATATCCAGAAGGKACATTATAAAGGGTAACCAGTCGGTGTAGACATGATTCTTCGCAAGAAAGAGGAGACTGACAAACGTCATGCGATTGTAGTATCGAAGTTCTGCCGCTGGAGGTGACTTCACCTGACGCATCAGGGAATCCATCATTATACTCATATCTTCATAGCTGAACATTGCTGAATAAAGCTTATAAAAGTACTTAGCAAGCTGTTGCGGTTCGTACATAAGTTGATGGCACGGATATAAGTCTTCTTGCACCTGGAAACAGTCTCCAAAGTTGGGTATCCTCCATGCAATACTCACATAGTATTGACTCCGCCGACCAAATTCCTTAGGAATGATGAGATCGACCGCAGCCTCAACTCCCACAGCATCAACCGTGTATGGAAGGAGTTGTGAGGTAGGTGTAAGTCCCATGATCAGAGACGCCGTAGCGACGTCTGAACATAAAAGAGTAGAGAGTGTTGTCGTCGTATCTTCCGCCGTCCGTAATATGCCATTTGTATACAAAACCGAGGTTATTCGATGAGCTAAGAGTGGTACAACTGCCGGTAAAACATTGAGCATCCCAACATGATCGATTAGATTAGATGTGTCAATAATGTCATATAAATTGCTGTCGCCCCTCGGACCTAGGGTCTGAACAACCAGCTCTGTGGAATCCCACGGATACGTGTATGCCCTCACGATTTTGGGAATCTGATATGTCGAAGGATGGGCCGCTTGCAAAGCATGACAAAAGCGCAGAGCCTCCCCGCAAAACACTCTGATGAAAAGAGTATTAGCGTGTACCTGTTCTTTGAAACTGGCGCACCACTCTGAAAATTGAGATTTTGCTAGACCAACAATCTTATTTTTTAAATCCCACTCGGAGCAAGTTTCATCGTCGAATGCACTGGCAAGGTGAAATCCAAGGAGCGGGTCGGTGCCGTAATGGACAGCAAATTTCCCGTTTGGTGCAGACGAGAGAGCAAATAAAGGGTTCACACGCCCGTGCCCATCAACCTCAAGATTCTGTACATCCGGCGAATTACCAGCCACAACGCCGGTCTTCCAAAATTGCTGAAAGCAAGACGAGAGCACCGGCATCGCACGAGCCCAGTGTACCGCCGCTGAGCGAAGACCGCTAGTAGTAAAGACATTGTCCCCTATTTTTTTTGTATATGTGGATTTGATCGCCTCTCTTGTTTTCTCCTCAAAGGAGTTTCTTTGGCGAGCACTCAAACTTGCCATTTCCGAGTATTGTTGCCAAAATTGTCGAAGGCGGGAGAGCGTATCTTGGCTCATGAAGCTGATGAAGGCACCATACTTTGAGGAGAACCATGTCTCGAGTGTTTCGGAACAAACTAGCAGTTTACTTGCCTGACTCTTTATCAAAGTCATGTCAGCATTTGTCACGTAGAAGTGGTAGAAGATATTCCATATCGCCGCTTCCGATGCATTATCGGCGATCAGAGAAAATAGGAGGATGTTTCGTGCTTGAAAGGTTAAAATCAGCCTTCCTTGCAATAAAATAAGCGTTGGTACCTATGATCGCAGCCTCAACATCGCAGCAGGTAAACTCCCATTGAACGTGTGCATCTGAGTTCGTAAATTAGCTATATTATATGATAACTGGAACATGAATCATGCCATGTTTAGACTTGCAACACAAAGTGAAAAGTAGGTTTCTAGGATCCCCACATGCTAATAGCAGGATATTAACACGTTCCTCCTCCCTTCGCTCACATTCTGACGGCAGGACTCGACAAACGAAAACGTTGGTGGCTGGTGTATTACCAATCGGATAAAAGAAATATTTCAGGTTGATGATCGTTGCACCGAGCATGTTGCTAATATTGAATATAGTAAAGACTCAGAGGAACAGTATCAGTTTCTGCGAATATCAAAGCCGGAGAGACATTTTCTAATTTTAACTGAGCAAAACGGCTTTGAATCATATGTTCATCTTACATGTTCTTAGAAGTGATCAGGCATCAATGCATTCACTTGCATATCCCGGCATGTCATTCTACCCGTAGTGTAATACAAGAGATGAAACTTTCTGTGGCGCTCAATGAGTGCGAGGATAGCCAATACAAAGGAATGGACAACGGCGAATAGGCTCAGTCCGCTATGTATACAAGATCAGATCGCTCATACATATGCTTGTCAATCAGCTAGCGACAAACGTGTCAGCACACTTATTGATGATTGATGTTGGAGGACCAACATCGTTCGCTGCTTAGCATCTACTGGAACATACTACGTTATGAATATATTTGGAGCTTTCATGTTTGAGGCTCTACACGATCTGAGAGTAGGTAATGCTCACTAATTCCTATAATCTAGGCAATGCTATCGAAATATTTACCATTAAGAATTTTATTTATATTTCTTGATAATTCTCTAGTTCTCAGGATAACGGGAGGTGCAAGATGCAATTACGAGCTGGATGCCAGACAGCGACACTTTCCAGAAGAAGTGGCGGTGGCTGCGTGAACAAGGCTGTCACAGCCCAGTCCGTTTAAGAAAGCAGCCATCGCGCACAGCTTCAGAAGAGCTGAGTTATCCCATACAACTGTCCAAGATTATCAGACGTGCTGTCTTAAACCTAGTATCAATTTGATCCATCCGCCATGGGCACATTAACCTTTCCTAACGACGTCGTCTATGTCAATTATGAAATATGCACAACAGAGACGAGTGCCCAGTTCTGGAATATGGAGGATCCCGCTGCCAAAAGTGAATTTCTTGATGATGTTGGACTGAGGGCTAAACTTGCAACCCTTGTTGGTCGACACCAAATATCAATATTGCCCTCCTTTCTCATTACTGATTCTGTGGACTACAGAACTCGTTCTGGACAAGTGGCAAGGAAGGGAAATTTGCTCTTGTGTAAGAACAGAGTCGCTCTTCAACATCGTTTAGGCTTTGTTTGCTTACGCCTGTCAGCATGCTCCGCGGGACCCCTCAGCCAAATATAGACCACTTCAAATCGACCGACATTCCTTGCAATATCTTGTAAATGTCGTAGGGTTGGATGAAGAAATAACAATGGGTTACTTGAGCAGCAGGCTCCCAAGCTTCTCCTTCTACCTGCAGTATAATGACAAAACGAACGATCCAGAGTTCATGAGTTAAGCTCCACCTTAAGCTCCCTGTATCAATATGTAACTAATTTTACGCCATAGTTGTGCTTTTCCGTTGCCCCAAGAACAACGAAAATTTGATGGGCTGTATTCGATTCGAGCTTTCTTCTCGGAATTGCTTGGCTTTTATGAGCAGTGTGCGTCTCGAAGATATGTGTGGATTCTGCACACGATGCCAGGCCAATACCGACCTTTTGAAGGTCCATCCGCTATACCTCCTTGCGTTTATTTACGAGCAACGTTATGACATATGGGCAGATTGGGCAGCCGCTCTCTGGAACCGTGTTGTCGAAATAGAAACAGCAACAAATATGACCTCTCCGGCTTGGAAAGGACAGGTTGGAACCGATCGTCTCCGTTCCCTTTCTACATCTAGCATTCTACTCACCGAGCTTCATGCCACCCGTGTGGAGCTAAGCCACAGTGATACGGTCATGTCATTTGGGCTAAAGTTGGGGAAAACATGCTTAGATGTTGTTTTTGAGGCTGAAAAAAGGCGACAGGACCTCGGATTGAGTACTCTGTCCATGCATTACATGTCTGCCTTGGAAGCACGGTTCAAGTATACCTTTTCCCAGTGCGAATCGCTCTCCAACAGAATCTCTGAATTGAGAAGTAGACTTGCCGGGCAAGTTGAGGTGGTACGTATCACTGTGCCTTTTAACGCCCCCTAAAACTCATTTCAAGAATTCACATTCGTTTCGGCAGTCTTATACACTCATCGCCCAGAAAAACAACCTTGTGAACCTCGCAGTTGCGCAGCAGCAAGCCAAGGACAGTCAAACTGTGAAGGCCATTGCAGTCTTGACATTGATCTGCCTCCCATCTACACTAGTTGCGGTATGGTTTCCTAGAATAATTTAACCCCTTTTCCCATTGCTCAGTGTACGTCGCAGTGAAGTTTTACTGACACCGTGCAGACATTGTGGACAGCAGGCCTATTTCATCTTGAAGGTGATAGCAACTGGCAGTTATATCTTGTAGTTTCCTTGGCGTTGACTATTGTCGTGCTCCTCTGCTGGAGGTTCTATGTGTTGGTGACTGAAGGGCGTAACAGAAGCTTGGACATGGATAACTTGTTCACGCCGTGATGCCATCTTTCTTCATATTATCAAACATACCGTTCAGTGTATCTGAGAGTGTGACCGTTTTCAATCCCATATTCATGAGGCCACGACGCGCAGAATGAAGTCCGATAGTAGTTAGCATGATTAACTGTCTCTGATGGAATCCATTGAATGTTATGAAACTAAGTATGCAGATGAAGATTTGATACTGTAAATATAATTGCTGTGGAGGAAAAGTTATTAGTGGTGATTTAGTAATAAAGCCCAGCACCATAAAATTGTACATATCATTAGATCAACCCTCTCAACTTTGGATTACTTAGCATATTTATAGGTTTATGTAAGGCTTACTGATCAGCTAGATCACGCTGCTCAGTTCTACCTAGGGAGTAAAAGCGGCACTAAAACGCGGGGAAGTTGGTATAACCGAACACGAGCTCAAGTTGATGAACTATTAACCCGGAAATTCAAGGGAAAATCAAGACATTATATCTGTAATCACCACTCCCCACGATACAAAGCACAAAAACTAAAGACCACTATGGCCGCCACAGCCGACAAATCAAAACCCTACATCCCACTATCCAGCAGCGCCAGCGATGGCTGGTCAACCCCGGACTCAGCAACAGCAACCTGCTTCTGCGGTGCCGTGCAACTCTCCTTTCCCACTCAGGGTCCGGGTCTCGTCAGCACATTTGTCTGCCACTGCACTGACTGCCGCAAGATAACCGCGTCCATGTTCGCATCCAACTTCACTATCGACGACGCATACTTGACCCATGTCCGCGGCCGCGACAATCTGAAGACGTACAGTCAATCGCATACTATTGCCTCGGGTAAGATGATGACGAATTATTTCTGCTCGACTTGTGGCACACTCATGTACCGTGTCGGCGAGGCGTTTCCGGGGAAGAGTATACTGCGTATTGGCACCGTGGATGATTTTAATTTGCATGAGACCAAGCTTAGACCGCAGAAGGAGATTTTTGTGAAGGATCGTGCTTCTTGGGTTACGCCTATTGAGGGTGTGAGGCAATTTGAATCGCAGCGGCCGAAGATGTAGACGACGTGGATGTATGTATTAAAGACCTTCAAATCAAACATTAGGGTTTAGTAGTGTCTCGATCAATCGATTGCGCATGGGAATGGAAAGTACGCAATGACGCTAAGAAAAGCCGTAACTGCGGCATTCACCCGTGTATATTGATAATATAGGGCGGTGTACCTAGTGTAAAACACAATTTGTCGTCTATTCAGCTATAGTATGCAGTACAAGAAGGGACCAGAACTTTAGTCCTAATTTCGATTAGAAGTGCCCAAGGAAACAGCTTTTCTACACCCATATATGATGCAGCAAAGCATGCCATTAGCCGATTTGTCCGCTCAATGAAGTGTATTGACACGATTAGAATGCGAATTACGGTAGTTGCACTAGGAACCACACGAAAACCCAATTACACGGAAGATGCGGAAAAGATAATCATGATGGATGATTATCGGGATGTATGGATTGAACCCAAAGAAATGGCCGCAGTAATGCTTGCCTTGGCCGAGAAAGATTCGATTACTTCACGATTGGGAGGCACTGGTGACGGGGAAGATGTCTCCATTGAAAATGGCAAAATCTTTGAAGTAGCTAAAGGACATGTGTGATCTGTCAAAGCTTTTCACAGTCCAGGGCCGACAGCACCCGGTACGATGGCTTCGAACCATGATGCTGCGACGACGCTGCTATGGCTCTTCTTGACGAGATTTGGTCAGTGTCGTGAGGTGTGACCACTATCTAGGGAGCTGACTCGATTTCAATCAATAATTGAGCTCGGGTTAGAGTATAAATCTGACTCTTAAACTTTTTTTTATAATGTTTGTACAACTAAGGAGTCTATCGCGTTACATGGAACAAGATAAAGACGTGTCTCTATTCAGTAGGACCCTGAACCATATGCCCGAAAATAAATTTTTCCATGACTTCTGTTGCATATACTTGACTTGCATCTGTCTTTTCCCTAAATGTCTTGTTTCAAAACATTTACATTATCAAATCGAATTTTCCCCCTGATTATTTCGAGTAACCGTTTCGGACTTGTGCAAGATATCCTACTAACCCTAATTCCGGAATCACGGATAACCCTAGGCTTTAGCTCGGATGAAAATCAACCTCGGCTCAACCGGCCAAAATTATTAGAGGAGCCGTAGATATCCACATCTTTCTCGAACACTTGGAGGCAGTCTACATAACCCCTGGTGTCAGCGCATTTTGTTATGTCATTATTTTGAGGTGCATCAATTAGACCCTGCATTATTTAAAAAGACTATTACGAGCAAGATGTCGAAAAGAGTCACCATCTTCGAGCCCCCACCACTCGATAATAGCAAGGCCGCTATTGAAAATGTCCTTGATCTAACCCCAATCAGCGACATTGGCCCAGTACGTCACTAACTCGTGAAGTTAGAACTATTCGAGGCCAGGAACATCACTAATCAAGCGCTTTTCGCATACAGGACGTCTTCACAAACACCCGACCGTTATGGCATCCCCCTGGCGCGCGCGGCATCTACGGCGGTGCTGTGATCGCGCAATGCCTCTCTGCCGCACAACGGACTGTCCCTGACAACTTCTTCGTGCACAGTATGCACTGCTACTTTGTTCTTGCCGGCGACTCCGAGATTCCTATCGTATACCATGTCGAGCGCGTGCGCACCGGCCGAAGCTTCGCCACCAGAACCGTGCAGGCACGGCAGCGCGGACGGCCCATTTTCACAACGACGCTGAGTTTCAACGCTGCGAATAGTGGTGGGAAGAAGAGATTGGAACATGATTCGAAGATGCCTGATACGCCGCCACCGAAGAATATATCGAACCCGCTCGAGGCGAAGAGTCCATTTGAGTCACAGAGGTTGGATGATAGTTCATATTTGACATGTACGTTGTCGCCATAACCTGGATATAAAAAACGGCCGGCTGACTTAAATATGCAGCCGACGAGATGAATATAGAAGATAGGAAATTCCGCCAATGGATACGCATCCGCGGCAAAATTTCCGAAGGAGGCGGCCACCAAGCCCACCTTTCAGCATTTGCATACATGTCGGATAGTTATTTCATCGGAACTGTCGCGCGTCTACACAAAATCCCTCGATTCTCCTCGCCAACCGCCCTCTTACGCGCCCTCAAGGCGCTTAAGAATCCCTCCGATGTCGACAGCGAAGCCCTATCACGCTATTTTGAAGAATTAGCCGAGGAAGAAGCAGCGGAGATCCGCGCGAGTTCGTTGAATGGAACGCTGACTACGAATAAACTGTCGTCTATAATCAAGAGAAAAGATAACAGGGAGATTGGCATGATGGTCAGCTTGGATCATACGATTTATTTCCATAATCCCCAGGCTCTCAAGGCGGATGATTGGCTGTTGGCCAGTATTGATAGTCCCTGGGCTGGGGAGGGTAGAGGCTTGGTTACGCAGAAGGTTTGGAATAGGGACGGTGTGCATGTGGCGACTTGTGTTCAGGAGGTACGTTTTTCCGTTCATACGTCTGAATGGACTAATCAACTAATCTTCTACTTCCAGGGTGTTGTCCGACTACGGCAAGACGAGGATCAGGCGCCAGAAGCGAAATTATAATTTATTTTCATTGCTGGTGGCTTTTCATATGATCCAATCATTATAATGGGCAGCTGCAGTCTTCAGGAAGACAAGGATGTTTCTGATGTTTATTGTGTATATTTTTGTATATCTATTAGACTAATACATACGACAAAGGATCCTCAACACCTTTTTCGTTCTTTACGAGATATCTGAGCCAACCTACTTCTAGCTAGCCAACGACTTCTGGATATTCGTTGACCGACCAGACGGACAAAAAATAACCTCAAACCCAGCACCTTGCTGGACGGTGAAAGTCGAAGTCGTATCATCGTAAGCTATACTCATCGCTTAGCATTGACAATCATCTATATCTTCATAGGTTGCAAACATACCATAGCTATACGCATCCGGACACACCGTCTTCGCAGCCTTACTATACAGATTCGGGCTACATTTATCCGCCGTATCGTGTTTCCCCGTACAGCAATAACCCGACGTTCCATATTTCGAGCATAGAGACAGACAAGGATCGAAATCCGGACGAGCAATTCCATCGTCAGGATATGGATATACGCCCGCGCCGGGTTTCCAGGGTGGTTGGATCTGAAGTGGCCAGGGACACCACCGCGAAACTGCGTGTGTCCCTAGCGTCATCTCCAATGGCGTGGAATAGGTGATACTGCCAATGGTTGAGTTGGACGGTATTGTCGTCGTACTATTCTCAAGCTGGTTCGCAGCTTCTAAAAAGTTCGGACTTCCGATACAGACCGGGTTTGTTGTATTTGATGGAATGTTTTGAAGCTCAGGGTCGCTTGACTCGTTATGCAGTGACACTATTCCCAATGGGAGATTGTAGCCATCGACTAGCGAAATGTCGTAGTATGACAGATTCATGCTGCCTATCATTGTGAATTCTGCGAGTGTAGCTGGTTTTCCCTGCGTCATTACTTTCAGTTCCATCATCGCAACGAAGGTATTAGAGGAGTCTTACAGTCCCCTGGCAATTTAACAGCCCGCCACAATCCCCCGTCAAACAAGCATCCGCCCCGGTCCCATTCAGACTCGTCCCATTTTCATTGAATGTGCAATTTGTGCGTGCCCATATCCGCCCTTGCCATCCAGCGCTGACGTTGAAGCTGGTTGTGTTTCCGGGTATGGCATGATAGCCGCCGAATGTTGGGCCGCTGCCTGCTTGGGTTTGGATTGCTGGGTAGATGTCGACGGGGCAGTGGTTTGTGATTCGGAAGGGTCGCGTGGATGTGTCTGTTGTCGCGAGAATTACGGGTGTCAGGCGCATGTGGTGAATGGCGGTGACTTCATGGATGAGAGAGGTCAAGATGGTCACAAGGCTCAAGACTATTGTGAATTTGGACTTCGTCATCTTGCAATCTTGATCAGTGACTGGGCTTTATTGAACAAGTATTTAGACAACATCAAGGGCAAAAAGGCTGTTTGGTCAGTTAGGTACATATCTCAAAACAATCAAGTCTACTAGCCGTGGGGAATTATTAGTCTTTTATCAAAACATCAAATAGAAAGCTATTTTTGCCACAAATCATAAGCAGCATTGCATACAAAGCCAATTGTCAAGCCACTGATGTATGACGCAGATCGATGACTCTATTATAGCCGCCGTTATTATTGATCAATAGATCAAAGCAACGAATAACATTGGCTGCCATTAATGAATTGGCGATAGCGGCAGGCGGCCCAGGCCCAATCAGCCAATCTTGGCTAGGATCATCTCTAACGTTATCACTAGTGTAGGTTTAGTGCCCTTTGTTCTAAGCTTTTACTGGGGGACTTCAATTCGGGGGGCTGAGCGGCTAGGTAAGTGAGAGGGTGAAGCTTATGGTGGTACATGAACGTCTCGTGTAACGTAGAGCTTCATGATTGATTTGTTCTTGATTTTTCTAGCTTTCATGGCTCSTAAAAAAAATTCACTGTGAATGGAACAAGAGAAACAGGGTTATGTTTGAGGTTAAATGTGATCTACTGGCATTAATGGATTGGTGTACCGATATATAAACCCTGACTGACGACCATTGAACTTTGTGGTTAAACGTCCTGGGAATCTCAAAGATGCACAGTTTTCAAGAACCATGAATTATTACTAACAATCTTAGAACCCTGCATGTGATTTTATATTTCCTTGGTAAAGCTACCTAGTTCGTACAATTAAATTGAAATCGGAGAATAAACATGACCTCTTCAGACTTGTGAACAAACAGGTAAGTGGTCTGAATCGGAAAACAAACCCGATCCCTTGGAATACAATGTCTAAGTTTAGTATTATTAAACATTTTTATATCCTCCAACATTTGTTTAATCATCACAGTCTACTCTAAACATCTACCCATTGCCTTGAATTGGCCGACTTATAAAATGCATCGATGACTTTCAAAATTTCGACATTCGTCTGCAAATCGCAGCATCCATCCACCGGCTTATTCCCTCGTACACGATCGAACAGTGATCGAAATTGCTTCCGGTAACAAGATGGCACGTTCGATGTACCATGAGCCAACTCCGTTGACAGCTTTGTCTCACCGGCCTGAAAGCTTCCCCGGGCTTCGCGAAGGTACAGAGTTCCAACTGGGAAATCGGGAATAACATGCAGGGACCCATTCGTCCCATAGATATCGATTGCCCACTCGTTGCACCACTCTGTTGGTTCCCAGGCTGTCATGTCTAGGACGATCGTCTTATCTGGATATTCCATAATCCCAGAGCAGACATCCTCATAGAGTAAAGTGCCTACACCGAATTGGCCTGTCGTCACAGTCCCCGTGAAGAGGTCTGGAATCCATCCGACGACGGGGTGTGGTGGGCGCTCTGGTAGCTTGCGAATTGAGGAGACCACCCTTTCTGGAGCGCCAAAGAGATCGATTACATTCTCTAGAGTATGACAACCTTCTGTCTGCATAATACCACCCAAATCCTCCGGAATAGATTGCCACAGATCCATTCCGGCACCAGATGGGCATCCACCGTGAAATCGAGCAGTTGTGATATCACCTAGAACATCCTCACGAATCACTTTCCGCGCAAATTCCAAGGCCTCCGAGTAATGAATTTCATATCCCAACTCCACAGCAAGCCCGGGCCTCTTAGCCTCAATCTCCTCTGCCAATTTATAAAAGTCATTCGGATCTGCTGCACCAGGCTTCTCCAAAAACAACCCCTTGAACGGGGTCGAATGATTAATAGCAAAACGAGCCCAACGCGGCACATCTGGATCCAAAGAATGAATCATAACCACATCCGGATTCGTTTCGAGTAGTTCCTCCGGAGTATTGAAGCGGGGTAAACGCGGTAATCTTTTCGCCAATTCAACGGCTATCTCTTCGACTTCTTCATAGAAGCCGCAGAATTCAAAGCCGCCCATTTTGTCTAGCACGGCAAAGCGGTATTTGACGTGCGGGTGGCGTGTGCCCAAAAAGGCTATCTTGATGGGGGCTTGTTTGCCATCTTGTGATTCGTCTTTGAAGCTGAATTTTGAGTGAAGGATATCCATGATGAGATCTGGACTTCGAGGATATTGATTGCCGTGGCGTGAATCGTTTAATCCCAATATCTCTCGACAATTATAGTTGATCTCTATTATACAGAGAGGCCTTGTGAACGGGGTCTCCTAGGTTAGCCGATTCATTATGAAGCTTTGAAAAATTGACGGCTATTGGTTCCTGGCTGATCCATCGACATGGCCCACATCGACATCCCACGCAGACACTCATATTAGCCCTAAAGAAGTAATAATGCTCCATATCATCCCACGTAAACAAGTCTCGTATCGGGTTATCAAACTGTGATCCCGCGCAAGCCATGTGAGTAGGCTTAAATCATAGCATGAATTATGAATGAGTTTCAGGTCTGAGCACTCTACTCGGCCTTTGGGGCGATAGAGATGCGGAGACTTGTCCGAGCAAGAGCTCAAACCCCGGTATTTTTGTCTGTAGCTGTAGAAGGGTCAAGTAGTCAACCAACCCTCTCAATATACTGGAACCGACCGATAGCTACCTATTAGATATAAGTTCATCCCACGCAAGACCCAGCTACGTATCTGGACTCTTGCCTCAGAACAAGCATTTGACACTAGTCTTCCCCAGACTCCTGAAGATAAGGCGATCGGACGATAGAATATTCCTTTTTAGGCAATTCCTCATATCAATCGGCGCGCGACATCCGATAGCTCTTATCAACATGTCTGGTGACTTCGGTTATGCAAACAGTGTTCTGAGGACCGTCTATCTTTAGGGCTATACGATCGACTTTATAAGGAGACTATTCCTGCAATTCAATTTAAATTGATTGCCCTCAATAAATTTCAAATTGCAATCTAGATTGAGTATTTGAAGCATAGCACATGGCTGAACGTGAACCGACAAAATGACCCAAACCCACGAATTCCCAATGTCCAACTCAGACATCAAAGATCCCTCCATCATCGACGACACCGAGAAGACTGGCGTCGACACAGCACCTAAATACACCACCGCCGCCGCCGCCAACGGCGAAGAAATAGTCTACACCACACCCCCCAAAGGCTACCGCCTCTTCGGCAACATCGTCCTACCAGCCTACCGCTCCCCAATCGTGCAATGTATCATCATAGCATGTGTCCACCTACTCGTCGTGGGAATGTTCAACGTTCTCTCCGCGCTGGGCGGAGGTGGACAAGTTGATCCAACTACAAGCAACAATGCAAACACTATCCTATACAGTCTTTTCGCATTCTTTGCGCTTACAGCTGGATCGGTGGTGAATTTCCTGGGACCAAAAGTCACGCTTGCTATGGGTGGAGTGGGCTATTCGTTGCTGTCAGCGTCTTTTTGGAGTTATAATCACAACAGCAATGCCGGATTTGTTTATTTTGGTGGTGCGATGTGTGGTATCGCCGCAGCGTTTCTATGGTACGTATTGCTCATACATGTGTTATGTCAGTTGCTAATGCTTGCTCATGTAGGACTGCTGAAGGGGCCTTGATCATGTCCCTGCCCATGGAAAAAGACAAAGGCAAGTACATCAGCATCTTCTACGGCCTCTCTTTCTTCGGCACAGTCATCGGCGCTATCATCCCCACAGTCGAGAACTGGGGTGTAACAACTGCCGGCAGTGCCAACGACGGCACATACATTGCCCTCTTTATCCTTATGCTCCTAGGCAGTGTAGTAGCCTGCTTCATCTCCGACCCATCTCGCGTCGTCCGCAACGACGGAAGTCGAGTTTTTGTTCCTCGAAACACCACTTTTGTGCAAGAGCTAAAAAATGTCGTCCTCGCCGTTAAGAGGGAGCCGTGGATCATCCTGTTTTTCCCATATAGTTTTGCCGGATTGTGGTACATCCCTTATCAGAGCAATGACTATAATGGATATTATTTCGACCTACGAACACGCGCTTTCGGTTCCCTGTGGTTTGATTTTGGCCAGTTCGTCATGGCTGTCATTATGGGCATGATGCTCGATTGGAAGACTATTGGGACTCGTCGTCGTCGTGCGTTTGTTGGATGGATTGTTCTTTTTGTCTTGCTCAATGCAGTCTTCATCGGAGGCGTTTTTCCGGCTCGTCGTTCCCATCGCGGCGTTACGCCTCCGGGTGGACTGATAGATGTCAATGACTCCAGGGCTGCGGGATACATTATCCTTTTTGTCTTCTATGGTTGTGTTGATGGTGCTTGGCAGACTTTTGCATGGTGGATTGCTGGTTGTCTGTCGAATGACCCGTTGGTGCTCTCTATCTATTCGGCTTTTTATAAAGTGTTTGGTGCCATGGGGGCTGCTATTGTGTTCAATCTCGATGTGCGTGAGATTAGTTATCAGGCAATGTTTGGTAGCTATTGGGGTTTGCTGGCTGGGTCGATGCTGTTTATTCTAGTGTTGATTCATAAGAGGGTCGAAGATTCGACTGGAGTTGTGGCCGAGAGTGAGGCACCAGTTGAGAAGGTGATACCAGTTGATGAGTGATTTGATGACGGATCCATGACGTGAAGGGGATATTAGGTGATTGAGATGCCGCTTATGGTGCTCAAATTAGTATGGCTGCTATATGCGCGCAGCCTGAAGGCGGTCATATCATTCGGTGGATATCTCGCTAAATACAAATGACTAGCCATATCTACTGCAAAGGCCATTTATAACAACAATTTTTACCAAAGTCATTTCACGCTAATAGAACTCGAGGTAAGAAAATCCTCCCTAGCAAAAAGAAAATCGTATCTATGTAAGCCTTCGAGGCCCTCACGGCAACCATCCGTCTCCGTTGGACGCACCGCCATCCATATTATCCACACTTGCGCCTGATGAGGCCGCATTC
Source organism: Talaromyces amestolkiae (assembly GCF_001896365.1). Classification (NCBI taxonomy): domain Eukaryota; kingdom Fungi; phylum Ascomycota; class Eurotiomycetes; order Eurotiales; family Trichocomaceae; genus Talaromyces; species Talaromyces amestolkiae. Next base: position 1,223,713 of record NW_024468042.1, on the reverse strand, counting down.
TGTGCCAAAAAGTCACTGTCAAAACAGGATATTGCTGTAAACTCATCCAACTCTTGTGGAAAGTTGGAAATAAAACCCTCAAAGCCGAACTGTGGGACTTGGGGTAATCCGGCCGGGTTTGTCGAGTGTGCCAAGTCAAGTTGATGGAAGATTGATGTGTCGCCTGGTGTTTGAGCATTGCCATTTTCTAGATTAACAAAGTCTTTACTATCTGTGTTGCTGTTTGTCGGCTCAGTAGTGGCGCCAGGTAGTAAGCCGGCAGCAATGTCGCTAGGAATAGCAAGCTCAGTGGAGTATGAAATTGTCGGATTTGGTAAAAGTGAAGCATTCGACAAAGACGAAAAGTCTATCCCAGTGGTATCTCGTTTCCTTTTCAAAGTGGGCTGTAATTTGTCACCGTTCACTGACGAATTGCCAGTCGCTGGCGAAATGGGCCCGGTTTTCCATAACATCTCCCAACTTTTGAATCTCTCATAGCCAGAGTCTATTGAGTCTTGCGGCTCTTTAGTCGGACCCTGGATCTCGCTCCAGTCTTCTAACCGGCGTATAGCCCGCTCCAGAGTTTCAATCACAGTTACGGCCGATCTTGCCGAACCAATACCCATTGACATGATCTTGATTAGTCCCATGCCCTGAGTCAATGCATTACGTAGCCTTTCTGTACGTTTTGTCAAGCTCTGAGCTAAAATGACAAGAAGTGCTGCACGGCACGAGCTGAACTCAGTGTACGAGGCTCGTGCAAGACCCGTCTCATCACGCAAGAGACGACACAAGTCGACAATTTCTAGCGCCGCTTCAACGCAGTCGGTTACCAAGATATTTCTCAGCTTGGATCGACTCGCAGATGCCTTTTGTGATGATAGACTGCCATTTCGTACATTACTGAAAAGGAATGGACGGCCCATGAAAATCCTAGTCAAGCAGTAGTCCAGTTTGAGATGCACATTGCAACGGAATAGTGGGCTAGCGGGATTGAGGTCACGGCATGATGTCTCTTCTGGAAGAGTAGACCACCATTCAATTAATTCTCGACGCTGTGTAAGAAGGTTCTCCAAGGGATAAGGTTGCTGCCATTTGTGGGCTTTGCGCAATGATGATCTTGTTTATGATTAGGCATTCACTCTAATAACAATTGATGAAGTACTGCACTCACATTTCCTCGGCCACTTTACCTAATTTCAAAGTCAACTTGATCAACGCTACCATATTTGTAAGGTTGTTGCTAGTAGTACTAGAGTGTAGACTGGGTAGATCTTCTGGCAAATTGGCATCAACATCCGTATCGGTAATCGAAGCAGGTCTACCATGCAGGATACTGATTCGTCTATTCAGTCAGTTAGCAATTATTCAGTAGGTTGAACTAGATTTACTTACTTTTCAATAGTGAATGCAGTCCAGAATACGCGATTCCGCACTTCCTGCATGTGCTGATCCAGGGCTTCGCCAGTGTATCTTCGGTGCATTCCATTTTGGATTGCCAACTTTATTGCCAGGCCAAAGTAAGTATATGACAATCCAGAGGTATCAAGGGGCAATAGATAGGTTCCGATAAGCAAGCACGCCTGCACGCTTCTGACGGACGCAGTAGCAATGATGTCGGGGAGTAGTTTGGACGCGAAATGATAAAATGTCAACCCTACTTCATCTTCTGAAAATCTATGGTCTTCTGTCGATGACTCCTCACGATTGATTTTATTGACTGGCGTTGGTGAAGCCATGTGTGCAAATTGCGTGCCTATGGCTAAAAGCATCAAGATGGCACAGACAGAGGCTGCATCAACCGAGGTGAGGCTGTCAGGATTATTGTAGCATATAGCTAACTTATCACGTAGCCAATCTTCTTCTACATAGAAGTTGTTCGTCTGTGCATATTTATTGGCGACATTGATAAGAAATTCCGCGACATAGCGGGGAGGTAAACATGCTATCGCAGCAGAGACGGATGATGATCCAGATTCCAGATGTGTTGACCTCCATCTTTCTTCAAATGGTAAAGTTTCTTCTCTTTCCTACAATCGCGGTCAGCTGAAGCTATTCATCATAAATGATGGGAACCCGTTAGTGCCACAACATACTTCTGGCGCGCTAGATTGCATCCATTCATCAATCTTTCTTCGAATTTTCATGGAAAAGTTTAGATAAGAAAACTCTCCTGAGTACTCTGCAGTTTAAATATCGGTTAGCGAATGGGACTAATTAGTACACAAATTAACACCACAGGACAAGGGACTTACGAGTAGTATTATCCGGAAAAGCCCGAATACTAAAATTCTCTTCATCGATAGCCAGGTCATCTAGATCATCCGCCTCAGCCTGTATTGTAGGTCCCTCAGATATTGACAGTTCACGCTGGTCTCTTTGCAGATCCTCGGCAGCCTTGCGCAACGACAGAATATCGAGAGAAATGTTAGGCACATAATGCACTAGTATGCGTTCCATGTAGCGCACACGCTCAGCCTCAGCTTCATCATCACGCGTGAAACTTTCAGTTCGGTGACGGTGTCTATTTCCACATTAGATACACTGTTCATTGCTATGGTTGTATTCAATGTATAATCTCACCCAATCGGTTTTTCTATCATTTCAGATGGTGCATTAAATATGCATTGACGGTGGTAGCGTGTGCACCTGCGACAGGGTACTCCCCCTTCACATTTCTCCTTTACTCTTCGACATCCATCGCATCTAAAGCATTTGATCAGTCTAGATCTAGTTTCATTCCCTGTCTGGAAAAGTGGATAAGGTAGGGTATTGCCTTACGCTCGAACGGCTCTTTTGCGATTCTCTTCCGCAACCCGCGGCCTCTTAGCCTTGTTTAGAGGAAGGTATGAACGCGGAGGTAGTTCCATATCTTCAGTCCAATCGAGAAGTCGATTGAAATGACCATGTAATCGTATACTCCAGGGTCGCTATATGACAACCCATTGATTGGTGACTGACAGAAATGATTGGCCTGAGAAACCGATCACAGATGTATAGATCAGGAGCTTAAGTGCTCGCAGTCCAACTAACAAGAGTCGATTAGCGACAAGGCCTCGATCGTGTCTAGGATGGCATTGACATCGACATGTGAGAGAAGCTGTGACAAAAAGATAAAGAGTGTGGGGAAGAAGTCGATAAGGGAGCAGCTGACCGAATGCCGTGCGCTAGACTATTTAGAGACTAGTATATTTATTACGTAGTGGTAAATTACCGTTATGCAATTACAGACTGATTATCGTTAATCCGCTCCGATGGATACTTCGATCTAAAGCAGGAGCAACCACCACAGCCATCCCTGCTCCCCCAACCTCAATGATCTAAGTCAATGGAACGTAAAACAAGCTTAGCATGTGACCAATGTCATGGCCATAAACTCAGATGTACGCCGCTCTCCCAGGGATGCGTTCGTTGCAACAGTGGGTGAACCTTGATCATAGGAGAAGGATGCACTGCCTTAACGTCTATGAGTAGGGCTCGGAATTCGATGCACTTTACTTCGCCAGATCAAAAGGAGAGGCAGAAGGCCCAAGCCGGAGAGCGTATTGCCAATTTCGACTTCTGCCCCTGTATATCGTCCTTCTCGGAATACTTACTAACATTGGAATAGAAGCTAATGTCGATTTAGGATGCGCCAGACTACCCGGTCTTGAATTGCATTCAAGGACTATTTTCTGTGACTGAAAGCTTGGCGGAAGCTCGACTTTCACGCGCGGAAGCTTGTCGTCTGCTTGAGCATTTTTATGAGTCGCCGAATCAAGAGTTCCATACGCGACTTATACGACGTTATAGATTGCTTAATCAACGTGCCCCACGGCCGACATCACCCCCATTGCTTCTGTCTATACTCTGTGAGTCGTATAATTTAAGCGAAAGGGATTCTAGCTCACAGCCCCTTAGGCTCTGCTATGTTTATGCCACGTCTTGACCGTAGTCCCGTTCTGCCAGGAAGAAACTTAAACGAGCATACGGCTTTGCGGCGAAATCTCTTTGAAGAATTAATACGTCAGTTTCACCCTAGGACTCTACCAGACAGCCATCATACCTTTGATGATGCCCTGACTGCGTTTATGATTACGAATATTGGTCCTAGCGAGAAGTCTGTTGAGTCCAGTCTACAATACTGGCTCATGTTTCTGAAATTTATCGTTCAGAAACTGGATCTACGCATAGACGCACCACATTTAGGTGAGGAAGATAAGGAGGAAAGACGCAGGTATTAATGACCCTACTTCAGAGATTAACTCCGCTAATCAGAGCTCATAGGCTATGGTGGGCGGCTTATATTATTGATCGTCACTCTTCTTTGTCCTTCAATAGCCGTCCTGTAATCACAGACCAAGAATGCAATCAACTTCCGACGCCATGTCCGGACAGTATCTGGGACCAGACGGGTCCATTATCCGCAGGCAAGAATGAGACGAGCTACGAAGCTGATATTCTGAATTATGCTGTCCGCAGCCTCGACATGTTTGGCGTTTTCATCCCACTCTCAAGGTAAGTCTTTGGTCATCTTTTGATACAGAGTACGAATCGTGCTAAGGAATGGCAGGATTTTAGGCGAAATACTTGAATATCATTTTCTTCGTGGCTGTGCAATTTTCAATCAGTCGGCTAATTATCTGCTATCTGTCAGACAAAACGTCGAGAGCAATCTCAGTCTGTGGTTTATTTCATTTCAAACTCTAGTAGGACCTGACTTTATTCAGCTCGCGGAAGCTGAAAACGAGGTTTCGGCCCTCCATTGTGAGGCGCATATTGCTTATTATGCACTCCATCTTTATCATTGCATGCATATATTGCTGTACGGCCCAATGGACATCGTCGTTATGTACGAAGATCTGAAGTGGCAAGCATCATCTGAATTTGTAGCAGCGTGTGAGCATGCGAATGCCTGTGCCAAGGTAAGTCGTCAGTCGTCATATCGATATATGACCGAGGTCTATGAATAAACTGACAGTGTAATAGATGGCGCAGCATATACTAAGGACTGATCCCCATCTGTCCCTCATGTATAGATACTACGGGACTTATTTTCTTCAATCATGCTTCATTTTCCTAATCCTTGCGCAGAAACTAGGCCGACAATCAGATAGCTTGATTATAGGCAACTGTGCCATCAATCTCAAAGTTCTGGACCAGTTCATCCTTACGACCAACATGGACTACCAGCATGATTTTGCGAGGCTCATACGCAAGGTCCTATCGGATCTTATTCAGAATCCAGCCTCAAAAGAGATCGATTTTCAAGAGAACATCCAACCTTCGTTGGATCCGGAAATGCTTCGCTACCGCTGGACACCTGGCTTCAAAGGATTGCTACCCAATTTGGACCGGGTTGGATGATCAAAAAATTGCAATTTGAGATACGAGTCTTAAATCTGATGCGCTAATAGCTTTTACGGTCGTTTCTACATGAAACAAGAAGCAGATCTTGATTTATTCCAAAATAGGTCTATGAAATGTCATCGCCTCTGGTGACGATTTTAGCCACTTGCCGTGCGGCGTTTGTGTACTGGCTGATGAAGTCAAATCTGCGCTTCCTGTCCTGCCAATCTTTGTCCAAGGACATATTCACCACTTTTGCTTTGTGATCAGAAGTATATACAGTTGCGAGATCCCTGTTCTCATTTATACTTGGAGCAGCAATAAATGTGATCCAATCGGTTTGAACTCGATTTACAAGTTCAGCATTGCTTGTGCCACCTGTCGGTGAGGCCACATCGATTGCGCGCAGTGCATCGTGGAAAGCATCATAGATATAAATGAGATCAACACAGTGATGAGCGACTCCGTGGTTTGGCCCCAGGAATGGATTTCCGACTTCGACGCGATACGAGTGCACTTGGATGGGATGGAGATTTGAAGCCCTCTTCTGCTGAGACAGCTCCTTCACAGAGGTTTCCCAGGTCATGAAATCCTCACGCGCTTGTTGGACCGGGTATCCAAACTGAATGTCGGACAAGAAACGGAAAATCTGCTCGTGTAAGGATGCAGTGGACATGCTTGCCTCAAGCCTATATATGTTGCAAAAGGCATCCATGAAGGTTTCTTCCAGTGGGCTTCCAGAGGTCAAGCGACTTTTGAAATCCTCTAAACTTTTGATTTGCGTCACGTGGGAGCGATGCATTGTTCCCTAATTAAAAGTTTCGTTGGTCAGCTTGAGTAATCTCTATTCAAGTTTCACTTTTCACAAACCTCAAGCTCGGTATCTCCAATCAAGATCGCATACTCCGGCTTGTCACATGCCCCGACATCCGCCACAGGGTCATCCGAAATGGTAAAGTGTACGTTCCAGCGATTATCCGCTCTTCGTGAAATGGTCAAGTTGTCCTGGACCAAGGGACAGACAATCCAAGCCAAGTCTCTATACGCTTCAAGAATTATATCTGGCGGAATGTTCCTCATGAACTTCATACGTTCGACGGCATCTTCGGCAGGAGCCCCTAACTTATCGCATAACACAGCCCATCGTGTATTTGCACTTGTCATGGTCAGGGGCCCAAGAACACCAACTGCGCCGGACTGGATTATCGCTCGCTGGACCAAAGGAGCCTTTGATCCTAGTATTGCATCTAGAATATGTGCATGTGCCGAACTTCCTCCAGCTGACTGCCCGCCCACTGTTATCTTATTTGTATCACCACCGAAAGCTCCGATGTTGCGTTGAACCCAGCGCAGTGCGATATTCTGATCACCGAGTCCGAAATTGCATCCTCTTGTTTGCTCGGGCGACTGGGAATCGATAATCTCCGACGATGCTGCGAATCCGAACAGATTGAGGCGGTAGTTGATTGTAACGACAATGATCGGTGTTCCTATTTCTACCGATTTGGCTACCAGGTGGGCAGGGTCTATACGTTGCAATCGAAATTAGCAATTTTGAATTCGCATTGATACGCAGGTTTTTTCGAGGTTTTCTCACCCCACATTGGATCTGTCCCAGCGCCAAATGCGTAGGCACCGCCATGTATATAAGCATAAACAGGCAGTTTGGTCTCTCTCCCAGACGTCAACCTGCTTGGTCTAGTGATGAATAAATTCAGGCAGTCGAATTCGGATTCTGTAACATCACTAGGGAACTCAAGATATGACTGGTAGAAATCGCTGTTGTTCGGTTCCTGCGGTTGGGGGCAGCGAGGGCTTTGCTCGATATTTTATGTCAGTTGAAAGCTATAAAATAATGTTGGGTGCGGACACGTACCCATTGTGGGTTGCGTCAAAAACGTCCTCAGGCAACTGATCAAGAAGTATAGCGTGTTGCCATCTTTCAGGTACTCTACCATATGGAATTCCTCGAAACTCTTCAATCCCATTGAGGACACCACTTTTACCAAGGACCGTTTGAGTGATAGACGGCTGTGTCCATGTCGGAAGCAGTACGGAAACTCTGTCCGGCATTGTATGTCTCCCGGAGAAATGTAGAAACGCGACAGGATGCAAAGGGAGGGAAGTCTTACGGCCCGGATCAAGGGAAGCGGAACTATTACTTATCTATAAAAATTTATTCACTTGATCTCACACGAGATACTATTCGATTCGGCCACGAAGCGGGTCTAGATTTTGGCTATCAAAACTTTGATCGGAGAATTACGCGGTTAGCATTCGGCGAAAAGCAACAAGTCCACCCCGGACTATCCAGTGACTCGGCTAGCACTCCACATTCCCAAAAATCTTCTACAGGGGTGCTCAATTCCCAATGTAGAATTCCAGGCTGATACATTGGAACTCTAATCGGAAATTTAGACACATGGCGTTCGGCGAAAACCTAATAGGCCAAGCAACTTTTCAACCCCAGACTTGTCCAAAATGTAGGGAGTAGCACTCCGCATGTCTATAAAGCTAGCTTCTTACCCCATCTTCTTGATGATATTTACTATCACTCGACACGAATCTCCTTTATTTGTATCTTTATTGTCAAGTCGCCGAAATGAGCACTCACACCTCAACTTGGTCTGCCGTGCGAGCTGAATGGCGTGCCATCGGTATCTGTCTCTTCATCACGATCGGTGCCATCCAATTTGGCTTCGACTCCTCCTACTATTCGGGTATGCGATTTTTTTTTTTTTTTCCTTTGATCAATGCGAACTGACGGGTAAAAGGAATCCTTGCGATGGAACCATTCATCAAGGCATACGGACACTACGACTCTTCAACAGGGACTTACATTCTATCTTCGAAGATCCAGTCCTTGACTACTAGTATCATTAATGTTGGTGAGCTTGTCGGAGCTGTCTCATCTTACATAATTGGTGACCATCTTGGCCGTCGCGGTGGATTGTTTGTCTCCAGCTTCATGGTTGTGCTGGGAGTTGTATTCCAGACCGCGAGCCATTACCTTGGGATGCTCATAGTTGGTCGATTGGTTCTGGGTAAGCACGGGCTCAATCCTTCCAGCGATATTACCCAGATTATCTATCGGCTTACAGATTTATTTAGGATATGCTGTCGGATTGATTTCCTGCTTGGTCCCCCTATATGTGGCAGACTGTGCGCCTGCTCGGTTTCGTGGAGCACTTGTGTCCATGTACCAATTCAATGTTGGGATCGGCCTTCTGTTGGGTGTGATTGTCGACAATGCAACCAAGGACCGTGATGACAGCGGCTCGTACCGCATACCGATGGCAGTGCAGCTGATCTTTCCAATCATGCTCGTTCCCGGGTTGATCTCCTTTATACCGGAATCACCCCGCTGGCTATTGGCAAAAGGTCGAGTTGAAGAGGCAAGAACTGCCTTGCAATGTTTGCATGGAAACAGACCGGAATTTATTGAAGAGGACATCGAATACATTGTCAAGACCATCGAGGAAGAGCAGCGCCATGACTCTTCCTGGCGTGAGGTATTCACTTGGGGACCAGAAGGCCGCAAGGCTTATATTGGCATGGCCCTTCAAGGTAATAACCTATCTTCATACATGGTTGTATTTTTCGCATGATATTAATCACTTCTTTAGCATGGCAACAAGCATCGGGCATCAATTTCATCACAGGCTACGGTATCGTATTTTTCAGCACAATTGGAATCACGAACTCCTTCCTGATCCAAATCGGATTATACCTCGTTGGGTTCCCAGCACTATGGGCAAACCAATACACAATTGAGCGCTTCGGCCGCCGGCCTATGCTTCTTGTAACCGTGTGTGCCTTGGTAGCAGTTCTCCTTATTGTCGGCGGATGCGGCGTGGCACCGACCAAATCTCTTGCCCTGGACCGCACAATCGTTGCCATGGTCTATGTTTTCATGATTGTTTTCAATCTTTCTCTTGGCCCAGCAGTTTGGGTAGTCACTTCTGAGATCTCTACCGGCCATAATCGCAACAAACTTATGGCTTCCTCCACCGCTACGAACTGGTTCTGCAGCTGGCTGGTTACTTTTACATTCCCGTACCTGTTCAATAGTGACGGGGCAAATCTTGGTGCTAGCGTGGGCTTCATCTTCGCCGGCTTGTTGGCTGCTGCAGCAGTGTGGATATTTGTCTTCCTGCCCGAGACATCTGGACGTTCTCTGGAGGAGATTCAGACACTTTTTGCAAACCATGTGCCTGCACGTAAATTCAAATGTGAGCTTTACCGATTAAGTCTTCGACTTCTTATTCAGTACAAATGCTAACGGAAGTGTATCATAGCATATGTCATCCCCGGCGCAGTTCACGTCGTTGATTTGGAGGAGGAAAAGACCAGCCAGGTCGTTCAAGTCGAGCAACCTTGAACCATCGTTGCTATTGGTTATTATGGGTTTATGTTAGCAAATATTTGCCTTGAGACAGAAGATAAAGCATATGACGAATAAATAAGCTATATAATCGTTTTTCTTACGGATGGTCTAATATGCCATGCGCATTTGCGATCAACTTTCGTTACGAGTTGTCGCCTTTGCCTTAGCTCTAGGCCTAAAACGCCCAGCCACGTCAAACGCAGCGCATACCCAGGTCATATAAAGACTATTAAGATATATCTATATTATGGATTATATACTCTATTGGCTCCATGTCAGTAAAGTTTCAAAAACTGTGCATTCCTGAAACACATGTTGCCTCCAAAACGGCCCGTACTTTCAATGTTCGAAATCATGAACAAATGCCGGCTACTTCAAGTTGCCATTCGTGAAAATAAATGCACACCAATGTATAGACGATCCCTGTCTGTCATCGTCATTAAACAAGCCTGTGGCCTGGTGGTACACATACGTATGATCGTAAATCTTACTAAATATATATCTCCCTTTGCAGACGAGTCGATGTCCATCATGTTAACGTACATGTAATCCATTTCATGATGCAATATGCTAAACGCCAACACTGGTCGCTTTCTCATGACTATGGATCGTTCGTCCAGTTGCAGAGACTCGATGTTGGAAATCGTATGAAATGGCTAAACAATGTTAAAATTAGTTACGCTCCACTCCGCGGCTCTACAACAACACTACATCATCACATCGTTTAGCTTCAACAATATTACCTAACAGGATCATCCCGAGGTCAAATATTTTCATTGGTACCTGGGCACAAATCAATGTTGGTTCCTTTATATAGTGTCGAGGCGAAAACATTCCATCACACTACGTAATAGCCCCCAACGCAGGAACCGAGCCACCACCAATCGAAGTCATGAATGCCACCCAACACACGCGAATTTCCGGGGTAAGACCACAACTATATTGTCGATCTGTCAGACTCAAATTGTAACAGGGTCTTGCACTTATTCAGTGTCCATTCACAATCGTGCTCTCTTTCCGCCCTTCGTTCCACCACGATCTAATTAAGATCCTCAGCGGGGTGCCCGATGTTGGATTTTCGCCACGCGGAGGATCATACCTCTACAACCCCAATGTGCAGTAGTGGTCTTGTTACGTTTTTAGAAGTTTCAATAGTTCGATCCCAACAGCCTTGCGGCGGTTTGTTTGGTCTCTCGGGGGGCCATTGATCACCATTGTTGATCTGATGCGTTCTAAGTATATGTCCATGAAGAGCAAATGTTGGGCTTATTGACAATTGGCTCACGGTTACTGAATAGGGTCCATTTCAGACTAAACCCTGGTCTGAACCCCAATAAGATGTGCCATTCCTCAATCTTTCCAGCCCCAGTTAGCTGACATGGTGATGTATGACGTAAATGAAGACGGCTTCAGATACGATGTAAGGTCTGTAGCACACATTCGAGGAATATAAAAGGGCATCAAATTTCTGCTGAATATCAAATTATTTCTCAACCATCAAGTCCCACATCAACAACATACAGAACCAGCTTAAGCCATAAAAGTTCTTATCATAAACCTCAATTTCGTTCATTATTATTAAAACAAATTCGACACCAATTAGCTACCATGTACCGTCAAATTCTCAGTCTCGCTACCGCCATCGCCCTCCTCGGCCATGCTTCCGCCGACTGCAAACTTACAAACACCCTAAGCGCACCTGAGTCTGGACCCGAAACAAGAACAGAACTCTGCCTGCCTCAAGGCGAGGGCTCCTGGACCTTCGCAATGGACATCAGTGAAGTCGACGTCCCAACCTTCAATTCGGGTGCCGAATGGGCCGGACTGGCTGGAAACAATGCCTACATCATTTACGACAACAACTGCATTCCATACGGCGTATACGGACCGGATGGTAACGACTGCGGCACCCCTTATGTCATTGAAGACTACTTCCTTCCTTATGTCATGACGATTCAGGATATCAACACTGATCTCGGTGCTGGCTATTTCAAGTTTGCCTATGCCAATGGCTTGTATACTATTGGAAACGATGGATGCACCTGCGGAGACCTTTCAAGTGGCTTGGAGGGCGAACAGGGTTGCAAATGCGCTTTTCCGTTGGAGGGTGAGCCTTCCAAGTAAGGCTTATGTCAACCTTGCAAAACACCCATGGGTATCTTTCTCAACTATTTGGGCATGGGTTAGTGCTCATATCATCGCGCACTGAGTTGGAAATGGTTTCTTCTGTGGTTATTATGTCTTTTGTTGGTCGATTTCGTGGTTGCCTTCTACCAGCTGTGTATATTAGGTGGACAATCTGTACATATACAATCAATCGTCTTATATCGCTTCCATTAAGTCTATATATATGGTGCCTCACTAGTTGTTTAAGTGCACACCTGTGTGTACTTCTATCGCTCTAGATACAGCCAGGATACGCGTAGATCACAAGGTTCCTAGGTATACCATGGGTCTCGAGAGATTTTCCCGAGGAGGGTAATCAAAGTTGCAAAAATTCCTGATATGTGAGATATGTATAAATGTTTGCCTGTTAATGCTAAAGACTCGACCTATATCTCATTGTGGCCTAAGCCCTAGCCCTGAATTAGGAGGCTCCTGGGCAAACACTATCAGGGGCCCAATGTTGTATGCTGCGACGATGGAAACTTCAGGGATTTATCAGAGTGACCGCGCGATCATATGTATACTAGGTACAATATCCGTCTGTGAGGAACGTGCTCAATGTCATCCCAGCGCCATTTGCGTACTGTAAGATAATAGTACAAAGTCGCAACTGTGTGAAGGAAGAAGAGACCAGCCTTGCATTGACTTGTTTTTCGTAGCGAGTATACTCATAAGATTGAGATGTACGTACGCCACGGTTCAACAATATCTTAGATCGGTGACTTTTATTACAAAAATACTTTGCAGACTGCTCGTTTTTAGCTGGCAGATGCGTTTATCGAAAATTATTTCTTGAGCAGGACCATTGTTACAGCTTGGGGGTTTGGGCCTGAGAAATTTCTTAGGTAGAGTATTGAGTATTGAGATTTAGTGCTCCTCTGCACGCTTTTTCACACATGGCAGATCCAAAGCTCAATGCCACGGCACCAGAACTGCTTTTGTGGCGCCTCTTGAGTATTGGACAAATGCTATAGGCCTGCCTGCCCTTTTATTAGACAAACAACGTTCAATTTCATTCCTCAGGGTCGATGGCTAACTCGCAGACATGTCTTTATCCGACTCAAATTTAAGCTTGTTCTACCTTGATTCTTGATAACAGCTGAATTGACCTGGGACATCAAACCGAGTAAATATTATATGTACCACTACATGTAGAGCCGAACAGTTTTGATAAAGCCTAATACTATCATTAACAGGTATGTGTAAAAGACCCTATCATCAAGTAAAAGAACTCAATTTGGATTGTACCTAGGGACGTGCGATGAACTTTCTGTTTTTTCCACAGATCGAGGTTCAAATAAAACCAATCGTAAGTAATAGGATAATATCTACAACCAAGAGGACATTGGATAAGCAAGACCGTGATTGGCTATCGTCCCAAACGTCTTACGGAGCTGGTCGTCAAGATTAGATGTAGGCAAATATTATCCACACAAGTAATTGGACGACGACAATCCCATATTCACGCCATCTATTATTGAATACTTATGAATGGCTTAATTGTACTCGGCTCTTCTTGTGGCTGCACATATAATCGATGATTTGCTGGTCCAGCCATCCGAAATCAATTAAGAAACGCCTCTTAGGTCATTTTGAGCTGCGGGAAAGAGCATGACAGCACCCAAGCTGCTTGAAGACTTAATGAATATATATCATAATTGGATGTCATTTGCTGACATCGAAATACAATCATAGCACATTAAGTTTGACATTAATTGAGGCGAAAGCAGAGTGTTTGTACATGAAATTCGGTTTGCCACCACCACTGAAGCTACCTAAAAATAGACGATGACAATTGCCGCATTTTAGCCGTGAAGAATGATTCCATGGGTCAGAAGATTAGATTCAAACTGTTCTTCAGGAAACTAATCACGTTGAAGCTCTGTGGGAGTAAACGTTCATGGCAAATTAATCATCGACGTACGTAGCTCATTCAATAGCGACCCAAAGGTAGATGTAGGGGCCTGAGCATGACCTAAACTCTAGCTGCCCTAAAAGGCGTGTTAGGTCGGCCGTCACCCTTTAGCCATGGAAATGTAAAGATGGACGAATAATGTGATACGTCACAAAATGATGTGTACATCGGTGAAGATAATTGACTACTTGCCGGAGTTGGCAATAAACAATGGGGGGGAGAAGGAACGGATGCCTGAGTGGACCGAGTATGCTCGTGCCAGGAACAGACTGGTGGAGTCGCTGTGGTGTGGACATTATTGTGGTGCTCAGATCGCAGAACAACCAAGCAAACTTGGTAGTGGTATCTGACTTGCTTGTTTAGGGTATCTACAATACACATAGCCGAGGAGGTATAATCATCGGATAAATGGAGAGTAGCGAGATCGGGAGACCTGCGATATACCTTTGACTCTTCTAGAGTCCCACCTCTATACAAATTTGGTGTGAGGAGACATCCATCTCTTTAGGTAGGGGAGGACTACATTTAGCCACCGGCAGATGTGACCAAGTCACAAATCGGGAAGGTGCTAAGATGCGTCGAGCAATCAGGAAAGATCAGCATATCGCCGCTGACAAGTTACCAACAATGAACAACTTCTCCATATACGCACTGCATGTGTATGTTCCCCTTGGCGAGTTGAGGACCATAGATCGTAGTTTGCCAAACACTGCTTGACCGCGAGAATCGACAGAAAAGCATGTGCCAGCACATGCGTACAGACTAAGGTACCTAACCGTCTTTGTTTCGGTAGACGAGACTCCGAGAATTTGGGGCCGAGTGGAGTCTGTAACGGTGTGACAGATCTGTGGAAGTTTACTTTTACTTTGTCTGCGTCGGCAACGTACGGAGCAAGTGTATGACTTGAGTAGTAGTTCATGTTGATCAAAAACAGTACAAACCTCTGTGTGCTGATTCGCTTCAGAACAAAGGAGATAGCTCTCCGATGATGCTCGAGACTCGATTGACCGGAGAATATGCAGACGCATCACCATTAACTCAAGGGTCAGAACCGTCCGTGGTTGGGTTGCGTCGTAAAATTACCAATCTGACCACAAACTCTAAAAGAAATTCGGATCTCAATGGCGAAAAACAAACGAAGCATTCCCATTGGCCATCGGCACCGCGCCCGAACCACGAGGCGCGTCTGCTACGTAGTAAAGGCAACTTGTCTAGGCCTGAATCTGCCGAATGCGTTCCTGTATCCGTGTGACCGTGTAACAGAACTGCTGTCTGAGCCCCAATGTTACATGAGTCTCCTTTAAAGTGTACGTGCACGATTGAGAAGTCGACCGTAAGTCTACTCGAATGTCAGAAAATGATTACACATCGTTGGGATATAACCACCACTTGATACACGGACAGGACGGACCGAGGAGCAATCACAGACCGTCGCAGCTAACAACAGGCTTAAATTCTCGGCAGCAAGCGGCGACTATGCCTGTAACAAGTTAGCGTCTGCATTGGATCTCATAAGGCGGATGGATAACCAATGGCACGTGTGCAGGTGGGAACTGTAATTACCGGGCCATAATACAAGCTACGTTAATGTGTTACGGTATCAGTAATTTTGCCGAAATACGTATTTCAATACGGGTTTAATCTACAGCTAGGACTGAAGAAACAGCACTACATTTGTATAATAAGGTACTTCTGGGATGAAGGTGTGCTACGGTGAAGAATGCAAAGCTCCGAATCTGGCGATGACTGACGATCGCTGGAAACAATAAGCCATCGAGAAAAAGCAAGATGACTAGGGAAAAGCAAAGAAAGCGGCTCCTTGCCACATGCACCTCAAGGCAGCAAGCCCTCACCTCATGTGGACTGACTTGTCAGTGTTAGTTGATACGAATCGACCGAGTATCGACGATCTCTCGAGTCTTGACTTTTGACTCTTTCTTAACAATCATCATAACTGGACAGTGGACACGATCTTCGCGGCTTTTCCCGTCGGGCTATCTCTTCCGTTGTCCCCAGAGCCCATCGGACAACATCCCTGTTGGCGTGGGTGCGAGGGGGGCGGCTGACCTGCTCGCAGCTGGAGTTGGCTCTGCATTCTAGAGTCTACGATACGGAGAAGACCAAATTGAGATGGGGTTAGTGGAATGATTAATCACGAGAGGTACAAACCTTAATAAATGAATCGCACAATTTAGCGACCCAGTAATTACTAGTCTGCAGTTTGAATGCCTTCATTTACTGGGAGCCCCCTGTAATCCTCTGGTCGAGAGTCAAAACTCGACACAATCGTGATGAAGACACGGAATGCTCTGTTTAGGACAAGTTTAGACGCCACCCGGCTGGCCGCAACATGTCGGGATTGGCGATGAGTGGCTGCCAATTTGCCACGAGTCACGGCCCTTGGTATATCGACTCGAAAATATAGTTGTGTAGCACGACATGCGGCAAGTTCTCCTTTCGGCAGTTTAGGAGCAGCATTCTCATGTATGATAATCGATTATCTTGGTTGGGATGATTCAAGGCTTGCGGAGATTGCCGGTATGATTGAGCAATATACTCCGTACATGTTACGCATACTTGTATGACAGTGTGTACTATGTATGTACTTGGAGATGAGTGAGCCCGAAAGTAGCCCACTCTAACTCCATAACGAATGTTGTACAGTGTACCGTACAGTGGGACAAAGCTAACTGCTTGTTCATAACGATCGGCAGACCAGAGCCTAACGAATTGTCCAATAGGAACCAGAGAGAATGATGATCTGTAAATGAATCTGTAAGCGATCAAAAGTGAACTTGCTAATTGTAAGTTGTGGTGATCTACATTGGAGTTTCCCATCTGACATATCTCTCCGTCTGTCTGTCATTGCCTGTGTCAGTCGGTGATTGGGGGTATAGTACGCAGAAATCACAACGCAATACTTGGACCTTGACAGGCATGAGTCCAAGCGCTCAAGTGTCATGGCTTTACAGACTGAATCATCTTTTACAATTAGTTATTATCCAGGGAGTCATGTAGTCAATAATTTGAAATGGTCCGATGGTGTGCATACAGATAAAGAAGCTCATCCGCTCACACATGCGATCGAAGTTACACAACGTCCGTAACCCGCATATTCGATCGTACATGGACATACTTCGTACAGAGAGCCCACTTCAAGTAATCTACAATGGCATCATTCCATACGTCCTCGATACGCAAATTCCGATCTTGAGAACCACTTAATATCCAATGGTTGTGCCTTGCTAAATCTAGTGGTGGGCTAAACGGGCGGTGTATGACTAGGTACGAAGCCACGAGATACCACCTGACATGACATGAATCGCTAGACATACTGCGGGAAGTTGGGAGTTGTTTGCTTCTTCTACTGTATTAGGTTGTACCCGCTGCACGGGTCAGGTCGAGGTCGAATGCTTCTTTCTCTCAGCTTAGATTACTTAAAGTTAAAGCTATGAATTAAATATAACTAAGTTAGTTAACTTTAGTTAATGAGTCTGCTGACTGTAAAGAGCCAGGATTCAACCCCATTGGCCATCTTATGCTGTTGATTAGTCGTGTCGGTTGATGAAACGAAACCTAGCTAGTCAGCATAACCTCGAAGCTTTAACTACAATTAACGACATAGCGCTCAGCCCTTCAGTTTGCATACGACTCGGCTGATGGACTTTGCCTCGTTTGCGCCGCAACTAGCCAATGACGGTAGATATCGTATATGTACGAATCGTCGACTACGGAGGATGCCGTGCCCTAATGTATCACCAACAAAAAAAACGAAATTGACAACCACCATGGCTCACGCTAAGAGACGCCGCACGGAGTTCAGGTACATATGTACTACGACGTACTTAGTAAGAATGTATCTGCATGAGGTTAGAATACGCACGTAGCAACACGGGGACGCTCCAGACAAGTCTCGTAGAGTCGGTATCCGAGGATTTTAGCAAAAGAAAGAAGAGGCCCCACAGCCCACGCGCGGAGGTCTCGGCAGGATAAAATCCAGGGTTGTTGCCAATCACGAATCATATAGGTATAAAACTGTGTTTTATTGGTTTAAGGAAGGATTGCCAAATCTTCACTGTGGTAATCTAGTAGTACAGAAGACTACCAAATATGTAGCAAGTAACATACGATGTAGATTACTTACTCCGTACTCCGTCGGACCCAGGAAAACGGTTAGACATTTGAAAACGATCTACAAATCTACCGGTTCGGATCGAAGATGACGACTGAGCTCATGATTATCTAATGATCCCGCCCTTGCCTGATCAAAGTTCTGCAAGTTCGTAGATAGGTAGGCAAAGAACAAACGTGATCCAGTCAACATGCATCTGCAGAAGAAACTTCGGCGGGATGCCAACCGAGGCAGGGATCGCAGAAAGGGAGAATCAAGATGAAAAGCAAAAACAGATAACGCAGCGCTAATTCGGCAAAATTTCCGTGGTTGCAGAAGAATAGATTATGTTCTGGTTACAGACGAGGATTTACGTACGCTTTGATCCACTGATGTGGCTGTGTTGTAGCGGTGATGCCATTGGCTCAATAGCATCGTGCACGACTCCATACGCAATTTAGGGTATGAAATTTGTTAGCACGGCTCGGGAGATCTGAACTAAATACGAGGTAGTACTACTTTAGTCGAACGGACGAACTTGCTGATAACTTGTCGCTTGGCAGGATCTTAATTTAATCTATCTATGACCAGGCCTGGACATCCCTGACTGTCGAATCGCTTGCAAACGACGGAGAATATCCCTTGCTAGAGTCCGCCCGTACATACGCTAGAGTGACATCCTGCTAGGTAGGCACACAAGAGGCAGAAATCGCAACCAGTCGGAGTGCAAAGGCCAGAAGCATTCTAAAAGGAACGCCCCGCGATCATCCCATTCAAGTCTCCGCTTTCATACTTGCCTCTGGGCTGAAAAGCCTGAAACGAAGCTAGACGGGGTCCAACTCCAACGTGGTTGGGGGTTTGTGTTGCTTTTTCTATTGCTGGCCTGGCAGCGGTCCCATCGTGAAAATCTCTCCGTATGTACATAGACATCTCAAACTCTCAATGTGTGTCCGACCATACCTCGGTCGAAGTATTGGCGATCGTTAAACTTTGTTCTCGAACGACCAAGAATTCTGTTCGTCCAAAGTATTCTGTAACGTAAGTTTTGTGAATGACCGATGTAATTACAGCCCGGTCATGCATATACGTACCGTACCGTACATGTGAAGTTCAAACGGCGTCCAAAGCTCGCGTCAATCCGAGCTTTGGGCTCTCTTTTAGCAGCTCCTTAAGATTAGCTTGTTGGACCCATGGGCTTGGCTGTGGTTCATCACGGGTACCATATTCACGACTGTCTTGCCCCTTTGAGACTGACCGAAGTGTGATTTGCATAGGCCTAGCGTTGGGGTCTAACCGTGACAAGCCGTACCTTCGGTATCTTCTGGCGATACCGGACCGTACAGGTTTTAATTACAGCGCCGACTCCCGAGAACAATTACGAACAAAACGTGAGACGATCTGGGTACGCTGTACGTACTCGAAAGGTACATCGATCCGAAATATCTTTATACCAATGCAGAGGATTCGTGCTGCTGTTTACTGCTATGTACTATGAACACAGCTACGGATCTTTGATTATACTCCGTGTTGTCGGTATTTCAAGCCGGGCAAACCTAGAACAAAACTAAAGAGTCTCAAGGCAGAAGACACTAAGAATTGACGGGAATCCACTCGAAAGTTGCCACCAGTCTTTCCGAGAGGCTGGAAAGTCGCAAACTCTGAAACTGTAAAAAGAGAGGACGAGACGTCAGACTCAGACCAACCCACCCTTTTAGTAGGCACACTAGACGGCGGAAAGCGTCGAATTAAGACGCAACTACCAGACGTGATTGGAGGGCGAGCTCGTTTGAATTCCGAACCAAAAGTCTCGTGCAGACAGAACTATGGTAGTGGTAGATTACTACCACAGCGTTAATAATGTATGCGGTATGTGTTTACTGACTTACATGGCTAGCACCAAAGTCTAAGGGTCGACTGGCAACCTCAGGCAGCCCCCGGCTAGGCGGAATCTGGCAGTGTCCCGCGATGGGCCCTTCGTTCCTCTTTCTTCACTCCAGCCCTCCCGCTCTTCATTTCTACACTCGCTCTTGATCTTTCGCTTTCTGCTTCTGGACTCTCGTTGTAGTTACATTGTAGCGTCCTTTGGAGCTTTTCCATCCTTTACTCCCGTCTATATACTGCTAGTTCTTTGTTCGCCCCCGCTTACCACGAGCAAGGAAGAGCAGACGCTGTCATTCTTCGAGACTAGCTTAGTGTTTGACAGATTTGGTTAATTAAGCAAGTCCTCGGACAAGAGAAAAGAAAGCGCAAAACGTGGGAAGCAAATCTACATGGTGAGGGCAGACGCTTAAGCGTGCGGGTAGCCTTTTCCGCCACTGAGCCGCATCGCATCGCATCGCAACTGATGATTGCGAGTTTGCGACAAAGATGAATCCGTATCCACCCACAGCCTCGACATCAACTCAAAATCACATGTACGATTCTGGTTCATCAATGGCTTCTTCTTTATCTCCTCAGACTTCGCTGCCGCCGCCATCTGCTCTAGCATCCGCTCCCCCGAGCAGACCTAGCAGTGGATTGCAAATGGCGTATTTGTTGCATCCACCGGCGCAACAGGGCCCTACACTGCCTATGCCGACTTCCTCACCTTATGCTCACTCTTACGACTCAGGAACTGGGTCTCCGGCTGATCGGTCATCCGTTTTGACGGACGGAAATGGCTCTCTTCCCGATGCACCAAGCCTTGCGCCTCATATGGGAGGAGCCGCAGGACAGCCTCAACAGAAACGAGCTTATCGGCAAAGACGAAAGGATCCTAGCTGCGATGCTTGCCGGGAACGCAAGGTCAAGGTAGGGTTTGTCCTCGCCTACGGGTTGCGAATCAACTAAATCATGAATGCGCAGTGCGACGCTTCCGAATCATCGAGCTGTACAGAATGTTCGAACCGCAAGGTTCGTTGCCAGTTCACTAAAGAGACAAACAGGCGCATGTCTTCAATAAAGTTTGTTATACAACACCACCATTGCGTCTTTACTTACTGACTATTGGCAGACAAGTACAAGACCTGGAAAAACAGCTTACCAGTACGAAACAGCAACTGCAGCAGCTTCGATCAGGCGTTCTGAAGGCGGATAATGTGATGGATATCGAATTTGATGTCAGCGGTCAACCAGTGTTGAAACTTCCAGATGTCGGCGGTCGACCGGTGCGACAACATCGCCCTCCAATTTCACAGGATTTCTCCAGAGTGCGCGCCAACGTGCGCACCTATGGGACTGGTGTTGTCAAAGTGCCACCCCCGTATCGACAAGTGGTTCCCTCTTCCTTTATCCAAGACAACGGGCCGGCGCTGCCTGTAAAGAGCCTCGCAGATCGACTGCTAGCTCAATATCACGCATATGTGCACTCGGTTTTGCCGATTATTCACTGGCCTAGCTTTACAGCCGAGTACGAAAAAGTGTACCAGCGAGGAACACTGCGTGGAAGCCTTCGAGAGTGGGCTGCGGTGCTGTTTGGTGTTTTTGCCTGTGGTTTGATGCACTCTTTGGAGCCAAACAAACAACAAGATGCGCAAGCATATTTATTAGTATCGCAAACGATAGTTGATATATGGTTGGACGACTTCACACTTGATCAGGCCCGTGTCTCGCTTCTCATGAGTATTGTTCTTTATGAGATGAACTCCCGATCTTCAAGCTGGGTTTGGCTCGGTTCGGCTGTTCGGATAGCACAGGACATCGGTCTTCATATTGAGTCGGGTCCATGGTCCACTGTCGAGCGAGAAATGAGAAGACGTCTTTGGTGGGGGATCTATGCATGGGACCGGTAGGATACATTATTCAATTGCAAATCAGAGTCGCTACTGACGGTGTTTTTCAGGCTGTTGTCTCTCGAACTAGGCAAACCAATCTCAATCCATGACCAGGACTGTGATGTCGACCTTCCCTGTCCAGTTGATGAGCAATTCATCGCAGAAGGGGCTAGACTACCCGAAGGCTCAAACACAAACTCTTTACTAGCTACGATTCATGTGGTGCGCTCAATCGGACAACTCACCAAGACGCTGAGATCCCCAATTGTCAGTCCTGCGACACTCGATATCTTCGATCGTCACTTCAATGCTTGTCTGGCGACATTTCCTATCCATTTTCATCCCAAATCTGATAGTCTACTCGATCCGAGCTCTTTAGCGCCAATCATCTACCTCCAAAATGCCCGTTACGTTTTACATCGCCATAACATTTCGCCGTACTGCCCTGCTGATGTCCGGTTTCCCGCTTTGGATCAGTGCTTCATGATTGCCCAGGATACCGCTCGCGTGCTATCGCGGTGCATGCATTCACCACCGCCAGTTGTTCCAACGTCGGTCTACGGTGGCGCGCGCAATGATTGGCAAACATCTTTGGCATCATCAGCGTCGACTATGTTGTGTAATCATATCTGGCGCTGCTTGTTGATTTTGATTTTCAGGGAAGACTTTGCGGCAGCTTCGGTATGTGTACAAGCTTGCAAGGTTATTGGCGATCACCATATCGCCATGGCGTCTTGCGGTCGTTATGTTGCTTTCTTCCTGAGGATTTTGTTGGACCGCCTACGACGTAATGACTCGACCCCAATTGACCGAGACGAAGAGATGCTCGCGTACGTGTCAGGAGATATGCAGAGTACCGCGACCGGTAGTTGGATCTGGCAAGGAAGCGAGACGGGAACACAGTTAGAAAATGTGCCATCGCAATCACCGCCATATGTTTCTTCGGCCCCTGGAGTGGGAAGCAGGACATCCAACGATGCGGAATGGGAGGGTTGGGACTGGATCGAAGGAACTCTGCAATACCTGGCTGGTGAATTACGCCAGCGCAGTTATGACCGTCGAGACGTCCCACCAGTCAGGATTGCTGCCCCTGCTCTCAAGATTGAGGAGTCGGCAAGCAGCACTTCGAGATCGAGTGCGCCCAATTCGCGCATGACCATCGCCAACATTATTTAGTTTGAGATTTCTTTTTGTTCGTACGAATTATATGTCGCATTAGCGGGAAGATATCTGTCTGGTTCGGTATTTGCGAAGGCGTTTAACCTATCAGACCGGTTCGGTTTGTGAAAACGATGCGGGGAGTTCTTGATATTGTTGTCTTGGAATGAGCAACGACTTTCTATTTGATGTAGTAGAGCCTGTACGATACTATTGACTTACGAAGACGGGGTGGATTGCAAATACCATTTGGTACTGATGTTGATCATGCATAGCGTTCTCCTACACTATAACTCAGACACAACTTTTCTGGCTATTTATTTGGATCATTTTCATGCAGTATCCTCTGAGTGATGCTGCGTGCATGTTTCATAGACTAATCTAGCTATGCATGACCGAAAGTCACCTCTCTTCCTTTCATAACTCATACCGAGAATGGAAGCGAAGGAAAGAAATTAAACATCCAAATTGATAGCCTTCCCAAACCGCGCATATAGCGCAGCTTTCAATCCACTCAGCTCCTCACGTATCTCACCCAACGCATCCTCTAGACGCGAGACTTCAGTGTCAATTTCATCTGTGGATGTAGACAGTAAGGTCTGCGCTTGTTCAAGTGGGAGATGGATAAATGAATCTCCTATCTTGTATCTATCAAATGCATTAGCTGTGTACAGGTCAGATGGTTTGGAGAGAGAGAGACACACGGAACGAGTTCATCTTCATCCGCAAGTTCCAACTCCGTCGAGACTTCTTCGAGATCTTCTTTATCTTTCTACTCAATACATCAGTAAATATATCAGACATGGTATTTTAGGTGAGTAAAGAGACTGACCTGCTTAGCTTTCAACCTCTCCTCGAGCACAGTCTCCCGTTGATGCAGTCTACTGAACCGATTGATCTTGTCCTGATCTTCGCGACGGACTTCAGTATCTTCGGTGCCTGTTGCGGCCTCCTCATCTTTCGATAACTTTTTCCCGGTAGTTAGTAAGTGGTTGTGTTGGTTTTATATTTTCATGTATATGATCGGATGATTCTTATGGGATAGGAGAAAGTGGGATGTTGCTATTGCGCACTATCATGAGAAATCTTGAGGGATTGACGTACCATTCGATGTTGTAGCATTTTGGCTGTTGGATGTGAAGAAGTCCGAAATGAGGGATTGGTGTGCGAGGCTAACTGCTCCCTGATTTGGTGGATTGTTTTGTATGTGGTGCGTTGGAGAAATGGATATAAAGTTGATCGCTTTGAATCGTCCCGCATGTGGTCCGTGCACGAGGATGTATGTGTATTTTTTGCTGTATTACGGCTTACCAAGCTCGCTGAGTTGTGTGTGTATGCTTCGAGATGACATATTAGAATTGCGTATCAAGGTCGTATTTAGTGTTACACATGTCTTCAACGGCAAAACACGCCAGAAGAACAAAGATTCTGATTTCGACTTTGAATTTGTATGTGTCTTCTAAGATCCGAGATTATGCAACCGTTATTCTAATCATTACAGCTTCTGTCGAGGTGGTTGTCAGCTGTCGAGTCCATCCAGCTAGTCGCGTGACATCATCATACAGACCATCATGATATTTCAACCAGCAATTTCCATATTGAACCTTATCCACATTTCCTGGACCATCTTCATTTCTTGATGACTATTCCTTCGTTTATTAACCCAGAATTGTCGGTTTCTCGCCGATCTTCAAGAGAAACGCCCTCCTAGGTCCACCGACCAATCACCACCCGTGTTTCAGGCCTTAATTCTTAGCAGCCTTGGCTTCAAGCCGTCATCATCATCTTCAACTTCTCTGCACCCAAACCGAACCCCTGTTTTTCCAACCCATCTACATAGGTCCTTTCATTCTAATAGACCGATGGGCCCGGAGCTGATTGTCCTTCTCTTCTAACACCTCAACCACCACATTCATTTCCGTCTCCCCACACAACGAAACACGCCCACCATGCGTCCTCAAACACAACACACCACCCTCGCCAGTCTGGCATCAACACTCCTCCTCCTCCCATCCCTCACGCACGCGATCAGCCTAGACTGCGCAAACATCATCGCCGACAAAATCAAATTTGACCTCAGCCCTCTCGGCGGCGTACACGAAATCACCGATTTCCAAGAATTCGACGACTTCTCCACAAACACAACTTACGTGCTGAACATTTGCAATACCCTCAAGGGCGCTGCGACGAGGGAGGGTGTTAAATGCGGGACATCGCGGAACAGTACGTGCACCCCATTGCCCCTCTTCTTTGGTTGGTGAGTATGTGTGAATATAACGGCTGACGGTAGAATAGTCTGCGGCTTCGAACATATACTCTACTCCGACGGACGGTCCGATCCCTTGAAAGCCCTCCCCATCGCCGGCTACGAGAACTCGCTTGGCGGCGGATCCAAAGACGTCGAAATCAATCTCTTGAAATCGCTCGACCCAGAAACGGAGGGGGTCCGGATCAAGATCTCGGGCGGCACAATAACAGAACCGGAATTGAAGAAGAAATATCCCGCGTCAGCTATAATTGATTTTCAATGTTATCCTGATCGAACGGGTTTGGAGGGGCTTAAGAATGATGATGATTTGGATCAGGCTATTGAGTCCAAATCCCGTCGTGACGACGCTGACGACGATGACGACAAGCCGAAAGACGGTGATAATGAAGGAGATGATAAACCTGAACCCAAAACATCGAGTCTCACATTCCAAAGTTTCGGTCTCGTCGACGACAAGGAAGGGTTTGTCTTGCGTCTAGACTGGAAAACGCAATATGCATGTGAGGACTATAAACGAGAGAATCCCGGTTCTGGGGGTGGAAATGGTAGTGGTGGTGGTCATTGGGGATTCTTTACGTGGTTGATTATAATGTATGCCCTCCCTGATTTTGTGTTTATCTCGTCTGATACGTTGCTAATTGGTATGCGCAGTCTCTTCCTCTGCACCGCAGCGTACCTCATCTTCGGCTCCTGGCTCAACTACAACCGGTACGGCGCCCGAGGCTGGGACTTGCTCCCTCACGCCGACACGATCCGAGACGTTCCCTATCTTTTCAATGATTGGCTGCGTCGAGTGATTAATACATTACAAGGCTCTGGGGGCTCGAGGGGGGGCTATGCCGCTGTATAAACATAGATTCTCGATAGTGTAGGCTTCGTTTTGTGTATTACATCTAGCAGTGTTTTGTCGTGTATATGTATGATCAGTTTGGTTCGTTTGGCTCGTTCGAGTCCTTTGTTTTGTTATCGGGTTATGTGCGTCTAGATAAGGATCGGATATATTGCTTTATTTACGTTATTTCATGAGCTGGGCCATGAATTACCTGCATGTATTGACTGCAGTGCTGCCCGAATATCAATATGACCTGCTTGATAAGTTATATTTTTTATTGCCGTCACAGAATACCTAGGTATAATGTGGTTCGCTTTGTTGATGCGACTACTCAGGATGCTAGGCCTCATGAACAGCAAGCAAGTAAAAATCGTAGCAAACGTAACGGGGATTTGGAAAACAATCTGGTAATAATAGAAAAATTCCCCGGAATTGAGTTCAATCATAGGCCGTCATTAATCGTCATTATGGGAAAAGCAATAAATCATTCCTGCAGTGAACAATTTGAATCGTATCCTCTTCCCAGTAAGGTGGGAACCATTTTATCGGCTAAATTAGACCTTCAGCGCAAACTGCTTCATGTAATGGTAATCCGCCATGTTGCGATTGACCGTTTCTCGAATGATCTTCGCGCCCTTTTCACCGAATTTCTCGCGCCATTCGGCATCGAACTCTTCCTCGGATTTGAAAAGCTTGGCCTGTTTGAGTCAGTCTTGCTTAATTCGCGTCATTTGTACAGGTGAACTCACATGAGCACGAGGCTTTAGTTCCCTAGACGCGATGGCATCCTCGTGAAAGCCCTTCCACTTTTCGAAGGCTGCTCGGGCAGCGGCGTGGTCTTCCTCCGTGTCCCAACGGAGCATCTTAGGCTCAAATGGGATGCCGACGCTCTTGCAATATGTCTCAATCATAAGAGACGGGTTGTCCAATAGGTCGTCTGCGTCGACGACACAAATTTCGACGCCCCCTTTGTGAGATGAACCATTGCGCTGGTGAGTGGTTCCGTTCGTCTCCTTATTGGCTGCATCTTCTGCATGCGTAGTCGCGACACGGGGGCCAACTAGACCGACTTTGCGCAAGTACTCAAAGACGCGACGGACTTCGTCGTACCCAGCCTCGGATGGAGAAAAATCATGGAAGCCAGTCACGTCGTCTAACGGAGGGATTGTGCATCGAAAGTAGGACGGAATGCTGTAGTGCGGATCGCGGATGAGAAAAGTGAAATGGAATTTGGACAGAAGCTCCAGAGGGACCACCGTTGGGTTTTCTGGCTCTGCTTCGGTCGCATAAGGGTATGGAGGGACTTCAGCTTTGACTGAAGCTCCTCCATTCGTGGCCACGCCATTGACTTTTTCAGTGTCGACGTGGCCGTTGGTGAGGCCGTTGCTCTCGCCATTGGTGCCAATGCCGCGCTTCACCTTGAAAAGGGAGGGAGCGATGCTGGCTGGTTTTCCATCAGGAGGGACCAAGTAGTGGATGATGTCTTTGATAAAGACTCGTTTGCCCTGACAGGTCAGTTAATTAGAGTCTGTGCGACGAAAATAGCGAAAATTGTTGACAATACGACGATGCAGAAATACAGATCTTGGTCAAAGCTGCTTGACATGCGGGAGGACGAGACAATGCAAAGAAAGCAGATCGGCATACCTCAGTGGCTTCTCTTTCGATTCGATCAAAGATGGACTTGAACGTAGAGGTGCTAAAGCCGCTTGCCACGCGAGCTTCCTTGTCGTCCTCGTATCTCGTACTCAGCCGTTCAGGGCCGAAGTAAAAAGCATCTCCGAATGGTTCGTGGATGCACTGCAGAGAATCCTTGCGGGTCATGAAAACCTATTCTCCGTCCACACTAGTCAGTTTCATCTGGTCCCATACTTGGGGGATGTACACAGTCTAGTGCATACCCGTTCAAAAGCCGTTGAGCATGCCCTGGGATGGGTAGCGACAAAGATAGGCTTAGCCGACATGATCGATTAGTCGAAGATCAATGAGCGATTGGATCAAAGTCTCCACTGATCGCAGGCCAATTTCAGCTGGTCGAATGAGAGAGGCAGAAAAAAACGTTCCTGGAAGAGCACGCCAGCAGTGCAGCGATCACGCAAGATTCAACCCGTGAGCCTGCCGTTTCGCTCAGTCAATTGCCCAAAAACACGTGCGAGTTGAATGATGACTAAGTTGCTTTGAACTTTTGGGGAATATTTACGTCGCACTTACTGGGAATTTTGATCTTTTGAGGTAAAGCATGCCACGAAAACGAAGTTGAAGAGATCAGAGAAAAAAAATGAAATCTTTGTGTGTAGTATGTCGCGGTATTAATAGTATTTGCCATGGGTACTAATCGCCTGCTCGCTCACACGCTGTTCCTGTCGGTCCAATCGATTTACTCGCTGGGACATGCTTTTGTGGTGATGCAAGGGCGGGGACACTGCCAAACCCTGACTACACCCAAAATACGAATGGTCTGGCCTTCGGAGCACATCGATGGAGTCGCCCAGGACCAACCACAGGGCACGAGTTCCTAGGGAATCAGATGGCCACCAACCATGGGGATGCGGTGGGTTCGGCCGGGATAACCAAGTTTGCCAACTCCATTTCGTCCATCCCACTAGGCGTGATTGTTTTGAGTAACAGATTTGTCGCTCAACATTAGATCTGCCGGCATCAGTGGCACAGACCTGTCAAGTAGTAAGTATATACAGTGACTAGTAGTAGGAGTAGTAGATATTGGTAAGCGAGATCTAATTCCGTGTTCGGCATTATATCAAATTGTCAGGACCAGCTGCCATTCAGCATTTTTGCTGCTTCCGCTGTTACCGTGAATAATTGCAAGTACCTAGGAATTAGGTAATGGGTAATGGATGGGCGAGTAGAGCATGCAGTCTGTTTTTCTTCGCTGTTGAGTAATAGTTCATAGTGACATGAATCATTGATCCGGCTGATTCTCGGGTACACGGTCAGCTCTGGCTGTATGATCATCCTTGTCAAAGACTTTCTGATAGTACTTGTTGACAAGAGACTCTTCGACAGAGCCCTAGTAGTCTTGGACAAAAACGGAAAGTGTACACGCGATCAAGTAGTAGTAGATCGATGGATATAGGTATAAACATAGTTCAAGTTGATGTCGAGAGAAGAGTTTACATGATCCCATGACTCACGGAAGGTGCTTGTCTGGTTGTCGAGGAAGGTGATGAGTCGGTGCCTGAGGTTGCGATGGCGCCATCGTGACTGCCACATTGGGTATAAGTCTTTTCTCCGGTCGTAATCGTGATGGTTTTCTTCAGCGTTGCCTGTCTAGTCAGCAGTATGCTGACGATGTTGAAAATGTCATGATGCAGACTAAGTCTGTTCCATCTTCATTTTCACAAGGTTGACCTGTCATGAAACGGCAAACATCTTGAGGGACGCACGACGCACAGTCAGGGGCCAGCCCCAAGCAGCGACCGTGACACTACCTGAGGGGAGAAGCATCTTCCAGTCCGTTCCTATCCTTACTGCAAGACCTTTTCATCCCTGCTACGTTTCAAGGCTAAAATCTCTATGACGTGCTGCCCGATTTGTGACATATCCAGGTGCCATCATCGATGTGCTAAAAGGCTCGTACAAACACCGTAACCAAGCCCCCGACTATCCTACTCTACTCCGAGGCTCAACCAACGCAGACAATCTCGTCTGTTTTGTGTATCACGAAAACCGATTACAATGGTATCAGTCCATCCTTCCACCCTCGCAGGTGATGCTATTGAGACTACCAAATTGTTCATCCACAACCCAGCAGCCGCCAGTTGTTGTATTTGAGACCATGGAACCGACTACATTCAGTGCTGACTATATCGCTGATTGAATATAGAACGACCGTAATAATGACCGTTCGAAATGGCATCATCAACAACCATGGTCTTTCATTTCCCAGCAAACGCAATCCACTAATAGCTCGATACGCCTCGCGCAGAAACACTTCCACACGATGCAACATACCCAAGAACCCTTTCATTGATACACCAAAAACGAATCTCGGCCTTTCACGAACTGGACAGCCAACCCACGGGTCTGGTATACCCACACGGATTAGATTCAAACCAAACGATCGGCCACCGTATGCAAAACACGAGCCCCAACCTTCGAAGGTGATTGCGTGCTTTTCTGTCTAGAGTTTGATACAATATTACACTTGCTCGCGTCGAGCGTACGATGACCGGGTGATTGTCAAGGCACAGTGACTCTAGGTCAATCCTTGGTACTAACGCAAGCCTGAGAATGCGGATTCGTCACATGTCGGGATGCGGTTCAGTCTTACAATATAGTTTGAGGTCCAAGATAAGCATCATCTGTGATATGGCGAAGCCAAATGATTCGGTACGTATACACAGAGGACGAGAAAGTGAGATGTCGCGCTGTGTCTGGAACAGTGGTGACTTCGGTCATTCGAGATTACCACGACTGTTAGAGATAAGTCTACAGATCACCACCTATCTCAGCTCGAAGAATATATTCCAAGGATGAGTAGATTCATTCGGCAAGGGTAATATCGATCCTACAAACTACCATTATCTATAGCACGCACACCTTCAGAATTCACATACAAGAAGATTAAGATTACCATTCTTATGTCTAGAACACACTCATATCTCGATATACCTCATATCTTCTACTTTGACGGTCATTCATTATCATATAATATTGATAATTATACTTATGTTATTACAATAATCCATCATGGTCAATCACGAACTATCCCTATTTTGGAATGCCTCTACTGCGGCCTAATGCAAAGCGTGCGACCAAGAGGGGTCATTTTGGTTAAGTTTTATACTGATCTCAGCAATCTCGTCGACGTCGATGCTTCTGTCAACCTGCCAAATCAGTCTGTATTCAGTCTTTCCAAGTGAATGATGGCGTTGGTCAGCAACGTAAATGAATCGTCTGTCGACGAGCTATCCTCTCTATGGCAAGCTGCCTGTGAGGAGTACGCAAACGAAACAGGGATTGCGATCATCGACAGGGAATACCCAAAGTTGACTGGCTTTGAAGAATTATCACATCAGCTCGACCTAGAAGAAACTAAGTTTGAGAACTTCAGAATGAAGAAGCGGCCCCTTCTTCGCGCAATGCAAAGCATACTGGCGCCGTTCGAGACCTGGGGCGATCTGATTGGAACGGTGGCATCTGCTACATTTCCTCCAGCGTCTTCAATCATGGGCGCGATGTTATTATTAATTCGTGGCGCGCGAAAAGTTAGCGATTCATTCGATATGATCACTGATCTGTTTCAGAAACTGAGCAACTTTGCGGCTCGGTTGGATATGTACAAGGACGTCCCTCTTAGCAAAGGAATGAAGGCGATCATCGTCAAAGTCTTGATTAACTTTCTTCGCGTCTGTGCAGTATCCCAAAGGCTGCTGAAAACTGGTTCATTCAAAGCCCGTCTTTCTAAATGGGGTAAAAATCTCCTCATGGAGGATACTTCTGTCAGCTCCCTTTTCAATGAATTACAGGAATTGACGGATCAGGAAAAAATGATGATTGGTGCCCAGAATCTCAATCTGACACACCAAACACTGAAGAATACTGCCGATCTACTCGAAAAAAGCAATATTAAAAGTGATCAAGACCGGCTCGATCGAGTGAAACTTAAATTGCAGCCAGTCTCAGCGTCCAACCAGGTCCGCTCCGCAATCATGAGCAGCCGACTGCCAGATTCGGGGATGTGGATTGAGCAAAGAGTCAAGTCTTGGTGGGAGAGTTCTCAACCCCTACTATGGCTTCACGGCGGACCCGCGGTGGGAAAGTCGTACCTGGCAGCCAAGATCATAGACGTTCTTACAGAGATCGAGATTCCATCTATGTCTGCTGTTGCATCATTTTTCTTTAAAAATAATGATGTGGATTTGCGTTTCGTAAATAAAGCTCTACGGACCCTCGCTTGGCAGGTCGCTGCGCAGCTACCAAAGTTCGCCGAGCACGCAGAGGACTTTTGTCTGAAGGCGGATCCGGCTGATACATACTCGATATGGAAAAATCTTTTCCTGGAGTTCCTGACCGGGAATGGCTCAGATGTCTCCCTGTTCTTCGTCATCGACGGCATCGATGAGGCAGATCCAGACGAGCAGGAATTGCTCTTTAGTCTTCTGGAGAAGACTTACTCTTCAGAAGAACAGGCCCAAGATTCTCCTCATCTGCGATTTGTTCTTTTGAGCCGTGACGCGGTGCGAAGTGGTCTTCAAGAACATTCACTCGACTGGGTACCTGAGATTGAAATAAGCAACCGCGAGAACGGAGAAGATCTTCATAAATATGTCTCTCAGAAACTGCAAAAGTCAAAGCTTTTCAATAACTCACCTGACCTTTTAAAAGATGTTGTCAATGATATAAGCGAGTCCGCTGAGGGTTTGTGGGAATGGGCTACCCTTGTAATTCGATCTGTGTCGAAGTGCAGCACCAGAGGACAGGTGCAGCGAGTAGTCAAGACAATGCCTCGGGGAATCAACGCAATGCTCAACCAGGAGCTCAAGCGGCTAGCTCGGGAACTCTCAACAGACATGCCGCCTGACGAGGGGGGTGTTGAAGAATCAGAAAAAATCAAACAGTTGAAACTGATAATCTCCTTTGTCACCGTCGCCAAAAGGCCCCTATCAGTACAACAGCTTGATCAAATTCTAGAGATGATACTCGAGGACGAAGTGCTGAATCTGGAACAGGAAATCGGTGTGACGTACTCATCTTTGTTTGCTATGCGTGATTCCGGGGGCAATGAGGATTATTCGACACATGATATAATTGTAACGCTCCGCCACAGCTCGTTCTATGAGTTTTTTAGGCTACCCAACAATGTGGAAACCGAAGCTATCCGCGTAGACTGCGAGAATGCAGAGGTGGAATTCGTGTCAGTTCTACTACGCGCTATGCTGAATACTCACACTCCCATTTCCAATCAATGGACAGACCCAGTGGCGGAGTACGCAGATGACTTCTTACCACATCATCTGACCTCTGCGAAGCCCGAAAAAGCGGGTGTTCTTCACTGTGAAATTTCGACTTCGATTTTCGATCTCTTTTCTGAAGACATAAAAAATCAACGCTTCGTTACTAAACAATACGTGTTCGCTAGTTCCTACAGCCTAAAGGCATCGTCCCGGCTTACTCAACTGGCATATTATTATTTCAGTGCAGGATATTACGATACCGCAAACGAGAGGGCGCGGCATGTGCTTAAGTGGTTGCTCCCAGTGGATAGAGAAAGATTCGAAGAAAGTGCTCGCTCCATGCACCCACCAGACCGCATTTGCCCCTTTACTCTACTCTTCTCATCTTTAGTAATCTCACTTTCTCGCCATTGGCTTCAGCCGAGCGATATTGATCCGACTGATGGGGGCGCTTATTCGATCCCCCTAATTCTCAATGTTTTCGGAGAAATGGTGGGCAGTTTGGAAGTACCCGCGGCAATTTTGGAAATGCCCGCGGCCATTTTTGGACAGTCTGGAGACATCAAATCTAGACCAATATCGCACGTTGGTCATTCGTTATCAGCTTCTCGTATATTGCTTGTCGCCAAATCGCAAAAATTGGAGATGACTGTGACTTGGTATGCTCGCTTGGCACAAGCGCTGTTCTTTCATGAATATCACAAAAGAAGCCTCCGTTATTTTCGAAAAGCTCTTAGCATGAATCAGAAAGACCTTGCGCTGAACCCGGCGTCTGTATCTGTCATTCACAGAGACATGGCGACTGCACTCATTCAAACTGGGAGATATGAAGAGGGGATAGACCACAGAAGACTTGCCTTTAACCTAGGTGGGAAACTTACCGCGGACGATTTCCCAAGCCCTAATGATTACATTCGGCATTTGTTGGAAGTAGCTCAGTTGGAGCATTTGGCAAAGTGTCCAGAACAGGCATTGGCCTTGGCGAACGCCGCTTGGCAGGTATACCTGGAAACTGAGCAAGGAGACCCTGACTACTCCTTGTGTATGGACTTTTTGTCGATATTCCTGGAGCTGAAACAGTTTCATCATCTCCGGTCGGTTTTTGAACTATTCTTGCGATTTTCCCAACAAGAACTCTCAGACCCGGACCGATATCATGAAGCCGATTCTCTGCTCGCCGAGACTATACTTAGACGACACAATTGGCGGTTACGAAAGCTTTACAATGCTGTTCATTTTGGTTTATCGTCAGACGACACGGATTGTCTTGAGCTAATGGCTCSGGKAGTCGACAGCCTACCGCAACGTCATTTTGGGTACTCTCTATTCAAGTGGAACCTGTTCATCGGTACTGCTTTGCTAGAAAAAGGACAGACCACCACAGGAATACGAATGTTGTGCAAAGCAGTGTCGTTACCCAAATTTCATCTCGTCCTCTGGTATAGCGACTATGCTCGGCAACAAGCCCTTAGCAATTTAGCTGCAATTTGCCTCTACCATCCTGAAATCTGTTTGACTGTTGAGAGTCCATTAGAATTGGGTGCGGACGCCAGATTCAGCGATATTTGCCTGGTTCTCTCATCCTGGCTGCGGGAAAAGGGAGACCACGAAAATGCTCAAAAGGCTCTGCGCGGTCGCGTGAAAAATTGTCTTGAGTTGCTATCGGACGGTGACTCTACAAATGATGGCGATGCCTGGCTAGAGCTTTTCAAGACGCTCTTGATAGATCTCGACAGTGATGAAGATCTGGGCGGCGCCTTGTATGTGGTCAAGACCTGGCGGCGAACAATAAGCAGCTACGGATTTTTCGAGGCTTACAACGAGTATGAAGACGTTGAAGAATCAGACGAGATTGAACTCGGGAATGACACGGAGGACGGCCTTGCGGAGGAAGAAATAGCTGCCCTGCCGAAAAGAATGGAAGACGATGTCGCAGATGACGTTATTTGGTTCGTTGAAACATCCAGATCACTTCGAGGCTCTGATGAATCGTACACTGCGTGCCCAAGCTGTGGTCTCCAAGTCACATCGGTGTCGGACTGGTATTTCTGTCGATCCTGCCCTCATACAGTCTTGTGTCCCTCCTGTTACGCCGATATCAAAAGTGACCGCGTGCAGAATCATCTTCTTTCCCAGCATGTACCACAGACTTGCAATTCTCAACATAATTTCTACTACACTGGCAAACCGCTTCGACTTTCTGAATGCGAGGAGCTGGGCAAGGTCCGCTTCACAAACTCTGATTCGGGAGAAGTGAAGACACTGTGGATTGAAGAATGGAAAGATCAATTAGCAGAGAAATGGCGAACAAAAGACTTTGAGTTTGAAGGTGGATTGTCGGCTTGGTGTATGAATTTGTTGCCAGAGCTGCAAAAGGAGAGATGGGCCTGTCTGTTCAAGGAATAATTGGCATCCATTAGAACAAATGACCGTTGTCAGTAGAGCACGTAGAACCAGTATATCCCAACTCGTTCACGTATACTATAGGTTCAAAAGACTTACCGTAATGCTGAATGGTAATTAATGGGATCGGTACAAAGTCAGACACTTCATACCTCCAATCTTTAGGGCTATTGTGAGTACCTGATCATCTACAAGATTTATCTTCTTACCTAAGTAATAAGGTATTAAAGAGACTGCACTACAATGTGAATACACGATTCGGAGTTTATCCATGTGAATTTTTTCAAAGGATTTATATTAGTACTATGTACATGATTAGAGAAAGACATGCAACTGTAAACCAAAAACCAAAACGCCTAGCAATGCAGCAGCTATTTTATTTCGTGAAAATCATCATATAGATCAGAAAAAAAGTCCGTCTATTCGTAAAGATCCATGTCACCACTGTTCTCCTCAATTTCGGCCAATGCATCATCCGAGTCAACCATATCCGCGTCGTCGACGTCGCTGTCAGTATGATTTGGTAGGACGTCTATACGACCATCCTTCATGACCACTTGAGCGATTTCGCCGTCTTTGATACTGCCGCGTAAGATCAATACAGCGAGACGGTTGAGGACCTCGCGTTCAATCAGGCGAGACAAGGGACGA
The DNA here is from genome assembly GCF_001896365.1 of Talaromyces amestolkiae. NCBI lineage: Eukaryota > Fungi > Ascomycota > Eurotiomycetes > Eurotiales > Trichocomaceae > Talaromyces > Talaromyces amestolkiae. The sequence continues at coordinate 1,187,845 of NW_024468042.1, read as the reverse complement.
GCGCCGTAGGCAGGTGAGTATCCAGCATCGCCGAGGTAGTCCTTGACTTCTTCGGTGCATTCGATCTTGATGTCTTTGCCGTTGAGTTCAAGACGACGCTGGATTTCATTAAGGCGAATGTCAACGATGGAGCGAATCTCGCGTTTGGTGAGGCGGTTAAAGATGACGACGCTAGAGATACGGTTGAGGAATTCGGGCAGGAAATAGTCGCGAAGAGCGCCCATAACAAGCTCGCGAGTGGATGGTTCGATTCGGCCATCTTTGGCTGCTGGGCGGGCTAGGAACTCTGCACCGAGGTTCGAGGTCATGACGACGATACAATTCTTGGCGTCAACAATGCGACCTTGCCCGTCTGTGATACGTCCGTCATCCATGAGCTGAAGCAAGACTGTCAAGACTTCCTTTGCGGCTTTCTCGACTTCGTCGAACAAAAGAATCGAGAATGGTCGACGGCGAAGGTTCTCAGTAAGCTGACCACCAGCATCGTGACCTACGTAGCCGGGAGGAGCACCAATCATTCGGCTGAGAGAATGACGCTCCTGGTATTCTGACATATCGAACCGGATCATAGCCTTAGGATCATCGAAAAGAAATTCGGCCAGCGCCTTGGTCAGCAGTGTCTTACCAGTACCAGAGGGACCGCAGAAGAGGAAGCTAGGAGGCTGGTTGGGGTTGGCAAGACCAGAACGCTGCAGACGAATTGCGTTGGAGACTGATTGAACAGCTTCTTTCTGACCAACAACGATTTTGGCCAAATGCTTCTCCATTTGCAGCAACTTGTCCTTCTCGGTGGTCTTGAGTCGGGTGACGGGAATACCAGTCCAGCGGGCGACGATTTCGTTGATTTGGTCTGGACCAACGGCATCAGGCATGAGCGCTGTTTCTCCCTCATTTCCAGTTCGAGCAAAAAGCTCGGCATCAGCTTTGGCTCGTTCAGCTTCGAGTCGCGAAATCAGAGCCTGAGTTTCTGGTATAGCGTAGTATTCGAGATCGGCAGCTGTGGCAGTATCTCCAGAGCGCATAGACTCGTCTCGCTTGACTTTCAAAGAGTCGAGCTTCATCTTTGCGTCTTGGATCTCCTTGCTTCGCCTCTTCTCTTGTTCGTACTTTTCACGTAGAGGCCGTAGTTCCTCAGCGACATTGGCAGCTTCCTGTTTGGCAAGTTCAAGACGAGCCTTTGAGGCAGCATCTTGTTCGCGCTCTAGGGCATGAATTTCGATCTGGAGCTGACGCAGTCGTCGCTCTAAGTTGTCGAGGGCCTCGGGTTCTGATTCACGGGTGACACGAACCGCAGCTGCAGCTTCGTCGATCAAGTCAACGGCAGAATCCGGGAGTCGACGGGCTGTGAGGTATCGAGCTGCAAGTGTTGCCGCTGATACAATAGCTCCGTCGAGAATATTAACGCCATGGTGGACTTCGTATCGTTCCTTGAGACCACGGAGGATTGAAATGGTCTCTGGGACGGATGGTTCCTTGACCAAGACTTGCTGGAATCGTCGTTCGAAAGCCTGGTCCTTTTCAATGTACTTGCGGTATTCTCCAAGGGTGGTGGCACCAATACAGTGGAGTTGGCCACGAGCCAACATGGGTTTGAGCAAGTTGGCTGCGTCCATGCCACCTTCACCGCTTGATCCGGCACCCATCAAAAGATGGATTTCGTCAACAAAAAGAACAATGGTTTCACGAGCCTCTTCGATTTCCTTAAGCACACCCTTCATTCGCTCTTCAAATTCACCGCGGTACTTGCTGCCAGCGACCAAAGAACCGACATCCAGAGACAAAAGCTTGCAGTGGGCGAGATTTGCAGGGACATCGGCGTTAACGATTCGGCGAGCAAGTCCTTCGACAACAGTAGTCTTACCAACACCAGGCTCACCGATGAGAACAGGGTTGTTCTTGGTGCGCCGAGTGAGAATGCGGATGACTCGTCGGATTTCTTCCTCTCGTCCAATCACGGGATCGATCTTTCCTTCCCGAGCTAGTGCTGTCATATCGATTGTGAACTTCTTCAGGTTTTCGTGCTCCTCCTCAGCATCAGCGGTCTTCGAGTCGACCCGCTTGGTTCCACGAATCTGTGAGACAGCATTGTCGATGAGCTTGACATTGGGGATGTTGGCGTCAGCGAGAGCTTTCTGAACTTGACCATCTTGGGCGACGGAAACGATCAGATGGTCAATAGCGACGAAACTATCTTTTTGAGTTTTGGACAGATCGGTGGCTGATCGGATGACTTTGGCGAGGGCGGGAGAAACAGCGACTCGTTCTGGGGGAGGATCTTGGCTTGGTTGACGAACAAGAAGCTTCATCAAAGACCTTTCTAACAGCTGAGGATCTCCATGTGCGCGTTCAACTACCTGCTTGAAGAGGGGTACTGTGCTTGAATCTCCGGCAACCCCAGCAGGTTGTCCCTCATCATCCACGCCACCAGCTGGAGGATTCAAAAGGGACACGGCAAGATGTAGCGGGAGGATCTGGGTATGTGCATATTGTTCGGCGAGAGTATTTGCGTCGAGAAGGGCCTTGTTCGCCCGGTCTGTGAATTGTGTGTTACTCATGGTGTATGTGTAGTGTGTTTGTGTATGATGCGCCTAAACCAATCGAGGCGAGAATGAGGTTGTTTGTGCACCTCTGCACTTGATATCAGAGTATCGATGGATAGTATATGTCTGAGAGTAGTCAAGGAAAAGAAAATGCAACAAGCAGAAGTTGGAAACGAAGTTATTATAGACGGACGCTGGTGAAGCAATCATGCCATAATGCGCTGGCGGCTTGTGGAGACGGCCTGTGCCCGTTGCTGCCCGTTTGTTCGCCCAGCTTCCACCGCCTTCTCGAATCATCTACGTCACATCACGTGGTCTTCCCCGCGGATGACTTCATTAAGCTGTCAGTCCCGCGCTAAGCTATATGCGGATGAATCTAGACTGTTTAAGGCATCAGGGCATAAAGGCATCTAGGGTTATTCCAGCTCCTTCCGGGTTGTTTCAACCTATACAGACATACATTACATTATTTTAACGTCTTACTCTCGTTGATCCTACCAATCTCCTTCGTTTGCTGCAATCCACCACCTCGCCATTTCCCCCGCTTGCATAAACTCCACCTCATCACCCCAGCTCTGCAGCCACCGGATCATTCTCTCAACCATGCCGATAACATGAGCCATACCAGACGTATCCGGGTGCATGATAATTGTAAAGATCGGGTTACTCTCATGTTCTCGTACCCACAAGAACCGATCCTTCCACATCTGCTCAATTGAGCGCACATCAACATATCCATGTGAGTTGTGGACGTGAGGCAGGAACTGCATTGGAGTCATATCTTCCATATAATAGTTGCACGGTATTTCGACAATCTCTCGACGGCTCGATGATGAGTCGATATCCGAAGCAGAATCCGGAATAGGATGCATCCAGCTTGAAGCAGGTTTGCGGTAGTCAATTGGCTGAAGGGGGGGTCGACGAGGAGCGAAAAAGGGCTGACAGTCGTGATCGGTCAAAGAGGAATCTGTTTACCCATGTGAGTTCAACCCACTCATTTCAAGTCAATCAAAGTGCAAAGTATACCATATTCGAATCCGTACTCCTCCAGGAGGTCCAGTGTGGTCTCTCGAACCTGGTACAGTGGAGCTCGATAGCCTACCGGCCTTTTACCAGTGAGCTTCGTCATAATGTCGATACACCTCTCGAGTACGTCACGCTCTTGCTGTACAGTAAGCGAGTAGGCACCCTCATGGGCGTATCCATGCAAACCAATCTCGCAGCCAGTATCCACGACTTGTCGAACTTCCTCTGGAAAGCTTTCTGCCGAGTGACCAGGAATGAACCAAGTTACCTTGTTGGCTATGCCCGTTCGCTTGAGCATTTCGACTAATCGCGGCACTCCAACTTGTGCTGCGAAGAAGCCGGCTGAATAATCCGCAAGCACATTTTCGGTAGAGTATCCTGTTCGGATCAGCTTGAGTTCTGGTATTTCTTATGTATACTCGGGCTGCATACCTGTGCCTAACCATCCAGACACAGCATCGAGATCTATTGTCACAGCCACACGGATCTTGTTTCCTGCTGATGAAGATAAGGACCGAGGGACCGTGCGAATGGTCAGCGCCTGGCTCGTTAGGTTCTGGCTGAGACTGATTGTCTCGTTTCCTCGCCATACAAGTCTGCCTTCATTTTCATTATCAACACCGAGGCATTCGCCTGACAATTGGCCAGCTTCGCGGTGCGAAGCTAAGAAAGTCGTTGCCCGCACCAAAGCTTTCAGTTGAAGACTGGTGTTCTGTGAAGGTTTGGGGTGTTTTCTATTTCACGAGGTCAGTAGCGGGTAAATATGTTGATGGATGTTGTAAGGCATACTCAGACTGTGTTCTGGCCTCAATTAACCCACCAGGAATGACGGCATTGATACGAGCTTTGCGGTTCAATTGAGTAATCTCCTTTTTCAGCCTTTGAATCAGGTCATAGGGAACTCCGTCATGAACGGCATGTCCCTCAGGCTCGCTACTACCCACGACCACAATAGCGAGGTTTTTGATTTCTCTTCCACTCTGAGCATCCTGAGAAGACTTTGCTGATCGAAGAAACTGCTTGACGGTCACAAAAATCCTGCGAGAGTCCTTGTGATACGTTTCCTCCCACGTATCTAATGGTAGATTCCAAATCGGGTGCTTGTGAGATTCCTCAGTAGAGCCAGCATTGAGAACAAGAATGTTTATCGGTCCGAACTTGTTCATGGCCTCTTGCATCGAACGATTCAACCCGCGCTCGGTGGTCTCGCCATAGAAAGAGTTGAGGTGGTCTGTATATTTGTGAGGTGGCAGCTCATAAGGCTTTGAATCATGCGAAGTGACATAACAGCCCAAATCTATACCATTTGAATTGTGTCAGTATGCCAGAAAACCATTTGGGCTGTCTGAGAAGATATTTCGAATTGTTCACACCAAGATAGTTCTCAACTGCAATCTACCAGCTCTAAGTATGAATGAAGAGTAAAAACGTACCTAGAAATTCCTGGATTATGTGGCTGCCCACTACCCCCGCAGCACCAGTAATGAAGGCATGAAGGCCCTCCAAATCCGAAGACGAAGAAGCCATTTCTACCAAATTTATTTAAATTAGCTGTCTTCTCCGATGTGAGTATGGCGAGGTTCTCTTGAAGAGACTATTTGTTGGAGGATAGGCCTGGTCTGCAGAAAACTGTAGGCGCAGCTTGATGTGGCTCCATCTTCGTGATCCACTTGATCGCCTGGGCATCAGGTGTCAATGCACCGAGTATGTAACTGTTTTACAAATGCAATGCATACCGTATCGTGTAACTTTACAGTTGGATTTCAGCAGCCACGTAACAGCGAAAATGGTTGAAACTGTAAAATTGATTGATACAAATTATTAGTGCTACCTCGACAGTGAGATCAACATAGATAATATCTGCGTCCCTTGATCTTTGCAATCCGGCCGTGGAACCTCCAAAAATAATGGCTCCGTGTTCGTCCGGCAACGAGCGACTACCACCTCTTGACTGCTTCTTTTCCTCCGTTGTTTTCGCATCCACCGACTGTGGAGAAGCTTCGGTCCTCGCCTTGACAGACATGCACCTGATTACCACTGGTGGTGGAGTGGACGACATGGTTCACAGTGGGTTCTATAGAACCTCGTATCTTTCAACGCATAGATACGGCCGCCCCGAATTTCCCACTGGCCGTGTGGTATCATGTCACTTTTATCATTATAACAACGAGGCAATTTACCGGAAGCGCCGACGTAAAGTTTGCATTGGCCAAACTGATTTTGACAAATCACCCACAACTGTGGACCATCAAACCGCTCGAAGATCACTTGGCCACTGGCTTTTCTCCCATCTTAATCTCGTGTCTGCAGACTGTACTGTCTTGACAGGATATAACAAAACACCTTGGAAGTGATACTAACAAACAGTCATACCAGCAGCACTCTGTAATTGCTCCCATCATGCTGGACTCAGGATGTCATTTTGTATCATGTTTTGGCCCGATTTCGATAGATACTAAATAGTCACTCTTGCCCGACCTGAGGAATACCACGAAGCGCATATGCTATTCTATCGTACGAGTCTTGCCATCGTTCTTTTCCCGACACTTCTTGGTCGCCGACATACCTATCGGGATTCGCCGAGGGTGTAACGTGGTGCATCAGAACCAACATTGGTACTTGAGCGGGTATTCACATCAGGAGAAGCCATTATTAAATTTGACTAGCTCTTTTGTCTGCTCATTTTATGAGTATATTGCGGTCGACTGGTGGTCAGGTCTTTCAACAAAAACCCGACTTTGCGTGATGATTCTTCATGAAGGAGCAGACTCATTGCTCAGTCGTCGAGACAATTGGCCGTCGCAATACCGCTCTCTGCTGGTCTGCCTGGTCATGATCATTCCTCCTTGACGGTTGATCGCTTTTTCCGTAACGATGCCTAGGGGCCAGGGCCCGATTGGAATGGTTCTAGCCATGATGCGCTGCGCTTCATGATGATGTATGCCGATGATTATTTTATTTTCTGAACAGGAATGCCGTGAATGTTTTTGAATTCAGACAAACTGTTATTTTTGCAGGGGAAGAGGGTACGACTGGAATTTGGCGAGGGGTTTCAGGAATAAATTGCATGATGCGTTGTATATGCGTAGCCCAATCTAGTTGGTGGAAATCCGATCGGATGCTTCGATTCATTGTTCCTCAGGCTATTAAGCCACATATTCTTGCATTTCCAAGGTTACGTCGAACCTATACAGCCAGCCCTGCAATGGCCGGCTTCCTCCATGAGTGCCTTTTTGGAACAGAATATTGGGAAATAATCGCAATTCGAGGTCGTCTATGCAGATGTTTAGACTAGTCTCTCTTCTGAGATATTATGATTTGCCACGCATTCTGCATACATGAATTCACATGCTTCCAGCCCCAAATTCAAGTTAGCTCTCAGGGGCATCATCCATGTTGTTGCCAAGCATAAGAGACATGACACATATGCTACCTTTCAATCTCATTCAAATCCCGAGATAAAGCAGACTAATGAGAATGGTACTTTGTTTAAATCCGACGTAGGTTACACCCGATACCTAACATAGACTCGCGAGAGGTGTTGCACCAAGCTCAGAAGTAATTGGGAATATGCTAGTCACTTACAGGTTCGGTCTTTTCATCAAGGAAAAAATGATCATATGAAGCTTCTCGTTCTTTTGCTGCGATGAAAGACCCATTTATGACAAGATCAAGTTGAAAGAAACACCGTCGAGTTCGTTTCTGAAAATGAGAAGCTAGCTGATCAGCCGGCTCTAGCCGAGCATTGACAGCTGCAGGGGCCATTGATAGCTTCTTGAATACGAACGGTTCATGAGCGGCTCACATCTCCTCCATCTCTCTGTCTGTTATGAAACTTCTTGGCGAATGATGGGGGCCAATTCCGGGTGTCATCTTTCCCACAATAGGTATATGATATACTTTGCAGATAGACTACATGTAACGCTGTAGATCCAAGATTATCCAATCAGGAGAAAAATGCTTTGTTTTATAGGTTGTAAATGGGGTCTCTGTGTCATCAAATCCAGACCCTGATGAATTTGAGCCGCAGATCATGTCTCGGATTTTGATCTCCACTGGGATACGAGATCCTCTAGAATAGGCATGTTTGTTCGCAAGTGTCAAGACGCAAGTCAAATTTGAGTTCCCCCAATAAACTTGAAACGTTGTTCTTTCCCAATTGCTATTCATCAAGTAAGGAGTTCGTCTATATAAGACGGAACGACTTCCAAATTTCAGATCCGATCTTCAACCTTCACTCAGCTACTCGGTCTCAAGATAATTGCCACAATGAAGGTCTCAATATACACCGGTCTTGCCATTGCGGCTTTCACGGGGTCAACCTTAGCCTACGACATCCCTGATAATGTACAAGCTTTTTATGACAAAGTGAAGAACGGAGGATCATGCACAGGCGATGATCTACTTAAAGGAGGTTTCTACGCCGAGGAAGGCGGATCTAAAAACTTCGGCTACTGCCAAAAGTACTTTACCGACAAGGGCCTTTATTTAAAGGGTCCAGGCACCAAGCTTGCCGACATGGACATTGACTGTGATGGCAACCAACACGGTCTTGACTCTCGCTGCGGATCATCCGATGATACACAGTCAGAGACTGCTTTCAAGGACCAGGTCTCCAAGTATGGCATCTCAGATCTAAGGGCGGATATCCACCCTTACGTTGTACTGGGGAATTATGGCAGCTACAGCCCGACGTTCGACCCCGAAGACTACGATATCAAACCCCTTAGTGTAGTGGCAGTTGTGTGCAACAACAAGCTGATCTATGGAATCTGGGGCGATACCAATGGTGACGATGGCCCGCCATTGGTCGGAGAGAGTTCTCTTGCTGTAGGCACGGCGTGTTTCGGGGACAGTATCAATGGGAATAACGGTCATGAAGGTACCGATGTATTGTACATCGCTTTTGCTGGAGATAGCGCTGTTCCTGGATCGTCAGCAGACTGGAAGGCGTCTTCGTACAAGGACTTTGAGGATAGCATCAAGGACCTGGGCGATCAACTGGTAGCTTCGTTGTAACCTGCCGTGCTATCGGTGTCAATGAAACAAAGCGAAAGTCGGTCCGTATACGTGGGTCTGGAGATACATTGATTTCGCAAGAATCGCTGGATTGAATAAAAAATGTAACGAAAAGTACGTTTTTCGAGGAATGAAAGTAGTTTATATTTGTAACGAGCCCTAAATGCAATAATTTTTAACCTAAAACAGCAATGGTGCCAAAGTAAAGCGGCGCTCGGCGACCGAATTCCCTCATGACCAATCCGGAAGGAGTAGGTGCGTCGGCTGGGCAAGGCCGTCTCCGAACTCCAACCTCACTCTTTCATCCCGCCAAACAGCGACACGACACACCTACACACACTGACAGCTGAATGCGATATTGCGGAGGCATCATTTTCACCCACAGAGGCGACTGTTTCGCTGTATGCAAGGGCGCACCACGATTACAGCATGACAATGTAAATGTCTTCGACTCCCGAAGCCAAACATATTGATTTGTCAGGGACCACTCCCACCATGTCGCTTCCACACAGCAGCAGGAAGCGCCCAAACAGTAGCGCGGAAGAGCAGTCATCGAGGGCATGCGATCAATGCAGAAGTCGCAAGGTTAAGTGCGATCGTCAGCAGCCCGAATGCTCTAACTGCCGCAAGGCCGGAGTGACATGCGACTTTTCTGATATGCTTAGGCGCGTTAACTATGCCAAGCGACTGTAAGTTATGACAACTCCCGTGCATAATCAAGGTCGACCAGCTGAGTATCCTTGTAGCCATGACGAGTTCTCGAGCGTTTCAGCTCGTATGGATAAGCTTGAAGCGACTGTGGCCAAGCTTCCAGAGCAGATCGCTCAGAGCTTGTCGTCGTCTTCCCCAGCATCAAATGCTTCGTCGTTGAGTGGACCCGCAGGCCCACGAAGCCTCTTGAATAAAGCACAAGCCATGATCTTGAATCCAAGGAATGCAGAAAACAAATACGAGGAGACTTCTGAGAAATGGCAGCCGCATTTCGAACGGATTCAGATCGCCCAAGGGGGCGAGCGAATCGTCGGTTACCCAGCAGCACTAACCCTCTTTGTCTCTATCAAGAGACACTTGGTTAGAGCATTGACATCAACTACGCGTGACCCTTCTCAAGATACGAATAGCAACCACTACCTGTCGAGACTGATGCGCACTAAACCCTTCCTACAGCCCGAATTCCAGAAACACTCGCAAGTATTCCCGTTCAATGGGATCTGTAATGACCCGTCCATCAAGTCCGATGGTCGGACTCTCAGCACACCACCACGCACCTTGTTAGTGCCAGCACTCGAGTATTTTCTCGAGCACGTCAACTCGTATATCCCTATCTTCGAAGAGGCCTACCTTCGCGAGATGGTGGACGAACACTATGCAGATATCAATAAGGACCAGAGCGCTTCGAGACCTTTGATACTAAATTGTATTATCCTCCTGAGCCTGAACAACTCGGCAAGAAGGAATGGAATTACCGATTCGCACATGGGTACAATGGGAGAAGACCTCATTCCGACTTTTAGAAGGAATTGCGACAGAGCGCTTGCCAACCTATTTGAGTTCACTCGCCCTGCACAAGGCAACGTTCAAGCACTTATGACACTGGTTAGCATTTCCCCATAGAGTCTCTTAGCAATAACTAATATTGGTCATAGGCATTGGTTGCACGCGAGTCCTACGGTTCTATGGCCTTTGAAAAAGTCTGTCAGGTAGCAAGTCAGCTCGTCCGGTCCACGGGGCTCAACTTGGCAAGAAGACCCCCACCGGCATCCTGGGAGAAAATGAACCAACCAGAAAAGCTTTTCTGGGCAATGTATATGCTCGACAAACAACGAGTCTTCTTCAATGGGCACCCTTGCGATCTTTATCTATTCGACTCCGACTTACAGCTTGCAAGCTGCCGTGACGACGCGACCTACTCGGAGCGACTGAATGCGGCGACGGTCCATCTGGCAGCTATCTGGGAAGAAATTTTCATCGCCTTGTATTCATGTCGTGGTTCCCGATCGAGCAATGCTCATCGTAGTCGTCAGGCTGAAATGCTTCGAAACTTGGTCAATGAATGGGGCTTGCAGCACCATACCGTCATCAATCAACTATCTTCACTAGAAGTGCCACCGGGCAGCGATCCACTGCAAATTGAACTGAAATATACCTATCACGCAACACAGATTCTGATCAATCGATGCGATTCGAGTGAGGAAAGTCAACAGCAAATTTTATTCCATGCACGCAGCGCTTTAAAAATTATCCACCTGCTCGCAAGCGCACAGCCGTTGACTGTGAGCCATCTCGTAGCATTGGAGCGTATTTTCCGCAATTATCCAGCAGTTGCTTTCACTGATCTTCTTGCTGTTTGCTTAACTAAAGGTTTAGTTGGTAGGGAAGAAGATTTACAACTACTCCGAACTGCTCGTAACGCTTATCAACTCATTCACGAGCCTAATATGTATTTCGGTCACGTCGAGAAGCCTTACACGGGATTCAATTGGTGCATCGGATTGCTTGATTTGGTAGAGAGTGCAGAACGTGGAAATAACCGGACACCGATGACGGGCTCTTCATTCCAGCAGCCAATAACACATATACAGCAGAATTTTGATACTTCGAAGAACTCTTTCCAGATGAATATGGCTCCTCAAGGAAATATGGTGTCGAGCCATCAAATCCCTCCAGCAAATTGTGTTCCTACTGGGTTGCCAAATGAAGCACCAGTAGTTCCTACAACCGGATCTCTCGAAACGGGTTTCTTTGACTTTGATTTCTACCAGGGATTGTTCCAGCAAGAATCATGGGATTTGTCTACGTCCCTTTAGCATGTTTGATGATTTGACGAATGTTTTGGAGGAATGTATTGATTTTAGTTTAATGCTAGCTTGTCTAGTTGGGTGGCATGCTGTACTCAGATATATCCTCGCAGCGTCGGCAAGAACATTTGAAGAAAGCATTAATTCTATGTCTATGTAAATTATCCACAATTACAAACAGTATTTGACCCTATCTCCTCGCTCACTGAGGTCACTTCTTCGACCATGCCCTGATCTGTGCTCCATACTTCCAAAATAGTACTGGAATCGGAATCATCGCAATACTTATGAAACCCAAAACACTTGTCGCCCAAGCCACACCTAGATGGTGATACATGGCGGGTCCGAACAGGGGAAATCCAGCTCCAAACAAACTTCGTACAAAGGTATTTGCGCCCAATGCACTATTCGCCATTGTCATGTAGCAGTCGATGATGTAGTTGAAGCATTGCAGGAAGACGATGTACAAGCCGGCACCGACGGGGATGCTGCCGATCACCATTCCGGACCAGTGTATTTTGGGGTTTGAGGTCCACTGCGGGGGGAAAGAATTAGTAAAGGGTTGCAAAGAAAATTGAACAAGCAATATGATATACGTACGGCAAAAATGAACAGCCCGATAGGAATCAAACAGGCACCAAAGATGGCAATCGGGAGTCTGTCTTCTGGGACAATGACTGGTTTCCCATCTGCATCGAATTTAAGGTGTTTAAATGAGCGTTGAATGGTGAAGACGACGATAGCGCAACCGATGAGAACACCAACCACTATGCCCAAGAATGGGAGAGAGCTGATTCCCAGGTTCCAATGTCGGTCTTCTTGGAATGCGATAGGATAGGATACGAAGAAGAGATACGACATCCCATAGACAAAACCTTGGTATAGCGTAATAAGTTGCAGAATGGGTTGGGTACCAAGAAGGACTGGACAAAATATTTGGTTAATCAGTACTCGCAACAGGAATTGAAGAAGTTTGAGACTGAGTAAACTTACCGAATCCTCGGATCAAGTATATTCTCACCACGTCTTGGAATGACGAGACCTGGCCGTCGTACTGTGATTTCGCCTTAGGGTTCCCTTCCTTGCGTGCCTTTGCCGCCTTTTGACGTAGAAGCAACGGGGTATACGTCTCCGGGAAAAAGAAGAGTATTATAATGGTGCAAACACCCCCCATAATACAACTCAGCCACTGATTCCACCTCCACCCGATGGTCTCCGTCATGAAATTACCCATAACAGGCGCCAGACTCGGTGACCAAAATAACGTGCCAATGGCACCGGTCGCTGCTATGGCACGCTGGTGAGGGTTCCAAATATCCACCAGGCCTCCCCCTATCAGAGCCAGGGGTACCGCGCCGAAGGCTCCCTGGAAGAATCGACCAACGAGTATGGTAGCTATATTTTTACCTACGGCGACAGGAATGCTGAAGACTGTAAATAGTGTTATACCAATGAGCAATGGCATTTTGCGTCCGTAGTGCTCGGACAATGGCCCGTATAAAGGCGGACCGACTGTGTACCCCTGTAACATAAACGCAATGAGTTTCGCCTTGACCGTGATGTCTGAAATTTCAATTGACTTACCACCAGGAACAAACTGACACCGAGTGTCACCACTGTCGTACCAACATGATAATCAGCACTGATCACTTCAGCACCGCTGCTAAAGATACTACTCGCAACAGTCGTGACGAAACATGAATAGACCCAAGCCGCTGTGACCCAGATCTTGTAATTGAAAGACCAGTTCTGGGGGTTCTTTGGGTCATCTGCTCCAGACCAAGTGATCAGATCTGAATCGACTTGGGGAGTGGGTGTAGGCACTTCCGGTTGAGGATCTTGTTTCTCGAGGTCATTGTTGACTTTGTTTGTGGAAGCGGATGGAGATATCTGAACTGATTCTGTCGTGGGCTCATGCAGAGTGCTCCGCGTACCCTCGTCAGATAAGGAAGCGGGCGGTGATATGTCCTTATTGCTCATCTGTGCTATACCTGCCTAACAGGCAGAGCTATAGTTCTCCTAGATACTTGATATAGAGGTCCTTCAGGCCTAGCTTCCAGACGTGACTACCGGCTTCGACGATTGAACAGTGCTTACATTTTACGTATAGAATTGAACGCGCTTTATTATTCTAGTCTATCAAGATGACAAACTTTTGTGTTATAATCAAAACAAAATAGGAAAAGTGTAAGGAACGCCGAATGCCGGTTCGGGTAATGGGCTGCGGCCCCTATCGTATCTATCAAGGGGTGTCGGCACCCGAGCACTCCACCCATAATAGACATCCCGTATGGCCTCAAGGATCTTTTCCAACGTCCCAAAGGAGGTGGCTTGATTAAGATGCTTATGATCCTCCTTTGTCTGGTATCGTTGTGACGGCGAATTCCTTTTTCGGCGCATTGTGAACACTCTTTCGCATTTCATTGTTCTTGCGGACCCTGTACATTGAAATCCTGTTGTTGTTCATGAATCAGCGCGCAGCTAGCCTGCAGTATGTCTCGAGTCGTGAATAATAGAATATGACATCGGCTTGGCCATGCCCGGCATCCGAAACCAACAAATACGATTTAATGGTGCATCGAAAAAAATAGGGCTGACGATTTTTCTCTCATTTATATCGGTGTGGAGCATCCGGAGTATCGGCGGGAGCTATAATTCTGTAGGGTTAGTTAGTGTATTCTGCCACCGCCAGATCTACCCTAATAAAATGCCCTCAGTGCTGTATTATTTTGTCTTGGCCATTGCCAATGTTAGAGAGACGAGTGTTCAATGCCAGTCAGTCAAGTCGCGATTACAAATGCTATTGTGATAAATTACATAACCTGAGGTTTCTCAAGTTTTTCTCCTAGCTACTATCAGCATCAATCCCAATCTTTGCCTATCTAAGTATATTAATTCCGTAGAATTCTCGAATCCACATATTGACTTCATGGTAAAGGCTGCTTCACATCCTCTTTGACCTCATCTTCGGCAACAACATCTTCCTCGCCAACATTTGTTGAAGTAATCGCCCAGACCGTAGGAATCACAATCAACAGCGAACCGATACAAAGACCCCAGTCCATAGCGAACTGAGTCATGGCCGTCTTCTTGAGAGCGTTGATTCTCCAGGCCATAGCACCCCCAGTAGACTGGAAGGTCTTATAAGCACCGACCAAGATAGCAGTTCTGGCAGGAGAGTTGGACTGGGCACCAATCAACCAGTAACAGAAGGACTGCCAAAGAGCATCGTATGCTCCGTAGCAGATATACAAGATCATGGGGCCGGCTGAAAGACTTCCATTCGTATAGTCGATATCTTGCTTCAGTCCTTGTGCTATACGATGAGTAGACCAAAGCTGGAACTTGTAGCCACCTCCCCAGATAACCATGCCAGTCACGAAGAGAGTAGCCCAACCGGCCGCAGCACGCCATCGACGAGTCAACCATGGCATATCAAGCAAGCAGCCCATGATCAGACCGCCAAGCATCTGGGCCATCCAGTACAGGGCACCATTCAAGGATCGAGTTCGAATGTTGAAGTTCATACCATTTACTTCATTTTGTTGGTATGAATAGAACACGTTGGCGGAGAAGAACAAGGGCAGCATGCAGATAACTCTCCAATCGGACATTGTGCGTAGGGCAAGTCGAGCTGTCTGTCGCCAGTTAGGCTTTTCAGTAGCGATGGTGCGTATCCCTTTCACTCGCACAGCTGATGGAGTACATATCAAAAGGCCCAACACCCAACCGACCAACATGATTACAAGCAGGGCTATGTACGTTGAGTCCGATACGGTGCCGGTCTTTGAGTGAAAGTTAAGACCAAAACTAGCGAGAGAACCCACGCCGCCGCCAAGATTGAAAATGATCCAGAACACAGCGATGGCACGTCCTTTTTGAGACTCGGGGACGTAGGTTGTCATAATTGCACCCTGAGACACCCATAAAAATGAGGCGCCAATACCCAATAGTGCACCGGACGCGATGACGAATGCTCCATTTTTGGTATCTGAAATTACAATCGATCAGTCATGTTTCACGTATTCGGTGTCGCTAGCTAAGTCAAACTTACGATTGAAACTCAACAAGCTCCCTGAATATAGGGCATAGGTCCATCCACCAAGCAAAAGGCAGACGCGAGGCCCGACCCGTTCGAAAATTGGTCCAACGATAAACAAAGCAGTTCCAGCCGTAGCAGACAAAAGGGCGACAGTAGCATTGGCTGCTACTGTTGGGTCGACCTGACCGGATCCTCCTAGGCCGGAGAGGGCATTGTACATCTACAAAAACCATGTTGGTCAGCATGTGAACCGATTATATCGAAGTTCAAAAAAAAGGAATGCCTTACGCCAGGGCAGCAGAAACAGATAAAGCTGATCAGAAGGATCTGAAACCAAGAATTGGTATACACACGTCGAACCATCGACGGAGATTTTTCGACAGTGACTGTCGACGACATATTGAACGATGTAATACTGTAGTCACTCAAAAAACTAGTTTCAAGTTGTGTGCGACGAATATGAAGTTTCGTCTACCCTGGCCCGGTCGATGCAGCGCATGTTATAGCTCCATCTTATCGCTAACCCCAGGTTCTTAACCGTGCAGAGCCACATGGAACATGCGGTCGGTCCACTCGGAGTACGGAGAGTTAGAGATAGGCCAATCGAGGCTATCTTTTCATGAATAAATTGAAAAGCACAGTCTGGTCACGAGATAAGAAAGGTTCGGCGGCGCAAAAAGCGAAGAAGAGTGGGAACCGCAAAAACGGGGCATCGGCGTAGTGTGGGGCGTGGAGATACTGTCCGGCGTAAATGAGAGTCTTCAGTGGCACAGACGATCTCAACTCTCCGGCTCGGTGTCAACCCCGCAAAAAAGGCCGGATAAGGGGCCGGCTATCACGGACTCGGCGTGTTCAAGTTTTTTCGAATCTCAACAAATTGAGAGAACTGATGACTTGACGTTTTGTGTTAATGTTCTACCGTCTGGCCCACTTCCATGGCTGAAGGTAACATCTCGCCGAAGTAACACATTGAAAAAATGTTGCAGGTTCATGATGAAGTCTTTGTGATATAACAGCCACCTCTACGACGCTAATCTGATTCGTGAGACCCCGAGATAAGAGAAACTCATAGCAGTCAATAGCTCAAGGCCAGGCTTCGCAAAGATGGCACAGGATGTCTTGGATCTTTCGGGCCTACAGACCGAGGCGATTAATGAGCACACCAGCAATATTGACAGGGTTTCGACCCTGCAAATGTGTACCATGATCAATGACGAAGACAAGACGGTTGCGGACAGCGTTACTGCGTGCTTGAAAGAAATCGCACTTGCAATAGACTTTTTAGTACCTCGTGTACGCGCTGGTGGACGAGTGATTTATGTCGGAGCAGGGACTAGCGGCAGGTAGGTTTTCTGATGCGAATGAAGAGAACGGGAATTGAAAGTTAACGGTGTACCATTGGTTTCTAGGTTAGGAGTCCTGGATAGTTCCGAAATTCTACCTACTTTCGCAGCCCCCCCAACACAATTTGTCGGCTTGATTGCCGGAGGGGATGCAGCAATTCGCAAGGCACAGGAAGGAGCAGAAGACAGCATCGCAGCAGCCAAAGATGATCTTGCGGCGATGAATCTGAATGGCGAGTCAGACAGTATTATTGGAATCGCAGCATCCGGCCGCACGCCTTATGTTCTTGGCGCACTCGAATATGCGAAGAGCTTGGGCTGCCTCACACTTGGAGTTGCATGCGTATCGCCGTCAGAAATGGGTCAATCAGGCAATGTTGATGTTATGATAGCGCCTTTACCCGGTCCGGAAGTAGTCACTGGGAGTACGAGATTGAAGGCGGGGACTGCCACAAAACTGGTCTTGAATATGCTTAGTACCGGTACTATGATCAAGGCTGGAAAAACATATGGGAATATGGTCAGAAATGCTCAACCAAGAAGCATATCGTGAAGGCAAATGCTAATATCTCTTTGCACTACAGATGGTCGATCTCATCGCATCAAACCAAAAACTAAAACAAAGGTCGCGAAACATCCTCCGAAAAGTTAGCAAACAATGTTCGTCCATGACCGATCAAGACTTAGATGATTTACTCGCGCGTTGCGATGGAAGAGTAAAAGTTGCACTAGTTGTAGCAGAGAAAGGGCTCTCGGTAGAAGAGAGCAGGGAGCAGCTTGAAGCGGCCCAGGGTGTTCTTGCCAAGGTTATCGCAACTGAGAATGAGGTTCAAGCCAAAAAGCATTTGGTAAATGGGTTTCATCATCGTCGATCGGTTCTGTGTATTGATGGTGGAGGTTCGAAATGTGCTGCCGTGATAGGAGATTCAAGTGGGAACATAGGGAAAGGCGTTGCTGGTCCTTGCAATTTGTGAGCTCTCACACTCTTCTTCTTGGTCGTGGGATATGTGCTAATAATAGTAGAACGGATGGCAATTTTGAAGCCTCGGTGAACGCAATTGTGACAGCTGCGTACGGAGCAATTAGAGACATCGAAAAAAAGTCGATCCATATCAACGGCATGAATAACACAGCATACTCAGACTTATCAGCCAATACAGAAATCGACGTGTCATTCGATTCAATTTGGATCGCAAGTGCCGGGATGGACCGTCCAGGAATGCGAGAACGAGTACAAGCAGCAGTGGTACAGAATCTGAATTTGAATAAGTCGATTCAAATGCGGATAACCAACGACGTTGACCTGCTAGCTGCAGCTATGGCACGACACCCAGAAATCTCCTCGAGCTTGGTTGTCATAGCCGGCACTGGTAGCATCGCCATTCGCTATGCTTATAATAACAATGATATAACACCAAGGCGCGTTGCACGTGCTGGTGGATGGGGCCATCTTCTTGGAGATGAAGGTGCTGGATATGCAATTGGACGACAAGCCATCAGGAAGGCATTGTTTTCAATGGACAATATTAAACTTACTCAGGGAAAGACTGGCCTCAGTTCCCTCGAAATGAAAATAGTCAACTTCTTTTCTGGTACTTCGTCTGGAAGAAAAGATGATCCTCTGGATGTTGATCTACTGAGCAAGGTCCTGATGGCCAGCGATGACAAATCCGCCAAGAGTCGAATAGCAGGCATCACACAAACAATCCTGGATTCAGCTGGATCCGGAGATGCCGAGGCAGTGGACATTATTGCTCAACAAGTATCAGACTTTGTCCAAAACACCCTCAGTCATCTACTCGACCCTCGGTCCCACGGATATGTAGACCCGTCACGATGTGGTCTCATTCTATCTGGCGGAGTTATGCTTCATAGCGTGTATCAAACCATTTTTCAACTCACCCTAGCCAAACGCAACATTCGCTTCAACTATACTGAAGCCGTTCCCAGTGCAGCAGTGGTCGGAGTTGAATACTTACTAGCATCGGATACTCTTCCACTTGTACAAAATGGGATATCTTGATAATAGATCTTGTCTCATAGCCAGCGAGTCCTACAAACCTAATATAGACATAGAAAATTCATGACAAATGGCCACTGAGAAAGGAGAGTTGCAATTATTTAGTACCTTGTATAGATATACTCCATCCAAAGGGTTCAACGGCTCTTCGTAACAATGAACCGGCCTAAGATGCCCATTCCGTATCATCTTCTTCATTCTGCTCAGCAGTTCCCTGTCTACGATGATTCTGAAGAAGAGTCTCAGGCAATTAACGGCGTTACATGGTTGCGAGAGTAGACTATCTTTTTTGAAGGCTCTAAGTAACATGTTAGTTACACAAATCATGATATAGGCTATACACAATTCAGAACTTTATATATAATTAGGCATCTATCCTTTTTCACAACATTTAAGTCATAGATCTTTGTTAATTTTGTATGCTACCTACAGAGGTAAGCCAAGCAAATTATATTTCAACGAAACGTACGTACATCAAGATCAACTGCATTGAGATGGAAGATCTCCTATTTCTTAAATTTTTTTTTTTAAAGAGCCCCAAACACAAATCCAACAGTATATCAAGATAAAAAGAAGTCTCTTGACATAAGCCGGAAAGAAATATCAAAGTGGGTACTGTTTGGGACGAGAGGGTATTCAATGCACAGCCCCAGCATCAAATCAGGTAGTAGCCATCATCAGAACCATTCTCTCCGCGCTTGATCAGGTAATAGCCATCATCAGAGCCATTCTCTCCGCGCTTGATCAGGTAATAGCCATCATCAGAGCYATTCTCTCCGCGCTTGATCAGGTAATAGCCATCATCAGAACCATCCTCTCCGCGCTTAATCAGGTAATAGCCATCATCAGAACCATCCTCTCCGCGCTTAATCAGGTAATAGCCATCATCCGTACCCGCGGTGCCATCTTCGGAGCGTTTGATAAGATAATAACCGTCGTTAGAACTATCCTCTCCACGCTTAATCAGGTAATAGCCATCGCCCGTACCCTCGGTGCCATCTTCGGAACGTCTGATGAGATAATAGCCGTCGTCAGAACCATCCTCTCCGCGCTTGATGAGATAGTATCCATCCCCTGCACCACTTTCTTCACGTCTGATGATGCTATTGGATTCAGGTGTAGTATAGTCCAGGGGAAGAGACAAGGCAAGGCTGGTAAGACCGAAAAAGATGATTGTAGAAACGAACTTCATTTTGAAACTAGCGACTTGTAACTTCGAGGAACAGGTATAGATATTTTGTTTTGGGAATGGATTTGTATCTCGATTGGTTTGCGAGTGCTCTATGATACTGGTGATAGAGGATTTTGGTGGGTATTTATATCCAAACTGTCTCATATCAATCCATCGAGAAATCTCTTCTTCAAATCCGGCTGGAAGGAACCTCCGGAAACGTAGCTTACCTGGTAGAAGAAGAGAACGTCTCGATATTCGCCACAATCCAGGGAAGAGATACTCGGGCTTTGGTTTAGATTGTGTCGTTACATTGTTCAATGATAAATGTTAAAGTATGATGCCTTTGGCTTATTTCAAGTTGGATGAGTGGTTTAATTCACTGAACAATGTAACGACAGAATCTTGTTTTCCTGTGATTTATCTTGTTTTTCTTTTTCAGTGTAAAGAGAATGAGATTGTTTCCTGTCAGAAATAGATACCAATTGTGGAGAGATTGAAAAAGCTTGTCTGTTGGTGAGCCTACCCCGTGTCCGTCCTAGCAAACGGAGTGCCAATCGTGTTGACAATGGAAAAGCTTGTTGAAGCGTATTTGTTTGTAGCTTGCTATGCATCTCGGCGGAATTGACAAATAATAACAGCTGGTTCTTTCCCTAGTTATCTTAAGATAAAGACATCATATCTCATTTAACCTATTGGAGTCTGCATAGCACAAATTAACCAACCAACCAACCAACCAACATCAAATAAGAAACTAGCAATTGCATCAATGGCTGATCGAGAAATTATAACCAGGTTACATTGTGATTCATAGTCGATTACTAATAATATTTGGCAAGGTTTCGTTCTAATAGCACAAGTATGATATTTTCTCTGCCGCAATGAATGGTTAGAGACGATTTTGAAAAAACAGGTACCTTTGCCTTCCCCAACCTGAAAGAGGATCTCGGTCATTAATGTCACAGATTCAAACAACAATGTTTAGAGACATATTCAAATCCTCCCTTCATTGTTTTGATGTCGAACTCATAGCTCCCATTTTTCGAATCCCATTTCCCATCATGTCACACAACGAGACGGTCCCTGAAGAACTCAATCTCCTAGGGAGAAGCCTACTGGAGACAATTGAAATAAAATGGCACCGGAACTGGAACAAAAAGAGAGAAGCAATGTTTCATGTCGCAATTTTAATCCTTGTGTTCTTACTATTTGGGCTGGGAAGTCTCCTCATTGTGGATAGAGAGCACACAAACAGCGGTCATGAACACGTCTACCACTGCGGCAATTCACCGACCGAGGCCAACTCAAATGGTTGTTCATTTGACGTCATGTCCTTTACGTGGCTCCCTGCAAAATGCTTCGATGAGCCGTTGATTGAAGATTTTCTGGGCCAGCGCAATTGGACATGGTATTTGGATGGCCACGGCCAGCAAAAAGCAAACGAAGCAGATGTTCGGAATGGCATTCACAATGAGGTTTATGTCTCCTGGGAATACCATTTAATGCACTGCACATATATGTGGCGGAAAATGCATTGGGCTGTATTACAGGGTCTCGACTCTTTGGATGGATATATTGGGAACCCAGCGCACACAGAACACTGCGGCGAGATGCTACTTGGGGGATTCGAGACTGCCTCCCCACAAGTGACCAATACTATGATCTATACTAAATTCCCTGCGTGCGGAAAAGATGGCCTCCACTCTGGCTGGTATCGGATTGTGGATGGGAAGAGATCTTTCAGTATGCCCGCGGGCAAACACCACCATGATATGCCTTAACAAGACGATTCGGCTTCCTGTTTTATAATTTACATTTCTATACTTTTCTTCACATTACCTCCCTAGGTAGAATTTTTTAGCGTAAATAAAGAGGCGGCCGTTGTATCTCCCATGTTTTGACAGTATCTCTTTCCAGCCAAAGTTCCATCATAGCTCTACATGAGAGTACGGAATCTTTATACTAGATGCACCAATTAATTCTCAAGCCGCTTATCTCTATGTGCATACAGAAAATATACCTGCATGCTACAACTGTTCCTGCGAAGGTAGGCTGGATGACGTCCCACTAATCATTATATTAGCTATGGTTACATCCTAGATTACTGTTTATGAGACACGTTTAAATTAAAAGAAGAAAAATTTCCTGGAGCTTATCATTCAGCTAGTTGAAACTAGTTTTGAGTTTTTGAATAGTCTTTGAAAGCATAGTGAATTCGGGTTTGGATTTTTGTTCATACCATGCGATCTGGTACTCCACCATATAAGAGATAAAAGTCCCCAACCCTAAGAAATTAATCATCGTCTGACGGATTACCACTCTACTTTTCCCGGACCAACGATGCGAGATCTGCCATTCATTGAGCCAAAAGGTTCCTATGAACCGCTTCCTGAACATGAAGAAGATAAACATGTCCGAAAGGGTTTCTCTTCCGGCCTCTGTTCACATTTACTTTCGTTTCTCGCAGGATGCCTTCTTATAGCGCTTGGGGGCATTTTATATCATAAATCAGTGGACACAAACGACCAGAACTTGTCTCCTATTCCTTCTAGTATGGTTGCAAAATTTACATCGATCTCTAAGTTTCAACCTAGAGCTAACAAATTCAAGTGCCCTTCGAGACAGTTGTATTTGCCAGCCATCCCGGCTTCTCGACTGCTTCCACCACAGCATGGGAGTCCCTGACCAAAGGTACATCCATAGTAATCGATTACGTGATGCTTGTTCTCTAACATTGAATCAGATTTTTCTGGGTTCATACACGTGGACGATCCCGGAGCATATAACCTACAGCCAGGACTCCTCAATGAGGAAGGAAAGGAAGTTTACGGAGTATCCATGTATCATTCTCTGCATTGTCTCGTCTGTATGCCCGTAATTTCACGCAATTGACACTTTTTACTAACCTGATACGGCATGTAGACAATGATCCACAATGATTATTGGAGACTTTCACTGTCAACCCCATTGTCAGGTCTAGAACATCCAGATGATGCTACTACCGCTCATATCGGACATTGCTTTGATTATGTTCGCCAGAGCATACAATGTTCGGCCGACATGACCATCTCATGGGCAAACCTCACTGAGCCAGAGCGGCCTCATATTGATGGATGGGACATCCCGCACAGGCAATGTCGAGATTGGGTAAGCATAGTCCTGCCGAAAATAAGAGGAAATGGAACTGACTTCTCATGAGAAATCTGTTCTCCCAGATCTGATATCGATGGACGCCATGCTGACAGGAAATAAACATCATAGTCATGCCGGCATGTAATAATAAACTCTAGCCATAGATTATAGCAACTTAGATACGGAGACCCGGAGGGACTTTGTTTCATTATTTATCATTAATCCTTCGATTGTGAGATATATCCGGGACAGAGAAAGATCTAGTTATTCCTAACCAGAATGAATATTAGAAATTATGAACATTACTCCAAGTCATTTAGGGTCATTGACCATGGCGAAATTCGCCATGTCATTTGCATCGGTGTCTGCAATTTGTGGCCCATTCCATCAAAGCCTCATCACCAAAGGACGTACTGCTCGGACCTCCTCAATGGGATTCATACAGGAATCTGCCGGTAGACTTGATACCACATCAAAGCTGCACAGATCCTTCGGCAGAACGCGGTTCGTTTTTGTAGATATGGACTCGATATACCTAGTCCAAGAGCTTTGAGTATTATTGTCGAAATTTTTCCGGGTCAACGCACGCACCTCTAGGATTCAGTGGAAAAAATAGACAATCAGGGAAGGGTAACATCATAAACAATACCCAACCTGTTGGAGTGTGCATAGCACCAACACCAAAATTTGAAATAAGCCACCAACCAACCCATACCCAAAAAAATATGATCTAAAATTCATACAAATCCGCCAAACCCAGTTGAGTGTAGGCGACTTTAGTGTAATTATAATAACACTATTAAATTTAATTAAATATAGATTAAATCAAGGTTCGAGGAGTTTATCTTGGTGACTTACACTTTCTAGGTTAAGGATGGCGCTAATTCCAAAAAAACGAGGCGCCTGTTGTTATCGTTGCTACCTAAGGTTGGTGTGGTGCATTTGATGCGAAATCCTTACATACCATTGCATCCTTTATTCCTAGAAATTCAGGATTTCCACTATTGGTCCACTTCCCTAGCTTGAATGATAAGGCCTGTGTCATGAAGCCGGTGATGTGACTGCGGTAGTAGTTCGCAAATCCCAGAAAACTCTTGACCATCTCTCTTGCCCCGAGAAGTGGGCCATGCTCTTGGTTTCACGCTGGCAAACTGTACTGTTCTCGACGTGACTGTTTTTAAAGACCACAGTATTCTATTTTTATTTTATTCGTCAAGTTTTCTTTCTTCGCCCATTGTTTCATCTCGCATAATGCCTTCAGAAAGCCAGCCCGTTTTGCAGAGGCCCGAGGAAGAGGAAGGTTTTCTGGAATGCGAGTCCAAAGATATTTCTTTAGCAGCGATTTCAACCTTTAGATCGAGCCATCAGAGACATCAGCAACTCATCATCGCGCAAGGGATCATATTAGCTGTACTGCTGGTGGTAATTGCAGGAATATTGTGGAAAGACCAAGCAGTGGAAGCGGGTTGTCCATATAACAGTACAGATGGGCAGCTTCCAGATCATGTTTACTGTAAGTCTTCATTTCCTCTTCATTTCCAATAATTACTAGTTCATTACCCTCATCTGTGTCTTTAAGCGCCCGCCGAAAAGGCCATTCGATATAAGAATATCGCCTTCGCCCCTAGCCTCGGCCATGATTTGACCAAATACCAGGGACCTCCAACGCCAGAGAACGCAAAAGCCTGGGAGGACCTGTACATCTGTACGTTTATCTTGCGGCTTGAACCCAACAAGTATTCATATTAACCAAGACAGTCGGCACCAGTAGAATTCCCATGAGCGAGGCGGCCAAGCTCATAAATAAAACAGAGCCTATCCCTAACTATCCAGGAGAATACGTGATACAACTCGATGTATTCCACCAGCTTCACTGTTTGGTTAGTATTTTTTTTTCTTGCAGCCGATTAAGATCAGTCCACTAATAATGAATCAAATTAGAACATGGTTCGACTCAAGCTTTGGGGATCAGAAGAGTACCTCGAGCAACACAATATAGACATGGGCCATCTTGACCACTGTATTGATTCTATGCGCCAAAGCTTCATGTGCTCGGCGGATATTTCAGCAATCAATTATCAGTGGGATGAGGCTGAGCAATATTCTAAAGGCCAGTTAACCACAATGCATACCTGTCGCGACTTTGATGCTATCAAGGGATGGGCGCTAGAACATACGCTGGAAACTTGGGACTCACGTACTCATGTCCCTGACCCATTGAAGGGCGGTATATAATCATTTTGTTAATTTATATATATATATTTGTAGCTCATTTCTCTCTCAGTTGTTTCGATAGGTAGAATGGTTCACCAAGATAAATGCTACAGGATAAGGCATAAAGAACAGAAGCAAAGGAAAGAAACAACTAATGCAAATGTAACAACCCAAGCAGTCTGGTCTGACAACTTAGTCCTGTCCAATGCTACTCAAAGCTATTCACAGAATCCCTGTTCTTTGACACAACGAAACGCTGGAGTTAGTGGCCTGATAGCCTAGGGCTTTGAGCCCTATCCTGAGATACGACGGGGATGACCGTCTCGATACCGGAACGAAGTCATCCCGTAGGTCCAACTAGCACAAAGAGGACAGTTTTAGTACTATACTAAACCTTCGCATCTTAGAGTAACCACAGTGTTACAAGCGAATTTGATTTATAGAAAACTAATCTCAGTTCTAGATTTAGTATACTTCTATACCATGAGTGGGAAGAATTATGAATAAGATATAGTATATTTCTTATGGTCTTTAGTGCTTCTCGACACTACTTGTGGGCGAAGTAGGATCTAGGCTAGGATAGTTTACGACTGCTTTCAAGTACGAGGTTAACCAGATAGATAGGATGTTATAAGGCAAAGTATGTAGATTTAGGTTTAACATCATGACTATATAACTTGTAGTGGAGAAGTGATTAGTGGTAGTAATCTAGTAGGAGTGCCAGCACTATAAAGCCATACTCAGTGAGCAAATCAATGCGCTCACCGAGCATACCTGTGAGCTAATATAAGACTAACTGATCTGATCACAGCGCTCAGGGTCGTGCTCAGTTCTACTTAGTAAAAGCAGCGACGAGTTGAGTACTCAAACGGAACAGGCTCTGGCGTGTCAGGAAGAATCAAGTACATAGGTAGAAGTGCAGGGATATTTCCAAGTTGCACAACTCACTCATGTTGAATGTAAATGGACGGTGGCTAGTTACCCATTCAGCATGAAAGTCATCGTCTGGGAGGCCCGGCGTGTTTAGTGCGTCAACGAGATCTGAATAATTCTCAATATACTTCATGATGATGAAAGGACCAAGTCCCGTCGGGCTGTGGTCAGCCATGCCATAGTGAAGAACATGAAGAACACCTATGCTTGTTGTCGCTAGATCAATAGCATGCCGGACACCTCGTGTCTGGCTTTCTCATACATAGATACTCCAGGAATTAGAAAACGGATGATAGCAGGAGGACCACCTTTCATTTATTCATTCGAAAAATTAGGTTGAACGATCCTTCAGGGGATTGAAAAGTTCTTCTGCTGGGCCTCTTCTAAGCTCAACACCCTATCTACCGAAGCATTTTTTAACGAATAGCGCAACTCTCCAAGCATCCGCAACACCGTCGCTTCTGAATCATGCAAGATCGTCAAATTTCATGCGTTGCTCCGTAGCAATCGGGTTAACGTCATTAAATTGCATTGTGGGTATAAGCTAGAAATATGCTCTGAAAAGGCGACTAGAGATTCGGAGAACGTCACCGGACACATGCCAGTTGATAATGACGGTAAAGAATGTGGTGCTGTTATCGCGGGGTGTTCTCGGGGTAAAGAAAGACCCACCCAACATCATGTAGCATTTCCTGAAGAGCTTTGATTAGTGACTGAGCGTCGTCGTTTCAGGTCCAAAGTAATCATTCCACTCACAAACTTGATATGATGTCCATGCGGATTATAATCCGTAACTAATAGCACATACACTAGGTATATAAATGTCAATTGGGACACAAGTGAGGTCTGCTTCACTTAGAAGACCCATGATCATATCTATTTTGCTCGGATATACCAAATAACCCGAAAAGTAGCTTCATCTGTTACTTATTGTTATTCGTCATTTCATGCAAAGATCAAGATGAAGACTCGTACTATATTTGCCCTTCTTACGAGTGTTGCATGTGCTAAACATGCAGTCAAAACTGGTCTGGACGTTTTGATCGAAAGCAATTACACACAGCTGGCTGGCCGAAAAGTCATTGTACTTACTAATCCAACTGGCGTGACTCCAGAGTTGGATCTTGGGGTTGATGTGATGTACAACTCTGGCGCCGTTGATCTCGTTGGTGTCATGGGCCCTGAGCATGGTTTCAGGGGTACAGCCCAAGCAGGAGGCTCAGAAGGGACTTTTATCGATCCGGAGACTGGTTTGACAGTATATGTACATTTTCCCAAGCTGTTTCTTCGAACGCAATTCTAATGGCCCTTTTTTTCTAGGATGCGTACAATGTCAACACGAGCACTCTTGTCAGTTATATCAAAGAATCTGGGGCAGACACTGTGCTATTTGACATACAAGATGTCGGAGCTCGATTCTATACATGTCAGATCATCTCAAAGAAGTTTTAAATTCATAATAATTGACGCTAAACAGATACGTGGGCCATGTATGACACAATGGTGGCTGCAGCCATTTCAAATGCGACATTTGTTGTCGTAGACCGCCCAAACCCTATCACAGGATTGAATGCATTTGGTCCGGTACTCAATGAGAGCTATGCATCTTATGTTGGACGGCGTCCTATTGCACAAGCCCATGGCATGACGACGGGCGAGCTGGCATCGATGTTTGTCGGAGAAAAGTGGATTCAGGAAGCATCCAACGGTTCAGACTTAAATTTAGAGGTCCTTAAAATGAAGGGGTGGAAGAGATCGATGACCTGGAAGGATACTGGTCTTCCTTGGATCATGCCAAGTCCAAGTAAGTCGCTTCTATCCAATTTTATGAATGATAGAAAGCACTTCTCAACCGGAATATTATAGATATGCCGACTCCGGATACAGCTCTGATTTACCCTGGTGCCTGCATGTTTGAAGGGACCAGCCTGTCCGAGGGACGTGGAACAACTCGACCATTTGAAGTACGTACGGCATAAATAAAAAGAACAGAGGTTGAAAGCTGACTGGCTACAGTTACTTGGCGGCTCCTTCACGAACGAGTCATGGGTTGATACAATGCGAGCACTCAATATCACTAACACGAACTTCCGTACTGCTTGTTTCAGCCCGACAACATCAAAATTTCAGTCGCAGACCGTTTGTGGACTTCAAAGCTACATCTTCCTTGATTCAACCTCCGACTACAAGGACTTTGATCCGGTGTTCCTAGGAGTGTCGTTGCTTTGGAGCGCCAAACATTTATACACTGTGGGAGGCAACGACACAGGGTTTGGTAACACAACGCAAAGCTTCCATTGGCTTTTCAATGGTTCTAACACGAGCCTGTATGATGTGGATGTGTTAACTGGTGGATCTTTGGTCCGGGAAGGTATCGAGGCTGGGCTCTCTCCGGATGAGATTCGGTCGCAGTGGGAGGTGGATTTGCAGGCTTTCAAGAAGAAGCGGGCATCTTATCTTCTGTATTGACGAGCTGCGCCTGGTAGTAGAGATTACCCATGCAACTCAGGCAATGCGAAATTTTAATTGGTAACAGGATAATAAAAGGATTGGAAGGATACTGTCCAAAGCTGAAGTTCTTACCGCAAATTCAGTATCCCAAATAGGAAGGAGCCACATTCCCCGTAGAATGCGGAGAAATGAATTTGATTGGCTGCACTTGCATGTGGGTCTTATCTACCAAGCCAATGATATATTAGCAGCTTCAAATTATCGCGGAGTAGTCGGAGTAATCTTTCATTCTCTCATCTTCATACAACACATCAGCCCTCAATTGTTTCTATTACTCGAATCTCGTGATATGAAAAATGTCTACACCATCTAGCACAACGAGGCGAGCATTGGGAAAGAATCGCATTCGGATCCCATCGTGTGAGCCCTGCCGTTTGTCCAAACTTGCTTGTGACCACAAGCGTCCAGCATGCTCCCGTTGTATCAATCGTGAGATCACCCAGCAGTGTGTCTACAGAAAGAACCCTTTCAAGAGGCATAGACCGATTGTGGTCTCTGAGCAACATCATGCGTAAGCTTCTTGTCATGTGGTTTGGAAGAAGAGCTAAACATTAGTAGACTTCCTACAACCGCCTCAAATGGCACATCGCCTGAAAGACCAGTGGCCACTTTTCAGATGAAACCGTATCCAAATCCAGGCTATCAAGGATCATCGTCTCTCAAGACAGTGCTGGATAATCTTGGCGACCACCTAGCCGTTAGGATCGATACCTCCAGACCTCATGTTAACGACCAACAGTCTTCTCGAGATGCTGTACTGCGGGCAGACAGCTCCAAGATGGTTGACGAAGGAGTACAGCTGTTGGAGACATTTCTTGACTATCTTGCTGACAATGCTTTTCGACAACTATTCTCCGAAGCGAAAGGGAGCGGACTACAAACCCATTTGGGGACCTTCTTGCTCTTCCCATTCTTCGAAAGCCTTGCAAACGAGATTGATTTTATACGGCATTCGCAAAATCGACAGGAAAGCCTGTTTGCACTATCTCAGCGTCTTTTCGAAAAAGCGAATCAACCTGTTGAAATTCATAGCGCCATGACTCTAGAAGAGTTTGCAGCCCAGTATACTGGGCTAAATTTACGATGGGAGACAGTGGGAATAATTATTACGCTAGCTGGGTAAGTAATCTTAATTGTAGCTCTTACGACTTATAATGCTGAGTAGACAAGCACTGCTTCCACCGAAATCCGGGTTCCACATCCTGCTTGCAAAACAGAAGAGGAACGTCAGCTGCTGAGGACAAACCTCGTTCATATGACCAACAAGTGCGTGGGCTTCTGCGATTCTCTGGATACCTTGAATGATATAACCATGATATTCATCTATGAGAGTTTCCTTCTTGCTTCTATATTCTACGGTGATCAAAGTAAGAGAACAAAACCACTTCACAGCAGCTCAAATTCGTTGACATATTCTTTAGGTTTCAAGGCATGGAGGAGACTTAATCATGCTTCCAGCGCACTGTTTGCCGATGGACTTCATGAGACTGTCAAAGAGAAGGAGTACCTACCATTTTTCTTAACTCAATTACGTCAGCAAATCTTTGCTCGAATATATGGATCCGATATCAGTTTTGCTGTCTTTCTAGGTCGGCCTCCGCGAGTGAGTAAACGATTCTGTTACACTAGCATGCCTCTCGACATTGAAGAGAATATATACAGTCTTGTAGGGGAATCTTTGGACCAAGAATTGGCACACTTGGACCGCAACGGCTGGAACACACTCGGCCAAATCAGGAAAAGTGCCGTCATACGGTGGTCTATGATCACCTCAATGATCCGTGAAGATGCTTTAGAAACTCTGCTTGGACGTAATCTTACCAATGTACCGCAGCGAATCGGGTACGTTCTCTATTCCATTAGGCTTTGAATTGATATTGACATTTTGATAGTGAGCTACAAGCGAAAATTGACCATGCATGGAAAGAACTTCCCCTATTCCTCACTATTCCGACCCGAGATCTCTGGCAAAAAGGACGCTCTTGTCATGAGGTAGACACTTTACATCAAATCCGGCTACTTTACCTCAACACAACCTTTTTGATCGAATGGGCAGCTTCGCGGCATGGCCTTCAAGATAATGGAGCCTTGTTCGTCAATGCTAGTGAACTTCTGTCATGGGTTATTGAAGCTCTAGTCAGGCGAGAACAATTGTCCGAAATAGGCCTGATCTCTCTAGCATGGAGAGTAGGTTGCAGCAAAGTCCCATTCTTTGAATCTATGGCTGAATATTTTTATGCCACAGGTCGCTTCATGCGCTTTACCCGCTGCTGGTGCTATTGCCTGGTACCTACTACAGCCATCATCTCGTGTCGGCTTTAATCTCGACTCATCATCCAGACGACGCAGCATAGAAAATCTGTCAGTGCTAATCGCTCACATGGGTGTTCTCCATGATCCTGGCGACGGCAACTATCAGCTTTTTTGCCATGCAAAGAGTGCCTTACAGTCTGCAATGGACACCATTCTCAGTCCTCCAGATCCCGCTCAGCCTGAGAATTCTCTCGATATGTTATCATCGGCGGCACTGTCACCAGACTGGATATTTTCGGATTATTTGGGGCTTGGGGTAGATTCCTGGTGAGTTTTACATTATGCTGCATCTATTATAGAACTTTTCTGACTTTTTTACAGGATTGGTCTTCCGGATCGTGGATCTTTTATGAGGATGGATGATAATATGCCGTATTGATCGATTCTATCAGCCACTGATATTTATGATGATTACCTCCTCATTCTAGAAATGCTTTCCTATTAAGATGTACATTTTATATTATATGAGGTAATTGCAATCACCCTCGCTTGGATGTGTTATGGGTAGAATCAATATAATTCAGTGCATCAAACCCAGCCCTTACAAAGGAGGAAATGCAACATCCAACCCCAAGCTCTTCCCAACCCAATAACCCACAGCCTCCCTGACAATATTATTACTAGACCATGTCCTAGACGGGTGCACTCGATTACTAAAATGCAACCAGAAAGCATTATACGTCCTATCAATCACCAAAGTCGTCCCCGTAAACCCCGTATGACTCGCAGTCTGCAAGCTCGCCATCGGGCCCGCAGTATAATACTGATCCAACTCAAACCCTAAACCATGAGCATCCCCCGGAAATCGCGCATTGAAATTTGTGAATATCAGATCTACGGCTGTTTGAGAGAGGATGCGCTGACCGGCATATGTGCCATTGTTGAGAATCATTTGGCAGAATGCTGCAGTGTCGCGAACCGTGGAGAAGAGGCCTGCATGACCCGATACGCCGTCTAACGACCAGGCGTTTTCGTCGTGCACTGTGCCGCGTACTGGTTGTGGGCGTTGTGGTTCTTCGGGTCCCAGGACAGCTATTTGAAATTCTTGTGTAGCTGTGCGGTAGTAGTTGGGTGTCTGGGGCGTAGAGCCTTCGATGTTGCCGCGGTTGAAGAAGGTGGAGGTCATTCCGAGCGGCACGGTGAAGTCGTAAATGAGTTCATCCAAAGCACGCCCTGTGACGGTCTGAATAACAAGACCAAGAGACATGAAGTTCAGATCCGAATAGAGATACGTGCTGCCGGGTGGGTTGATAATCTTCTGCGTCAGAATCGCATCAATGCGCTCCTCATAGGTCGTATAATTGGCAGAGAAAAGTGATGGCGATGGATCAGCATCAAAGCCGCTAGTATGCGTGAACAGCTCTAGGATGGTGATGTTCTCCTTCCCATTCGTCGCAAATTTCGGTATATAAGTTGCAACAGTTGCATTGAGCACGATTCGACCGGCATCAAGCTCTCGCAAAGCAGCTACGGTGGTGAATAGCTTCGTGAGACTTGCCATGTCGTAGACCGTATCTACGGTTGTTTCTTCTTGAAGATGTCGAGGTAGCTCAGTGCCGTTGACATCGGCGTAGAGATTTCTTTTTCCGACAGCGAATTCACTGACAATGACCCCGTCGCGAGCTACCAGGGTGGTAGACCCCGGCTCGATGGGATGGATTTGCTCGTACGAGAACCTGCTATAGTTGGCAGCATGTGTGTATGCGCTGACATTTTGGACCATTTGGTGCAGTGGAGCTGATGACATGCCCACAGATTCTGGTGGACCGTATACCAGTATCCCGTCGTGACCTTTGATTGGACTGGAAGAGGCAAGGCTAATCGAGGCCATTGCCAATGCAAGTCTAGTAAAAGACATGGTATTTCTCATATTGAAGACCCCCAAGTGCTGTATCTTTTTCAAAATGTCTCTTCTCAACTTAGACTCTGCCAAGTCTGGGGTATGTCCTTTGAATTATACCCCAATATTTATCTACACAGACCCAGTAAGTGTGGTAGCATGATCTCGGAGTACTTGAAATGGTTGTGCATGCTTCCCCGCTTACTTCTGCTGTTTCGGCGAAAAGACGCACAGTTTACTCCGAATGAGAGATAAGAAAACAAAATGCGGAGTACAATGGGCTCACTTTCGGCTTTAACCGCCATTGCTCGAAGCTTATAAGTCTATCAATAATCTCAATGTAACTCTGCTGATATTAACGTGTACACAGACCTACAGATTTGAATTCAGGTAATTGCGTAGAAATGCGACTTCGGTATGATTGACTCCGATTGATCGACTTAAACTATCTGGCCGAACACTCTAATCTGATTCTGGCTCTAGAGTTTCTGTTGAAGATTGTTGAACATTGTGGTTCGTCATTCCTGTCCGACCGCGAATACGCTCTTTTGTGGCTTTCGAGGGTCCTGTTATGAGGGCACCGAGTATTAGCGTCACAATGAAACACCATCCGACGAGAAGAAATAGGCGGAAATGTTTCAGACTTAGATGCATTTTGGCCCTGAGCTATTACGTCATTTATGTAGGGAGTTCTTTCCAATAATCGATATATTGGCCCTGTAAAGCAAGGGGAAATAAACTGTGGTTAAATTTACATCTAGCAATGTGTGGCGGCAACTTAGGGCAAACCCCGATCTAGATCATGCTGCTTGCAGCCCTTGGTCTACATGATAGAATTGGGGATCGCCTTCAGAGGACAGTCAACTCATTCGAGAAAAAAATGTCACCGCTAACTGGAACTTCTGTTCCTTGCGTCTTCCGATTGATCTATCACCTAGGGCGGACCTGATGAGGTTGCCTGGTTCTGCTCTACCTATATATAGATGCTGGACGCTCCAGCCTTGGGAGATGTTAAGAATTCAATTGAATCAACCAGATCTCCTATTCAAAATACTTGCTCAAGTCTAAAATATCCCGAAGGACCAATAATTATCGGAAAAATGCCAATCACCGTTTGCGACAAGGTCGAAACCTACCAAGCAGCTCTCATGAGCCTCTTCGCCGGCAAACCCGAAGACACAGAAACAGACTTGTCAAAGCTACTCCATCCTTCTTTCACTCAACGCGAGGACACCACAACCCGCGACTTCGCCGGCTTCGTTGCACATATCAGCCACATTCGCCAAGTCCTAAGCCCCGGTAGTGTTGACTTGAAAGTTACACAACTCTTGCGTGATGGAAATCAGTTGGCTGAAAGGCACACCACCACGATGAAGATGCCCGACGGAACCGTCCGCAAGTCGGAGACTTTTCAATTTGGTGAACTTGCGGCGGATGGGCGTATTGCTTCGATTGTTGAGACCGTCAAATCAAACTAAGGGATTTATCAGGAGGGATGACTTCTCGCTATGGAAATCCGGCCGATGCTTACTTGTGTTGCGCGGCTTGTAGAACTTCGCCGACGGGCTGGATGGAATACGACCGGATTCACAATACTTATTGAATGAAATAAAGAATCATTACAGAGACGGATTAAATTAATTTGATTCTGCATCTTTACCTTCTGTAGCATCATGAACATTCCAATGTACGAAGCAATAAGCAAGTGGGATTTGCCCCTACGCTTTTAGTAGAATCATCAACCGATACATGTATGTAGTAGATTTAGCATTGTCAAGGACAGACCCAATTATTGACAGAAGTCAACTATCCTTATAGTGAGCAAGGGGCACTGCACTCACTACCTAGCTAGTCTGCAGTCGTGCAGCAACTGGCTGTTGCAAATTCATTGA
This sequence comes from Talaromyces amestolkiae, assembly GCF_001896365.1. Taxonomy (NCBI): domain Eukaryota; kingdom Fungi; phylum Ascomycota; class Eurotiomycetes; order Eurotiales; family Trichocomaceae; genus Talaromyces; species Talaromyces amestolkiae. The sequence continues at coordinate 1,153,051 of NW_024468042.1, read as the reverse complement.
AAAACAATGAATTCAAATTAGAATAGCAAAACTTAGGATAAGCATTTCATATACATAGTATAGAACTATCTATAAATATGTGTTCCTAATCAAGTTTGCAAGTCACTATAGAACACGCATACATGCTTTCTGCAAACAGACTCGTTTGCTTCTCAATCAGCACATACATACTTCCATAACAGTCGATGCCTGGTTACTTGTAGGGAAGTACGGGCAAATGTTTGCATAGTAGTACGTCCTCGATTCCATGAAGTGGCCTGCATGTTAGCTAGGCATAGGTCTTGTAAAGTGATGGGTACATGGACTCAGTTGCTGGCTGAGAATGAACTTACGGCAGTGGGAGAATGGAGTGGCATACCTATCAGGATTATCGAGAGTAGTAATCCATGAATCTATACAACTGGTTAAAATCTGAACGAGATCTATGTTTGAAAAGGATGTCTTTTCACAATTAGATTTGGGCTTGTTCTTTATGCTTAGGAGGTGATTGATGTTATCATGCATTCGCAAATAACAGGAATGGTGAGTTTTATTTAGCAATTCGCCATCAGCCAACCCAGCATTTGAATAAAATGAGGAACCTCCAACCTCCCCATGCCGCAATTCGTACGGAATATGGAGGGTAAGCTAGAGCCGTCCAAGTTGGATTGCCTAGAGCCATTCAAAAAATCTCGATTATGCCGACCTGGTACACTAGATTTCTCCCTGCTCGATGGTACACCAAACAGCGGGCTGAATTGCCGAGACAACGCGCCTTGCTATTCAGACAGACGACTTCTTGCAGGTCAGGACTGACGCCATCTTTGCACAAGATATAGGGCTTTGCTACTGTGAGCTAAGTCCAAGATTCTTCACATTTGATACTCCGTACTCACATCTCTAGCAGCATACAGTTCAACACTTCAACCGTCGCCTGCTTGTGCTCTTGTCTCCGCGTCTTGGGCATGCCCGAGAACCTCCTCTGGGAAAATGACTCGGCCAGGGGTGGCGGCGAAAACCTGCTGGGAACCTCATACCACCTCCATATGGTCTACCGCGGCTGAGTTACCAAGGACTACGAGAAATCACCCAACGCCATACACAGCAAAAACGACTTTGACACTCTGAACCTGCTACCCAGCCAGGCCGTCAGCTGTTCGTATATGCTTAGCGCCGATTGCAAGTGGTGCTGCGTCAGGTACGAGCCTGGACGGTTGAAAGATGATTCTCACGTAGGCACCCAAGCGATTCCCGAGAAGATTATTGAAACGAACGGGACCAAGCACATTGAGCAGATTTATAACGCCACGAAGCTACTTACTTGTGGTTATTTGAGGAATATTTTAGGAGCCTAGTTGTAAATTATTGTATGTCTTCTCCTTACGCAGCATGACTTGAATGGAACCAACCTTAGCTACAGTCACAATATAGCACGCGAGTAGCCCTGCCTGTAAGGTGAATTCCAGTCGAGGCAGTCGGGTAGTGGTTCGTGTTCAGGACTGTTTTGACTGTGAACGACCAAGGACAACCTCAGATTTAGGCCAATCTCCTGAAACTCCCACGGTCGCAAAGCAGAATACAGTTTTCCTAGCATCGAGGTATTCCCAATGCGCCTTATGGGTAAAGAAGTATTACAGCGATAGCAGGCAATCCTTGCTGCATAAGACGATACTTGGTGGTAGCTTGAACATTAATGAACGACAGTACAGTAGCAGGTAGCCTTGCCTCCTTCAAACCCTTGATTCTTATAGTAATTGCAAGTCGGGCACAGCAATCAAGGCCCTCATGACAGGTCTAAAAACGCGATTCCAGAAGATGTCATGTTATACGTAATCTCCGATCTCATGAAAAAGAAGAAAATATAAGAATGCCCGTTAGTTGCATACTGAAATGCATGTGATAGCAACGCATCATCAGCCACGGCGGGAGTCGGCGAATTATCAGATACGTACGTAGTTCTACTTGGCATTTGATCAAACTTAAATTTTTGTAAAGGCCTTGCAATTAGGGCCAACCTTTCCCGATCTTTATTTGAACGCATTGGCAGGGGTTGTGTAGATCAAAGAATAGAGACTTGCATCATTCCTATTGGAATCGGCTGTAGGAGCGATCATACTGATCAACGAGCCCAACAAGTATTGGATCAACGAGCTCAACAAGTATTGTTGCTATAAAAGATTGCAGTACGTCGTTTCATTGAGGGTGAAAGCTTCCTTACCGCGTTTATGTATTACCAAATACAGTACAGAGACCTCGTATTGAGCACTAAAAGCATAGCCCGACATACTAAACAAACTAATGCAGGGTCTAGGTCCATAGAAGCGAAAATTTTACGCAGGAACGAAGTGTGAGCACAAGATCTTGTGGGCTCCGTGGAACCAAATGCAACTTCAAATCAACTATTCGAGTCGAGATACTTCCGACTGCAAAAAGTTACCTATGTATCCAATCCTTCCAAGGCTGGTGCCGTATGAGAGTCTCGGATCGAGTGACGAGGGAGGGACCAGGACCCGACGAATCATATCAAATTTCAGCCACGCTAAATGAGTTTGAACTTTGTTCAATGGGCTTGTGCTGTGGCCATTTGAAAAATCCATCGTCCAGAACTTAATGGCCCCGATTCCTCTCCTTTTCGTACAGACTAGATTTTGTAAGTACGTAGTAAACACTAGATAGTAGAGCCAGAAAAGATGCGCTTTGACTCCCTTAATCCGCGCGTGTGCACCTTGGAACCACAATGGTCCACTCCGCACTCGTATTGATCCGGAAATGGAGCATCCGTTTCCGTCGAATTTATTGGCGGGGATGGGTGGGTTGTGGAGAAGGATAGTCGACGAGAGAGATAGGAGAAATGATTCGGGGGTAGAAAAAGTTAAGTGGTTGTAAAAGTCGCCATTAAGCCGATACGTTCCGGGCCAAAGAGACTCCAATAATTATGGGTTATTCTACTTCGTACCCTGAAAGTAAGTTTTGCATGCGTGGACTGGATCGAGTCGAGGTGCCGATTGCCGATTGCCGATTGTTGGAATAAAATGAAAGAAGTTGGAGGTCATCTTTAATCTAGATGCCATCTATTGAAGTCTAATCTATATTTGTGGTCTTAAAACAAACTACATTAATTTCATGCATAAGTGAAAAAAATACTCAAGCTGTTGGTGGCTCGGAACCTTTAACCTCCCAGCCATGAGGCTGTGAAATAACGGTCCCGACCGGCTCTTGTCGGTCTTCAGCCTCAATAGTCACTGTAATGTCCTGCCGAATTCGCAAGGCGCGATCCGAACCGTCGTCGCTGTTCAAATCTGCACTGTCCGAGTCTGCCTGCGTAATACTCAAGCCGCTGGCATTCTTCTGCGACTTTGGTGCAAACTCGTTCATATCGTAGTGTGGAGTTGCTTGTATCTGGCTGTTCATGCCATAAGTACGGGTTCCTCTGGATTTGGTTCCAGAACTGAAAGGCATAGATGGATAGTATCGATCTGCTCCCTTCCTCGAGCCACCTGTCCAACTGTTCAGTATATTTGGGAATATGTCACGCAACAAGGACCAAATGAGCGGTAGGTTGGTGACGAGCATTCCGACTGAGGCTTCGCGGAAGTACCAATTCATGTAAACATAGGATATCAGACTCGGTACCAAGCAGTAAATCTTGGTCAGGATAGCAGCCACAATAACGAAGACACCCATGCCGAAAAGGAGGAGCAGAATCAGCTTTTGTCTCAGCGGTAATTGAATCTTGACCAGTAGTGGAATTGCAACTAAAAGCATGAAGATGTCGGCGGTGATTGAGAAGCATGCTTGGACGATTTCGTAGTGCTGATAACTCGAGCATTGTGCTAAACGTCGTATGTTAGAAAGGAATAGCTGAAAGCGAAGCATGACAACGTACGGTTTGGTGTAGGAACTGCCCAGTAATTCTGAAGCGGAATACAACTTAGAAACAGGCACAATTCAACAGCAACAAAACCGACTGCGACGTAACCAGCGCAATAGTGTATGAGTCGTTTCTGGGACAGTCCGTCCCTATAAACATATAAAGTTAGTACCAGGCAAAATATTTCAATGCATCGACTGTACATACGTAAGACGAGCGTATATGACTAGCATGCAAGCCTTACAGCTCCAGACACAGAGGATAAAAGCGTGTTCAGAGACAAACACCCATTTGCTCCCTCGAACCCTTTCCGCATAAGAGCTTGGTGTCAAGTTTGCGATATCCTCGTCCGTCATCAAATTGGACCCTCCTCCGTTTGCGACTTCATTAAGCGCAACACACAAGATGGTGTACCAGATTACTGCAAATACCATGAGATAGTCGTCGACTTGAAGGTTGCGGATTCCGAGACGTCGAATACGAGCGACACTATCATGACGAAAATTAATAAGAAGATTCTGACATTATGATACACCTCATGCAAGATGGATGTCGACTTACAATCGCAGGGCAGCCCCCAAGACGCCGACACCGTACAAGGCCCATGTTTCCTTTGAGAAACTCTCCCCAAACGCTCTGGAAGACATCTCGAATGATTTGGGAAGACTACCGCGGTCGAATCTGTTACGTGGTCCTTTTGTTCGGTGGATGCTGACTTGGCAGTCTCGCACGGTGGTTTATGCCAGCAGAGTCAAATTAGGCCATGGGTTCCACCTAGAATAGCGAAAGGAGGCTGGATATTCAAATATATCGAGTCATTCGTTTCAACCGTCCAGACTCGAAAAGCCCAAGAACTGACAAGATCTATGTTTGGAGATGAGATTGTCGTTTTTAAATGTCTGTAGCCAGACGCAAAAGCTTGATAAATCAACAAGCCAGCCTTTGGAAGTCGTCCCTAGACATATCTCAGTATTAGTACCCACAAGGATGATCAGGCTACCAATTCCATGGTAGACCTCTCGGACCATTTGCGCATGGACTATCTCTTCGATCAATCAAATGATTCGAATCCGAAAAATCCACGGTAGACGACTCAAATAATAATCGCCCCGTCAATAAGCTCAGTAGAATACTACGCTTGCATTCTTTGCAAAGCGTTAGTAGAAGCGCTGATCTTGGCCGTAACTCCACTAGACTCCAACTGGAAAATGTAGTGAGCGAATTTCGCAGCCTTCGGCTTCGAAGTCCCAGTTTCAGCGAGCTGGGCCGCCTCGTTCCGTGCAGTTGCACCTGAAATCCTGCGAGTGTAAGTTCGCCAAGCAGCCACTCTTCTTTGGCATGTTTGACTTTCTAGAACTTATTTTGATTACTTCGAAACCTCGTAAAGTCGTACTTATTATCTGTATTGTAACGTAACGTACGTTGAGGCATCAATACGCGACACTAAATGGATCTCGATCGCGGGGATCTACGGGTGGTCGAACCTTAATTTTGAGTGCTCCCGCTTGTGGACTAGCGCAGCACAGCAGTGGCCGAAAAGGGCTCCATACGTCCGACGAGCTTCCTTTTCACGCGAGGGGTTTTGTCTGGATTGGCCAGGGTATCGCTTAGTTACATGGCAATATCCTTACTACTACGTATTATCGAGGCTAGCTCATGCGTGGTGCGTACGTAAACTAATTCAAGTGCATGCCTTCGTGAAAAATTCTGTTTCTCAGGGCCAGGGCTCAACTACCAGACTTGAATGAAGGTGATTGTGTTATAAACGCTCCTAATAGACGCGTATACTCGAGATTAACTTAGAGTATATGATTTGTCAATTCTCTCCAGTATCTTCTCGATAATCGATATACAGTTCTTGACCAGACCCATACAACTTAATTGCTGCTCGTATGTAGAGTATGGCGTAACGTACGTAACGTCTGGGCGCAATCTCCACCTCGGCGACCGGCAACTGAAATTGGTATATCCCCGAGACCGGAGGGTATTGTATGATCTGTATTAAAGTATATACCTACTATGTAAAAGTCAGACTTCTTGTAGGAAGAATAATGTGCTTGCTACCATTCAAACGAATCTATATGTGACATTTTATTGTGTCAGAACGGTCAGTCGTTACCAGCTAGATAATACGGAGTACGTACTTACTACTTACTATGCAGAGCTTAGAGGACCCACCAGTCGGTGTTTGAGTAAGGGTTGCTGTGAATTGCAAACCCCATGATGAAAGACTCTTACTGATCGTCTTATATAACGATCGGCTCTCTTTATACACGATCCAGGGTTCATCACAACTACGTGCTCGATCGTCTAGTCTGTAGCATGGCGACCCATGCCATCGCCATGTGTTGTGCAGTAGTACGTATACTGCAAGTACATACTCCGTGCATGGCTAGAAGCACCTAGAGTATTTTCCCTTTAAAACACACCGGCTCGGCGGAGTTTTTCCCAAAATAGTATGGCAGAGTACAGGGATCAGCAGCATGTGGCGAGTGCAATAGCGAGCATTGAACAACGTTGAAGATTGAACGAGAAGTCTTTTCTCTAGCTGAGGACGAACTAGAGATAAGCAAGACTCATACCATTCCATGACCAGCAGATATGACAGTCTTGATGTCCCTTGCTCTCGTATCTGACGCTCCATCTGCGACACCATGGACAGAGACAGCCAAAAAAAAATCATCTGTTGAAAATTCCCTTTTGGGACTAGCGTATCATCAATAATCATAGTGTCCCCACCGTCGCCCGCCAATCATGCACCATACAGATTGGCCACCCGCGACGTTGCTCCATTTTTTGTACTCAGCTTCACACTCTTCCAAGACTTCCATTCTTTCGTTTCGTCCTTTCTTAGCCCAGAAGGCTCCATGGAGACAGCAAACCCCCAATAGAGCTGTGGTCCTAGTTCTGTGGTCGTATTTTCAATCCGTGGAAACGATATCATTGGTTGCAGCCGGCCCTACTTTAACCTTTCCACCCCATAACGATAGGAGACCCAGTGTAGATACGGGAACTCCAGGTTTCGATGTTTATATTCTAGCACATCTACTATCATCCTGAATACTCGCATATTTTTCGAAAACTCTCTGTGTTTTTGAGGATATTCGTCCTTTGCTACGGTCGATTTGGCCCATATTCGCGACATTTACAAGCCTGTCTTTACCATCTACAGGTCTGCAACATGTCGGCTGAAACAACGCACAAGAAGTTTGAAGCGGAGGAGTCTCCGGTCGACGACAAATCTGTCGGGGATGTTGTCAATGCCTCTGGCCACAAGCAAGAACTTCAACGCAACTTTGGTCTCTTGAGTATTTGCGCTATTGCAGTGACCACGGGTAATACCTGGATTGCTCAAGGCGGTAGTGTTGTGAGTATTTGACTATCTGTTGATATTTGAAAATTCGCTCAATTTGGGGGATTCATATTTTAACAACCTGTTAGACTGTCAACATCGCCAATGGAGGACCTGCCGGTATCATCTACGAGTTGTAAGTCTATACCTCATTTCCAGAATTGGCATGCAATTGCTAACATTCCATCCAGTATTGCGGTCTCCATATGTTATTGGCTAGTAGCTGCTTCAATCGCCGAACTGGCATCTGCTATGCCCTCAGCAAGCGGAGGTATGTCCATGGTTATTACCATATTGGAAGAATTTCAACTAAGTTCGGTTTCTTCAAGTTTATCATTGGGCATCCGTGACTGCAGGAAAGTATGGCCGCCCCTGCGGGTGGTTCGCTGGCTGGTGGAATACGCTTGCCTGGATCTTCGGAGCAGCATCCATGTCCTCCATTCTCGGAAATCAGACAGTCTCGATGTACGCCTTGTTTCACCCTGATTTTGAGCCTAAAGCATGGCACGTCTTTGTCAGCATGCTCCTCTGCACTTGGATCTGCTGCTTGACTGTTCTATTCGCAAACAAGGTTCTTCCTCAGATTGGCAACCTCGGCATGATTCTCATTCTTGGTGGTGTCTTTATCACCATTGTTGTCTGTGCTGTGATGCCACATGTCAATGGAGTGGGTTATGCTTCGAATGAGTTTGTGTGGCGTAGCTGGACAAGCAACACGGGATATAGCAGTCAAGGCTTCGTCTTCGTTGCTGGTATGCTTAACGGTGCATACAGCGTGGGAACCCCTGATGTTACCTCACATTTGGCCGAAGAGATTCCTCAGTAAGTCACGGAGACTAAGATGATGTACCTACATTTCGTCGTGCTAACTGTTCGTTCCCCTTATAGTCCAAGCAGAAACATTCCGAAAGCCATATTGGCCCAGATGTCTGTCGGATTCATTACCGGATTCCTCTACATGATCGCCATGTTTTATTCCATTCAATCTCTCGATGATGTTTTGAACAGTGTTTTCGGTTTTCCTCTTGCCGAGATCTACCGTCAAGCTACTGGAAGCAGAGGTGGTGCTCTAGGGCTTCTAATTGTCGCATTCTTGCCTACGTTGGTCACTTGCATTGGCTGCTACATCACCGCCGGTCGCACCCTCTGGACACTGGCTCGAGACAACGCGACACCTTTCCCTGGCTGGATCGGACACATCAATACTCGATTGCACAATCCTTTCAATGCCACGTTGGTATGTGGCTTCACGATCACCGTCCTTGCTTGCATCTACGTCGGCTCGACCACCGCCTTCAACGCTTTCATCGGATCTTTCATTCAGCTTTCTACACTATCATACTTCACAGCCATCTTCCCTCACGTTTTGACTCGTCGATCTTTGATTACTCCCGGATACTTCCACATGAAGAACTCCGTCGGCTACGTCGTCAACATCCTGAGCTGCATCTACATCGTCGCTTTTATCGTTATTTTCTGCTTCCCTGCTTCAATTCCCACTAACGCTCAGTCGATGAACTATGCCAGTCTGATTACAGGTGGCCTCACTATTTTTATTACTATCTGGTGGTTCGTGCGTCAGCGTGATTACGTTGGTCCACAGGCCATTCCACTTACTGATCGGGCGGTTGCGGAGGATGCGAAATGAGGATACGAAGCCAGGTATCAGTTAATCTTGAATGATTTGGCTGTCGAACATGTATAATTAAAAAGCCGTTGTTGCGTTTCAATCTCTCAATTTAGCTTATGATGCTCTTTCATATTCATATACATAGACATCACATAATAACTTTCATTATTGTCACTTCAAATTTAATAATCAGAATTACCAACAGAACATCGAGCAATTGTGTCAGCCTCTTAACTAGATATAACATAGAACTCTGCATAGTCAATCTCAAGCGGACTCTTCTTTGGTATCCTTGAAGATGTAAGATGCATACTGCGGCGGCACAGTACCACCAAGGATAGTAGCTGAGTCCAGAAAGGTATCAATCTCCGCTACTTCCTCATCCGAAAGAGAAACATCCTGCGCAGCCCAATTCTCTTCCAGATACTTAATCTTCTTCGTGCCCGGAATCGGGAATATGTCATCACCACGCTTCAGCAACCACGCAAGAGCAAGCTGCGCAATAGTGCAACCTTTGTTGTCAGCAAAGGCTTTGAACCTGTTGACTGTTGCTGTGTTTGTGGGTGCATTTTCAGCCATGAACCGTGGGATTGCGACGGGTCTGATGTCGGGGCCTTCGTTGATAGCTTCTCCTTTACTGAACGCGTCTGTAATCAGACCTCGTCCCAAGGGTGTTGCGACGACTACTGCGACGCCGAGTTCGCGGCAGGTGGCAAGGAGATCAGTGCCAGCTTTACCTTCGATTTCACGAGAGAAAACTGAGTATTCGGTTTGTACGGCGGTTACAGGTGCGATCTTGCATGCTCGGCGGACAGTGGCGGAGGTTACCATGGTTAAGCCGATGTGCTTGATTTTGCCTTCTCTTTAAATTGAATATATAAGCGAGGTTCTAATAAAGGAGTTTGGAGTACTGACTTTTGAAGCTCTACCAAGCCACGCATGGTTTCTTCAATCGGTGTCTCGAAATTGGCACTGTGTAAATAGTCTGAGTGTTATTAGTACTTGGCACGTGTATGAATTGAATTACTGATGGGTATCACAATGGGCAAAAGCTTACACAAGTCAATGGTGTCTACACCTAGTCTTTCCAGACTCTTTGCGCAAGCTTTCTTGCAATACGCCGCCGAACTATCAGTCTCGTATGTTTTGCTATGTTCCACATAACCAAACTTCGTTGCAAGGAATATCTGATCTCTCTTTCCAGTTCGCTTGAACCATTTACCAAGCAGTTCTTCGTTGTCGCCATATTGACTTAGTCAAGTACACTATTAGAGACGATGTGGCTAATGCATCTATCAGAAGGAGGTGAAACTCACTCGGCAGTATCCCAAAAAGTAGCCCCTAACTCGACCGCCCGATCAAGCAGGGCAAAGCGCTCCTCATCACTTGGAAGTGCCCCATAGTGAGGTTGGGACATTCCCATTAAACCAAAGCCTAGGGCTGGTACAAGAGGACCATTGTTTCCGAGTGGGTGAAGTTTGGTGGGCATATTCGATATATTTATGGAACGACACTGTATGAAAACCAATGTAGTTTCGTGATATAGTCTAAGAAACACGGCTAATATCTTGATTTTCTCGTTTTCGCTTTGCAAAGTCAGGGTCACCCTTTATATAGGCATATTTTGCACAGCTGCCTGGGAAGAGCCCTCAAATTGAGAAATTACCCAATATGGAAAGAATGACATAGAATCCATCACAGCCAATCATCGTGTGTAAAATCCGAGATGCTGACTCAGCCAATCAACCAATCAAGGCGTAGCCGGTCCGAGGCAGCCAATAACATAGCCATCATAGACCCACCGTCACGAAGGGAATGAACTGAACTTTCTGTCAGTTCGCAGCTTTCTTACTTCTCGATTTTCTTTGATCAGTGGCTTCTACTCAAATGCTAGAATGATTATACTAGGAGGTGATATGCTATGGCAAAAAGTAAGGTCAGAACAGGTTGCCGCACTTGCAAGTAAGTCGTATCATGCATTTCGGAAGCCTAAAATCCGTTCACAACGCAAGCTCATGCGATACCAGGATCCGTAAAGTAAAGTGTGACGAAAGCTATCCCGTCTGTAACCGCTGCGCATCTACCGGGCGTACTTGTGATGGCTACGGAGTCTGGGGAGGCGGCGGCAATCAGTCGAACTGGGGTAGGCCTGATGGAACTATTATAGCCTCGACTTCGTCACCTTCCAACGAAACCTGCAGTGTGCTTTTGCCTCGGCCAGGATACGTTTCATTCTTTGTGGCTAGCCGTGAAGATAAGGAGTGCTTTGATTGGTTTGAACGTCGCGCTTCGCCTAAGCTAAGAGGTTCATTCGACTCGGAATTCTGGTCTAAACTTATATTACAGGCTAGTATCAACGAGTTGGCAGTCCGGCACGCAGTCTTGGCTGTAAGCTTTGTTCATAGAAGAGGCAGCCTGAATCTGTTGGATACACGTCTAGAGGATGAACCTATTGGTCAAGTGGAACAGGTCCCTCTAAGATATTTCGCCAGGTCTATCAACAATCTTCAACACCATTTATCAGCCAATACCCGAGCATCTTTACGCATTGTCTTGGTTACATGCATTATTTTTACCACGCTAGACCTTCTTCGCAGTCATTTTGAAACAGCGCGGATACATGTCAAAAATGGTGTGTATCTTTTGCGAAAGTTGAGATCTTTCTCAAACCAGGATGACGGGCTAGATTCAACAGACGATTGGATCGCGGAAGCCTTCATGAGACTTCATAGCCAGATAGAAGTTTACAATCTCGTTGATAGAGTTAGCTGTGAGTCCCTTCTCCGGGATCCTGGTTCAATACCTTCAATACAAAATCTCCGCTCAGTCAAAGAGGCGTGGAATAATCTCGACAGAATACTGGAGCACATATTCTATCTGAACAATCGAGCTCTCGAATGTGAGACCGAGTGTCATGCTCTACGTTCATCTCCTCCTTCACTAAGAATAGACCAGCAACAGATTCAAACTGCACTTGCTTCGTGGTTGAAAGCTTTTGAGTCATTAAGATCATCACCGCTTATTCAACATTCGAAGGCAGAGTGGGAAAATAAGGGTTCCAGGCTACTTCTTCTGCATCATCAAATGCTCACAATCATGACTGATGTGTGCTTGTCACCTAGAACTGAAGTGATATTCGACGCTCACACTGACAGCTTTTTACGGCTGATAAACCATGCTGTGGATCTATGGAACTACACTATCATCACGAATCTACCTCGCCCTAAAATACTGCCTGGTCAATTTTTGAACATGTCCAATTCAATCACAGACAAGGGATGGATTCCAGCTCTATACTACACAGCTATAAAATGTCGCGTGCACAGAATCAGACTTCAAGCCGTCAGATTCCTTGAGACTAGTCGCCATCGCGAGGGCTTTTGGGACTCGTCGATAATGGCGGTTGTTGCGCGTAAAGTGATGGAACTCGAAGAAAGAGATTACTATCAAGATATCAATCCTCTTGACAATATCTTTTCACTTACGAGCTCGCCTACCCAGTGGGATTTGTCGTTGCCAACTTTACCAGAATCGTACAGATTGAGAGGAGTTGAAACCATTCTTTCTGGGTGTCCTGTGAATAGGATCTTATTGTTGTGCAGGCATAGGCAAGGCATGGAGGATCGAAAAATCCAGATAGGGGAATATGACATTCCCACTCAGCGGTGGATTTATGCACCTGACTGTTCCCCTAGGGACATTTGATGTTACAGAACATTTCCTCACATTCACAGCCCTAATCTTAACTCTAAAGAAAAGCTTCAATCATAAATCATATCAAAATCTTCATACCCCGACCCAGATTAGACATTAAAAACCTGTGTGCCCTGGCCTAAATCTGTTTAGCCCTAACCCTTATCTAATCGCACGTGTTTACGCGACAAAGGCGCGTTTCAGGCACGCGTCCGATAGCGTCTGTAAGTCTAGATACTTCCGAGAACATCAACCACGACGCGCATCACAGCTCACCACGACCATGCCTTTCAAACCGTTCAAGCCTCCTCTAATACGAAAGGATTTGCTAAGTGACGCCCCATCAAAAGCGACCGATAACTCCAGCGTTCCACCCCCTTCCAAAAGACCGCGGCTCAACGTCCGCGAAGATGAGACCGAAAGTAGGAACACGGCAAAGCCGGTAGTCGTCGATCTGACTCTATCGGAAGTCGGGATAGTAAGGAAAAACACCGCGGAAAGACCTCCATTAGTGAACGTCAAGAACACGCCGGGTGAGACAGAGACGCCGTCAATGGAAAATGGCATCTCTAGCAATGACGTTGAGGCCTACTATAACGTTCTCTGGTTGGTCCTCGATATTTCAATTGTGCATACATCTCAGCTAACAAAAAAAGGCGCAAGTTCACAGCAAAAAAGCACAAAACCTGGGACGGCGATGGAATCCTGGTCATCCGGGGAGGCTATGGGTATCTTCGAGATGTATCAGGTCGCGAAATGGGCCGAATTGTGATCAACAAATTTCTTGAGTCCGGCACGAATTTGACAATAGGAGGGAAAGATGTTGAGATTGAGTCTGCTATTTCGAAGAAAGACTACTTATCAGGGAAGGAATTTTTGAACAGTACGAGGAAGCCTTCCTCTTCACCTCCATCTCGAATCAAACCGTCTTTGGCTTCAAGCCAGGTTGCAAAGTCAAATGTGCCCACAAGCAGTGAAGGCCCTCTAGACTATCTGCTCAAGGCGAATACTGTGAACTCCCAGGGTGGACCGCCGAAGTTATCGGTGAGACACCTCAACGCTGCAGCCCCTAAAGGCAATGCTGTTGGCACAGCTTTCAAGAATCCATTGAAAGAAACATCGAGCGCCAATTTTCAACCGAGTGTCAAAGCCATTCCCCGTCATGATCCCAACGCCCCTGGAGCCTTGGTCATGAAGCGTCCAAAGACTGCACCAAAAGGACAAACGATTGTTGACGTTGTAGTCGATCCGTTTCTAAGTAAACATCTCCGTGAACATCAACGAGAAGGAGTCAAATTTTTGTATGAATGTGTCATGGGACTCAGAGATTATAATGGCGAAGGTGCTATATTAGCTGATGAAATGGGACTTGGCAAAACTCTTCAGACCATAACCTTACTATGGACTTTACTGAAACAAAACCCCATATACGAAGCATCACCTGTGGTGAAGAAAGCATTAATCGTTTGTCCTGTCACGCTGATCAATAATTGGAGAAAAGAATTTCGAAAATGGCTCGGAAATGAAAGAATTGGCGTTTTCGTCTTTGACGACAAACGCAAGAAATTGACGGATTTCACCAAGGGAAAGGCTTATAACATTATGATTGTGGGTTATGAAAAGCTTCGTACCGTACAAGAAGGATTACTCAAAGGACATGGTGTCGATATCGTGATAGCAGATGAAGGACATCGACTCAAAACTGTGCAGAACAAAAGTGGCCAGGCTATACAAGCCTTGAATACAGCAAAACGAATCATACTTTCGGGGACGCCTATACAAAACGATCTCAGTGAATTCTTCGCTGCAGTAGACCTCATCAATCCTGGGATACTCGGCACCTACAAAAGCTTTATGAAGGAATTCGAAGGACCCATCGTTCGCAGTCAGCAGCCCGAAGCCACTATGAGAGATATTGAAAAAGGCGAGGCAAGAGGCGAGGAGCTTCGAGAACTCACTTCCATGTTCATTCTGCGGAGGACAGCAGAGATTCTGTCCAAGTATCTCCCTCCGAAGACGGAATACGTGATACTATGCAACCCTACATCTGTGCAAGCAAGTATCTACCGCCATGTGCTTGGGTCCCCTATTTTTCAGAGTGCATTAGGAAACACGGAAGGAGCATTTAGCCTTCTTACTATTTTGAAGAAGCTCTGCAACAGCCCATCCTTGCTCACTGCAAAGACCGGCGATGAGCCGCCGAATGCCACTATGGAAGCACTGCTGTCTACTTTGACACCAAGCCTACGTCGACAATTCTCACCTTCATCGAGTGGGAAGATCAGAGTTTTAGATCAGCTGCTTCACAACCTCCAAACAACTACATCGGAGAAAATTGTACTTGTTTCCAACTACACCTCGACTCTCAATTTGCTCGGCATATTACTTACTTCTCTCTCTTTACCTTTTCTGCGACTCGATGGCTCCACGCCCTCGGCCAAACGACAATCGCTCGTGGATGATTTCAACCGAGCTCCTGCAAGTAAATGCTTTGCGTTCCTCCTCTCCGCCAAAGCGGGAGGCACCGGGCTCAATCTCACCGGTGCCAGCCGTCTTGTCCTCTTCGACGTAGACTGGAATCCAGCCACCGATCTTCAAGCCATGGCACGAATTCATCGAGACGGACAAAAACGGCACTGCTATATATACCGAATTATGCTCAAGGGCGCTCTAGAGGAGAAAATATGGCAACGCCAAGTCACCAAAATCGGTTTGGCGGATAGTGTCATGGAATCGAAATCAAGCAATATGGCACAGTTCTCGCGAGAAGAGCTCAAAGATCTATTTCGACTCTATGAAGACAAGGGCTGTCAAACCCATGAATTGCTGAATTGCAAATGTGGTGGAAAGGGTATCCCTCCATCACCATCTCCTGCGCCTTCTGCTCCAGTCCATATATCACTCTTAGACGAAGACGTAGGCAAAGACGATGAAGCTGACAAGAGTGAACTGCTCGAATCTCTTGCGACAACGCCTGAGAAAGTGCGAAGCGTATCACCCTTCTGGAAAGACGAGGAACTATCCGACAGTGAAGACATCGACTTCCCCGACCTGCACACCTTAACAAAAGCTTCAAAAGTCAACATTGAAGAACAAGAAGATCAAATCAAGCGTGGCAAGCACACTCTTCAGCAAAATTCCAAGCTGAGAAAGACAAATACAAAGACGAATGCAACAAAATCGAAATTGCTATCAAACCGTAAACGAAAAACCAGAAATGACGACGCCGATGCCGACGGAGATGAAGCAGTCTCAACCGAACAAAGCAAAATCCAGCGCTTCCTCGCTGAATATGCACACATCGATCCAGCTGCTTTTCCCTCCACTAGCGGAGACAATAATGTCGATGAAGACAACGTCGACGATATAAAAAACCACATTGACGACCCGATTCTACAAGCCCTACTCGCCGATGAGGATCATGGGATTGGATTCTTGTTTCAGAAGACTGCTTTTCCGGCCTCGGCTAGTCCTGCGCCTCCTGCTGATGATAATACAGAAGCTTCAGCGTGATAGAATTTACATACTGTGTAGAATTTAACGTCATTTTGCTATGATTGATGTATTGGTATAGATATAGGATTCGATATGTATAGATGCACTGTTTGTCTATTGAATTTCAGGGGACAAGCGAGATTATATATATAATGGAAAGTTATTGGACGTTATTGAAGATGATTGCATTGTACGAATACTAGCAATTAGAAGAGAGAAAACGTACATACACGAAAGACAGGGCTACATAAATCACAAAGACCATTCCACAAATGCTTCGAGATAAGAATAGGAAATGGACGCATATCCGGAAAGTGTAAAAGCAGCGACAATTGGATACACATAAATTCGCGGATGGGTGGGTATACAGGAAAAAAGGGATAGAAGTCTAGTAGATGATAGGAAGCATTATATGCAAGAGTGACAAGAAAGGAAATTGAATGAGGTAGGTACAAGAGAATCGCAATCTCGAGGGTATGCAATTCAGTCAGAAGCAAACATAAAAAAAAAGGCAAAGAATGGTAAGTCATGTTCAAATAACAGGCGTTTCAAGGAAAAGGGGGACTAAGAATAGTTTGTGGTAGGTAAGGTGGACGAGGTTGTGATCAGTAGCGCAGCTTCCCGACCAGTCCAAATGTATATGCAGCCTCAGCTTCGGTCTTCATTTGGATCATGTAGATTCTGAAGGCGCCTCCAGTGACTCCGCCCTTTTGCTGTATGGATCCTCCGGAATGATTTTCCCATACGGAGATGGCAATACCAGTTCGAGCGACTCTTTCAAAGGAGCTTTCGCCAAGGCACACATCCAGTAAGACTTCGCCTGCGGTTTTACCTTGGATGAGTATTCGCTTTTCTTGTGACATTGTTACTCTTCGGGGCGATGCACCCGGGGTTGGAGTCGTGGCGCCGTCTGGTCGATTCTCATCGGCGAAGTCGTCAAAGTCTCTTTCTGGATGCGGTTCATTGCTATTAAAATCTGCTTCGTTTACTTCCGCGGCTATTTTCGTACTATTGGCTGTTCCAGGTCGGGATGATCGGGGCGTCACGGGCATGATTGTTAATCGGGCTGCACCCATGTCGCGCCATCGTGTCGTACTTTCCCGCACATATAGTCTAATCTTCGCGTTCGACAGACCGATTCCATCTGCTCCCTTAATGGCCGTCGCAAGTGCTGCGAGTCCAGAACCACCACCAGCACCAGAAAATACTGTACTTCCATCACGACTTCCTGTGCGTGAGGTAACGGTCGATCGTGCAATACTGAAAAACTTGCTTCCGGTTCCAAACCTTTTCAGGGCGGAAAATGCGCTGCTCATGGATCCAACACTGCTTTCGGATACCATTCCCACGGAAGGTGCATGCTTTGCGGCTCGATAACTATTCTTTCTTCGAGGGAAACCAAACCAGCTGGTTCCTTTGCTTGATCCAGTCGGATTGTATCGCGATAGGGATGCAGGCTGATAAGGGCCACGGGCGTTTTGCAAAGCAATGTATGTTGGATTGTTGATACGAGAATGATTGATGAAGCCGTAAAGGGTATCACACTCATCAACGTTCTGTGAGCGGAACATAATATTGTTGCTAGTCTTGATTCTGGATCTTTCTGTTGGCGGTGATCGAATACTAATATCGATTGCCGTGCCACGTCTAATTGGAACTAGTGGCGTCAGTTCGAGGGCGACTAAAGGGCGATCTTTGCGTGGCTGATCGTCTTGATGATCGCCAGTGCCGTTCATCTTGTATGCTTCAATAAGTCCGGGAGTTATCACCAGTTCACATTCGTCAGGATATAGACTCTCCCAATTTCCTTTATCGGACCAGAAGAACATTGTCGCGATAGCCTTGGAAGCTTTTGTAGGTTGAGAAGGAACGGATCGATAGGGGCCTTGCGATGCCGAGTTGGACGGCGACAAGGTGTCACCGTCTAGAGCAGGCAAAGAAGCGGGCGGTTGCGGTTTGCGCTGGCGGTGTACAGGAGGTAAGTCATCCTCATCCTCTAGCTCTTCATCGGAAGTGTCAGATGTATCTGAGTCGGAGTATTCCATATCATAGTGTCGAACTGTAGATGTATCAGATTCAGCAGAAGAATCAGACGCACTTGATGGCTCATATTCGTGCTTCAATGGTGAAGATGATCTTCGCTTCTGTCTATTGGCTGATGGACTTAACACCGGAGAGTTTTTGAGCGCTTGACTAGGCGTTCTGTGGGGAGGCGGTGCAGGTGCTTCGTCCTCTCCATCGGAGACAGATCTCTGCGATGACAATGATGATTGAATATCTGGCCAGGTCTCTTCCTCATCTTCACTCATATCAGCAGACAATGCACTATGGGTGCTACTACCGCCCTTCCGCAGCTTTGGGATCGTAGGCATTTTCATAGTAGGTACGGACGATACACGTGCATCATCGTCGAGGTCATCTTCTATCGGTTTTTCTCGCTTGGACTTGGATTTTGCGGATAAAGGACTCGATTCCACAGTCTTACCGGCATAGAAACGTCCCGCTGCTTTTGGTGTTTGCTTTGGCGATTCGACGACTTCCTGTTCCTGTTCGGGGGCAGGAGAAGCTTTTGGCGTGGTATCTGTGGGAGTGAGCTGTTCAACATGGCGAGAGCGTCTGTTTGCTTTAGTTCGTTTCAGGCCAGGGGATGCTTTTCCATCGATGATTCTCTTCTTATCGCTGAGCTCTTTGGCGGATGGTAGCGTTGCCCGAGCATCAGGGGATGTAGGTGTGCGGGGACTATCAACGAATGCATAGTCTGATGCTCTTGTAATATCTGAAGCCAAAGAGTTACCAGAGGTTGCTTCGGAAAGTGAACTTAACGTGCTTGGTCCGGAGCTGTTGGTAGTCGAGCTCTTTCCAGCATGGCTAAGAACGCTGGCTTCACCAATTGGCACGTCCATTTCACTTGAGCTTGGCAAACGCAGCTTTAACGTGGTTGAAGGTGATGAATCGGCCTTGATTTCATCGCCAGCCTTGTGCCTTCGACTCTTTGCACGCTCAACAAACTTCTTGCTTCTGGGTAGGGCCGGAGGTACTGGATATAAGCCTAGCATGTTGACCCATTCAAATCCGACATCCTCGTCGTCAATAGTCAAAGATAGTAACTCCTGCCATTCGCCATCATCCGTAGATTTGCCTCGAATCATAATCACGACTTCGCCTTTTAGGTCGCCATTTCGTGCAGAGACACAATTTCTTTCAATCGGTGGGAACAGAAGCCAACGATCAGTATCGTCAATTTCACATATTAGCAGATCCCCTCCCGTGCCGGCATCGGCGGCGTTGTCTCTAAGCAGCAATTCTGTATGGCAATCAATCATCTGGCCACTTGAATGCATGAGTGATAGGCTGAAAAAGTCACGAGCAAGTACCCGTCGTGTCTTGTCAACGACCACATCGGAGAGGACAGCCAAAGTTTCTAGACTTCGTGCTCGAGTGCTATCGATATATGCAGCGGTTTCATCCTCCAGTCGGGCTCGTTCTTCGTTTGAGCGGCGACGTGCTTGTTCAACAAGTTCTTGATATGTTTCCGCCACTTGTTGTGCTTTTGGTGAATGCGCCACATGATCGATTCCTTTGAAAGTTTTGGATAAGTACTTCAAACGCACGAGTGGTCGTTTTAATAAGTAAGCGACGTCCACTTTCTCGCCATCAGCATCGATAACATCCCCATTATCGTCTCTTTCCATGCCTTGATCTAGGCTATGCGTTTCCAGTTTGTCCGACTCCTCATCGTCAGGGGGAGCAAGATTCACGACTACATCCTGGAATCCCATACGCCAGGCCTTGAGATAATCGCGATACACCCTCTGAGCGCCTTGTGCCCAGGCCAATAGAGCTTCGGTTTCATCCAGAGGGATACGTTTGTGTAGTGTCTTGAGACGTTCTAGAGCAACTCCCATGTCGACAATTGGTCTGGTAAAGTTGATGTCATCCTTAGGGTCTGCTGAAGGTCGGAAGAGTCCTGCGGCAATAGCGGAATCGGACCGTGAAAGAACGCAGCTCAAAAGAACAGGTATGACACCTCCGACCAGAGTTCGGAGTTCGCGCATATACTTTGTTTCATCGGTGGAAAGCTCCATCATCAGGTCGGTCATGGTAGCTGTTTCCAAACGTGTTCGGTTGCTCCTAATACTGCGGGAAGACCGTACACTACGTCTGGTAGACTTTGGGTTGGACAGAATAGACATTAGATCGGAATGTTTTGTGAGCCGGCGTTGGAGTCCACTCTCGAACTTTGGAAGCGAGTCTGGGTCAAAATGATCGCGTTTCTCGTCGTCTATCTCGCAGATTGACCCTGTCACGGATCTTGACAGATTGGTTTCACTTCCAATGACCGACCTATCGATCACAGTACTACTCAATGTTTCCTCCGATGCGATGGTAGAAAGCTGATGCATGCCGGTGCTCGGGAAAGGCCGTCGTAAACGCAAAGGGAGGATGATATCTCTATCAGACACCTCTGAACCATTGTCAGACGCATCATATTCCTTGTTTTTTATGCTGTCTCGGACCTGCGAAGCTTTATTTGTGGATGTAGTCTTTTCGAACGATTTAGTCAGGTTCGCTACTGATGTTTCTGATTTGCCCCTTCTCCGTGTCGATGCTGTCCGTTCTTTTTGCTTTGGTGTCAGAGGTTCCCGGGTTTTGTCCACACTTGAGCGACGTGGAGTATCTGACATGCCACTTGCTTTGTCACTCAGCGGTTGATCGTTAGTCGCGGCAGAAATTTCGCTCATTTCTTCAGTGATCCTAGACTCTGAGCCTCGTGATAACCGTCTGGTTGTCGCTGTCCTCGACCTCATTTTAAGCGGCGCGGGTATTTCCACTGGTGCATCGTCATTGTCATCTACAAATGGGTCAGGCTGAGCGGACAACCACGCCGCTATTTTGTCGCCTCTGTTCGCGACAGGAGGAGGGCGTGGAGGCGCCGGCTTTGCAAACATCTTTCGAGACTCATCGAGCACTTGAGTTAGGATTCCGGCCTTAGGCTTCCGTGCGTCGCGTAATGTCTCCCGGAGCGCAGGAGCACCGCGCCTCCTTCTTCGAGACAGCTCGGAAAAGTTGGCCTCACTACCAGCCCAATCATCGTCGTCTTTAGGTGGTGGTGTGGTTCGTCTCATGCCTTCGAGCACGCTTTCGG
This sequence comes from Talaromyces amestolkiae, assembly GCF_001896365.1. Classification (NCBI taxonomy): domain Eukaryota; kingdom Fungi; phylum Ascomycota; class Eurotiomycetes; order Eurotiales; family Trichocomaceae; genus Talaromyces; species Talaromyces amestolkiae. The sequence goes on along the minus strand of NW_024468042.1, from coordinate 1,131,885 downwards.
CATGCTCCTCAACGTGTATGGAGACTTCGGACGATGCGCGATCATGTAGAGTCTCCTTATCCGAAAGCAGACCATCCTCTGTGTAAATATACTTGGTAGTCTTGACCGCGCGTTGTTTCTTCTGGAAAGTCGAGGCGCTTGTAGACGATCTCAAATCCTCCGTGTCTGTTTTCGCACCACTTCCCAGATCCGATCCATTGTCTTTTCGATGCGCCTTCTTGTTTGGTAGGGAAGTCGAAGAAGAATTAAAACTTTCGTTTGTCTTGTAGTTTGTGATTCGATTCGGCGCTGGTCCTTTGCCTGTCTTGGAATTTGTAGGCGGACTGCGCTGGGCTCGCCAGTGTTGATCGCTGATCACTCGTTTCCTCGGCGTACTTTGGCTTCTTTTTCTAATTCCACCACTATTGACAGTCGGTGTAGTATTGTCTGCCGCCTTGACGCGTGATGTGACTTTTCGAGGCTCTGGGGTTTTTGCGGGCTTGTTTCGTGGAGTCGGCATGCTGCTTTCATCGTCTGCAACGTCGGCCAAGGGGTCCTTGACTGTGGCAACACCACCTCCTTTCTGCTGCCACATTCGTACCTTTTCGCGCACCGAGTTCGAGTCATGAGGTCCAAGGGCCTTGCCGAGATCGAGGGATTTTGGTTTTGTTGGACTGGACCTGGCGCCGTCGCGCCCAGGACCAGCATTTTGGCGCGGGGTAACCGGAGTGGGCATTTGTACCTAGGATATGATATCGTCAGAAACATTCTTCATGCCTGGGGTCAGTTGAAAGCTTGGTGATCTGGTTATCAGAGGAATGCTGGAGCGATAGTGGACTGTTTATTCCTGGACGGGAGCCAAACAGAAGGACGAAATGGCCAACTTACAACAACAACAAAAATCAGCGCTGGCGGACAGTGTCGCGCATTCTGGTCGGAAATGCTGTCAAACTGCCATGTACCGAGTATTCAGTCTGAACGATGCAAAGAGGAAGTGAAGGTGCAAGGGTCAGCAGGAGGGCGATGTTGTCAGCTGCCTTCTTGGATGGTGCTGGTCGGGAAGGCCCGCATCTGGACCACTCAAAGGGGAGGCCCGCCGGCTGCCCCGGTAACCGATCGCCCAACCTTGCTCAGCCTTACTGATTTGCTGCATCACACTGCACTCTTGCCATTCAAGACTCGTCTGAAATACACATACGTACTATGTAGTACAACGCCAGAGTGATACATAGTATCTTGAATCCAGCCCGGCCTGGGAGGAGCGGACCATCCTAACCCTGATTCAATTCTACATAGTAAAGTCCCTATGGCATAAGGGCATATCATATCATACGTCATTTTCAAGCCCTGCCAAGTGGAGATGAATTCGTGGCTGGTCAACAAGACTCTATCAACTTGCTGAATACTAACAATTGTGGATATTCGAATCCAACTGAGACCCATGTGTGCACATCCTTGATAATTATGCGGTGAGTAAGTGTCATGCTTCAGGTACTCATGAATATCAATCCGCGCCCAACTTAATCACTGCACTTCCATATATTGTCTGACATCTATTATTTATGTTGTTACCGCGTCTTCTTCGCCCCGGCCTCCCCGTTAAATCTCTCCATAGCCTGAGACATCAGGCAGACACTGTTGTATAGCAGATCTGCATACTTTTAGTATCTTTACCGATTGATTGATACAAAGAAACTCACAAGCAGGGACAACAATCCAGACAAAATTCATCAGAAAATAATACACCCAGAAATACAGCACCTCGGGCCGACTGTGCGAGATGTCATTCACATAATAGTCATAAAGGCTCGTGGCATAGTACAAGGTATCCCCGTACAAATGAGCCATGCATATGATGACTCGTAGAGGATGTTTGAGCGAGTGGTTGATCGTAGTCAAATATGCCACATAAAGACATAGAGGGCCCCAAAGAAACTATTCCCGTCAATATTCTCAGTGTTTCCATCAAATTACTAAGTTAGGCGCGCGTATTTAGTAACTCACCACTGTAATCATCTCAATGCTCACAACAAATGAATCCGAGGCCAAATACCGAGAGTCCGATTTGGCGTACTCCTTCCAGAGTTGCCCGAATATGTCTTGCGCGGGCCCCATGCGATCATGGTGAGTGACAAAATAGCCTTCGAACAAACAGTGAAGAATTCCGGCTGTGGTCAAATTAGTCACAGCCCAGAGGTAATAACAGTCAGGACTGCGCTTACACAGTGCGAACCATAGTATGGCTGATTTATCCCCGTAGGTCATTGACGGGCGTCGGTATATCGCCAATCCCAGAATCACACATAGTGGAAGGGTTAATCCAATGGCAAATATTCCCACTATATTCAAGAGACCATTCTCATTTTCTTCGTAATTTGCAATCTCCAAGCCGAGGGGATAATAAGGATGTAAATTCATCTTGACAGGTCGTGTAAATCAAGGATCACTGATTGTGCTCGAACATAGGGGTTTGATTTGAATGGTTTTCTCGGCGCGGGCCAAGCGACATTTGTGGTGTCAAATTGAGTTAGGGTTATTAGGGTAATCATTTCTAGGACAAGGTTCGAGTATTTAATAACGAAAAAGTACTGTCCTACATAATATCGCCGTCGAGAGAACAATGTTTAGGCGGATGAAAGTCAAAATGTAGCCTGGTTAATCTAACAGAGTGAATCTGTTCCTTAGCTTCGATATACAGACTTGGAGCTCCAAAATGCGGCAGGKCCTTTAAGAGACGACTAGAATTCAATTTTGCTTTAGCTACGCAAAGCAAGTAAATTGGTTCATATTACCACCTTATTTCGGCACTGCAACAATTATTGAGTCATTCAAGGGTGTTGTGTATTTGTGAATATGAAGAATCTTCAAGCCGGCCTGGTCGATTAGAGCGTGCTACTGTTCGTCTGTACGCTCCTTGGAACCAAGTGCAGCCATCATTGTCAAATCAGTCTGTGTCGCTTGCCAATGGACATTCTCATTTGGGAGAACCATATCATCTATGAGGATACGGGAGTCGGGACCTAGAGCTGGAATGATGTTTTTCAGGATAATGACTGCTTTATCATCGGGCCAGTCGTGTAGGACGTTGCGAAGGTAGTAAAATTTGGCATCTATTTGGATGTGTTAGCTTTACGAACAAATTATACACAGTCAAGACGGAAACCAGCGAAGTCTTTTGCAGCTGTAGATTACCTTTGACGACCTGTGGCTCGAAAAAGTTGTGAGGCATGACTTCAATTCCATCCATAGGTGGTACATGTTCCAGGGTCTGGGGTAGATCTTGAAGCACAATTTTGCCCTCAATACTAGGGAACGCTTCCTTAACTGAAAGCGATTGGTGTCCAAAGCCCCCTCCAATATCAACAAACACAGTCTTGCCCTGAAAATCGCCTAGCTCGTCTTGAAATGGGAAAACAGACAACCAATTGACAGCACCAGCTCGTTGAACTGTCATTAACTGTTGAAAGTAGCCAAACCGCTCAGGATGATTAGGGAACCAAATGAAGCCAGGAAGTTCGGTATTGAATGCTTTCTGCAATGCGGTTTTGTCACTCTGTGTGATGTCCGCGTATTGCGTTTCGGCGAGGAAGTCAGGTAATTGTTGCAGAACAGGTCCGACGGTGTCAAAACTGGAGATTTCAGCTAGAGAACCGAACGGAAGCATCGATAACAGCACTAACAAATGATGAATTCCACCCTGGTAACCTTTATCTGCCAATACCGCGGTCGTCGAACTTGAAGTAAAATGGTCCTTGCTGGCCTCCTTTATCTGGCCGTAGGAGGCAAGGGCGCGTAGGATACGACCTTTCTACAGATTCAGTTGCTGTGTCTGAATGTCTTCTTGTTTTTCATACCTAGAAGTTCCGGAGCGGCACCTGTCTTTTCGGCCAGGGTTGCTACACTCAGCGGCTCCTTGGACTCGTTCAGGGCGTCAAAGATGCCTAGGTCAACGCCAATCCGAGCAACTGTGATTTGAAGATGCTGTAGAAACAATAATCAGCACTGCTCGCCTTGAGTACTTGAACCTCTCTGAATGATCTGACTTACCAACCCAGCGAAGCGCTGCAGTGTGTCATAAGGAGTCTCAATGGCATAACTCAAATCACGCAGAGAGTCAAGCAACTTTTTCCGACCTGCCTCGTCGGCAGCTGCAGCCAGTTTCCTAACCTGATCAACGACGGTATCCATTTTCAAAACTCCGTGACGGGCTTCTAGATAAGTATAATGATTTGAATGCCAGTTCATCAGCTTCAACCTGGCCAAGTGCGGGGTGAATTATATAAGTAAGCATAGTTCCCCAACATCCGCGTCCCCCGCTCAATGAAAAAGAACCTTGAAAATCAGTATGGACACATGATAATTGGTTGTGCCTAACGACTCGACGCCGCCTCCCTAGGTGGTAAAGAATCGATGCAACCTGGCCAGGCGGGGCTATGCTGAACAGCATTTTCTAAGCGCGCGATGAACTGAAGTGGAATCAATTTCTTCCTAGGGCTACGTTGTATGCCCACAATCCCGTAACTCCGGCCTACGTTCATGACTGCATGGATCCGTTAACTTATCAGCTCCTCAGCTCCTCAGCTCCGCAACTCTGGAAGTTTGGCAAAAATATAGATGCGTACTTTAGCCATTGGTAGTGGTTTGCCTAGCAATATTTGTCTGAACTTGTACCAGTTAACACGGCTAGATACATATGTGAATTCTGAATATATTGATGCATACCGCCTAGTTCACACCAGTCCCGTCATTGTCATCTACATATCTCACAATCCGTCCATCCTATGCAGTAGCTATAACAGTTACGGACGCGCCGTCATTCATCGTATCGCCGCCTGACACTGCGCCGACCTATACACCATGATTGGCGCCGCACCACTCTGCTCACAAAACTGCTTCCCCGGTTTTCGTACGAGATACGACACCCTCAACAAATCGAGGAAGATTGCTGTATCATTACCAACCTTTCTAGTCATTGTCAGGCCGTCTTGGTCAGGTTTCCAGCTCTCTAGTGAAACTCGTATATGCCTTTGGCGTTCAAAATTATATCTCGTATTTCGTCATACCGCATTGGAGAAGAAGAGTAGTGCTTCTTTCGAACGTATTCGAGCCTTGTATACATCGGAGTCGTCAGCTACCTTTCTGAATGTATCTGGCTCCGTATCGCCCAAGATGATACCATACGCTTCTGCTGTAGCCTTTGGATTCCCAACCAGCTTCTTTCGGCAAAGTAAAAGTCTGTGTCAGCCAAGTGTTCAAAGATTGGGGGCTTTTCATCCTGCTGTTTGGTTCTACGCCGGAAATTTGCGCATGTACGACGTCGTAGAGACCGTCCTGAATAGCTCCTCTGTTCGATGCCCATTCGAAAAATTTACAAACAAATCGAAAGGTTCAATTCGGTTTACGAAGACTGGGCGTTACCGATATCCGAGTATCTGCGTATCCAGAATTGATTCGAGGGGGCAGACTACTTTAAACACGGATATGAAGATAAATTACAAGATTCCTCATGACGTACTCATTGACTTGCGCGATTCGAACCATGCGCGAATTGACAGCGCCAGAGCAGAACTCGTCGGCTTCGACATCCGCGGCACAAAACACGCGTTCAAATGGTCCTTCGGTCAGCAGTCTGTCGATGTGGACCGATCTAGAAACCCAATATCGTATTATTCCACAGTCCGGACCTTGACGCAAGGCGTGATGGGTGGTTGGAAGGAAGACGAAGCCCATTCCACATCCTAGTCTGTTCCCCCAGGGAGAGCTTCTTTTTTGTCCTGAGTCCAATGACTGAAAGAGTCCACCACCCAAATTAGATCTCGGCGGCGTGAGTGATGTTAGATTGCACTTTGAGTGTCATGGACTCAATCTCTAGCCCATATTCACATGTACGTAGAGAGTAAAGTTAACAATCATATGGCACAAATCCTTAGCTACTGCTGCTGTATTCCATGCCGCAATCCAAGTGATGACTAAAGTTAAGAAAAATCAAAGGCGAGGTCGAAGTTGAAGTTAATGATGAGAAGTCCCCACATCGGCCGCCCAGAAACGGCTTGGTGGCTCGGCATCTCCAACTCTCGGAGTCTCCATCGCATCATCGACGACCCATCAATCATTCAACTATCTACCCAGTCCATGGAGCCGACCTATACAGCTGAAAGGTCATGGCTCCGAAACCAGGTCGCAGGACCTCTCTGAGGCTTGATCTGTCTCAGGGCGCTCCCCTCGAGTCCCCTCCAGGTGTTGCGGCGTTGTTCTTGATCCGCTTCGATATTAAGAAAGGGTGCGACATCACTTTATCGATCGCCTGAATTTGTTGCTAATGCTTGATATATAGATATGTGATTTCATGGCAACAGTCGATACCGGGTAGTAAGTAATTCCTTGCCGGTATTTTTCCTTCGGTGTTAACCATGCGATCGTTTAGTCGACCTCGAAGGCGCCGTCGAATACAAGTCGCTCCCATCGGGACTACATAATGTTTCGGAGGATCTCATGTGAGCGCAATTTATTGCGAATCTATCATATGAATTACGGTTCTAATCGTGTGAAGATATTTCGTTCACGAGGAATACGCTGGAATATGCGCCTTCGTAAACCAGCCGGCCGCCGAAGCTGAGCGCAATGCTCTGATGCTAGCCGTGGGTGTTCTCGTTCCTCTGAGCTTTGGAAGACTCGGGAAGAGCTGGAGGCATGCAGCAGGATTGAAGAAACTTGCAAAGTAGGTTATGCATTCGGCGTTCAAAGCTTCCGCTAATGAAGAGGTCAGACAATGCGCGAATAATATATCCGATACCCAGGCCCTAGCAGAATACTGGGAGAAGCACCATGTTCGCGATAACGAGCCTAGATTAGAAGACACGCCTCCAGATTCTCCCGCCGTCCTCCGCAGTTCATTAAAAGCAAATCGTCCTGACAGTCTACAATCAAGGAGTTCTATTAGTGACTCAGCAGGTCTGGAAGCGACAAGACCGTTCTTAGCACCTTATCACCCTGCCTTGTCACTTCCAGCATTTGTGGAAAACTTCGGTCCTCTTATATTCCCCCTTTATAGAGCCTCTCTGCTGCGCAAAAGGATCCTGATTGTGACTGAAGCCCCAGTCCAAACATCTTGTGACTATGGTAGGTTTCACTCACGACTCTTTATCTGAACCTCTGGCTAATTCATATTTAGTATATGCACTTGCGCTGTTATCATCTCTCCCTCAATCGCTGTCTCCTTTTTTTGACCAGGATGGCGCGCCGCCGCTTCGGCCGCGACCGATCTTTAACGTTGGAATTCATGATATCCCCTTTCTCTCAACCAACTCGGATACATTCTCAAGCTGGATTGCCTGTACAACAGACAACGTGCTGGCAACAAAGACCGACCTTTTTGACATACTAGTTACCATGCCGACCACCCACTCGCCAAAAAATCCACATAAGACCTTTCCCCAAATCGAGATCGTGCATCGAGTCGACGCACAGCCGAGAGCTACCAAACTCGTCACATTAAAGGCCACACAACGCGATGCTCGTCGCTTCGTGCTTCTCCGAGATGGACTGCGCCGCTTATCCAGCGCTGAATCAGAACAAAACCAGGAACCCACCGACAACATAGACGACAGCGCATCAACCTTCTCATCCTCCTCAATCATTGAACCCTTATCCTGGCCACGATTAGCATACACATCCTTTCTCTGGTGGGCTTCCGCAGGCGAAAAGCGTACTGGATTATCAGAGGATGAGGAAGAGCAGGACGAACAGGATACAAATCTCTTACCGAATACTGTTGGCCAGGCCGGCGGCCCAGGCTCGTTACTCTCGCATCCGGGTCTTCAGTTGAATGAGATTGACCAGCCGAGGGAGATTGCGCTGATAGCTTATTTCCGCCGCTTGACGACGCTCATATTCACCACGCTAGCGGACGCAGTCGCGCGTCAAGACGCGATGGATGAGTCCGACGAGATTCCGCCAGCAGGCGAATACCGCGACGACCCTGATGGTGGTGATGACGCCGCCGAAACTGAAGCTGAATCCTTCTCCGCTGACCGTGACACAAATCCTCTCCTCCCGGCTTCTAGTAACGACAAAATAGAAGACCTACCACCAGTCTCGATAACATCAACCGACATATCCGAAATGGGCCTCGACATGTGGAGTGCCACAGATCGCATGTTCATGGAAGAGTTACTCCAGGTGTGGTGGGGGCGCAGAGCGGATGTAAATGGGACGAGGATTAGGTGTTGCGGTATCCCGATATTGTAAACTCCCTTCTTACATCTTACTGTTATACGCGACTGTAAATTGAACATGTGTGTGAACCGCAATGAACATAGATGTTTTGATTTATCTCTGTAGGTAGAAAGAGGCGGAGTCGATGTACATACATTCAAACAATATAACGCCATGATTCAGTCAACGCCATGCCAAGTCGGTATTGAATGTCCTCAATCCAAAGACAAAAAAGGTATTATGTAGATATATGTACAGTAAGTGAGATTCAAACCAAGAGTTTAATGCACGTGAGAAAGACAGAAAACGACCAGAACGAGCTAATATCGCTGAGTAGTGGAGGGAATGAGTTGGAAATTGCAATGCCGAATGAAGAAAATCGCTAAGCCCAAAACGCCAATCATGACACGTATATGAAATAGTCAAAGGAGTGCGGCCGTATGTGGTGACAGAGTATATAGATATAATTGATCAGTATCGCCGCCCGACAGGTGCCGACCTTCGATCTTTGATGTCCGCCTCGCTCCTTGTATCCGAGTGCTTAACACCGGGTATACGTCTTGCGGGTCCTCCTACTTTCGCGCTTGCMCCGCCTGTTCGAGCCGTAGCTTCGTTGGCGCTGACGGATCGTTGTGTGCCGCTTTGTGTTCGACCTCTGCGTGCTCGGATTTGGGCTAATGCTTCCTCTCGAGTTAGGGGTGTTCCTGGTATGATGTCCATTGGGTTACGAGCGTGTCGGGACTCGAATTGTATTGGGACTGTTTTTGTAATGGTTTCCTCTTTGATAACAGTGATTTGGTCGATAGGTGTGATAGGAAGTCTTTCGGATGATCGGTGTGGTGGTAAGATAGGGTTGCGGTTGATGGTAGTGACCATTTGAGCGGCGTGTTCAGTAGGACGGATGGTTTCTGGTGCTTGCTCGTAGGTAACTGGCTCCTCTTGTTCTTCGACAGCACTTTCGTAAGGCTGGTGTGACATGACCTCTTCGTTTTGCATCTGCATCTGCATCTCCATCACTCTGACTGCAGGGCTTCCATGCGGAATTTCAGCGTCGTCCTCTTCTTCATCCTCAACATTATCTTCATCGTCGTCGGCATTCGGAAGAACAAGAGGTCCCTCACTAGGTCGGTCATGCATATAGGCGTGCGGTGATGAGACCTGGACGAACGTGCCTGTTTCTTCATCGAATGCGACTGATGACTGCCTGGCTGGTCGAGCAGCCTTTTCTGGGTCCGTCGACTCTTGATAATGTGGTGTTGGTGGTGTCATGGCAGATACTGGGCTCACAAGTGGCGAGTGTGCTGATGTAGCTGGCGTTGATTCGCGGGCATTTTGTTCCGGTTCCCCTTCCTCTTCACCATGGTCTTCGATGTGCTCTTCAATGTGCTCCTCGATATGCGCTTCAATATGCTCCTCGGTATGCTTTTCAATATGATCTTCGACATGTAGGTCGTCCTCTCCCAAAGTACCATCCCATTCTTTGTCGTGGACGTACCTTTGTCCCAGGCTTTCGGCAATTCGGCAAGAGCAGCGTTTGAATTGACACTCCATCTTCATGAAAAGAACCATATCCTCGGCCTTTTCTCTTCGTCGTTGTTCTGATCTAATTTCTGCCTGCAAATCGGCGATGAGATCTGCTTGCTCTTCTAGATTCTCCGGCTGTAGGTTCTCTTTGTTCGAGACGCGTCGAGATAATCTCATCTTCTTTGACGGCGTTTCCTCGGTGTGTGCATCCTGTTCGGCGCCTTGCGCGACTTGAAGAAGTTCTAGTGCATCCACACTTCGCTTGGGCCTCCTAGTTGTAGGAGTCATACATGTGGCCTGATCGGTATAAGCTGGTTTATTGACACTCTGTTCCAATTCATCGACTTGAGATTCCAAGATGCTTTGTTGATTATTCGACTCTGTAGCGCGCAGCTGGTCCTTCAAAGATTGAACTTCCTCTGACMCYCCCGCCAATGCATATGCGCGCTCGAATGCTTCTTGCTTAGCCCTTTCCTTAGACTCTCTCTCCGCTCGTACTTCGTCTCGTAGGTTTTTGATTTCTCCTTTTGATAATTTCAATTCCTCCTGCGCCTTGACAAGCATCGATCCGGCGCGGAAAGCTTCTTTTCGTGCTTTGCGGACTTCTTTTTCAAAAACTGCTCGCTCATGTGCTTGGCGTTCTCGGGTAGTTTGCAATTCTTCTAGTAACGATTCGAGTCTCTCGCTGATTCGTCTTTCTCGGGCTTCTGCTTCGGATAGCATTGTATTGGCGCTGGCAAGAGCCGATTCTGCTTCTTCACGTCCCAAGATGGCCCTTTGTAGAGCAGCCGAACTCGATGACATGGTGGAAGAGACATGCTGTGGACTGGCTGCCGGGCTACCCGCTCGCGACAGATTGTTCAAGAAAGCGATTCTTTCTCGGACATCTGACGCTTTCTGACTGAGGTCGGAGGGCATGGAGAAGGAGGCTGCTAATTTTTGTTGGTTGATTCGTTCTGGAGATACGGGAAAGAGAGGATTTTTTGATGGAGAAAGGGTTGATTTTGTCGGAGAGAGTTGGTGTTTTGATGGTGACTCCATTGTGGATGGTACGCGTCGTTGACGGTCGAGTTGGAGGCGATGTCTAGAGAATACGCATGATAGAGCGACTGATATTCTGTGCAATCATCGGGTTTGTGATTAATGAGACCTCGATGTCGTTGGGTCGTTGGGTCGTTGGGTGATGGATGTGACGTTGTGTCTTGCAGACTGAAACAGTTAGAGGTGAAGCCGATTAAACCCTGTCGCTCTCGGGTGGAGCCTGCCGTTTCGATGTTTGTTGAAGGTGACCTAATTGGGACTAGCGCGAGGCTACTTGTTGCTCTGAGCAACCGCCCCGCCATCAGCCCAAAAGAGTATAGTGTCTTATCGCGATTAAAATCATGACATCTTCACATCCCACCATTATCAATCGTTTTCAACTGCTTTTTACTATGTTGTAGACTCCTCTGTTGAGCTGAGTAGCCTTCAATATGCATGAAATAATCACCCTACAGCTAGGTCAACGGAGCAACTATATTGCAACCCACTTCTGGAACCTGCAGGTCGTCACAATATGTTTTGATTGTTTTCATGGATCATCTGTCTGACTTGTTGTAGGAGTCATATTTCACCTACGGGGAAAATGAAGAGCCATTAGTAGACCATGATGTACATTTCCGGCCCGGGCTAGGCGCAGACGGGACAGAGACTTTCACACCACGAACGATAATTTATGATTTAAAGGGGGGCTTTGGGACTCTCCGTAAATACAATACGCTATATGAAGCAGAGGATCAGTCTAGTCATCCTCAAGGACAATGGTACGTCTGCTGCTCGGAAAGATGTGTAGTGTTGTCATGTTCCATGGCTGAGTTTTTTCATAGGCAAGGCAACGAAGTGATACAGAAGCAGCCCCCCATCCCTTTAAACGACTATCAAAAAAACTTGGAGGCTGGACTTCCAACACCGTCATTGAAGTCTTCGTCCGTGCGATATTGGTCCGACTTTAATCGACTTTACTATCACCCTCGTTCCATAGTTCAACTCAATGAGTACGAACTAAACTCAACGCTGATGCCATTCGAAGACTGGAATGCTGGAGAAGATTTGTTCCAAGATCTAGATAAAGAGCACGACCTGCTAGATCGAGATGTCCGTCCTTTTGCAGAAGAATGTGACCAACTACGTGCTCTTCAAATATTTACAGGCTCTGATGATGCTTGGGGAGGGTTTGCCTCCAGATATGTCGACGCTCTCAGGGATGAATACGGAAAGACTGGCATCTGGGTGTGGGGAGTTGAAGATGGCGCAAGATTACCACGGGCAAGACTGTTACGGCGTGAATATACCTTGAAATGAAGACTAATATTTTGGCCAGCATAAAAAAACGTCGAAAATGATCAACACTGCAAGGACTCTAAATTCAATTGCTCCCTTGGCATCATTGTACTGTCCCATTATCGACGCCCCCCAACATCTCCCCAAATACCTCAATATCGACATGCAGTCTGACTGGTATAAATCTGCCCTGCTTGCTTCCGCCATTGAAACTGCCACTCTTCCTTCTCGCCTTCGCACTTACCGAGATTTCGAGACTTCGTTGTTGGGGCACCGCGGAGGAGCACAGACTATTTTCGAATTACAATCGTCGGTCATTACTCCTGATGCTGGTGATAAAAGACCTCCTTGGGCGACTAAGAAAGACACAGTTCAAAAGTCTAACGATGAGGCGAAGCTAGCCTTTGACATCAACTTCACCACAACCCAGTCAATGGCCGATGACACGGCTGTTTTTACTCAGGTTCAAGTTTTCAGAGGTGAAGAACAGAAATCAGTGAATACCGAACCAGCAACTTTCGACGACATTGGTTTGACACGGAAACTTCGTCTCTATGCGTCCAAGCCCGCGGTCGAAAGGTAGGGTGCTTTAGCGACCATTATGTGAAACAAGGACTGACCAATAAATAGATTCACCTCAACCCTTCGGTTCCCTCTTCCGGATAGCTATCCGCGCAACATGTTCAGCGGTTCTGATGCGAAGGTAGGAGTAGAGATGGTAGCCGCCTTGTCTACAACATCTCGACTTGCCGAAAAACTGAGGGACTTACAAACTATTGCAAGTAGAGGGGTGGGAGTTGACGAACGAGAGAACTTGACGAATGGTCTGGGAGAACTGAGAGAATTGTATGAAAAGGACTGGATAAGCGAGTCCGACTCGGGCGACGATTGATAGAAATAGACCATTATTTTTCATACCTTTGAATGTTCTCATTAGACGATGATAGGTAGCGTGCCGCCCGGACGGATACTGCGAGGGAAGGCAGTACAGCTTGTTACCGTCCCGTGAAGATTTCCACTTTCCACACTCCCTGATCGCTCACCATCAACATGTCCGCAACGTGATATTTCTGCCACAAGCTTGTAGTAGTGCTTCTGGCAGTCGGGAGTACTTTTCCCTATGAAGCTTCGGACGAGCCTGTGATGACATAATTTAAGCTCATGCTGATTGTCGGTGCCGATGCCGCTATCCTAGATTAGGAAGGCAGTGGGGAAGCTCGGGGAGCTGATGCAAAGTGGCCTCAAACACTCGCCAACGACAAACTGTCCAGATCGAAAAAGGCCAGCTTTCGAGTCATTACTCTCCACCTGGGATGAACAGGACACCTGGCCCTGATATAACTCATTTCATTCTATACTACGTTTATAGTCTTCATCAACTTTGCTGTTGCTGATACATTACATTCCTTTTACATGTTATGATCCATCTCGACTCTTCCGTGGATACTCGTACCTGAAACTATTTCCACGATATTACGATTACTGCTACGGACGTCGAATAACTTACTGCGGTCAATACAGCTCAGGCAGCCCTTTAAGGGTCGGTCTTTTTTCAAATCAGCAGTTTGCTAGTTGCGAATCTCCACGACATTTACACCATGGCATTTCGAAGGAGGAATTTGCCCATCTCGGCGTATTCTCCTCTGCTCACATTTGTTCTCTTCCCCTTCCTCCTGTTTCTTTTCTGTCTTCCCGCACCTGCATCGGCTGCCGGCTCAGCCGTCCTCGGAATCGATCTTGGAACAGAGTATCTAAAAGCCGCTCTCGTGAAACCCGGTATACCCCTCGAAATCGTCCTTACAAAGGACTCGAAACGCAAGGAATATGCGGCGGTCGCCTTTAAGCCTTCCCGAGACGGAAATGCGGCCTTCCCTGAACGATTTTACGGCAGTGATGCCATCGCCCTCGCCGCTCGTTACCCCGATGACGTCTACTCGAACCTGAAGACACTTCTTGGTTTACCGTTCGCGGAGGATAGTGATGCTGTTAAGTTATATAGGACGCGATATCCCGCTTTACAAATTGAAGCCGCCGAGGGAGATAGGGATACTGTTGCGCTGCGTAGCCAGAGATTGGGCACTGCTGAGCGCAAGGACGCTTTCTTAGTTGAGGAAATTCTTTCCATGCAGCTCAAGCAGATCAAAGCAAATGCCGAAACTCTAGCTGGCAAGGGTAGCACTATCACGGACGCCGTCATCACCTATCCCGCTTACTATACCGCTGAAGAGAGGAGAAGCGTTGAACTAGCCGCAGAATTGGCCGGCTTGCATGTGGAAGCCTTGATCAGTGACGGTCTTGCCGTCGGCTTGAATTATGCCACTAGTCGAACTTTCCCTAGCGTGTCGGATGGTGAACAACCAGAATACCATCTGGTCTACGACATGGGCGCAGGTTCTACCACAGCTACTGTTCTACGTTTCCAAAGCCGAGCGGTGAAGGATGTCGGTCGTTTCAATAAGACCGTGCAGGAAGTCCACGTATTGGGAGCGGGTTGGGACAGAACACTGGGAGGCGACGCATTAAACGATTTGATTGTGGATGACATGGTCAGTAAATTGGTTGAGAGCAAGAAACTTAAAGCTGGAACGACTGTCTCGGACGTTAGGGCTCATGGAAAAACTATGGCCAAACTGTGGAAGGATTCTGAACGTATCCGACAAATTCTGAGCGCAAACACCGAAACTAGCTCTACTTTCGAGGGTATCTACGAAGAAGACGTCACCTTCAAGTATAAAATCAGCCGATCAGAGTTTGAGAAATTGGCCAAAGATCAGACTATTAGAGTCGGAAAGCCGATTGACGATGCTCTGGAAGCAGCGGGCCTGAAGCTTAGTGACTTAGAATCTGTCATCCTCCACGGAGGCGCTATCAGGACTCCGTTTGTTCAGAAGCAGCTCGAAAAACAATGTGGGAGCGGTAAGCTGAGAACCAACGTGAATGCCGATGAGGCCGCTGTTTTTGGAGCAGCCTTCAAAGGCGCAGCATTAAGCCCCAGCTTCAGAGTCAAAGACATTCGTGCTGTTGACTCCGCCAGCTACGCCGTGAAGATCAAGTGGGCGTCTGATGGAAAAGAGCGGCAACAGAAGCTTTTCACTCCGACTTCTCAGGTTGGTATTGAGAAACAGGTTACCGTGAAGAACCTGGAAGATTTTGAATTCAGCTTCTACCAGCAGATCCCGGCTGGTGACGACGTAGTCGAAACCCCGGTGCTTAATGTCGCCACACAGAACTTGACAGTTTCCGTCAACAAGCTCACCGAGAAATTTGCTTGTGCACCTGTCAACATCACCACGAAGCTCAATGTACGTCTTAGTCCCATTGACGGGCTTCCAGAGGTTACTGGCGCGTCTGTCAGTTGCGAAGTCGAAAAGAAAGCCAGCGTAGTCGACGATGTCAAGGGCTTTTTTGGTCTAGGAAAGAAGGATGACCAGAAGCCATTGAAGGCAGATGATGAACCAACCGAGTCTGTCACACTTGAAGATGAGGCTTCAACTTCATCAGCAGCTGAATCATCAACCACCACCACTACTACGGCCTCGGCCAAGGAGACACCCAAGGCAGAAGCAGGACCTCGAATTGAAAGTATCGCTGTTGGTCTGAAGTCTTCGCCTTTGGGACGTCCTCCTCTATCAACAACGCAATTACAGCGGATCCAGGACCGTCTAGCCGCGTTCGACGCGTCTGACCGAGAGCGCGTACAAAGAGAAGAGGCATTGAATGAGCTAGAGGCATTCATCTACAAGGCCCGTGACTTGGCTGATGATTCTGAATTCCTAAAAGCCGTCAAAGAGGACCAACTTGCTCTTCTCAACGAACGTCTTGAAGCAGCAAGCGACTGGCTCTATGGCGATGGCACGGATGCAAGCACAAAGGATTTCAAGGAGAAACTTGCATCATTGACTGAGATTGTCAACCCAGCATTGAAGCGAAAGAAGGAAAACTCCGAACGTGGCGTCAAAGTACAGCTTCTACAGGAGATGATTAATGGAGCAAAGTCCATCCAAAGCATTGTAGAAATGCAGGTGCAGAGTGACGAGGAGATTTTCACTTCTCTGCAAGCAGCTGAAAGCGAGTCGTCAACCAGCGATTCTTCTACATCTACCCCTACCACCACTGCCTCCGCTTCTGACAGTCTTGAGGAGGATCCTTATTCGTCATCCAGTAGCTCGTCTACCAAAACATCGGCAACCGCCAAACCCACCGCACCTACTTATTCCATCTACACTCCCCAAGATGCCTCGTCCTTGAAATCCACACTCGACTCAGTGAGCGCCTGGCTCGACGTACAGCTCGAAATCCAGAAGACTCTGACCGAATCCGACGACCCAGCAATCACCGTGACAGACATCGACTCACGACTCAAGGAACTCGAGCGTGTTTTACAGCGTATATACACCAAAATGGGAGCCAAGACCGGCGGTAGCGGCGACTCTTCTTCTAAGAAGAGCGACGGAAAGAAGAAGGACAGCAGCAAGACGAAGACAAAATCAAGGACCGAGAAGACGTCTACAAAAGCGAAGCCATCTGCCAAGGATGAGTTGTAATGCTATTTTGTGTTCTTTGTCTTGCTCTTGGCCTTGTTGACATGTACGTGTATCGTCATTTGTAAATGATAGATCTCGAAGGGCGCATATTGTTTATTTTAGATTTATGTGACGAATGATATCTTGTTTTATCAGTTTACCAGCCTCTTAGAAAGCCATCCAGCTAAGTAGGTAGTCATAATAATAATTACACCGTTGAAGATAGAATTATGAAAAATAGTCTCACTTCTGCGACCAGAGGCCAATGATGTTATCGTCTGGATCAACAACATGTCCAACTACACCCATACCATTCGGAATCTCCGTTCGAGGACTTGCAAAATCAGTATACAAGCCAAAGCACTTCGTACTGGAGAGGGAACATACGTCTTGACACCCCCACCAAGCCCCTCGGCCTTCTCAATAGCCTCACCAACATCACTCACAACGAACGTGGGATACACGCTCCACGCTTCCTTACCAGCTGCCTTGGGCGTGGCACCCTCTTCAAGAAGCAGCAAAGCACCCTTGATAGAGTTGGAGGCATCGCTAAAGAAATGCAGTGATTTTACATTCTCGGTTCCTTTGGGGAGTGCGTTGGGAGCAAACTGCCACCCGAAGAGCTCCGAGTAGAACTTTTGGGAGCGCGAGAGGTCTGTGATGGGGATTTCAATGGCGAAGAGGCTGCCAACGGCGGGCTGGTTTGTCTATTAGTTGGAGTTATGCTAAACATTTGAGTTGGGGGTGGGAGACTGACTGGGGAAGTCATGGTTGCTTGTAATACTGTGATTGTCTAGATAATCCAGAAGGTATTGGGATGATCAGTTGTTATGAAAGCATCAAAAGCTCATATACATGATTGTTGTTGGGGGTTTTGTAGGACAGCAATGTGGGCTACTCCTCTCAGCCCGTGTTTTGAGCGGCTGCTCAGCCGCACTGCCACGCTGGCATGCTAAATGTTGGATATTTACTATATTCGCCATTTGCCTGGCTATCATCTAACTAAGCAAAAAGGACCTAGTGTCTCGGTGACTATCCGAGGCGCTTATTACGCTTTACATCAGTGGCACACTTCTGGCGCTGTACATCAGCCCTAGCGACCAATAGAAACTCATTTTATGTAGGTATACCACGAAAAGCGACAATTGATTGACTCCTCCTGTCTCTAGTGCACATTTGAGGAAATATGAGTCTTCCAAATAACCGAAAAAGAAGAAGAAGAAGAAGAAACTCGATGCCCAGGAGTAATCTTTGTCGACAAATTGCAAGTCTGATTTCAAGGTGAACAAGACGACCCAGCCCATGATTACTTTGTCGACGTAGTTGAGGCCGTAGAAATGCACATTATGGAGAGAAGGTGGCGGTCGAGTTTGTGGGCTAAACTGGGCGATTCCTGTGGTGAGATGAGGGGGGTTTCGTTTGCGGCGAAGACATCGTCGCCCTCGTCGGCTAGCTGTTCACAAGAAAATCCGCTAGATTGATACATATTTTATCGTGAAAGATTGTAAGGTCTTACACAAACTGTAGTCCTTTCGTTGCGTCTGCTGAAACAGAGATCGTATTTACTCCGATAGGAGCACTATCAGGTGTAATTTCTTTCCGGCCATGACTGGTAATGAATCCTACTTGTACAGGCAACGACTTTACAGACTAGTCATGCTTTATTAGGTGATTTTGTATTTTCAAGCCGGCGATTAAGAGCCTGGCGCATTAACACAGCTTTAATGTGAGCATTAGATTTCTGAAGACAACAATCATTGATCCAGTCTCAATGAATATCGAACTTTCAGTTGGCCGCTGCGAGACACTTGCCCTAATTTTCCGTTTCGAGTAATTTCTGCTTGCTGCGTCACGAGACACTACGCAGGGTTCAAAATCTTATTCGGAGATAGTGCCGATATATCGTTTCCCTCAGTAATATTCCCCTGTAACGACGTTGACGAGTAGAGTTCAAGAAAACCAATGAGTTTTTCAAAAGACTGGCACTTACAGTATCAAGAAAACACCTCATAACAGAGACAAGTACACTCAACATTCAAACCATCATGTCCCCGCATACTTCACTTCAGAAATACCCCGAAATCAAAGACGAAGAATGTCCCAACTTCGTATCGAATATGAAATTAGGCTGTGCAGCCTATTACTGTGCAGCCTATTACTGTGCCGTCAAGGCGCTGAAAGAAGCTATTCTCACAGTCTAGCGGGCATCACAGCCGCACCTTTCATTTTCTTCATTGGTCTTGCCTTCAAAGCTAGTTCCATACGATCTTGGCTCCAAAGCGTACAGATACGCGTCGAAAAAAGGCGATGCGGAAAAGGGTTGGCCCTGTGAAAGGGGCAGCAAAGATACGGCCCAACCGAAGAAACTGATAAAGTCGATAGTGATCAAGAAAGGGACTTTTGGTGTGACGTGCTTTATTCTGGATTCGACAAATCGCAAAGGTATCAAGGGCGTTTGGCATCAAGTTCCACGTCTTCACGTCAGGAATCTTCCATCCAGTCGGAGTATGGGGCAAGGCTGGAGAATACTGAAAACGAGGAATCAGATAGATCTACAGGATCCTCCCTGAATTCATCATACTTGGACGACTATTCCAGCGATTCTCCCTCTAATAATGATCGCGAAGCAAGGACAACGAAGAAAAGGCCTCGCTTCGGATTGACACATCAAGTCAGCAAGAGGGCAACGGCTCTCGTCGACCCTTTGCTACATCTGGTGCGCAGAAGGCGCCGTGTCAGAAGGACTGATATCGAAACTGGGAAATCCTTGTCGATGAGCGAATCCGATATGTCGTAATTCAGTCTGCGTCTCCTTAGGATAAGATTGAGCTGTCGGAGTTCATATTTTTCAACAAAGTTATGTCCATTCTTGACATAATTACGTCACAGATTAACATCTGTAGACGGATAAAGAAAGAAACACGATATAATACAAATCACGTGAGGCCTATCATGGCTTGATCAAAGAATAAAAAGTTACAGGGAAATATTCACAAAGAAGGAAAAGGTATAGAGCTACCAGAGCCCTACGTCAGGCCGTAAAGAGAACATCAAATTCTCCAATGTTTGGAAAGAATTCACATATACTCAAAATCCACCTCCTCCCTCCGGCGCAGGAACGAAGCCTCGCCAAAGTCGTCGATATCCATGCTGTCATATGGCATAGAAGTGACAGCAAGCGGATTTGTATTTTCTTGTTCGGTGAGACCTTTGTATGAACTCGTGCGGCTGGATGCGACAATGCGTCGTCTATGTTGGCCGAGTCTTGGAGAAAGTATGGTCCGCCGTGACATGGTACTGGAGGATGATGTGTTGTAGATAGAAATAGTGGGAATAGTATCCTGCCAGATGCCTTGATGAATATAACCGTTATCATCTTCATCTTCTTCCTCAACATCCGGTTCCAAAGTCCTTTTATGACTCGCCGAAGAGAACGACGCATTCGACTCCTGACTACTCGACGGCATAGAGACAATCTCCAAGTCATCAACGCTCAGCATCTCCTCGCTTCTATAATCTTCATCTGGTCGTGGAAACGTCTGCACAGCAAGGTTTCCAACTTTGTGGATCCCGCAAAAGGGTTGTAATTCGCTGTAGACCGTTGTCGTCATTGTTGTAGAATTCGTCCTGGCGGGTATTGTGTAGGCCGTCAACTTCTTCTGCTCGGTCTTGTAGCCTTCCGGAACTGATTTGCGGACTCGAGCGCCGACGCCGAGAAGCGAGGAGAGGATGTCGTTTGGGAGGGCAGGGGTGGGTGTATTTGTGGGCGCAGCATAGTTCTGGTGTGAGAGGTCGCTGTTTTCTGGGCTCGTGGAGGCCGCAAAGTAGCTGGTGATAGGGGGTTGGAAGCGACGCTTTTTGGAAGAGGCATTTTGTAGTGTAGATGCCGTTGCCATGGTGAAAGGGAATGTATGTCCTGGGCACTCGATATGGTAGCTGGTGTTGAGTGTGAAGAAGATGCCCCCGCCGCAGAAGGTGAAATTAATGAAGAACGAGGGAGGCTGGGCCGTGCTCAAAAAGACGCGGCTGGACGCGCGATGACTTCACGCGTCGTTCAATTAAACCTTTTCGGGATGGTCACGTGCCGTTGGCCGATACAAGACAAAGCGTCGCGATGGACTTGTTAGGCTTCCGCATAGTTATGTTCCGGGACTATTTAGACAGTAAGAATGTAGCCTCAAGTCCAACTTTAGAAAATTCTCTCTTTTCGGGTAAATTTACAGAGAGTAAGAGGTTGGTCATTAACTCGTTGTCTATCATCAAACAGTTCCATTTACACCAGTCATCAAGCCCTTCGTGACTCTGTCAAAATGCCTTGGGTCTGGATCCTTACGGCAGTATTAACCACAAGTATGATAGGTCTAATCACTAAGAGCCTAAGAGCGCGAAAGTTTTTCGGCCGAATTTCTAACGATGACACCGCGATTTGCTGTGTCCACCACGCTCGAGAACCACCACAGACTTGATTCAGATTCAGCAATTCATTCCGTTCCTGCCCCATCTTCATTCATGGGTATTCCACAAAGGGCGGCATATACACTTATCTGATCCTCTGGGTGTGGACTTTGATTTCTTGGGGTTGGACAGATTTGCGACCCTTCGTTCCGGACTAGGTATGCTTGGATCACTTGCTGAGAATCCGCGAATATCACACTCTGTGGAAGAAGATGAGTTTTGCGATAAATGTAAGCATATGAACGAGACTTCCTTGGAGATATAGTCTGAGTGTGTTATCTTATCTTCTCATAGTACGCCAACTTGGAGCACAGTAGATCAAGGATTGGAGCGATTATCATGAACGGTCAAAGTTATTCAGAAATCACATTAGTCAGATTGGATGGCCATCAATCGGGGGCGGTGTCTGGGCTCTGCACAGAATGCGCTCGTTTTCGAGACAGGGACCAGTGGCCTTGATCTATAACGCGCGCAACATGGACGAAAAGTGGGAGATGATTCGACTGCTCGGCGGGAAATTTTATGCTGATCCAGCGGATTGTCTGTGGCTGCGGAACTGGTCTAATATGATTTTTGGCAAGCAATAGTACAATTGAGCTGACGGACATGTGAAATCTTTACAAATCGTTGAAAATATATTCCTTCCAAACGCCGCAAATGCCGCTGATGTTCATCGGAGTTCGGCTTCTGGAGATCTCGATATAGGGCTAACCATCTTGGGTATCATCATTTCCATTTTCGGAAAAACATCTCTGATTGGACGGAGTTTCTGATTGGCCAATGGATTAAAGATCAAGTATCAGATGCCTGATCAAGAGAAGTAGAAGCATCATTTGTAGTGATAGTGAGACAGGCAGCTGTCTATAAAAGAGGATGTAAATCCTGCCTGGAAACCAGAACCTTGATTTAAACCAGAATTTAGCCTCTTCTTTTTTCTTGATACAAGGCCTCTCTTACAGAAGCTTGATTCTACATATGCGAAACCACAGTCGACATCATGCCTAGCTTCCTCGCATTCGTGCGAGACCAGTACACTCATCTTCCCATACCCGACCCTCCAGCCAATATCAAAGACGCAACGTACATCGTGACAGGCGCCAACACGGGTTTGGGGTATGAATGTACCAAGCATCTTTTTCGCCTGGGCGCCAAGCGCATCATTATGGCAGTAAGGACACCAAGTAAAGGCAAGGCCGCACTGGCGACGATCCAGAGTGAGACCGGTCGCAAAGATATCGGCGAAGTCTGGGAGCTGGATCTCACGTCCCTAGATTCAGTCGAAGCGTTTGCCCAGCGCGTCGACAAGCTCGATAGACTGGATGCTATAATCGAGAATGCAGGACTTGTTATGACAAAGTTTGAACTGGTTGAGGGTCTAGAGCATTCTCTCTTGGTCAATGTTATTTCCACTATGTTGCTCGCCTTCCGCGTATTGCCCAAGCTTCAGGAGTCCGCAAGCAGATTGGGAATTCAGACACATCTGGTGATTGTGTCAAGCAACACGGCTTTCCAGTCTGATATGGAAAATCGTTTAGAAAGTCTCCAGGGTGACGTTTTTGATGCACTGAGCAATAAAAAGAGCTTCGGAACTTTTGTTCAGTGAGAACCCCTTTCATACTGTATTACGGCGGATGACCCCTTGGCTGACACATGCTTGCTTCCAGATACCCTACCACCAAACTTCTGGAAATATATGCAGTTCGCCAACTCGCTTCGCTTCGTCCCGTTTCCAA
Source organism: Talaromyces amestolkiae (assembly GCF_001896365.1). Classification (NCBI taxonomy): domain Eukaryota; kingdom Fungi; phylum Ascomycota; class Eurotiomycetes; order Eurotiales; family Trichocomaceae; genus Talaromyces; species Talaromyces amestolkiae. The sequence goes on along the minus strand of NW_024468042.1, from coordinate 1,109,138 downwards.
CACCGCCGTTATAATAAACGCTGTAAGCCCCGGCTTATGCTATTCGGAACTAGATCGAAATGGAAGCATCTACCTGAGGATGATGATGGCTGTGATGAGAAGGTTCCTAGCAAGAACGTCCGAGCAGGGAAGCCGAAATTTCCTTCAAGCCGCTTTCGCCGGATCAGAAAGCCATGGCGCATACTGTTCGGAATGCCAAGTCAAAGAGTACGGTTCCTTTCCTCCTACCCTATCGTATTTGCTCCAGTGTTAAGTATGGATCATGGCTAATCGCTCCATTGACAGGCGTTTTGTTCCAGCTTGGGTAACGAACGAGACCGGCAAGCGCACACAAAAACGGGTATGGGATGATCTGCTCAAACGATTGGAATCCTTAGGCCATGGCGTTGACATCGGGAGTCTCACGGCAAGATCCTAGACGTTGGATAAGGTCGGCCGAAGGCCACGAAGGTGTATGTATATTTAGTATGACCACTAGTATTAAATACCAAATTTTCATTTGTAGACTGCATCCCAGACCTTCTTGCTTTTTTCATCGTGGAACGCTGCCACCCATGGATACAGGGTTAGGTGACCTGCAACATCTTGCCACGTCTCGAGGACGAGTGTGGTAGCCAGTGCTCGGATATTCATCACGACGAATGAGTCTGCTTGGCAGCACTCTTCATAGTTCGGCGACGACAATGCGTGGATGAAAATCAGCCAGAGAGACAATGAGGATTTATTGTCGGGTAGTGAACCAAACACTTCAAGCCGACTTCGGAAGAGATCAGATAGCAATGTAAAGTAGGTGGGATGTACTTCACGAGGATGACTAAGGAATGTGCTCATAAAGGCAAGGAGACCCAGCTGGCAGATGTCATCTAGCGGTTGTGGCGGCCGCTCACCGTTGAGCGGAGCATAGTCACTCAGATGTTGGCCGATTGATATAATCAGATCTTGATACTGAAAGGCACTGAGTTGCGCACTGCCAGCATAAGAGCAAAGCGCCAGCATGTCCACCATTGCAGAACGGACCTCCAAACTGGCCTCACTCAATGAGTCCGGCAAAGCAATGGATGACTTCTTGTCGTAAAGTGGAACAACGTAAAGAGGCATTGGCGTCGTCAATTGCTGAGAACCAAAACGTGTCGAGGTTCCTGTCATGAGCGCAAGTTCCAGGTCAGTGCGGCGTATCTTGTTACCCAACTCTGGAGCTTTCTGGCATAGTACTGCAAGTCCCCCGGGTAGCATTTCAAGCATGAGCTTCAAGCCCTGTAGATGTATCAGACTCTCCTTGAAGGAGCCGCTAATGTTGGCGTAAATGGCAAGTGAGATGGCCACAACAATACTAGAATCCTGGGGCTTGAAGCTCGATTCAAGGTCATTACGCAATAGACGCAGGGCTTGTATGAGATGAGAATTCGACTCAATGGATTGAGCATTGTAACCCTGATGTCGAGATATACGAGCTCTTGTGACAGCCATGGCGCAGTGGAAAACTGTAAGTGTTTTAGTATTAAAACAGTATACCGCTTTGCATTCTTACCGCTCGGGTTTCCTATCACAAGCTCGAACCAACTCGATTCAAGCTCCTTTGACTGTCGGCAGAAGGTCTGAGGGTAGAGCTTTTTGGACACTTCATTGTGGACTACAGACAGTCTCCATGGTCAATACTCTTGATGTTCATCTCGAAAAGGAGCAAGAGCACAAATGCGACGTACACTCGTGGAATAAGTACCGCACTGAGGGTGTCAGAGTTATGGAAGTTGTGAAGTAAGTCAACTCGGTCCCTGGGAAGGGGTTGACGGGTAAGAGACTGTTGGCTTGTGCAAATTTTGGCAATAGTGGTCGCCCCTTCCCGCCTTCAGTCGTCCAGCGGTCGAGTTGAATTTCATCTTTGTGTTGCTGTCTCTTGTGCCCTCGTAATCGAAAGGTCTTGCCGGTATTCTTTCCCTTCATCGCATGGTGCCGTACTAGCTTCTGCGAGCGCCGATCGAGCGGTTTATTGTTGTTGATGAAACAGAATTCCATGGTTTTGATGTCGACTCTGTATGTTCCTGTTAAGACTGGTCTCGTTCCTATCCTGCCTTGATTTTACTCAACATCTAGCTGCAAATCCTTCTCGGATCCATGGATGGCTTGGAATTGATTGTAGCAATATTTTGCGCCGATCCTATGGCTCACTGGCTTCCTCGTATCATGAAATGAATGCATTGAAGTCGAAGGATATGCCAAGGTCACTACATCGAAATACCACGTGATAAATTAGACGTTGAGATGACAGCGGGAGTTGTTAGCGTGCTCCATCTCACCACTGAACAAAAACAGTACACAAATAGACATCTGGACGCTGGACGCAGAATTTATATTTTGTAAGGATTAAATCTATATACTATCCCTATAAGTAGCAAAAAACCTTAACCAACATTTCCACGTCGTCCACCTCGTTTCTTCCGGTCATGATGCGCCTTCAGCACCGCCCGTGTTTCCACCAGACTGCGCTTATTCTTGCTTCTCGCCTTGCCCAACGTCATCAAAAAGTTCTTCTTGCGAGCCTTCTCCTTGTTCGTTGTACTCTTCCCATCCTGCTCTTTCCTCTCCTTTTTGCGAGCTGTCTTGCTCTTGAACTCATCTCGATCGGTCTTTGATTCCTTGGCGTGAGCAATCTTTTCCTCCTTCGTCAATTTGCCCTTGGAAAGTGATGCGAGTCCTTCGATCTCTGCGGCGGTAAGAGGCTCGTCGATATGACGATTTATAGCTTCTTGCACTTTTTGTGCACGTTTGGATCGTGAATTGAGTAAGGAGTCCACAGCGGCTTGGGAACGGAGCTCTGCCAGCTTAGCCAAATCAGCTGGTGTCAAGATTCGACTTGTAGCAAGCTGGGTCCATTGCTTATCTGCGTCTGTTTCTTCTGTCTTCTTCTCTGCCTCGTCGATGGCCTGTTTTGCTTTCTTGGATGGGGGAGTATCGTCGTCGGAATCACTTAGTTCGATCTCCGCGTCACTCTCCACATTAATCCACCCCTCAGAGTCATCACTGTCATCATCTTCAACGTCCCAATTGGCCCAACCTGCTGCTTCTTCCTTTTCAAGATCTTCATCATCTTCGCCATCAGAGGGAAGACCTTCTTCGATTCTCCTCTTCCTTCTCTCCTCTTCTTTCCATTTCGCCAGCAGCTCAAGGCCTTCGATTCCGCCAACGGCTTCTTCACCGAATCGAATTTCCTTTTTCTCGCCGGCACTCAAAGCCATGGATGCTTCTTTGCCTCGGTCACGTCTCTTCAACATGTCCGCACCAACATCGCGGTATAAACCCAACAGACCCTTTGCAGCCATCATAACACCTTTGTTTTTGCTCTTTTTGTACAGAACTAGATCTTGAAGTAGCGTTTCATTCATAGCCAGAGGCTGTCTGACACAAATCTCACGAATAGCATTCAGACCTGCTGCAGCGACCTCTCCGGCAGAAGCCTCATTAACAAACTCATTCGCAATTTTCTGGATCAAAGGCTCGAGCTCGTCGGGTGGCACAAGATTGTGTGTCGCCTGAGCAAGCGACGCGAGGAACGAGGTAACCGAGGGTTGCCGAGGAGTGAGGTATTTCAGAAAATAGGAGTAGAAGTGAACGAGCGTAAGTTTGTGAAGACCGATCAGACGTGACACCAACTGCAAGACCAAAAGCTTTTGCTCTAGGTTCAGCTTCGACTTGCTGTTCTGCAGATGTTTTGAGAAAAGCTCCTCAGCAAATCCCTGCGAATCGTACAGGAGATGTAATGCAGAAAAGTTGAGGGAATGAGGCTGTCTCTTCTTGCGCTCCTTCTTCTTCACTGTTGCAACGGCCTTTTCAAGCTGGCGAGCCTTCTTTTTGGTTTTTTTGTTGATACCACGTTGATGTTTCAACTTGGCGACATCGACGCCGTCGTCATCACTGCTCTCGTCTTCCATTTCTTCTCTCTCCTTGTCTCCACCGAGGAAGAATTTAACACCGCCGACGACAACTTTTTCATTCTGCGCCAAGCAGGCCTCTTTCATGACCTCAACTGTCTTTGCATCCGTCCATATCTGTCTTCTCCACAACTCCCTCGTGATTTTGACCGCCCATTGGGCTTTGGGAGATGTACGATCCGACGTCACCAGATTATACAAGACCGTTTGCATAGCCCGATTGAGCTTGTGATTCGTAGATTTAGAATTCGACGTCCGCAAATCAGAGAGAATCTTCTGAAACAACAACTGACGCAGCGTCTTGCTCGGCGTCGACACAAGAATCGGAAACAAGGTATGAAGCAACGTAACCGAGTCAATGACCTCCTTCTTTCTCAAAAGTACCAAACTTCCGACAATCTTCTCGCGCAGTTCGGGACCCAGAACCACATGATGTTCCATAAGCATATCGATTAATTGCTGCGGAAAGTCCTTTGTTATATCCGGATAGCAATCTGCGACGTGCGAAATGAAATCTATCAAGTCGCGCAGCGATATGATGCCTCCTTCAGCGGAAGTCGGATTTGAGATGAAAATTTCGCGGTGGTTCTCATATTGATAGTATTGGGAACGGAAATCCTCAACGTATGATCTAAACAACAAGTCATTAGCATTCGTTGTTCTATATCTGTAGATTTATTACGTATGGCATCTTCGTACTTTGAATCTCGTCGAATTTTCTGCTGAAGGTTGGGCCTGTACAAAAATGATTAGATCGAATTTAAAACTTTTCAGTGTTGGAAACTCACAAATCCGCCTCAACCTTCTCCAATGCGGCCAGCTTTCGCTTGACCATCGTGCAATATTTTCGCAAATTGTATTGCGGCGCAAATTTCTGTTGTTGACAGAAGACCGACGTTAAGAATATTTTTGTCTAAGCCGATAGATAATTTTTTTGCCGTATCGATAGCGGCTCCCGCGCAGAGATTGGAGGCGGTGAGGCGCCCACAATATCAGATCGACAATTGATCAGGGTGACAATATCAGGCCTGCCCATTGAAATTGACTTTGACAGGGCTACGTGGATTATTTAAGCATTTTTTATAGATCGGAAACACTCTGCTGACCATTTTCAAATATATCACCACCAGGACAGCAGAATATTGAAAGAGGCACTTGACTATTTTGATAATTATTGAACAAAGGATCAAGTTTTTCATAAGAACATCTCGACTACATCAAAAGAAGCTATCCATGTTACTTTTTATGGGTCCTACTTCCTCTTTCATGGACTGTTCCGTAGATACAGTCTCAATAGATGCATGCGAGTCGACCAAACCCTAATAAAAGACGACACTCCGTCCATACCCTCAACGCGTAAACCAAACACACATGAATAAATCGTTTACCGATTGCTCTTGGCAACACGCTCGAGCTCGTCCTTCTTCTTGATGGCGTAAGAGTTGGAGCTACCCTTGGCAGCGTTGATAAGCTCTTCAGCCAAAACTTCGGCAATAGACTTGACGTTGCGGAAAGCGGCCTCACGAGCACCGATGGTAAGGAGAGCGATGGCCTGGTTGACACGGCGGAGGGGGGACACATCGACGGCCTGTCGGCGGACGGTACCCTGGGAACCGATACGGGTGGAGTCTTCACGAGGACCGCAATTGACAATGGCGTCGACAGCAACCTGGAGAGGGTTCTGGTCGGTCATGATGTGAATCTGATGATTGTTAGAATCGATTTTGGCTCCGAAAGGCTAATTTGCCTTTTCAGGATATGAAGGGTATTGTAGACGTACGATCTCGAAAGTGTGGGCAACAATGCGGACAGCCAAGATCTTCTTTCCGTTGTTGCGACCGTTCATCATGATAGAGTTGGTCAATCTGCAGATGTCGTGTTAACCACTTGTATCCTTCTACTGTGCAATCAAGCGCAGGGCGCAGGTGTTTCGAATTACCTCTCAATGATGGGGCATTGTGCCTTGCGGAAACGCTTAGCAGCATATCGGCCAGCGGAGTGAGGGAGGTAGACGGGAGAACGGATCTGGATGTAGTCGCTGTATCGAAAAAATCGTCGAGTTAGCCAATATTCCCCTCTTCCATAACGATCAAAAATTTGTTGGTATATTTTTCTTTCGTGCTGTGCTGATTTGGAATTGCTATCGCGGTTTCACGTACGTCAAAGAGATATCTCTGATTTCAACATCGTCCTGGTTGTTGTTAGCCCTCCTGCCTCGACACAAACCCCATCGTCACGATTTTTCCAGGACGACTCACGTAGCTCCATTTTCCGAACAACTTGACGGAGTCGGTTTGGACATCCTTGGGGAGGGCTGGGTAGTAACCCGAGGGGTTCTCGACCTCGACTTCACCGTTGTCGGACATGATGGACGCTTTTGTCGTAAAATGTGTTGTTGAGCGTCGAGCGTTGCTGTCGGGTCGATGAAATGTTCGCTGGTTAACAGAAGGAAATTGGAGGTGTGTCTCGCTTAACGAAAGCCCAGTGGGGTGGGTCTACCAGAGCCAATAACAAGTTAAGAGTCAAGTGACTTTGGGTTCCCTCGGCGGGACTCTGCCAAGATACGTCTACTTGAACAGACTAGCGTGGTTTATCGTCATGCCTTGATACCTTGATGCCTTGACACCTGATCAATCCCAAATCTCTAAACGGCAGAGCCACTGCTGAGTATGACACATTCTGGCCCAGTCAATCTATAAGTTTGCACAGTACAAGACTATCACTCACTTTCTTATCTATGTCACCACCCTTCTCATGTATACTCTGGTGAGTCAAAAAATACCTCGCGAAATGCAACTTTTAGTTATTGTTCTTTGCGTTTGTCTACACCTCCACTCGGTGCCTAGTTGTGAATTCAACATACTCTGTAGTAGTGAGTATGTACAATTCAATGTATATCCTCGAAGGCTGTCCACTTGCTAGCCAACTCAGCCATGTACATACAATATATAGAATTTGCCTCTTGTGCCAAAAAACACACAGATCAGCAGTCCATTGCTTAGTTGTCTTCAAAATACACAAGCCACAGCGTCAATCGGCCCCTGGCAGTCGATGGCGGCGGGCATGTCATTGGTGAAGCTCGGCATAGTGCCGTTAGTGCAGGCGCAGGTGACGCTGCCGCATTCCCCAAGAACCACTGTGCCCGCAAATCAGCGCCAACCAGAACTTAGACCTTTTTAGTCAGTGACAACCTTATGTAAAGAACTGCCACCTCACACTCCCAACGTTTCTGCATTGTTTGCCTACCATCAACAGTTCTTTGATGGTGTATAACTTATACGAAGCAGAGTGTGCTTCTACGCGCTTGCAAATGACCCTTTATATTCGCGTTTGAATCACGGCCGCGGCGGATAATGGCTGAAGACAATCCAGAACTGCAACATGCGTTGCAGGAGCTTGACAGAGAACTCGAGGTGCGCGACTCGATCTAATCCTCTAGAGAGATTTACACTAATCAAATCTTGACTATAGGCTGAGGAGATTACTGTAAAGGGGTACGAATTTCCTCATCGCTCGCCGTTATCGGTCGCTCCAGATTCCCGGCGCGGGGCATGACGAAGCAATTGGAGGTTTTAGCTAACATATCGTTAGATACGAGAAGCGGCGCACCCTTCTATTTTCGCAGTTTCTCGGACCCGGTCACAATGGGCTCCAGGCGCCGAGCGTTACCATTCAAGGTCCCGGAGGTCAGACCGATGACTACTCTGGAAGGTATCCAGACGTCGGGAGTGATAGCTCGTCAGGTATTGCTAGACAGGTGAGTGCCTTATCACTCAGGCATAATTGGCAGCTACTCATTTCTCTACGTCTTGCAGAGAACGCCTTCACTCCAACTTCCCCTTCGCGCCGCATCCAGAGCGTCGGTAGATTCTCTTTTCCTTCCCAAAACGAGCCAGAGCAATACACTAGACGTTAGCCATGAAGACTCGAGAACAGCAACATTGATGAGCCAAAGCTATGCCTTCAATCCAAATAATCAGTATGACCATATGGGTCAAGCGGCCGATCCTTACGATGGCGGCGTCTACGATCCAGACGGAGGTCCAACTCGTCAGTCGACGCTACTCGATTCGCAAGCCTACTTTCAGGATTTCGCTGGACATCAGAATGAAGATTATAGGAATAGTTATGGAGGCGGGTATCATCGATATTCCCAGTCTGATGCATTTTCGCCGACAGCGAACATGGCGCCTCCGTTAATGCCAGCCTCGGAAATTGCACCGGGAAGCATGCTTGGTCACCTTCTCCCTCTAGAGCCACGAGAAATACCTAATTCCGTCTACGACCCGCACGATCCCAATACCATGATGTCCAAGTTCGATAATCTGCCGGCAGTCCTTAGACATCGCGCCAAGACACAATCGAAACAACCGGCCTACTGGGTCTTAGATCAGAAAGGCAAAGAGATTGCATCTATCACTTGGGACAAACTAGCAAGTCGGGCGGAAAAGGTTGCCCAAATCATACGCGACAAGAGCAGTTTATACCGCGGCGATCGTGTGGCACTGATCTACCGTGATACCGAGATTATCGAATTTGCTGTGGCTTTGATGGGTTGTTTCATCGCCGGAGTGGTGGCCGTCCCCATCAATAACGTAGATGACTACACAAGCCTTAATGTCATCCTCACATCGACGCAAGCCCATCTTGCTTTGACCACAGAGAACAATCTGAAAAACTTCCAAAGGGATATCACAACTCAGAAGCTGCAATGGCCAAGAGGTGTTGAATGGTGGAAGACAAACGAATTTGGGAGCTACCACCCCAAGAAAAAAGAAGATGTCCCGCCTTTGATTGTGCCTGACCTTGCTTATATTGAGTTCTCACGAGCACCAACCGGAGACTTGCGTGGGGTTGTCATGAGCCATCGGACAATCATGCACCAGATGGCCTGCCTTAGTGCCATCGTGGCTACCGTGCCCGGCTCTAAATCTGCTGCACAGCCTAGAGTTTTGAGTGGCAGCCACAGTGAGATATTGTTCAGCTATCTTGACCCAAGACAGAGCATTGGAATGATTTTAGGTGTCTTGTTGACTGTTTACGGTGGACACACAACGGTATATCTAGAGGCACAAGCAGTGGAGACCCCCGGTCTTTACGCTCATCTCGTCACAAAGTACAGGGCTACTGTCATGGCTGCCGACTATCCGGGCCTGAAGCGCGTCGCATACAACTATCAGCAAGAGCCGCTAGTCACTCGGCACTTCAAAAAGAATGTCGAGCCCAACTTCTCGAGTGTGAAGCTTTGTCTGATTGATACACTCACAGTCGATTCTGAGTTTCATGAAATTCTAGCAGATAGATGGCTACGACCCATGCGAAATCCGCGTGCGCGGGAAATAGTCGCTCCAATGTTATGTCTGCCTGAGCACGGAGGCATGGTAATCAGTGTCCGAGATTGGTTGGGAGGTGAGGAGAGAATGGGATGCCCATTGACCCATCCTCTGGATCCCGCGGAGCCAGAGCTGAAAGAAACTGAGATAAAAAAGACTGATACCAATGACGGATTCGGCAGCAGTTTGATTGGAGGGACTCCAGTAACTGCTCCTAAGAAGAAAGCCACAAATGATCTGGCAGAAGTTCTACTTGATAAGGAAGCGCTGAAATCTAACGAGGTTGTTGTATTAGCCATGGGAGAACAGGCGAGAAAGCTTGCTGAGACTCGTCCAAATAGTGTGCTCGTGGGTGCATTTGGATATCCGTTACCCGACGCTACTCTTGCAATCGTTGATCCCGAAACTAATCTGCTATGCACCCCAAATGTCGTTGGAGAAATCTGGGTTGACTCACCGTCTTTGTCTGGTGGATTCTGGGCGTTGCCGAAACATACAGAAACCATCTTCCACGCCCGGCCCTACAAGTTCGAGGTCGGAAACCCTACTCCTGTCCTAGTAGAGCCGGAGTTCCTTCGAACTGGTCTTCTAGGCTGTGTTATTGAAGGGAAAATATTCGTCCTTGGCCTATATGAAGATAGGCTTAGGCAGAAGGTTGAATGGGTGGAACATGGTCAAGAGATTGTTGAGCATCGTTACTTCTTCGTGCAGCATTTGATTATAAGTATTATGAGAAATGTGCCAAAGGTTAACGATTGCTCTGCGTTCGATGTCTTTGTTAATGAGGAGCATTTACCTATTGTTGTTTTGGAGTCATACACCGCTTCAACTGCGCCGACAACTTCCGGTGGCCCACCGCGACAGTTAGATGTGGCACTCCTCGAATCACTGGCAGAGCGTTGCATAGAAGTCCTCTACCAGGAACATCATCTCCGTGTCTACTGCGTTATGATTACTGCTCCAAACACTCTTCCTCGCGTCACTAAAAACGGCAGACGAGAGATTGGAAACATGCTATGTCGGAAGGAGTTTGACAACGGCACTCTTCCCTGTGTGCATGTCAAGTTTGGAGCTGAACGTGCTGTGATGAACCTGCCGCTCGGTATAGACCCCGTTGGTGGTATGTGGTCACCAATGTCGTCAAATTCCAGGCAAGAGATTCTGGCTATGGAAGAGAAACAATATTCTGGGGTAGACTATCGAGACATTGTTATGGACGATAGGACTTCCACGCCACTTAACAATTTTACAAACATCGTCGATCTAGTCCAATGGCGTGTCACGCGCCAAGCGGAAGAGCTATGTTACTGCTCCATAGATGGTCGTGGCAAAGAAAGCAAAGGTGTCACATGGAAAAAGTTCGATACCAAAATAGCTGCTGTGGCTTCATATCTCAAGAACAAAGTCAAAGTCAAGCCAGGCGATCACTTGGTGTTGATGTATACTCATTCAGAAGAGTATGTCTTTGCAGTCCATGCTTGTTTATGTCTCGGCGCAATTGCAATTCCTATGGCACCGATTGATCAGAATCGATTACCGGAAGATGCGCCGGCTTTTCTCCATGTTGTGTCAGACTTCAAGGTCAAAGCAATACTTGTTAATACCGATGTCGATCACGTCATGAAACAGAAGCTTGTTTCTCAACACATCAAACAGTCCGCACAAGTTCTCCGTATCGGGGTACCGGCTATTTACAACACTACTAAGCCACCAAAGCAGTCGCATGGCTGCCGCGATCTTGGATTTACCATGAACAAAACATGGCTACAGGAGAATCATCCCGCTGTTATTTGGACTCATTGGACCGCCGACCAGAGACGTATATCAGTGCAACTGAATCATGACACATTGATGGCGATGTGTAAAGTTCAAAAAGAGACATGTCAAATGACAAGTGCAAGACCAGTTTTGGGAAGTGTTCGAAGTACCGTTGGCTTAGGGTTTCTACACACCTGTCTCCTCGGAGTTTATGTTGGTAAGTCTATTAGTTACTTGGTGTTTTTTGAGAGCTGAGGTTAATGATACAAAGGTGCTCCGACATATCTCGTGTCACCGGTCGATTTTGCACAGAACCCCGCATCATTGTTTGTCGCTTTGGCACGATATAAGATCAAGGATACATATGCCACTGGTCAGATGTTGGAGTATGCTATGAGTGCCATGCCTGGAAAGGGATTCCAGCTCCAAGAGCTCAAGAATCTGATGATTGCCACAGACGGCAGGCCGAAGGTTGATATGTGTAAGTGTGCTCACTCAGACCCCAAGAACAAGTCCTCATTACTCTGCAGACCAGAAGGTTCGACTACACTTCGCAGCCACCGCTTTGGACCGAACGGCAATCAATACGATATACTCTCATGTTCTCAATCCAATGGTTGCTTCCCGATCTTACATGTGCATTGAGCCTATCGAATTATGGCTCGATTTGCGGGCACTTCGACGGGGKATGGTGTATCCCGTTGATCCAGATCTTGACCCAACTGCTCTGCGTCTGCAAGATTCCGGTATGGTTCCAGTCAATACACAGCTTGCAATTGTAAACCCAGAAACTTGCACTTTGTGCCGTGTGGGTGAGTACGGCGAGATCTGGATTCAGTCCGACGCATGCGCAAAGGCCTTTTACGGCAGCAAACAGGAATTCGATCTCGAGCGTTTCAACGGCAGGGKTTTTGACGGTGACACCTCTGTACAATATGTGCGCACTGGTGATATTGGCTTCCTTCACACAGTAACGCGGCCAATTGGTCCAGGTGGTCAGCCTGTCGAGATGCAAGTCTTGTTTGTTCTCGGCGGTATTGGAGAAACGTTCGAGATCAATGGGCTTAACCACTTCCCTGCTGATATTGAGTCATCTGTGGAGAAATGCCATCGCAACATTGTTCCGGGTGGTTGGTAAGTAGTCCCCGTTAGTCCATCTCAAAAAACACAACTAACACGATTATTAATAGTGCCGTCTTCCAAGCTGGTGGACTTGTTGTTGTGCTTGTTGAGGTTACGAGGAAGTCTTATCTGGCCTCTCTGGTCCCTGTTATTGTCAATTCTGTTCTCAATGATCATCAGATTGTCATAGATATCGTGGCCTTCGTCTCCTATGGCGACTTTCCACGATCTCGACTTGGAGAAAAACAACGTGGAAAGATTCTTGGCTCATGGGTGACACGAAAGATGCGCACGATAGCTCAATTCAGTATTCGCGATGCCGACGGAGCTGACCCCCAAATGCTCCAGAGCCGCATGAGCAGAGGATCCAAGACGGGCAGCATTATGGGAGGCAGCAGTCTTCGAAGATCGACGCTTGTCCCTGATAGTGATTCTAGCACGCGGGTAGCTCCGACACCGGGACAAGAAAGACGCGAACTTGTTGATGAACCGTACACAATGCAAGAAGACGAGGAGGAAAAGCACTACCAAGATCTACTCAACGATCCTCAATACAGAGCAAATAATGATGGTTCCCGTGGAAACCAAGAACAATCGACACCCCAGCCTTTGTCCATCGACACGCACCAAGGCTATGAAGGGGAGAAGAACCCGACACCAGTCTTGAGTCCAGATGCCGGCTTTGATTTTGGAGAGAGTTTCGGTCAGACAGGCTACAATGAGGGTTTACGGGTTCATGAAGCCTCTCCTGTAAGAAATGTACCATCCGTCGCAGTAGCGCCCCCGTCAACATCTGGGTCCCAAGATTCGAGAGTCTCGCATGCCAGCCCTCCACGTGGTGCGCCAAATGATACAAGCCGACAACAACAATATAGCAGAGGTCCACAAGTTACAAGTTCGACCGAGAATCAATCGTGGCTCGACACCTCGCGTCGACCAATATCCGCTGAGGAATGGCCGCAGGAGGCGCTTCTCTATCAGTCGCATTATGATGGACAGGGCTCTAATGGACATCCCGGAAAGGATAATGGCAACTTCAATGCTTTTTAGCAGATTTCAAGAGACACCCAAGCCAACTATATCTCTGCATCGTCTCATTACACTTGACTGCGAGGATATACGAATATGCTACGAAAAAAACCCCCCTCTCATTTGACTTTTGCATCACTTTATGAATTCTATATCCCGACTTCACGTGCACAAGAACCATTTTTGTCGATAGTATCGTAGAGCCTTTTTTCTCCTATTTGATCATTTTTGTGAATATCCTGCGTAAAAGCATTTTGAAGAGTTTCTTGATTCGAAGTACGTACTATACGTGTGTTTATGATTCGATACCATGAAGTTTTTCTTTCTTATCTGCGTATACATCTTGTCACTACCTGGGTGCGCCTAGAGATAGTTCTTTTTTGAAACTTCCTACCAATAGCGGCAAATAGTGGTTTGTTGTAAGAGCGTGGTGACGGGTTCTTACCTGGTAATTGCCCAGTGATGGAGAAATGTGTTCTGTAAGCCTGCTGTCATATTATAAACCATCGATATCTCACTATGACTGAAAAAGATGACAATCTAATTGACACCTGCTCACGTACGAGGCTTTATTCTAGTGTTGAAAATAGCGCGCGAATCCCCCTAACCCTTAATCTACCTACGAACGAGCCTACGTATATACGAGATTAATGGTAGACGTGGTGTTGGGTATTATGTATATTCAGGAATATTAACGCGTCTTATAGCTATAATACATGTTTTTGTAATTATATATAAAATATAATATATAACTATAAATATACAGATAATTATAGTAATATTATTATTATATATCAAAAGCACTACTACATTAACCCCTACCCCTACCCTTACCATCATATTCCAGAGATCTCACCGTCACCTTATAGAGACCCATCATATGTCAAATCTCGTAATGATCACACATGTATTAACTTTACTCTTTAGATGAGACCGCGCTGTAATATGACAGAACTGTCACCAGGCCTTACTGGGCCCTTACAAATATCCATATATTTCCGCTATTGACCGTTCAAGGGATCTTGAATATCGTAAGGTATTGATTGTAACTAGCTTGTTCTGTAGACTATGCATATGCCTTCCCAGCCCTAACCCGCCGCAACAGTCCTCCACGATCCTGCTCATCCGACTGAAAAACCATCTCCAGCCGTCGCTCAGACTCAACTTCCCGAACACTAACCAAATTCCGAAACGTATCTGTCCGCGATATGCGCACACTCGCATTCTCTAGTACCTTGCTAGGACGAGAATTGAACGCCAAAGCCGTTATACTCGCAATCGTATCCCAGGCTCGCGAGCTATGGCCAGTAACGCTATTTCAGCGATATCTAGAAAAGGGCTTTTGAACATGTTCTGCACAATATCATACTCTCTATGGTCATTCTCCTGGGCATTCTTTCCATGTCCATGGCTCCTTCCTTTTCGGTCACTCCTTCCTTGTGGCAGTTATAGCTACCTCAACATGGTCGCTCCTTCCCCTTTCGTCGCTCTTTCCATTTTGGCACAGCGTCGAGCACCACGCAACATGGTCGTCTCTCATCCTCCGGCCCTCCTCATCATCCAGTCTCATTCCTCCAAATCGTCTCGTCTTCCGTGTCCCCCTGTGCTCTACAAGAATGTCGTCCACTATGGAGTATATGCTGGACGTTAGTTGGCAATGCTTCACTGCTTCAAGTGATTCGATGAATCAGCGATTTAGAATTGTGGCACCTACAAAACTTGACTTGTCATCTATTTTTTATTCTATGAGCCTCACATTCTGTCGTGGACTACTCGATGTCGTACGAGCTACTGGACCACCTTCTATTACATGGTTCGAGTCACTTCCGGACGAAGTTCCTAAAAATTCTTGGGGTGTCTATGCTATTATCCTCCGGAAAGACGGCCATCCTCCAGGTCTTTACATCGGATCAGGAACCCAGACTTTTGGAGGAGTCAGAAAACGAATCAGGACATATTATATCAATTCATGTTATGCCCCTAAGAATATCCGAGCCTATCATCGGAATGGATACTCTATTGTCCATCATTGTTTACTTGCCCGGTGTCCAATTCCACGTCCAGAACATGTTCCGAGATTTCGGACTGCCATTCTTATCATGGAAGCAGCTTTTGCTTCAATCTTTTGGGCTATGGCTCATCGCAATAAGTCGTATGGCTTGGACTCCACTTGTCCATGGTCTCGAGACTTATTCGAATGGAATGGTTTATGCAGTCACAATCCTTTTATTGAGGGACTTTACCCTTCCGAGATTGGCCTCGAAGTTTCGTCTGAGGAGCTCAAGCAAATCGCAATTGTGACTAAAGATAGACGCCGTCTTCAGGCCAGAGCCTTCCGGTGGAGAAACAGGGAGACACTCCGTCGTCTTGACAGAGCCCGCTATGGCACGTCATATCGACAACTCAAATATCGAAAAGTGCTGGCCAGTAAGAAATACTTTTGTGCGTCTTGTAAGAAAGCGTTCGCTCAAAATACGTATCTCGTCCGGCATAACAAGACTTCCCATCACCTCCGGAGACTCGAGAGAGGAGACGTCCCCTATATGTGTGAGCCTTGTGGAAAGTCCTTCGCCTATCCATCTCACTTGGCAAAACATAATACGAGTCTTAAGCACATCATAAACACACCTGATCTTGGGACTGTGGAATCTCGCTTCCAGGAGGGAAAAGCTTTCAAGTGTGAGCCTTGTGGAAAGTCCTTCGCTTCTCCATCTCAGTTGGCACTACATAATACGGGTCTTAAGCACATCATGAACACACCTGATCTTGGGACTGTGGAATCTCGCGTCCAGCAGGGAAAAGCTTTCAAGTGCGAGCCTTGTGGACATCCCTCTGAGTTGGCACTACATAATACGAGTCTTCAGCACATCATGAACACACCTGATCTTGGGACTGTGGAATCTCGCGTCCAGCAGGGAAAAGCTTTCAAGTGCGAGCCTTGTGGACAGTCCTTTTTTAAACCAAGTCAACTAGAGAGGCATAAGAAAACCGGAAGGCATATTAAGCGACTTGAGTCACTGGCTGAGACTAAGGACATGAGATATGGATGTGAATCTTGCGGGTTCTACACCAATTACCTGTCCAACTTCCAGAGACACGAAATGTCCACCAAACACCGGAATGGAACTTCACGTCAATGATCAGCGAGACTCTGTCCTTGGTCAGTTGTCGTTACTCGTCACTGTCTCGTTCCTTCACTCTCGTCATCAGTCACTCTCGTCTTGTTCCATGTCCGGTCCCTTTCCGTGTCTCATTCCTTTCCATATCCTATCTTCCCCTATGTTTGTCCTTCCATGTCTTATTTTCTTTCTATATCGTTTTCTTCCATGTCTGCTTGCTTTCCATATCTGCTTGCTTTCCATATCTGCTTGCTTTCCCTATCTCGTCCCTTTCCATGTATGGTGTCATAGGTTAGCCGTTATGTATTTAGCTTAGCCGCCCCAAAGTGCCCTTGCGTGACTAGATGAGCTTAGATTAGCACGTACGGAAGCATAATCATCATACATTCCACTAATAGCCATCCCTTATAAAATGGTAGTATTCGTCCAAAGCGTATACTCAGGGACAGGTTGACATCGTGAAGGACTGTTAACTATCGTGATTAATCCAGAATTCGACATCTGGACCTATACGTGACCTAGAGTATAATGGGAGACTATAAGTGGATGGATGATGATCGTATTCATGCTAAGCTAACGTGCTCGGCTCATTCCAAAATGGTAGCATTGTTCTGAGCGTTCAGCTGGGACTTATTGAGGAGGGCGTATAGTGCTCGCTATATCCAATCAATTCGTCCAGAATTGAAAGGACGACGCGACCACACGAAATCCTCCTCCGACACTCCACCCGACCGAATCAGACTCTACTCCAACGCCCGATCTTTATTCCATCTCAACGACAGTAACAACCATCGGATCATTGAATCGGATGGATGAGAGTTTATTGGACCGTGTCTTACAGCTCCACTCTCTTACTATACTGCCACAATTCCGACAGCGTATCCTATATACGCTGTTTACCAAAATTGATCACCTAGTCCATGACTACAACCTGTTGCCACCATCCTGGAACGACTGCGGCTTCTACGGCAATACGGACTATGTTACGGACAAGATAATAACAACAAAGGAAGCAAAATTCATAGCAAAAGAGTTACAGATTCCGATTCCCAAAAATTGGCGACCGATAGCATTCGTAAAGTCTTGGGATCAAGAAATTCAACCGGGGAACGAAATTGCAAAAGAGTAATGCCATCACCAACGAGCTCTCAATCCTCTCCATCCATAGACCTACACCTTCCGGAATCCCCTGAGACGACGCGTACTATACAAGGACAGGACGACGTCGCAAAATCCATACGAAGACTACTATTACACCCGAATCCAGGATGGATCTCATCCATTTTCACCGACAACACCGCCCCTGCAAACCTCTATTCCAAAGCGCAATATAAGAGAGACACGGTCTACATTGTCAGTATGACTAGTCTTATCTCCAATAGATAGTACCTACAACTGGCACCATTCCTAAAGGAAGCTGACTATATAGCGGCCGCGGCCTTAGTCACCTGTATGAATGGGAAGAAAAGGGACGAGTTTATACAAAAGGCTACAACTGTTATAGCGGATGGATTACATTCAGTAAACAACATCGACACCATCTAAAGATTCCTCGAACGCTTCCGCGCGGGACCGTGACCCATAGCCCCACAAGATGTGGAAGCCGGAGAAGAAGATAAGTCACTCAACAGGAGGGTAATCTCGGTCACATCAACAAAGGTAAGAAGCCGGCCCATCGCTCAGAAAGGCAAATGGGCGAAACGTCAGACCGACCAAGTGATTCAAGTGGCCTGTCCGGACGTACCGACCCGGACGATTCGGACGATTCACCACCCGATTCTAATGAAGACGTTACCCACCGGAGTCATCAGGGCCAGCATAGGACCTCTGGACAGAGACACCGGAAGACCTTGAAGGTGGAGGATGTCTCTTTATTCGACCTCAAAAATCGGCCGGTAACAACGTTTACAAAGCGAATAAGACAGCTAGCGAGAGCCTATAGCAAAAACACAGTGCTGGAAGTCATTCCTCTATATTTACAGAGTGACGCCCTAGATTAATATACTCATCTCTCAGATCAAATAACAAAATGTAAGAGGGGTTTACAAGGGCGTAGTAGTACGGGTGCTAGATAGGGTAAGAAACGTAGGGTTATATAGCGTTCGCAGCTATTGGCTGCTCTCTAGGAATCGTGGCCCCTACGGCCTCGCTAACGTAATCGGTAAGCGAGTTGGCCATGTAAGCGGGTTGGCCACCTTCAATACACATACAGAATGGCCTATATTCGTACCCTCATTACTCTACATCNGAGTTGGCCATGTAAGCGGGTTGGCCACCTTCAATACACATACAGAATGGCCTATATTCGTACCCTCATTACTCTACATCACAGACCTGTCTCTATGTTATCTGATGTATATATCTTTAATATATCATTATCAACCTATCAACAAAGTATATAGGGGTTTAAGTAACTATATCTTTGAGTGGTTCATGTTTTGCATAATTACACCGGTTTTCAGCTGTATTATATATAAAATGGTATGATCACTACTTTACACTAGTCTTAATTAAATATTTTTATTATATTAAGTGATCTAATACTAACATATGAATCACAAATCGAGATTTCCACTGGATGTTGAGTCATGATGGTATGAACATAGGCCATTTTGTATGTGTATTGAAGGTGGCCAACCCGCTTACATGGCCAACTCGCTTACCGAATACGTTATGAAGTTTTGTTTGCTGACTAATACATGACTAAGCCTAGCCGAAGTTATAATGGACGCGTATGAGTGGAGAAAGATGATGCTATTCTTATGGCTAAGTGGTCGGCTAACTAGCTATCTATTATGCGGCTAGCTCGAGCACGTGACAGATGCCCCCTCTGTAAAATGGACTGTCCTCAGTCCGATGAGTAAATAGAAAACTTGCAAGCCTCCATCCTTAACAATTTCGGAGGAAACATAAAACCAGAAGGTGCACATATAGGTAAATGAACGAAATTGCAAACCTCCATCTTTAACGATTTCGGAGGAAACCGGAGAGACAATAGGGAAGAGATTAATTCAACTTTCGGATCTTCTTCGGAGGGGCCTCGTCCATCTCATAATACCAGTTCAGGCTGTAAAAGTCTCTCCACGAGACCACTTCCGGATAACCGTCTGCTACCCTGAAGTATCCCTGTATAGTTCCGTCATTGGCGTACATCTCTATCAATGGTTTCGAGCGGCTTCCGTATATGACCAGAATTCCGAGCCCGGACGCACAGACCATGGAAGTACGGGGTATGATCCCCCATAGGACGTTTGTCAATGCTCCTGGTATGGTTTTTAGTTCCTTTTGAGGGATCAACCTGTTATTCTCTGCTCTGTAACGACCCAAGCTATGATTAGCTGTCGTAGCGGTGTAAATCTTCATATTCCGTCTGGTTCCCTCTGCGCAGTGCTTGATTACAAGTCCTGTCGCAAAACAGTCTATCGCTATAGGTATCAGACCTTCCTCCGGATCTAGAGGTATGTGTCCATTGCTGAATGAGTAGGTATGCTCTAGAGTATGTAACGGAGGTGGTGTCATGTGTTCCGTCCGGCCCAATAGGCGGTTGAAGGTTGCCAATAGGCGAGTCAGCACTGATGGACGATCCGGCAGCTTCTGTCGCACTGTCAGTGGTTCTGGCGGGGCTGTAGAAGCTGGTGATACTCCTGGATCGGAAGCTGGAGGATTGGATGGCTGTGGAGGCAGAACTTGGGGGGGAGGCTTGGCCGCTGCCAAGGCTAGAGCACTGGCTGTTGACAGAACCGGAGGGCTGGATGTTGCTGGCTCTGACGATAGGACTGGAGGAKTGGATGGKGKAGCTGAGGAACGAACCTCCTCGATCATTGAAGCCCTCCTTTTCATGAATGCTGCAGGGGGGAATTTTCGTGTCGGTGGAATCTCGTTGGACGTAGATTCGGTGGCTGCCCCTTCTCCATCTCTATCATCCTCCATTCCGCCTGTTTCCGATGACGTTCCTCCTTCCTTCTGATAGTTGAGGATTTGCGCTGTGTTCATGAATAACACGAAACCCTGTCTCACGTATTCGATACGTGCAGCGATCGCCCATTTGTGATGTCCCACTCGTTGTGCGTAGGCGTATAAAGGCTCATGGTCTGGAATGACATCTCGGAAGTTGGACGACTTGAATTTGGTATCATGGATCAGTGCTTCCATCCGTCGCTTCTCTTCCTCCGAGTGGAGTTTCTTTTCCATGCGCTTACGGTGTCGATCCATTGTTCGTTTGTGATTCCCGGTATCAAATGGTTTCGACTTGAGTAACTCTTCCTTGACTGGTTCCATCTTTTCCAGTTCATCTATGGTCATTGAATCATAGTCAACCTGCTCTTCCGGTGTCGATATTGAGTCCTCTTCCTCTTCCGATGTCGATATTGAGCCCTCCTCCTCTCCTGGTATCATTATTGCCTCGTAGTTCGGAGATTGCGCATCGGAAGTATCGGTAGTGGACGTATTGGATGTGGGCGCATTGAACGTGGGAGTCCTCTTGACTGTCTTCTTGGTGGGCGCGGAGTACGGAGTAAAGAAACTTTTGCTGCGAGCGGGCCCAGGCATGGTGGGTGAAGATCAGATCCTGTAACGAAGTGATGGTTGAGTGCGACCGTGGGGATTGGATGAGCGAAGTGACAATTGGATGCGCGAAGTGAGAACTGGATGCGCGAAGTGAGAACTGGATGCGCGAAGTGAGAATTGGATGCGCGAAGTGAGAATTGGATGCGCGAAGTGAGAATTGGATGCGCGAAGTGAGAACTGGATGCGCGAAGTGAGGATCGGACGCGACCGTAACAAGGTAGGTGAGGTTTGATCCTGGTTTGGGGCTTGTTGATGGCTTCTCGAGTGAGCCGTCAGTGAGGCCGTCGTGGACAGTAATTGCTCCTTATACGGTGTCTCTTGTGTGTATTTGGGCTCTTTCGAACAGCAGATTGAATCTCAAGTTGAGGTCACTTCAAGTGTGGAGTTATAGTGCGATTCATCGCTGGTCGTGACGGTTCAAACAAGATGTCGCAAGGCAATGCTTCTAAGGATGAGTAGAATATGCGTTTGATAATGATAGTGGAAGGTGGCACCTTCGAGAATGTATGGAATAAGGTAAGGGATGTCTGGTGGTAAGGATAGTGTCGTGTTTCTTGTGAAAGGATCAGGGCTGGTCTTGATTGCTCTGATCGTCAGGTCTTTGGGGAGTTGTCCGTTGGGTTGGGGGAGATGTTTTGTCTTCGAATTCCGCGACGAGCGCTGGGCATTGGGTTGAGACAATTGCTGCCGGTTGCCACGTTGTCTGGTTTGTAGTCTTGTATTTGACGAGGTAATACCAGATCTTCCGTTTTGACCCCTGCTGGATCGGTCTCGGTTTCTTGTCTATAACCTGATCGATCTCGAACGGAAGTCGGATCTGATGTACTTCTTCTGGGATTGTCGTTGTCACTGGGCGGTCCCATTCGTCCTCTGGGGCTTGTTCTAAATGGATGACGGAGATCACTGGATGTATGCTTAGGTCGGGTGGCAGCTCGAGCTCGTAGGCTAGGTTACCAATTCGTCTTTTGATGGGAAATGGTCCTATTTTTAGGGGTGAAAATACTGTAGATCCATCCGCTTTGTACCCATTGTGACCAGGCTTCCTCGTTAATCGGATGTATACCTTGTTTTTCATCTCCACCGGTTTATGTTTCTGGTCGAAGTAGAATGCCATGCGACTCTGTGCGTACTGTGTTGCGTCCGCTGCTTCTGCTCGGATGCGTTCCCGTTCTTTGATAAAGTCATCCGCTGAGTCAAATCGGAAGTCGCCTTGGGGAATAAATTCTGACCTGGCTTCCACGCCGTAGAGTAGTTCGAAGGGTGTTTTGCCGGTTGTTTCACTCTTGGACGTGAATAGAAAGTGTTCAACGTCTGGTAATAACTCGTCCCATATCGTGTCGTCCGGAAGCTGGAATAACAAGCATCGGAGCATTGTCTCGATGATGGCGTTTATTCTCTCCGTCTGTCCATCGGCCGCTGGATGGTATGCTGCTGTAATGCCGAGTCTGACGGACGCACGGCGGAATAAGTAGGACCAAAAGTCGGATGTGAATTTGGCGTCCCTATCGGAAATGATGACTTGTGGTAGTCCCCATGATGGGTAGACATGTCGGAAGTAGGCTTTGGCCCAATCAATTGCCGTGTATTTCGTTGTTCCTGGGATCAGCTTAACGGCTTTCGTGAATTTTTCTACGATCACTATCAGGGCGTCGTAGTTATTTTTGGATTTCGGTAGTCCAATAACGAAGTCCATCGTAATGGTTGTGAATGGTTGGCATGGTGTCGTGATGGGTTGAAGCTGTCCGTATTGTTGGTGCTAATCGTCTTTGGACGCTCTGCAGACTGGACAGGCTAGTACATAAGACTCGACCAATGCCTTCAGCCTTGGGACATAAATCGTTTTGCGTAATCTGTCTTGCGTTTTCTGGACGCCTGGGTGACCCTTATGATCATGGGCTGCCATCAAGATCAAGCGATGAGCTTTTGCGGGGATGCACAATCTCTCCGCATTTTCCCTCACCATGTATAGTAGTCCGGTAGTCACGTCCAGTTTGAAGCCATTCCTGGTGGGATTTCCGGGCTGCAATTGGTCCTTCATCCTGTCGCCTATCTCTCGAAGATTTTTGTAGATGCGGCCCAGGTGTCGGTCGTCAGGTAGTGGTGTATTCCGAATCTCCGTAAACGACTGTTGAGATAGAGGAAGTGTTTGTTGATGATGGGAATGGAGTTCGTAAGGGGTTTTTGGAGAAGAAGTGTTTGGAGTTGTGGTGTCCGGGGCTGCTCCTTCCGGATTCCCGTGGTCTAATGCCTGAGGCTCCGATCTGGTTTTCTTCTTTCTTGGTGGCAGGGAGAATCCGATATGCTCAGCGACTCGCTTGGATTCTTCTGTAGTGAGGTGTTGAGCTACTACCCAGTCTGTAGGTCCGTAATACCCGCAATCGTTAAGCTGGTAGTTTTGGACTTGCAATTGGTGGTTCGTGAGAACGTCCTGTAGCGCTTGCAGGAATCCTGGACGAGCTCGTTTTTGGAACGGCTTAAGAGATAGGAAGCTGTGTAGCTGTAGTATGCGGTCCAAGATTTGGTCGTCCATGAATCGGACGTAGTTCTTGTTGTTGTTGATGTGTCGATCAGAGGTTTTGAATTGGACGATATCGAACAGGTACGTACTCCCATCAATTCTGGACAAACTGAGTAGAAGAGGACAATCCTATACGGATATCGCTCTGGCTCTGTCCTGGCTGGACGCCTTGAACAGTGCTACCATTCTATAATGGACGCGTATGAGTGGAGAAAGATGATGCTATTCTTATGGCTAAGTGGTCGGCTAACTAGCTATCTAATATGCGGCTAGCTCGAGCACGTGACAGAGGTCATGTATGTCACGTGCCCGGGATACAGAGAGCTTTGCCGCAGCGGCATTCGTTCCACGGCCTTACACAAAAACCATACAGGAATCTCTAACCAAATACATCTTCCAACGAAACGGCATTTCAAGAAGAGCGCATATAAGACACGACAGCAAGCAAACAGACTCAAATTCCGATTTAACACGGAAAAGAACCTATCACTATAAGAATATATCAAGCAAAAGATTATACTCCTCTAGGAAGCAAACATCCGAGATAAAGAAGAAGTCATCACTTGAGTTTGAGAAAAGCTAAATCCAACTATCATGAACCCAGTACGACCGGAGGGCTCTCTCAAAGAATTTTCAACTGCAGTTTTCCGACAAGAAGAACCGGCACGCTTGCAGTGGAACCAGCTCATCCGAGCAGCTGGAAGGTCGAGCTTGTCCAAATCAGGCCCATCCGCCAAAAGAAGCTTCAAGTCCGAACGTCGGGGTGACAAGAAGGACGAGAAGAAACCAGCTTCCGAAAAAAAATTTAATTTGTGACTCAACTCATACCCTCTGCCACGCCAGGACGACGTATTTGAGGCGGTCGGAGGTCGCTCTATCTTCTCCTCCATGGACATTCGGAAAGGCTTCTTCCAACAGCCTATAGGAACGGAGGACAGGTGGAAGACAACATTCGTGACTTCACATCGAGGACTGGAGAGACTCAAGGTGTCAACGATGGGCCTAGCAACCGCCCCGTCCTTCTTCCAACAAAGAATGGAAAACATACTCAGGTCGTACTTGTGGAAGACAGTCAATGTTTATGTGGATGGCATAATAGCTTTCTCGAGGACACAAAGCGAGCATCTAAAGCATCTGGACGAGGTACTCACCCTCCTCGAAGCTTCAGGACTGACACTCCAGATCTCCAAATGTCATTTCGCGTATGGATCGATCAAGGCCTTGGGACATCACATTTCCAGACTGGGCTTAGCGACAGACGAAGACAAGATCCGGGCCATCAAGGAGCTGGACTATCCAAAATTCCTAGCTGAACTGGAAATGGGCCTCGGACTGTTCAACTACTACCGGAAATATTGTCTAGGGTACTCCTTCAACGCCGCTGATACTTCCTCCAACGTCTCCAACAACGAATCCGACTGAGCAGAATGATCCGATAGGACTCACGGAGTCCATAGAGAATCATTCCTAATCACTTCGCAACCTCCACTATCATTATCAAGCGCAGGCTTTACCATCCTTATGAATCCACTGCGCAATTGAATTCCCATCTTCACAACCCTACACATGAAGTAACCACAACTGAGGCCAATCCTATCGCTCAGACGAACCAAAACACATACAAAAAGCGCCCTACGAGGAGCAATTACGATCCAGGACTGCTTCACCATTAGCATACTTACAAAGGCTCCCAACAAGCCCTAAAGCAATACCAAACCTCACTTCAGTTCATTCCACTCGTCGCTCCAACTTTCAATTAACCAGCCAATCCTGACTTCACTGACAAACTACGGTCGCATCCATTCCTCACTTCGCGCATCCAATTCTCACTTCGCGCATCCAATTCTCACTTCGCGCATCCAATTCTCACTTCGCGCATCCAATTCTCACTTCGCGCATCCAATTCTCACCTCGCGCATCCAATTCTCACTTCGCGCATCCATTCCTCACTTCGTTTACAGACTACGGTCGCATCTGACCCTTGACCTACCTAGCCAATTCTTGCTTACCCATCCATTCGCGCACTACGTTCGCATTCAATCCCCAGTCACCTATCCAATCGCTCAAACAATTGCCACGTTCACTATGGAGACAGGAGTGGACTACGACTCAATGCCGAAGGAGGATCTACGAAGAGTGGACGAAGTCTGGGCCATGACAGGCAAGAGGAAGCCATTCGATGCGGGGAACCACATACGAACACTAGCTCGACACCATGAACGGATGGAAAAGCAACTCCATTCGGACACGCAAAGGCAACAAATGGAGAGACTCATTCACGATAACAAATTTAAGTCGTCTAACTTCCGAAACGTCGCTCCGCAACTGGAACCCGTGTACGCCTACGCAAGACGATTAAAAGGATACGAAACGTGGATGACTGACCAGCGCATTGAATACGTTAGAAAGGCTTTCTGTCAGGGGATGAGCGCAGAGACAATCCTTGACTACGAGAAGTATGACGACCAGGAAGAGCAAGAAGATCAAGAAGACCAGGAAGATCAAGAAGACCAGGAAGATCAAGAAGACCAGGAGGATCAAGAAGACCAGGAGGATCAAGAAGACCAGGAGGATCAAGAAGACCAGGAGGATCACGAGAATGAAGCAACTGCTGTCCCCAAGCCTGCTTCCATCAGGACTCAACCGAACAATCGTTGCACACCTGCACCAATGAAGAAAAGGATGCGATCAATAATAGATTCCGATCCACCTGTCCTGCCGACATCCAATCGTCCAGGCTCATCCACAGCTCCTATACCTGCCGACATCCAATCGTCCAGGCTCATCCACAGCTCCTATAGAGCCGCGTCCACCTGTCCTGCMGACATCCAATCGTCCAGGCTCATCCACAGCTCCTATAGAGCCGCGTCCACCTGTCCTGCCGACATCCAATCGTCCAGGCTCATCCACAGCTCCTATAGAGCCGCGTCCACCTGTCCTGCAGACATCCAATCGTCCAAGCTCATCCACAGCTCCTACAGAGCCGCGTCCACCTGTCCTGCCGACATCCAATCGTCCAGGTTCATCCACAGCTCCTATAGAGCCGCGTCCACCTGTCCCAGTCTCTTCCTCAGCTCCACGCCCATCTGGATTAAACCGTCTACAGACATTAGCCAGCCGACTGTGGGCAGCATTCAGGCAGCCACAACACATGGCACCAACTCCAACACCTCCACCACAGACTCCACAATGCGACTATACAGTGAATAACGGATGTATGTCCTTGGAACCAGAGGAAGGACTGATACCAATCGCAGTGGACTGTTTTGGAACGGGATTAGTCGTTAAACACTGCGCAGACGGAACGAAACGCAATATGACAGTCTACACTTCCATTATAGGCAACCATTGTCTTGGACGTTACAGAGTAGCGACAGGTATATTGATTCCCCAAAAAGCACTGGAGTCAAAGCCAGGAGCAAGCACGAATGCACTATGGGGCGTGGTACCCCGTACCTCCATGGTGTACGCGTCCGCACTAGGGGTTCTAGTGGTCTACGGAAGCCGCTCAGAACCTCTTGTCGACATGTATCACAGTGATGGTACGATCGAGGGATACTTCCGAGTAGCAGACGGCTACCCAGAAGCAATCTCTTGGAGGGACTTTTACAGCCTTAATTGGCACTACGAAGTGGAAGGAGAATCTCGTCCAAAAAAGGTTCGGAGGATACATCTTTAGAGTTCTCTTCCTGTTTTCCAACCTTCACGTTTTCGGAGCTGAAAAAAGTCCTTTCTTCCTGTTTTTCGGGGCTTTCTTCATGTTTTTCGGGGCTTCTTCCTATTTTTAAGAGCTTTCTCCTGTTTTTCAGAGCCTTCTTCCTGTTTTCCAATGCAGGTCTGAGGACAGACCCTTAATTCGGAGGGGGCACCTGTCACATGACATCCATTAGTCAGCACTACGTATACCAGTTAGTTAATCGGGTAGCTAGAGAGACTATATTATCCATCCTCCTCCACTCATACGAGTCCATTATAAGGGGGCATTTTGTCACGTGCCACGCTAACCACTCTTATAGTTAGTGACCGAGCCACTTAGATTAGAGTATACACAACATAGCTAATCACATAAAGACAATATATAATTAGAATCGGAACTGCGATTTTGATACCCGTTCCATCCATAGTCCACGCATAACCCACCACACTGGCCTGGAATGTGAGTATCAACGCTGCAGGTTTGTCTTCGTCACCATTAGCATTGGTCCACTGGAAGTCCCCGTTTTTTAGTCTCCAGTTGGACATTTTGAATGGTCCTGTTGCGTGGGACATGCCATTCGCAACAAGTGCAGAGACGAGGGCTTCGTGCATCATGGGTCGGGAGGAAGGGGAACGGGGATCCAGTGAGCTGGGGGGGTAGCTGCCGTTTGCGGGACAGATATTTTCAGTTAGTAACATCGATCTGAGGAGGTTGTCTGCCACGGTGCGGTTCTGGTTGGAGATTTGAGTGGTGATGCTGTTCGCCCACTCCTTGGATAGAGTGATTGCATTTACCTGCCAGGACGACGAGGGGAAGATGTTAAGGAAGTCGCCCGAGACGAGAGTTTCGGCTCGTTGGTCGAACATATTTGTTGCGTTTGTGAGGCTTGTGGCTAACATGCGAGATGTTGCATTTGCCCATAACCCGCTCACGGCGCATGTGGATGCGCTGAGGTATTTCTGGCCATTGTCGCAGAGATCGGGCTGTACGACGATGGCGCCTAGTGTCTGATCAGTCGAGAAGGGAACATCGTCTACCCAGATGATTTGTCCTTGACCTTGGTCCTGACTCTGATTCCAGAGCTGCTGTCGAGTTATATTCTTATATGGCACAGTATCAACCCCGTTGGCACCAGTTGCATTAAGAAAAGTTGCCGGAAACTCAAGAACACGGGTATCATTCTCATTCATAATCGCATTTAGTACGCAAATCGAGCTCACAAATGGATGCGCGATCTGGATTCGCGCCTCCCCCGTCGTGGCTCGAGAATTATCCTCAAGAGACCTCCAAGCCATCATAGACAAACCCGCTGCAACCGGTGCTTGCTGCACAATAGCTACTGTACTATTTGGCGCATATTGCACATACAACGTTCTCGTATATGTCTCAAGGATGTTTACAGCACGGTGGATGATGGTCGGAAGCTCGACCGGGTATAGTGGTGGCATCTCGTCGACAAATCTTCCGTATCCGTTTCCTAGTTCTTGAGTCACGTATTGCAATCCGAATAATGTGGCTTGGTCCTGGCCAATGCTTGGGAGGTTTCGGAGGTATTCCCAGCCGATGGCGGGAGACTGTTCGTTCACTTCAGTGACAACTATTAGCTATGCATGAACATCTTAGAGGAAGTTGTGATCATACAGTTGTATATATCATCTTCCAAAAGCGCACCGGGCTGTGTGAGTGCCATCGGGAAAACATCACCATACACATGGTCAAGCCCTAACTCATACTCCCCAATCGAGAAACTAACGAGTCTCGGCAACATCGCAATAGCACTCGCCGGCCCAACGCCCGAAGCAAGCAAAATACTCCCCGCAACAAAGCACACAAAGCCCATCTTCAGTAACATGGGAAACCGCGGTGTCGTCACACTGGCCCGGAACTCAGGAGACCACAAATATCCCACTTGCGTGGCATGATACGCAGAGAATATTGCGCCGAACGGCACCGCGGAGGTCGATTGAGTGAGCAGATATTGCTGATACCCGATCATGGCCGTCGCGATTGATATCTGCATCAATATTTCGTGCAATTTGGCAATGAATTGAAGCAAGTTCGTCCACTGGCTGTCTATCCCCAGGAAGCGGGTTTGAACATTCAGCACGATTAGGGTTGCTGCGACTGCGAGTGGAATTATGTGGAATTGCAGGAAGTAGCGAACTGCGGTTGATCTGTCGCGGCCTATAACGGGTTTGCGTCGTTCGGGCGTTGAGGTGGATTTACCATCTTCGTTGATGCGTATGCTGCCGCTCGAGTCGATGCTGACTCGGCGAAGTGGCACTGGACTATCTGATGGGGTTGGTTCTCTGGACGTAACTTAGCAACTCTAAAGAATGCAGTTTATCACCGCTATACATACTTATAGCTAGCGTTCCTCTGATTCATCGCGGAAGGAAAGTCTCGTAAAGGCACGAGCGCATCATAACTTCCATGATTGCCCATCTTGTCGCGCCTTGAACAATCCTTCTTTTGTACCCCCAGTGAGGCAGCGGCCCACGATATTTAAACATGCCACAACACAAAATCTCCGAAGCCAAGCTTAAATCTCATGCTAGCGCGTTTCATCTACAACAAATTAAAGTGTATGTCTATCATTGAATCTGTTGGAGGCCCAAGCTGTGAAGGATCGCCCAGCGAGAGACAAGATCATTGGCCGTTGTTACGCCAACGTCTGAGCCTCACCAATCAGTTCTTGTCAGATTCATACGCTTAATTTCTAAGCCTCACTATTTTTAGTACGTTTTTACGCCAGTACTTGTGTTAAGGTTTGATCATTTACTCTTTAGGTTGAATCAAAGTTTTCAATTTTGTTATGAAAGCTCATCCCATATTGCCCAAAACTTTGGCCAAAGCCAAGAAATGCGAGACCATATTGATCACAAGTTTGTGCTCGCATAGAACGAGACATCCGAAACAACAAACAAATAAAGGTATACGCACAAAGTTTATCACTTTTTCTACAACTGTTGTACTTCTTTCTCGAGCTTCTCAATATCGGCTTTTTGTTTCTGCACACCATCGGCAGCGTTCTTCTTCTCTTGTTCCTCGTCCAAGTTGCGAATGCTGGCTGACAACTGTTCGATGGCTTGGAGATCTTCATCGGTTAGGGTATTAGAGCGCACGGGGCGGAAGGGTGCTGGTGAGCCAGCGCGAGATGTGAGGAACTGTATGGGTTAGACTTAATAGTTACTAGAGACAAAAGCAATAGGGAGGCGTACCGAGCTAGCAGCACTCAAAAGAGCAATCAAACTGGCCTGGACAACATCTTGGTGGAGACCGACACCCCAAACGACATCTTTCGATTGAGAAGCCGTGCATTGAATATAAGTAGCAGCGCGGACGTGGCTTCCTACACCAATAGAGTGCTCCTTGTAATCTTGCACGTCGAGATCAATTCCCAAAGTGGAGAGAGCGTTAGCCAAGGACGAAATAGCACCTGGACCAACACCAGTAATGGGATGTTGGATGCCGTCAATCTCGATGATACCCGTAAATCGACGGTTGAGGTTTCGTGTGTTGAGTGCTTTACCAGATTCCACTGGTGCTGGTGAATGCGATCGATCGGTAGTGATGTTATAATCGATCAAAGTAAAGCGAGGGTTTGTCTTGAGATGATAGGCATTTTCAAAAAGGGCCACAATCTCGCTTGGGCGGAGCTCACGGCTAAGTCTCTCGGTTTCTTTTTGCACAATTTGACTGAACTCAACTTGTAAGCCTCGTGGAAGGTCGAGTTCGAGACTCTTGAGTATGATCCATGCGGCACCTCCTTTGCCACTCTGGGAATTGACTCGAATAACGGCCTCATATGTTCGTCCAATATCTTGTGGGTCCAAAGGAAGGTAAGGAATCTCCCAGGGGTCATCAACGTTGCTACTAGTAGCTTCTCGGGCCACGAATCCCTTCTTGATAGCATCTTGGTGGCTACCACTAAATGCACACACCACCAACTGACCGCCATACGGCCAACGTTCGTTGACTGGGATCTTATTGCTCTCTTCGACGACTTTGATGACAGAGTTCAGGTCTGAAAAGTCGATATTGGGGTGAATACCCTGGGTGTAAAGGTTTAGTGCAAGAGTGACCAAGTCGACATTTCCCGTTCTCTCTCCGTTACCGAATAAAGTTCCCTCAACTCGGTCAGCACCAGCCATCTGGGCAAGCTCAGCGGCTGCAACAGCACAGCCACGGTCGTTGTGAGGATGAAGAGAAACTGCAAATTTGTTGCGCTCGGTCATATTGCGGCAAAAGTATTCAATTTGATCAGCATAAACATTTGGCGTAGACATTTCAACGGTAG
This sequence comes from Talaromyces amestolkiae, assembly GCF_001896365.1. Classification (NCBI taxonomy): domain Eukaryota; kingdom Fungi; phylum Ascomycota; class Eurotiomycetes; order Eurotiales; family Trichocomaceae; genus Talaromyces; species Talaromyces amestolkiae. Next base: position 1,077,770 of record NW_024468042.1, on the reverse strand, counting down.
CAGGCAAGTTGAAAATCATAGGATGCTCCTCAGTTGGGCCCCAGGCCTCTTTCACGGCTTCACAGACTTGAATAATGTAGTCTGGATCAGTGTCGGAGAATGTCTCGGGAGAGAATTCGTATTGCCATTCTGTTCCGGCAGTGGACGGGTCATCCTTGGTGATGGAACGGGCGAATTTGGTGCACTTGACGGCCAATGCAAGACTCTGTTCTTTTGTCATGTTGAAAACAATGCGACGGAAGCAGTCACTTGTAGCCAAGTACATGTGAAGAATGGCCTTCTTTGCGCCCTTCAAGGAGTCGACTGTGCGGCGGATGAGATCCTCTCGACATGGTGAAAGAACTTGGATCCAAACATCATCGGGAACGGTACCGGGTGTCTCAATAATTCTGCGAGTGAAGTCGAAATCGGTCTGAGATGCGGATGGGAAGGAGACTTCGATCTCCTTATAGCCGAGCTCTACGAGCATGTTGAAGTATTTCCACTTTTGTTCACCGTCCTGCGGGATGTATTAGCAACCTCACCCTCAACCGATCCACCAACGATATCTTCAAAACATACCATAGGGTCCACCAAACTTTGATTGCCATCTCGCAAATCGGTAGCCAGCCAGCGAGGCGGCTTGTCGATAGTCTTGTTCGGCCATGTTCGGTCCGGGAGGTTGAGGGGTTTGAACCGTTTGTATTTTTTTGAAGGATCCTTGAGCCTGCATTGAAATCATATAATTAGCGCCATTGCTCCATGCAATATGCTATCTCAATCGCAGAAGGTACGGTCGTACATAGGCATTGTGAAGGTTGTCGAGTTTTATTCTTTTAGCGGGGTGAAAATGACGACGATAGAAAATGGCGGGGCCCTCTCGACGTCGATAGCTTATCGTTGTACGGCGAGGGGTCGGATCAATGGGAGGTACAGTACTTGAGTACACAAATCAATGAGATGAAGTTAATTGAATCAGAGACGATGGGATTGACAGAACAGGGAGATTAAATAAGGATCTGTCCTGTGAGTCAGAGTCGATATTGACTCTTCAAATGCTGGAGTGGGACAGCCCCCGTAGTCGGCGTATCACAGGGCAGGCGCTGATTATCTAATCCAACCACGCCTTTTGACGCCTGCATTCGTATGGTACTTCTTACTTGCTACAATGTTTCTTATTGACTAGGAGGAGTACAAGCCGGATGTAACCTCCAGATGTGAAAAGTTGACAGGATATTATCGATCATATGCATGAAGCCCCTGCAAAGCATGACAGTACATTTACGAGCTGTCCTCTTCCAATCAATGGACCGGCACACAACTCGAACTGATTCCTGTCTCACGCTGACTCAGTAGTTTCGAGCTGAATCGAGCAGGGATTAATGCAGATGGCGAAATCAACTGACTTCGGCGGCATCTCATGATGGATGGGCTCCATCTGAGCGACCTCGCACTCTGACCCATGAAACAAATATCACTGTGTCGACTCGAACTTTTTGGACATTGGCGAAAACAAATAAATTCTCCCTTTTTACCTCATTCTTCCCTTTTCAGAGCTCTGCGGAGTAGATTATGAGTCAGGATGAAAAAGCAAATTGTTTGCGGGGTTGCGGAGACAAGGATGAACTCCGGCAGCCATTTACGTAGTGAACGTGCTCAGGAGGTCCTAATCCCTGTCGATAGGATAGCCAACACCCATTAATGGGGTCTCCTGCAACTGCTAGGATCAAGTATCACTTTTGATGCTTTGGACCATTAGTCTGAGTCGTGATATTGTGGAAGTATGTACCAAATACTATATCTGTTCTGAACAGAGGATGTGACATCCACCATGTTGAGTAATCAAATCTCCATTTAAAGACAGATACTGCTTTTGAATAGAAGCATAACACTGAGTACCGACATCGATACATATTGATATGGACCGGCAGTAACAGAGCTGAGGACCACGCGGATAATGTGGCTTCGTTATTGGTACAGTCTTGGAAGATCGCCGGTCAATGACGAATCATTCCTGCAACCGCAACAGGACTTAATTAGAATTTGCTTGAGATCAATTCGAAGCTATGAAAGAGACTTCATCATCACAACAATCAAGTAAATACTTAAATTCAGCCAATTGACCCGAGTTGGTTCCAAATTTTGATGGACCTCGTCCTTATCTCCTAGCTCGCTTATCACATCATGGGGTATGGGGTACACTTTGGCCTTAGCTAGGGCTAAGGGCAGGGCTACCTATCAGTGGTCTCCCTATATATTCTAATTGACCCTAAATAATCTAAAGACAGGCCGACATATCGACTCGATGAAATATGATTCAGCTATTTCGCGTCCATGGTGTTCTGTAACGTTCCAAATTGGATTTTTTCTAGCTGCAGATGATTGGGAAGACATTCGCGAGGCTTGGAAGGGTACATCCTGCAAGAAACCAAAGCTCCATCTTCTTCAAAGACAAGTATGACAGGAAGCGTTGCAACTTACAGAGGCAGCAACTCGGGTAGAATCTCAACGAAGCAAAGTTCTTTCTAGTAGACGGGATTCCACAAAGCGTATACCTCAAGTTGGCAAATCTACTTGCCAATGCAGGTGTCTACGTATCCCTGGGAATCTTCCGAAATCCCCGTCGCCTGATGCAACAGGGACATTCCTCTGAACAATGGTACTCTTTTGGTGACCTCGTGTTGTTCAATGGTTTCTGACAACACCCGCAGTCGTAGTTGCAGCAGCCACCTCTTGACTTGCAGAGACTTTTCCTCCATTCATTGTTGTGCGAATTTCCTGCTGTACCATACCAGCGAATCCAAGCTCCCTTAGGCTTCTCGAACACCAACTTGCCCATCGCACGTTTGTGGAACCACCATTCCCCATCCACTTTCTGGAGTTCTTCTCTGTAGCCATTCAGCGTTTCCTGCTCCTTCCCAGTCAAAATTTGGACTTTTTGGCGCTTTTCCATTGCCGCAATTTCTTCCTTCAAATACACCTCACGCTGGAGAATCTGGACGCCATGCATAGTTTGCTTTTCACGGTCATTCGTCCATTTGATTTGTTTCCATTGATTTGCACTTGAGGTAAAATGTCTGCCCAAAAAGTCTTGGATATCTTGTGCTGTTTGATATTTCTTCCGACGCACGAGCGCCTCTTCGATTCTTTCGAATACCTTCATGTTGATGTTCGGTCTGTCTTTCAGTGCGAAATTCCACCCTAGAAAGATCTCTTTGAAGGTATTTGGAGATAAAGAACTTTGCAGGCGGTGATATACGTTTCGACATAGGCAGCGACCCGGACTTCTGGGAAACATAACTTTTTCTCTTCGGTGCCTACAACTTTCGATTGCCTCGTACCAAGCATCAGGAAGGGTATATCTTGAAGTCATTGATTTCTGCCTACTCTTGGCCTTACGTTGATTCAGTCTCATGAAACTTTCCTAAAATGGCAGCTCTTTCCTTTTTGGGGAAAGTCGATTTATTTTCGTATATGCAACATTGCATACTATGTTGGTTTTAGAAACCTATGTACTTGAATTCGCACAATCACTTCCTACTTTTCTTTCCCTTGACCTTATTTCCCCCTTTCTTCGCAGCACCCTTTTTCGGCGGCGCGATCTTACTTTCTCGCTCTTTTCTTCCTTTCTTCCACATTCTACCTTCTTTCCGATCTTTGCTATCGTCCAACTTCTTCTTTTCCTTCCCGCTCAATTTCCGCTTCTCCTTCTTACTCAAGCCCGCATCGAGACCGTTGAGCTCTATCAAGCCACGTTTCTGTGCTTCTTGCTTCTCCTTTTCCGTCTCGAACCAGGTACGTTTTGGTCGTGACATGATCTCAGTCTGATGTCTGAGTAAATTCTCGCCCTTGGAAGTTTGCATTTCGACTTGCGCTAGTTCTTTTTCTTCTTTTTCTTCGCGCAAGATAGCGTCTATTTCGTCTTGTAGGTCTTCAATTTCCTGGCCGAGCTTGTCCTGGATTTCAGATCCAATGACTCGGCTGACGATTTTGGCTCCTTGGCTTTTGCCGGATTTGACTGCTGCGCGGACGACTTTTCGGTCGGGGTCGGCGGCCAATGTGCATGCTCGACCGGAACGACCGGCACGAGCAGTACGGCCAACACGATGGAGGTAGATTTCGTGTGTCTGGGGTGCTTCGTAGTTGATGACAGTTTCGACGCCTTTGATATCAAGACCACGAGAAGCGACATCTGTTGCTAGGAGGAAAGCTACTTTTCCGTCGCGGAAGTCTTCAACACTTTTGATACGCTATATAGAGCATCAGTACGAAAAAGTAGGCTGGAAGCAATGATTAACATACCTGTTCCTGACTCATGCTACCATGCAATTCAGCAGCTTTCAATCCGAACAAACCGAAAATGACTCTAACGCGATGCGCCTCTTTCTTCTGACGGAAGAAAATGATCACACGAGCTGTGTAGACTTGTTGGCACAAATGTATAAGTGAAGCAAGTCTTTTGTCCTCACGACCAGGTCGCAGTCTCACAAACTCTTGGATCAATGTGCCGGCAGTCTGCTTCTTCGCATCCACCATCAGGCGAACCGGACGGTTTAAGCCCACACGAATAAGTTTATCGACTGAATCCGTCATGGTAGCGGAGAACAGCATGGTCTGACGAGACTTAGGAATAGTAGTCAAGATCTCATTCAATTCGTCAGCGAAACCATCTTCCAACATTCGATCGGCTTCATCAAGAACAAGAATTTCAAGTGTATCGACCGTAAAGCTAGAGGAGTTTCTCATGTGGTCAATGAAACGACCGGGTGTGGCAATAATGATATCCGGTCGTTTCTTAAGAATGTTCTCTTGCTCACGTAAACTGAAACCACCGATAAGTTGACAGAAGGTTATATCAGTATATGTCGCAAGTTTTGTAGCAACATTGTAGCACTGCACGGCGAGTTCACGAGTCGGCATGAGAATAGCGACACGACTAGTAGGCACTTTGCGTGGTCTGTACAGAAGTCGTTCAAGGATGGGAATGATGAAAGCACCCGTTTTACCGGAACCTGTAACAGCACCACCAACGACATCTTTACCCAGAAGGGCGACAGGGATAGCCTTGCGCTGAATAGGGGTTGGCTTTGTGAACCCCACAGCTGCGAGACCTCGAAGAATAGGACGAGAGAGGTTGTAGTTCTGGAAAGAGCCGTTTGCAGCATCATCAGCATCCTTATCCGCTGAGGCAGGTTCTTCAGGTGCAAAGAACGCTTTTCGTTTAGCGATTTCTTCGGCGTTTTCGCTCTCGGATTCGGACTCTTCGTCGGACGCTATATCGTCTGGGTGCGCAACAGGGGATGCTACTGAGTCGTCAGACTCTGCACCGGAGTCATCGTCAGAATGAGCATTGCCATCGTCTTCTGGCTCTGAGTCGTCATCCTCTTCCTCATCTTCATCATTCTCTTCATCCTCGTCATCTTCCGGCTCTGCGCCGTCAACACCCATACCGAATCCATCCGCAGCCAGCAATTCATCATCTTCAAAATCGGGCATTTCAGCATCGTCTTCTTCCTCCTCATCCACCTCTTCATCAGCCTCCTCCTCGCTGTCAAAGCCTTCGAATTCCTCTCCTTTCTTCTCGGCTTTGCTCCTCTTCTTTTCAATCTCCTCTACCTTCCTCTGCTTGCGACGAGCAATGATATCATCAATATCTACAGCCTTCTTATTCCCACCCGCAGCCTTCTGCTTCCCATCGTCCGGACCCCATCCATCAAAGTCCTCAATAACATCCCGCGTCGCATTACCGCCAATATCAAACTCGAATTCGGGATCTAACACGCCATCATCCTCTCCATCATCGGCTTCCTCATCTTCCACATCGTCGCCAGCTTCGTCTTCAGACTCTGTTTTTCTGCTCTTCTTCGATTGTTGTTGCTTCTTCTGTTTCTTCGACTGTTTCGACGGTTGTGAAGTTGTATTCTGTTCGCGCTTTCGCTTTTTCGAAGTTTTGGATGTGGTCTCTATTTCGGTCGTTTCTTCGGTTATTTCTTCGGTCTCGTCAATGGCGAAGCCTTCGTCGTCGGACAATGTAAATACGAAATCATTGTCGTCTGCTGGTTTTGATTTCTGACCCATTTTGATGGGATCAGAATGAGTTTCAATTCCGATTATGAAAAATAATATATGAAGCAAAAAGTGTTTTTCTAAAGAGTCAGACTAAGGGTGAAACAATAATTGGATCAGAAAAACCTCAAAAAGAAGGTATTCAAATGCTGACTGCTCGGCCGCAACAAGAGATTGAGAAAAAAAAGTTTCTACGAAAAGTCATGGCGGTGACTATAAATCCGGCAGAATTTGAGTTGAGCTCCCAACTAAGTTGCTGATTGGGTTTTGTGACTCCCGCCGCCCGGTTAAAGGTGTACCGTTGCATAGTATCATCTATATAGCGTTTTTTAAAAGAAGAAAGAAGAGAGAATTATCAACTTAAACACTTTTAGATTTCTTTAGCATAAGCAACATGAAAAAACAGATAACCGCAGACGTGAGACGGTGGGATATTCTACATCTAACAACAGAAACAAAAGTACTCAAAACAAATACCACATATAGAAAAACCCCAGGCCAAAAAACGACAAGGTGGGAATCCCCAGGCAATAAAAAAAACCAAACATCAAATAGCCAAACATGTAGAAGACTCTATTCGAGATCAAAAGAAACCATAAGAAAGTGTAGAAATCACCTCACATAATCACGCCGGTAATGCTCATGAATCATGCTTTGACAATTCCCAAATTCAAAGAATTAAGCACAATGATCGAACGTTCCGAGACCAGCTTGGAAACGAGAAAGCCTTGTGTATGGGTAAGTGACGGCAAGAGAGCTATCGCTTCACACAATAATTGAAAGCTTTGCAAATTGCGCTGTAATTAAATAGCCGTGATCTGCACAAGTAGATCCTCAAAGCATCCGCTTCCATTGGGACACTCTTATGATGAATATGATTGAATACTGATCATCAAATGCCTTCAAAAGACGTTGCCAGTGAAGAATGAGCGGGCGCGGAGCTTGTCGAATGATTTACCGGATGGCAGCTCATTGTATGAGTCGCATGAGACAAATCTTCTGCTATCAACAGCACCGCTTATGATACAGACGAGAATCTCGAAACATCGCCTTTTCATCAGCTGTTCTCGTGATGTCTGTCCAACTAGCGATAATCAAAGCCAATGACCGACAGATAGCGAGTCGGCTGCTTAGCAAGTAAATGAAGTAGCTAGGAGTGGTTCGACCTTGATCCACCGGTTACATCAACCCCTCTTCACCGATACCTGGCAACCCGGCACCGGCGACATTAATGTTCTGACCTTGCATGACACCACCAACGGCCAACCCGCGACCGGCGAGTTGAAGATCGGGATTGCATGGTGGAGAGTGAGATTTGTGATACTTGAGTCCGTTAAGGTTCTTGTACCGCTTGCCACAAACCTCACAACGATATGGCTTCTCTTTCTCCATTCCCATTGTACCAGGGTATGGCGCTGACGTCTCCGGATTGACTATCGAGAAGGTACCGTCGCCGTTTTCGTGGAGTTGTTGATTGTTGTGACCGTGCTGACCAGCTATCAGTACAGTGTACTAGAAACTCAGCGTACTGCAAATGTATATAAACTTACCGCTTTGTGGTACTTCAACCCATTCTGGTTCTTGTATGCTTTCTCGCAACCGATGACAGGACATCTGAAAGGCTTGGGCTCTTCATTCGGAAACATGCTGGCTAACGAAGTATCGGGCACGCCGGCGAGCATTTGTTGTTCTCGGATTCGTCGGGCTACTTCGCTGTTAGGACCGTATTGACTATTGCCTAATTTGAGATGGGTTTGCGAACTTTGCCCTCCAAACCCTCCGTTGGGACTGAAGAGACGTTTTGCAGGCTCATCAATGCATAGATCGACCATATCATTACCTCCCCCAAACCCTGGAAACTGTCCGTTCTGCGGTAGAACACCACCCTGCATGGTCAAATCACCGAAACCTCCGATGACGGTGTCGTCGAGCTCGGCCGGAGTACCGGGCCCAGATGAATCTGGAGTGTTGCGGAATTGCGAATTCTGCAGAGGGTTCGACGATAAGGTTGGAGTGTTTACGGAGGATACAGTAGGGTTATTTTGTAGTAGCGTGTGGGCGGGAGCGATGGGTGTGCCGGGCTGTGAGCCGCGAAGACCTTGACCTTGAAGCATGCTGAGGTTTAGTTGAGGCACCCTCTGGTTGGGATTGTATCCTCCCTGTGTGGTTGGCATCTGTGTAGAAAACATTTGAGAAGTCGAGTCCGATAAGCCCATTGCGTCATCCATCTCCATATCGTCGATTGTGTCCAAATCTAGAGTGGGCTGTGTTGATGTGAAGGCATTCGTGTCGATAGTCTGATTTGGATTGAATTTTGACTGTCCGTTCGGCGAACGGTCTTGCTGCATTCCGCTGTTTTGACCCATATTTGACTGACCTTGAGATTGTGCCACGGCAGCGGCTGCAGCCATAATCGCGGCTCGATTATCGCCTTGGCTAGGGCGTTGTCCACCCTGTGTAGTTTTCTGCGCATGTGCTTCTTCATAATGTTGCAGCAAATCATGCAATGACGGTAGAGTGAGCCCACAGCAGAAAAAGTCACGCATGAAATTCGCTTCCAATTTCGGCAGGTATGAGGAAGAATGGAAAGATGGAGATTGGAATGTGAACGGGGAAGTGCCGGTCATGATGATACTATAAATCAGTTAGTAGCAAGTCGAGACGATTTCCATGACGAATCATCAAAAAAGCATTAGATCAGATCAAACAAGGATTTGTGCTGAGAAGAGTGTATCGGGTGCAAACTAACTCGTCTCGTATCCAACTTCCAACAGAAACTCCGCCCCAGCTCATACCACCGACCAAACTACCGGCTAAAGATTCGCGACGAGGTTTCTCTCTGTTTGAACCCATCACTGAGATGGGCTTCGTTCCATTTCCCCATTGGGACATGCTTGCGCTCAAAGAGTCTTTTCGAGCAGCTGCTGCCTTATAGACAGCGCTTGCGTTGCTAGCGGTAGGGACCGAAGAATTGCCGGCGCGATCATTGTTGGCGGCTTTTTGAAGCGCCGAGGTCAAATTAGATGCTTGTTGGCCTGGTGGTGAGACTGATGTCTGCCGAGCGGAGAGATCGAAAGGGGATTGTTGGCCGTTCATTGTATCGGTCTGTCCTGGTGATGGCGACTGAAACAAGGGCAAGTGCGAGACGTCGGCGGGATCTTCGCCGTCGGTCTCTACAAGAGTCGAGTCCAGATAAAGAGGGCGGTTATGAGAATCTCTGGAAGCTTTGGGGTTCCAGGTAAAAGAGTCCTTTTTGCGACTTGAAAGTTTGCGTGGGTAGGAGGAAGTTGCGCCAAAGCCCACAGGAGTGCTGATGGGGGTCGATTCGCTGGTAGACAGGTGATCGTGGTCGCTAATAGAAGACGAGTAGCAAAGAGATGGAGGAGTATCTGTGTCTGCGGCGTCGTTCATGAGAAGCTTGACTAGATGAAAATGGAAATTATTGTTCCTCCGCTGGCAAGTTGCGAAGAAGGCTGAAGAAGGAGCGGATCCTCAGGCGAGGTTCTGTAGATACTAAGAAATCGGGATCGAAGCCGAAACAGTGGCGAGTCCAAGCAGCTCGACACTACTAGAACGACGTATAGAACAGACGAACGAAAAGGAAAGAAATCTATATTCCCCTTTACTTCTGGCTCTCTCTCTCTCACAACCACACAAGAGTCAAGTTACTTCGATTTTGACTGATGATAGTTCATCCCAAAAAAAAGTTGTGAGAGCGAGCGTGGAATAACGATAAATTACTGTTAGGTGTGGACGGCGAAGAGGGGACACACGGCTTAATGAGTTCAGTAATACGGGGATCTGGTTCCGGGTCAGTACGCTAAACATACCGCTATTCCGGATAAGGGACTAGTGCTGTGGTGCGGTGGGAAATTATGGCGGGTGGCCATACAAACTGCCTGCCAGTTCAGACTTGAAAAGCAGTCTTGTGCATATTTGGACTAGGGCCTCCCGCCATCCTTACATAATACATGGTTCAGCCATGTATGTACACGGAAATACCTCGAGGACGGTAATTACAGCGTATTGAAACGCAGGCTTGCGGTGAAAGTCAAAACGGCCAGTGATTGAGTCATTGACTGTCGCCCAACCAGCCCTGCGATCGTTGTCCTTGCATACCACGATGCAGAATACATTGTCGATATGTTTGATTTGAGAGCTTGCATCCGCGATCACGGAAAGACTATTCATTGTATGTGCACGGGGAGTCGCCTTTAGGGACTCGGCACAATGGAGTCGAACTGTCGGTACTTACTTCTGAGGAAGACCCGCTAATCCATTGTTGAACTTTTGGTGTTATGGTTATTCCACCACACAGGCCTCTTCGACCGTTCACTTACAGTCTTCTCGATGACATTGCATTTGTATAATCATTGAGTAATGAATCTGAGAGGGACGATGTCCTGGAACAACTCGCGCTGAGACAACGAGAACAGCATCCCCGCATCAGCGTCATCAGTCGTCACTGTTTAGCGCGATTATAGAGTGTGATTGGCCACCTGCGCCGGTCGTCTCAATGTGTACAGTGTGCAGTAGATCAAAGTCCGATTCTATTTACCGAGCAAGATGAAGGCGGACCGATGGACTACAAGTATACTTTCTCCTTCATCCACAAGGCTTAATTGTCGTTCAGAATATAAATGTCAATTACGCACTTTATATAAGATGGTATTTTTGATATAGTGGTACGCTGTCTTGGCCGTACGTTGTCGCATGCGGACACTAAGCTGTCCCGGAGGCTTCTTACAGCCACTTACTCAACCGACTCCATCGCGCTCCGTCGTCGATGAATTATGCACCATGGAGCGCCTTAATTGAGCTTCGGAGGGCCAGTCAAGTGGTAATACTCCTGCCATCTTGCATCTAGTATCTACTCCTCATTTTTGGACACGGCAACGAATAACAAATTGATTTGTCGAAGCTAATTTTAAGATAAATTGATATGTTTGAGGCTGTCGTGTCATCCTAGGTGCGGGTACGTTAGTTACCTTGTACATACGGAGAAACGGAGTACTCTTGTTTGCATGTTAACATTAGTCACTCGATCCTCCATCTTTCTCCATATGTGGCGGTTTCCATGAGGCCTATTGCGCCTTGAGACGTTTCTAGCCAGATCTTCTTAGTCACAACTTACGTACACTGTACACTGTACACTGTACACTCGAATTGAGGCCAGGTCGCGACATCAGTGGAAGCAATGGATCGTAGAAGTGTCTTCATACACTACTGTATTGCGTTCCGTATTTTTGATACGTACTCCATGACACTTATTCAGTACGTACTAGCCCACTGCCCAAACAAACAAGGCAATGACACTCTTTTGTCTGTCCTTGAATGTTCACAGTTAGCCAATAACTACCATGGTAGCTACCAGTTCCATTATTTCAAAGTTCGTGCTTGTGGTCATAGCGACCTACTTAGTATGCTTACTAGTTGCTAGACATTCTTTCTTGATCAGCCACGTGCCATATTCTGTACAACTTAGCCAAAAGCTCCTACCAACTCCAACGGGAACCGAGTTCAGAACTGAGATCCATGAGCTCCCGTGATCACTTTCGTGCTGGGGAAGCCATCGCTGGTAAGCTTCTCCAGCTCCCGAGGTTGAGTTGCCGAGTACCTATTGGACATGCTTCTGTCCATGTGACCTTGAATCGTCAGGGACATACCCAAATATGGGGTCAGCCCCTGATGTGCGGTTTCAATTCTGCATGCAGATCGAGAAATTGGCCAATGCTGATGCATAATGTAGATTGACTTATGGAACTAGCTGCTAAACCAACTATAGTTACCTACTACGTATCCATCAGTGTCAGCCGACTTACGGAGTAGCGCTGTCTCCGAGCTTCAGGAAAGTTACACTCGTAGATGATCTTGCCGGACCATTCTCTGCTTCAGTATAAGATTTGCGCGGCAGCCGTTGTTGTTCTCGTTCAATATTTGACAACTTACTACCTCAATAATGGTTCGTATTTGGGTACGTAGTCCAATGTCGTAACGATACTACTTGAAACGGCGCGTAACTTTATTTAGAAATACGGCGATACTTGCCATCTATGTACGTACATACACCGCAAGCAACTAGACCAATTATTCACCATCCATGGATTGATTGGCCATCGTAACGCCAGACTAAGTAAGATCAGATCTTTGAGATCTAAAAACCCATCTGCTGACCACCGACATATGTACTCCGCAAGGATTCTGGGGGACATTCCGAAGACCTTAAGCACTCCAGGACCAAAAGTAAAATATTTACGTACGTACCGGCGTTTGTACGGGAACAAGAGTTACAAAACACAAAGAAGAAAAATTACGGCACAAAAGACAGCGGCAAAACGAAGAAGGCTTCGAGAAGATTGTCATGTGCTTCTAGCTCGGATGTGAACCAGCCAATCAAGTCTCAATACGGGATACCTTCCCAATCGGGGGGGAACAAAAGTGGGACTCACTCGTGCCGATCATTGCCGGACTGCCAAGATCGGTCCCTCTCTGACTAAGCATGCAAACAGTGCAAACAATGCCAAAGCGGAGCAAGTTTCGTCACGACGTGATTGGCTGCTTTGTTATTTTCTTTTCTTTTGTCTGGTATCAATTTTTGCAGCGACGCAAGAAGTGGGCAGCGCGACGAACCCAAGACCGCGTACTTCAAATTTGCGCCAGTCGTCAAAGTTTCTTGACTAGCAGCGAGTCTAGAATTACTGCTAGAGTCGAGAGAAACCGAAAATGGCGGAACCGGTAAGCATTTCAAAGTCTTTCCCCGCGATTTTGAGAAAATGTGGCATACTAACAATTGCTTGGATAGACCCCGGCCGTTCATACAATCTCGCAGGAGACTGTCAATGAACCTCCTGCAAAGAAACAGAGACTGGACGATGTGGCCCCTACCGAAGAGACCCCCAAAGAAGACCGCCGAACTGAATTACGAAGGCGGGGTATTGCGCCAGTCAAACCAGAGTATGTCAATTATTACGATAAATGCGGTTGCAGATATCAAATGAATTGATTGCTGATGATACCCATCGTACAGGTTTCTAATTACCTTGAATGGCAATCAAACGGCAACCAAAGCCTCGAACGAAGATGACGATATGGCCGAAGGCGCCGCTCATGTCGAAAAGGAGCAAGATCAGGATAACAAAAAGCGCAAGCAAAAGAACAGAGGTCAAAACGTAGGACGCAAGTTCGGAAGATCGAAAGACGAAAAAGGTCTCTGTGCGTCGCGTTCTACGCAACCGGAGTTTTCTCCAGGTCAATGCCAGTACGGCGACAAGTGCAAGTTCGAGCACGACCTCCGCGTGTATTTGAGCGAGTACAAACGGGAGAATCTACACACCTTTAATGACGTTTGTCCCATTTGGGAGGTCCGCGGAACATGTTCTTCGGGCTGGAAATGTCGCTTTGTGCACTCCCATATGACTGAAAGGGATACATCGGATGGCAAACGTGAACTAGTCCTTGTAGAAGATGAAGAGCGCAAAAAACAATGGATTGCGAGACCCTTTTCGAAGGACGATGGAATGGCAAATGTTGTTCCTATTGTGCACAAGGACGCTTTGAGAAGAAGAAAGTATCCCATGCCTAAAGCTGAAGCTTACCTTGCCTGGTTCGATCAGACTACGAAAGAATTGGAAAAGTTCGTCCATAACAAAAAGGCAAACGAGACCGATGGTGCGGAGTCGGAACTTCGGCAGGAGAAAGAGGATAACAGAGCCCAATACACTGAGCCTCCATTCCTGCCATCGGAAAAAAGAAGAATCTATTTTGGTGCAGAGACCCCAGCCTTGGCCCCTTTGACCACCCAGGGAAATACTCCGTTCCGCAGACTTTGTATGGATTTGGGCGCACAGTTCACATACTCTGAAATGGCGATGGGTATGCCATTGGTTCAGGGACAGAAACCGGAATGGGCTCTTCTGAGAGCACACGAGTCGGAACTTGCGTCACCAACTATTTCAAGCAAAGCGAACATTGTGCAGGGCTACGACAATTCTCGTGATTCCAAGTTCGGCGCTCAAATCGCAGCTAACAAGCCGCATGTAGCTTTGAAAACAGTAGAGATTTTGGCAGCTCTCACCCCACATCTTCGGGTAATTGATCTCAACTGCGGATGTCCCATTGATATGGTTTTCAAAGAAGGATCTGGATCAGCTCTTCTGGATTCACCTGCCAAATTGGAAAAGATTCTTCGTGGAATGAATGCGGTATCCGGCGAAATTCCGATTACCGTAAAGATTCGTATGGGCACTAAGGATAACCAACCCACTGCGCTCAAACTTGCCGAACGTCTCGTGTTGGGTGGTACAGATTCTCAAACGATGGGCATTGGACCTCCAGGCATTGCTGCCATCACTCTCCATGGTCGCAGTAGACAACAGCGCTACACCAGAAGTGCGGACTGGGGTTATATCTCTGAATGTGCAGCGCTCGTCAAGAGATTGCGTTCAGAGTCAGATGCATTGTCAGACACTGTGAGAGAGCCGGAAGAGAGATTGCAGCCCAATGGAGGTAAAATTTACTTCCTTGGAAACGGTGATTGTTACTCTCACGAGGACTACAATAATCACATCCAAAATGCAAACGTCGACACGGTTATGATCGGACGTGGCGCTTTGATCAAGCCATGGCTATATGAAGAAATCCAAACCGGACAATACCTAGACAAGACAGCATCGGAACGATTGGCCTTGGTTGAGAAGTTCGCCCGTTACGGAATGGATGCTTGGGGCTCCGACGAGCACGGTCTGGGAATGACTCGACGGTTCCTTTTGGAATGGCTCAGCTTCGCTTATCGCTACGTCCCTGTTGGTATGCTGGAATATCTCCCTCCACGAATTCAGGATCGACCTCCAGCGTTCCGTGGCCGAAACGAGTTGGAGACGTTGCTTGCCAGCGACAACTACAAGGACTGGATTAAAATCACGTAAGTCACATCTCTAGTTGTTGATCTATATTCGCTTATGCTAACCTCAATCGCAGAGACATGTTCCTTGGACCCGCTCATCCAGACTTCAAATTTGAGCCCAAACATAAGAGTAACGCCTATGACGCGGAGACTCAGGGATAGATAAAAATATACTAGCTCATTAGATCCATAATATGCATATGAAAATCCGATCATTATCGTATTGAAACTACATATTGAGATGCCTTAACTCCCATGAACGCAGTCCGAGCATGGCCTCTGATTGGTCGATGTAGCTCTAAAAATGACCGCACGTGATATCGCATCTCAACGGCATCAACCTGTCAAAGCAGCCTCACAACAAGTACTCTCCCTATCCATACTTGTTCTCTCTTTTAAAATATTCCCAAATATACACGAACCTGACGAATGCTATGTCCATAGACCTCAACTGGGAGGCCGCCACCTCCGGCCCCGACGGCGAACAGCTCGCCGAACGAATCCGCTCCTTCATCCACGACAAATTCCAACAAGTGCCCCTCCCGCGCTTCATACGATCCGTAAACGTGCATTCGTTCGACTTTGGCAGCGTTGCGCCGGAATTAGATATTAAGGATATCTGTGATCCGTTTGTGGATTTCTATGAGGAGAGTGATAGTGAAGACGATGATGATGACGACGGTGATCATGAGGAGGATGTACGGTCAGATACCTCATCGGATCGAGCGGCGGATTCAATGACGACAGGCAAGCGAGGGATGAGATATGGGTATGAGAATAATGGACATAGCGAGAATAATACGAATCATCACGACCATTTACGAACATCGCAGTGGGTGGCGGGTGAAATCGATGGTCATCATCAGTCTGCACAATCGCCGTTGCGGTCCCCAATTGGGTTGGGTGATCACTTGAACGCGCAGTTCAGGTCTGGAACCCCAAGCATTCTCCCCGGCGTTACGTCGAATCTGGGTTACCATTTGATGATGGGGAATCTGTCGGGGACACAGACTCCACTAGGTGCTGTTGCGGGTGGCACGCCATATGGAACGGGTTGGCCTGATGCTGTGATGCATGGCGGTAGTCGGGCGATGGTGCAGCAACATAGTATAAGCAGAGGACGGACAGAAAACAATAACAGAATCGATACAGGGTCACCGTCTCGGCCATCGACTGCAAATACCAACCCAACTCAGCTATCCCAAGGACGAAGCGCAGCCGGTAGCTCGTCGAATAGTACTAGCAACGATCCTACGGTCATATATAACGACCATGCATCCTCTACGACCCCCACGGTGCACGGCCTCCACGAAGGTGATCGATCCCGCGAAAAGCAATCACAAGTACCTATATCGGACGAAGAATCTCCTCCATCACCAACACCACACATGCGCGAACGTCGCCCAGAAGATTTCCAAGTAATCTGCCGTGTGAAATATGCCGGAGACGTGAAACTCTCCCTAACAGCAGAAATACTGCTTGATTATCCCATGCCCAGCTTCGTAGGTCTTCCATTGAAATTGAACATAACGGGCATCACTTTTGACGGTATCGCGGTTGTTGCGTATATCCGCCGAAGGGCGCATCTGTGTTTTTTGTCGCCGGAAGATGCCGATGCCTTGTTGGGCGATGAGGAAGATGATCAACAACAACATCAATTTCCAACGACCTCAGCAGAAGGTATCTCTAATAATGTCACTGACAACAATGCCAATCCCGAAACCCATCCACCACAACCAAGACGCCGATTCGGCAGTCTCCTTCAACAAATCCGCGTCGATAGCGAAATTGGTCGCAAGGAGAACGGGAAACAAGCCCTGAAAAACGTGGGAAAAGTCGAGCGATTCGTGCTGGATCAAGTTCGACGCATTTTTGAGGATGAATTTGTGTTTCCTAGTTTTTGGACGTTTCTTGTATAAAACTATTCCTTCTCATATCGCATACAGAATCTTCTTGAAAGGGAAGGGCTGGAAGGTTGGTGATGATGCTCGACATGTATGATAGTCTGAAGAGTGCGCTTCTCCTAGAGTTATAGGTTTGGAGCTTGAATGATACCCATTTCTACGGAAAGTTAACAAAGTCATGAGATTTTATAGTATATACTTGTCAAACGCAAGTAGAAACTATGAAGTCTTTAATCGCTTAAAGTGCAATCGCTACGAAAAGGAAAGATGACTGAACATTCAATTTCTTCGTATTGTTCCTAACGCTCCTTTCCAACACCAATTAAATAAGACAGATGCTATGATTGTATAACCCTAACTTTTTAAAGGCTTCAGTATCAATACAATAAGCATCGTTCTCTGTCACTTTCGTGGTAACCGTATACCGTAATGCTAGGCTGGTGCCCATAATGCTGCCGCGGGGCATTCATTGATCTCCAAAAACGATCGAATCAACCATGAATTCTTACCCGATGGCGGTGAAACATATATCCCTACTACTCACAATACCGGAAGAGCAGTCCATGGATCAGGTGTTGTGTTTCAGATGATTTATCGGTCCTTCTTGGGAGCCTTGTCGGACTCGGTGAGCTTGTCACCCAAGTTGTGGTACTCGCGCTGCAGGCCTTCAGTCTGCTTCTTAAGAGTCTCGATGTCACGGTCCTTGGCTTCGAGTTCCTTCTTGAGACGTCCGATTTCGCCTACGCTGCCAGCTTCGGCGATACGAGCGGCGTCCTTGCCGCTAGCCCTCTTGTCGCCTTCGAGAAGCTTAACGCGGTCCTCGAGACGGAGGACTTCGACAATCATGATGTAGGTACGGTTGAGAATCAAGGAAAGGAAGAGTGTGAATCCGCAAAGATACATGTTACGCTGAGAGTAGAACTTGCGGGCCTGGACTTCCATGCGCTCAGTACCGAGTGCAGCAGCTCTGCTATTAATTGTTAGCGGAAGCCTGTCATTAATTTATGTAGCATATGGATTATACTGACCCAACACCGGTAGTATCCTTGCTGAAAGCGCTCATCTCAAGCTGCACACGGTAGACCCGGTTGACGCTATCGATGAAGAGGATGAGGATGAAAATGAACGTAATCTACCGACCAATGTCAGCGAGCAAGACCATCAAACAGACCAAATTTTGTAGCTAACCCTCAATCCATACTGTAGTTTCGCTACTATTGGACTTTCTGATATGAAAGCAAAGAGCTTTCTCTTCACGGTGTACGGGAGAGGAACAATCAAAGCGAGGAAGACGAGCATCTCGAAAACGAGAAGCATGAACACCTAGTCATGAGATCAACGTAAGCAATTATGCCACAAGCAGGCAGCGATGATAATACTTACGAGAGTGTAGTAGAGCGTCATGTTGGCGGTTGATCGATCTTCTGAGCTAGTTCTGGATGAACGTCAACAAAAGCTTCCAAGCGGTGAGACGAACGCGCGTTCACAATTTTGCTAAAGAATGATTGAGGCTCTTACTTGGTGTCTTCGAGTTGAGTCGATCGGTATCGAGTATCTATCTATGGTTGTTGTTGAAGCGAGGATGAGTCGAGAGAAGAAAGCAAGTGTGGCTTCTTGGACTGTTTTTGTGCAGCCTGAAACCAGAGCCAAAGACGTCAAGACCTTTCTCTACGTCATTACCCAGTCCCACAGTCGGGAGGCACGTGAGTTTGCACCGTTTGCTTACACGGCCATCGACACGGGTAATAATTACCACACTAGCCACACTCAGTCAGTCGCAAACAAAAACAATGCCATTGTCTCCTCAACAAGAGAGGAAGATGGCTATATGCTCCTCCATTATGATGCTTAAACTAATATTACTTGTAGCCTTGAGTCATAGCGAGGAATATGTGGCACAGGAAACCAAGCAACCCTTTCTTCGATGCAAGACGCTACCAACAATGACTCATGTTTTCGCCCAGATCAATTCTTGGAAAAAGATTGATAGCTCGGTGCAAGGACGGATCGCAGAACGGATATGTCCTAGCAAAAGGCTTTCCAGATTAATGCAAGCTCGCCTTCAATCAGTCACGGCATCGCCGTAGCAGCTCGTACTTAAGTTGATACATCCATGCAGGAAGGTAACCTCCAAAAGCAGAGATGAAAGGCCAGCATCAGACCTCATTTGCGAAAAGAGTGACGTCGAGTCAGTACCATTTGTTTAGGGTTAAGCGGACTCCTCGCTTATGGAGTCTTTGGCATCAAATAATTCATACGCCGCTTACGATGGAATTAAACGCTCAGATGACCTGAACAGCATGCACGTTGATTCACACGTACGCAGTCTAGTACTTGGTCTCCATGCCACTAATCAGCAACTGGTCCTGAAAATAGAATGACTTTGTTAGTACGCATTTGGAGCAAGACTTGTTCGAGCGCTAGCGTCCCATCTTGAACAATGGAAATGCCCTCTAACACGGTTAGGGCAGTCGAACTGGACTTGGTATCCATTAGTGTTTAGAGTCTTACGATATGAATGCGACAAGGCTGGTTCTATGGAGTTGATTCATATCGCTCAGGGATAAGTTGTGAGTAATCCAAATCATGTTGTGTTGTCACATGGATGCCTTGATGGCCGTCCCTATCAACCATCACTCTCCTTCTTGAGGTACATGCAATTTTACAAATGAATGAAAGACGACGAAATCCATTCATCTCTCTACATGCTGTGAGTCATCTCTTTTCTTTTTCTAGTTCCATTCCTAATGAAAAAAAATGTGCTTTTCCTTCCGATCCAAGATCTTCGAGAAAACGGTGGAGTCCCGTGTATCACATCCGACATATCAGCGAGTTGGAAGTAGCCTAAAAATTTCAGCATGACACTTGTCATCTGCTCATATGACAAAGGCGGCGAGAGGAGGACAGGAAGGGGCGCTGGACCACGGGAAGCAGGTATGGGAACAGTTTGCCACGCCACGCTACGTCTTATGGCCATACATATCAGGGAGAGGGTCTGTGTCTCGGGCTGCATGCCCAGTCACATTAGCACTTGTGCCCACAGTGCCTATGTACTATCCGCCAGGCGTATGGAGGGCATAGGACGAGATTAAGCGACCGCCGCCTACTTTTCATACGCTGTTTATCGACGAGGTATCCTTTGAATCTTACTCAATCGGGTGAAGAGAAAGAGGGCAAGAGGAGGGATCATGCGGACCAAATCATGCTCTTGCATGACCGGCCTATGTTAATTCGTGAAGCTAGGACCGTTCTGATGTCATTGATAGGCTATTTGGGAAGAAAAATTCCACCGAGAGATTTGAAAGGTGCCACACCATCTTTCCAGAACGGCCGCGCACAAACAAAGAAAAAAGATCAGGGCAAATGATGCAGGGTGACTGAGAGGCCTAGTCTGCAGTGCCGTATGGGCGATTATGGAGATTGGACGATGCAGAGCGCATATCAGAGACCAACATCTTCTTTCATAGACAAGCTCTCATTCGCTGGATCTGTATTGGCGGATGTTTTTGTGGGCTATCAAGCGGTCTCGATGGGTTTCTTCCTACACCAAGTGGCCTTGGAGTAGGTCTACTATGCGCTACTTATGACTATAGCTGGGGGTATAAAAGTGGCGTCTAATCAGATTGTGAACCCTTTGTTGCCTCGCATCTCTCTCCGTTCCATGGCTTCAATCCCCCGAATAAGGCAATTTCGAAGCTTCTATAGGCTCTACTAAACGCTTGGCATTAGGTGCCTATCTGGCCGGGAATTAGACGTTTGTCGCGGTTAATGCGGTGAATATAAGCAAGCTATTTTAGAGCAAATGTATGGAGGTATAATCAATGGGATTCGAATAATAAAAGGCTTTAGACTATCAAAGGAGTGCAAACCATGAATTAGAAAAACATATCAAGAAATGAAGGTAATCTCTGAGTGGCCAGTCAAACAAACATGACAGCTTCAAAGGGAAGTAAAGATTGGTAATAAAAAGGGTTGCCAGAAAGTTAAATCGAGTGTTCTAAAAAAAATCTTGACAATGCGCTGGCAAACCCACAACGAATTGAAAAAATGAAAAATTGAAAAGTCAAAGGTGGAATAGAGGGGTAGAAACACAAATGAAAAAACAGTGAAGTTATGAACACGCAGTATGTGCACAGTCTCCGAGATGTAAATTTGTCAACCCCATTCTGAGCAGTTCTGGCAGAGAGGAGAAAACCCGCAGTGCTATGTTGAGATAGCATAACTTTGCTGAAAATATCGAAACGGACGTATATGATGGCAAGCTATTGTCACATTTTGAAGCCGAGTCTGTAAAGTAGTTGGATCAGTCCCAGCTCCACTGTCGACCATGGAAACCCAATGTTGTGACTAACAGGTACGGTGCAATACATTGCTTGATCCTAACCACCATGCGCAGGGCAATTGAAGCCCTGTCTGCGCGAAACCTTCTTTTCGATGTAGTGGCCAGGCTGGTTGGCTTTGGAGCAGGTGACCAGATCTATCTCCTTGATTTGACAGCCGCAGTCGAACTCAACATACCACACTGAACACATTTTGTCTGGTTGGGAAAGTGGAGTGGTTGGGTCTTTGC
Organism: Talaromyces amestolkiae; assembly: GCF_001896365.1. Taxonomy (NCBI): domain Eukaryota; kingdom Fungi; phylum Ascomycota; class Eurotiomycetes; order Eurotiales; family Trichocomaceae; genus Talaromyces; species Talaromyces amestolkiae. Next base: position 1,056,349 of record NW_024468042.1, on the reverse strand, counting down.
GAGAGAGGATGGAAATAAGGTTTGAGATAAGGGTTGTCAGAAAGTGCCTGAGTGATGCTTGAAGATGGATAGATAACTCGAATTCTGCTTTTCTGCGAATTATGTTCTTCGATGATTGAGATGTTGTTTGAATGCGATGATAGACTGAACTCAAAAGGTGCGCTTCTTCATTCTTTATATATTTTTCTGATAGGAGACTCCTTTTCGGTTCGCCGTCAAGGCCGACGAATGTGACTCCGTGCGGAGAAGGTCACTGCTGGGCCACACCTACTGATTCTCTCAAGGCAAACGTTAATCGTTAGACACTGTGGGCGGCGTAGTCTCGGTGTCCAGGACGATCTACGCGGCAATGCAGGGCAATCAGACAAGATCTGATTGACCAACAAAAGGACCTTGCGCGCGCTAATTAGCGACTATATGCAGTATTGTCACGGTCCACGCAGGATAGACACATGCGTCCTTGAACAGGTGATATGTTGATATTGGCACTAGGGCACATGGACATAGTAGCGTGGCACTGCGTAGTCACCTCGAGGCAGAAACGCCAGGCTGGAAACAAGATCATTCAAGGGCATAAAATAGCATGGATGGGAAGGGTAAATAAGGATGGATGAGAGGAGATCTGTATGTTGATTCGTGAATGGTAATTTCAAAGGGGGGTCATATGTCGCTATAGCGGCAAAAAGGGGTGTATGACATACCTTCCAATAGAAACTGGAAATAAACATTCTCTGCTAGCGTAGCATCATTCAAAGATATCAAATAACTGCGCACCAGATCATAGCAAGACTTCTAGATTAGGAAGACGCCATTTAAGGTTCAATGACACTCTGTAGCACAGATCAAATGGCGGTGATTGCGGCCGTCTGCCAATGACAGAACGATGATATACCGGGGATGTCAAGTAGAATGCGCTAGAGGCCATCTCTTTGTGATGACATCGTAAGAGTCATCTTTGACCTGCGGGTCTTGACGGATGACATGTCCATTACGAAGACGTAGAATTTCTTCGTCGTCTAAGTGATTGGTGAGTAGCTCTATATTTTGGGCAGCTAGCACAGTCGATGCGGTTCATCCCGGGATCTGCCTCGACAGGAAGTTCAAATAGGTCATCACAATCACATTCCATTTTTCTGCGTGGCTAGTTCACTGAACGAGCTTTCTAGAATTGGCGCAAACGAATGGGATGGGTCTCTTGGTGTAGCGTTGGTGACATATGCAAATCAAGTACACCTAGAGGGGTAGCCATGTGCCAACTATGACTGTTCGGGCCAATCTTGAGTCCCAATTGCTGAGATAACAGGCGAAGCGCAAGTCAAGGCACATTTTTCGAAGAAAAATGAAAGGAAAACAGCCCGCGTAGTGCGGAGATTAGCCTTTTTGTCGGCGCGGACAGCGTAGAAGTGAGTGGGCGCACATCTTGTTCAATAGCCCGATCAAGAATGAATTTCTCGAAGCGCAGAGTCTAGAGAATGAAGTCACAAAAAGGGACGCTCTGTGCCTATGGATTCTGCTCGGTGGGCAAAAGTATAAAGACTTAGTAACCGTTAGGGCTACTGCTATGAAGTTAATCCCAAGCACGGGCGATTCGGCGGCACATCCGAGTGGACTGGGGCTTTTGGTAGACCCGCGCCACAAATCGGAGGCCATGGTGGCCGTAGGAGGGCCCAGAAAAGTGCCCCTTGCCGCTGCGGCTGGGCGGCAAGGTACATAGCGTGAACATAGCTTGTGCCGCCGACAAACCGTCAAAGAAGATTTTCGAAGCGTGAGATCCAATCGTTGTAGATCGATGACGGCGGGACACCCAGGCCAAGATGGAAAAGAGGAGTCACCGATGAGAGTGCCGCGACAAGGCACATTTGGCGTCCATCGTCAGTGCTGCCCCAGCTGGGTTAGTACAAAGAATATTCTTCGCAATGATGGCGCGCATTGGCCAGTCAGTCAGTTCGCGTTGTAGGCGACATGCGAACAGAGACACAACGCATATTGAGCAAGTCACTTCTTTAGTTGGCTAGTGGTCAAGATACGAAGGGGATAGGAGAAATAGATGCGATGGGATGGAAGGAACAATCTCGATGTCGGGACACTGTAAATCACGTGGGCGAGGTCACGAAGAGCTCCTGCCGTTTTTGCCCTCTGACCAAGATTAAGGTTGGCGGTTTCTCAAGCGTGAGAACTCATCGCGACGTTTGACATCCTGCCATCGTGCTATTCTCTTTCACGTATTCAGAATGCCATCCGTTTCTGTTCCTATGACGTACATGTATCGAGGATATGCCACCAGCATTACAATCACACACGGCACAAAGCAACCAGACGATGAGATAGCAATTCTGATAAAAACAAACGACGGACTTGGGCTGACTGCGACGAACGTCCTCAGCTCTTGCTGCCCGTACTCTCTGGAAATTGAAATGTGTGTCGGTCAAGAACGAGGAGTTCACAGCATTCTTGCCAAGTCTAATGGTGCCTACAAACTACAGCCTCTGCTATGATACTATCAACGCCATCGTCCTCATCTAGTCGTTATTCGCCTCCGAACTACTACCAGTCCTTTTTCCATTGCAATCAATCGGAATGCCAAGATACAATTAAGGAGACCGTCATATCCTTGCATGCAGTTGAAGAAGCACAAATGCGACCAGATTATTCAAACGATGTCCGTTTGGGCATGCACACTGCTCGAGGTTTACACAAAGTCCGGATGGTGACAATCACCTGGGCTTGGCGGTTTCTATCAGCTTTGGCGTACTCGTCAGCATGTCGGTGATCTTCGCACGCCAAGCACCAAGGCGCCCTATTTTTGAGATGCCGAATCCTGAGATCATTGATATATGTCTTGGCGAATCATAAGATGAATGTTCGCGTTGGAGAAAGAATTTTTGAAATTGGAGGAATCGAAAGGGGAAAATATAATACAGTTTGTCAGAAATTACAATCACGTTTGGGGGGAGGTTAGCGCCAGGAGCAACCCTAAATTTAGGCGTCTTTTAGTGACCACGGGCTACCCTAGTTTGTCCTCGGTGTATCTGGAAATGACTTGAGGGACACCCCACGTTTCCCTCTGGGCAATCTGGTGTGGCTGGCTTATCTCCACCCACACCTTAGATTCCAGATACAAGCGAGGGAAGATGCATTCATGCCGAGCAAATCGGAGGGTCTCGCTGTCTCGGTGACGAGCGGAAAATGGGTCACATGTAGAGGTTTGTCCAAGATAGGACGGATGAAGGGCAATACAAACGGCGAACGCCCAGTTAGCCGGCAAACGCCATAAGTTCTCCTTTCATAATCATAAGTGGATTTGTGAAATATATGCTTGTCGATTGATAGCTCATAGGCAGTATCGAAGCATATAAAGGGTCTCGTTTCCCCAGTTAACAACTTGTTTTCCTTTCCTTCCATCATTCCAAACCACTCTCCTCACTGTCATCGACAAAATCAAACATCACTCATACAACCAACAAGAACTGCTTCTTATCCTACAATATGTTCCCCAAGCTTCCCAAGCTCAACCAATTCCTGGTCCTTTCGCCTACCACTGGAGCTAAGACCCCCGATAACTTGACTTCGTCTCCTGAGGATGCTGAGAAATCTGGCGCCCCTATTCATCGTCTGTCTTCAACTTCTAGTACCGATTCTAGTAAGAGCTTTGCTAGCGGCTTCCTCAAGCTCGGTTATGACCGGTCCTGAATGCCCCTCATCGTCTCCCTAGATGCAATCTTACGGGCATGTTTCGATCAGTCGACCTGAATATTGGATACGAAACGACATGACTACGACTAGTCGCGATACTACACTCAGCAAGAACCTATGAATTAACGCTTAGCATCGCAAATGACCACCAACCTTGATTTCCTCAAGTGTTTCAGCGACTGGCAATCTCGGCGAGACATTCAAACTCAATTTCTCCCACTTTTTCCTCCAATTTTCTGTTAATACCACGGTTCTGAACGGCCAACGCCATACAATCAAGCTAGAAGAGGGGCTTGACGCGACCGATTATGCGCGTCGATCAAACATACCGCTGTCCCAGGGTTCGCTATTAGCCAACATCATCATCACATGCCAACACGTCGAATGATGTACAGCTGCACCCATCAGCTCAGGGCCCCCCTCTCGGTTGGCGACGGAGATTTTCTTTCTTTTCAAATGCATTAGTATGCCGATTCTGCTTAGACCGGCATCACTTCTGTTATCTTACTTTTTTGCTTTTTTCTTGTAGGGGTTGTCCAGCGGTTCCATAGCAGACTAGTTGCGTCGAAAAAGAAAGGTTTCTTTCATACTGATATGACAATTTGTACCGTATTGACGTGTTCTCTCTCGTATTCTCGACTCTGTCCATGCGGATACGGTTAAACACTAGATCCAAATTAACCGGTAACATAAACAAAAACAAAAAACATCAAAAAGAAGAATGATTGCATCATCCGTGAATCGAACACGGGCCTCATCGATGGCAACGATGAATTCTACCACTAGACCAATAATGCATTGATGCATGGTGGGCCACTTTTTGACCACATATTCATCATTCTTGCAAGTATCGATCAGGTCTAGCGTCATTCTATATGAATCTGAAATGAATTTCTCTTGTTAACAGACTGCATATGCATCATTGCTCAGCGAGGCTCGCGCAGACAAATAAATGATCCGCCGAACACTCCTCATATCTGAACTATCCTATTGGTGGCAGATATCAGCTGATCCCTTGCGTACTTGGTGTTTTTGTCCGACTATCGGTAGTTATATATTTACGGGGTTTGTGTACAACCATGTCAATCTCAACGGCCGTAGAAGCATAGGTGTATCCCTCGGTTCTGTATACGTTGATATATACCAGAGTCTACATAGTCTTGTAACTTGATCCATGCGCACTACGTTTTTGAAGGTTTAGAGTTTATATCGACCCTCGGTTGTCGTCGGCATCAATCCACGCCATCATCACGATGCCTGGCTCTTTATTGAGTGTTGTCAGCCTTGGAAATCACTGCCCATGTGTCCATGCATGCCACGAGAATACGTATTCGATCAATGAAATGTTGGTGGCCCGAACCTTTACTCTGATCTGGCTCATTAATTATTGCCTGATAATTGAGCGACAGCACCGTGATGAATCTGTATATGTAGGGAAATATATATCGGTCGATCGGGGCGGGCCGAGGGAAAAGCTTAACCATACATATGCTCTGCGTACTCTCGATATGATGTGGTTTCCATAACTATATACTGATATACTGACATACTGACACAGGGATGATAGCCACATCGAACGATCCCGAGTGTAGACGGGCTAATAGTCACATGTGTAAATGCGGTTGTTGTCAATGTATCTTGTGTAGCAGGGAGTAGAAACCACCCACATGATGAGTTTCTCGGGATTGAAACGCACACCATGGATTGTTGTACATGACGTAGATTCTGTTTGTATAGAATTGTATGTTGACTTGGCAATTATCAAATCGAATAAGTGCTTCGGGAGTAGACGGTTGGCATTCTTGGATTGCACGTGCAAATGCGCTCGTTTTGTTATCACATTCATGTCAATGGTATCGAAAGCTGTAAACTCATGTATTGTGCCTGTCTTAATGCTTCAAGAGCGCAACCTTATTACCGATTAAATATCGATGAGCTACATAAAATACTGCTTTAAGAACTACTTACATTACATATCTCAACTCAAGTATCTGACATCTAAGAAACGAAGAAGAATGAAATATTCAAGATACACAAACACAACAGACAGTCTCTTGCTGTTGTCTAAATGATGGGGAAAAAGGGATAAGAATAAGCTTTCCATTGTCGAACTATTGACAAGAGAAGTAGAGGAGGAAGAAACGGAGCCATCTAGAAGTTTGTCCTCTCGAGATGTACGAAAGAATAAATGGGTTGAACACTTCACCCAGAGGAATCGAAAAGGGCCAAAGAAGACGAAAAGCAATGAAGATACAATTTGACACGGACAAAGGAAATAAAATATAAAAACGATATTTATTTTCACACAAAGGAGATACAGGGTTGAAAAAACAAATGCTCAATATTAATTATGCAGGTATGTGAAGGGTATAAAGTTGTATGACAAGGTTGACAAAAGTCACTCGAAACTGTGACATCAATTGAGTAGCTTGAGCAATCGGGGTATCGCGCGGTTGTTGATATCCAAAGAAGAAATCTCCTTGGAACAATCTGCCATGAATGATGTTGCCGACACATTTATGCACTTTGATCGAAAGATATTCGTCAAGGAAGCTCAACTTCTGAATGATGCTTCCTTTTCCAGCAGCAGAGACGGCCAAACTAGCCTGCCTGCAGAAGCGTTTTGCGCACGTATAGACGTATGACAGCCGATCACAGATCCATGTGCTCGACAGATGAGCAGAGAGATAATAGACATTATGTTTGAGTCGATAGAACCAGCACTTCACATGTCAAACCTATTCTCCTGGCCCTCACCGATCTTCCCCAGCTCTGGCTTTGCCTCGTCGACGGAAAAAGTCCATGACTTTTCTTGCTGCCCCCGAGCTTCCAGAATGGTGAGAATGATCCCTTTCATATTCGTACGCATCCGCAAACTTCCGATTATTCTTCTGCAAGACTCCCTGTTTGGGTCGGGTAAGTTGTGCAGATGGCCGCGACCTATCATAGCTTCCGTTGTATTGCTGCCCTCGCTGAGGATAACCGTAGAAATCATTGGTCTCCGGCGAGTTGTAGTCACCGGGCTGCTCTTGTTCCTGGTACATTTGGTTGTTTTCGTGTAGCTGTGCGAATTGTCTATCAATATGAGCTTCATAGCTACTTTCTTGAGGTGCTGCTTCGCCCTGCTGAGAGCCAGAGTAGCCACTGTATCCACCACTGACATCGCGTCCTGGAAGAATTCCGGGACCCGTAGCTGGCCGAGAGTATTCGGCATCATGAGAGTCGCTTTCCGAATTCTGATCACTACGACCTGACGATAATCCCCTGATAGAGTTCATGAGAGAGAATCGCCGCGGCCGTGGTTCAGCACGAGTAGCATACGAATTCGATCGCCGTGAGTCGATTGAGGCTCTTGAGTCGTCTGTGGAATAAGGTTCTTTCATACTAGTTGGAGGGTACCGTTTGCCAGATTTAGGACGAGAAGTAGGCTGGCTTGGTCGACTACCGAAAATTGACCCTGAGCGGCCAAAAAGCCTCTCGCCGATACTGCTGACTGTGCTTGAACGCTTGTGGGTCCTGACTGGTTCTTGTACAGGAGTCTGATTGAATTTGTTAGGGAGCTGATGGGTGCTAGGTCTTCCGATGGACATGTTCGGGTCTTGTGGAATTGGTGAAGAGATATTATACTGTTTGGCATTCTTTGGTTGTGCCAGTCGACCTTGAGCGTTGGTTGCCGCCACGGTGGGTGCCACTGGTTGACCATAGGAGCCACGAGAAGGAAGTCTTCCGGCGCTAAGAGATATGGCAGAATGCCCGGTATTTGGGCGCGTGGTTTGCGAGTTTTCAAAGACCTGACCTGTCACTTCTGATGTCGAGCGAGGGATTCCAGCGTTAGATCGTAATTCTTGAGCTGATTGGGGGTTTGTCGTCCGTTGCGGCTGCTCACCTTGTGGTTCACTTGGTAATGGTTTGTTCTGATCAACAACACCTCGAGACCCTGTTCGAGTTGCCGTTGCCGATTGAGGAGATGCATTCGATGTATGATCGCCGCGAGCAGTCTGCGAGTGAGGTGCGACATATTCCACCTGAACGGTTCGTCTCTTTGCTTCCCTTGAAGTCTTGGTCTTACTATTGGGAGACTCTTCTTGAGGTGCAACTTTTCCTGGTTGGTGAGTCAAGCCTCCCAGGGTCGATGCGCTGCCCTGGAAGCTCTTTGGTGGTTCGCGCACAGATGCGCTGCGAACGAGGGTTGGGCCTTCTTGTGTTCCTTCTATACAACCCACGTGGTTAGCAGATGATAGTAAACAAAAGTTCGAGACAGTCAACTCACCAGCGGGGACAGTGGTAGTAGCAATGTCTGAAATATTCGTGGTGCTACTCGTGATGTGAGACACAACATGCGAGTATTCGCTGAGCCAACTGTGACGAGCAACTTCGAAAAGGTCGGCGCGTTTGCGAGGGTCAGGGACGAGTATACGGCGCAATAGATCACGGGCGTGTGGTGTTACGTATTCGGGGAAAGTGAGATGGGTGCTAACAATGTATTTGTACAAAAGATTGATGTTGTCTCCTTCAGGATTCGCTGGATCATCGTCGAACGGGAGGTAGCCGGCAAGCATGGCATACTAGACGAACGTTAGATTTGACTCTATCACAGTATCAGTTAAGGACTTACCAAAATCACACCGCAACTCCAAACATCAACCTTGCGACCAGTATAGAGTGAGTCGCTGACAACAAGCTCAGGTGCGGCATAGCATGGACTACCACAGCTGGTTTGCATCAGATCGCCGCGTCGCAATCCAGCAGCATCGGTTTTGTCGAGTCCCATTCTCTTGACGAATTCGCGGTTGGTGAGGTTGTACTCAATCTCCTCGCCAAGTTCATCAACAGGGTTGAAGGTGTTGGCAAACCCAAAATCAGTGATGATGAGGTTACGATTCCTGTCAAGTAAAAGATTCTCCAATTTCAGGTCACGATGCACGATTCCCTTCTTATGTAAATAACCCACACCGGAAACGAGCTGCGCAAATAGACGCCTGGCCGCATTGTCTTTCAAATAGCGATTCTTGAGAATATAGTCGAAGAGCTCTCCACCCGAGGCGTATTCCATGATGATTCCGATGTATCGATCAGTTTCTACCATCTCGTGTAGGCGCACAATGTTTGGATGAGATAATTCTCGGAGAATTGCGATTTCTCTATAGATCTTTGGGAGTCTGCTGGGATTTGAGCCTAAACTCTCGCGTCGAATGAGTTTGATGGCAACTTGGATACTGCCATCTCTTTGCCAGCCAAGCTTGACTTTGGCAAACTCCCCTTCGCCCAATGTCTGACCTAATATGTATCTTCCAAAGGTGGTTTCCTTGCGTTTTCCCGATGTGTTTGAGTAATCTTGCCGACGTGGGCCACGGTCGTCTACAGCTTCATCGCTAACCAGTCCAAGACCGGTGACTGAATCAGACGCTCCACCAGCTGAGGTCTGTGCCTCTGCGAGTCGTTCATGTTCGCGCTCAATGTCCTCAGCTGGATCGGTAATCACAACCCGATTGAGGACAGTGCTCGATTCGCTCGCGAGAGCAGTAGGCTCGGATGATGAGCCCAATGCATGATCTGAACGGCTTTGATAGGCGGAGGAATGATGGCCTGCAATGTCATTTGGATTAGAACGTTCAGGCGATTGTTGACCTTTACGACGAGACCGACCGCTGTTGGGATCATCACCCCTACTTCTTGATTGACTCGAGTCCTGACGTCTGCTGGATCGTTGGTTCGATGAGGTACGAGGAGGAATTTGCGGTGTGACCCCTAACCCATCAGGAGCATTGGAGCGAGAATGCGTGTGATTGGTCGAATTCGAGGGCATCGGACCCTGGGAGGATGGTTGGGCGGAAGAACTCATTGTTGGCGACCCCGACCCGTACTGAGACTGTTGCGGACCAAGGGCAGACGCACCATTCGCGCTAGGTTGTCGACTGGGTCGCTTGGATGAAGACGGCGAATTTCGAGATGTTACGTCGACAGACTGAGGCGGGKGAGATGCAGTAACGGTCCTCGGGTGATAAGCATTCTGAGCCTGGGGAGAGGAGGAAGAAGTGGTTGTGGGGTACAATGTCGAAGCTGTCGTCGCTGATGTGTGCGTAGGAGCTGTCTGCATGGCAGCAGACGACATTTCCTAAACCGCGCGCTGTGGAAGAGATACAACGCAATGAAGCCAAAACCCGCTCAATTAAAGCAAAAACGAACAATGCTTTGACAGATACGAAACAGGCAGAAATATGCAACAAGACGCAAAAGCCTCCCAGAGGGTTATTGGACGAGAACGTAGAGTCGAAGCGATACGGCGACCGACCGAGAAAGTAATAGCGAAGTACTGAAATCGGTAAAATGGCAGGAATGTCAGCGGCGGATTTGCACGTGGTTGATGAGGAATGTGGATGCGGGGAGAGGAGGGAGAGGAGTAATTCAAAGATAAGAAATCATGACTAACAAATCCAGTGAGCAAGATGGAATCAAAGGACCAAGACGAAGATTAGTTTGCACAGCAAGCTGGCGAGCTATTGAGACCCAATGAGCCAGTTGACTAGGTTGACAGCGCAACGACCCACACCACAGGAAACGCGTCTCGGCGGTAAGAGCGACGGGGTGTGCGACTAATTGGACAGCACCGACGGACAGATCTGTACAGATGAGTAATGTACAAGAGTTTCCCAAGTCCAACCCCGACGTCGATTGTCGATTCTTGTCAGCGCGACGAGATTGAAAGGGGCTGTTTGATTAAGGGAGAGACTTGAGGTGGTCTGAGTGACGGGTGCGCGAACAGACTGAAAGCGACGTGAGACAACCTCGGTAGAACGCGATAACGAGCTCGAAGGAATTGAATAAATAAATCAACAAGTAGCCTGCTAATTAAGCGAGGCAGCAGGGAAAAGAACTAATCGAGATTCACGGAGCTGGAAACTTGTTGTGCATCGTCGTCAAGAGCGAGCGGGCCAGAAAGCGAATAGGGATGTTGCCAGGAGGGAGCGGTAGCGGTAGCGGCAACGGGTGTAGGGGCAGGAGCGATGCGATGCGCGGCTGGGATGGGATTGGATGGGGGGATTGAGACGACCAGCAGAGCGATTGTACCTTGACAATGACCTAGAAAAGCCGGCGAACCGACCTGGTCTTAATCGCGATTCGACGCGGGAGGGAAATAAGAGATGAAGGAGGGGGGACAAGAGGCGGAGGAGGAGGAAGAGGAGGAGAAGAGAAGGGAGAGTAAACAGAAAGGGAAAAGAGAGGGAAGGAGGAAAGACGGGAAGGAGGTGCTACGCCTACTACGGTAGCCCAGCCGGCGGAGCCTGAGCCAAACTAAGTCTGGGGGTTTAGTGGTTTAGTGGCCGCGATGGGTCTATCGTATCCTGTACAGTAGTTACATCGCCAATATCGCTTCCACTCAGTCTTTTTGTCGCAAGAAGATTAATGAAGATTTATTTGAGAATGTCTGTTCTGTGTACGGAGTACATGATTGTTACACTGTTGGATCGTTGAGACTGTCTGGACGGACTAATCGGGTGGTTACCGACACGGTAGCTGGTGAGCAGCCACTACTACGATGGTAAGTGCTAGGAACTGGGACCTGATCTTCCAAGATACTCGAGATACATTGAGATCAAAATCACATGAAACAAACATGATAGCCTCAGCCATCCGATCGACTGCCAGAATGCCAGCTGCTGATTGGCCCGAGCTAAAAGCTGTATGAAGAAAGGCACAAAAGTCTAATCGGATGCGTACCGGAGCATTTGCCGTCTGTCCGCGGCTAATTGCAAGTTGCTCAACGAGCATCAAATTATTGGTGCTTTCCTTCGCTGCGACATTGACTCTGCTATGCTACTGCACTAGGTATGCTATGAGTGCATACTAGCAGTTTGACTTTGGATAAAACTCCGTACCTGAGGGCTCCCCTGTCTGCAACTCTGAAACTTGATTTAATCTTAGGGCCGCGCTAGGGCTCCCCACTAACCGTACCAGGCAGGAGCCCTTTCCGTTTTCGGTCAGCTGGCTGAATATGTTTCACCCTTCGCGATGACGACGTGATGTTTATTTCTATAAAAGCAAATTATAACTTCGAGATATTCTGTTGTGCATGTGAAGTTGAAGCGAAGCTGCAGTCAGCCCTATCGAGCTTTTTAAGTCGTCAGTACCTGTTGATGTTCTTTTTCCACTTTCGGACACTGTGGAGTCACCCATAGATCCCCTTATTCCCAGGACAGATGGATCACAATCGGACTCTTTTCCTCGAGGATTAGACAGGTCCAACCGTCCCTTGTCCTCAGATCAACAACTACGAAGATTTGATCATCAATTGCCCTCGTCGAGCTCAGAGCTTGTACCACATCCCACAATGATTCTGTTTCAAACTAGATTATTCTGTTCCGACTGGATTCTGTGTAACATTTTGTATGTTCGAGCTTTAACCAATGAGAGCGCAGTAACAATTGGTGTTCATGACATGATTGGTCGCAATCGACCCACCTCGAAACTATTAAGGAAGCAACGATCTAAGCAGCCTTCGAATGTCGAACCTCACCACAACCATCCTTGAAGATTGATGGTCAGCTTGTCAATTATTCTCCTGAGGCCCACTGGGCGAACTGCGCGTCATGAGTCCTCCTTTTTATGGTTATGTTGTTTCCGGATACGAGATTGCCGGTCTACCAACGCCTACCTGGTTGAGAGAATTCCGTGCAGGCACGGTCAAAATGAATGTCAATTCATGGATTCCTTGCTAAGCCGACAATTAGTCTGGAGATATCTGCACCTAAGTAGTTTCACCTCCGCGGTTGGTATCTATGACTTAGGACTTGGCATGTGGAGTGTGCCCGTTGATCCACACATGCAAGTCATTGCCTTTCCCCGAACGAGGTATCTTTGTGTGTTGGGGCCATAATTATAGGAATATTTCAATACCTTTACCCATGGGAAGATCGACTCATGCAATCATACGTGGAGTCTGAGGTCCTTCAAAACGCGACATATTACCAACTGTAGATCAAGGAAATGGGTGACTGCGCATCTGTGTGAGACCCTAAAGATCAACGGAAGTACCTCGAATGGGCAGCCTCGAGTAGTAGAAGTCGTTTCTCGCTCCTTCTGTGGGAGATTTGCGCAATGATAGCTGAGTACCTACCCATCAAGGATATCTTGAGCCTGGCCAAGTCTACGAAAGCCTACCTCGCGATCCTGAGTGACCAGACCTATTGGGCTTCCGTTTTCAATTACGAGGCCGAGTGTGGCTTCTTCTATGAGGGAACACATATGAGAAATATCCCAGAACTCAATTGGATTAGTATCTATCAAAGAACAACGTACACCAAGGATATACCGGCGGTGAAGAAAAGAAACAGCATTTGGTCTTTAGCCAAGGGAATCAAAGAACTGCTCGAACTGCATCCACCTTATGAGAATGATGGCTTCTGCGGCGGTCACTATATGTGGAAGGATGGGATCGAAGATGTGCCTAAAGTCGGAGGCCTAGATGCTAGTGCGCGTAGATTGGAGATTGCAGCGGATATCAAAGCACTTGAAGTACCCAACGAAAGACTTATCGAAAGCTGTCGAATACTTCACGAACAATATTTTTGCAAGACTATTCCGTGCCAGAAGATTTCGTTTCAGTCGCTTTTTAGTCGTGGCGCATGGATACACCGAATATCTCGTTGGAATGCGTTTCATATCGAAGGACGGTCGGTCCAAGCAATTGGGCTATTCAAATAGGCGTGGGGAGATTCACGATAAAGTCACAGCAATTCAAAGCTTTATTGCGGCAATGGGATCACGATGATTACACGCTCTTCGAGTCGTCGGCACTCACGAGCGTATCTCAAACTGGTTCGGATCTCCTGAGGATTCACCGGTGACAGAACGACTAGTAGGGGTGCAGTCTGTTATTGAGTTGGAAGCTGGTCTCGACGTAAAATCTAGCGACCTTGAGATATTGTTCGAACTTCCACTGACTGGGTACTAGGGTTACAAAATAGTCTATTTGAGACTCTGTGACTTAGATCAAATATGCTATAACCCCCAAGCCGAATCTTGGAGGGATGTAGCTTTGTGGTATCCTGCCGTGCCCGCTCCAGACCTGTTCGTGAACGAAGCATCGTTTACAGGCCAATATCTACTCACTGATAGCTACCAGCCACTATGCTGCATCCACTTTGGCGGCCCTGATGGAGTCCATCTTCGGTCATTGACTGAGATATGTGTTTTAGTGGAATCAGACATCTTAGAAATCAAGTTTCGATATGAAGTTGACTCCGCACAATCGATGGAAACACAGAGACTAGGCCGTACCAAGACAGACCTTAGTTCAATTCTGTGCGGACTTTCTCTAGAGACGGTCCTGGCGGAGAATTTATACAGTCAGTTGAGGTCATCGTCTTACGTGCAGAGCGAGACAATGCGGACGATTTCGAAAAACATGGGAAATTGAACTCCTTAAAGGTCGGTAACCGTGCTCTAATAGATTTCTTATTACGAAGCAATCGTTACTGACCCTCTTCGTACAATTTGGCAGATTACCACAAAATCGCGGAAGTTTCATCCATTTCCAACCTCCGAAAAAGTCAGATGATGAAATCCCTGGCCCTTTGATAACGATGGCGATTGAACCCGGAACTACCATCACTGGGTTGTATGGCACTTAGGTATACACAATTTCCCTCTTACTTTCTAACTATGACAGTTTTAACTGACACAGAATCTGAATACAGGCAAAATCCATGGCAGGTCTTAAAAGTTTAAGCGTCATTTCTGAGGCGATCCACTAGGATGCCAGAGATGGTATTCCTTGTTGCAGACGCCTATTAGCATTACTACACAGACTCTACAACGTATGTCTATTTCACATAGCTTAGGTACTCATGCCAAATTAGCCACAAGAATCCGTATGAAGGATGACGACTACCTTTAAGCCAACGCATCGAAAATCTGTTTTGCTTTATCCTAATTATTGGTGGTAAGTCTACTACTGCTACTAGTATTGGCTGTGAGTGATCGATTCGAGTACACGGTCAATTCATTCAAATCCAGCTAAGTTGCATATACACTAAGAGCTTGATACTTGATTAGACCTGGGAAATTTTGTACATGTTGAGGACGTTCTTGTCGTTGTTGTCGTTGTTCTTAACAATCCTTCCCGCTTAGGGCTTTTTCAAGGAAATATTATCCAGGTCAGGGCAGGCACGTGCATGTATTGACCGCTCTTCTACATTTGGATTTGACTTCAATAATATATCAACTAAAGATGGTCCATTCTGTCTAGAGGCCCTATAAAGGGGTGCAAATAGATGTGTCACAACTTATGAGAAAATCCACAGATGCCATGTAATCATACCCAACGTGTAGCTACACAATACCATATGTCAATTCGCTGAATAGTTAACAACACATGTTCAAATTTCATTTCATCAATATCATCAGTCGTAACAAACTAAAACACAAGATGTAAAGCCAAAGATCATTCAATGTCAAATTCAAGAAAATCCCAAGCGAACCGACAAGTTGTAATATGAGTCCCGAAAAAACCAAAACTAATGCTTCCCAGATGCAGAAGTAGTGCTACCACCCAACGGGTATGTTCCAGCAGCACCATACGCCGGCGGCGGCGAGGGAGTGCGAGTATGTCGCCTAGGAGGCGCCGGAAGACGACCTCTACTACTGCTGCGCTGGCTACCGCTGCTCCCGAGACCATTGCTACTGCCGCCGTAGTACGTATACTCCGCCTTACCATCGGGCGGCACTTGTCCTCCATCACCACCCCCCACAACGACCTGTTGACCGTTATGCATGCGTCCGACTATCATGCCTCTAGCCACTGATTTCAGAACCGCGCGACGGCTCACGCCTGCAACGTCGATGTAGACTAATCCGACATTCCGGAATCCGCGGGTGAGATCGGATGCGACGTTGCCGGCTTCGGGACCGTAGCGGTGGTGTATCATTGAAGTAGCGGCGGTAGAACTGGAGTTCAGTACTGTGCGCGCACCTTCTTCGATACCATCCATCAAAGTGGTGAACGCTATCAACGACTTATTCAGAACGCCCGTCTTGACTTCGACGGGATTGCCGTTACTGTCATATCCCTGGCGCGAAGAGCCCTTGGGCGTATCCTTGCGTCGCGCCAGAGTGGCGCCGAGGTTCTGCGCGACGCGGCCAATACCACCGACTGTGCGCGCAGAGAGGCCGACGGCAGATTGAGATAAGCTGTGCACTTTACGGATTCGTTCTTGAGTTGCTGGCGAGAAATTGAGTGGTTCTGGATTCGGTTTTGTGCGTTGCGCAAAGCTGTCGGCGCTGGAGGTGAGTTTGTTGGCTAAAAATGCGGATCCGGTTACGATGAGACGGGATGCGCGCGCGGAGGTTTGTACGATGGTTGAATCTTTGTAGGCGGGGTGGCGGGCCATGCGGAGATATTCCTCGGAGACGTTGCTGACGCTGATTTGGTGTTCTTCGCCTGGCGACGGGAGTTGGATTTCGACGGGATCTGTAGCAATATTAGCAACACAACTTGCATAAAATTGCGAGACGGTGACTTACTCTTCGAACCTGGCTTCACATCCGGTTTCTCGACGACCTTGTAGCCCTCTGAGAGTTCGCCGACAACGCTGCCGTCCTCCTCATCTACCAACACAATTTGACCAAATCTCTTGCTATCAGGATCTTTCTCGTTCGGTGATGAAATGTACCCTTCGCCGGGTGCATAATCAGCAGGATTGTATGGAGCATGACTCGATGGAGGAGCAGCCCGCTCCAGAAACGCAGTACATTGCGCTAGAATAGTCTCGAATGTGTCCACATCTTCCTGTGAGACCTTGTTTGAGCTAGATCCAATGCCTGGAAACTGCAAGCGAATGAAAGCGCCAGCATCAGGACCAAGATCCCAGCGCGGAATGAGATAACTGTTAGGGGGCTGATGGTATATCTGGGTCGTTGCTGGTAACGCCATATCGAGTTCGGGAGGAAGATGCAAATGTAGATAGAAGTCTTCCTCTGGCGCGCTCCCGGTCTCTTGCTGCTGTTCTGGTGACATGGTAGGCACCATCAGCAGGGAGAGGGTTTGCGGGCCCGATGGAGTAAGATCGGTCTCTTCTCCATCTTGGATGTGGTAGGCGCGAATGTTGTTAATGCTGTACAATATTCGAGGATCCCCGTGAGTCGAAGCCATAGCTGCGACACTGAATATCGTCGAAAATGAGGTATACTGCTCAATGGCTCGAACAGGCTGAAATGATTGTTGATACCACAAGTGGGTCTGTATCAAATGACGTCGATTTCAATCTCCGTGATGTTGCTCAGTATGCCGGCAATGGGTCTTGTCACCAAGAATATATGTAACAGCGCAATGTGGTCACAATTGTGATCAAGTCAGGAAATGATAAATACTCTAGTAACAATTTCTAAGGTAGAGGTCTCTCTCTATTCTTGGGTAGTCTCCCTACTTAAGCGCTGAGAGATGTGCCATGCAGGCCCTGCACGCCACCAGCGGCTCCCCTGTGCCAGTCAGGTCAGCCAATCAGAGACACGAGTCAGTCTTTATCGACGGTGCACCGCCACAGTCACGCGGGGTTGACTTGGCGGCTTTCACCAGCCACAGTAGTCATTGTGGCGTCAGTGTGTAGAGATCTCATAACGAAGTCTGTTAGACTGGCAGACGTATCTAATTTTTCTTGAGTATATTGTGCGCTCTTTATCAATTTCTTCGTCCTAGAATGGACAGTGTTCATACGCTTCGGGTTGTGTCTTGCTTCCCAGAAGTCTGCCGGAGACCGTGTAGAACATGAATACGCAACACACTTTAAATAACCTAAGCCTCTACTTCTAATCAATTGAAATATGGGCACTTTGCAGATCATGCATTATTTGAAGCTTTTCATATGATAGTGATCACTCAAGTTGCTGAAAGCATTAATCATGTGCTTGTATACTCCGTGTCCGTAGGATTTAGATGTCTCCGAACTAGCCGTACGATCACATGCCAGCAGGTACTAATTGACAGTATTCTCCCTTTTGAATTTTTTCCGAATCAGCAAATTGATAGATTTACAGAAGGATTCTTTTGCTGAAATTGATTAGGATCTCAAAAATCAGTTCAGAGAATCTCCTACAACCGTCGCCGAAGGATAGCCAGGCTTATATTCGCAGTCGCTGTTTAACCGCTCAGCCGCGGTTAGTCTCGGCATTGATTGACCTACTCCGATAACAGCGGTGGCCAGCTCCTTCAACTTCTCTCTGTTCATGCAGCGACACTACTTCTTCCATATTCTGCAATCAATTTAACAGTCACGAATCGATTTCAATCTAGAAGACCACCAGCATCGATTCTGAGAATTATCAGTATGGCCTCTCTCTCGCGCACACTGCGTCCTTTGACGCGCAACGTTGCCTCTGGGCTCGCGACCTCGACGAGAACAGTTTCCGCCCGGTCTCTCCAACAGTGTGTCCTTTTCACTTTATCACAAATTTGCTGAATGATACTAATAAACATCTAGCATCCCTCGCGCATTCTCCACAACCCCCCGCCGACGAGATGTAGACATCACCGATCTCACACCAACACCCATCTCGCACCTCACAGAAACCGAATCCCTCATGGCCGAAACCGTCTCCAAATTCGCCCAAGAACAAATCGGACCTAAAGTACGAGACATGGACGAAGCGGAAACCATGGACCCCACTGTCGTCGAACAGCTCTTTGAACAGGGCCTGATGGGCATTGAGATTCCCGAGGAATACGGCGGATCAGGAATGAATTTCACCTCCGCAATCATCGCTATTGAAGAACTCGCCCGCGTCGACCCTAGTGTCAGTGTTATGGTTGATGTGCACAACACCTTGGTAAACACCGCAGTGATGAAATACGGCAGTGCGGAGACACAGCGCACATGGCTACCGCAATTAGCATCAGGCACAGTGGGCTCCTTCTGTCTTTCGGAGCCAGCTTCTGGATCGGATGCGTTTGCGCTACAGACTAAAGCCGAGAAGACAGCTGATGGATACAAAATCAATGGCTCGAAGATGTGGATCACAAACTCCATGGAAGCCGGGTTTTTCATCGTGTTCGCTAACATTGATCCTACCAAGGGCTACAAGGGTATTACTGCTTTCATTGTTGAGAAGGGTACGCCTGGATTCAGCATTGCCAAGAAGGAAAAGAAGCTCGGAATCCGCGCAAGCAGTACCTGCGTGCTCAATTTTGATGATGTCGAGATTCCTAAGGCCAATCTTCTCGGCGAGGAGGGCCAAGGATATAAGATTGCTATTGGCATTCTGAACGAAGGCCGCATTGGTATTGCTGCTCAAATGACTGGTTTGGCTCTCGGTGCATGGGAGAATGCTGCCGGGTATGTTTTTTCTACACGTTCCGTGTCGTACGATCAAGACTAACAAAAACAGATATGTTTGGAACGACCGCAAACAATTCGGCCAACTGATTGGCAACTTCCAAGGCATGCAGCACCAAATCGCACAGGCATACACTGAAATCGCCGCTGCACGTGCTCTAGTCTACAACGCCGCGCGCAAGAAGGAAGCCGGACAGGACTTTGTCATGGATGCCGCCATGGCCAAGCTCTATGCATCTCAGGTTGCTGGAAAGGTTGCAGGCTCTGCTGTTGAGTGGATGGGCGGTATGGGCTTTGTGCGCGAGGGTATTGCCGAGAAGATGTTCCGTGACAGCAAGATTGGTGCTATCTACGAGGGCACTAGCAATATCCAATTGACGACGATTGCTAAGCAATTGCAGGCTCAATACACAAAGTAATTTACTACCGTGTATGAAGTACAAGATGGATGAGCTCAAATTCCGCCACTTTTTGATTCGTGGCCAGTAAATATTTAAAGGTGTTAGATAGCGTGCTAAAATGAGAACTTGTCATTTATCCTCATCCTACGTTCATGTCTACATCCCCCAAAGTCAGCAATCTACGCTGCATCGCCAAACTCAGCATGATGCACATTCGTCTTCTCCTCAACATCCAAGGCCTCTTTTCCACCATGCTCAATCCCAGTAAAGACATGCGTCTTCCACTTCCGCGCCGGCACACCCTCTGTAAAAAAAGCAGCAATCTCAAGCTGAGTCCGACCTTGAGTTTCCCCAACACAAAACCACACCCAAGCCAAAGAAGTCAACGTAAGACCGGCATACACAAAGCAGACCATAGGACCCAACCCGGCATTTGTATAGAGGTACGGCGCAGTGAATGAAATGAGCCATAGGAAGAAATACAGCGCAACGACGGAGACGGACATGATTTTGTTCTGGTTTACGCCGACGGAAAGTTCTCGTGTAATAGCGTACGTCAACGGTCCCTGACCAAAGTTGTATGCGCAGATCACGACGTATGAGAAGACGACGATGATGTACTTCGAGGCCGTCGAGAGGTTCTTTTGCGTCCCGATGCCGCCGATGATCATGAACGCGACGAAGATCATGCTCGTGCTGACGAGAAGGTTTGTTCGACGACCCAATCTGTTGCCCAGCAGTACGGAGGCGGCTACCGCGAAGATTTGCAGGATCATGGTGATCAACGTGATTGTGAAGGGTTGCGAGACACCTAGTTCTTCTGCGAAGACGACACCGTAGTTGTAGAAGAAAATAATGCCACAGATCTGCTGTGCGTACATGCCACCCGCAGCCCAGAGAAGTTTCTTTCGCTCAATCTTGTCAAATAGCAACGACTTCCACGAAGACGCGCTCGCCTGCTCTTCTTCGTACTCTTTAGCCTGTTCCAGAAATGCAATATCGGCCGATGGATCGTAACCAGCTTCGTTGCGATGAATCTTTCGTAATGATTCTGCGGCACTCTCGGGCTTGCCGCGGAATACGTACCATGTTGGACTTTCGGGGATGAAGGGGAGCCATATGAACATGGCTAATGGTAAGATGATGAGTCCGCCCATGGGCAGTTTGTAGCCTAGGGAAGTGTTGAGGGAATTGCAGCCTTGGGTTACTCCTGAGGCGACGAGTTGGGAGCAAGATTGGAGGAATTGGTACATGTAGAGGGCTGGACTTCGGATTTCAATTGGAGCGACTTCTCCCATACTATAGATTGAGATTAGCCGATGTCATTGGGTAGTGATAAGCAGAGAGGAATTTACTAGAGGAGCGAAGTCACAGTAAAATTGCCAACACCAAGACCAATAAGGATCCGACCAAGCACAAATACTCCCTCATAATGGGTATCAGCAMCCTGTACAGTMCCTCCAGCCAGTACAAGAAACGAGGCAATCCACAAAACTGTCTTTCGACCAAAGGTGTCATTCAGTGGCCCCGAGATCAGAGCACCCACCATATCGCCAATGTAGATACTGGAGGTTGTTAGAGATGTGAAACTTGTGGTCAGCGCTTTTTGACCGTCGGTATATTGTCCGCCATAGTCGTTTTTGAATTGTTGCATGCCCAGGATACCGCTATAGTAGGTGTTGTCATATCCAAAGACGAGGGCGCCGATGGCCGAGATGGAGCAGTAGATGATTGCCCATCGGTAGCGCTTGAAGTCGACGTCGAAGCCCAGCATATTGTCAGATGCATTGGGCTAACAAAGGTGATTTCAGAGTAAGGAAGAAATGCTTGATCCTCTATCCAAGACCGAGAAAAGACAGTCTTAAGCCAAGACGAACCATCTGATCAACATTGAATGATCATCAAAATACATGGCATTAAGACGCGCTTTAAATAATTCCATCCCCAGGACAACTGTTGATATCTATCAAGAGGAAAAAGATATATCCGGTCTGTCTCTACCCCAGACTAACCAAGCACCATATTCCCCACTAATCATTCGACATTGAGAGAGTAGTCAAGATGATTGACAACGAAAACCTAGTTATCATCCAATCAAACAGCCCTTGCAGGTCAAAATCATGTATGGATTGACTTGGTTACGAGTGGATTCGGAGTAATTTGATAACCATATTTCTCCGCGACTGCTATCGGCATCTCTCTCCTGCAATGGCTTCAACCAAAACCTACGATACAAACCTTGAAGTTCCTCACCAGACAACTGAAGAGGACAAAACTCAACCTTGTCTTATGGCTATGAACTTAAAAATGTGAGAATCGAATCGTGAAGCTGTTTTGGATTGTAACGAAAGATCTATTTCTCCGCACAATCTCCTCGGAAAGGCATGCCATGCCAACCCCCAATATTTCAATGTTGGCATCCCACGTTTCCCCACACCCCCGGATTCTGTCCTTGTTTGTCTTACGTGTACCTACGTCAGTCCATCGTCTCTACATCAAAAGGAGATTCCGCCGGATCGAAGCTTTTGGAAAGGCCATTTTCTCCAATACTAGGGTTCCAGAGCCTGAATGATGGCTAAGACGAAATGCCGAGTATGGGTAGACCTCGAGATAGTGCTGATAGAAATAATAGACTCAGCAAAGACTCTGGTTCTTTACAAAGTTGTTTGTACTCGTGTAATTTCCAAGTTCCAAGATCATTGAGATTAATTTTATGCGATCTTGTGTTATATTTGTTGTAGGGTTAGGGCTAAGAAATTACAATCTCGCCTAGAACGGGTCGTGTTACATAACCTGAACGATGAGACCACCATTCAGTCTGCTTGTTCAGATTCCTGCATTAGATGCAGTATTAAACAGACAATCACCGAGCTTGGCGTGTAGCGACACCAAGATCCTACCCTCAAAGCTTGTTTTAGCCTACCGTCATCCTTTTCTTGGCCGAGGGATCAATAAAAAGCTTATTCGAGATTCCAGGTGGATCAGACGAGAAATCGTTGACTAGGATGGCCGTTTGTTTGATGCTTTTTTCAAGGTTGCTGGAAATTGTCTGTACTGACATGATAACGAAGATTGACAACAGGCTCATGCTGTTAATATTAGATGTGTTGAATTTACGGTAAGTGGATGCGTCAACTCTAATACGTGGAAGGGAGCTTCAGATGCTGAAAGATTCTCGCTGGCGTTTTCACTTATTGTGCCCATGGACATCTAGTTGAGCTGCTCTATATAATACTTTGTTTCTCACTCGATCCCAAAGATATGTATCGATCATAAGTTGTTTATGGTGATGCGTATACATGAAGAAACCGCAGAAGAATCAAAAAAGAAGTGCTTGAAAGCGGGTAGAGGCTACGAATCTGTGAAGAGCTATACGAGCCAATGAGATTCAACAAATAAAATATACAATAACCAGCCAATAGAAGAATATTAAAAAGTTAGAATGGGTCGATTTTATATGAGCCTGCCCAATAGCAGCAAAAGGAAACGAGCACAACATATTGTGGCCTCAAGACGCAAGAGACCTAGCCCTAACTCGTCCTAACCACGTTTTCTAGCTTTCTTATCTCCGCGACGACTGAATTATCCAACTATGTAATTCGTTCAACAGCTTCAAATGGATGCGACAGTACCTTCTCCAACAACACTATACAAGATCTAAAGCTTTAGGGCTCCGGCCAGAATGCGACGTAGCGCGGCCGGAGTATTGCGTGCTCCCGGGCTGGCCAGCACGCAATTGAGCCCGTTGAAGCATCGTGATAGGCTAGATGAGCTCTCCAACACCAACAGTTGACTATCAATCGCATTTTGGGCCATTTCATAGTGTCAAATACTACCTTTAGAAGGGCTAAAATGCGTGTGCATTACGCGTCCTGCCTTGGGAGATTTCATGAATTTTTCATAGATATACTTTGGTAGTCAGCTAACGGACAGTTTTTCAGGATGACTGACTGAGACTTTCAAGTTCGTTCGTGTGAAATCAGTTGATCGTCTAGAATGGCCTTTCTCAAGGTTCCCGAATTGAACACCCGAAAGGGTACGTTTCGTGCCTACCATTTGGCCGCAGTCGTTTTGTAAGTGCCCTAACCACGTACTGTCTTCTCAACCTTTTCAGCTAACCAGCTTCAAAGTATCTCCTCCTTCTTAGCTGGCTACGACTCTGGCGTCGCCGGCGGAGTCCTCACCTACAAACACTTCGAGAGTGATTTCCGCTACGCTGCCTCCACAGAGTCTAAAGTGAGTTCGCTCACCATCGGTCTCAATCAGCTTGGCTCGTTCCTGGCTTGCTTCTTTTTCTATCCCTTTGCCAACAGATTTGGACGTAAATATGCTATTGCGCTAGCGGCGTTTATCTATGTCATTGGGTCTATGATTCAGACTATCATTACGCATTCGCTGGGTGCTTGGTATGTAGGTCGCATTGTGGCTGGKATTGGAATGGGTGGATTGAGTGTTGTTGTGCCTATGTATTCGGCTGAGATGACGCCTAAAGAAATTAGAGGACGGTGTGGATCTTTCTATCAGTGGATGTATACTTGGGGGGTGTTTTCTGCGTATTGGATTGACTACGTATGTCCTCTAATGTCCTTAGACCGATTACATGTACGCTGACTGTTGCACAGGGCGTCGCTCAAAGCACAACCATTTCCAAGACTTCTCGCGAATGGCAGATCCCCATCGGTCTCGAAATCATCCCCAGCGGGATTTTGTTTCTCGCTATGTTCACCCTCCCTGAATCTGTGCGTTGGCTCCTGAGCCAAAACCGAACAGACGAAGCATGGAAATCACTCACCTGGATCCGCGGCGACGAAGGCGACAAGACTCAAGAAGAATTCAACGAAACCAAAGCCGGTCTCGTCGCCGAGGAATCAGCCAAGGATAACTTCACGATTCGCGAATTGTGGCATCCATCCAATCGGCTTAGATTCATTGTTGGMCCTGCCATGTTTATCTTTCAGAATACGACTGGTAGCAGTGCCCTGGCCGTGTTTGCGCCGCAGTATTTCAAGTTGTTGGTTGGTAGCTCGGGCAATCGTGACTTGCTTTTGACGGGTCTCTTTGGTGCTATCAAGGTTATTGGATGTACGTTCTTTATTTGGTTTTTAGCAGAGCAGCTATCGCGACGTACTCTATTAATCGGGGGCGCGTCGCTGATGGCGACTTGTATGCTTATCATCACGTTGATTGTGCGGTTCATACCGACTGAAAACGTGGGCAATGTCACCAACGCTGGACGTGCGACGGTGGCTATGATATACCTCGACATCGTGGTGAGTATCTTTATAACCACACAACAACAAACTAAAAGCTGACTGATTCAGATATACAATTGCTCGTGGGGACCTGTTCCGTGGGCGTACGTCCCCGAGATCTTCCCAACTCGCATTCGCTCCCTCGGATTAGGGTTCAGTATGTTAGCTCACTGGGCAACATCATTCTGTTTCTCATTCGCCAGTCCATACATGATCAAAAACATCGGCGCGTACACTTTTCTCATTTTCATGGGATTTGATGTCTGCGCTGCGATTTTCACGTATTTCTTTGCGCAGGAGACGCGTGGAATGGTGTTGGAGGCTGCTGCTGGTACGGATTTTGGATTCTATGAGAAAGATGGATTAACGGTGGTTGAGAAGGGGGCTGATTCATAGACGAGAACTTGTCTCATCCTATGAAGACATGGTGAAGTCAACATAGACACTAGAGATAAAGTAATAGACAAAAATCGTCAATCGTGCTTTTATTCATTAACAAACTGGCCCTCCTATCAATGTGTAGATTAAAGAATAAATCAAACACCTCCATCCCTAGATGTGTACACCACATGCAAATTACCTAATAACAAACAAGTAACAGAGAACCTCTCATGCATAAGTCGCTAATAACACCCTTCCATAATATAACCCCCTTTATCCGGTACATGAAAAAAACAGAAAGAAAGACGGAAAAAAATAAGCCTCCAGAGACATCCCGTAGTGGAACCAAACAATCAGGCCCTCGAGTCCCATTGATACCCAATCTGGGAATGAGTGGGAGGCGAGTGCACGATTTGTGACGGATACGTATGATGAGCTGGTATAGGCAAGTGAGCTGATTGTAGCGAGGGGATGTTTTGTTCATATCCCATGGTAGCTACAGGGATATGCTGTGGCCGATGCTGCTGCTGCTGCTGATGTGGGTGACCCATTGCTGCGCGAGATGGGTAGGTCAGATTGCGGTTGTACGAGTCCGCGTTGTTGTTCGCGTATTGCGCTGTGGTTGTGTGTGGAAGACCATACGCCATGTCATGGTGCGTTTGACCCATGGATGAGCCTGCGAGTGAATCGGCGGTCATGGAATAGGGTGATTCATGCGGTTGCTCTGCTCCGCTCACGGACAGTGATGCGGATGATAGTGTCCCTGTTTGTGGCGGGGATACGTATGAATGCCATGAGCCCTGCGGCAGGGGCATTCTGTGTGTAAGAGGTGGGATCGGTGGTCCCGGTGGAAGCGAGTCCGTCAATGGGGGGCTATTGAATGGTGAAGAGATCACACTGGCTGGATTTGAGCTTGTAGAAGACCTTCGTTCATCTTCACCTATCCCAATGTTAGCAGTCTCCCTCATAGCTAAGTTGAGGGAAATACTCACTCTGATACAACTGCCTACTATTCGACATCATAGCCAACTGCTGCCTCAAATGCGCAATCTCCGACTCTAGCATAGCATTCCGCTCCAACACGCGATCAACCTGCTGACCCTTGGCACTCAACTCAGCGACCTGATGCTCCAAATTCTCAATATGCTCCTTTGTGCGCGCGCGAATGGTCCGTTGCGCTTCGCGATCATTTGCGCGTTTGCGTTCTAATTGTTCGGCTGTGAGGGATGTGACTTTGCGCATGCCAGCTCTCGAGTCTCTTTTCTTCCCTCCTGCTGGTTGAGATGATTCTCTTCCTCCTACGGCATTTGTGCTTGAGGCACTACCAGAAACTGTGCGCCGAGGTGTGGTTGCTGGAGCCATTGTTTTTTCGGCCATCTTGAACCCGCAGAAAGGAATTTCAGGACAATTGTATTACTTCTTAATTCCCTTCTAGTCGTGAAAAAAAAGAAAGATTGTCTGATCCGGATGTTTCCGGTATATAAGTAAATCAAATTGCGTCTATCACAAGTCTTGGTTTTGGCGGCTGAGGGGCAGATCGGTCCGAGGATTCAAAGATTTCGGAAGGCAAATCTTAGCAGTGCCTAGGTATAAGGCAAATTTCGAAATCTGAGAATGATTGTATAAAGCTCGTGCTGGAGAGTGTGAAAGGAGAAAGTGTGTTACCGAGTTGAAGTAAGCAAGTACGCAGCCCAGATAGTGTAGATGGTGGATTCCGTCGAGGGAAGAGGAGGCGATGACGACTTCATTTATTTAACTAGCAGATGGATAAGCTGGCTAGGCTGCTAGCGACTGCGATGGCATTCTCAGCCTACAGCCATAGTCAAATTATCTGTTCTATCAGGATTTAACTTAGCTTCTTAGTGCAAGTGGGTAAGAAACAATGAGCTATGGCAAACTATGGGAATGCGGAATGAATTAAAAGGAATCCACATTCCAACTGGGGAAACCGGTGGTTGCCGGCCTAAATTCTTTCTGGGCGTAAATGTACATGCAGTTGGACGTTAGTAGTACGTAGCGCGATTGCCAGTGAGCGCAGACGAGACGAGACGAGACAGAGCGCCGCCGCTTCAATCAAGAAAGAAAGACGCAGACCGACCCAGGAAAAAGAGAGTCATGGGCTAGGGAAACAGCCGCACTGGCGCTGAATCAAATTAGTGACAGAATGGGCGGCCTAGAGTACCCAGAGCGTTGGTTCAAGGCCAAGTTGGTTGGTTCCTTTTCGGATTATTGTTAGCCTACTATCTCGACAGTGCATATGATTTGCCGGTGTGTCTGGGTATGGGTCTCTTCATTGTCTAGTTTGTTTGTTGAAAGTTACGGGCGTACTATGTACATACAAAGTATGGAGTACTGTACAGCGGACGTAATACCGACGGCAATCTGTAGATACACTGTGCAGTGAGAGGAGCAGTTCTCAGCCGTTGGGAAGGTGTACACGCACGTGTGCGTGGTATGCAGGCTAGCAGGCGTTGCGAATGTGTCGCTGGCGTGGGAGTGGACCGGAGATACCTAGGCACGGAGGGGGAGGGTAGTTAATCTCTGCCATGTGTGCGTTGTGCTCCACTCTCAGACTTCGCTAAGAGCAGCTAGTCTCTGACTCGATGTGTATGATCAGTCTATCAATCAGAAAGATATAGTTTAATCAGAAAGAGTTCGGCACTGCCCAGTCATACGACGTATCGTCGTATGTACACAATCAGAGGCGATAAAACCCAAGGTCGTTTTCTAGAAAAATGCAGGCAAGCGGCGCTCCAGCCAATCACCGCGGCAAGGCTCTCAGATCTCGCTGCACGGAAAGACGGCCCGGTTTTTTTTGGCGCCCGTCGACTCGCAAATACCAGCGTATTTCCGCTTTGGGCCAGCCACGCGAGGAAGTGCAAGACACAGCGAGACAGGCCAGAGAGGCATGAGCGTTGCGTTGCGTTGGCTGTTGTGTGGGTGCTTCGTGCCGAGGAAGTTCTTCTGACTACAGATAATACAACATCGCGTGTTATACTTCGTAGTAATAAGACCATAAGGACTTACAGTAAGTGATCTATTTCAGGTTGGGGTAAGCAGTACTTCGTGCTCCGTACCTCCTACGGGAAGACGCGTATTGCGTTTTACCGTAACCATACACTCCCGAGGATTCCCTTCGTACCGTAAATACGAGAAATACCCCATAAGGCCGGCCACGTTAGCCCAACTCGCTAAGCCAACTGAAGCAATGAGCACGACCTTCAGGCTGTCTGTGTAGGTCATTTTTCGCGAAAACCCTCAGGCGTCCGAGCCAGCTTACATTGCCAAGCCTCGTACACTAGCTTTCCAGACTCCCAGACTCTTACTGGCTACGAACTTGCGATTCCTTCTTAGTGCACTTACGTAGTAGTGCTTTGATGACTCCGTATTTACCAGTGGAAATTGCCCTTTTGGCGCGACATGCTGCTAGACTAGGCTACGTTGGGCCGGCTAGTTGCGTTGTGTGGAGTCACGAACAAAGCCTGTACTCAGAGTAGGAGCCGAGAAGAACTCCACAACGCATCTTGGCCATGCGATTGTCTTACAGACACAAACTTTTAAGGTTGGCTTGACTGACGCAGAGGCAAGTCTTTCGAGACGTGCTAGGCCTGATTGTGTCACGGCTTACTTACTATCGATAAGCGATTGTATGTTCAGGTGTTCTTGAAAGTTTAAATCCGAATGGCTTCCTGCTCACCGACTGTTGGGGCAGCGTCTACGGAGTACTGTTCTTTGAGACGCAGCATTCCGTACAGGGGAATAAAGAAGAATGTCCAACATGTACCGCGCAATGGCAATAAGCAAATAAAGAATCGTCTCAATGCCTCCGTGGACCACTTACAAGAGTCAATGGAGACCCAACAGAGCGGAAAAAAAGAAAAGCGGCTCGACCGGAATCGGGTCCTAACGGTATGCAAGTAAGCCCTAGCCAAGTGATTCATTTGATTACGGAGTAAACGAATTTGACGAAGTCGAACGATGCCATCTGGCATCACGATGCGCCTCAAGTAACCGCCCGCAAATCGACCAGTCAAAAGTCTAAAATGCCAAGTGCGTTTCCTTCGTTTCTTTTTCCCTGAATTCTAAATGCTTGATATCAAGTCGATGACTCGATGTTGATGAACAGTGGGAACACGGACCCAGCCAGCCAGCCAGCCTTAGATTTAGTCAACTTTCTCGCATTCCGTTAAAAGAGTTAAAGTATAGACCCGTCGACGAATATAACTGGACATTAGCGTACTTAAGATATGCACCGACTCTTTTGTCGTACATTCGCCATCTGGCTGGCGCTTAAACGGAGCCATACAGCGATCCAACAACTGAGCACGACTCATGTCCCCCGTTAGAAATAGTTTATCTGATGGTAGATCTTGTAGCCTTCAACCACGAGCTAGTCACCAACATGTTGGAAACTGTAAATCGTTCCGATTGATGTAGCGTTTCATGCTGACGGCTGGATAGGCGCTTGCCCCCAATATCCTGGGTTTGAATGACTAGCGTTGAGAAGTTATTAAGGACGTGCTCTACATACTCAATACAAATGACGGTCCACGGGTACTTTTCCGACTTATAAACATTCAGCATTTGTGGCCCATGTGAATCCTCCGTAAATAGTCCTTAGGTTTAGGGCTAGGGACGGCACACAACAAAGAACTCGAGACGGGATTCTCCATATTGTCCACATGGTCACTAGTACCCTCTTGTTGAGATCTGCTGGTGCTCGGAAAGTTATTCTCCAGTAATATCATTCATGTTCAACTGGCTGACGCCTCTAGTTGTGGGTTGCAGTAGACTAAAAGAGTCTGACACCTACCAGGGTCCCAAACTTGGAAGGCTAGGGTTATGTGACTAGAGACAAACTGGAGTTTTGACATCTCATTGTCTTAGTATCATAATCAATATGCGGTCTAAATTCTGACAGGTATTCAGCCAGGTGAGCCCGTCATCATGTCGATGTTTATAGGCATTTTACCCTGTACTACGCGCGCCATGTCTGCATATCCCCATTTTAATTCGATATGCCACCCTCGACGCCACGTAGGTGTAGACCCTTGTATGGCATAAACATCTCGAAGCATCGTAGAGCTCGTTCTATATAGATGGTGCGCAGTCAATTGGTCCTCGTTTCCTGCACCTAGCCATATTTGCGGCGCAGGTCACAGCACACCCTTGGATATTGGGACGAGTCTTTTTAGTAGATATCAAGCTTGAGAATTTTATACGTCTACCTCTGCCTCCATCCCAACAAGACCGACGTGTTAGGCCAAATCAATCAAACCAGCACGGTATCGAAGGGCAGGTGTCTAAACAATGTGATTTCCGCACTACGTCCAACCTGCATGACTTGGCCATGTCTCATTCTCCGTTTGTGATGTGTTCTCGAAAACCGCTTTCTTTGTTTGAGACGGGCTTCCATGCAGTATATTTTCTTTTTTTTTCCCCCATCGGCAATACTATGGATCACGCTCTTAGGCGTGTATCATTGATTCGCAGCGCACGTTTTTGATTTCTTTCTTTGCCCGTCTCATCTCCGCCTAGTGATCCGGCCCATCTTCGTCGTCGCCGTAGATATCTAGCCTGATGATGCCATTCCGTGTAATCAAATCTTTGCAAAACTTCTATTGTTCGACAGCCTCAATAAAGTGTAGTTAATTCTTGAATCGAAAGGCGAACGGTAATCCCGGCGCCAAAACAAAGGGAGATGATAGAACCAGGCACAAAAGGAAAGGTATATAAGAAAGAAAAGAAAGCTACCGTTACATCTATTTTGTTTCAAGAATTACTACAATGGATGATAATCCGAATATGTGTCTTTTGCTTTGATTTTCAGGGATCAACTTGGTGGCACAATGCTATCCGGTTATTCTACCGAACAATCTGGTGTTTACTTAATGGTAGGCAGGACGTCAGAAATGTAGGATGCATTCGGCACGAAACCCAACTTTAGCCCAGACCAGCCCTAGTTGTTCCAGCCTGTTGATAAGATTACGTTCTGTAAAGTCAGTCTTGAGAATATGAGGCAGCGGCTGATCAGTTTTTCGCTAGGAGATATCAATAGCAGGGCACCGAGTCGACATTCGATGTGCGTCATATTTGTGAATCGTTTGATGCTGCGACATAAGACTCGGAGATAATCAAAATTTGGAAGCGTCGGCAAGAAGGTCTGGCAGAGCAAAAGCGAGTAGAGAAACGTTTGTACGATGAGTAGACCCGAAATGCTGCTGCTGCATTGTAAGAAGACTATGCAGATAATGCTGAAGATGCTACAGCGTACCTCAACGATGCCGATATTCTGACAATCACCTCGCCTACGGCCTCTTACGTATGGAAAGTAGAGCCCAAGGTAGGCGATATAATTAAGAAAGGTCAAATAGAAGCGATCATAGAGGCTATGAAGATGAAGATGCATGTTGTGGCTCTGAAGAGATCGGGTGACCTCATTGTAAATTCTATCTTGAAAAAGCCAAAGAGAACTGTGAGTACAGGTGGTGTTATAGTAGTAGCAGGGAAACAGAAGTAGAGTAGTAGCACTCGGTTTGATGCATTATGGCAGTCCATATATATTTTATCACTGTTTCAAAATCGCATAATGAGAGGGAGTTTCCATGGATAGCTTCAAGTACATTGTTATTTGACCTTGTAAGTGTTTACGAAAACTGCCGCTAAAGTGAATGACAAAATGAGATTCTCAGTGGATAAAGGGGGCACCTCAATCCACTGAGAAGCAAGAAAGAAAAGAAAGGCAGAAGGAAACCATATTCCTTCACTCAATCAACATAACATTACACTGAAGGTGTCCCTTCATCGTCATGCTATCGATTAAGATGAGAATCACGCGGAGCTAGACAGACTCATCTAGAATCCAGTAGGCGCAGCACTACCACTTGGGACACCGCTACCACCAGGGGTACCACCAGGGGCACCACCTCCAGAGCTGCTGTCACCACCAGACTCAGCCACACCACCAGAAGAAGTCAAGGCAAAGCTGTAAGTCGGGGTGTAGGTAGCCGAAGTATTGATGGCAACGGTAATCCAGCCGAAGAGCCCATCCGTAACATCATCTCCAATTTTAACGTAGTTGATGACAGGGTCGGAGGTGGTGTCTTCGGTCTCATCATTAAAGACACGGTCCTCAGCGTTAGTGGTAATGGCGATAGTGTTGGTGTTGTATGGGCTTGTGGCCTCGACTTCAGTGATCAAGTCCTGGTCCCAGAAGAGCTGACCGATGTGCGCGACTGTGCCTCCGGTGATAGTGTTGTTGGCTAGCTGGGTGACGTTGCCAACGTGGGCGACGACGTGGTGGTGGGTAGCACGTCCAGAGTAGTGACCAGGGAAAATTGTCTGGAACTGGACTACACCATCATCATCGGTCTTCTGAATTCCGCGCAGGAAAGTGGCATTGATGTTGGAAGTATCAGCAGTGTTACCATTACCGTTGCTAACAACACCAGAATAAACACCAGTAGAGTTGCAATTCCAGATATCAAACCAGACGTCGGTGACGGGCTCGCAGGTTTCGACGTCAATGAACTGAGCGTCGAAAGTGACATCGACACCTGGCTGGTCTTCACGAAGATCGGAGCGCACATATTCGCCCAGGACGTAGAAGGGACCAACTTCACCTTCGGGGTTGAGGACACAGGTGGAGTTGTCCGTGAAGATGACGGACTCGGGAGAGTTGATGGTGATGCTACCGTCCGTCACCTCATGGGACTTGTTGAGCACGGTTTCGGGGTCGCGGACAGTAAGACGTTTGCGAAGCATATCACGACGCAGCATGTCTACGGTTTCGCGGCGACGAGCTTCAGCACGGTCGTTGTGACCGCGAGCTTCGAGGTGGCGAGCACACTTCTCGAGACTTCGGCGAACGGTGGATTGATACTCTCGCTTCTGGATAAGGGCGATCTCATCCCGCTCCTCATGCTCCCCTGGGTGAGCTACAGAGAGTGTAGCCAATCCCAAAAGGGCGATGCTTAGGACACTTGGGAGTTGCATCGCTATTCACAATGTCGATCAATTAGATGGCAAGATTAGAGAAGATTGTCTTTGGTGAGCTGTTGAACAAAAATGTCAAATTGAGCGGGTGGTTATCCTCCCTTATATACTTTACGGATTACCTGACTGTATTGATATGAGAAGCAAACCGTAGACCTAGGCGTGAGCGACTGCTATGGAGAAAGAACAGCGCCTGGACTGGGAAGGGCATGTAAACAAGTCACCTTCTCCACGAATGTCCGCAGGGGGTACGCGTCAGGGCTCAAACAAATTAAGCATGTTGGATGGTGATGATGCGACATTCCCCTATAGTGACTAGAGACCTGTATCCCATTCGTCACGGATGATTCATATGCGCAGATTTCAACTTTAGGTTAGTCGATCATGGAGCTGTATCTGCTACACGCAACGCATTGAGCTACCCAACTATGCTTAGACTATTTGACGATCATGGGTGTGTTCAACTGTCTAGGCCAGTCCAAACGAGTACCTCATTCGTGTACATCTCTGCAGACCTTTCTCTTCGAGACTAAAGACATTAATAAAACCGTTGATGTGTATCTCAACTGGTGGACTCAGCAATATGCCATGCCTACCCGACAGCCTCTTTATCAAATGCTCAAAGGCCAAGTCAAACGGCATCAAGCCGCGTTGACACCAACCTTTGATTTCAGCCGAGACCAACATGCACGGTTAAACATCGTTTCAAGGTTTCTGGATAAGGTTTACTCCGTCCGGTGGAGGGGATCGCACCCAAGACCAATAGAGTGCGTAATACAACGCAGCTGATTGGTATATAAATCGACTCAATGGTGAAAATAGTAATAGACGAACGTGATAAGTCGAAACAGCCCTAAGGCGAGTAACATGGAGTACGTAAGCTCTATAAAGGACGGGCCGCTGCCAAGACTTCGACTCAGTAGCATGCCAAGACAGAAGCTCTCCAAAGCGGGCTCTGATTGGACCGGGTTGCAGATCATCCCTCCTTGAGTTTATGGGGATGACGAGGCCATATAATACCGATGACAGTATGGTAGCAGTAGGCAAAGAATTCTCCGTCAGAAACGCCGTGGCTGAATTCGTCAATCGTCCTGGCGATTCAAGCGGATTGTGTTTGCAAGCATTGAAGCTAGAAGCAACGTCCAGTTTCAGGTAATGCCTTAATTGCAGACGCGGACCATGCAAGATGCTTTCTTCCGTAAGTAGAAAACAAGCGAACACGGAATATGGCAAAGGATACAACGATTTGTAAGCCTGTTGGGTCCAGCTACTTAACCTATGCTTAGGAACAGTAGGGTCAATTCAACGTTGTAACCAACACTCAGCCACACTGAATATGGCTGTCGGTGAAATGCCGACCCCTCCAATAAGAAATAGACAGTGATGAGTCTTTCCCTTGGTTTATACTGTTGCCAAGATGCGCCAGTTCTCGAGGATAAACATTTAAGCACTTCGGTCAGCAATAGGATTCTTCTCTGAAGGTAAGGAAGTGTTCTCAAGCGCTCTCGAGAGTTCTCTGAGATAGTGTACATTCCGAGGTAGGCATTGTTGAGCCTTGACGAGTCGAATATCTGATCATCGTGTCTCTGCTGATTCGAAAGCGCCGACCCATGTACAATATTGTCACGGTGATTCGCGGGAAACCCTTCAGGGCGTTCGCCCATTTTTCGCCACTCGAACGAGTTGAACTGAGGTAAGTTGAGCGCATAGTCGTGGTAGAATCAGGAACGATAGCCTCGATGCCGGTTCCTTGGCGAATAGCTTGAACATTGTCAAAGGATATAACCGAACCGCAAGGGAGGTGTGAAAAAAGGCCTGTATGCCGATTCTATTATCGAGAGCACTGCTAGACCTCGCTTCCTGATTTTCTTAGGGAACCAGCATTGACGTCGCCATTCGATGCGCCGCGTAAGAACACGACCTTGGAGATATCTGCTATAGTGACTCGCGACAACATGGTCGTGGCTATTGCAACTTATCTTGGCTGCTTGATCGGCGTAGTGCGACCGTAGTCAAATATCATCGTCTTTCTTCCTAAGTGCACAGGGCACTTTCCCATTATCCAACAAGGGCAACGCAAGGCGCATGTTTTGGCGTGTCTGGTAGCCTGGCAGTGCAATGAGTAGCTTCTATTGGCTAGGCCCAGGTAGTATGTAACGGACATCATAGAGCTAATCAAGAGATCGTATCTCGTGAACTGATGTAGGGTTGTTTGGCGTGCTTCGTCAATTTAAGACGATCGAATACCCCGTTGAGAAAACGCAGGAAGCACGCTTCGAAACAACGCTCATAGTTGCAGTAAAGATAAAGCAGAATTTTGGTCAGTGTTATTTGTTTGCAAATAATTGACTCTTTTCATGTTCCTTGGAATGACTGGAAGGAGTAAAACAAGAAGTTAGAACTTAGAAGTGAGGTTGTCGGGTGGAAGGCAAGAGCCAATCGGCGGGCGCGCCTGACCAAGCTTTATTTTCGGCAACACCTGGCATCTCCCACGTCATGTATCCTTCTTTCGACGCACAGCTTCATACAATAATCTAGACAGGACCGAGGGGTCGAATATTTAACATGGAGCAAGACTACAAAGCCCGTAAAGAGGCTTTCGTGTCAGACCTCTCCGGTGGAGATATCAACGAGATCAACGCAGTTGCTCTCGTGGCGTCGGTATGTTGACGCTCAACACTTGTTTGCAAAGATCTCCTCACATAGCTCACAAAAGATCATTTTAGGTGTCGGCACTACTATGGGCAACCCTGCAGTCGCGCCTCTCTTTTTTTACACCCTATACTCCTGCGGCGCTTTTTGTCGATTTCCTTCTCAATGTCGGCGCCATTCTGTTTTCGACCACGATATACTCGGCCTCTCCTCTCCTGCTCAATTTACTTCTCCTTACCCCGGTCGTTCTTATCCTCTTGAATTCGTGGTCAGCCCGTCCACGACAAAAACAAGCGAAGCCCTCGCGGCCGAACCAACACCAGAATGCGGTCGGTTCAAGCAAGTCGGACAAGGGAAAGAAAGGCCCGGAATCCTCTCCGGTACATCCATTTCTCACCACTTATCGAGCCGCAATGATGGTGGTAACGTGCAGCGCCATTCTGGCGGTGGACTTTCCAATTTTTCCTCGCCGATTCGCCAAAGTCGAGAATTGGGGTACGTCGCTTATGGATTTGGGGGTTGGATCCTTCGTCTTCTCAGCTGGCGTCGTGTCTGCCAGGTCCATTCTCAAAGATCAAGCTGCGGGAGCATTTCAACAGTCGAATATTTTTCGGAGATTGGCAGCTGCATCTCGACACTCCATACCTCTACTATTATTAGGCTTGATACGCCTGTATAGCGTCAAGGGTCTTGATTATGCCGAGCATGTAACAGAGTATGGCGTACACTGGAATTTCTTCTTTACGCTTGGCTTTCTGCCTCCCTTCGTGGAAATTTTCCACTCATTGTACTCCATCATCCCGTCATACGAGATCTTGGCTCTGCTTACGACCACGGTTTATCAAGTCGCATTGGAATCTACGGACTTGAAAGCTTACATTCTGATCTCGCCGCGTGGTCCCGACCTACTTTCTAAAAACCGTGAAGGTGTATTCTCCTTCATCGGATACCTCGCCATTTTCCTGGCTGGTCGTGCTAGTGGCCTGCGAATTATTCCTCGAGGCACGGCCGACAACAAACCCGCTTCAGCACAACAAGCTAGGAGACGTGTGCTGATATCGCTAGCCATCACGGCTATTGGCTGGACAGTGCTCTTCATATTTAACTCCACGCCAGCCATGGGATACGGTGCCCGTATTCCTGTATCCCGTCGCTTGGCAAATATGCCTTATGTGTTCTGGGTATCTGCATTCAACAATGCGCAGATCTTTCTATTCTGTCTCATAGAAACATTACTTTTCCCGACCGTGCACAAGGTCATTGACAGAGAGACAGAGGCAGAGAAGAGTAAATTCGCAACAAGTCCAATCATGGCGGCATTTAACAATAATGGGTTGGCTGTTTTCCTGGTTGCGAACTTGCTTACCGGGGCTGTGAATTTGTCGTTCAATACTCTGGACGCCAATGCATGGCAGTCGATGGCTATTCTGATTGCTTATATGGTTTTAGTCACTGCTTTTGCTTTGGGCTTGCAGGTGTCGGGGCTGAAGTTGAAGATATAGTGGTTACTGCATATATAAAATTGTGCTAAACTTAAGATACATTCCTCCAATAATCTCTTAATCATAATTATAAAGGTCTAGATTTCCCCGCAAAATAAGCCAAACGGTGACAGCGAAAGCCGATTGGCTGAACGCGCGAGCTTGGAGATTCGCATGTGATTGCCCTCTCCGATAATCCAATCTCGACGTCTTGCTTTCTTTCCCACACCAACACGCCTCACAATTATTCGTATACAGTAAATTCCCAACCGAAAATGGATAATCCTCGTTTTCAGAACTATCCGGCAGCTCGCAAAGGGCCCGACGAACCATACAAGAAAGAGGACCTCGCTTTGCCAGTCCTCCGAGGACAGTCATTAAGCATTGGCGCAACCGTGTATGTTCACTATTGCAGCACCTGACCCAAAACAGTCTGTTAACCAATAGCTTAGCATCCATCATTTAGCATTCCTCCAAAATCATCTATGGCACAGCAGCGGCCTAACCACTTTCCGAAAAGCAGAAAACATACTCAACTCCTATCCGCCGCGATTTGATCCTACAGTATGGCCTATAGTGAGCAACGAGTCGACACCACTGCTGGCTTCGCTCCCGGCTCCTCAAGAACAGCGCGGATCTAGCGCTTCAGGCTTCTGGACCTCGGCAGATTACCACCAGCGCTATTTATCCGGAGAATTGACTCCCACAATCGTCGCTGAGACGTTGCTGCCCATGATCCAAAAAGATACCCACCCACCGGGGAAATCTGCTATTGGATTTTTGGAATCCAAAGTTGATATTGTC
The DNA here is from genome assembly GCF_001896365.1 of Talaromyces amestolkiae. Lineage (NCBI taxonomy): Eukaryota > Fungi > Ascomycota > Eurotiomycetes > Eurotiales > Trichocomaceae > Talaromyces > Talaromyces amestolkiae. The sequence goes on along the minus strand of NW_024468042.1, from coordinate 1,018,364 downwards.
AGAGCTGCGGCTGCGGCATCAACGAAGCGGTATAGAGAAGGCAAGCCCTTCGGCCCGCTAGATGGTGTCCCTGTTGCTGTTAAGGATGAGGTCCACCTAAAGGGTTATAAGAGGACACTTGGTAGTAAGCTTGACTTCTCGCATGGGTTTGATGTAACTTCTTGGTGTGTTGAGAAGTGGGAGGAGGCTGGGGCTATTATCATTGGGAAGACAACTATGCATGAGATTGGAATTGGTAAGTGATCACCTAGATAGATAAACACAAAACCCGAAGCTGATAATGTCAGACACAACGAACAATAATCCAAATTCAGGAACCCCACGCAATCCATATAATCGCAACTACTACTGCGGCGGTTCATCTGGAGGATCAGGTTACGCTCTCTCTACAGGTCTTGTTCCGATTGCTCTTGGTGCCGACGGGGGAGGCTCTATCCGAATCCCATCTTCATACTGTGGTGTATACGGCCTCAAAACGACCCATGGACGCATCTCTGCTGCGCCTACACCATCACTAGCGCCTAGTGTAGGCGTCTATGGACCCATGGCTTCTAGCATCGATGATCTCACCCTTGCATACCGACTCATGGCTGCCCCCCCTTCCATCGAAGCCGACAGCATCGCATCCGGATTCCCCAACCCGCTTGCCGAAATTCGTTCTGACCCCGGTAGCAAGATAATCGGCATATTCCGTCCATGGATCGACCGCTCTGAACCCTCGGTCCGCAAAATCTTCGATCAAACCATCCAGCACCTCCAAAACGTCAAGGGCTACAACACCATCGACATTGAAATCCCCTATCTCCCTGAAGGCCAACAAGCGCACGCCCTTACAATCCTCGCCGAACTCGCCGCTGGAATACCATCATCAGATGTAACCTCTTTACTACCTCATACCAAAGTACTCATCAGCGTCAGCGGCAGCAAATCTACCGGCACAGATTATATCGCCGCTCAAAAGCTGCGGAGCCTACTCATGTCTCATCTATCGCATCTATTCACTACGCATCCAGGTTTATTGATTCTGACCCCCACTGTGCCTATACCAGGATGCGAAATCAAAGGTGGAGATAAGGATTTGTCACATGGAATCATGGATGCGTTGACCTCCACGCGCAGTATGGAGTATGTCTGGCTGGCGAATTTTACCGGTTGTCCGGCTATAAGTTTTCCAGCGGGGTATGTTGATGGTTCTGGTATACCGGTTGGTGTGATGGCGATGGGGGAATGGGGTTGTGAAGAAAGTTTACTGAGGTTCGTGAGGGATACTACGGATACAGGATTGTTAGGAGCTGAGGGGCGGTTGAGGACGCCGGTCGTTGAGCAAAAGGGAAGAGAGGATGTGGCGTGGGTGGATGTTATTGGAGAAGCGGAGGCGAAGATGAGTGGCTCGAATAATAGCAAGTTGTAGCTGCTTGCAAGTCTTTCAAAAGCTGATTTCTTATAGATATAGTTCAGTGTAATAACAATCTGGTGATATATCCTCTGTGCTGGGCGCATGACTACTACTACTACTACTACTACTACTACTACTACTACTACTACTACTACTACTACTACTACTACTACTACTACTACTACTACTGCTACTGCCTAGTCCACATACTGGTTCATCTCGTTGGCGGACCGTGCTGCAAAATCTTCAAGCTAATAAGATGAGACAACTGTAAGCTTGCTACTTTCGTCAATACTGATGTAGCGGTCTAGGTCAATTGGAACCTGCGAAATTTCAGAGTGCAGATGTAAGGCGCCAAAGTGAAACCATTCTTGTATGATACTTTCGGCCATTGCTATCTTGTCCTTGTCGTCAAGCATTGTAATAACCTGTATTTGATCGAAACCTAAACGCCGCGGAAATCCGGCAAAGTCTTATCGGTCATAAGATACTATTCATGGGGTGGAACTACATTTGATGTCTCTTGCAATGGTCTGGAATAGGTAACTGATCCATTGTGGGCTCGTACCCAGTGCTTTAGATTAGATGGAATAGCTATTATCCAGATGGTTGACTGAAGGCTTTTCAAGATAGAAATTCTGCTAGGTTGTATCGTCTTGCTTGCGTGGCCCAGTCAGAAAATGCTTCACTCACAGAGGAGACAGATGCGTGTAATTACCATCCAAATGCAGACCTGTTCCCAGAGATTCAAGAGAAGAAGAATCAAATGATTTAGTAGCTGACTACAACAGTTAACTCCTACAATCATAATCGAACAAGCTGCCCAAACAAACAAATCCAACACCACCCTCTATAACCCCGAATAAAGACGTTGCCGCCTGATGTCTCACAACTCCAACAATTCCATCTATAAAGCATAACAGAATAATGAAAACAAAGACTAAATGAGAATCCCTTCCCCTTGAAATGGTACATGAAACTCACAGCCAAGCCCGGCCTCCTCACTCTGTGCACGCAACTCCTGTAGTATCCGCTCACTCGGATGCGGACCATCCATCAACGTGTCTTTGACATGAATAATAAAAACTTTGAAACCTGCCAAGGGCGGCGATCCGGTTTCCGAGTCTGTCAATTGCACGCTCGGTCTTGAGAGGGCCGTTTCGTCATCCTTTTCGGTGTCATCTCCCGGATCGTCGTCAATACCAACGGGTCTTAATTTTTGAGCATTCGAGCGGCGCGATTGCGGTCGATCTGTCATAAGTGCGTCGTTGTTGTCATCGTCGCCATCGTTTTTGACAACATCCGGTGTTTGCGTTGATGCTCTGGCACGACTACCTGACATGGGCGACTTAACATTTACGTCGCCATTGTTGTCTCTCGGTTTCGCGAGATGAGTCGTAACTTGGCGCGTTGAATGCGGACTCACGGGCTGTTCGCGCGCATAATCTGCTGTATCAGAGTCTTTCCTTTTGCGTTTACTAGATCGACCTCGCCGTCTTTGATCCTTCTCTTGGTGCTTGTCGGGTCTCGCTTCTTCGACTTTGCTCGCGAGTACTTTCAGTTCTGCAATTAGATGGCGAGGGCACAAGTGGCCATAAAGAGTCTCGTCGTCGACTGCGTCGTTGTAGGAGCATTCGATGAAAATAGCCCGTAGTGAACCACTTACTATCTTCGGAGCAGCGATCTCCCATACACGCTTATTTCGAGGCTCCAAGGATATTGAATCCGGCTCAATGTCGCCAAAAATGATGATCTCTTTGTCGGTGTTGTCGTCTCGGATGAAAAAGGCTGAGCTTTCTACGACGCCCCAGTTGGTGGTGTCTTTGGACGGGGTGGCTCTTAAGCCTGATCCAATGTGTGGAGAACGTGCTGGTGAGTACATACTACCAAAGCATTAGCACAACTATAAATTTTCCGGGAAAATGAATGACTTACGCTCCATCGGATTGATCAATTGACAAGTTTCGAGCGCTGGACATGACCATTTGATCAGGTCCAAATACAGAACTGCCAATCCGATGATGCCTTCCAGACTCTGCATCATACGGCTGCTTGCACCGACCGTGGCTCACACTGAGACACTTCGTGACAAGACCATCACATGCGCGCACATAACCCCGACTCTCTCCACGCCCAAAACGCGGATTTCCACCTTCAACGAGTCGTTGGTATGTGATCAAACCAGCACCACCATCTTCATCAGACAAATTCGGCCAAATTATATCATTGAACATGTGATATTTCATTGCCGAAATCGCAGATGGAAGACCCGCGACTGTTTTGGGTCCATTACTTGCCTCGACAATGGGCGTATTAATGGCCAGCCCAGAAACATGGTCCAAATGAGGATGCGTAATCAGAACCGAGGCAATCACCTCGCGAAAGATGTAAGCAGCGTTTGCGTGCGACGTTTTGTGAGGCAGCTGCAATCCTACAAATGGTCCATCATTCACGACTGCTCTACCCTCTTCATCGATGGCGAGAGTCTGGTCCAGAATGCGGACAATACCAGCAAGAAGTGTGCCTGCATCTACCGCAACGACGGAGCTCTTGGACCAAGTTGTTGAAGTTGACCGGACCAAAAGTCCTGTGACAGCGTCCTCTTTTGGCCCTCCAGTCGGGCCCTATGATAGATTAGTCTCTGAAATTCAAAGTATATTGGGCCAAGAAGATGGTAAGACATACCAGAACAATAACCTGAAAAGCCGGATCATCCATCTCCATGAAATATATCAGAATGCGTCTCCGCTTGTTCCACGTATCAGACACAATATATAATAAACAAGAGAGCGCCGTCGCTAAAATCTTCCAATTCGGGATGACCAGTCAACCCTCTAGCTAATCTGAGGCCTGAATTCTGATTGGGGTTCGTCTTCTGCTAGAACGGGACGCAATGTTGCAAAGGATGGTAAATGTGCGGGGCCAAAAAGGTCAAAAACCGACAATCACCGTGCTTGGGCGATTGGCAGATATACATATGCGTTGCTGATTTGCATGCATGCATATGCTGGTTGAGACGTTGGCAGTAACAGGATCAGTGGTGTTGGACCAGGGTGTATGTCAAAAAATAGTTGGTACCGTGGTGGCCGGCTGGTCGCACAAACAATTTGGATGCTCTCAGAGTTTGGTGTCCCAATGACGAACAGACATGAACTGAAAGTACTGGAAAGAGCAAAAGACGAGCCGAGTAAAAATACTGCCTCAATCGCTCACTGTGTCCAGTCGTGACATCGTCCACTACATCAGTGTACAAGTACGAACAAGGCTTGACGCTAAGCAAGCAACAAAACCCCCGGAGAAAAGACACACAAATCCGAACAAAGTTTTTCGATATGCCACTCCGATTTTTAGGCAAGACGAGGCAGTCAATTGGCAATAGTCAGAGCAAAAGAAGGGGAAAAAAAAAAGAGGTCAAAGAAAAGAAAGAAAGTGGCAAAAGTCCGAGGACGTGAACAGCTCGAAGTCTATTCCGAGAAGGGCAATATTCTGGAACAATGAAAGAAGCCTTGGGTGCAGGCTGACTTGGTGGCTGTGGCTGTACAAACAAACGAAATCCTTCGAAAGTATAAGTTGCAGTGCGTACTCCGTATTCCAGAATGATCAGAATGTACTCGACTGGATCGAATGGAGAGGCATTCCCCATATGGAGAAGATGGATCATTTACGTAGGAGCACATCTGACCGGCCAATCAGAGCTAGGATGGCTAGCCAGACGCGGATTAGCGTATTCCATCTCGTGATAAGATCTCGTGAACTACGTATTTCACTGAGTCTTTAGATAAGACATTCTTCAGCCAATGTATATATAGAGAATATATAGAGAGATAGATATATATGCCATATAGCTGTGCTTATAAGCAGACTTGTGATAACTAGCAAAGTCACGCTTGAACGAATGCGATCATGTCTTGACGAACCGTCAAGCTGATAAAAAGAGATGGGGAATCTTCTAGATGGAAAAGAAAAGAAAACACAGGGGGGAAATCCAATGAACCAGACCCAACGTATCCATAAGTCATCCTTCCGGCCCAAACCAAGTCAAGAAACGTATAATCAGTACAAAATCCAGGGCTCCAAAGGAAACAAGACGCCATCCATGACCGCTAATTTTAGGAATCGTAACGTGACCCCAGGATATAAGAGAAAGAGGAAACGATCGAGAAACGACTGATCAGTCGTGACATGCAATGAAAGATAGACAGAAAGTAGAGGGGACAGTAAATATCAGCTGGTCATCGTTCGTCCTGACGGCTGTGATATTCCGGGGTCTCTTCGTCGGCCGCCACGGCGGTATATCCGGGCGGATGACCACCATCTTCGGCCTCGTGATCCGAGCTGAAGCTATTTCGGCTGGACGCTGGACTTGAATAATCCGGAGGCGGACTTGCCGCAGTAATGTACAAGCCGTCCTCTGCGCCGCCCACGTTGACACGGCTGGAACCCTCTCCAAAGTCCTCGTGCGACGGTATATGTGCTAGTTGGGCAAGAGAGATGTCGGTTGGGGACCGGATAGGACCGGGGCTAGTCGGTGCAGGTAGCCGCGATCCTCGGAATCCAGCATCAAGATAGCCGCGGACAGGGGCAGTGGTTTCACGACCGGACTCAAGAAGGATGCTTCCTTGCTCGCTGCCATAGGGAGGCGGAGGCGCAAGGCTGCCGGTCATGGGAGCCAAGCCCCATTTCTTGACGTTAGCCTCGATGAACACAAATCCCATCTGTCCAAAATTCACATGGACTGTGCATGGTCCGTTTGCGCCGACTGTTGGGAAGAAATTGGGCGATTTGAGACCATGTACAACATCTTCCAATTTCTTGCCATTGCGAGTGAAAAATAGTGTCCCCGATCGCGGGCGATATCCGACCCCGATGACATCGCCCTGAGTATATTCTGGGCCGTAATTTGGAGCTTTGAATGGCTGATTATACCTCCGATGTCCGGTTGATAAATATGCGATTGAAGCTTTGTGATATCCTGCAAAAATTAGCCTGAACCTTGAACATAGATATGAAAATACATACCTGGTAGCCTGAACAATGGATATGGTTTCGTAGTCATTCCGATGCTGATCAAGGTCGACTCCGGTTTGTCATATATCTTCGCTTCCCAGTAATAAACTTCGTTCTGCTTAGGCACTGGTAGGTTGGTCTGAACGCTGCATTCCGAATCGAAAAACTCAATCTCCGTTCGCCCCTCGACGAAGCAGTTGGCGATTTCCAACTCTGGCTCAAATTCCCAAGCCGATACTCCTTTCTCTTGTATTGCGAGGAATTGCGACAACGATATATCGGTCTGCATAGTTTCTGGCGGGTTTGCCTGGATGAAAGCCTTGGCTCGAAGGTATTCCGCCCGAGGAAGATCGTCCATCGTCTCCAAGGCTTCGGCCTCCTCGCGAGCAAATGCCTCTTCATCATCAAACTCGCCCGGTCTTCCTATACGATCAAGCAGGATTCGTCCGCGTCGAGTATATTTAAAAAACACAATGATCGTAAGCACAACGATTGCGACTCCGGCAGAGCCCAAAGCCGAAAGGATGCCTATCAGGATGCCTCTCCCGGTCGACCCCGAGAAGGCGGCGACTTCGGCCATGACATCTGAGTTCGACGATGGGCCAGTCGACGTTGCTTGCTGCGTGAATTGGGCTATTTTCATGTTGATATCGGTCTGAGTGAGCCTAAGAAGCGATGTTGTGAAGCCGGTCGGTGACGCCATGGCCGGCGTCAACAGGGCCGGATCGGGCGGGGGCATTACTGCTGCATTAAGAGCGGTCGGAGGGACAAAGGTCAGGCACAGCAGAGGTGACTCGGGTCGCTTTGAAATGGACACAGTAACGTCGAAACGATGACACAGACGCTGCAATCGTGATGATTGAGTATGGGTATATGAAGAAGAGGGAGGAGATGGAGGAGATATAGGCAGAAGGCAAATGCATGGGCTGATGACTGACTGAGGCGGAGATGGTCTCAGAGCTGGCCACTCACTGCCCGCAGCGCTGCCAAGCCTGGCCGCTTTCGTCGCTGTCATGTGACTGTACTCGATCGAAGGGTYTGATCATGTTTGACGACAGCTTCATCCTGGCGCTTACCTTGCTCCACCATCAAGGGCTCTCTTTTTTGAATATCCCTGAAGTTATTGTTTACTATAACTAGGATTACTGTTGTCATCCAGTCCTTCCATCCCCCCCCCTTTTTTTTTTCCATTCGCCTTTTCCTTTTACTTTCCCTTACCCTCTCCCTTCTCCCTTCACTGTCACTATCTTCCTGCCTGCTAATCTACCCTGCCTGTCCTTGGTCTTTGTCTTCCACCAAACCCTATATTCTCCAATCTTAGAAGTCCAAATCAATGTTCCAACCGATTCTATCCGAACATATTTATGTCACCATTGCATCGCTGTAAGGGCTGTACTCGACAAGGTAAAGAAGGAATGAATAAAATTCTTTGAATTAATCATACATACAGACATACTCATAACATACAACGGTGTTATATACAATTAATGCAATCAAGAATCAAAGGGAATCATTATGTAACGGCCAAATCACTCAGGCATCCATCTCATGCACCACCCTCCCCTCTGCAGCTGACATTTCATGCAAAGCAGGGCGGTCAACTGGCGACTTTGGCGGCAACTCCGTAGCCCCCTGTTGCTGTCTAGATGGCACATATTCGGCCTGAGGAGCAGTGATATACGCCGGCGTCGAGGCTGCTGCCGCTGTCTGGGCGCTGCTCTTCTTCCGTCGGCACCACCACCAAAGAATCAGCGCGACGAGCGCGATAGCGACAATACCGCCAATGACGGGACCAGCAATCCAAGCTTTGCTGCTGCTATGACCTGACGAAGAAGAGGAAACTCCAGAAGCATCGGAAGAGTTGGAGCTGGAGATTGAGGCGTAGTTTACGTTGGATGTGTCCTGGACCAAAGTAACAGAGTTCAGCAGTTGACAATTGTCATAGCCGATTGCCATACTGGGATCAAAGACGACTGCTTCACATGACGGCGAGTCGCTGTACGAAGCACAGCTGTCCATACACGCTGTGATATTCGGCTGGTGCGAGAATGTGAGATTCGTGGCGCTAGTAGCCTGTTGACCGCAGGAAATCGTGAATGCGGTATCTGTGCCGTTCGCAGTGCTGGTATAGTTCTTATCGGTAGGACAACCCTGAGCAAGAGTTGGAAGGTTCAAGACGGCGGTGTGAAGAATGTAGGATTGAGTAGTGAGATCATACTCTTCCAGAGGCTGGCTGGCAGTCTTCAAGTAACAATTCTGATATCCATGAATCATGCCGGGATTCCATGACGCAGACTCACACAACGGGTGTGCAGCAGCGCAGATATCCATGCACTCATCCAAAGTGTCAACGTGCGTGGGACAAAACTCCGAGGACCAGGGACAATAAGCGCCCGTCGGAACCGCCATTGAGCATTTAATTGTAAAATCAACACCAGCCGACGACGTCTGCACCGAGTTGTTTGCATACGGACACGACGTATTAGCGAGACTCAACTGATTCGGGTCAGCGAGAGCAACGGCCATTTTCGAGTTTGTCTCGAGGTTCGACTCAGTTGATGCGGTCAGGTTGGTTAGTTCCCAACACGAGCTGTTAGAGGGTTGGTAGACGACGCCATAGCAGTAGTAATCTTCCTGGGAGCAGGTATTCATGCATTGAGTTAGGTTGATTTTGGTGGTGGGCGCGCTCGTGCTGTATGCTGCGGCGGCGATGTTTTCGTTGCAGTACATGGTGAAGTTGAGGCCATCTGGAGCCGTGTAGTTGCCATCGTTTTGGCAGCCGGCGATGGTGGTTGCTATGAGGCAGTCTGTCAGTGTCGGTGTCGCATATCCGGAGAGATTATGAACACTTACACATGATTAGCGTAGACGTTCTCAACAAAACCTTACTCCAGATAATTATTGAGAAATTTGCCGTCGATGTTGTCAAACGCAAGCAAGAACTATGAAAAACAAATCGACAAGAATAGGTTCGCACAGGTACCTTAGCCGGTCCCCGTGTTCTCCATACTAAAATCTCAGGCCACCACGATGGGACTGTGGTTCCATACTTAATCTTACGATGCTCGTCATACGAACCTCCCTCAATACACGGTACATCCATGCCGGACATTCTCCAGCGAACCCCCGTACCTACAATTACCATACAAGACGGCGTGTGCAGTAACAGCCATGGCGTACGTAATGCTACAGGTGATATGTCAGTCCGAGTGTAAAAATACACCAACAACGACTATTCATTGGACAAGGGGTGAAGTTGAAAGTTCAGCTCGGATAGTAGCTCGCCTATCAGTGGGTCCGAAAGCTTCTCATAGAGCTTCAAGACATTGCGAAGATAACGATGCGCTGAATCTCAGGTTTGTCTTGTAGAGGCATGCATGAGAAACGAAACAGCTGTGTTTCAACTGTCATGTCGAGATGAATGGGGGATTCCAGGTACCTGGAGCAACGCGAAATGGTGGGGTATACAATCATTTTACTATGTAGACTTTTAATTCCGCGATTGATCCTTCAAAGGCCCACTATGGATACTGACTTGACCAATGGGTTTCATACAATCTACTATTAAAGCCTGTGCATACAATTTACTTTGCTTGGATTGGCTTGGTGGATGCGCTCCACGCGACCTCCGTATTAGGCGCTGGCGCTATAGTCCATATTCTGATGACCATGATGCCCTAGGTGGGACTGCCATCTTCATCTCTCGTTCAATCAGGGTCATGGACATGCGAGTCTTTGATAAGACAGCAGTTATCCTGGTCTATCTATATACCTAGGCACCGTCCATGCTTGAAAAAGAGCAGCGATATCACGCCGGCATAGGGCTGAGCAGATAGAGATCGACCTCGATCAATACACCCTGCCAAAGGATGCCCAGCATTTCCAGCTTTCGTGGACTTGACATTGTATGGCTATGGACGATAGGAAGAGAGAAGCAGCGCACGACCACGCTAAAGCATATGTCCATCGCAGCAAATGCGATAGTACTGAGAGCGCTGAGCCACATCAACAGGGGTCTGACCCCAACACAAGGAGATCAATCTCGTACTTGGCCATATATTGTGGCCCTCGTATTCTTCGACGATGACTCTGTCGGCTAGGCCCGAAGCGAGGACGGATTGTAGGCGTTCGGCGAGCATTTGGCGCACATTCAGTTTGCTGCGGGCGAAGTGGAAGGTGTCTTTTGTATGCTACGATGAGATGGGAACTCAAGGCTCGCGCGTATTAGAGGAGGCGGCGGTGACTTTGTGGAAGAGGTCGAAGATACCGTAGGTGATTCAGTGTTTGCCTATTTTTGTTTGGTTTGTTTCCATTTTCATTCAGCCGCAATCGGATTTTTGCGAAATGAGAGTAGCCGAAGCTGGCCGTTTTTGGTTCTGTATTCAAAATGAGCTCGCGTCATATATGGACGATAATATACGGCTAACAGCTCCTGTACTACAGACTGATCTTGCATGCATACATAGATCCTCGAGGCTCGAGCAATGGGCTGCAMAAGCCACAAGAGGACAATTCATGTATGAAAACAGCCAATGTTGCACGGCATATGAAGGCTAAATTACCTTATACTGATTCCAATGTATCTACGAAATACGGGAGCCTACACTGAACTGCCAATTGGGCCAAATATGGTTAAATTTTATTTAGTAATATCTAAAAAACAGGATGGAACTTCAATCCTAAATGAGTCTGGTTAACTAAAGTCCGTCATTGATGATAATGGATTACTTACTAGGCCTTTCCCGAGATTCAGTGCTCCTAAAAAACCATTGATAATCTTTCCAAAGGGGCTGACAATCATACAGTGGTGTCATTCAGACTGCAACAGGAAATCCATAACACACCAACTCGGTCTTGATACATGATGTATAACTGATCCGCTCATGAAGCAATCTATGATATTCGCGAGCCATACCTCGTCCCTTAATCGAAACAGCCAAAAAACCATAATATCGAGACGCTGCGCATCATTTGGAAAGTTTTTTGTTGTGCTTGAGTCAACGCCAGCTCTGCAAATGAATCTTCATAGTCCGTGTCATATTTTCAACGTGTCGGCGTCAGGTAGCAGAGGCAACGTTCTCAAGGCTCTCGACTCCGGCAACGGTTCAGTGGATCTTTGCCAGTGCAGAATTCGCATGAACCAGGACAAAGAATACGATGCAACATTTCCAGAGACAGTTCCTCCCTAACAGGAATGCGATGATATTCCACCACGACGGGACACTCTGATGAGCACTGCCATGGTTTGTCGAACTTGTCAAGGAACTCCGCCGAAATGATAGCGGTGTAGACATAAAAATGCTGCGCTGTCGCACCGTAAACGGCGAGAACCTGTACCTTTGAGAATTTGAGTCGGGATTAATCATCAAAATAGCTAGAATATCGGCATACCTTGAACGACTGAATTATGCCTTGACACTTCGATTCCAAAGTTTGACAAGAGAGTCTACTTGTCTCTGACAATGCGACATGCTTTGTCTTATCTGTATCTCCCCCCCTGCGCTGTTGATCCCGCTTCTGACCCTGGGCCAGAGCGATGAGAATTGCAACGAGATATGGATCTCGGGCCAGATGAGGAGACTCGATGTCCCACAGACGTTGCCGCACTTTGGCGGTGAAGGGATGAGCGGCTCCTTTAACACGGCGGAAATGATGATAGCGAATGTCTTGGATGGTCTCAAAAGAGATGTAGGCGAGGCTTGAAGGACCAGCACCGGACGCGAAGACACCCTCCGTTGGAAGTTGTGCAATTTTTCGGAGGTTGAAGCGAAACGGAAGGTATTTCGATCTATACGATATTAGTACCCAATTCGAATGCGTAGCAAGATGTTAACTGACCCTTGAGGATGTATATTGTAAGCCTCGAGGATTGACTGGCAAAGACATGTTTTGATTTCTGGTTCAGTTCGTTCTAAGAGATTTGTTTTCACATGATTTGCGTACGGGGACAGTCCTAAGCGCATAGGCTGGCTTGACGAGCTATCTTTCCCACCAATAGTTGAGGCTTGCTTGACCTCTCTATCCAGAATCACATTCTCGAATACAAACTTACAATCCAAAAGTTGCAAGTGTTCCGACGTCCAGGCTATGGGTCTCACGTAGAGGCGCCGAGGGTCATTGTTTCGAATGATGAAATTGAGCGAGCCTTCCTCGGCAATTCTCCCAACTACTGAAGGCTGGTCGACACAATCGCGATGCGATCGCTGTGCTAAATGTGCCTGAAGATCGTCTTCAGCTTTCCGCTTGGTGTGAAGTAAGGGGGCCATTTTGTTCACAGTAGACAGACCGCTTGTGAGCACTGGGAATTAGTCCACTTCACAGTGGCAGAAATGGGCTTTAAAAATCTCTTCAAGCATGACAACAAGGAGTTCATTTGGTTGGGAAACCCTCACCTGTTATTTGTTTTGATATAATCACAGCGGGAATTGCCTGCGTATACTGTTTTGTGCCACCAGTACCTTCCTGTTGCAGGTTAGCGTCATTTCACACCTAGGGCACAGTAAGTATCAAAGATTGATAATCATCAGTGAGAATCTGGTAACATGCTCTAGAAGTTCTACAGATAGTGCATTAAGTGGCGCTCTAAATTATAGTAATTATCTCAAGTGCTCTTCATTTCTAGATAAGGGTATTTTCTGAGGGGATATAATATATCCACACCCCAGCCCTAAATTACCTAAATAGGAAGTAGATTAAATGAATCCTTAGTCCTAAGTACACCACGCAAATTCAATACAAAAGCTTCGAAAGAAATCTATCCATAAAGTCTCATATAAGAAATTAATTTCTAGAGAGATTTAAGAGTGGTTTGAGCTCAAAAGTGCAGTTATGAACGGACTTCAATAATACGTATAGCTCAATTTCTGCACATGATTTTCGGTGAGATGGATGTATTCGGGGGGTTTGTGGACCTTTTTTAGTACAAGATCTAGAAGTAGTGAGACAACCATCTTCCAACCGTCCGAAGCATCATCAGCCTCATCTTCCATGTCTATTGACTCATTTGAAAAATAGTCAGTCTCCGCGTCCTCTGATTCGATCCCTCCACAAAGTCGCTGCAAGTACGATCACCCTCCACGCCTATTGATCCGTCAGAAGTATGGTCATCTTCTACGCTTATTTGAAACCTTTGGGTCTTGGGGAGCATTGCCTTGGCGCGCATCATGCCGCCGTAAAAGCGCAAAGGTATGACACAAGGCAGACTTTCGACCCTCGAATGTTTGAAGGTTGAACCACTTTGTGCTATTCATGTAGGCGAATGTGTCTGGATGTTTATCGAGCAAAGTCTCCTGAGTCAACCTGCCCTCAGCGTCGATATATTCTGCATATTCAGGCCCAAATTTGAAGCGAATAAATCGTATGAAAGTGTTCGTAGCCGCAATAACATAGACACTTGAAAACAACATCATGTTAGCAATGCGAGCTCTGAAAAGGAAAGATTAACAGACAGCATACTCTTGATCACGGAGATGATGGCCCATTTTCCAGGTGGCTAATGCTTCACCAAGGTATTGGGCCAGAGTCTCATTTGACGTGACTGGCTTKTGCTGTCCAGTTTTCATGTCAATGTCCATTGCTTGGAACGCCTTCTTCGTCTCGAATAAAGCTATGGTTGAATGCTTCGTTTTTCAAACATCTTTTTCCCGCATCATCTCACAAATCCCACCGTCGTCTACCGCGCTGAACGTATGCTTATTGCCCACCCGGGCTGTGCACTTCCTGCGCTCGATTCGTGGGCGCACCTCCGTGGCAGGGGCTGAGTTCTGCACGATGCACAAATTCAGGGCATGCTGTATGAAACTGTGTACGAGGTGCAGCATCACATCCTCGGACTTACTCCTCCGGGCGTCATGCTCGTCCTCATCAATTTCGTTATGGTCAGCTTGAAATTCCGACCCCGAGGATTGAGACGATCCAGAAACTTGGGTGGCTTGTGACAACGGAGGTGAAGAGCTTATAACAAGCTTTGTGGGGTCGACGTAATCGTTTCTATTCGGCGGACGTCTTGCGCGCTCGGGGTGCTCTTGAGCTTTGGACCTGGAATTATCAGATTCTGTTTCCAGTGAAATCTCCAAGCGTGCTGCTCGTGCAAGTGCAACCCAAAAAAACCCTCCTGGTCGCTTGAGAAGCTCGGAATCTTTGCTTCCCTTCAAATCCAGGGAGCAATCAGCCGTGAGAACATTCTTCCAAACGTCGTCGAGCACCTCAGAATTCGAATTTCCGCAGACTGCGCAATGCTTATGTTCACCCGTGAGGGTCTCCAGAAAGGGTTTCGGAGGATGTGTAAGAAGTCGGAAGGCGAGTAGATGTTTGAGGCCCCATCGACTAGCGGACGCCGTCAATTCATCTTCGTCAAGATCAGCATGAAGTCGCACGCCAATCTTTTCTGATAGTAAGTTGAATTCCTTCGGATTCTTGACCGCGTAGACAGGATTATCCATTTGTACGAAATGTTCAGTCTTTTGGCGTAGCAATATCAATAAAACAGAAACCGATGATGAATGGTTGCAAGTGAGGGCTTTGGAAGACCTCCCATCCATTTTGTATGAAAAGTCCGTCTTTCATGATGTGTATAAGCAGAGGTTCCCTATGTCTTTTGTGCCCGTCCAATGCTTTGACTATTGTCTACCAGTGTCTACAGGCAGCATGATCATTTTTGATATTGGTAAGAATGTCTTGTGTGAATCATGTGTGGAGGTCTCCTATCCCCTTTGTACCATAGTGATGGGCATTATTGATGGAGGCTCACCGGCAGGCATTATCGTTGAGGTCTGTCTTTCATAATATGTAAGGGCGGGCTGTCTCCTTTATGCCAGGGTAAAGTTTTCGGTATTGTAGACAATGACCCGCCGTCGAGCATGTCTTCTTTGAAACTGATGATAATAATGAAAGTGGTACAAGATGTGCTAGATGGGAGGAGATTCCCGTCAGGCCAACGTGAGGAGGTATCCAGATATGGCTTGCAGACACCAGTATAAAAGACGGCCAGTCACCCCCCCCATGCCATCGTGGTTGGGAATGAACAATTGTTCCTGTTTGCAGAGCTGTAGTCAAATAAAGCAAAGGGAGGGGGGTGTCAGATTTGTCGCCAGTTGTTCATCTCGCTATGGCTGAAGAGTTATTAAATTATATTGCTGAGCTGTAGTGCTGTCCGTTGATAAGCCGCCCATTATCTAGGAAGGTACGCAGACAGAGAGTGGGGCCGGGCCGCGGCTTCCTTATCCACCAGGCACACCTCCGCACTTCTACGACACCTCAACACTATAATCGCTTGGGGACAATACGTATAAGCTATCTTCAGGTGTCCCAAAATATATGATTCGAGATGAGCCCCTCTCAAGCACTGCGCGCTGCTCCCCTGAAAGGCACCGATACGCTCGACATTCAGCGCTTCCACATTAGCCTCTCTGTTGGATCCAACGTCAACAAATACCCAGGCAAGCAAGCTACACCCGGCTCTGAATACATTCTCTTGCTAACTTCTTGCGATCAAACAGCAAAACAGCATGCCCGCAAGGTGGCTTCCAAGCTCGGTGTCCGTCGAGGTCTTATCTTCTTGGTTGGAATGCCCACGGTATTCCTCGATGATTCAGATCAAGCGGTACCATTTCGCCAGCGACGATACTTTTATTACTTGAGCGGTGCGAACGAGCCGGATTGTTACCTTACCTACGATATTGCGAAAGATCATCTTACCTTATATGTACCGGATTTCGATTTGCGACAGACAGTGTGGATGGGTCCTACCATATCAATTGGGGAGGCTTTAGACAGGTAGGCTCGACAAAGGTACTTAGGAAGAGCCATGAATTGCTTACAGATTTTTTGAATAGATATGACATTGATAATGCCCGGTACGCAGGGTCTCTACATATCGATATCAAAAATTGGCTCCGTTCGCGCAACGACGACTCTCAAATTATTATCCTTCATCCCGATCATCGACCACCCGCCGAATACGAACAAGACATACTCGACACAGAGAGCCTGATCCCCGCCATGAATGCGGCTCGTGGAGTCAAGGACTCGTACGAAATCGAGATGATACGAAAAGCAAATGTTGTTTCTGGATTGGCGCATACGGCTGTTTTGGAGAAAATCGGACAGATGACTAACGAATCCGATATCGCCGGTCTCTTTCTAGAGACGTGTATGACTCATGGGGCGGCGGAACAAGCATACGGCATTATTGCTGCTTCGGGCGAAAACGGAGCGACGCTACATTACATGAAGAACAATGAGGATTTTGGTGATCGGTTCTCGATTTGTCTGGATGCTGGTGCTGAGTATGAGTGTTATGCGTCGGATGTCACGCGCACATTCCCTATAAGTAGTACGGGCGAATGGCCGACCACAGACGCGCGGGATCTCTATTCTGCTGTCGAGAGGATGCAAGAAGAATGTATCAGCATGATCAAGCCTGGAGTCCGCTTCCGTGATGTGCACATCCATGCCAGCGTTGTTGCTGTCGAGGAGCTATGGAAGCTTGGTGTGTTCAAAAGGCGCCATTCTGTTGATGAGATTGTAGCTTCTGGGGCTGTTTCTATCTTTTTCCCACATGGGCTAGGTCACCATGTCGGATTAGAAGTCCATGACGTCTCTGAGCAATCTGTGATGGCAACTACGAATGAGGTGTCACCGAGAACACGGGCTGGAGGGTTCCTGATGCAGCCCGCCAGTATGATGTCGGCAGCACTTTTAGAGCCAAACATGGTCGTGACTGTCGAGCCTGGAATCTACTTCAACCGCCTAGCGCTGAAGAATGCGGAAACATCACCCATTGCCCATTTCATCGACTTTGATGTCGTCGAGAGATATATTCCGATTGGCGGGGKACGCATTGAAGACGATATACTCGTTACCAGCGATGGATATGAGAACCTTACCACAGCTCCCAAGGGCGAAGCGGCCCTAGACATTATCCGGAAGTGCTCTCTGAAGAAACTCTAGATCATGCGTCTTATGATACACCACCCACTGTTGCTATCTCCTGTGTTGACCATGTACATACATCGAGCGTAGTATTAGAATAGATGTACCTGCATATGTCTTGCAATCCCTACCTAAAGTATGACCGAGTGGTGTGACTTTGACCCTCGAAATCCGGCATGTCGGCATCAGATGATGTACTTCCGTACTAAAAACCTGAATGAACCAGTGGCGGATCCGGCTCGCGGTGCCGAAACCTTGCCCAGTGACACCACACCAAGAAAATTTTCCATGCCTGAGTCACGTCAGCTTGCTCAGATATGAAGAAACTTGCAAATTGACTGACTCAACCCCGGATCGATCGAGTTTTTCTTGGTCCAAGAGTCACACGAAGAAATTTACCGAGATCGGGCCTGGAGATCGCGTGATTTCAGGTTTGGATGATCTGCGTCCGGAGGGCTGATTGGCTGGGCAGCTGTTCTCCCGATATAGTATAGACTCCTCAGAAATGATGTGCTATAGTAGATTAGGTACATGTACAGTGACAACTGATCATTCTGCACGAGGATGGAGTCATTTGCTGCTAGTCTGAGATCATGTCTTGCTCATAGACATTTCCAATCACCCAATATAGCGTGTTCTTCAGTCTCAATGTACTACCGGGTGAGTCAAGAAGAGGCTGACTGGAAGAGTCAGAGTGGGGCGGAGTGATTTCGTGCTTCCGGCTGGCAATGAGTCACCTGTCTGACTCTGCCCTACGGAGTCATACCACCTGCACTATATAAGTCTCCTGTTCTCGCCCTGCACTATAAATCAGAGATCCTTCCGATGCTCCAGGTCTTCCTCC
Organism: Talaromyces amestolkiae; assembly: GCF_001896365.1. Classification (NCBI taxonomy): domain Eukaryota; kingdom Fungi; phylum Ascomycota; class Eurotiomycetes; order Eurotiales; family Trichocomaceae; genus Talaromyces; species Talaromyces amestolkiae. The sequence continues at coordinate 1,000,185 of NW_024468042.1, read as the reverse complement.
CGTCATTCATCATGATTGGGGGTTGATCATCGGCTCCTCTCTTTAAGTCATGCTCTTCTCCTCTTTTACCTGATCTTGTACATCTTTTTCGACAGGAGTTGGGGCAACCAAAAGTGCTTTTACGGACATACGTTTACGCTACGAACAAATTGAAAAGAAGATCATCAATATGGGACAAAGACACAACAGACGCCGTACTCGACCACGATCTCGCAACAGAGCTGCAAGTCTCGACTCCGTACGGAGTTGCCCAAGCCAGTTCTCTCCCGTCGACCATCATTCAGAACCTGCCATTCTCGCACCACTCGCACACATCCGGCACAATTGGTTAGAAGAATGGCAGAGTTCCGAGCCCACTGAATCGCTCGACGCAGAGCAGCTCGCAATCCAGCAATACTTTGGCGGCGAGCCCGGAGATGATGAAAAACTGTGTTATGATATGCTCGACTATTTCGGTCGACTCGACTATATCGATACCTGATAACCCTCTTAAATTTGGGCTAGAATAAAAAAACAACAAAAACAAAAGAGGAGGGCAGTGACGACTAAGATGGACGAGAACCCTCATGTGTTTCCGCCGCTTCAGAGGCCTTTCGCACTTGAGCTGTCTCTCGATTCGTCTGGTCAACGAGTCCCGTCGCTACTTGACGACGATCGATCACATGGCACGCCAATCGCCAACTTCATATCTCGACTGCCTTCATTCGCAACTATCAGAGCCGCTTCGACTTGTAGCAATGAAACGTATCATTATCTTTGCCGAAAGGCAGGTAACCGATACGCGGATTGGTCCCTCTAGGCTCGACTGCGACCGTCGCAACTACCGAGGTAATGGCATCCAGTGTCCATTCAAAGCCGAAAAGCGAAATCGTACTCCAAATGCTCCAGAACGTGTCCCGTCCGTGTGAGTGGTGCTCGTATTTCGATGCTTGAGCTCCTCGCGTGGTCGGTTGACTGCTGGAACATCGGAATCATTCGCAGTGCTTATTAGATCAGAACTCGCGTTCTTTCATCTTTGAAAATAAAATCTCGTGTAAGCCGGAAATGGCTTATAATGCATGTACATAGTATCAGTCTGTCGCTACAGATGAATAGACATACAACCTCAAGAATCATCAAAAAGGATTTAGGATTCACCAGATAAAAATTAAAAGTTCGTACTTGTTAAGATTAACATATTAGACCACATCAGGCCTGGCGCACTCATCAAGCAAGGGCCGCCCAACCCCAAGCTCAAAAAGGCAGGCGGTCTGCGGAATCAAACAATCAATCGTGTCCTTTAGCAGCAACTGCGACGTAGCGAATAAAGGCCCTCACGCTCGAGATACTTACAAGAATCTCGACACTCACGCTCTTTTTAATTTTCGTTCCTTATTTCCATCTCCTTCGCTGTTTGATGGAAGTGCACAACGGCCCCGCAGTGCTGGCAGTCTTCAACTTGTAAAACCGCGTGCTCACCGCAGCGGTCTTTCGTTTCAACATGTCTTCCACGGATTACAATTACGATGAACAGGTGCGATGAGACTTTCTACGGTTGTATCGCACTTCTTGCTAAATCTGATTGCAGGGCCAATTCTTCCCTTACTTTATTCTCACCCTCACCGGCCTCGTTACCCTTCCTCTCACATACAGTCTTCTCAGTCCTCCAAAAAGTAACTTGCCTTCTTCAATATGTGGTACCAGTTTGGCTGACATGGTTTGCGTCTGCAGAACTTGAGAACACCGCTCCCCGAATAAATTCGACTTTCAAACCCAAACATGAAGACCTTATCCAGGCTCAGAAACGGAAGCGCTTGCGCAAGGAGCGACGAGTCAAACGCTTTATCGCAGTGGTAGTCGGCTGGGCTATCATCGGCTGGATGATCTACCTCATTATAGTCACAGCCCGTACATTGCCAAAATTATATGATCCCTATGAGATTCTTGGCGTGTCTAGGGTAAGTGCACCACTCTGCCCTAAAAAAGTTTCCCCTGTTGACTGGATTGGTTGTGAATAGAGCGCCGACGAGAAGGCCATCTCTCGTCACTACAAGAGAATGTCTCTGATTTACCACCCCGATAAAATCCGACCGGACCCAGCAAAGAATGAGACGATCGATGACCTCAATCAACGGTTTGTGGAATTGACCAAGGCCTATAAAGCCCTCACCGACGAAGAAATCCGCAACAACTACCTGCAATATGGACACCCCGATGGAAAACAAAGCTACAGCATTGGCATTGCATTACCAAAATTGATTATCACTGAGGGCATGGGAAAATACGTTCTATTGGTCTACGGAAGTCTTCTCGGTGTTCTTCTTCCTTACATTGTCGGAAAATGGTGGTACGGATCTCAGCGCTACACCCGGGAAAAAGTCCTCATTGCAAGCGCTGGCAACATGTTCAGAGAATACAAGGAGGATATGATTGGTGGCCGCGTCATTAGCGCTCTTTCGACTGGAGAGGAGTACAAGGAACTGCTTAAGGGTGCCAGGTCGGAAGAAGGTCTGGCCAAGGTTGAGAAGAAAGTGATGGCTATTGATGAGAAAATATTACCCGCAAAAGACCGTGAAGTTATTCGGAAACTAGACGATTCGACGAGGAGAAAGGCACTGTCATTATTATGGGCATACCTCAACCGTATTGATTTGGAAGACACTACGCTGGAACTAGGTTGGTTGGTTGCTTGAAAAACTGCTATGCATTTACTTATGTTAATTACAGAAAAATACGAGGCGGGAGCTATTGGTCTCGCCCTCAACGAGTCTTTTACTGCCATCACACTCGCTTTTGGCAATCTCCTACCAGTCATTGGCGCATATCGTTCATCTCAAAATATCATCCAAGCTATCGCTCCCGGTTCATCACCTCTCCTTCAATTACCACACTTCACTCCCGAGGTCGCCAAGTCGGTAGAGGGCGTCGATGCTAAGACACATTTGAGTGTGCAAAAGTACATGGAAATACCAGAAGAGAAACGTCGCTCCTTGACTATCGGCCCCGGTTTGTTATCCGAGGAACAGTACAAGGCCGCCACCAATGTGGCCAAGCAACTACCGTACTTTGTCATCTCGAAAGCTTTCTTCAAGGTTGTTGGCGAACGATTCATCACACCAAGCAGTCTTGTCCAACTTGTGATCAAGGGACGCATTATCCCACCAGGATATACAACATCCGCCCCTGAGGTCAACGAGTTGGATTTGGAAGATATCGATCCTGAAGAAGGCGATCTTGACGCTCTCCATAACCGCAATGTCGGAAAGACCAGGAAGGTCAAGAGAGCAGATGGCTCGATAGTGGAAGAGAAGCAAGAAATCATCCAGCCTCAATTGACGTATGCCCCATACCTACCCCGCGACCATTCTCCCAGGTGGCATGCCTTCCTTGCCGACCCCAAGCAAGGAAAGATTGCTGTTCCTCCGTTCAACTTCACTACGTTCGACAAGCCTATATTCGACGACGCTGGCAAGCCCACATTCAACGTGCAAACCCTCAAAATGCAATTTCAAGCTCCTCCACAAGTTGGCGAATTTACATTCGCCCTGCATCTGATTTCAGACAGTTATATGGGATTCGACATCAAGAAAGAGATTACTCTTCACATTGACGACCCAGCCAAGGCTGCAGCAGTTGAAGAGGATGACGACATTAGTGAGCCAGATGAAGGTAAACAACCATTCCCAAGCACTATCGAGAAATGTATGACTAATTGTGAACAGATTCCATTGCCGGTCAAATGCAAGCTCTAAAGACTGGCGTCCCTCCATCTCAAAAGAAGAAAAAGAAACCAGCAGACGAAGAGTCGGATGATGAGAGTGACACGGAAGGAGAAGTCGACGACACGAGTGAGACAGATACCGAGACCGATACTGATGGCGAATAGATACCTTGATTGTTTTCTTCTCTTCTCTTCTTTCTGTCATGGTAAAGAATTGCATACATTTTAACGCTTAGTTACTCTTTATTTGAACGGTGTTCATTGGTATGGGCGAAATACATGTATTCTAGGCAGTTTTTACAGCATTGATCGGACTGAACTAAATACTCCTGATTTTTAAGCGCCTAGAAAAACAAATCCTTCGACCTGACTGGGTCCCAGGATTTTGCAAGACAGATTACCAAATAGCGCCTATGCTTGCTCTAAAGTCCGAAGCAGAGTCATCTCCTCATCTAACCTCTCAGCACCATAAATGTCATAATCATCGTAATCGGTCTGTCAAGCGCCAAACGGCTTTTTCACCATCTTCACCTTCATCCCGTAATTCTCAATAGGGTCAAGCAGAATCTGCCGCGAGTTTTGCCAGTAGACCTCGACAAGAACCACTTCCAGAAATGGGATTGCATCCAAATGCGCTCGTAAAGCGGAAGGCTTCTTCACAACAATTTCGGCATCCTCGTGCTGTAATTTGACAAAGTCCTTGCGGGTTGGGGCCAGGGTTAGTTGTTTTATATTGACGGCATGGGTCTTGATAACTGCAAACAGGCGAGCGCTATCTTTTTCTAAAAGCTCATCAATCTTAATTGTCAACTTTGAATAGGATCTGGGCATGGTCGTCGGAGATTAGCTAGTGGTCTTCGCCTCGTGGGCAGAAATTTTCTATGGGATTGATGCGTTGCTTGCGGACGAGAAGACGCTTGTTCATGATTATGCGGGTCTCGATGGGGAGGCTGATTTGTCCATTCCTGCAGTGGAGGGATACTTTCGACTGTTTGTTTACAAGGTACCTAAATGGGTGTTTCTGTCATACGGTCGTTTGTTACAGACACAGCACAAATCCTCCTGTATTACTGCAATGACAATACACCCCAAACGGAAGCTAAATAAGCACGTGACTGCATTGGCTGTCAGGGTTGGTGTCCGTCCTCCACCGTCCCGAATCTTTCATTCAGATAGGCGGCCATTAAGCAACGTCGCATCTGAAACTAAGCAGCGGAAATCGGGCTTTGTTCACCGTCTCGCCGTCTCGATCAGTGCCTTGCCATGCTACCTGCTACCGGTAACAATAAGTCAATAACAACGCGCGCTATGGCCGGCTGTCAAATCACGGCGAGGCAACATTCCGCGGAGAGTTACAGTCTGGTAGGACTCATAGGCTCGGCCCCACTGAATCCAGATGATGCCATCTTGATCGAGTGATAGCAGCCTAGAAAGAGCGATGATTAATCCGTTTTCACCCCTCCTCGCCGCCGAACGGTGACCCAGATCGGATTGTGTCGCTGTTGGCTCGTACGATCGAATAGGAGAGGCCGCTCTAGATAAGAGCTTCTAAACTCTATCATATCGATCATAATTTATCGGTCCTTGTATTTTCTCCTTCGACTGCAATTTCAAGCAACCTATCTTCTCTCACAACTTATACCCTCAGTGTAGATCTGTCAGAACGTTGCTCTGATCTGATATTCATCATGCATTGACAGCACTGGCCGCCTTTCTTTTTTTTTTTTCTGCCTCACAAATAATTCGCCCGCAGTCCCGTGATCGCAATGTCAACCGACCCCGCCGTCGCGCGAGAGCTTTCCCGGCTTGACCCGGCCATCCCCTTTCGGGCCTCCACGAAGCATCTACACTTTACATGGGCAAAGACCTTCTACTCGCGACCGGAGCTCTATATCCAGCCGCAGAGCATTGAGGAAATCCAAAAGGCCGTCACCGTAGCGCGCCGATGTCGACGGAGATTGGTGACGGTCGGCAGTGGCCATTCGCCGTCCGACTTGACGTGCACTTCCGCTTGGCTGATCAACCTTGACAATTTCAATCGTGTCCTGAGCGTGTCGCGAGATACCGGTCTTATCACGGTGGAAGCAGGCATTAGACTGTGCGATCTTGGTCGGGAGTTACACAAGAATGGCCTTTCCCTGCCCAATCTCGGTAGTATCGATAGCCAGTCGATCGCCGGTGTGATCGCAACAGGTACCCATGGCAGTTCTTCACGCCATGGTTTGCTCTCTGAGTGTATTCGAGGTCTATCGGTGACTCTGGCCAATGGACAAACAGTGCGATGCAGTGCGACCAACAATCCAGAGCTGTTTCGCGCTGCCCTGGTGTCACTCGGCGCGCTTGGCATTGTCACCGAGGTGACCTTACAAGCTGTCCCTGCTTTTCGCATTGAATGGGAACAGTCGCTACATCCCCTGTCGGAGCTCCTCGATCGGTGGGACGGTGACCTCTGGACGTCTCACGAGTTCGTTCGCGCGTGGTGGTTGCCTTACATGGACCGCGCTATAATCTGGCGCGCAACCAAGACTGACTCCCCTGTGCAACCGCCGCCAAAGTCCTGGTATGGTGGATGGTTAGGCTACCACGTATACCACAACTTACTTGCCTTGTCGAATTGGGTTCCGCGCATTCTCCCTTGGGTCGAATGGTTTGTGTTTGGTATGCAATACGGCTTTAAGCCTGGTGTGGTAGTCACCAAGGCTGTTGAGCCAGGACGAGAAGGGCTGCTTATGGATTGTCTGTACTCACAATTTGTGAACGAGTGGGCGCTGCCTTTGGAGAAAGGCCCCGAAGCGATTACTCGTCTTTCAGCTTGGATTCACGGTGATCAGGAAACTGCGCGCATTCCATTCAGTCCCAAAGGCGTTTGGGTACACTGTCCTGTCGAAGTTCGGGTATCTGACACTACGCTTTCGTCTACTCCACGTCCGTACCTCGACCCGACTTCCCGCGAGGGACCAACACTATACTTGAATGCGACTCTGTATCGTCCTTACTTGCGAGATCCTCCATGCCGGGAACGCTACTACGAAGCATTCGAATGGCTTATGCGTGACTTGGGTGGTCGTCCTCACTGGGCAAAGAACTTTACTACTTTGGCGTCGGCTCAAGACATACGCGAAATGTACGGAGACGAGATGGATCAATGGCTCAAAGTGCGACAAGAAGTCGATCCCGACGGGCTGTTTGTCGGTGAATGGCATAGGCGAAACTTGTTATTGACGTCTAGCTACGAGTCGAAGACGACGGAATCAGAAGACGCTCTCCTCTCTCTGGGCGAAAGACGAGAAATGGTACGCAAATTCGGCCGCCGCGGAGCAGGAGATGGTCTGGAATGGATTGGTGATCGTCGCTGGGAGCGCGAACCGCCTGCTTCTCTGCTCAAGGAGGCTCCTGTCGCTGACTCTCCAAGTCCGCCAATGACTACCACGAGCGAAGAGAGTTTTGATCTTCTGGCTCACGGCGAGGCTAGTATTCTGATTTCGGATAAACATTAACGGCTTAAGCTTGCTTGTGCAACTCAATGCATAGATGGTTAGGCGTTCTTGCGCGGGAATTGATTTTTGCTCACTCGTCACTAATTATACCTGAGAAAAGTCCGGCCGTGAAAAATATTCATTTTTTCAAACAATTTCCCGTTCGCTTTAAATTCTAGACTTCTAGCTACCTCTCTTGTATACCTCAAATTTGAGAGATAGTCTACTACGTATTTTCCTTTTCTGCTGGAATCTAAAACCAGACTCCTTTCAATCTCATGCAGATGGATTCCGATACATAATCAGTTGAACTGAACTGAGAACGCCCACCGCCCATTTGAAGATCTTTTTCATCATCTTCTTTTCGCCCCTATATTTCTGTATTGTCGGGAGCACTACTATCATGTGCTATGTACCTGATGCATGTGATCGAATCGATAGTTTTAACGACTGAGTCGGTGTGATGCAATTTGCATCACAATCGTTTGATGACTTGATGGCGGTGCACAGTCGCGATCCGCAGACGCAGGACAGAAAGAGATAATACCAATTGTGGTTTAATCTATCTCTTTCAGCCTCTTTCTTTTTTTCGGTGGCAAGTGCAACGGTCATAGCTCCATGCCCATGATCACCCCTGTATGCTTTAGCATTTTGTTCAGAAACCGGAATAAGTAAAAAGCAGACGGGTCGACGGTGCTTCAAGTCCCCAACACAATCAAGCCTTGTCTTTGCCCTCAACACGCCCGCATCTAGATTCATAGATACATGGAACTACTTGTTTGTTGTTTTCTTTTTTTCTTCCTTCCCAACAATAGAATTGATACCCTTTTGAGAAAAGCCAGCAAGTGCCGACAAGTCGAGTCACTGGGAGGACCTAGACTCTGGACTTTGACTTTTTGTCAATGTGGCTCAATAACATCTATTATGGAAATCATTTCCGTGGGATCGGAGTCTGGCTTTGTCTCGTGTCTGCGAGGCTAGCACGACCTTTTTATTCTTAATCTTTGTAGATAAAAATAGCTACATATGAAAAAAGTGATTCTAAAGTATGTCCAAAGAGAGATAATCGCTGAAGATTACTGGAGGCAGTAATCGAGCAACGAATTAGGGCTATTCTTTGGGGCTTTCTTCACGGAAGCACGGGAGTGCGGTACGGGCCGAGACCTCCGTTTTATCGTGGGTCTGCGGTTTCTTTGAACTTGGCGGCTTCAAATGAACGTCTCGGATTTGATAGTGCGATACTGAGTGCCAGTGTTATAGACGGCATATCCTTGATCATTGATTCAGCCTGGCCACCGATCACTCAAAGTCTCTCTAAACGAGTACAAATACCTCTCTCTCTCTCCCCGAAGTAGAGGTACAGCGAGACCAAACTCCCCGAATCTAACATCCAAACTCTCCGCCATGGGACGCACTGACAATGTCTTGTCTACTATGTAGTAGTTTTGTCTGGTCTTGTCCAGACTTGTCCAGGCTTGTCTCGTCTTGTCTCCTCTGTCCCACATTTGCCTCACATACATGCCGCATACATGCCTCCATACATACATGTAGCCAAGCGACTTACATACGGAACGACACATACGCTCACCCGGCTAGACCTTGGGCCACTCTAAGCCTCAAACATGCGCGTACATACTACGTAGTTTACAACGTCCTCGGATCAGACGAACCGTTTGAAGGTGGTTATATCATCCGAGCCCTTTGTGTTTGGGTTTGTAAAAGAAGGTTTTCCCGCCGACGGATATCTACCTCCCTCGCTTGGGATATATGTCCTATGGGGCTTGGCTCGTTTCTTTTTCTTTTGTGGGGTGATATAATCGACTGTCAGTTTCTGATAGAATGGTCGCCAATGGTCACCAACATTCTGTATGTCAAGTCTATGCTTCTCGTCGACAAACGGAATGATACCCATTTCTGCTCCCTTGATACCTGGGTGAAGAAAATATCGAACAACCGAAAGAAAACAATCAGGTATGCTTATAATCTCAGCGCGATCAAGCAAGACTTAGTTAGTATACCCTTTACCCTACCCCAGTATCTAGATACCAGACTCATCAACAACGCGAATGTCCGATGATAGAACTATGTCTCTATCTATATGACATAAAGATGTACTCCTGAGAAGCGTCCTCCTAGCATATCAGATATTTCAATTTCATCGAGAATTGACAACGACAACGGCAACCTTGTCGATTACATGACATACATCATACAAGACATGCAGATGGCAAAATGACTCCCAAGCTTGGCCTGTTTCTGGTCTTGCATACAAAGTAATGCTACTCAGTGCTGTTTCAAGACTCAGACGACATCGCTGAATTCGTCATAGTATGATTTCGTGGATAACCTAGACCAGCCTAATTTATGTATGAGCTCAGCCAGTATTAACGGCTTTGGTACGGAGATCCACGAATCACCTCTACTGAATATGCCTGATCGCCGGATGCTTTATACTCGGGTTGCTTGTATACGCCTGATTGGATGTTTAAATAATCCGAACCTCGGGTGGGCTTATCAGCTGCGACAGGGATGATACGGGTACCTTCGCTAAATATAGGTAGGTAGCTATATGCTGGTGGATGTGGAAGGCCGGCACAAGTTGTGCTTGACGGTTTTCTTAAGAGAAATTTCGACCGCAACGATACTGACTGTCTTGCTACAAAATATCATGAGAAAACCCATATCAATGATACCGAGACATCGATGTATTGTACAACAAAGTTGCAGCTGAACCAGCGTGTCAGTGCATAACCCTTAAGCACCAGACCGGTACATGTATAAGGAAAGAAGTCCCGGCTAATTTGTAGTGTCTGAATGTCCATTATCAGTTCTCAGTAGATCAGTCTACGGATGATTTTACCGGACGACCAACGGCAATGCATAATAAAACTCCGGGAAGGCCAACCTTCCCAAACTCGAAGCGATTTTCTGAGTATCATTATGACACGCCTACTCCAACAAGCATATGACAAACTCCAGCATCCAAAAGCGACCTTCATAACGCAGAATTTTTATTCTGGCGTTTGACATGTACTAACCACAAAGATCCTGGATGCATCACCCGAGTCCCCGTTTCTGTCTCTCTCTGCAAGCTGCAAGTCATGCCTTAATGTTGTGCACGTATTCGGATGATATATCCCGAGTCTGACAGGTGGACCTGATTGGTCTTTTGGCGTTAATTTATATTATAGTCTCGAAGTGCACATATATTGCTTTCCTGATTTGAGTTAGGATTGACAACGTAAATCTTGGTAATTTTTCACCTTTTGAAATGTTGGCAGCATGATCTTCTATTGTACGGGGAGATTAGATATCCCCGAAAACACCAATGAGAATTTGAAGACAATGCTTCGATGAGGCATGAGAAAAGCGCGGCAACGCAAAGCTTTCCGGCCCGAGAATCGATTTCGAGTTCAATTAAATAGTTTAGGTAACTAAAAAATGTGTGAGGCGCCTTGAGTGTACATACTTCTAACTAATGTATTACTGAGGTAGTTCAATCTCTTTCTCGAGAGCTAAGTCGTGCGTGACATGGTATGCAGGAGCCAACGAACACATACATCAAGTCAATATGTCAGGCGAATTGACATGTGAGACAGTCATCGAGACTTGTTTCGTAGTTCATGTCAGTGTATTGGATGCAATTGGCAGGCTTGTTTGACTGCTGAGAGGCCAATCGTAGATCTCGCATTCGGGCAAGTGAGATCGAGATCACACCCTGCATCACTGTACTATTGATGCGAAACTAGATCCGAGGAAACATATGATGTTTATGGACAAAACGAGCAAGAAAGCAACTGTGTTTGACTGCCCGTCTAACGCAAATGAACCAGTGAGACAAGCGTCAATGTAGACTTTTTTGCCTTGGTGTACTAAAGTACGTCAAAAAGCACTATTCAATGATAAATGCAAGCCATAAAGAAGGACTGATTCATCTGCATTAATGCATCGCTACCGTTAGACATAGGCCAGTCGAATCTAGATACACGAGTCCCTATCAAAATGGTTTACAGGGATTGTTTTGACCTGACAAACCAGAATAAATCCAGCAAACATTGCACAAAAGTCATCGACAGAACAACTGTACTCCACGCCACCGAAACCGTAATGCGCCATCTTGCAATTGGCCACCATCGTTACCAGACCGATACTAGTAGATGTAAGGTTGATGTCGTGATAAGACATGTAGCGATTTCCATCTCGAATGCAGATCGACTTAAGGCCGACGACTCGGCCGTTTCCCACCCCCCAACTCCTTGCCCATTTCTTCTTCTCAACAAGACCAGGGTGATATTTTTTCTATTTAGTGGTCGGTGTACGCTTACTCCGCCGAAGTTTATCGCTGTTTGCGTGTTCCCTGGTCGTGTTTTATCTTTTGACCGTTCCACAAGATTTAGTTGAGATCTGAAATACGTGCAGATGTCTCGTCAACAAAAGGTCCTTTTCCCCAAACTCGACTCCAGCGTTTCCGGTTATCAGTGTCCAGGTTCCAGCACTTTTAATCGGCGAGGAGATGAGAGGACGGCACATCGCGTGTTTCGGACGAAAAGAAAGCATGTGCAAAGGGCTTGCGAAAGATGTCGAGTAAAAAAGGCCAAAGTAAGTTCCCGTTCATGAACGTGACATTCCACAATATCTGATCTTGATCACAGTGCGATGGCCTCCAGCCATGTAGTAGGTGTGTAACCTACAATCAAGCGTGCGTTTTCCGCGACCGAAAGGCAACCCAAGAAAAAGTCTACTCGCGAGGGTAAAGAATCCTAAAAGAGACGAAGCTGTCAGTTACTGACAATATCAGATTTGTTGAGATGCTCATCTCCCAGCACGCAGTCCATGTTCAAGCCCTGAGAGACCTATACAAGCGCTGCGTACGCCGTGAAGGATTTCCAGGCTCCCCCCTCCAAGAATCGATCCAGGGTTATCCAGGCACGCACGCGATCCTGGACCGGCTGGGTCTAATAAAACACGCCGAAGAAGCTGTTGAAGACCCGCAGCGCGTTCTCGCGGATCTGGTTGATTTCATAAAATGTCTAGACTCGGCTTCCGACTGTGGTCTGGACTCTGCCGAATCTTCAACGACGGATAGTACAAGCAAGACCACAGTTTCAGAAGAACCGTCGCCAGAGCCGAATACTCGCAGGGAATCTCCTGATTCCGCTGTGCTGTCAACGAGTAGCACTTGGGCGACTGCAACGTCGGATGAACCGCATTTGTGCAACGCTTATGGCGAGTATAACCCAATGGATCCGCAGTATACGGCCCTATTAGATGCAGACGATGCAGGCGCTATGAGAGCCGAAGAATACGCGGTAGTACCTTGGAACTACTTCCCATCACACATGCGATACATGCCAGCTGGTATAGATACTTCATACCCAAGGACTGAAATGCTTAACATACCGCCATCGTCAGCGTCGTCCTCATGGTCAGAAATAGCACCCCAGCCCTCGGCAACCTACATGCCAATGGCCTCGCGAGCAAATGCCTCGGAGCCACTGGTCTATATGATGGAGCAATCTGGCTTCCCCGATGCTTATCCTTATGCGCAAATGCAAAACATGGCCACTGGTCCGGTTCAGCGACAGCATCAGCATCAGCAGCAACGTCAACGCCAACGACTTTCGGTAGACTATGGTCTTTTGCATTCTAGTGAACAATATTTTTACCTCTGAGAATCAGCTATGTCAAGTCATGTTCTTACTGGTGCCTGTATCGACCATAAAGACAAAATATGTACTTATACATTTAATATTTGTCCATAATTGATAATACTTATTATAATTTAATTTCTCTATTCTTTTTGATATTACTAAATAAGCATAGCCTTGTCTCAATATAAAAAAAGCTAATATATTTGAAACAACAGTTATTATTATTTAGGCTATATTTAAGTGTAGATATAGGTCTATTATACGTGTATAAATAATACGATCAAAAGCTATTGTGATTAAGTAATGTCAATATGAAAATTTAAAAATCAAGTCGTAACATTAAAGTCACGAATCAAAAAGTATAGCAAGATATATTTGGACGAATTATTGATATTTTCTTTATGGTCGCCGGTATTTATAGTGTAGAAACTATTAGGTAGCACGCGTATCTATAAAGCTAATACTGACAATCATAGTACTTAGTAGTACGTAGAAGGATATATTGCCATACCAGACGCACTATGTAGTATAAAAAGACGTAAACATAACTGTAAAGATCATAAACATATCAATGTCATTCCCACTATGATGCCAGGAAAAATAGTTACACGAACAACAGACCAGACTAATTAACAGTATAAACAACTCCTCTGCAATAGCCTCAAGATTCATATGATACAATAGACCTTTCACTAGTACACATAATGCAAATATAACCCCGAAACTAGAATGGGACCACCGATTGAGCCACGAAAGAAAATTGAAAAACACCAAAATATGCATCGTGCCATAATCAGGAACGGATGGCTTCGATGGCGGCATTCAGTGGCAAGACGTAAGAGGTTGTGGGCCATAGTTTGGGATCCCACTTTCGAAAAGCCACTGTGCAAGAGTCGGGAACACCGCCGATTGAAACATAGCCAACTGGGATGAAAGGTCGGTCTTGGAGAGAAGCCGCCAGGATTCCATATTCATGCGCAAAGACCAGAGCGGACGCGAATTCGGCAGCTCGAGCTTTAGCCTCACTTCCCACGATACTATAAACACACCATCTCGTTAGTTTTTTTTCATTTTTTTTTTTTTTTTTTTCATTGAACTCATCGTATCAAACTTACACATAAATCTCGAAGAAGGCATCAAGAATATAGATTCCTTGAGGAAGCAAGTCCTTCTGGGCAAAGGGTTCAATCTCCCGTATGGTATCATTGGGCCGGGTGACAGGCGAAGAAGACCCGCGTCGATTCCAGAATCCTCCTTTCTGTCCTAGGACATGATCGATCCGAAGCAGTCGACAGCGGTGCTTTTCATGTTTGGGTTTTAGGTGCCAATAATCCGATGTTGAGGAGGGCTTCACCGTCCCATGTTTAGGAAACACGTCGAAAAAGCTTTCTGGCTCTTCACCTTCGGATATTTCCTCCATTTCACCCGTTAATCCAAGATCCATGCCAACCAGTCGCGCACTACCTAGTTCATCTGCCCCACTTCCTCTGCCTTTCCATAAATATAATTTGCCAAATCTCGCCGAGATAACGAACGTGAAACCAGAGCAAAGATTCTGACGGGCAAAGTCGACTTCATCGAAAGCAATCTGTCCTAAGTGTCGTCTACCACAGAGCATGTAGAGCGCCGATGAGCTATGTCGGGAACTAGAGCCACGTCGAGTAATGATGATACCCCCAAGAGCCTCGACAAACTTTGCGGGCTCCTTACCCTGCCTCACTATTTCAAGTTTGGCTCCATTCTCCCTTGCAACTCTCCGCGCAAATATTTGAGCATCTTGCATGGACGCTTCGGACACCTCATCACCCAACCACAAGTAACATTCGGTCTCATTACCCGTATCGCCTTCAAAAGTGTGCACACAGACATACATGCTGCCCTCAAAGAGAATGTAATCTTGATTCTTAGGAAGATCTTGCTTTTTGCCATCTCCCGTAATCTCCCAAATCTGTTTTCGAAGGGTCCTTGTCTTGAATTCGTCTGTTTCCGTGGTGAGGATCAGCTGCGGATCGATATCTACTCTGTCGCTAGATTTGGGAGGAGTGTCGAAAAATTCATTGATTACTCCAACGGACTCAGTTGTTCTAGGAATAGGTGACGTGAGGGACGGCCTTCGCGCTTCTATTGGGATCTCAGCAGAAATGCTCAAGTTCTTTTTCGGAGGGACGGGCGGGGTTGAAGCTGGTCTAGTAGGTTGTGAAGGCCTCCTGTTGGCTTCAAGTGGTGATCCTGGCCGAGATTGGAAGAATGAGCCTCCCAAGCCCAAGCCAAACTTGGCATGGATTGGTGATACATTGGTCGAGTTGGCGAAGGTTTCCTTCAACCTGGAAGCGAATGAGGGTGACGGTGATGCATTTCCTTGAGAGGGAGTTAATGGCTTCGGAGGTGGTGTGGGTCGCTCGAGTGATGGTTTCCTGCCACTGGGTGTGGAGCTTTCACGACTCAGGCCTGTCTTGGGTGGAACCGCAGGAGATGTAGCGCTTTTAGAGGGTGTTCTGTCCGACTGTTCTCTACTGAGACTTGAAGAGGTCTTTCTGAGAAGCGGAGAAGTCATGGATGTCCTTCGTACATCGGCCGATTTGGAGGGGACTGGCGGTTTTGAGGCCTCTTCGGTTGGCTTTTCAGGTGACGTAGCATTCTTGAGGTTGACTTTTACTTCCTTTTTGTCTGTGATCTGCTCTTCCGCAACAGCACTCATCTTACGAGCAGGAATAGGAGACGACCTTGGCACGTCCGACGATTTCGCAGGTATCACCGGTTTCGAGACGTTAATGGGCTTTGGCGATTTCGCACCCTTCAGGTTCAATTTTGGGTCCTCCTTGTCCGCACTCAATTCTTCGACAACGGCGCTCGCTTTGGAAATAGAGATCAGAGACGATCTTGGTACATCTGGCGATTTTGAATGTATCAGCGGTTTTTGGCGTTCAATGACTGGTTCAGAACGAATGTCTATTTTCTTTGCAGACACGGGCGGCGAACGTACATTTTCAATTGAAGCCTTCCGCTCAGTCACCTTCTCAGATGTAGCCTGTTCAGTTGAATGATTCTCCTCCTTCACAGACGCTTTCGCTTCGGTTTTCGTGGAAGCGGGAAGTCTCCTCTTGGGACCTCTTGCTCGGGCTTTGGTCATATGAGTCAGTGGGGCTGTCGAGACTGGCTGAGATTCTTGCGCTGGTAATGAGGTCGAGGGGGTAGTGTTAGACTTTTCAGATTCACCCCCAGCGCGCAGCGGGCCACGAGCCAACATGCCTACTAAAGCAGGGTTTAGTCGGCCTGCTATTCCCTTAGCGGCTAGTCCCTTAGGCTCAGTGCTCACTTTCGTAGGAGTATCTAAAGCGACTCTTGACGACAAGGGACGAACCGACGAAACATTTTCGCTGGGCTTTTCCTCCTGAATTGATCTGGCCGGGAGGAAGGTGTTCTTAGGCAACTGCTCCTCCTTTTCCACGTTTATTTTTGCATCTTGCGTCGGGCTTCCGCTGGGCTTAGAAGCAGGGTTTGTTGATTGCAGCTGTGGTGTTCGCTCGACGGGAGAAGATATCAGTTCGGGTTTGCTGTTCGATCCACTACGAAGTCGCTGTGGACTTTCCATTTTAACAGACTTGGTTGGAGATGGCGAAGAAAAGCCTGAGAGGTTGCTTTTTGTACTGTCCGTCCGAACGAGATTATTGCGCTTGGCGAGCGCTTCGGGTACCGGTGCTCGTGGCTTTGGTATGCTTCGATCTTCTTCACCTGCCCGCCGAATCGAGCCTCCGCCTGCCTTCATTTCATCTTTTCGCTTCAAGATGCTCTCTTTGAACTCATCAACTCGCTCGGTTTTCTTCGGACCGCCAGTAATATTCAGTGCTGCTTTCCCCTTTGTGATGTTGTCCTTCAATACGTCAGGCGCTTTGTACGTAGACTTTTCAGTCTTTCTGAGTTTCCCAAAGACATTCTTGAACTCCGGTTCGTCTTGTGTTGACTTGTCGTCAGCAGTCTCACGTCGTCGTAGGTTTGCCCTGAAATCTGTATTGGCCGGCTGTGGCTTGGGAGTTGCTGAACCAATGTCGATGGTAGATACTGTCTTGGGTTTGCTGGGCACCGGAGGGGAGGCCTTTGACAGAGAAGGGCTAGGTTTATCTTCAACATCAGGTGAGGATGCGTCTGGCTCCTTTGGTGGTGGCTCAACACTGTCCTTAGTATCTGCCAGAGTTGGCCGAGTGCTCTCATCTTTCGTAGGAGACAGTGGCTTTTCTGGCGAAAGGCTTAAAGTATCATCGAGAATTGGTGTGCTGATACCAGAAACACTGGGACTTTTGGAATGTCCACCGAATGCCGGTGAGCTCATCAAGCCAGCAGGAGTCGTTCCCTGACTGGAAGCTGGTCGTCCAAGATCAACACTGGCTCTAGCTTGTCGCGCTTTGGATAGATCTCTCATCCATGCAGGTTGTTGTGCAGCAGGCGTTGTTTTCGTTCTAGGTGATTCGGGGCGATTTAACGCACTTTCAAGCCAG
Source organism: Talaromyces amestolkiae (assembly GCF_001896365.1). Lineage (NCBI taxonomy): Eukaryota > Fungi > Ascomycota > Eurotiomycetes > Eurotiales > Trichocomaceae > Talaromyces > Talaromyces amestolkiae. The sequence goes on along the minus strand of NW_024468042.1, from coordinate 982,865 downwards.
CTCGATTTAGTAGGACTCCATCGCTTCTGATCGAAAGTCTTCGAGGGGCTTCTTGGTGTTTGAGGCTCATCGCCAATTTTTGGTTCCTCAGTACCAGTTGCGCTTGAGAAACTAGAGCGAGCGTGAACAGGCAACGAGGGTCTCACGAAGCCTGTGTCCAGCTGAGGCTTTTCCTGGATGGAATCATTGTCTTCCTGGTTTCTCGAGTGGACGATAGTTGCTTCACTATGGCTCGAGCCGGGTCTAGAGAGGGACAAAGGCGAGCTTTCACGGATCGGTCTAGGCTCAGGAGGACCTGCAAGCAGATCGCCACCAAATGCAGAACGACCAACACCGCTGCGGTTGCTGATGATCGAATTGCTTCGGGTAAGGTTGGCGGGGGATTGCACGGTCCATCGCTTCGAAATACTATCACTGCGTTTCAACATGGCACTTTGCACGAAGCCTCCTAAGCCCTTTGTGGGAGAACTGGAACGTTCTGGAGATGCACGACCTGGAGATAGAGGGTTACGGTCTTCGGTAAGTGGTTGAGACTCTGATTTACGAGCATCAAGCCGTGGAGTAGATAAGGGAATGGGCGAACCAAGGCCAGTCGTGGACACAGAGGAAATGCTGGAGTATCGATTTCCAATGCTACTGTTCGCCGCGAATGTTGAACTTGCTCTCGAAGGAGAGCGGGATCGATCGTCAGAGATCCAGTCGCGAAACTTTTCAGTCTCTGATGACGAGTCTCGACTCAAACCAGGCAGTTTAAAAGTTGCCTCGGTCGAAGATGCCTCGGTCGTGTTGTCTGCATTTCGTCGAAACGCCAAAGAGCCCCTTTCGGGATCAGTCTGGCGAAACCACGTTGGATCCTTCGACGAGAGCACCTGGGATATTTGAGAGCGCGAAGGCGGGGTGTCCTCTGCTAACGGCATTGTGTCATTGCCGTGTTCCACCGTCTCTGTTGGTTGTATGGTAAGGGACGCGATTTTCTCGGAAACAATTGACCGTTCAGGCGTGTCTTCTGTGCCGTCGTTGGCAGATTGCGTGACGTGTCTCGCACCTGATGCCGGGGGAGTGGAAGGAGAGTTGTTCTCAGATTCACGACGTTCGCCCTGACGTACCTGACCAGAAATTGATATCGCGTCGTCCCGGTCGTAGCTGACGCTCGACGGTCGAAGGACTTGTGGTGGGAGCTGTGAAATCGACTTATGGTCTCTGGGGAGACTTGAGATGGACGAGGGAGAAGGAAAGTCTTTGGTGGGAGAGATGGAGCGAGCTCGTTCTGGCAGGGAAAGAGCGACACAAAAAAGGTCGGCAAGTCAGCCACAGCCAATCAGCTAGACGCAATACAAAGACATCAAAGAGACCAATTCCACTTCCAGTACTAGGTATCTGCTTATGGAATTGATCAAGGGAAGAGAGTGGAAAGGGAAGGGGCTAGACGCTGGGCAGGCAATTGTGACTTGTACAAATGCCCAACGGTTGGGCTTTCGCTTTCTGTTGTTCTTTCGTTCTCTGCTGGGAGATGCTTACCAGCTCGCCGCGCCTGCCTCTCTTTCCGGCCCTGCAATATTTCCTCTTCCAACTTGCGCGCTCTATCCTCGTCTTCCTTTACTCGCTTATCGCCCAGTTCTCGAATACGAAGCAGAAACTCATTGACGTCTTCGGAGGTGTCTTCCATGGTGGTATCGTGAGGGTAGCGACGGCGGTTGGGAGGGGGCTGATTCGGCAGACAGATCGGATCGGAGGACGCTATATTAGGTGGACGGAGTACTCCATCCAGGACTCGGCTTTAATGATATATACCCTGTGCGTCACAGGCGTCACAGACGGTGCAATGTATATTATAAAGAGAGGCTCATGGAAAGACCGACCAACGCAACAAAAGAGTGTGGATTACAATGAGAGTGTGTGAGTACAGAAGTTGTTGTTCAGACTCTGTGCACGCGTTCCGCTGGTTCTTCCGGTCTCCACCCTGTCCTCCGCTTCTGCTGATCCCTCAGCTGTCTCCAAAATAAGTTCTACGTAGCTAACTATTAATATACACTTTTCAAGGCAATTGATTGTCTGCAAATCTCAATCCCCACAATCCTCCATTCACTGTTTGCTGTAGTAGTGGGCGTTTATTTGTTGCCGGATTGCTCTTTGCGGGAGTAGGAACCTAGGTACCGGTTGGGTCCCTTGATACCCATCCCTGGGTCGCTTGTGGATTGGATGAATCAAGTTTTCCGAGTGTGGCTCTGCTGGGTGCCGTCTAGCTTGAGATTATATGAGAAAAGGTCTACATCAAAGATATGATGAGTAAGTTCAATAACGTCCTTCGTCGCTATCGAATTGTTGCATGTACCTACCTTTGCATATATGCACTTTGTACTCCGTACGTACATGTATGTACCTTGCATGTACATCAGTACAAGAAAAGTCTGTCCTTCGCATCTTGGACCACCCAATTTAGACCCTCGTGTAAATTCTTTCCGGTCATGGCGCTGCATGGGAAAATCGCCCACTTGTGTGTTTTAATAGCATCTAATTGTAGACCCTAAACACAGATGATCAGCGTGTTGCTTTCTTGGACCCAAAGACGATGAAGAGATGTGCTCACCTCGTGTATCTCGCTTTCCGTCATGCAACCATCGACATCCGTCTTGTTCAGGAATATGAGTAGACTCGCACCCATCAAACGCTGTAAGCGAATTAGTCGATAATTCAAAGGTATGTATATGAGCATTCGTATGCGTGTCCGGATAGAGGAGACCTACCTCCTCTAATAACAAACCAGCCAATTCCTCACGACAATCATCAATTCGAAGCCGATCAGTCGCATCCACCACCCAAATCAAAGCATCCGTCTTCTCAAAATAATTCCTCCAGTATGAGCGAAGCGTCTTTTGACCGCCGACATCCCCTAATCATATCTCAGATGGAAGCTCCCAACAGAGGGGTAGAAAAATCCGAAGTCAACTTACAGACATTTAGTTTGTATCTATTGTCTGGGATTAGTCCAAGTGTCACACAATTGTCAAGACAAACTCACCCTCCAAAATCAATCGTCTTGATAATAAATCCCAACGTCGGACTAACAGTGGTAACATCTTCTTTCATAATCTGCTTCACAATGGTCGTCTTGCCGGCATTGTCTAACCCACTGGCCGCCAGCGGTGGTCAATGTCAGCTCATCCCCGGTCGCCCACGGCTCGCTGTCTCGAAGACACTTACAGCATGAGAATTCTCATTTCTTTATCTTTGAGCCTGGCTTTACGTAATATTGAGAGCATTTTCAAATGGGTTGGCAGCTGATGAAGCTGTCGAATTTGCGAGTCAAACAATTGTTGTAGTGAAGAAGTGAAATTGACACCCAAAGACAAGCCGGCGAGGAATCACAATTTGGCACCACACCAAAATATCTACCAACCAGCACCAGACATGTACAGAGCATTGACTTAAACACTTTGATAAAATGAGCATATAAACTATTTAGGATTGGTGGATAATTTCTTATGGCTATCTCATTTATTCACTTTCATTTACTTTGCGAACTCTTCTTTATTAGGGTTTAGGGTTCTTTCCTCCTCTGATTCTTACAAGCATCATATCAAAGTGTGATCGCGTGAACAATCAAGCACATTGTACACTCTGAACGACTAAGCCTTTTCTTATCTTTTACTAAGGCAACTATCAAATTGTTGTCTCACTCTTCTTCTCACCCCAGTCTCCCTTTCTCCCAAAATCTACTGAAGGAAAACAACACCTACATGTCAAAGTTCTCTCACATAAGACAAGCCAAGGACCTACCTGAGCTCAGGGAGCAAGCATATCGACTCATTTCTTTTCAAAAATTTGTCACTTGAGCCTGTCAAGTCGCTTGGCAGCTATTACGCGATGGGCTCCGGTATGCTATCCCCTCCCCCTCTTCACGATGAGACAATACGTTAACTTAACTCTCTCTCCAATACAGAGAAAGATGCAACACAGTCTACCATAGACAAGGAGAGAATAGCACAAATACAGGCTGCTTTCGCAGTCTGGACAACTCCAAAAGCTAAAAATCAAATAAAGCCTGAAGATCTAGTAGCTCCCAATACAGACCTATCAGCAAAGCTTAAAGACTCAGTGACCGCTAAGAGCCATTTGCCAATGAAGGGTGAAGAACTGGCGATTTCTACTCAAAAGAACGTTCAAGAAACTCCAATGACAGATGAAGACAAGAATTCGGGAGTGGCAGTCAGAGACGAGACCCCAACTTTTTCGCCTAATATCTCTTTCGATACACAGGAAAACAATGAGGTACTCCCACTCTCTGCAGCAAATCTTATCAGGAGCACAGAGAAGGGAGAGCAGCGTATCCTAGCTAGAGTTGAAAACTCGCACAGTCTTCCCGGCCATGAAATGCGAGAAGTGATCATGACCAGAAGGATCAAAAAATGGCTCACCCAAACTGATCCCCAAGATTGCAATGAAGAAACCGAGTCAGATAGGATTCGCATCAGCGATGGAAAGATGGACGGCGGCGTCAAGATTTGTCCAGAAGAGAACGTGCAGGATCACACAGACGCTGCGAGCTCTAACCCCTACATCATAGAGCGCACCGAGAGAGTTGCCGCTGCAAAGGAAAGAATTTCTATTCTGAAACGGCGAAACAGAATTCGACCTGGCATTTTCCTTTTCTTGCGTCACGCCATGCACATCGATGCAGAAGGATTGGCAGGAGTCGTCAACTCGTACGTCCAATGCTCAGCATATACTCTCGAAACGAAGCTTGTCTCCGTACACGACATTTATCAACGCATCAACGACTCACGCAGCCAAGAACTCCCCTTCATCGTTGCCATAAAGCAATCGGAAGAAAAAGACTTCGATACCCGAGTACCGTGGGGCAGAATTTTGGGGTTTGTGCGCCTCACCAACTTCCTACAAGGCCAATCTTCGGTCTCAAACACTGCCCAAATGGAGATTATTGTTGCTCAGAACAGCAAAGGTCAAAAGGTTGGCCGTTGTTTGATGGACGCGATGCTGACGATTGCTGATCCGAACTATTCTCCCCAGGGAGGATACCTGTTTGAAAGCAACATCCCCAACGACACCATGATTAACGGTGCATCCTGGAGCTGTCGCCCCTTGGACAATATCGTGGCGATGATGAGCCACCTGAATCAGGAAAAAGCTAGAAGTCATATGGTTGAACAGTGGCTGAAGAAGGAGCACAAATTCGCCCAGAAAGGTTATCTGCCACACATCGCTATGAAATTGGGACAGTTGTAAGTATTCACCTGCCTGAATAATCGAAATTGCAAGCGCTTACAGGTAGACAGTGTGAATATCAGCATTCTTGTCCGCGAGATCTCAAACCCGACGCCCAAGGACAGGTTCGAAAACGATTATCCGGAGTGGACGGAACCATTCTGAAGCGGTTGATAATGGAGCAATTATCACGTTCTTCTAGAATACCTTGAAGATAAATCTTGTTCTTTCTTGTCTTTATTCTTCTTCATTTTGCGAACCCGACAGGAGAAGTCGGTGATGATGATGATCGTTCGGTAGTTGATAAGAAATCAGGTGATTTTTTGGCATCAGTCCATCCTTAAAGCGGCGTCACTATATCCACCTTCAACTTCCACCAACAGAAATAATTCGTATGTAATGACGAACAAATCACTATCGCCAAATATCAAAGTAAGAAGCGCCATACTGAACCAAATCATCGTCTTTCATGAGCTAAAAAGTATTGCTCTCCCAGAAATATTACATGGAGAATGACAAGCGGTGACTCATCAACGTCGCCTGTGGCTGGTCATATGCGCCAACGATCGCGATACGCATGTGCGCCATGTCGACAGCGTAAGAGGAAATGTGACGGGAAATTCCCCTGCTCGACATGTACTGGATATGGATATGAGTGCCATTACAGTAGTACTGGTGCCGAGAACAACGCCACAAGTGTCAACGGAACCGCATCATCGCAAGCTGCTCCTGTTTCCACCAAGAGGAGGTTATCAGCTGCTGGACTAGATGGAGATTTGCCATCATCGACAATTGCAGCTCAGAATAAGCCGAGGCTAGCGACAGGCTCTCGTGGCTTCGGAGATGAAATTGCAACCATCAACAAAGACCGCGTCGCGGCGTCAGCAGCAAATGGACTGATGATACCCTCCAAATGCAGGTACATCGGACGCCACTCGGCAGTCGCATTTCCTCAATGGCTAGGCAAGAATCTACAATCCAGAAGTCCGCCCAGAATCCACTCCTTCGCATACAACACCGGCATCAGAAAAGAGCTTCCGTATTCCGTCTCTTTTCATATCCAGGACTACATCACCTGGGCTGAAGTGCATGATTCACTCGACATCTACGCAACTGTAATCGACCCCGTCTTTGGATTTGTCGATATCGAAGAGTTACGACGCAAAAGTCACGACCACTGGAACGGCAAGGATCAAGGATGCTACTTTGAGGCCCTGATTAGCGGTGTTATAGGTCTTGCGTCGCTATTCTCACAGGTACTCTGCGAAGTCCGAGAGTTGAGGGTCATTCAACATGCAAAGGATATCCTCGATGATCCATTTGTGGTTCGATACCCGCGTCTCGCGACGATTCAAGCTTGGATTTTGCGGGTTATTTATATTCGCTCCACGAGTCGGCCTGGAGCAGCTTGGATGTATAGTTGTATCATGATGCATTTGTGTGAGGCGATTGGCGTGTACAAAGAACGGGAAGCTCTCGAGGATGTGGAAGGGAATTACTCCCTGGCTCATTTCAGGGATATGTGTGCGCGAGTCATGATGGTTGCGCGCTGTCTTCACCTCATTATCTCGTATGAACATGGCCGGTCAACGGTCGACGTCGGCCCTGTGCTCGAGCATAACATTATCAAGCGCGGAGAGACAGACATGACGCTTCAACTACACGCACTCGTCGACACTCTCCCGTCTGACGATACCACGATTATCAGTAACCAAGACCATCCCACGCGCAGACAAGAACTCATCACTGCCCTTACATCCCTAATCTCAACCCCAACGACCCACGAATTTTTGAGTCTTATTAAAGCCGATCTCTGCTTCTGCATATACAGACGCCTCCGCCTTCTGGATCTAGGCATTAAACAAGAGCAAATCACCCAAATAATCCAAGCCGGCAAAACAGCCCTTCCAGCTTCCCGCATTCTAATATTGAGGAATCATCCTTGGTGGAACACTGTGGGGACGGTGTTTCAATTCATCTGTGTCTTGTTGGCGATTGATTCTAGCGAAAGTTTGGCGACGATACCGGAGGCCATGGAGACCCTGGCGACGATCACAAAGCATCTAAAGACGCATTTGGCGGATGAGGCGTTGGGGACGGTGAGGGTTCTGGTGAGGTCTATGACGGAGAAGAAGAGAAGGGAGGCAGCAGTCCTAGAAAAGACGACGAATCCGGAGACTTATGCTGCGCCTTCAACTACTAGTACGACGAATACAGAGAACGAAAGGCAGATAACTTCGGTGACGAATGATAATCATAATGAGTCGGATGTTAATGGAAATACAGCAGCAGCCGAGACGAAGCTAGGTGCTGTCCAGGAAGCAGAGAACCCCGTACCGCCGCAAGATTTGAATAGCCTTTTGGACTTTATGGATCCTCTCTGGAATTGGGATTCATTCTTTGAGCCTCCCCTAGCGACGATGCAGAGTGCGCCGTTCAGTGAAGGAAGTCTTCTTTGAGTTTATACTACAATTTTATGTATGTATTCATAATCTAGGAGTATCTGATACCAGTCTTATTTATTTCATTTTCAACCATTTCATATCATAGAATGACATCTGAGGCATGATCTAAAAAGAATCGTGATGATAAAACGACGAGTCATTCTGGAGGGATATTCGCGGCAGTAAACAGGTAGAGGTCATTTTCGTAGGGGATAATAAAAGTGAAAAACGTATATCAAGAAACGCCTGATGCCGAGCCATAAGTGTACATCTTTAGGGGAAATGAAAAAGAAATCAAAAGAAAAGAGACGGAAAATGCAGCGGACTACCATTCGAATTCGCCTTGTCCTTTGTGGAAGACGTATCTAGATGAAGTATTAGTAGTGGATCTTATAAAAAATGTAAAAGACTTACTCCTTGCCGCCAGTGGAGAGGATACCGTCTTTCAAGGTACACTTCCACTTATTCTTAACGCGCTGAACCTTGTCGTATGTGCATAGCATCACCTCCCCAACAGCCTCGTCGCCTTCAGGGTCGTCATTAACCAAGTCATCCGGGTCATCAAGATCAGAGTTGATGGCATCTTCATCGTCTTCGTCATCGGCGGGGCCATCAGTTTGCGCGGAAGACGTGATTGGATCCGAGCTTATGTGTCTAGGTAGACCAGACGAAGAGCGCTCGTCAAGAGGAAGCATGAGGCCACCACCTTCAAGACGAAGAGCGTCCATTTTTAATTGTGCCATTAGCATCCGGTCCCCTTCGCCGTTGTTGCGTTTGGCGAGTTCACGTCGGTGTGCGACTTCTGCTTTCCACTGAGCGAGCGCGTCGTCATTGGCGCCGTCGGTTTGCGGAGGATAGGACACACTCTGGGGCGGTGCTATGCCTGGGTATGGTTGTTGCATAATAGGCTTCACATCGTGAGGGTTGCCGTTTTGAGGACGTTGTTGACCAGGCAAGGAGAGAGCTGCTTGACTTTGTGCTTGCAACTGACTCACTGAGTTTGCGGCGGCGGCGCCATACTTGGAGTGCAGGTTGCTCATGGCACGTTCTCGAGCAAGTGCCTGGGCATCAAGTTGTGCCGAGGGACCACCATTTCCAGATATGCCGACATGCTGTCCATTGAGGCCCGGTTCAGTTTTGATGACTGGAGTATGGTCTTCGGTAGAGACTGGAGGTGGGAGTGTCACTGCTGGTTGTGCAGGTGGAGGTGTCGGCCGTGGTGCATTTGAGGGTACTGTGGCTGCGGGAGGAAGTATTTGCCCACTAGAAGGCTGTGCGGGAGGAGGGCTCTGCTTGAGAGGGGGGTCCCAAGGGAAATGAGCGACACCTAGCGAAGAGAGTTTCTGCTGCCAGCTCTGTCATGGTAATTTGTCAGTCTGTTCATGTACAACAAAGCACCATCGCAGTGGCATGGACAGTGGAGGAGCCTGGATGTGATGATGAGATGGGAGAGTGTGATTGGCTCTGGGCTGTGTTGCAGTGGGTTAGCGGCGCAGGGATTTCGGGCGGGTATAAAATGACTCAAGAAGCGGCAGTCTCGCCCTTGAGTTGCTCCTATCCCCCAACCCATCCGAAACCCCGCTTTTGCCACCCCAGCTGTTCAATATCACGACAAATACACTCGAAAGACGATGGAAGTGTACTTTGTGAAGGGTGTTTCTGACGCAAAAACGACGAAATATAGCAAAAGAAATATAGACTCACCCGTCGCATCTCTTCCAGCGTCTGCTGGTCGACTCCGCCCTCTTCAAAATCGACTCGCGATGCCTCGCATACCTCTTGGATGACACGGTCGTATACCGTGCCCTATTTAACAAAAGAGTGAGCTCATGTTATCACCGACAACCACATACCATGGAAGGAAAAAAGCAGTTGGCCATAGTTGATGACAGACCACGGTCGCCGTAGTCTCAGTGACAGGCCGACCGTGATCGTCTGAGTACACTTACCACTTGCTGATTTGCCATCCTGCTCGATTTTGTGGCTCCAGACGATTCTTTATGCAGGTCGGTATATTGTAGGAACGGGGTTGAGTTATTGCTGGTCTGAGACTGAGATTTGGAGATGACCGATGAGGCTCTCAAGTGAGGCGTCCGTGAGCACTGATATGAAGCAGCCCTTCGTCACAGCGCCAGCCTCAGTACACACTCGTAGCTCTTTCTAAACTAACGTATGAGATGGAACGAGGTAATATTTTTGTGGAAGCGAAGCAATTAATAGGACTATGAGAGGTGTAGAGCTAGTAACCAAACGAATCTCTGCGGTTGATGCCGATTGTTGAGTGAGGCAGGTTCGGTATGTCTGGGAGATTTCCATGATAACCACCGGATTAGTCATCCGTGCCGTCTTGGCGCCGGCATCCAGATTAGACGTTATTTTCTGGGGAACAAACACAACTTACTTAAATTCTTTAAATGATAGAGAATTCAGTTTGAACTCAGAAATTGACTGCCAAACTGTATTTTGACGGTATGTTGCGATCTCTTTCCTGTCAAGTCGGCAACGTGACAGGTTGAGCCACACTTACTTAATCAATAGCCTCGGTATCTTCGCCTTCACCTTGCAAGTGAGTCCAAACTGGTATCGATGTAGGTAGTTTCGATGAATTGGTTCTACTGCAATCTACTTTCACATATTACTGCAGCAGATACTTGATAATTCAATCAATGTATTTAACTCCGAATATGACAATATCGAACAACGAAGCAGGAAAAATCCAAACAATATCAAGTTTACGAAACACCTGAACCAACCGAAAATGTATGGTACCATTCAATCCAAAGGAAGCGCCAAACACCACAAAACCAGCCCAAAAATGCACACTTATCGGATAGTCATGGACTTGGCCATGGTAGCTTTGCTGCCAACACCTCCTTCACGAGCAGCTGCTGCACTTGTGCCAGGCTTGCGCTCAAAGATCTTCCAGAACTTCAGACTCTCATCCGCAGCAGCAGTAGCAAGCATTTGGCCATCAGGGCTCAAACAACTGTGCAGAACACGAGTCTCGTGGGCAGGAATTTCGACATTGCGCACTAATGTTGGGTAGCTCCAGATGCTCAATGAGTTATCGGGGAATCCACTAGAGCTGACAATCTCGCGGTAGTGGTTGCTCCAGCGGAGACTTGTGACTTGCGACCCGGTGTCGATGCTATTAGTGCGAGCACCGGTTGTGGTGTTCCAGAAGTGGATGTGTCGGTCGTAAGAACCACCACCAGTTGCGAGCAAGTTGAGTTGCCATGGGCACCAGCTCAATGCCTTGACTGCGGCACGATGGTTAGTCTTAGTGAATTTGGGTGCGCTCAAAGATCGTGCATCCCAGATGTTGACGAGGTTATCGTTGCCTCCGGTGGCCAGTTGTGCTCCATCCGATCGCCATTCTAGACCGCAAACTTCAGAAGTGTGAGAGACAAGCTCTGCAACTTTGTGTTGAGCAATGCGCACATCGTGATTGAAAACAAGCCCGCTCCTAGCGCCGGTAGACAGTGTGTGCTTGGACCAGCCCATCACACCGACACGGGTATCGTGTCCGTACATACTACGCAGCTTGGTGCCTTCCTCGACATCCCAGATCTGAACCTCACCCGTTCCCAGGCCGACACCGACATACGCTCCATCGCCACTCCACTTCACACTGCTGATATAGGTATCAGGGGCTGATTCAAGAAGGCAGTTGACTGTACCGCTCTCGGCAGACCACACATAGACGTTTCGCTCCAAACCAATAGCAACTTGGTTGCCAGAGCTCCAGTCGAGCAGGTTGAGGTAATAGTCATCCAACAATCCGGGTGCATCCAAGACACGTTCTGGGGCAGTCTGGACGCGGCGACGGAACTGAGCAGATTGGGCGCTGCTGGGTTTGAGAGGGCGGTTGTACTGAGCGCGAAGATCGATGGGCTTAGAGGACTCGGGTGGAGGAGGCTTGAAAGCTAGGATACGTGTGTTGAGTTTGACGTCACAGGCATTGGCTAGAGACGATTCATAGGCTACAGCATCTGGTGCCGGTCGTGTGTATGTGCTTGATGGCTCGCCATCATCAAGTCCGAGGTTCTCAAGAGCAGCGGTCAGGTCATCATCGGAGCCACGGCTACTAATATCAAAGGCGCTAGCAGCATTGGCTAGAACTACTGAACCGTCGCTGGTCTTGGGGCGTTGGGGTTCTTCAGGCTTTGCAGCACCAGCTGTTGTCAAACCTTCGCTTGCCGTTCTATTGGGAATGAATCGATCACCAGCTTTGTGAGAAATGCGAATGGTTGTTTTGGTTGACGGGCCGGCCTTGGTCGTGGCTAGCTTGGCGATGCGACCTCGAGTCTGCTCTTTACGGGCACGCTCCTTGGCTGGGGTATGTGATGGACCAGTCCCAGTCAATGACCAGTCAGACACTCCCAGATCAAGATGTTTTGGTGACTTGCGTGAACGAGCAATGTTCGACTTTGGTGACTCTCGGTAAGCTCTAGCCTTGGACATTGACTTGGCAAAGTGTGAACTGAGGTTTCCTCCATAGACGGACTTCTGGGCTCCTGAATCACCATCGTGGGCATCCCGGATTGGGGTGAATGGGGACGAATTTATCGAGGCATTGCTTGTCGTTCTCGTGCGGGGAGAGGGTGTAAGAGGCAAACGACCGCCAGCAGTCTTTGTCGAGAAGATCCCCCGATGGGTCTTCAAAGGTGTCGAAACGTCAACGGTCGCCATGTTGTTCTGACCACAGCGAGATGTCTCGTTCCAAGGTTCCAACCCACGGTAGGGCGATCGTAGTATATGATATACTCAAAGGACTAAACACAATGTACACTGTTGTTCAAATGATGCACAGAGGGAGATACAGAGAAGTATCTAATGCACATATAAGAGATTTAGAGGTGATTGAGGATGTAAAGTGAAGGTGAGGAGGAGTGAAGTATGCAAGAAAGGGTCCAGGACTTATATAAGTAGAAAGTAAATAGAAAGTACCCATGGCAACCGCCGGAGTGATTCCACTAGTTCAGAAAAGGTTAGCGCTTCGAATGACGACCGGCTTGGCAGAACGCCCGTTTTTGGACTAGCGTACTATATCTTGAGCCAGTCTGCTCTTTCCGTTTTTGAGCCTCCCACGGATTGCCTGAAGTTTTTTGCCTTCCACGATTTCTTCTAGAATCCCTCATCGTTTCATCCATCTCGAGAAGAACTGCAGACTATCGTCACACGACTTGCTTAAGCATCAATTCATCTTGCACACCCTGCCACTTTATCTCGTCAAGTCTTAGGCCTATCCACATCCAATATCCACATTGGACCCGCCCCCGATGGCGCGGCAACCGCCTTCCACACCCAGCAACGCTTCCGTCACTTCAACATCCGGCTTCTCGTACGTCCACGAGGGTGGGTCGACTTCCTTCTGGGACCCTGTTGCCGCTACGACATCCCACCGACGTTCTCTTCAGTCGACACCCCCTTCAATGGCCTCTAGGGAGTCCCATAACACATACCTGATGCCGGCCAGTCCAGCCAAAGGCCGTCGGGGCAGCGCTGACTACCGTCCCAGCATAAAAAAAGCCCTCGGGAATGTCCCCGCGTGCCTTGTGAATGCGTCCGTCACTTATTGTGGCAATGATCAGATCTATGCTTTTGGAGGGTTCGACCAATTCACCGACGAAGGTCAGCCAGTCTCATCCAATTATTATGCTTTATCTGCCACGGACATGGACTGCATAAATCAATTTAGTGTAGCGCTAACTTTAGGCTATTAGTGTATAACCATGTCCTCCGATTAAACCTCAATACACTCACATGGGATCTGGTCGACAATTATGGAGACATACCCGGTGTCCGCATGGGTTCGTATCACGCTCCATTAAATGAACCACTGTTCAAGTGCTAATAGTCTCCAAATCAGGGCACACCGCCTCTCTCTATCAGGGAACCAAATTACTCGTCTTTGGCGGAGAAAACGAGCATCGCGAATACCTATCCGACATCGTCATTCTTGACATACCAACATCGACATGGACGCAACCCGAAGTTCGGGGTCCTGTTCCTCGAGGCCGAGCTCGCCATGCATCCGTTATATATGAAGACAAGTTGTTCGTGATTGGAGGAGTAACTGGAGAAAGTAATTCTATTCTGGATGATTTATGTTATCTCGATCTCAAGACTTGGACATGGTCCCGTACATGGAGTTTCGTCCCTCGGTTTGATCATACTGCGTGGGTCTGGGGAGGCCGGCTGTGGACTTTTGGTGGCCTTGGGACAGAGATGGACCGGTCTACTGATCTCTGGTGGCTTGATCTAAAAGGAAGCCCGTCATTGGACATGCCCATGCCGCAGGGAATTGATGAGACACCAGGATCATTGAATCGTGTGACCCCTAGCCCTGGAGGAGTCCTTAGCTCGCCGCCGCAATTATCAGGTCGGTCAGGCGGATATGCAGCCAATTCAGCAAGCGTCCAAATTCGGTCTTTCGCCCGAAGAAAACCAACGGCACCGGGCGCGATATCATCTCTACATTTTGAGTCAGGGCCACATGTCCCCTCTCTGCTTTCTGGAACTCATTTCCACGTATACTCTTCCGGTGTCCTTCTGGACTTGATCACACCATCGGAAACAGTTCGTCCATATGACTGTAACTTATCAACGCTTGAGTTGGACTCCCTGAGATGGCAGAGACTCGCTGATGGCCAGGAGGTATTCCGACCGGGATATCGGTGGCACTACTGCACTATCAATGAAGATGGTACTAAGGCTTGGCTGCTTGGATGCAACATCGAAAACGCTACAACTGCCGGGGATGATAATCAATTAAACGAGATTCTATGTCTGGATTTGGAAAAATACGGGCTCCTGGGTAATAACTTCTTTCCTGAATCGTCCGAGCAAAACCGCATTCTCGCATCTGAGCGTCAGGGGTCACCCCAGCACGCAGGCCTCGGCGCTGATCTGCTGGCTGTCTTTGATCAACCCCCAGAAACGGGTAGTGGAACGGACTTCATAATTACAGCCGACTCCGATGATCAGACTATGGAAGATGAGAGCCAAGCCAACTCACCAACCCCTGTGACCACTCAATTTGATCCTGCGTTCCTGTCACCTACAGCGAAAACCTCGCCGGCTATACATGTCCACCGGATAATTTTACAGGCAAGATGGCCTCATTTCAAGCGTCTATACTCTGCGCAAATGGCCGAGTATCATACCAAGCGCATGCATATACCCGAACCATACTCTGTAGTCCGGGCTTTTCTATATTACCTGTACAGCGACAGTATATTGGATCACCCGCGATATTGTACAAGCATCTTCGATGTTGCCGGCATGCTTGTCATGGCTAATCTGTATGACATGCCGAAGTTGCGTTTGCTATGCGTTCACAGACTCAGCCGTGAACTTGACGTCGAGAATGCAGCTATTATTTGGGAACGAGCAGGCAGGACAAACGAAGATTGGCTCCGGCGTCGCGCAGCGCAGTTCTGCCTCGCGCATTGGGGCCGAGTCGTTCGGACAGCTGGCTTCAAATCACTTAACCGGCAAAGCCTTATCGAACTCTGCGAGGTAGTCGACACAGAAGGTAGAATTGTCGCGGGACCAGAATTAGAAATTGTCGGAGCTCTTGGCTCCGGATCACTGGCATCCAAACGACCTCGGCTTACTGGAACTTCGTTGGTGGAAGATATGGATGAGCTTGAGGGGGAAGAGGAAGATGGTATGGAGCTATGATTCAGATTGTCATGGTTCCTTGCGGACTCTCGTCATAGGGAAGTCACATTGTTCACGAGATCACTTGATTGTATTAGCGAGCATATTATAGTCGGAAGGCGTTGACGGGTGTTTTGTTTCTTACGTTGTTTCTCCCTGTCCGTGATGTACCTACCAAACTGGCCGGATTGCGCCGCAATGCTGATATGACACGGTAAACGTTTGCAATAGAGTACGTATCTGGATCGAGATTATATATCACATGACATATAGCTGCTCTCCATTTCTAGCCTATCTACTAAGTGTCGATGAGCCATACATACACGTTGCACAATCGTGGATAATTCGTAGTCGCACTTGGCGCGGCTGAATGGCGCAAAATCTAGCGCATCTGAGCATCTCGAGCTGTCCCATGCCAGGCGCGAAAGATCGGTTGCGATAGAAGATTAGCCTGAGACATTCAACGTGCTAATCCTTGTCCAGTATTGCACAGAATTAGAAGCCGGCACCGTGAAAAGCAAGGTGGGGGACCCCTGAGGCGCTAACTCCGCTTGTCTCCTCTTTGCGCGGAGTATCGCCTGCCTACCTAGATTGAAACCCACGCTTTGCGGCTTTTTTAGTCCTGTGCCTAGACACTACAGGCATTCCAATTGTTGGATGCCTCTGCGTACGCACTATGCGATACCATCGGTCCTATCCAATGTTGCGCGACTGTCACCAAGATTATTTCTCCGGATGGGATTGGAGGGGCTCCACTGCTCCAAGTGGGCTGCGTGTCTGTCGACTAGTTAGTACGGGTTGAAAGCTGCTACGGTTAGACATTGATTGGTATTTAAACGTTTCATTCCTCGTCTGGATCTCTTCTCGAAAGGAGAAATCACCTTTTCCCTCCTTCTCTCACTTTGCTTTCCTCCGCTTACCAGTAGCAGAAACACTCCGAGTATGGGTAGCGTAACTAGTACCAACGGCGAGACACCCCAGTCCAAGCTGCCGGCAGACTTTGTCTGGGGATACGCAACGGCCAGGTGAGGATTACTCGCTGTCCATGTTTGTAGGCATCTACTTACTTGTCTTGTTCGGCTCTAGCTACCAAATCGAAGGAGCGTATGACGAAGACGGCCGAGGACCTTCCATCTGGGATACATTTAGCAAGACACCCGGAAAAGTAGAAGATGGCACCAATGGAGACGTAGCCTGCGACTCCTATCATCGTACACACGAGGATATTGCGATTCTGAAGCAGTACGGTGCTAAGCTATATCGCTTCTCGCTGTCATGGTATGAAGTGTCCTTCTCGCCCTTTGCATCAGACATATGGCTGACAATATCAACAACCAAGGCCCCGAATCATTCCTCTAGGTGGCCGAAACGACCCCATCAATCAAAAAGGAATAGACTTTTACTCCAAATTCATCGACGATCTCCACGCAGCTGGAATCGAGCCCTTCGTCACCTTGTATCACTGGGATCTTCCCGACGAGCTGTTCAAGAGATATGGCGGACCCCTGAACAAGGACGAATTCGTGGCCGACTATGCGAACTTTGCCCGCGTTGCATTCCAGAGCTTTGGACACAAAGTCAAGCATTGGGTTACCTTCAACGAACCCTGGTGTACCTCCGTGCTCGGTTTCAATATCGGCAAGCATGCGCCGGGACGAACGAGTGATCGCAAGAAGAATCCCGTTGGTGATGGTGCGCATGAGCCGTGGATTGCTGGTCATTCACTGCTCGTAGCTCACGGTACTGCGGTTGACATATACCGAAAGGAATTCAAGCCCACACAGGGAGGAGAAATTGGCATTACACTCAATGGTTAGACCTGGAAATTCCCCCAAATTGTACGAACTATGCGCTAACGTGATTTTAAGGTGACTGGGCCGAACCCTGGGACCCCGAAGATCCAGAAGACATCGAAGCTTGCACCCGCAAACTCGAATTTGCCATCTCCTGGTTCGCAGACCCCATCTACCTCGGCAAATMCCCGGACAGCGTCGTGAAACAAATCGGCGACCGTCTCCCGCCACTTACACCCGACGAAGTAGCCTTAATCAAAGGCAGCAACGACTTTTATGGCATGAACCACTACTGCGCAAACTACATTCGTCACCGAGAAGGCGAAGCGGACCCAGACGACACAGCCGGAAACTTGGATCACTTGTTTGAGGATAAATTCGGAAACTCGATTGGGCCCGAGACGAATTGTGAATGGCTTCGTCCTCATCCTCTGGGGTTCAGGAAGTTGTTGAAATGGCTGTCTGATCGTTATGATTATCCCAGGATCTATGTAACGGAGAATGGCACGAGTATCAAGGGAGAGAACGACTTAGCATTAGAGGACCTCCTCAATGATGAGTTTAGGGTTCAGTATTATCGGGATTATGTGGGTGCCATGGCTGATGCTGCTGCTATTGACGGAGTCAATGTTAAGAAGTACATGGCTTGGAGTTTGATGGAGTGAGTCTACCCGCGCCATTTTGTTCGAGAAATATCTACTAACCTTTTAATTAGTAACTTTGAATGGTCCGAAGGTTACCAATCCAGATTCGGCGTCACATACGTCGACTATAAGGACAACCAGAAACGTATCCCCAAGAAGAGCGCCCTCGTCATTGGAGAATTGTTCAACAAATACATCTCGAAAGAGTAGACAATTTGCTTGAATTTATATTTTATATCTATGTTATAACATATACACTACGTATATAGTGATTCATTATTTCGGATGTCTTGGAAGTCTTAAGTTTTGTGTCTGGTATTCTCCTTTTTTGTGTAGATTCTCACAAACTGCAATCCACATCACATTCGCTTGGTCAGTGCGACGAGTATCCAATTCGGGTTGTTACTCAGTCCTCCATCGTTTCTCAATCATATTGAAGCCGATGAGATCCGGCTCGATTTTCAGACTCTTCAGCATCATGTCCATAGTAAACGTCTACAATTTGTCAGCAAACTTGGAAACAAGCGCATAAGTAACAAAAACCTACCTCATCCTCACCATCTTCCGTCTGTCCACTGCCACCCTCCTCGTTATCATTAAACCCATCATCCCCTTTCTCCCGCTCACCATCTTCACCACTACGAGCAGCATAAAACTCATCATCCTCCCACACCAGCATCCTCTTCACCCTCTGCCGCTCACTTTCCTTCCACGCCGTCACACCCCCAATTCTCGCAATCTTATCCTTGGCAGTCTCGAATAATTCCTCAGCAGCCCTTTGGCTTATACCGCGCCACTTGAGTTTGAGTGCTCTGAGCTCGTCGTCTCGAGAGCTGGATTCGATTCGTAGTGCTTGTTGGGCTATGTCGAGTTCAGTGCGGAGAGATGTGAGCTGTGATTGCAGGGTGAGCTGTTTTCTGCGGAGGTATCGGATTTCTGGGTCTGATTCTGGAATGGTAGTCTTGATGTTCAGGGAGGGTTTGCTTGGAACTTTAGGGATAGCGGGTTTGTGGGAATGAGTTGGAGTTTGTTGCTCTTTGGTTGAATCAGAATTTGTAGTTGCTGAACTTGGAGTATCTGGATCTGCAGGCTCCTTTCGTTGTGCCGATTTGGGCAATGGTGACTTGAATGGGCGCGAGAGTGTGGATGCCGCGTTGTCAAGACGGCGTCGCTTTGCTTGAGAGCTTGGAGTTTGAGACATTTTGTTCTCTGAGTACTAATTGATGAATATGAGATGATCAATCGTGAGGATGGGATGAGGTAGAGTCAAGTCTCGAGGTCATTCAGGATCGAAAGAGGTGACGTCTACCGCACATGACTGCTTACGCCCGACGACTTGTCCTAATCCTACGACAACGCTCCGGTCATAACGAATTGGAAGATAAGTGGAACAATAGTAATTTCAACACGAAGTTATAGAACAGAAAGAAGTATGAGATATTACTACACATTCATATCAATGTCCAACTCCTCCTGCAACCCACTGCGCAAACTCTGGCTGATCTGGTCGAGGAAAGAAGCCCCTTTCATTATTCCCATTGCCATTGTTATTGTTATTTGCATTGGCAGCTGCTTGCTGTTGCTGTTGCTGTTGTTGTCCATTTCCATTATCTCTCTGTCGATTACGCTGTTGTCTGATATATACTAAAATCAACAGTGTGGCTGCAAGCGCAACTATGATGAGAGCTTCTAAGACACTCTCGTCTATGTCAAGCTCAAGTTCGTCGTAGTAGCCTGTGTCATCGTTCTCGGCATGGTGATGTGTTCCGAGAAGTTCTGCTTCTTCTTCACGCTCTCGAAGCAATTGTGCGTATTGTTGGGCTTCTTCTTCGTCGTTTTCTAGGAATGCGATGACCCATTCTTTGAAGGTTCTGGGTGCCTTTGATTCTAGATAGAGTTAGTCATAAAGTCGGCAACATATCGGAGAGACGGGAAAGTACCTTTCTCATCCTGAATGGGATTAACATTGCCATTGGTTATACGATTCCATAAATGACGAATACGAAGTTTGATCAGACTGAGCTTCACGGGGAAATAAGCTTCCTGATTCGTGGTAAGTGCAAGATCGTAGTAGCGTTTGGCCATGTGGAAATCTTGTTCGACTGCAACACCATTCTCGTGCATCCATCCCAGATTCCAGAATGCCTGTGCGCTATGATGGCCTTCAGCCGCGGTGTGATAACAAGTAGAAGCCTTTTCGGGATCAGGTGGAATACCAAGCCCACCCAAGTAATAATCTCCCATCTTCAGCAAAGAGTCGATATTCGATTGTCGTGCTGATCGAGTCCAGTAGATGAGGGCAAGCGCCGCATTTCGAAGTAGTGATGGGCGGGGCTTCTTTGTCGTCCATGGTAGGACTCTATCCAGAGAAAAGACGGAACGCTGTTCATCCAGAAGATAGGCAACGTTGGCTTGCGCATTCTCGTAGCCCTGTTCAGCGGCCATCATGACAGCGATCAATGCTGTCTCACGGTCGCCTTTCTCGTACGCATCATTTGCCTCGATGAATGAAGAATGAAGCTCTTCAGCCCTCTCCGCAACCATTTTGTAATATGCGGAAGCCATTCCACAGTGTGGTTCGCGACCAACGCCATAATTGACAATCTCTGCGAGATAATAGAAAGCTTCCATCCAGCCCCAGCGGGCAGCGAGCTCGAAATACTTAGTCGCTGTTTGTACATCACCCTGATCAAGGAACAAGGCGCCGAATCTAGTTTGTGCAGCGGGAAAATCCTGTTCGGCAGCTGCTTTGAAATACTCAGCAGCTCTGAACGCATCCTTTGGCACCCCGTAGCCATGCAGGTACATCAGTCCAATCTCGTACTGACACAAGGCATCGCCGTTGGCAAGGCCGCGCTTGAACCACAGCATGGCTGTTGCAAAATTTTGCTCAACGCCTTCTCCACGCAGATACATCATTCCAATGTAACCAGCAGCTTTGGCTGCCACCTTCTCAATACCCATCGGATGGTTGGCGAGAATATCGCCGTCTTTGGTCCAATATTTTTTCGTGACGACCCTGAAATATTTCATAGCTTTCTTGTAGTTGCGAGGCAATGTCCTAGCACCGTCGTAAAACATCTTGCCGAGATTCAAAGTTGCCCTCAGCTCGCCTTTTTTGGATAATAAGTCTAGATATTCGAGGACGTCTTCCAAGTTAGTATCTGCGCTTGAATGACTACCATCTCTATGAGCGTTGGGCCCTGAGCTCGAAAAGCTTGCACCTTCACCATATATCCCGCCGTCATCATCTACCCATCGATGCGACTCTCGGACCATAACCCGGCCACCAGGGGGACCAGACCGCAAATAGTCAATAGCTTTATCGGCAACCTGCTTGTAATAGTGCACGGCCTGGTCACAGTCTCTCGAACCGCCAATACCAACATGATGACGAAAAGCAAGAGTCATTTCCGATCTCGTGTTTCCCTGCTCAGCTGCAAAGGTGTGATACAACAGCGCCATTCCTTGATCCCGCTCAACCGCATCACCGATACCGGTTGCATACATGAATCCGACCATGTATTGTGCCGTACTATTTCCAGTCGTCGAAGCAAGCTCCTGATACCAACGAAATGCTTCTTTGAAGTTGCGGGGGTAAGAATAGTTGCCGTAAAAGTTCATGTCGGCAAGGAGAAGCATGGCGTCAGCATTTCCAGACGTTTCTGCTGCGACCTCCAGTTCATGTATCGCTTCCACTAATTCCGGGAGAAGTTTATTTGACCGACTTGTTTTTCGTGATTCATCGTCGAGTGATGGCCCATTCATGAACAACAGGTAGAATGCGCGTTTAGCATAGTGTAAGGCATATCCGATCACCCCTGAGGGCCTGTCCTGTGCCGCCGTCGACACCTTGATCGCTCGAAGTTTTCGTAACGCGGAGTCAACGAGCTCTTTTCATCCGTTGAAATCTTAGTATCACGCCACGTAGAGAAAAAGAGATGGTCCTTATGCATACCGTTCCCAGCTCTCACATCTTTCCAGCCATTATTCTCGCCGGTCGTAAAACCCTCGGTATTCGGTTTCTCAGATCGATGTCGAGAGGTCGAGACCGACTTTGTTTGACTCTCGCATGATCCCAGAATCGCCAGCGACCACACTGTGTAGTGCAATGGTGGTTAGTCACACGTGCTTTCCTTCCACAATCGAGCTTATCAACGGAGACGACTCACGGAACACCAACGACAAAATCAAGCGCGCCCACAGCTTCATCTTTCTCTCGGTTTATTTTGCACTCGGCATCAAGAAATTCATTGCGCAATGATACAGAAACCCCTCATGTCGTGATAGAATGGATGTTGTTGTATGTCTTTAATCGGGCCACCTATGACGAACGGAGCTGATCCAAAGTCTCCACCGGGCCGCGGCGGAGTTTAATTCAACCGACTACACAACACAACCCTCACAAGTAATAACTACTTTGTATGTGGGTATACACATAACTTTACTTGAAACAAGATATATCATATTGAATGTAAATATGTCATCAAGACCACGGTAGCCCTCTAAGTCTCAGCATTGTGTATGCCATGCTAAGTCACGTCGATCAACAACGCCCTTGCTGTTTCTGGTAGTGTTTCATCCATGCTCAACATCTTGAGGTTCTACAATGTTCGTTTGCCAGTCATCCTGACCCTATTTCAGCGTCAACACTTTGGAATTGGCAAGATTAAACAGATCAAACCAGAAGAATGACATCCAGTATACGATCAGATCGAGTGATTTGATTCTGTGAATAATGCTGTCCTTACTGGTCAGGATTGTTGTTGTACCAAGCCCGAAAGCTTCAACGGAAAGCATCTCATTTGACGTTATTATCATTCCAGGGTAAGAACAGGCAAGGCACCGAATAAACCAGTAGATTATGATATGGTTAAGCAAGCAAGAAACACAGCCACATCGTTTAAAAGCAATTAATATTGGTATCGAGTGGACTTTCAGGGCAGCTTCATAGGACAACTCAGTAGGGCAACTTCGCAGGGCCACGTCAACGGCTTCAGGATCGGAGAGATCAAATACATGCCTGGTATGTATTAGACTTTACTAGCGAACGAAAATTCTAGAGGTACGCGGCTTCCTGTCTTTGCTATCTAAGTAGGATGTTACTTTGCCCGGGTGCTTTCTTTCAATGATCGTCTGATATCATAAGAATAACAAAGCTTCCATGTTGATGCATTACAACAGTGTCTTTGTCTCGAGCTACCACAATAGGTACGGATAGCATCAATGGAGTGTTTTCTCCAACAGATAGCTATGATTTTGCTATATCAACAGCAATGAGACAATGAAATAGATAAAAATGACTATCAAATGCCAGTCTGTTTCCGAATCTTCGTTTGGCTTTTCATTGATAGGTGGAGCCCACTAGCAAAAATGTCCAGGCCTTCGATTTTAGTGGACTCTCAAATCGAATCACATCATTGTTGTGGCTCTGGAAGGGCGCCAGGCACTGAAAATAAAGACTCAATTTCTGTTGGCCCAATTTAGAAGCCCACCTTTGCCTCCTCAACTGAGCTTCCTACAACTATCAGAGATTCCACCATCAAAAACAAATGGCTTCTCTACTTCAAAAAATAAATTTCTCTGACATTATCTACATTCACACAAAATCATATCTTTCCAGGAATTTCACGCCAATATGAGCGCACCACAGAGAAAATCCTTGAGAATTATGGCAGCTCAGGAGGCTGCGACTCTCAAGAGATATCGCAGATCTCCGTCTATGGAACCAAATGAGGAACACCGGTCAAATGACAGTGACGTGCCTCTAATCGAACACCATCGCCAGGCTAGAGAACGTGAGTCTGCCGATAGCGACGTGCTTCTGATTAAACGCCATCGTCAAAATGAGGAACATGAGTCTAGTAACAGCGATATCTCTCCTCCAATTCCTAAAAAGCGTCGCCTGTGTCGTTCAAATACCCCTGCGATGCCAGCAGAGAATTCAAGCAGCACAAAAGAGTTGGCTAGTCGTCAAAGCAATGATACAAAGAGCAACTACGACGACGACAAGAAAATCCAAAAGGTTCGTTACAACACTAGACTGCGGTGGACATGGTTTGACTTACTAATATATGATGCTTTAGGAAGAAAACCCAGAAGGTGGCCATGTCCCAGCGTAAATGGCTGTGACCAGACGTTCATGCACCAATGTCCCGATTATCCTGATACTTTCTACACCAAAGACGAACCGAAAACATCTCTACATACACGAGGGGCACGCTTTAAAGTCACCAGAAATTTCCCTGTCTTACTTGTGAGCTTAGGTTCGCCAGGAAAGAGGATCTAAAAAGACAATATGGAATTGTATGAAGGGGGAGGAAACCCCAGAGATGTCTTGACACAGTACGGTTACAGAAAGTTGTTCGATACCAAACTCAATATGACTTTACCGAGAAGATGGCTCGAGGCTGGAGGATACGACGATATCCTACCCGAAGGTGAAGACTGTCTCCTCTTGCCGTTGCACACTTTCAGAGATAATTTTAAGGAGCTTGGCCTAAAGGTTACGGGCAAGAAAGTCCCTTGCGATTTAAAGTTGTTGCCACCAGTCATCTTCTGACTTTCAAAAACCACCTTGCTCTAATCGACACATTTCATTCATGGTTGGTAACGAAAGCTTTGTTGGAGTTATTGAAAAACCCCTCGGAGCGCACTCCGAATTGGTTGAAAGACTTGAGTGAGAAACGGATGATAAGTTGCAAAATACAGACTACTCTCGATGAATTCTTGCGCCCAGGGATTGAAATAGACAACGAAGCGGAAGAGGAAGCCGACGTGGACGTGGACGTGGACATGGAAGGCATTTGACATGGTGAAGGAATCAAAGTAGGGTGACGGGAGTCCATCACAGAGCATAATTAGATATTTAGTCTCCATCAGACATGATTGTGTATTCACCACTAACCCGAGAACAACAATTATAACATGACATCGTATAATAACGCTGCACATGTGAACACCATAATTCCAAAATTCAGACAGCCGAAGATCTGGGCACTTTACCAAGCTTGATGCCGGTTAACCCCATTGTTCAAACTTCAGGACCAAAGATGATTTAAGTGAAGCTGTATTCGATTCATTGGCTCTTCAGGGCAACTCATCTGTGTAACATGAATGGATCGAGTAGTCATACACTTCGATATTCGCCCGGAAATTCCCTACCAGGAATTTCTAATATAATGCAATTCAGGTAACCTGTAACCCGCCCCTCTTCTGGTCATAAACTATCCTTTCCTCCTTAAATTGAGCTTCTCTGCAACTCTAGTCACTGAACCAACTAAGAATCATCAACTTCGTGGATCATGCTCGAATCCAATTTTAAGATACTCGGGATCAAGTTGAAGGAGGGAGATGAATCCCATACAAGACCCCCTTTTTCCAAACTTCAGGAACCGTCAAGCTTTGATCGATACCTATCAGCTATGGCTGTTGACGATGGTCTTACTGGGGCTTTTCAAAAGCCATCGGGGCGCTTTCCGGAGTGGCTAAGAAGCTGATAGAATGGAAGCGGATGTGGAATGGATAATGGCAGATAGCGATCGACAAGTATTTCTACCACAAGCCAGCGCCTGACATGGAAGATAGTATCCTGGGTATAAGCGTGCATGGCAATCAACACAGAGCTTGATTGGGTGTTTAGTTATTTCGAGAAATGGAGGGCTCTTGATAAGCTGGAAATTGTTGCTTTTAAGCTCCCTTGGAGGGTGTGTCGATTATTTTGAGCCTCTTGTTATCTTTTCTAAGCGTGGAGATCTGCTGATGGAGGCCTACAAATATTGACAGCTCTTATGTTCTAATACACGTACATGTAAACTTCCGAGGAGCTCCTGGCTATGTCATTCATTCTTGATTATAAGAAACTATCACGTAGGTTCTCGATACAATTCCTTTTTTCCATATTCGACCCATGAGTTCTAAATAGACTGAGTCGCGCTAAAAAACATATTGACACAATTCTGTAAGTTTATGTAAAGATTTGAAACTAGAAATACAACAAGAGGACTTGGAAAAACCGCTTAGATCAACTCTTCCAATCTACTGGCGTGGGGACCTAGTGAATTTCTGTTAGCTCATAAACAAAGCAAGCTCAATTCGCCATGTACTCACGTTGGGTTGTACTGCGGCGACGTCGGGCTGTAGCTAGGCGAAGTTGCGCCGCGAGCAGGTGACGTCGGAGAGCCATGAATGTTGGGAGATGTGGGAGAGTAGATCTCAGGGCTTGTCGGTGACCACCCAGGCGATGCAGGAGAATACTTCGGCGAGGTGGGACTCGATGGAGAGAATTGTCTACCGCCTATTGCCGGGCTAGTGGGGCTGTAGGTTGGCGAGCTTGGGCTGAAGGCAGGTGAAGCCGGACTGAAATTTGGAGATGAGGGGCTGTAATTGGGTGACGAAGGGGAGAAGCGCGGTGATGTAGGCGAGTATGAGGGCGAAGTGGCCTGGAAAGATGGAGACGTTGGAGAATACGCCGGACTTGTTATCGCAAATGCAGGTGATTGTGGCGAGAAACCTGGAGATGTCGCATAGCGCGGGGAAGTTATCGACATATTAGGCGAGCTGGGTGAGTATGAGGACGAAGGGGAATAGCCAGGCGACACAGGGCTTGTATTGAAAGGACTGGTAGGCGAATAACCACCAGGGCTCTGAGGTGCTGGACTGAAACCTCCCAACCCTCCCGATGGTTGATAAGCCGTAAAACCACCGGGTGTTTCCGCGCCGGCTTGACGAATTGGGCTAAACTTCGCATCCAGATCGGGTGTACCAATATAACCATTTTCCATCATAGGAGAGTTGTTGTCGTACTGAGTAGCTGCTCCGTCATTGATCATTGCGTCCTTAGCTCCCAGGCCGCCCATCAAGCCAATTCCGGTATTGCTTGAAACTACCGTATTCAGCATACTCTGATCGAGGTACACATCGAACTCTCCCGTTCCAGCGGGTGCCAATTGACCAAGGATCAGGTTTTCAGACACACCACGGCAATCATCAAGTTCACCAAAAGCGGCCGCTTCAAGAAGAATTTCGACGGTCTCTTCGAACGAACATCTCATCAGGGCACCATTGTCGGCTCGGTTGATACCGTGACGAGTAACGGGGGTAAGATAACCGCGCACTGTCATTATGTCGACCAAGAGTGCCAAATGACGATGATTGACATAAGAACCGTCGAAAGCCAACACCTGAGTCAGTTCCCGTAACAGAGCCGAGCGAGCAGCTTCGATACCGAACACCTCAAACACCTCGATAAACTGGTTGGAATAAGTTCGGCTAGTGTCCACACCCGGGATCGTGAGAACATCAGCGAGCGCTGAACCACTTGTCTCCAACACCCATTCTTTGCACAATGGATCGCTCTTGCTTAGGAATAGAGAGCCGTCGTCCATAAGGCGAACGTTATCCTTTTCATTGATGAAAGCACGCTCGACGCCAGATACACCACGTAGAGTCAACGTATCCAACAAGTGTTGTTCAAGTTTCTTGAGAGTAACATCGTACTCCATATCCTCTTCGTCTTCGTCTTCCTTCACATCATGAAGTTGGCGAATACGAATAACTTGCTCATCGGCGTTGTTATCGCTAAAGATGACAGCAATATCTCGTGGGTACTGCTGCTTGATCCTAGTAGCCACGTCCTGGACAGTGAGTCCCTTATCCAAAAGTCTAGCTCGGTTCAGAACGATACGCAAGAGCCACTTGGATTGACGGCTAGAATCGTCCGTGACATCTTCTGGAATGATAAAGTAGGACTCGACCATATCTCTATCGTTGTCGATGACGGTAGACTGAATATCTGGATCATAGTAGATTTCAGTAGCTTCCGTGACTGAACGAAGACTTGTATGTTCCACCACACTACGCAACTGCTTAGCAGCCTCCTTGTCGTGCTTCTTATGGGGCTCTTGATAAACTGTCATGGAAGGCGTCTTGATGTTTGTGGCGACGTTCAAAAGTTCTTTCAGACGAGGAACACCGAGAGTAACGTTCTTGGAACTAACACCAGCAAAGTGGAAAGTATTCAAAGTCATCTGCGTGGCAGGCTCTCCAATAGATTGGGCGGCTAAAACACCAACCATTTCTCCTGGGTCGGCCTGGGCTTGAGCGAAACGCATCTCAATTGCTCCTAAAACGTGCTTGAATGCAAGTTTGTTCATGGAGTACTGAGTGACTAGTCGCTTGAAGGCTAGGCGTGAACGCAGTTGAGCCTTGAATAAAAGTGTAGCACTGGTTTGGGCCTCTTTCGAGATGACATCATCACCACGAACAACCACCAAACGATCCAGCAAAGCTTGGACCTGAGGAATGACTTCCGCGGGATGAAGATCACTAATAGTGCCTTCTTTGATATTGAATGTGGTTTTTGCCGACTCAAGGATGCGTTGAACGTTTAGTGGCAATTGCATCATTTCTTCGTCTCCCTTGGCGACAGAGCGAAGAAATTCTCGATCCTTAACAAGAGCATCCCATTCTTCATCAAAGTATCTTTGAACTTCGATATCGCCATTAATTTCAGCCGCTTGTTCAAGGACTTCGGGTCCGAGTGTGCGCTCTGGGTCCATGAGGTCAACGCGGAAACGATCACGGAATTGTTCATCAGAGCATTTGATAGTGTCCACTCTCTGATTTTCGATGTGACCACCGTCCAATCCGTCCTCTCCGTACAAAAACTGAATGATATCGCCAAGCGAGTTTCGGACAGTTCCATCGTATTTGACCATAAGTTCTTCGAGGGCCTTGACAAGCTTACGCTGAATATAACCCGTTTCGGCAGTCTTGACTGCGGTATCAATAAGACCTTCACGACCAGCCATAGCGTGAAAGAAGAACTCTGTTGGTGTAAGACCACGAAGGTAGGAATTCTCAACAAATCCTCTCGACTCCGGAGAATAGTCGTCCTTGGTAAAATGAGGAAGCGTGCGGTATTTGAAGCCAAAGGGAATTCGCTTTCCTTCGACAGACTGTTGTCCAACGATGGCTGTCATCTGGGAGATGTTAATGGCGGAACCCTTGGATCCAGATCTAGCCATTTGAATGGCGTTATTGAGATCCTTCAAACTCTTCTCGGTCTCACTCCCAGCAGCCTCACGAGCATTGTTCAATGCACGAGAAACCTTACTTTCGAATGTCTCTCGAATGTTCATACCGGGCAATGCCTCCAACGTATTTTCAGTTGCACTCTGAACGATCTCTTCGACCTCTGCTTTACCAGCGCGAACTGCACCTTCAATTCGTTCAATGGTTTTCTTGTCAGGGATTGTATCACCAATACCGATGGAAAAACCATTGTGTAAAAGCCAATAATTGACCACGCGCTGGGCTCCGTTGAAAAACGAGACAGCAGCCATAGGACCGTACTCGTTAAAAATGGTATGAACAACACCGCCGCCGGATGCTCCAACAGTCTTCTTCGAAAACATGCCGTACATCAACTGGCCGCCATGGACTAGTATTCCACCATCTGCTAATGGCGAAAACTTTTCAGAAAGAGGGGCTTTGTCTTTATCAACACGCAGCAAGTTGAGACCGGAAGGTAAAACCATGCTGATGATCTGCTTTCCAGTCCAACGGGGTCTAGGTTTGATAATGGCTGGCTGAGGAATGGAGCCGTCCCAGTCGGGAACCCAAAGCATGAGGTTCATAACTTGATCTTTGGTAAGGAAAACGTCACGACGGCAGATTTTGTAGATACCACACAGAGAGTCCTGCACGATACCCATCAAGGGACCATTTCGCTGTGGCGAGACAATGTTGGTTGGAACCAAGGCAAGTTCAAGTAATTCAGCACGAGCTTCTTCACTCTGAGGCACATGCATGTTCATTTCGTCACCGTCGAAATCGGCATTGTAAGGCGTGGTGACAGACAGATTGAGTCGGAAGGTAGAATAAGGCATAACACGAACACGATGACCCATCATAGATTCCTTGTGCAATGATGGCTGACGATTGAAAAGAATGACATCCCCATCGAGGAGATGACGTTCAACTTTCCAGCCGTATAGAAGATTGGCGTTTGTCTTCCGGGCCATACGCAAGTCAATTCGCTCACCGTTATCACGAACAATGTACCTCGCACCAGGGTAGATTGTAGGACCGTTGTTCACGAGTTTCTGCAGGAATTCGATATTGTAAGGCGTGACAACTATCAGGATCATCAGTCACTCGATCTATCTTTAAATTTAGGGTTAACGAACCTTCTGGGTACGTCAATATCATTGCAGTTCTAGATATATGTTAGTGATAATCTCAAAGACATCATTCACCGTGAATGCACCAAGTTGTATTAGGTTAGGGTGGGGTTACGCACGATTTGGGGCATCCGACTTCCTCCAACGATAACAGAGGGTCGCCGCAGATCTGTGATTGTGTGAGTATTCATTCGTACCGATTGCACAAGGTTTGGGAGCGAAGGGGGCGATGGAAGGGAATGGGTGTTATTATGGTCATGAGGGCCGTTAGGGTTGATAGGGTTATTGTAACATACCACAGTACGAGCCGAAAAATCGACACGCTTTCCCATGAGATTCTGACGTAATCTGCCCTCTTTTCCCTTTAACCTTGAACGTATGCCCTTCACTAGAAGTCGTTTTAGCTCTGGTCTGGTTGCGGTTCTCAGAGAATAACATACCTGGTCTGTTAGACTTCGTCATGGCTTTTGGTTGACCAGCAATATCATTGTCCATATATGTGGCGACGTGATATTGAAGCAAGGCCTCGAATTCCCGAACGACGTGTTCCGGTGCACCTTCCTGTTCGCAGCGTTGCAGGTTTTGATTCGCACGAATGATTTCTGCAAGCTTGAACGTCAAGTCATCCTCAGCACGTTGGCCGCTAGAGCTCTTGCCGCTGACAACACTGGGACGAACGACGGGAGGCGGCACAATTAAGACTGTCAAAACCATCCACTCTGGACGAGCATAGTCGTTGCTTAAACCCATAATCCTCACGTCTTCTTCGGAGATACCGCGGAAGATGTTGTAAGCCATTGTGGGGGTGATAGTTCGCTTCTCGGGTTGAGGCATATCGACATCGTCGTCCATCATATTCGCCTTGTTCGGTTTCCAGGTTCCAACAAGACTCAATCCTTCCTTGCGGATGGTTGGCTGAGCATTACCACAGCCGCCGTGTCCTTTATGGGGTTTGGATGCTTCCTTTGAAAAGGGGTCCTCGTCCTCCGGCATTGGATCTGCTTCACATATGTTGACATCTTTTGACAACCGCCAGATCATATCGAATCGTCGCTTAGGGTCGCGGATACGGAGCGCATCTTGGAACTTCGTGTCTGACATGTCTGCCTTAATTTTCGAACAATTGTGGCAAACGACTTCGAGTAATTTCTTCGTCTTTGTGAGGAAACCTGTTCAAGTTAGTTATGTCTAACTTGGTAGAAGGAATTAATTTAATCATACCAATGTGATAGACCGGTGTTGCAAGCTCGATATGGCCAAAATGTCCGGGACATTCCTTCTGACCCTCCTCACAGGTCTCACAATAATACTGGCGATCAAGAGTGCCAAGCCTTGGATCATTAGGACCTTTGGTTCGTGGGCGCATTCTCTGCTCGTCCTATTTCATAAAAAAAGTAGAGTTTAACATAATGTAATCATAAGGCAATTTTGCACAAAAAATGCCGCCTTACCATTGTCTCTGGATATTCGACATGGACCACACTCAGACGTTTTATCTCCTCCGGCGACAAGAGACCGAACTGGATCTCCTTGATCGTGCGCAAGGGCGCCTTGGAGTAGGGGAAGTGAACGTTCGACATGGTGGAGGTCCTTTGACGCTAATCACGGAGACGGAGACGGAGTCAGAACGAGGAAATGTGGTGTTGACACTGGACTGCGATGCGCTCTGTTTGCGAGCGCTGGTATTTCGTGATTTTTGACAAAAAACAATCCGGTTGAACACTGAGCGATTGCTGATAGACAGAAATGACAGTCGACTGCCTGCCGGTGAGGCCTCTGGCAGCCCTTGCCACGAGGGCGCCTTTCACCTTAAGGACAACGGGACGCCGCGCAAGTCGACACTTTGGAACGGGGGAAAAGCCGAAAAAGTCGCACGAGTTGATTGCCCTGACTTGACTTGACAGAATCCCAGATAGAAACGCGATATCTCGGGATGGCAAGTGATGAGCAGATGGGTTGGCGCGTGGATGAAGGAGTGAAAGTGTTTGAGTCGCCTCGCTGAGTCCGGGCAGGGACGTTAGCTCGAGTTTTCTTGGGAGCCGCTAGCCACTGCTGCCTGGCCAATCAGACGCGTTCTGCACGTTTGACGATGTCTTGGCGCGGCCCAGTTTAGATACGCCATTCACGGATAAGAAAGAATTCACATTACTAGTCACCCAGGTTATTTTGACTTTACTCTCTGTTCGCCATAGGTTCATACCGCGATCATAATCTATGCGCTTCAAGTATGATATATGACTGAACCCTTTTATCGCCTCCTGGATCGCCGCCAGGTAGGAAGACCTCATCAACACCAATCGATAGCCGACAACAATGAATCTCTCACTCGTCGATCCATTCGCCCTCGCGCAAGACTACCCCGATACTTTGACCGGGAAATTACGTACGTCGGCTTTTCATAGCATTCATCACATGCGCTTGAAATACAGAGATTGATATAGTATAGGGAGCGGCCATGCTGCATGTCTTCGGTTCAGTCGCAAGGGCGATTACCTCGCCGCAGGTCGGGTGAGTGGTCGTCTAGATGACTAAACCAATTGAAACAAAAGACTAATTAGAGGTGCATGTTTCAGGTTGACGGTACAGTCATTGTTTTTGATCTCGAGACGAACGGGGTAGCCCGCAAATTACGAGGGCACACCAGGCAGATACAGTCGCTTAGGTACGGGATTGAACTTCTGGCTTTTTTGCTATTTTAGGCGTCGCTAACGGTTTTGCAGCTGGTCCAGAGATGGACGATATCTGTTGAGCGCATCGCAAGACTGGAAATGTATACTGTGGGATTTAAAGGATGGCTCGCGAGTGCGAATGGTCCGTTTCGCAGCTCCAGTATACATTGCCGAGTTGCACCCTTTTAACCAGTGAGTCTGCCGAAATACTATCTCTACACATATTATGACCAAGCTAATCTCCCAGTCTTTTATTTGTTGCCTCCCTCTTCGAAGAACAACCAGTCCTAGTGGATATCTCCAACCCCAAACCCATCAAACACATCCTGCCCTCCGTCCCCCTCCGACCTCAAGACGGCGTCGATCCCGCCGCAGCAGCCAAACAAGCCGCCCAAGACGCCAAACAATCCACCTGCGTCACCATCTTTACAGCCCTAGGCAATCACATAATCTCCGGCACATCCAAGGGATGGATCAACATTATCGAAACGCAAACCTGCAAAACCATCCACTCAACCCGCCTCTGCAACGGCGTCATCATCCTCATCCGCCTCGCCAGCAACGGCCGCGATCTACTCATCAACAGCTCCGACCGCGTCATCCGCACAGTGCTAATGTCGGACCTGTCTCAATTAGGCATGGGCCTCGACCCGGCCAACATCAAACTCGACGTAGAACACAAATTCCAAGACGTCGTAAACCGACTCAGCTGGAACCACGTTTCATTTTCATCGACCGGCGAATTCATCATGGCATCCACATACATGAACTCGGACATCTATATCTGGGAACGAAGCCACGGCTCCCTCGTGAAAATCCTCGAGGGACCCCGCGAAGAAATGGGTGTTGTGGAATGGCACCCTTCGCGGCCCATGATTATGTCCTGCGGCCTCGAATCCGGATCAATATACATATGGTCTATCATCACGCCCCAAAAATGGTCCGCGCTCGCCCCGGATTTTGCAGAAGTAGAGGAAAACGTCGTCTACGTTGAGCGGGAGGATGAATATGACATCCACCCGGCAGAGGAAGTGCATCAGCAACGTCTCGATCAAGAAGATGAGAGTCCCGATGTACTTTCGCTCGATCATATGGGTAATGTTGCCGTTCTGGGAGATATGGATATTGATACGTTCCGTATGCCGGTGTTATTGGATTTGTCGGATAGTGAGAGTGAAGAAGAGATTATAGCTGTTGGGCCAGGGACGATGAGGAGACGGAGTCCGGGTGCGGGCAGGGAATGGATGAATACTTCTAATGATGGCGCGTCTTCTACGAGGGGCACGCTCGGAAGGGGGAGGAAGAAATAACACTACCCTTTGCTCACATCTTATCATTTCGTCATTATGGTTTTGTCTTATCATTTTATTTATATCTAGCGTTGGGATTGGATGGGTACACATTTCAGGCTGGCGTCGTTGTGAGAATATCCTGCTTTCGATTAGGTTGGCCTGTAAAATGATAGATGCAAGTTGAGAATATTTCGACAATACCTATATATACAAAACGTTCAGGTGGCAATCACGCTAACATGACATCTGGAACCCGACGACACATTCCCGGACGAAGAACTCCATGCATCTCACCATCAGACAACATTAAAATTGATCCAAACTTCTTCCCCTCTGGTCTCCGAGGTCCTTTCTTCTGCTCACTCGTTCACATCCTCTCTAAACTCCAGAACCAAAGCACCGGACTTTGTCCCACGTCGCTAGCAAAATGCAACCCAGAAAAGAAGAGAAAAAAGTTCAT
The DNA here is from genome assembly GCF_001896365.1 of Talaromyces amestolkiae. Lineage (NCBI taxonomy): Eukaryota > Fungi > Ascomycota > Eurotiomycetes > Eurotiales > Trichocomaceae > Talaromyces > Talaromyces amestolkiae. The sequence continues at coordinate 948,487 of NW_024468042.1, read as the reverse complement.
TAGATACCCAAAAAATTTTGTTCCATCCTTCCTTGCACCCCTTCCCTTTTCCCAATGCCAATGAAAAATAAAATAAAATGTAGATTCGTCAGTCATTCTTTTCTCCAACATTATCGTCTGATTCTCTCTAGGCTCCTGAATATGCATCGATTGAACATGTCCAATTCATGCCCGGTTTGATTATAAAGATCAAGGAATGTAGCGTTTCGTGGTGATAGTATGCGTGCATGATAGGCGGCGACGGATGGTGTCATGCGCGTGATGGGTAGATAGTATAGAAATATTGGCAGGTCATTGGTGGGCTGCTAAAATGACTTGCAGCCCTTGCCAGCCTGCGTTCATGCTCATTATATAAGATTTGGTCGAGCGGGCGTGGTGGGAGGCCTAACTAACTTCAGATCAAGATCCTGGCCATCTCCTCAATTTCCCGGTGGGGTCTCCGGTTTCATCGCTTGATAGATGTGAAGTATATTATATGCTCGTATCTCCTTGTTGTAAGCTTCCCTTTTCACTTCCAGGGCTAGTTGCTGGATTTGTTCTTTTGAGAATCCCCATACCCGATGCAGAGGAGCGAGGATCATCGTCTCAACGCTCTCGGAAATGGCAAGATTATACCACCGACCAACTTTCTTTTCGTGCTCGTCGTGATGCCATGGATTCAGCGGAAGTCCAACAATCTGATGGTCAATGTTCACAAATCCTTGTTTCTCCAGTGCCGCCATTGTCTCGCTAACGCTGTGGGCTATTGGTCGTGCAGACATCTCGGTGGCCTGTTTTAGGTACTGATACCATTTGTGCATGGACGTATTCTCGAGGGAACGTTCTTCGCATCGCGGCTCAAAATCGATCTCTACCTGCTCGAACCATCCTCCCGGACGCAAATGAGTGAATACTCGACGGTAGAGCGATGGCCAGCTAGTGACGCTGCCACTTCCCATCTGCATATGAATTAAATCCCAGTAGTCCTCACCCAATGCCCATGGATACTCGAAATCTCGCGGAGCATAGAAGTCACAATTCTTAGGGCAGTTCTCAGGCTGGATATCAGCGAGGTCCATGCCAGCCACGAAGCTGTCGGGATATTTGTTAGCTACATCGATTGCCCAAATTCCGGTGCCGCAGCCCAGGTCCAATACACGCGCATTTGGGGGGTGAGGGGCATATATTAAGCCGTCGCCAACTCGAGCTTCTGTGATGACTTTGTGAAACAAATCAAGGCGGTCTTGCTCTTCATCGTCGCACGGTAGCATGTAAACGCCTTTCCGGTATCCATGATACGTTCGCCCGTTCTCTAGGTGACGAGGGTGCTGTTCAGGAAGCCTTTCTCAGCTCATGTGTTAGCCGCAATTTGATCGATTCAGCAGTGGAAAACACATACTTGTATTGAGAAGGCATCAGGTTGTGATCATTATTTGAGCGCGCCGATTCTCCGGCGTGGGGGTTGTGTGTGTCCACATTCTGCCCGATTCTTGAGGCATCCGGCGAGGCATAGACGAGCTGAGAAGATTGGGGGCTGCCGTTCGCAGTGGTTGTGATTGTAGTAGTGGCGGTGCCCTGCAGCGGTTGTGCAGGATGTCGATGGTTTGAAAACATGTTGCGTATGTCTGCGCGTTTCGTATAACAGCCAAAACTTTTACTTCCAGAGCTCGTACTTGCCTAACAATAAATTGACGGCTCGGCGTCAGTCTTTCTCCTGGTGACTGTTGGCTGTTCCCGTCCTGCCTCCATTCAAGAATATGCGAAGCGACAGGCCAAGCTTAGAGAAGCCGAAGAAAATGTTGCCGGTCTTGGATGCAGGTGACTTGGTGTAAACAATACTGTTTCATACGCCCGCATGGCCGTGGAGAACAAGCGAGAGCCGGCGCGTATCAACGGCTCAGGGAACACACCAGGCGAGCGCACCAACAGGCGGCACCGAGCCACAGAACGGGGGGGTTTAGAGAGGTATATATAAGTGTGTCTAAGGAATTGGCCCGACGCATGCATGGGAAGATGAGCGGGAGCTCCGACGAGAGAAGCAGGATGAGTGGTGAGTGAGTATAGAGGTTGGGGGTAAGCGCTGAGAGGGCGCGAAGGGCAACGAGGAAAAAAAAAAACAATTAAGAGGAGGTATTAATGCATGAATGCACTGGGTATGTCGACAGGGAAGGTACGAGCTGCTGGAGTGGCAGAGGGCAGGAGGCAGGTGGCAGAGAGATCCATATTAAATACTTAGCACACAGTAATACGGAGTAAATATTCAAATACTCTGGCAAGCCATAATGCTACTTAGTTTAGTGGTACTAGACTGCGTACTAACTAAGTACGTCCAGTGTTAAAATTAGGCTATGCCAGGCCCGGCCCGCTGTACTATGTAAGGAGTCTAAGAGGAGCCTTGCCTATCAGGGACGCGCTGACCGGATGCACTATGGGGGGAATGCCTGAGCGCCTGGGACCAACCACCAACCACAGCGAGGAGTAGCCGGACTGGGAAGTGTTCCGTTAATATCGACGATTGCCTAGGTACTAGTAATGTCGCATTACCACTAAGTGGTAAATCATTACATAGTAGACTCGTTAACGATCAATGGTCTGCGTGAGATGTGAGATCAAATGACGACACCGAGATCGCCTTGCTGTAGCTCAGCGTTGACGTGGCTGCATCGAGTGGCCTTGCTGCAACGAGTGCATTGGTGCGTAGCTTAATATTGAGCATCGTACATGTGTGTAAAGTACGTACATAGGCAGTATACATAGTAGGTACATAGAAGAATAAGCGCCTCCTACTGGGATCAACGACTGTGTGCCTACTACAGTAGGTAAGTAAGTTACGTCGTCAGTCTCAATGATGCTCGTCGCAGCTGCGTGACACTGACTGCGAGTATGCGAGTATGTCCAGAGGAAGGCACGACCAAGAGGGAAGTTAGTCGGCGGGGGCAGGAGCGGCTGGKACCGCCATGCTCCCGCGCCGGGAAAGAAGGGCCCATCAACCCGCCCGCCGCCTCCCAAACCCTTGGGACGGCTTTGTTCTCTCAACTCCCTCCAGGGACCGCCCTCGACATCGTAGTATACACCTACTACGTAGTACTGGAGTATACGTTGGCTGACAGATTACTGGATAGCATTGATTGTCTTTGTTTCTTGACATCACCTCATGTGGATCGCTCTCAGATCATGGAAGCAATTCGTGTCTGCGTTTGGTGTGCGACGACCGTGTCCTGCAGTCATACATTATCATCCCCCAACCCTCATCCAAGGCACGCAACCCGAGAGTCTGGGTAGCTTTTCTCACCGCGATTTACTCGGGCCACTCAGCGACTGCGATGCTAACTCCGTTGGCTGAATGTTAAACACAATAGTGTACACGGCTTGAGGCGAGACGGTACGAATTGACGGAATCAATCATCTGACGGCCTCTGCGCTCCAGCGAGTCCCCCATGCTATTCCTCTTCCACCTCTAGCCGCAACGCTAACTCGACCAGAATTTGTGGCACAGTCAATTTCCACTGTTCCAGTGTGCTCGTCCCATTCGCAGATACCGAACCAAGAATTGATTCATGACGCATACACTCATTGCCAACTGCATGCTCAACTATTCATCGCTTCTGATCCAACCGCAAAGGCGACCGCCCACGCGAGACCCTGGTCTAGGGAACAACAACCGAGTATCAACGCGCAAGGCTGCACACGTACAACACACGCATGCTGACGTCTCCAGCCTGGGCCCCTAGAGTTAGCGACGACGGATTATCCAACGCTATCGATGATCCACCCGTTCCCCCGTTGCATCACCTCTCTATGCATGTTATGCAGCAGAAAAAGCGGAGACTGGCCCAGTCAACCACACACGGTTCGATGCGCCCCTGATGGCTTCCTAGAGCTGAAAGGTTGTCCGCGATCCGGCGACAATTTTAATAATCATTGCTGTGCCGCATAAAATGGACCGCATCCTGCGGCGCAAGTCGCAGTCTTTCCGACTCCTATGGCGGTCAGCGGCCCTTTTCTAATCCACTAACTCTATCTATGCTAATACACTGCGTTCCAAGACTTACAAACCCCGTTCCAAGGACCAAACATGCTGTACCGCGTACGCACTGCCAATCAATGATCTGTTCGGTGACCCTCGGTCGAAGTATCGCGTGGGGGAGGGGAAGATCCTGCATGGGTCAGAAAACGACGTTGAACACGAGCCGGAGAGACCGTCCTCGAGCTATAACCCACACAACTATACAGGGCATTAAAGCTTAAAACGAAAACAATCCGCCTATCGGTGATGACCCATGTCTAGATGCCTCAAAACGGTTGATCCCACCGCCATCGCAGTCGTTTCGACCTACCTGATGTTCTTTCCGATAACATTCGCTCGGCATTATTGGATACCTTGCTGTAGCTGGATAGCGTTGGCACAGTGCATAGGACAGCAAGATGCCTATACTCGCCCCATTAAGACTGACAATTATTCGGTATCCGGAGGATGCAATGCAGAGACCCGATACGAAGCAGTTGACATCCTGTCAACCTTGTCATACTTCGCTTCGGTACCCTGATAGTTATACAATGTGTGTTTGCTACAGCCATTGAGTACATCAAGCACGTTTGGGGTTTCTGACGTCCAAGTCAAAGTTTGCTTTGGGCAGTTTCTCGATCATCGCCAGCATATCGGTCTGATTGTTAAACCCGAGACCCCTGCGAAGTGGAGTACTGACCAAGCCCTGCTTCTGCAATTGCAAGATTTCCAAGGCCGCCTAGTCGCCTCATTCTTATGTGTGAGGTTCAGCGTTTCATTCAGCTGGCTGGGAAAAGATTGATCTGTTGGTGGCGTTATCACTAGTACCTGATACTTCATATGTACGATCAGCATCATTTGCGACTGCTGACAATGTCGGGCTACCTTTAGGGCTAAAAATCTAGGCACTAAATTTGTAGGTCGAGTCAGAATCATCTGCAGCTGCGCCGCAAATCCGCACAGACATTCTACTCCGTACTAGAGGTAAGACCTGGTCGTGTTGTCCAGCGCATCAAATACTAGACTATGTTGGGATAGAGAAGAAAAAGAAAGGTTGAGGCCAAACATGCTTGCTCGGTACTACGACGTCCGTACGTACAACCGAATTGTGTTGACGCCTGTCTGCCGGGTTGACTTGGCTCGATTGTATAGTTTGAATATGCATACAACGCCATGACTCTGACTAATATATTAGACGATATAGAGTCGTATCTGCATGTATGTTGTCAATACGAGCAGCTTTCTTTGGGATCTCTAGCCGTGGACTGGTTCGTGATCGTAACATTGATATACATGTAAGCATGGGGGTTTTTTCAAATGTCCGTAGCCGCGAGGGAATTGTTTCAGCCATCGTCTTTCTCTCTCGATAACTGAGGCACTAAAAACAGCCCAATATCATGATTTACCAACCGTTGACAATGTCCTCAACATGTTCCTCATCTAGACCAATTGGTCGAACGGCTTCATGGCCATCCGGGCCGGCCCCACACCAGCTATCACCTATCGTCCTATCCGACCTCTTTTTTTTTCTCCGCCCTCAATTTTTCTATTTTAGTGTTGATTGAAAGTCATTATATTCGAAAAACAAAATACCCATATCATATCTTGCGCATCATTCTAAAGTAGCCTGAATCAGCAGTGGCATTCTGTGCCAATCATTCAATCAGCGGACATCTGGAAGCGCGGGGGAAGGAAGCCATCCCACCAATCTGTATACATACATCGTGCATCAATAGAGACACACGCCTATTGTCTGGACCCCTCACTATCCCCATTGTCGAATAATTGAGCCAGGTCATCCAGGCCCTGCATACACACATACATAATATCTAGTTTCTTTACCAGTTGACGCCCCCAACAATTCATCCTTCACATGCACACCCTCCAAGCAACTGCATCGTCGTCCCTGTCACTACCTTCGGGTACGTACATCTACGCAATTGCAGCAACAACCCCATCATCTTCTTCCGGCACACATTCACAGCAGTTTGCGGCTATATCATCCGACGATTCACTTCGACTGTTTGACGGCCACTCTCTGCAGCCCACTACCGTGCTTAGTGCAAAGTCTCATGATGGTGGTGTCACTGCATTAAAGGAGTATTCGGGAATTGGTCCGCAGGGGTCTTTACTGGCTACTGCTGGACGGGATGGAGCTGTTAGATTATGGGATGCGCGGGCTGGGGAGTTGTCGCAGAGGGCGATTGTGGAGATGAGAGTGGGTATGGTTGTCCATTTTGTTTCTAGTTCAGGGGAAGTGAAGTAGGTCTAATTCGTGTGCAGAGAAGAATATTCCAATACTGTCGTTGGCCTGTGACCCTGGGTCGCATATTGTTGTTGCTGGTACGGAGCTGGAAGCATACCAGGCTACTGTTGCTCTATGGTTGGTAGCTGCATCTTGCCACTCAAATGTCTTGAGGACGTGTGCTAATTCCTGCTTTCAGGGACATTCGAGCCCCTGTAAGTATACGCCAACAATACGTTGAGAGTCACAATGATGACGTGACAGAGGTGCGCCTCCCCTTCAACATTTTATCGATAACCATCTAACTCGCATAGCTACAATTCCACCCCACACGCAAAAACGTATTACTATCCGGCAGCACAGACGGCCTCGTCAACCTCTACGATATCAACATTCAAGACGAAGACGACACACTGCTCCAAGTCATCAACCACGGCTCCGTGCATCATGCCGGATTCTTGTCTGAAGACGCAGTCTACGCGCTTAGCCATGACGAGACGTTCTCAATCCATCCGATCACTAATCCTGACTCGGAAGAGGGTAGTGACCCTAGTCCGATTCAGTTTGGAGATTTGAGGCCGAAACTGCAGTGTGAGTATGTTGTGCAGGCGCTGGGGACGAACCAGGGGATTTATTTGGCTGCTGGGAATACGACGTGAGTTTAGCCCTTCTATCTTGTACCGGTGAGGTGAGCTCTGCCTAACACGAGGAATAGTGAGAAACGTCTCGATTTATTCCCCCTCACGCCCTCCCCGAAATGGGACTTTGACTACGCCAATGTCTGGCGACTACCAGATGCTCATGGTGAAGAGATTGTACGAGCTGTATATCTCGACGAACAGGTATAACCTCTATCCATGCTTCCGTCATTGAATGACACTAAATCCAGTTTCTTCAAAACAGTCGAGAACAGTATTCACAGGCGGCGAGGATGGCATAATCCGAGCATGGAGACCAAATGAGTCCGATCACACACAAGATGATGAAATGGAGGGACAAGAAGAGTCTTTGTCGGACAGAGCAGCTGCTCGAGCAAGAGATAAGAAGAAGTTCAAGGACGAGAAACGGTTCAGGCCCTATTAAAACGAAATATAACAACAGAATACCAATTCAATAACCAGTCTTGGGAGTGTAGAACAGTAAACAGTCTTATCGCCCGATAAGCAGAAGTAGCACGTGATGCACCCGCAATATAAACTTGGATTAGATAGGCTTATCGCATTCCGCGGCAACGCTAACAGTTGTAATTATTTTTTTCTCTATCTCAAGATCTTCACCAATCTCTTGTCGATCAGGCTTCAAAAACCTTGATATATGCCTCGTTTTATTTCTACGCCTCCTATAATGCATATAGAAGTATAGAGCAATGGATTGAATTGCGAAACATTACTTCGGATTTTCATTGATCTCTCACCAACCCGACAACCTGAACCCAACCTCCGGACGGCAATCCCCAACCTCAAACAATAAAACACAACCATAATGGACGCCCAAGCCTACCTCATGCGCCACGGCTGGTCCGGCCCCGGCAACCCTCTAAACCCCAATCGACGCCCCGGCACACACAGCGGCCTCGGTCTGACGCGCCCTCTGCTGGTATCTCGCCGCGAAAACAAAATCGGAATAGGGAAAACCTCGACCAAAGATCCTACGAATCAGTGGTGGTTACGCGGGTTTGAGGAGGCGTTGAGAGGGGTTGGCACAGATGGGACGGCGAGTCCGAACACGGCAGTGGGCGGATTGGCGAGGGAGGAGAATACGTTGACGAGGAATGGAAGTCAGTTGTATAAGTTTTTTGTTAGGGGGGAGGTTATTCCTGGGACGCTTTCGGATAAGAAGAAGGCTGTCGTTTTGGAGGTGAAGGGGGAAATATCGATCAAAGATAAGGTGAAGAAAGAGAAGAAAAGGAAACGGGACGGGGAGGAAGATGATGAGAGCAGGAGGTTGAGGAAGGAGAAGAAGAGAAGCAAGAAACAGAAAACGGAAAGTTCTGGGAGCGCAACTCCCGCGGAGCAAGACTCGGACTCGCGCAAAGCTAGGAAGAAGGAAAAGAAGGAGAAGAAATCCAAGAAGGAGACATCGTCCAGGAATGATAACTCGGCTTCAGACGAAGTTGATACTGCGCAGCCAACGGATTCGAAAGAACGGAAACGAAAGAAGAAGCGTACTGAAGATGGTGATCAAGATATTGATGCGGATAGAAAAGCAGAGAAACGCAAGAAGAAAAAGGCTCGTCTCTCTGAAAACGGGGAGCAAGCCACACCCGATTTGTCTGTGGAGGATAAAGCATCCATGAAACCGGTCGAAATAGAGACGAAGAAAAAGAAGTCGAAATCGAAAGACAAAGGAGACAAGGAGGAAAGGGAAATGAAAGATAAAGAAAAGAAGAAACGGAAAGATAAAGCCGGTTAGAAGGACTGAACCAACATAGATCGCATTCGCATTGAGCATTTGACTGTATACATAAAGATATCCTCGCCATAGACTATTCTTTTTTGCTGCAAATTACGCCTGTGTAGTTTCTGCAGGCAATTTACCTGGTTTACCAGACAATAGCCACGGTCTCCTCTGCCAGAATTCATCCTTGATAATATCCACATGGTCAACGACAACCTGCGCCTTGCGTCGTAATTTGCGCATTTTCTCCTGCTGCGTTTTGGACAGTTCGGTAGTTGCTTGTGATTCCATTGCCTGTGTCGTTAAAGTCTGAGGCTGGTGATCCTCAAGTTGATACTGTCGATATACGACGCTTCCCTTTTTGTAGATCTCTTCTTCGTTGTTGTAATTTATCCCAAAACGGCTGAAGAGAATCTCGTTCTTGTCGGATGAGACTGTGCCCTGTTCAACAAAAGAGTCAGATATAATCAACATAAACATTAAATGGTAGAAGACGCACCGACAACTCCTTCTCAGCTTCGACATTACTCAGTCCACCTTTCAAGACCAACATCCAAAACGTGGTATTGTATAGATTATTGATATGACCTATTCCACAACATTAGCATACGTTCGCAAAATCAAGAGGAAGTGGGCATACAGTCAACCTGTCTCCAACTCATATAATCGCGCAATACCCTCTCATTCGGATACTGAACAGCGCGCCCATCAAAAGTCGGCAGACTCGATAATTCAAGAGGCTTCTCTGGAAAGAAGATTGGCCATTGATGGACATATGATGCTGTGAAGGTTGACACTATTGTCGTTACCAGCTTGCTTTATCCCTGTCAACATACACATCACTTTCTGATATGAAGAGATTACGTACGCGCTTCTCCTCTCAAATAAATCGCAATTGGGATGGAATACAAAACTATAGTCGTGTCAGTATGTGACATAGTCCGAAAGAATGAGACGACGAACCTATACTCATCACTAACGCCATACGCAATTATCAGATCCGGCAGAGCCTTCATAACAGACACGGCAGCAGCATTCATAAGATCCAATGCGCGGCGATCATTCGGTTTCTCGAATTTGTATTTATCTGACAGCCTGCTCCGTACATCAGTATTTTGAGTTGAATTCCGTTTCTCTGGGCACACGCACTTGTGGAATCCTCGACCGTCTATGCGGACGACAATCCATGTCTCGCGGAGAAGATTATCGGGTTGTTCGAATAGTCGAACGTATTCGAATCTGGTTTTATGGTGTGAGTTTGTGTGTATGTGTGTCAACAAATGTTCCTAGTGTTTTAACATACTTTGAGTTGGCCATTCTGTTGCAACTATCAAAATTTATATTCCAGATCTTCCCCGCATTAAAGTTTTCGTCTGGTCGGTCGAATATGAATTTTCGATTAACTAGTCGATTGTTGCAGCTAAAGGATTCTAGCAGAGCCTATGAGGATTTGTGACTCAGAAGATACAGAAATGTCTTTGAGTGGGCTGAAATTGTGTTGTTGGGTATGAAGTACAATTTTTTTGGTTCATTGCGGGACAGACTCACCTCAAGAATTTAGTTTTAACTGATACACAACACCTGACTTCTTGAAGAATATATTATTCTACGGACTAGTTTAGATCCCTTGGCAACAATCAAGTAATATTATTGTTATATGTAAGGATATTTACTCCTCGATTATCTCTTCATCCCCAGTCTCACTAGCCTTCTCGCTGGCCTCTACAGAGTGTTTGTCCTTTTTGGATTTCCTGCTGAAAAAGCCTCGACTGCTTCGAATACTGGACTTGTCTGCGGACGGGGTATTGGAGATGACGCTCTCCACGCTCTTGCCTAGTTGCACCTCGTCTTCTTCATCAGCATCACCCTGAGATGATTCATATTTCTTGGAGAATATGCCTCCTCTGTCCTTCCACGAAAGGTTGAACTTGCTAGAGCTGCCCTTGCGAGTTATCTTCTGGATAAAAGATTCCTTCGTTCCGAAGGTATCGGAGGGGCTGCTGGACGGAACAAGGTCCAGTGACTCAAGAGATTCGGCAGCGCCAGAAAGTGCATGTGAGTCCTTGGAACGGCTAGATGTTGGAGGCGACTCGTCTTCCGGGCGGAAGTCAAACTCCTCGGATCTCGACGCGAATTCCCTGTACACAGTTCCTCCCTTGTCTTTCTTAAACAAAGTCTTGAAAGTCGGCGCAGCTGGATTCAGCTTCGGAGTGCCAGGCCTATGAGACGAGGACGGCCTGGTACCAATTGGGGCCTGGAGTGGTCGATGCTTGTCGTGTGGCGCATGCAAGAAATCCGGTTCTCCAGGAGACATTCCAAGCGGTAAATGGCTAGATGAACCATACTGGATCGATGGTCTTCGAGATGGACCACGCGACCACGTCGAGGGAGACGCCCAATCAAAAGCCGCTAGAGAGCCTCTCTTGTTATCACTAGACGGCCAACCGAACGGTTCAGTTGAAGGATGTGGAAGTTGCTTGTCAAAGGAGAATGTAGATGACGGTCGAGGCGACAAAGAACTTCGTCGAATAGGACCAAGGATAGACGAAGGATCAATAGGATCGTGCCTAGGGCTGAATTGGTTGTATCCCTGATCCGCCTTAAGTACATCGGTAGAGCTGTTCTTCCCCGCAGAAAATATATTGGCAAATGCACTTCTCTTAGACGGCGTATGGTCTGAGGAGCTATCAGCCGTCACTTGAGTCGCACTGCTCCGAGGAAAGTAAGACATTGGATTTGCCCAATTCGTAGCATGGGTAAGACGACGGCGACGGGCCCCAATCGGATCGATTTCATCATAGTTCCGTGGAAAAGAACGACTCTGTCCAGATTTGAGACTTCCAAGCATTGGCCCGTCAACCATAGTCTTTCCGCGCTGCCTATGAAAGTTGAACAATCCAGAAAGTCGGCGAGACGCAGATTGTACGTTAGCTGCATCGTCGGGTGACATTCTCTCGCTGGTTGGGATATTTAGGTCGGTATCTCTCAAGCTGTCATGAGGGCTTGCAAAGAATCGCGAAGACATAGAATCAGACGGAACTGGAGAAGGTGACCGAGGCTGCTGATCGAGAGAGGGACCCGCTGCTCCATCATCATCGGGAATAGTTGGTTCAACAACGGGTTCAGGCAGCTCAGGAGATTCCTCATCGCCGAGTAGGTCGGACGGTAATAGCGCATCAGCACGAGGACTCATGGGCGGTAATGACGCCTCGGATTCCGTGGGAAGAGCTTCACCCCTGTCTGCAAGACCGGCTAATGTCATGCCATTATTAATGTTGAAAAAGGCAGTAGTGGGAGGAAAAGTCGGGGAGTTGCTCGCTGGATTGTAGTTTGTGCTTCGTGAGAATGCAGTCTCCACTTGCGGAAAGGGAATGGGCGAAGAAACATTACTTGTCAACGAACTGCGATGTCGAGACCTGCGCATAGAAGACTGTGACATGTCCAAGTCGAGTGTCTGCAATGCTGCGAATGGACCTGTACCATTAACTCTTTGGTCTGTCAACCATTTCAACCGTTCCTGGGCCTCTTGATATTGCTGCTGCGCTTGCACATGTAAATTAACGAGTGTAGCGTATCTAGTGTGAAGATGGTTGAGACGATTCTCCCACTGGCGAGCCTTTTCAATGTCGATACGGTCCAGTTCCTTGCCGTCCTCGTTGTCGCCTCCTTCGAGTCTCTGTCTCTCATCTTCCAGCTTTTTGATGCGGCCACCTTTCTCTTGGATTTCATCGTCTATATCCTTGATGATGGTTTGTTCAGTGGCGATTTTCTCTCGCATTTCGTTGGCCTGTTTTGTAGCATCCTGCTCAATCTTCTCTTTCTCCTCTTGCGCGCGTGCCAAGTCCTTGTTTATCTGCGCGATTTGCTCTTGCCATCGAACGATGTCGTCCTTGCGCTTCTTCCGCTCTGCTTCTTTCTGCTGGAGCAACCTTTCTCGTTTTGACTTTTCGCTTTGAACGGTGCGGTTGACGCTTTCCAACTTGTTGACGTGTTTCTTTAGGTCACCACTCGCCTCGTCTTTCTCCTTTACACGTTGTTTAAGTTCATCGCGTTGTTTCTCCAGTTCCTTCTGAATCGCATTGTGTTCATCATCTTCCTCGGCAAGCTGTTTATCCATGTTCTCGTGTTCCTGCTGAAGACTTTTCAGGCGCTCCGCAAGGCGTTCCAGGGTTCCGTTGTGGTCATCGGAAGCACGATGCAGGTCGTCATCGACTAAATTTGTTGCTGACGAGCCTTTCTTTCCTCCAGAACGCTTGCTCTGCGAATAACCGGAACTATGTTCTCTTGCCATAATCGGGGCCGATGGAGCCGAAAGCGCAAGCGTCGAGCGTGGGACCGATGCGTGGATCGTGGGACCTTCAACGTTTCCATCCTGCTGAGTCTGCGATAAAGGTAGCGGCTTCGTACGAACATGAAGGACGGTACTGGCAGTTTGAAAATTGGCGGCGCTCACGGCAAAGACGCAAATATGATAAATATGACCAGGAATCAGATTTCCAATTGTGACAGCAGTTTCCGCTCGTTTAGTCTCGCCAACTGAAAACTGTTAGTTTAGATTTGCATGATAGTCGCCGTAGACTTCCAAACCTTTTGCACTATTGACTTGAATGATATGTTTGCTGACTGAGTGATGAAAGTCGGGATGTTTCCAGGCGATGTGAATTTCTCGCGCCGAAATCTCCTCCAGAGTAACCTCAGGCGACGGAGGGATATCTAGACCGAGCTTGTCGACAAGGATTTCGTTCGGAGTTTGACAAACTTGCCATGCCCGGTACAAAAGCCTGACATATTCTTGGTTAGTGGATGGGAATAGTAGAAAAGGCAATTGCGCTCACCAAACCAGGGCCCACAGAATGGTGCCCGCCAGGAAGAGAGCCATTACGCCTCGAACCCTCACACGAGGAACCACACTAGGATATGCATCAAAGGACCAGTACAACGGCTCGTACATCCCCACGTTGTATTCCATCCGCCGACGAAGAGACGGCAGCCAGCAAAGCGGGCGGTCAATGGGAATGGAAAAGAAGAGACGATCACGAAAGGGTAAGAGAGGAGGGAGAGGAAGAGGAAAATCGGAGAGAAGGTTCGGTCGTGGCTGCTTTGGGAATGGCAGCTGCGATCCGGTCGAGCGGGTTAGCGCCTTGGCGGCTCGGTGGTTGTCGATTGGTGCGTCACGTGATGGATCTGCATTTAGCTTATTTTCTGCCCACTGCTGTCCGTTGTTCGAATTCTCTTACTACGACAGACTGATCAAAGACCCGATCTGGTGCTTTGCTGATTAATTTATCTCGATATGCATACCAACGATACTAGATTCGCGCCAATCTTTCCGTTTACTAGGTCGAGGCAAAGAGATGGGTCTAGTTCGGTCCATCAATGAACCGAGAGCCCTCACTTGGAAACATATTTAGATTCATGACCAGTGTGGTTAGTGACAACTAGGTTGTATCAATTTATCTTTATCTACCCACTTTGTTTTGAGTATTTTTCTTCATTCGTCTGCCAACTATAAAAATATGTCACCCACAAATCAAGGCCCTCGCCGTATCGGCCAATGGCTCTATCTTAGATCGGAGTGCATCGACGAGTACAAAAAGTGCCACGCAGAAGTCTGGCCAGAAGTGTTGGAACAAATCAAAGACTCTAACATCAAAGACTGTAATTCGCCTCTCTGACTGTCTTGACATGTCATACTTGTGCAACCCTTTCTGACTGGCTAGACTCGATTTTCTTAACTCTGTCCCCCCGCCCTACGCTATTCGCGAGCTTCAAATACGTCGGCAATGCCTTTGACGAAGACATGCAGCGCATGGCGGCGAACCCGAAGGTCCAGGAATGGTGGCAAATGACAGACAGAATGCAGGAGTCGCCGGTCGAAGGAGCAGTTGGAAGCGCCAGTGGGCCGGGATGGTGGGGGCACACTGAGGAAGTGTTTTACATGGAGTAGATGTATCGTCCTTCCCCAACATCGTCAGTCCCGGGTAGGGCGGACAGGTCCAATAACTTCACTTCAATCAAGTCCGTTACTCGGTGCTGGGGTGTTTTCATTATCAGACATTATCAGACGTTATCGGCAATTGAGCCTCCTGCAGTTTTTCAATAATAAAGATGAAGGCACCCTGCACGTGGTACCTGGTTACCTTCCAAAATCAGGTGATGAGAGGAGAAAGAGCGAAAACGAGAAGATCTTGGTCAGCTGGACGTGCAATACCACTGCAGCTGGTTAGCGCCCCATCATAGTGTGTCGTATTAAAGCTAGCGCATATTATGGCATTTCAATTAGGAAACTGTCGCCTATACTATGAACGCGTAGTTCGAATTTCGACGTATCCTGGCCAGACGATGGTTGGGGAGACGCCCGATGCGGGCCGATGACGCTGGTGGGTGCCAAGGCAGTTCAGTTGAAGAAGCGTTGAGAATCCAACGCTCTCCCTCTCTTTAATTCATCTCTTCTCACAATTGCCATCACCCACCCACTCGTTCTTTATTGACTGTGCATTGTTTCACTCGTTCTCTTCGGGCCTTTATCTTTCGATTCGGTCTGCGCTGTGCCTGCCATGAGATAACGTCGACCCGTTGATGGCCGCAGCCGCTTTTCACATGATAATTTGATATACCCATCGACCGATCACATTCCTATGCCGAGTTTGCCCAGCCGCATGTTTTAGTTAGACCTTGACTCCCGGCCACTCGAAGACGTTTCGTTACATTTGCATTATTATATCTTTATTTATTACGACTTTATCGATATTATACTGCCTACAAGTTGCTAGGATCATACTGCCGGAATGCAGTACGTGCGCAGTTTGAGTGGCCCGGTTTCCAAGACGTGGAATTCAATCAAYCCTGCCACTCTCAGCGGGGCTATTGATGTGATAGTCATCGAACATGAGGATGGTAAGTTATATCGTTTACGTCACAAACATACCAGGAATTCACCAGCTCTGACTCTTACCAGGAAGCCTGGCCTGTTCGCCCTTCCACGTCAGATTCGGCAAATTCTCTCTGCTTCGTCCGTCCGAAAAGAAAGTCGAGTTTAGAGTCAATGGAGTCAAGCAAGACTATTCTATGAAATTGGGCGACGGAGGGGAGGCTTTTTTCGTCTTCGAAACGACCGACAATGTACCGGCCGCGCTCCAGACTTCCCCGATAGTTTCGCCTGCAAGCAGTCCGGCGACGTCAGTCAGTGAATTGCCTTCTCTCCAAGATCCTCCTGATCTGGATTTGGATGGTGCCCAAAGCTCGAAGAATGAGTCGAGAGACCCAATTGGCATCCCAATTCCAAATGATCGCTTTGGAAGTCACAATCTCGGTATGGAAGAAATAACGCTGTCATAGCTCAGCCTGCTAACATACACTAGGAAATTTGACGCCCTTGTCACAATCCCCGAGTAGCACCGCTATACCGCGAAATCGTCTCAATTCTTTCGATGAACACACCCTTGTGCCGAAGCTGGATCGCTCCGCTTCAGATGGCATCTTACAACAAGACAGAGAGGCGCTAGGGAGCGAACCCTCAAGTCCTGCCAGCTTGCTCCGTGCGGCGGCTCGAGGCACCCATCAGGATCACCTTTCAATTAGCCCTCCGCCCGTATCGCCTAGTGAGGCTATTTCGCGCGCGATAGCCCTGTCGAAGAAATTGTCAGGTTCCAATATCCCTTCGCAAGTTACCGAGACCGGTGACCTCATGTTGGACATGACTGGATACAAGAGTAGTGAGGAGGATGCGCTTCGTGCGGAGGTCGTTGCTCGTAAAATCCTTTCTGAAGAACTGGAAGGTAATTACGACATCGGCGCTTTGATCGGCGCCGACGACCATGGCAACCTCTGGATCTATAGCAGCGAGGAAGCTAAAGTGGCCGCCGACCGTCGCGCTACGCTGAGCTCGCTCAAATCACATTCTGTTCCGTTCAGTGATGATGCAATCTCAGATCCAGGGTATCATAGTGATGGAGAATCAAGTACTCTACAGCCTCCGGTACAGACTCGTCATCACCGTGCTCAGTCTGATGTTCAGCCTGGCTTCCCAACTCCACCTCAAACTCCACCACAAGATGCGAGTGTCGGAGACCCCAATCGGAACTACGCAAAGACGCTGAGATTGACCAGTGATCAACTCAAGGCTCTGAATCTCAAATCTGGAGCTAACCCTGTTTCCTTTACCGTCAATAAGGCTACTTGCCCAGCTACAATGTACCTTTGGTCTTATAAGGTCCCTATTGTTATATCTGATATTGATGGCACAATCACAAAGTCGGACGTTTTGGGCCACGTCTTGAATATGATTGGACGCGACTGGACACATCAAGGCGTTGCAAAACTTTTTACGGACATTGTGAGCAACGGATACAACATCATGTATCTTACAAGTCGCTCTACCGGCCAAGCAGATTTGACCCGAACATATCTCAAGGGTGTCTTGCAAGAAGGATACAAACTACCACCAGGCCCCGTCATCATGAGCCCTGATAGGACCATCGCGGCACTGCGACGCGAAGTCTATTTGCGAAAGCCCGAGGTTTTCAAAATGGCTTGTCTGCGTGATATACTCAATCTTTTCCCGCCAAATCATAACCCCTTCTACGCTGGTTTCGGCAACCGTCTGACAGATGCCCTGAGCTATCGATCCGTCAATATTCCTTCGTCACGCATCTTCACGATCAACTCTAATGCTGAGGTCTCTTTGGATTTGTTGAGTCTCAATAAGTACAAAAGCAGCTACGTGACAATGAGAGAGTTGGTCGATCACTTCTTCCCTCCAATCAGTCTACTTGTCCAAGGAGGTGGTGAGGAATTCACCGATTTCACTTACTGGCGAGAGCATGCCGACTTGGATGATTTCTCAGTCACTGACAGCGAGGCAGAAGAGGAGGAACGGGACATCGGGAGCGAACGGGGTTATAGTGATGACGATGCCAGTGACCTTGATGAAGATGAGCCAGTCGAGGAAATGGGTGATAGTTTCATCTCTCGTGACTCTTTCGAAGAAAATGAATTGGCCGGTTCTATAATCGATTCGGTCCTTGGAGATGAGGAAATATCCGACGAGGAATTATCTGAAGCCGATGACGGTCTCCCCGATGTAGGCGGAGTGTCCTTGCATGGTCCTCGTCATTGAATGAATACCATGATGTGAAGAGAAGAATTGTTGATACGTGTGGTCTACTTTGGACCGATTTGCTCCATACCCTGTGATTTCTGATTTCTGCCATTTCTTTCGGCGTTTGTACAAAAGGAGCTTTTGACTCGTTTCGATTCGGGTTGTACATTAGACGCATCAGCGGCCGGAGTTTCAAGCGATGGATTGACCGTGCTGGCAAGCCTTCGCGTATAGTTGGATTTATGGTATTGTTAGTACATGATTTGAAATTGATACATTTAATGAGCTTGCTATTTCTACTTGTTTCCTGAGACTAATAGTAGCTGTCTTTTTCAAATTTTGTATTTGTACCCATGGATGCGGTTGATGCCTTAGACAGGAACACATGTTGCAGAACTAGCCAGCTAAAAGCGGACTAGCGCAATGCGGGCAAGATCCGGATCTGATAGTTGTTGCAACTTGTGACTGAAAGGTATTTAACCGTCAATAACTATTTAAATCAACCTCACAACATTAGAGCAGACTTCATTGATTCTGAAAACTGCGCTCTAGATGCATCAGGTCTCAAGAAAGTTTCACCATCACAAATAGACACCTGCGCGTCAACAATCTTTCATCGCGCTAAGCTGGAATAAGCACCATCATGCTGTCTGATTGAATACCGATTCAGTTTCTGCGCTTGAGCCTAATCTCACTTCAACCCCGAATTACCGCTCGATTCAATAAAGGACAAAAGAAAGAAGGAATTATACTATAATGGCATCTCCCCGACCAGCTCAAGCCGCTGGCTCAACTCAACCTCTAACACCCCCCGACGACCCATCCACCGCCAACCCAACCTCGTCCTCACAGAACGCCGCACCCAACCAAACCGATTCCAGCATCCCCTCATTTCCCTCAACATCTCTAAACGACAACGGAAAGTATCGACGTCCCCGCGATGCGCGCCTCATACACATGCTTCTCGCCTCCCTCGGCGTAACCGCATACCAAGAACGTGTACCTCTGCAACTCCTCGACTTCGCATACCGCTACACATCATCTACTCTCCAAGACGCCGTCCACCTCGCCATGGAAGGCTACGCAGGTGTCCCCACGGGCCCCGGCGAAACGAGTGTATCAACCGGTAGCGGACGAGGCGTCGTTGAACTGAATACCATCACACTCCAAGCTCTACGACTGAGTATAGCGTCTCGATTACATTACCAATTCCAGCCTGGTCTCCCAAAGGAGTTTCTCATAGATGTCGCCACCGAGCGGAATCGAATTGCGCTCCCCGGTGTTGCGCGTGGCGGAGAAACGGCTGCCAAAAGTTCATTCTCGAATGTGTCCATGGGCGGAATGAGACTACCGCCCGAACGGTTTTGTCAAACGGGTACGGGCTGGAATCTGAAAGAGGAGTGGGAGAGTGAAGGTGAAGAAGACTTTGAAGAATTGGAGCCAGCGACGGCGGTACCGGGAACGAAGACCCAGAATGAGCAAGATGCAGAGGCGGATGAAGATGGTATGGAAGATGATGACGAGGATGGAAGGATGGAGGACATTTTTGGGGACGATGTGAATATGAAAGAGGGTGATGAGGATGAGAATATGGAGGACGCTTGATCTTCTGCCGTAATCTTGGAGTTGGGTTCATATCAGGATTTAGGCGTTATTGGTACTATCACTATTGGGCGGCGTTGGCTAACTACTTTCTTGTCGAGTTGTCGATGACTCTGCATCTAGTCTGGCTATCTAGATACATTATTCATGATATTGAATACATACCTACGTGCGGCAGGTACCTTGAATGAGATCAAAAATGTATCAATGGTATATATATCTACAAATATAATGTACATTTTGTGCCAACACATCAGAATTGAGATTTCCAAATCACAACAAGAACAGGAGACATGCCGCAAAAACCCATATCCAAGACGCCTTTCA
Organism: Talaromyces amestolkiae; assembly: GCF_001896365.1. Taxonomy (NCBI): domain Eukaryota; kingdom Fungi; phylum Ascomycota; class Eurotiomycetes; order Eurotiales; family Trichocomaceae; genus Talaromyces; species Talaromyces amestolkiae. Next base: position 928,831 of record NW_024468042.1, on the reverse strand, counting down.
ATATGCAAACACCGTCGTCTCACAAAGACGAAAACACTACCTCTTGTTCTTCTCCTGATCCCCCTTCATCATCCTAATGACCTCCTCCCTCCTCTTCTCCACAGCCGCCTCTGCCTCTTCCCTCTCCCGTCTTCGCGCCTCTCTTCCCGCAAACCATTCCTCACGCGCTCGATCTAATTCCTCGGGTTTCGCATGCGCCAGCATGCACGAATTCATGGCAAGGCGTTGTTCGCGACAAACCCAGGTTGTGGTGAATGTTCGTCCGCGGGCACATTCCGCGAATGCTGTTATCCAAGAAAACAGATTAGTAATCTCATTATTTATGATGGAGAAATGCGTGGGAGTGTGAAAACCTTTGATTTCGGGACCGCAGTAGCCGCGCACTCTTTTGTAGTATATTTCTTTGACTTGTTGTTCTTGTGTTGCGGAGAGAGGGAGTGGGTTGCGGATGTTGAACTGTGGCTCTGATGGAGCTGATTGCGTTGAGGACGGGATTGACATTTTGACGAAGTTTCTTAGTTATTGAAATGTAGGATAAAGCAGGGTAGCTGACGAAGGGCAATGGCTTGCGGTTTGGTTTCGTGGAGGATCGGGGTTGAGGTTTTTGAGGCTATATCGTATTTGAGTTCATATTGCGTGACTCGTCTGTTTGTTGCTGTAACGTCGTTGCTTTCGTGAGGTTGTCTCAGTATATGAGCTGTCTCAGACCGGCGATGTATTGATAGTTCAATTGTTCTTTCAGCAGCTCTAGCATCATTCCATGTACTCCATCAACACTAGAGGATCATTTGAGGTTGAGCTTCTCAAGCTGTCCGTCCGGGCCGCCAGACGACCTTTCGTTGGCTCGCCGCCTTTCCCTCCGCCGGCAGTAAAATTATTCGATGCTTTCTTATCAAAATTAATTTTCTGATAGAAGTAAATAACTTCCCCAACTCATACCGTCACTCCAATTCTTTCCTTTGCATATCAGACACCAGATTGAAGAACTCTGCTTGCTAAGGCACCTTACCATTTCTTTGCTCTCTCCTTCAATCTATAATCATCACATAAAATGTCTTCAATGCGAAATGCCGTCCATAGACGGCAGCATCGAGAACGAGGTCAACTCGAAGGTCGCGAGAAATGGGGTATCCTCGAAAAGCACAAGGTAAGTACAAACTCTCCTCTCACATAGACTACAAGTTTGTGAATGCTAACATCTGGTCGAAAGGACTACTCCCTCCGGGCCAAAGACTACAACGCTAAACAAGCAAAACTCCAACGCCTACGCGAAAAAGCTCGCGATCGCAACCCCGATGAATTCGCATATGGCATGCTATCAGCCTCAAGTGCGCAACAGGGAAAACACGGTGTGCGAGAAGGGACGTCGTTGAGCCAAGACACAGTTAAACTGCTGAAGACTCAGGATGCGGGTTATTTGAGGACTGTGGGGGAGAGGATACGCAGGGAGATGGACCGGTTGGAAAAGGAGGTGCAGTTGCAGGATGGGATGGAGAAGGTCTTGGGTACTGGGAATAGGAAGCGCTCGAGTGAAGAGGATGATGATGATGAGGACGATGAGGATGAGAATATGTTTGACACTGGGATCAAAAGGCGCAAGCTTGTTTTTGCAGAGAGTCGGGAGGATCAGAAAGAGTTGGGTCGCGAACTTGATGAAGACGACGACGAGGAGGATGAGGATGAGGACAACGAAGAGCCATTCGGCACTCAACTCCAAAAGCAGCAGCAGAAAAAGTCCACCAAAAAAGAGCTAGAAGCGCAACGAAAAGCGCTCAAGGAAGCCCGCGCCGCCAGAAAACTTAAACGTCGAGCCGCAGACGCGCGTCGCAACAAGTTAACTGCACTCAGGAAGCAATATGCTGAAATCACGACTGCAGAGAGAGAGCTTGAGTTGCAGAGAGCGAAGATGTCAAACTCGGTCGGAGGGGTCAATAAGAGGGGAGTTAAGTGGAAGATTCGCGAGCGGAAGAGGTGAACTCAAGTACATCTATGGATGTTGATGCTCTTATGCATGTCTATTCATCAGACTCTTTAGACTCGTTTAGCATATTTACTACAGGCGCATTGGGATGGAAAAAGTCGTGCATCAATGCCTCACATATTGAATGGCGGAAGATACCAAGACAGGACCCTGGAAGTTTCTGTACATTCATGCTGAAAAAACTTTTTTGTCTCCCAATGTACATCAAGTCATTAACAAAGAGTGTCGTGGAAAGTACAAACAATAAACACCAAAATCCAGCGACCTCTGTTTTGTCGTCCCGAAACTCATACCCTAAATGTGAATGTTGATATATGTCTATATGAACTAGTTGGAATTTCTGGATTATATTTAGGACTTGTTGATAACATCCATGCGAATGCTAACAGCCCGCTTGTGAGCATCCAATCCCTCAACAGCAGCGAGTTGCATAACCGCACTAGACACATTGCGAAGACCTTCGGGCGACAAGTTCGAGGATGTAATGTGCTTGACGAAAGAGCCTAGGTTCACACCCGAGTACTGCTTGGCGTATCCGTAGGTAGCTAAGAAAAAGCGATGTTAGTTTCACTGAGGTAAGTATAAGACTGTGAGAGGGAAACTTACGAAGCGAGTGATTGACGCCTGCGGAATAATCTCCAACACTCTCAGGAGTCCACTGGCCAATGAAAACACTTCCAGCATTTTCGACTAGAGGAACAACCTCCTCTGCATTCTCAAGCTGCAGAATCAGATGCTCAGGGGCATACTCGTTGCTGAGATTCATGGCCTCTTCGAGCGTCTTGACAACGAAAGTTACTGAGTGCTCGATCGATCCCCGCACGATATCTACTCGGGGTAGAGCGTTTGCTTGCTGGTGCACTTCCTCGTCAATTGCTGCCAGTTCCTTGTCATCAAGATCAACAGCAATAAGGATAACCTGTGAGTCAACACCGTGCTCCGCCTGACTCAAAAGATCAGAGGCAACGAATGCAGGGTTGGCTTTCTTGTCGGCAATGACCAGTACCTCACTAGGTCCAGCAGGCATATCAATGCTAACTCCAGCAGAGGTATCGTTCGACACCATCATCTTTGCAGCAGTTACAAACTGGTTACCAGGACCGAGAATCTTGTCGACCTTGGTGATGCTTTCGGTACCATAGGCCATGGCTGCAACAGCCTGGGCACCACCAGCAAGAACAATGCTCTCTGCACCGCACTTATGTGCTGCGTAGACAATTTCTGGAGAAATACTACCATCTGAGCGAGGCGGTGAAGCAAGAACGATCCTCTTGCAACCGGCTACCATGGCGGGAACACCAAGCATGAGAGCAGTCGAGGGAAGAACAGCCGTTCCACCGGGAATATAAAGACCAACACGCTCGATCGGGCGCGAGAAACGAGAGCAGACAACACCGGGCATAGTCTCAACAATAAGAGGCTTGTCGTCTTTCTGTGCCGAGTGAAACTTCCTGATATTTTCAAAGCTCACATCGATTGCTTTGATGGTATCAGATGACAATTGCATCAAGTGCTCGGGAAATGGGGCTTTGATGACCGGTGATTTCAAGGATGTAGCCTTCTCGAATTTGTGAGTGTATTTCAAAACACCAGCGTCTCCGTTTGTGCGAACGTCGGCGATGATAGGCTTGACGAGTTCAACGATAGCTTCATTGGACTTTTGAGAAGGGCGTTGCAGTGCGTCTTTGATAACGCTTACCGGCGTGTTCGACGTGTGAATTCGTTTCATTTCAATTCGGTCGGATTTAGGGGCTGCAACTGGTGCAGGTGTGGGCTCCGGAGCCTTCTCTGTCTTGGTCAAGCCAACCCTCTCAGCCCAACGAGTTTTGGCATCACCCTTACGACGCTTGACCTTGAGGTTTTTCATGTCTAGATTTCTCTCAATATCCTCTAGGCTCACACCTGCGGCAACACATCGGGTAAGAGCAAAGTAAATCAAGTCAGCAGCCTCCGAAGCAATTTCACTCTTGGTTGTCGCCTGGCACAACTCCTCTGCTTCTTCCATGATCTTGGCTTCAACGAGTTTGGGGTCGTTGAACAAGCGTGCTGTATATGATCCAGGGGGAGCGCTCTCTTTGCGGGATTGCAGAGTCTTCTGTAGGCTAGAAAGGCCTTGATATTTTCCAAAGCAAGTATTTGTCCCAAGGTGACAGAAACCTCGGCCGAGTTGTTTGACTTTAAAGACCATGCAGTCCGCATCGCAGTCAAAGCCAATGCTCAAAAGCTCTTGTGTGTCTCCACTACTCTGACCCTTGTACCAAAGACCACGCTTGCGTGATTGATAGACTCCAGTGCCTGTCTTAAGGGCTTCCTTCAAGCTCTCCTTGCTACTCCACACGAATCCCAACGATACACCTCTCTCGTCAACGACCAAAGTGGCAATAAGCCCGGTATTTACATCAGGTACAGCACAGCTAGCCAGGACATTTGACGCAGATACCTTTCCGTCCGCCGTGGGAATGATCGAAAACTGAGCAGAGGGAACAATTGCGATGACACCATGAGCGACTTCTTCAATAACGGCCTCCTCAGTCACATTCCCTCCATAAATTTTGTAAACTTGACCGCCATCCTTGGGAAAATCGAACTTCTCGAAGAGTTCAGCAGCGTTTGCTGTTGAACAAACGCCTATGTCTTGAGACTCTGGGTCATTTGCGAGCCAACTGCGCAGCTCTGTCAAGTCATCGTCCGAGGAGACATATGCGACTAATCTTGACGACGGGATCTCGTTTTCTTCGGTAAGTGAAATCAATTGTTTCGTGGTCAGTAATATCTTCGAAGCACCGGCATTGAGGACCTCCACTGCATCGGCGGCACTAATTTCGGTGGCGTCGACATAGACGTTGAGAAGAGCGGAATTTTCATTGACGAATTCTGTCGCTTCCGAGGCATTGGAGATTTTGATGAATGCATTGCCGACTCGAGCGATATCCTGGATATTGTATTCCGATTTAGCGCGGGGCTGCACGGCAATCACCAGTGGTGACGCCATGATAATAGAACCTCCAAGAGGTTATCGATTTGAAAAATGCCTTGACGGCCGACTGCTTGACGAGGAAATTGTGTTGAGGTATTTCTTGAACGCCAGGAAAAGTTCCTAGTACTGTTCAGATCAATCAATTGAGGGTTTGAGTCATCGACAAGATGGATCCTTATTTGCTTAGCGCCAACATTTCACGGCAAAAGTGGCAGAAAAGTTGAAGAATGTCCCGCCATCAATATTGACCAATCAGGAAAAGTTTATCTTCACCGCTTTCTGTAACCTCCATTCACCCCTTGATGGAAGCTTCGCCTTTCCACATCGCCATTTCTAACATGCTGGACAGGGACACTTCGTTGAGCGTTGTGCCAAAGCTTTTCAGCTCAATAATCAAGTACGACGAGGCCTAATTGAGGTCGAATTCTTCTCTCTTGACTTCATTTTCCGATTAGAGAGTCATTAGTGCCCCGAATACCGGAGAGTTCCTAGTTAGTTAGATAGCAGCTCCTTTCTGTTGACGTTCGAGGCTGTTTTCCTTGGAGCGACTTCCGAAGCATATTACTGTTACAAGGGCGAACGGAAACTGGTCTCAGGCCTGGTCACTTGGTCTCGAAGAACGCTCTTTGTCCTTCCTTCCGTCGTGGCGATTCTTGCGCAAGAAACGGCCAGATGCATGTCGAGAGAGGCTTTGAGATGGGTTGAGACTAGCATCAAAGAATGAGCATTTATTCTACGTGTCCAGTCTTATCTCGGTCAGCCATAGACCGACGCCCCGAACAGCAGACGCCCATCCTTTAAGCGAACCGTCTTGGGACTCCAGGCCCCGCTACATAACCGTGTCCTATCAAGTACGCGAAGATCTTGTCACATTGAGGTCGTCATACAGCCAAAAGTCCCGCCTCTGGGAAGTTACGGTTACAGCGCAATAAAACTTGGATTGACTTGGATCTATATTGCGCATATAGGGTCTTTGCCTGGTGCTCAAGTCCTACGGCTCGGCCTCTACCCCGCATGTGGAAAATAGTTTGTTGTTGCGCGTTGTAGCCATTGAATACTACTGTACCATTCGTAGGGAAGAAGCTTGACATCACCATGTTCCTTCGGCTTCACCCGTGGCTTATTTAGGAAATGAGTCGGATAGCACTAGCCGGTAAGTAATCCTGCTAAGTAGACATTCCCCGCTTGAAGTCTTTAGCGCGAAGATGATATCTGCGCACATTGCGTGACTCAGTTACACGATATAAATGCCGTCATCGGGAGCCAGACACGCACACAAGGCGTTGTTGGCTTGAATGTTTGATGAACATGGGTACTTTCTGATCCCGTTGTGGCAGCGTGGCTTGCAAGTAGGCCGCCAATTGTCTGCGGGGAAGCAGACTTGTCAAAATAGTGCTGGATTTTGTGGGCCTTTGCAAGCACTAGCATCGTCTTAATTAAGCTTGATTTTCTCCACCGCTATGGCCAATTTGGCTGACTATGTTCAGCGTCATCTAGTCATTATATTTTAACGTCAAGTTTACAGCGGCAAGCAAGAAGAGATGAATCTTTATCAACGTTGAGTGTGTTGTCGATTGAGTCAAGACTGGACGACTAGCAGGGAAACGGTTGGATAGAATGCAAGACGCAATTATCGTGGCATAGTTAATGGCGCTAATATCCCATGCTATTTTGTATCCACTTGTAGATAGATAATGCAACCAAGTCAGCTTAGCGCGGCGCTATGAGATAGAGGATTCGATTGTTGTGTTAATGATGAAAGGAGGCATACTCACCTACGTATTTTGTACTTCCAGGAACCGAGAAAATCTGTTGGATGAAAAGACCCGAATACCAGGGATGAATAGATCACGTACCGGGCAGTGCCTGGCGATCTTAGGAATGCGACCCGCTGATTTGCGCGACTGGATCAGGTCTCCCCATTACCAAACACAATGCATGCTAATCGGGGAGATTGTGCATAATAAACTGCATTATGCGCTGAATTTTAGCAGAACAGAAACACTTGGGATAAGACCCCGTCTTGGGACTGACTTCACATGAAAATGAGCATAAGATCAAGGCTGAAAGAGGGTAAATTCAGAGCTCCACCGATCGACAGAGGCGTCGAACAGCTTGTCTAGCGTGAAGTTAGTGGTCGGCCGTCGGCTTGGTAATCGACCTATCCCGGAAGAGTACAGTGAGCTTGGAGCAATAGTGTGCGGAGAAGAGGAGGTCACGAATGACTAGTCACTAGTCATGGTCACTCACTAGCAAATGGCGGAAGCTTTTGTTGCAACCCTGAATTTTCGTCTTGTCCAAGGCAGTGCGCGTGGGCAGGTCACTGCGGCATAGGGATGATCTCGAGATTCTCGACAGCGAAAGAGACTCAAGAGTGATGGTAGAGTAGATAATTAGAAGAGATTAAGCAAAGTGAGAAGACATCCATATGAGGTTGAAAAGAGTCAGGCAGGGGCGCCACGACCAGGAACAAGGAAGGAGGGAAAAAGGAAGGAGCGAGCGTGGACCTATCGCACGACTTCCCGTTCTGTCAATGTGATGGGATGGCAGGTCCTCCGGCTTGCGATCTGGAATTCTTCCCTTCATTTTAGCTCATTCTCTCCATCTTACCAGCTCCACGCCTGGTCTTTCGTTCGTTCACCACCCCCTCTTCGCGCGTTGTTCTTCAAATGGACCGATGTCACTCTCTTGCTTAATCACGGTCTCATTCACACTGCCATTGTTGTGTATTTATAACTTCCCCCTCACCTCTCGTCGTTCCTTTTGAATCGTTCCTCTTCTGTTTGTTTGAGCGCGCAATTGGTGGTTTGATTTTCTGTTGCTACGTACATAACAATGCGTTTCTCAACCGTGTCCCTGGCAGCCTTGACTGTCGCCAGTCCGGCTCTTGCATCTCCTGTCTCGAGGGGAGATACGGAGTCCGAACGCGCAAATGCCGTCAAGCAAGCTTTTCAAATTGCATGGGATGGCTACTATGCTCATGCTTTCCCCCACGACCAATTGCACCCAGTAGACAATGGCTACGATGATAACTAGTATGTTGTGCATGCACGCACTGAACGGAGAGACATTGCTAACCATTACCTTTCTTAGTGACGGTTGGGGCGCCTCCGCAGTTGATGCTATTTCTACCGCAGCTATCATGGGCAATCAACAAGTCGTTGACCAAATTCTCAACTACATTCCTACCATCGATTTCAAATACTCGAACGAGACAACTATCAGTCTGTTTGAAACCACCATTCGCTACCTAGGTGGCCTCTTGGCCGGTTACGACTTGCTCTCCGGCCCGGCTGCGAACCTTGTTTCTGATAAGAGCAAGGTTCATGCGCTATTGTCGCAGGCTCAGGTTCTTGCTGATACCTTGAGTTACGCTTTCGAAACACCCTCTGGTGTGCCATACAACAACCTGCTCATCAACAATCGCAGCAATGATGGCTCGACAACGAATGGCCTGGCTACTACCGGCTCCTTGATCATTGAGTGGACGCACTTAGCGGATTTGACAGGCAACGAAACTTATGCACAACTCGCCCAGAAGGCCGAATCCTACCTAATCCATCCTCAGCCGTCTTGGGCTGAACCTTTCCCAGGTTTGGTTGGTAGTACGATTGACATCGCAACCGGTGAATTCACCGACAACTATGTCACATGGAACGGCGGAGATGATTCCTTCTACGAATATCTTATTAAGTTTTTCGTCTACGACCAAAGCCGTTTCTCAGAGTATCGCGACGTCTGGCTTGCTGCGGCCAACTCTACTCTTGAGCATCTCCTGTCCCATCCTGCTCCCAAGCCGGAATTGACCTTTGTCAATATCTGGGACAATGGAACACTCATCTCGACTAGTGAACATCTGACTGGATTCATCGGCGGTAACTTCTTGTTGGCAGGTTCTGTTTTGGGCCGTCAAGATCTCATCGATGCCGGCCTGGCATTTACAGACTCATGGCACGCAACTTACAACAGCACTGCAACAAAGATTGGTCCCGAGGTGTTTGCTTGGGATGAGGCGGGCGTTCCAGCTGACCAAGAAGCGTTCTACAAGGAGGCTGGCTTCTATATCACGTCAGCCGACTATGTCTTGAGACCAGAAGTTATTGAAAGTTACTACTATGCTTACCGCATCACTGGTGACACCAAGGTGAGCCTCTTTCTTGACTCTGAGATTAAATATACTAATGACGTATAGTACCAAGACTGGGCCTGGGATGCCTTCCTTGCTATCAATTCTACATGCCATGTAGGATCTGGCTACTCTGGAATTCAGAACGTCAACATTGCTGGAGGAGATGGTTTTGACAACGTGCAAGAGAGTTTCCTCTTTGCCGAGGTTTTGAAATACTCTTACATGATCCACGCAGAGGGTGAGTTATATGAGTCCCATGTCTGTCACAGAACGAGTACTAATGAAGTCACAGACGCCGACTGGCAAACGAAAGCCGATGGCCTGAACAAGTTCGTCTTCAACACCGAAGCGCACCCTTTCAAGATTGCCGGACCAGCGTAGATAGAGCATCCAATTATAATGAGAAATAATCAAGAGAGTGGCTTTGTTCACATATTTAGTAAGATCCAATCGACATTCACCAATCATCAATTTCGTAAGTCAGTCATCTGGTACAAATTGGTACAAAACCCGCACCAGACTGTTACAACTCTAAATATACGTATAAAAGAGATCCCAAAGCTATGTTCTGATTGCGCCGTTCTCCAGTAGCAATCTCATCATTGTTTCTTGACCCTTATCTGTAGCATACCAGAGCGGTGTGCGTCCAGCACAATCCTTAGTGTTGATGTCGGCTTTGTTCGCTGTGAGCAGTAGCCTAACAACAGCCTCCTGTCCGTTCATAATTGCATATGTCAGCGCTGTACGGCCGCAGTCGTCGTTATCGTTATCATCTCCGTCTTCATCTTTGTCGTTGAATCCATAGTCGTAGTAGCCCTTCTCCTTCGCATTAGCGTCAGCGCCGCCATCAAGCAACAGCTGCACAACATTTTCATGCCCCCCAATTGCCGCGTACATCAATGCTGTTCTTCCATCAAAGTCATAACTGTCGTGGCATTTGTGGCCCGTCTCTCTTTCGTTGACTTCAGCTCCATGGCTGAGCAACAGCCGTACCATCATCTCATGCCCGTTCTTGGCCGCATACATCAGGGCCGTTAGACCATCGTAGAAAGGGAATCTGTTGGTATTGCGGTGCACATTGCGACTACCACACTCGGCCGCATTGACATCCGCGCCATTACAAAGGAGAAGCTGGGCTACCTTTTCGTGTCCATTCCTAGCCGCATACATCAACGCCGTACGGTGGTAGTACCTGGGATATTCGTCGTCATAGCATCCGCTGCCATTGGAGCCTCCTGCCTCCTCCGCGTTGACATCAGCACCACCAATGATCAACAACTGAACTATTGTCTCATGTCCCTTCATGGCTGCATGCATCAGTGCTGTCCGTTCTTTATATTCGTAGAACCAGATGCCGTCGCCGTTGTGGCATCCTTCCCCCGCGTTGACATCAGCACCACTACTGAGAAGTACCCGTACCACCGCTTCGTGCCCATTTCTAACCGCGTACATAAGCGCCGTCTGACCGTAGGTGTGGTCGTCGCTGTCGCGGTCGCTGAAGCCCTTTGCGCTGACATCGGCGCCACTGAAGAGCAGCAGCCGCACGACTGCTACCTCTCCATTCCGAGCAGCATACATCAAAGGAGTTTGATCGGAGTAGGACCAGTAGTGATCGCCGCCTCCGCCACCGGGACCGTTCCCTTTCGCGTGGATGTCAGCACCACGATTGAGCAGCAGTTGCACAGCCTTCTCATGCCCGTTCCTAGCCGCGTACGAGAGTGGAGTTCGTTTGCCAGAGTCCTTGATATCCGGATCATACCCGTTTCTGAGGAATCCTGATAGTATTCTCGTCAATCCAAACCATGCCGCAAGGTGCAGCCCCGATATGCCTTTTGGCACGTTTTTTGGACTACCTTCATTGAACAACATCGCCTGAACGGCACTGGAGACCTGGGCATCATTCTGGAGAAATTTGAAGATCATGTCTTCTACTCCTATAGAAGCCACGTAAGCATGATGGCCCCAATGTCGCGCTACATAGTCATAAAATATGTTTGACAATTGAAAATCTTCGGTCGACGAACAGAGCCCAGCCTCGAAAGTTTTCAGTGACAGATAGGTGATGCACGTCCTTGTTATGTCTATTTGGGCGCTTGGGAACCAGAGAGTCCAAGCCCGCTCGAAGTATTCCTGTGTAGTATAATGGACCAAACGGACAATTTCGCTCTCTTCGTCGACTATGACCAGTCCTGCACACACAGAGATCATATCTTCAACATGCGGGATATTCTCTGCGTCAAGCTCGGGCTCGCCATCTTCTACTGCAAGTGCATGCTGTAGCTCACCTATTTTTAGGGGCCTTTTAGCATGGATGATCCACGATAAAATGTTTTTTGCAAGCTCCCAAGAATCTGTATCTTGTGTTTTGATCCGCTCCATGGCGTTCTTATATACGTCACTATATGCATGAGAACCCCGTGGAAGATTTCTCAAAGCCTCTTTGACTTTTTTGGCCGTTACTTTTGTTTTGATCGAGTCAAAGTGCAATTGTGCCAGGAGGAACCTAGACATGTATAATATTAGGACTCTGTTAAAAAAAAAGAGTTCATCAGGAGGGAAACCTACATGCCATCGATCACATTTGTAATGCCACTTTTAATTTCTTCACTGCAGGTTCTCAGGACCTTTGATTCGGACTGTGCAATACGGCCATTTAGATATTGGAGCACATCTTCATCATGGGCACGGATCTCTACTGAGATACTACCATAAAATTGATCAATGATCTGTGGAATGTTCCTTGAAGTGGCAAATATGTTCACTCCGTGCAACGTTTGAAGACTGAAGAGTTCTGATAGAAGCCTTGCTCGAGTATCATCGGAGACACGGCACTCATCGAGTGCGTCAACAACAATAAAGAGCCTTGTATACATTTTCACCACATTTTGGAGAAGATCCAAAATCTCATCGAGGGAAGGTCGTGTTCGTTTCTTTTGGTGTTTCTCATAAAGGTATTCCACACTTTTTGGTAACAAAGCCTGGCACTGAGTCAGTTGTTTCACTAGACTCGTCATCAGGTCGTCAATGCTCTGCATGGCTTGCTGTCGGAAGTTACAGTAGATGTACGCCATGCCAATGGCCGGGTCGCTGTTGACTCTTTCAGTCAGATCATCAACCACGACAGCTGTAAGAATTGTCTTCCCAGCTCCTGGAATACCCGGGCATATCAGTGTCTGCTTATCGGCCTTCAGCCATGCCTGGTACTCTGCAGATTCCAAGAGCCATTTCCCACTTGCCGGTGCTCGCATCCTCATGTAATCGCTCTGTTGTGCTCCATAGTCCACTGGTGTGAGCCAATCGAGGATTCTTTGACGGGCTTTGGTGTCTTGCTGCTTCTTCAAGTAGCGAATGTCCGTTTCTGCGGTTTCAGAGATATAGCTGTATCAAGTTAGCTTCGTGAACTAGTCTATTTGGTTGTTAAATATTCACACTAACCGCTTCGTTTCTTTGATTGGTATATGGAAAAACAGCTGCCTTGCGTACGCCGCTGCTGCCACTGCTGCATATCCGTGCCATAGGTCATTCTTATGGGAGTCACAATAGTCCGAGATTCCGCGAATGACAATGCAAGGGAAGTCAGCGAGAGACCCAGCTGCCTCCGTTTCAAAGCAAAGCACACCATGTTCATTTGCCAACGTGTCCCTCAACATAGCATCCTTGATCACCAGCTCCCCCGAGGCAATTGTTCCTCTGTGGACAACTATGAATGGTGCGTCACCATCATCGCCGTCGTCGACCGTTTCTTGGATTCTTCGCGACGGATCACATCCACAATCGGCACAAGACTCTCCAGGCTTTTTGTGTATATAGTCGGAAGCGTACAAGCAATCGTGTGCTGCACCTGGGTGCTTGTATCTTTGGAGTCCGGGAACACTTGTGTCAATTCTTTTGAGATTCTTCTCGAGAGGATCATGTCGCGACCTAGCTCTCTTTGCCTGAAGATCTTGCGCTGCGTTGAGAAGCACGGCAGGCGGCGGGGCCAGGGCTCCTGTGCGTTCGAACAGGCCGGCCTTGGCCTTGCCGTGGTCATATTGTAAGGTTCCAGAATTGCTACCTACTGGCTTACTGACCACGACATCGCCTAGCCGTATTGATCCATGATCAGTCTTTACCGGGACGCCACCGCCGATACCAACCAACATGCCGAACCTGAGGTTTAGAAACGTGGTTCGCATCTGAGTGACAACCGTAGCCGCCGGACTATTTCCTGGTTGATAGAGGCCTGCAATCACGACGTTATGCCCAGCAATGCTGCCGAGGTTGTAGACGTTGTGGTCTGTCGAAGGCTGCGGTAGACGCTCGTGTTCCTCGTCCAGCATCTCCAACGCCGCGATTTGTTCTACCTCCAGCGGACAGATCCACCCAACCGTGTAGTCGCCATGGGTCGGTTTTTTGGACATCGCGCAAGATGAATGTCTTGATGATGCGCTGGATTCAGCATACGCTCTTCTGTCATTTGAGAGATGATCCTGGTGGAGTAATTGATACAAGACTGCTGTGCTCCTATCGATTCATAACCGCCAAAGAGCCACGTTGTACTGGCATTTCAAAACGGCGTAATTGATCCAGCATAAGGCTAGAGACTGACTACTAGCTGCGTACTTCGGTTGACGCCAGTGTTATCCCCTAGTTAGTACGGTCTTTTACAGGGGTTCAATGCCAATCAATTCCGCCAATTAGCCGCTTACTAATTTAGTAAATCTTTACAGCGACGTTTATTCTTTCAACTTTGGAGGGCTTTATTCAGCTAGATAAGTAGACCAAAGGATGCACGCATACTTGATGGTCTAGTAATACCTAGAAGGATACATCCTTGGATCAATGTAAGGATGATCGTGATGTACGCTGTCAGATTGAATGGAACATACTTTGGATCATGATTGATGTATGGGTTGACCGACGAATGTTACTGTGACAGACCTGAATATGTCGGTCAAAAATCAACTCGTCCGTCTTGTAAGTTCTTCCCCTGATCTGATTGCCATCTGACCTAGAATTGTTATTGTGAGGAATCTGTTCGCGGCTCAGCGACCATAACCCTAATTACTCAGCTCGGCCTCGATATCAATCCCGAGCTTTGTAGTGATGACGCATTTTGCGCCTCGACTCAAAATGCTTTACTTTGGAAACAAGAAAGGAGATATTTCTCGCATCATTTTCGTCCGATAATTGATTAGAGTTCTCTCCCATGGAATTGGATTTGCCAACTTTCTCATATAAAATCCGTGAAATGCCCTGGCGGATTGGACTCTCAAACCGACATCATCGGCAGCAATATCTCTTCCACATATCTGATTTCAAAGTCCACAATGATGAAAGCTATACTAGTTACCGGTGCGACAGGAAAGCAAGGAGGATCTGTCATCAGAAGTCTCGTCGCGAGGAACGCCTCTTTTGAGATACTTGCTGTCACGCGCAATCCGCAGTCCGCATCGGCTCAGCGACTCGCGAAGTTATCGTCGAACATCAAGTTAGTCCAAGGCGATCTCGATAAACCAGCAGAGATCTTCCAGAGTGCGCAACATGTGACAAAGACTCCCATCTGGGGTGTCTTTAGTGTGCAGGTAGGTCTTCGTTTGCATGAACTGGTATGAGACAGCAGCTAACATTCAAACCAATAAAAGGCAGTCGCAATTAACAACGAAGCCAAAGAAGAAACGCAAGGCAAAGCCCTAATCGATGAAGCACTCAAGCACAACGTCAAATTCTTCGTGTACAGCTCTGTAGATCGAGGTGGCCCGTCCGCCTCACCTACCAACCCAACTCGCGTCCCGCACTTCATCAACAAGCACAATATCGAGCAGCACCTCATCGAAAGAACCAGAAACACTCAGATGGGGTGGTTCATCCTCCGTCCGGTGGCGTTTTTCGACAACTTGACCCCGAATTTCTTCGGTAAAGTCTTTGCGACTTGCTTCAAGACGGCGCTTCAGGGGAAGCCGTTACAATTGGTAGCGACAAGCGACATTGGTGATTTTGCTGCCGAGGGGTTTCTGCATCCGGAGACGTATGGAGGACAAGGCCTGTCGCTTGCTGGTGATGAATTGACGTTTGATCAATTTGCCAAGATCTTTGAGCAAGAGACGGGGCAGTCAATACCTCTTACCTTCCGGCCGGTTAGCTCGTTGATAATGGCTTTCATGAAGGAAATGGGTTATATGTTTCAGTGGTTTCATGATGAGGGATTCAAAGCTGATGTCGCAGAGTTGAAGAAGATTCATCCGGATTTGAAGAATTTTGGTACTTGGTTGGAAACGGAGAGTGAGTTTAGAAAAAACTAGCAAGGATGAGACGGACTTACTGTACTTGTACTTATAGATAGAATCTCGAAATAATATTGCCCATAATTTCGTTCCAGAGCTTCTATCAATGCTCACGCAAGAGCAGCTCATACATTGACCAATTAACATCAAGAATGGAAGTACACCGAAACTTACATAAGCAGCGCATCAACCTTCTTGCCTTGGAAGCGACCCGGAAATTGAACTTGGCACAATTGCTTTGCATTGTCAAATCAGAAATACAAGATGACTGCATCCTGAAGGATATAGCTGCATAGAAAGCAGTCAGTTTTTGATCATGGACATCTCCAGAAGAAAGTCCCCGCTCGTTCGCAATGAAACAGAGAACAGCTTGACCAAGCGCAGTTGCAAGCAATGCAACCAACGAAAGGTCGGCTGCGATAAGATATATCCCTGTTGCACGCGATGTCTTACCTCTGGCGTTGAATGCTCCTATCCGGGACAAAAGCGAGCCACTCGGAAGTTGAGGCGGCCGCCAATATCCGAGATTTTGGCCCATCTGAAGGAGTTAGAGGAAGAGGTTGAGTTGTTGCGGTCTAGGGTTCAGACTTCACCAAAGGGGAACGTAGTAATCGTGAGCCCTGATTCGGCAGGTGCCGTCAATGAAACGGAATGCTCCCGCGGAAGATTGGTCGTGCGCGAAGGACGAAGTCGGTATGTCGGGGATGAGGCGTCGGTTGTCCTTGGGGATAAGGTACGTCTATTCTGATATGAATATGTTAATTTCCAGCTCATAATGTCAAGATAAATGAGCTACAAGAGATCTGTGACAGGTCTTCGGATGAGGAGAGTGTCGCCTATACAACCATTACCAAAATGGTCACACCTTCTGTATCCTCCATTGGAATTTTTGGGTCCGATCAATCAACCAATGCCGTCATAACCTATGCTGAATGCCTTCAGCCGCCACAGGTACAAGCACTGTGGGATGTATATCAGGTGAATGTGGCGCCTATGATAGCATTTCTGCACAAGCCATCGATTACTTCTTTGGTATGCGAGCTCGGCGCAAATGCAAACTTACAACTGGATACTGCGCAGGAGGCCCTAATACTGGCTATGTGCTTTGGCGCTGTAGTGAGCATGACGCCACAGAAGTGTTCTTTTGTTCTTGGCGAGGATCATGACACGTGCATTAATAGGTACATGAACTGCGTGAGACAGGCTCTAGGAAAAGCGAGTCTTATAGGCACTCAAGATATTCGAGTACTACAAGCCTCCGTCTTGTTCCTATTATGTCTTCGCCGATGTGGTGACTCACGACTTGTATGGGCTGAGGCAGCCATCGTGGTTCGGGTCGCACAGCGGCTAGGCGTGCATCGCGATGGTGAACATTTGAGACTGTCTCCTTTCGAGATTGAAATACGCCGTCGATTGTGGTGGCACATCTGCATTCTTGACATGCTCTGTTCGGAGGATCAGGGAACTGATCCACAGATACACCCTGACATGTTTGATGCAAAAATTCCCTCAAACATCGATTGCGATGATCTCACGCCGCAAATGACAGTGCTTCCGACCATACATCAGGGATATACGGATATTACGCTGTGCATTATCAATTGCGAAGTCATAAGCAATTTGTACTGGTCCGGCAAGTCCCTACACAAAGACGCCAAGCAGGTTTCATCCTTTGAAAAAGGGAGCATCATATCTGATCTTTCAGACCGGCTCSAGGCACAGTTTCTGCGCAAATTGGACATTGACAGTCCAATACAGTGGCTGACAGCCGTAATTGCCCGCCTCATGCTGTCCATGGCATGGCTTGTCAATCGTCTCAACGCCGCTAGAGCAGATCAATCTTCGAATACGACGACATATGATGAAATATTCCATATGGCACTGGAAATCCTCAAGTTTGCCACGCTACTGCAGAATAAAGAGACAACAGCCCCATGGGATTGGCTCAACAAGACATACAAGCACAGGAATGTAGCGGCATTCGTTCTTTCTGAACTTTGTGTACGGCCCATCACACCCGAGACGGAGCATGCCTGGGAGGTGGTGTCGCAGCTTTGTAATCAGTGGTTATCTGAAGATTCGCAGACACAGACCCATGCAATGCTCCATAAGCCTTTAGCACGGCTGATGGAAAGAGCGACTCTTGCACGCAAGAAACAGCTGGAGAGTCAAACGGCTGTATCTGCAGTACAAATTTCCGAAATGCAGAGGTCTGAGCTCATTAGAGGAGCAGGAAACGACGTGTTCCTGGAAGATGCTGAATCTGAGTTCTCATTCTCGAATCTGGATTGGCTCACGGCACCTTTGCTATAATATGATTGCTTTCGGCATTCTGGGCTGCTGAAAAGCACGTACATTAGACCAAATTTAAAAACAGGATTCATATATCGATCCCCGTGGCAGGTATGTGATGCGAGATGTGTTAGGGTTATGTGCCCATAGACGTAATCATCTCCCCGCAATTATCAAGCCGCGAATAGCCTCGGCCTATCCCGACCTTGGAAGATTACATATTCTTGTTCTTCTCTCGATGTAGAAGACGATTAAATCATCAATATTATAACAAGTTTACAAACACTGATATTCGACTATGCCTGGATTAACTTTACACCTTCTCGCCTTCAAAAATTCTAGCTACGATGCAAAGACATTCGTCGCCCAACTCCGCAGCAACCCATCCGTCAAAATAGTGGTGGCATCGCGACCACGCCATGTCGTCGTTCAACCAACGGTCCTCGATGTAAACCCATTACTGACTCAAAAATGGGATCTTATGCTATTGCTACAGCCTACAGGCGGACAGACTTTGGAACAGTCATCCCTAATTCCGTCGGAACTGCAAGATGTGATCCTAACTGAGTATCGCATTCTTGCGGGTATTCCATCTAAATTATTAGGAAGCTTTCCAGAAACAGATGCAAAATTGAAGAAACAAGCACCACCGCCGTTGACAGGGTCGTTGAGCAAGATTCGAAGTCAGAGCAAAGAGACTTCTCAGTCGCTAGAGGTGTCGCCGGAGTTGTTAGCATTTATGGATAAGTTGACTCTAGAACATGACAAACCAGTAACAATGCTCAATCTGCTTCATTTCCATCATCCTGATGGGAAGAAGAATTATTTCCAATACGGACAAGTAAGTATCCACGAAAAAAAAAGGCCCAAACCCATGAAAAGTTGCTATGGAGTAGTTCTAGAGGGAGATTACTGATCGATTGTTTAATGGGCAGGCATTCATCCCTGTCGCCGGGAAACGTGGAGGCAATGCCAAAATTGTTGGCAATGTCGTTAAGCCTCCTAGCAATTCAGCTTCCTTGAATGACTCGCGGGGGGGTGTCGATCGGCCAGAGCAGGACTGGTGGAATGAGATCTCAATTGTGCATTATCCTTCGATCCGGCATTTTTGCGACATGCTTGCTGGAGATGATTATCAGGCCATCAATGAGAAGTACAGATTGAAGGTGAGTTTCACAGCTGGTTGTTGGGTGACCTGTTCAAGGCTGATTTTTTCAGGCTCTTCGCGACACTTTTTTGCTGTGCACCACCGAGTTTGATGTCGAAGAGGATTCGCGGGCGAAACTATAGTCAATATCTGAAATGATAATAATCGTAAATCAATAATTGATGTTTTATCCGTACTCTGTGAATTGCAAGGAGCTTGAAGGCGGAATGACGTCCAGCCCGAACAGGCAAGGAAGGAAGGAAGGACCCGCCGCGGAGCACGTCTGCCAAAAAAGACGCGTGAACACMGCGCTTGTCTCTACACATATTCACATACTATTACAACACAACAACAACTGCTCTCTTTACTCTATTGCATAGACACAATGTGTTCACGCTTAGCATTACTCTGCTGACCACCATTGCACTTTTATTGATTGCATTTACTCCTTATCATTGCATTGTTTCCCGCCTCGTCCCTCGTCGCGTTTCGCCCGCTTTTCGATCAGTTAAAGCGTACAGGACTACCTTTTACGACATCTTACGAAGTCACGCTACACTCGAGGGATATGACTGATTAGCCTACGGAACAGCGTTAGAGACTGATTGAGGAAGTAAATTGAACGGCATCAATCAGTACATGCACTAGGAACAGCCATGTATCTTCCACGCTCCTTGATAGGACATTTATACCTCCAACTCCTGCGATCACACCACCCTCTCTCGCCGCCTGTCCTGATACTCGTTGCGCTCGAACCCGATGCCCTCTGCGCGTGCCGCATCCTTACAACGTTGCTGAAACGCGATTATATAGCCCATAAGATCCAACCCATTGCCGGATATGGTGACCTCGCGCGCGCCGGAGAGGAGCTCGTGCGGCCCATGCGGACAACTGATGGAGGTAGCGGCGGAGTAGTGGTTTGTCTTGGTGTCGGTGGACTTGTCGATATGAGCGAGATACTACGATTGACGAGCGAGGAAGACGAATCCGAGGAGTTGGGAGGGGTAGAAGTGTGGGTTATTGACGCGCGACGACCGTGGAATTTGGTCAATGTCTTTGGAGGACATCCAGATCAATTCCGTGAACGAGAAGCTCTCGCGGAGATGAACCTGAGTGCTTTGCGGAAAGGTCGCGGTGTTGACAAAGGCTGTCTGAATCGAAGTTATAAAAGCGGCAGCGGAGGTATCATTGTCTTCGATGATGGTGACATTGAGGAGGAATTGACCAACGAACGCGACGCCTACTATGCCCTTGAAGAAATGCCAGAGGTCGATGATGACGGCGACAATCTAGACGACTCGGAAAGTGAAAACGATGACAATGGTCTTGAAGGAGGCTCTAAGAAAAGGAAATCCTGGTCGGGACGCGAACTAGAAGACAGCGACGAGGAGGAGGACGAACGTCCACGACAACGTAGGAGGAGCAATTCAGTACGTATTTCTGCACTACATTAGTCACGTACGTTTCACTAACTTTCGTGCAGAGCTCGCCCATTACCTCGTCCCCCAGTAATCGCCGCCGTGCAATTGGACACGATTCTTCAAACTCGTCGCGCACACCCACCCCCGAACCAGACTTCGTATCACCGGTTTCACGCCAGCCATCAGCGCGGAGCCTAAGACGACGATTACTACGAATGAAACGAAAGCACGAGAGTATACTACAGACATATTACAACTCAGGCACGGCCTATTCAGAGCCGATATCGTCAATGATGTATTCCTTAGCTTCCGAGCTAGGTCGTGAAGATAACGACCTTCTGTGGCTGGCAATTGTGGGAACATCTAGTATGGAGCTTTCTGGACGAACGATGGCTGGTGTCGGTATCTCGAGCTCGTCTGAGTATGGAGGTTCAGCTGGATGGGGTGGATCACGAGGTGAACAAATTCGACAGATCATGCGAGACGAAGTACATCGACTCAACCCCCCTGAAGGCATGGACAATTTTCGGGATATCCCTGGCTCTAACACGGACGTCATTCCTACTACAGGAAGATCTCCAACAGATACGTCGATACGCTTGTCACCCGAACCTCGTTTCTTACTTGTACGGCATTGGTCGCTGTATGAAAGCATGCTACATAGCCCATATCTCGCGTCAAGACTACACGTATGGACGGAGAATGGCCGTAAAAGGCTACATAAGCTGTTGGCTAAAATGGGCATTAGCTTGACACAATGTCACCAGAATTATAATCACATGGACATGGAGCTGAAGCGCGTACTACGGTCACGACTGCTGAAATATGCCCCAATGTACGGCTTGGACGGACTGGTTCCTCCTGTCGCGTCCGGGCACAGCAGCAACCGAGAAGGTTGGGGCTTTGTGCGAAGTTGGGGCTGGAAAGCGTGCTTGTCGGCAACAGATGTCGCCGTTATTCTGGGGTCGATTCTAGAAGTTGGACCGAGCGCAGCAACAGCTTGGGAATCTGGATCCTACACAACCAGACAATTAGCTAGGGACAAGTCCGGCCCATCAGATACCGACCCGGCGAATATTCACCCTCGATTTTGGAGCGCCTACGATGCACTCTCTCCGACCGGATCTGATTCACCCACGCTACTCGTTGAGTCTTTGCCTTTAGCACAACATCTTCATCGCTCGATACTTCGTACTGGAACGTCGCTGATGTCGAAGAATCAGATTCGCCATCTACGAGCTTTCCGTATTGGCGTTGTCAAGGACGGACCAGACGTTAGACTCTTCACTAACCCAGGAGCCTTGACAAAACTGGCACTCTGGGTCGCCGAAGCAATTCAAGTGCAAGAACGGGATAAGAGCGAAACTAAGATGGGTAAGAAGAAGATTCTGGGTACGCCTCTTGTTCTAGCTGGTCTAGACGAAGACCGCGGCGTCTATGTGGTAGTCGGCACTGGTGGTGGCGGTGGTGTCATTGACTTTGCGGCTCTCGCAAAGAAGAATGAAGCACGAAAGGCAAAGAAAGAAGCTGCAGATAAGAAAAAGAAAGAGCGTGAGGAACGACGAAAAAAGCGTGCGGCCGAGCGGGCCCGTCGTGGCGAAGACGATGATGATGCATCGGATGAGGAGACAGAGGAAGATGAGTCTTCGGATTCTTCTGACGATGAATTAGAAGACGAGAAGAGCCGCTACGGAAACAAACGGCTTGTCCGTAACCGATTTGGTATTGCCTTTCAAGAAGTGGTACAAGAGACTAGTGCCCGAATCCGAATCGATAGCTTTGAACATTGCGTGGTAGAAGTTCAAAAGGAAGACTTGAGCGGGTTTCTTGAAGCCTTGAGCTTTAGAAGTGTTGTCGGGTAGTCCAGACATACTTGGACGTCCACCGCTCCTCTTTTCCTGTACGAATTCTCGGTCATGGCGTCTGGTATCATCAGTTCGGCGTTGATATGCATGCATCTTACTTATTGGGCTTTATTCATGTCGTTACTGCTGGCCGATACACAGGTTTTGTGTTGGTTATGCATGCGAGGTGGCCCCTTTGTTCTTATTGCGATCTTCAAATTGATTCTCTCCTCGTGGAGTTTGAAGTAAGCGGTGACATCTATTTTTGGCTTGGGCTTGTTGCATTGTTGTTGTTGTTGTCTTATCACACTATCATATTGCATCACTTATCCCTATTCACATTGTCATTCTATTCCCCTAGTTCTCGGAATTATATAGTATAGCTTTCCATCATGCATGAACATCACCATTGCTAATCGCCTGTCCCCTACTTGTTATGTTATTTGTTTTCTGTCTGAATGATTGCGCTTCATGTCGGTGCTATACTTGCTTTCTTCTTCGAATACTTGGCGAGCAAATATGGTATGGGTGGAAAATGGATTTGCTTTTCTCTGCTTTTGCTGGATGGATGGATGGATGATATGAAGGAATTGGGACTTGCTATTTGTTTGCGCGATACCTTTGTAGGTAGTAGGTAGTTAGTAGATAGTATTATTTATGGTTGCATTGTTACTATTCGATCCATACGGCTCTCGTAGATGCTGTAGCCACCAAGGAAAGTAGAATTATGATGCCGATGAAATACAAGGGGGTATAATATTACAGATGAGAAAGAACGCTACACATTCATGGAACTTGATCAAGCCTTTCGACCCAAGACTGATCCAGCCAGCCAGAGTCCAGTACCTGCACCAACAACCGCCAAACCAACTAATCGTTTCGTCCAACTGTCCTCATCAGTCATCTTACTAGCCCCCGCAACAACCTGTCGTCGACGCTCCGTACCAGCAGCAGGCGACGGTTCCGAACGTTTGTCCTTGTGATCGGAGAGTGTAGTAGTATTCTGCGTCAAGAATGGATMCTCCTCTTCCCGCCTCTGCCACTTCTCAACCAATTTCGCAATCTCATCCAAATCCTCCTTTAAAGACCCCGGCCCCGTCGTTGCGTTACTTTCCACCTGCACATTCTGCGTATTTCCAAAGAAATCAACCACGGTCCGTAGACGACCCTCCTGCTCACCGCCGGGGAACAGATCCCATCTCAGTCCAGGCTGGGAATGGATCTTGCTCTCGTCGTAAGAGTCGAATAGGTCGCCGAGTGTAAGTTTTGAGTTTGGTGAGGTTACTTGCGTCTCTAGAAATTCGAGGACGTAGTATGTCCATCTATCGATGACGGCGACGCCGACGTCATTATCTGCATGGTGTGAGTAGGATGATTCGTCGAGCGCGCTGGAACCCGTGGCGATAATGTTTGGTGAGTAGAAATGCGTGTACATCGTGTTCGCCTGGCACGTATCAATCATGAAAAGCAATTCATGATATCGCTTCTTCTCCCACATCTGTCCAAATGCGTCCGCCAGATCCCATGCGCCAATTTCCTCTGAATCTTGAAACTTCAAAAATCTGT
Organism: Talaromyces amestolkiae; assembly: GCF_001896365.1. NCBI lineage: Eukaryota > Fungi > Ascomycota > Eurotiomycetes > Eurotiales > Trichocomaceae > Talaromyces > Talaromyces amestolkiae. The sequence goes on along the minus strand of NW_024468042.1, from coordinate 905,211 downwards.
CCCCACCGTGGCCAGTCATGTATACCAACACATTACTGCCCGCGTCAGAGCCCAGACGCTTACTCCGCGGCACATCCTCATCCAGCCGATCGGTAAGCAATCTTATAAAATTCTCGACCGTAACCTCGTAACCGCGATAATCAACCTCGATATTCTCTCCGTACAGGTCAACCGCTCGATCGGCGTTACTATAAACTGTCCCAGGGAAGGCATTGCGTGGATTACAGGCCATGTCGTCCGGGAGCATAAGGATGATTTGCGAATCCGGAATTCCGAGTCGTTTCACTGTTCGGTAGAGGGAGAGGACGTTGGCGAGGTGTCGGTAGTTGAACCAGAAGCGTGAGGTGGACACGAGTACGGCCCAGTTGGAGGTGTGTTCGCCGGCGACGGAGATGGGGATGGTGCATGATAGAAGCAGCGAGGCGATGCTCGCGGCGGCAAAGGGGAGCCGCATTGTTTCGAGACTTTCTATATGTAGTGAGCGTGTATGATAGTTGGATTGAAATGAATGTGGTTTGAAGCTGATGAGATGGAGTGATTAGTGATGAGCATGGAGAACGCCGGCGGGTCGGTGGGGCCGAGTTTGATGGGATGAACGTTTCCTATTTCGGACACTCTTCCAAGCCCTAATTGCCTAAASGAGCCGTAATAATTTGGTCATCATTCGAGAATCATTTGGCCGAGGTCCTGCTTATGGCATGCTGTTGACTTCAGCGTAGGTGGATTTGAGGTAACACATTACATCAAGCGAACTTGTCATGGGACAATTGAGTGGTGCTTCGGAGCATCTCGGGCCATCATCAGCGAAAAGCCTCACTATCTTACTCCACTCCTCCAGAGTGTAGTGTCTTGACAACTGGTCTTTCTTTGTTTCCCCACTGAGGAGTCTATGGTGTAGATAATAGTGTGGGTAAAGACTTCCAAGAACTATGCGAACTATTTCCAGTAAGAGGGGAAGTATTTCTTTGTTTGCGCATTAGCCTGCTCGTAGTCTGTGTTTTTAGTCTCGTCTACTAAATTAACTATTATTGAACTTTTTCTTTTTTGAAAACCCTCGGATCTACAATCTCATGCAGCTAGAGTCTGATCGTATGTACATTCATTATTTGCGGCACGTTTGAATGGAATACAATATCATGCAGCTATAATCACAAAAAGCAGTTCAGCAATTTATTCACTATTATTAAGCCTTTGTGAGGTCATCACAAATATATTGAGTCAATCTCGTGTCAACATATGCTGTTCAACTGAAATGACTGAAGGATACAATTATTGGCCCTTTTTCAGAGAGTGTTGCACATGAGAAGTGGGATTCGGATGAAAGCCATTGAGTCCATATTCAGGTGAGGCCTTGTTGACTGCCAGACAGAAGAAGCGGAACTCACAATTAACCGTATATTGTCTGGAGAGAAAAGACAGTAGCAATGGACAACTGCACTGAGAAGCTGTCCGGCGAGATATCAAGCCATGGAAACACGCTTACTACAGCAGACCAACAGCTCCATGGTAACTTCAAGTATATCTCAGGATGGAGGCTTCACATTATCACGACAGGGAAAGTTACAAATACCAAGTCTTCTTTCCCAAGCTTAACTGACATAACGCTACTTGCAGGCTTTTCTTGGGTATCTTACTTATCAATTTCGAAATTACCATCGTCAGCACTGCGGTCGTGTCTATAACCAATGACCTTGAGAAATTTAACGAGAGTAGTTGGATCATTACGGCGTATCTGATCACCTACATCGGTAAGATACCCGTATGGTTGGGAACATATTCTCACTAATTCACGACCAGTTGGTCTAGTAATCTGGGCAAAGATGAGCGACCTATTTGGTCGTAAACCAATGTGTATGATTGCGTTGACAATCTTCACGACCTTCTCAGGAGGGTGTGGAGCAGCTCAAACGATGAACCAGTTGTATGTTCTGTCCTACTCTTTCCCCTTGCCATTGATATAATCTGCAAGAGGCCCTGATTTCCGCATTTCAGAATCGTATGTCGGGCATTCCAGGGCATCGGCGGCTCGGGCCTATACTCAATATCTACGGTGATGCTATACGAACTAGTCCCCCCAGTGAAATACCCCTTGTACACTGCTTCGGCAATAGCTTTGGCTGCTCTCGGAAACGCCATGGGACCTATATTTGGGGGCCTCATAGCCGAAAAATCGACATGGAGATGGGTATTTTTACTCAAGTAAGTATTTCGAGATATTCTCAATGAAAAGAATTGACTCACGATAACGACTATCAGCGCCCCCCTTGGTGTCGTTTCAGGTATTCTGTTGCTCTTCTCAGTGCCAGCAGATTTCCCAAACCAAGGTAAAATAGCAACAAGAGAACGACCCCGCCTACAAAACATTGACCTAGTTGGGGCACTCTTGATGCTTGCAGCAGTAGCATTGATCATCAGCGGGTTTGATCAAGCGGCTTCCCGCCTCTCTTGGACAACCGGAGAGGCTTTGGGGCCATTGTGTGCATCGACAGGTGCTTGGATGGCTTTCCTTTTGAGCCAGTACTGGCACGCAAAACGCCACCAGAGCCTTGTACAGCCTGTATTTCCATGGAGATTCTGCCAAAGTCGGGTGATCATGGGGTTAATAATGTGTGTCTAAGCCTCTGGGAGTTCAATGTCAGAGCATTATTAACTCGAAGGTTTTTAGATCCTCTTTCATGTTCGGCGCCATTAGCATCACATTCATCTTCCAATTGCCGATCCGCTATCAAAACGTGCAAGCCTTAAACTCCTTACAAGCAGGTCTCAGGCTGCTTCCGTTCTCATTAAGCGGACCTATTGGATCAATACTGGCCGCCGGTCTGTGCAAAAGCCTGCGAATTCCTCCCATATACGTCATGATTATCGGGAGTTTATTGCAGGTATTAGGTGTTATTTTCGCGTCGCGGATATCTACCACCGATTCAAACTGGAGTGGCTTKTACGGCCYTGAAGTACTTATCGGCATAGGCTTCGGGTTCTGTTTAGGGGGCGCCACCCTATTGATCCCATTCGTTTTTGAGAAAGAAGATCTGGGTAAGACCACGCTTATCTATTGTAGTCAAATATAATGAGCTAATAGTTGGTATCGTAGCTGTTGGGACCGCAGCCACCGTGCAGTTCCGATTCCTTGGAGGCGCTTTGGTAGTCTCCCTTGTCACGGCTGTAGGGAACAGCTGGGTCAAGAATGAGCTGTTGAATTCACTGAGTTCCCAACAGATTTTCTCTATCTTTAGATCAACTGAAGCCATCAGCACATTGCCCGCAAATTTGCAGACCGTGGTGCGATATGAGTTTGCCGAAAGCTTCAATTTGCAGATGCGAATAGTGCTTGGCTTTGCTGCCGGTGGAATTCTGACTACGCTGTTGATGTGGCAGAAAGTTCAGATTGATGTTCAATAATGAGAAGCTGTCTCAATGGTATGATACTCTAGCGGGTCCTGGTATACAGAAGCACTATGAGTATAAAGGTGGTATATTGGATTATGTATACCTGTCACTAGGGTAAGGATGATTCAGCTGGTTGGGCTTAATGAAGGCTAACTAGGATTGGTTTCTGAAGTACCCATACGATAATGTCTTTTTACACTTGACTACATAAATTTCAGCGCACACAATGTCTTTAAGTGTAGATTGTCGCCATCGGAATCACCGTGCGAATTATTTGCACACACTTTGACTGTAGAGTTTATACGAGCTCCCGGAATTTCGTGTCCTCCAACATGCACGTACACCCCCTTCTTGTCCGTTGCACATAAGCTGCTTACGATGTCCCTGTTAGTAATCGCGTCATTGCGACCATAAATAGCACATCTGGGCTGCAAATCATGACCCTCAAAGCCGATGTGGCCGTCTTTGAGATTTTGGGAGGTTTGACCGCAGAGATGCTAGGACGAGCAGTAGCCGAGATGACAAGAGTTGGAGCAGAGATGAAGCTGATTTAATATGACTAGACTGGAGGAGAACTCCAGCTACTTATTAGGCGGGCTCGTGGGTTGACGAATATTTCCTATTTGGGACTATCTTCCTAGCCCTAACTGCTTCCAGCGCCGTATAAGGGCCATGCTATAAATCGGCTGTTTGATAGGTTGATATGCACAAAATTCAGAAGCCTATTTGTACATTATTTTTATTTCAACTTTTCCACGTCCGAAATCAACTGCTAGGTTTCGACAAAAGTAGTCGGGCTATTGTGCAAGTTTTGGTGGATATGGTTCGTTACTGGCCTTCGACCATCTCAACCTAAAGCATTGTTTTCTATGCTCGCTAGACTTGTATTTTACATTTCTCAATCCACTCGCTTGGGTTTCGCCTCTTGTTTTCCAAAGTAGGAGCACGAGATATGACTGTGATACATAGGTACTATTCTAGTCTGGTGTCCCTGGTGTAATTTCACGCCTCGGTTTAAAATACTAAGCCTCGTAGAAGTGTCCCTTAGTATGATCTGATCGAATCAGTAACACATCGGGTCTCAATTGATATTATTGATGAGATCAAAGGTCTAACTCTCAATTACAATGCTTTAGTCTCAGATGCTACAACTTGTATGCAGATCACCGGCCCAGGAGTCAATTATTATCTAGGTATTTGACGATGCCACATGCATTCAGCTACATGTAATTATGGCATTATTTTTACATCTCAGGGCAAGACACTGTGTAACCTTTTAACTACACAAAAAAAATTTTCGTCGATTAGCCCTCATCCTCAAATGCCACCCATTTTTGAGACCCAGGAATAGTTGAATTCATTATAACCACTATGGACATATCACCCGAATCAGTAAATACTTCTCAGATATTATGATTCAGCACACAGGAAGCACGTCACCCACGACCAATCGAGTTTTCCAACTCGCGAGAGTTTTTGATGTTTTACCCGCCAATTGTACCGGGTTGACTTGTCAGGGATTATGCAGGATTTGGTACGGAATGTGACCTACATGCATGGCGCGTGTACGACCTGGACGGATCTGATTGAAGAAGCAAAATGACTAGTGGTCTGATAACCATGTATGCCACTCCCGAGATCTGTAGGGCGATACTAACTTATCACAATGTCAGTAAGGCCTAGACGTAAATATGTTGACAGGGATTTGCGCGTGTTGTCAAATATAAACCGATTTAAATCCAACTTTTCCCAGAATCTCTTTCGTGTCCGTATCAAAGAAATAACACCTAGTGAAACTTAACTCAATCTACCATGATACTTTCGACAAAATTAGAACCTTGAAACATGTCATCAAAAGAAAAATCTTTCAAAGTACTAATTGTTGGTGGAGGCATAGCAGGTCTTGTTCTAGCCCACATGCTAGAAAAGTTCAATATCGACTATCTTCTACTGGAATCGCATGGCGAGATCGACCCAACAATAGGCGCCAGCATCGGAATACTTCCAAACGGGGCTCGAATTCTCGACCAACTTGATCTATACGAACCAATCGCAAAGTTGGACTATAAAGACAAGCGTGGAACTCACATCCACAAACAAACCGGTGATTGTCTACTTAATGTAGCGCGCTTCCACGATCATATTGAGTATCGGTATATATGCTATATAGATGAACATTTTATGGAGTGATTTCATGCTGACAGTTCATAAAAGACACGGATATCAGCTTATATTCATCGATCGTCAATGGTTCCTTCGTGTGCTCTACGACCGGTTGCGAAACAAGAACTGTGTGCTGCTGAACAAAAAAGTCGATCGTGTTGAGCTAGTCGAAAGAGGTGCTCAAGTCTTCACAACAGATGGACAAAGCTTCCGTGGATCTCTACTTATTGGGGCTGATGGGGTACACAGTACCGTGAGGCGGGAAATGTTCCGGATTGCTGACGAGCAGGCACCTGAGTACTTTTCAACAAACGAGCAAGGACCGATGTCATGCCATTATATCTGCAGCTTTGGTATCGCTCAAGATGTGCCTGGTTGGGAACGTGGCAGCACATATACCACCGTCGGAACAGGGCATTCTCAACTAGTCGTCTCTGGACCTGAAAATCGGATCTACTGGTTCTTCTTTTCGAGGTTGCCGGAGACGAAGTACGGCAAGGACATACTACGATGCAACCGAGAAATGGAGGCAGAATTCGTCGATAAGTACGAGCATGCCCCGATCACAAAGACGCTTACATTCGGTCAGATATACGCTAAACGTCTGATTACTACGCTCACGCCTCTTCATGAATATGTGCATGAGAAATGGTTTCTCAAGAGGATACTCATGCTGGGAGATTCAGCTTATAAGGTTTGACTCCATTCGGTCTAGGATCGTATCAAATCAAGTTAACGTCAAAATCACTTAGCTAAATCCCATAAGTGGTCAGGGAGGCAATTTGGCTATTGAATCAGCAGCAGAACTCATTAATGTTCTTCTAGATAAGAAAAACAGCCGGAGCAGCGGCTTGAATGATCTAGATGATGAGGATATTGCCGATATCTTCACGAAAACGCAAGCCTGCCGGCATGAGCGTACAAAGCAGCTAGTTTCCGGCGCGCATCTATTCCAGTCATTGGCAGCATTTGAAACGCCTCTTCTTTCGAAAGTGACTTGGGAATACATGATAGCCGCTAAAGCGCCTTATTCTTACGTAGACCTGTTTGGTGAGCCAATTACAGGTGGTTCAAGATTGAAGTACCTTCCCATCAAGAGACGACCACGAGTCCTACCGTATGACGACGAATTACCTGCACAGCCATTGAAGCAAGTGCGTCTGGTACAAATTACTTTTGCTTTGTGGATGGCCTATACTGCCTTCATGGCCTATAGATTGTCGCCTAATTCTAGGACGGATGACGCAACCATTCAAAGTACCAGGTACTCATCGATAGACAGGCAAGCCGGGAACCAGGCACTGTGCAACTTCTACTACTTGTCGAACCTCATATCGCCGATAACTATATACATAGTTGAAGGATATCGACTAGGAAATCGGGGCACCATTCTCGCTTTGCCCAGTCTGTACCTATTGGCAGCTCAAACCCTAGGATTCGCACTTACATCACCAGTCTACGCAATTTTGAGTGCTTTCTTATCTACTACCCTGCCCACTAGGAGATTTATCAAACTAGAGGTCGCCTGCGCCTTCATACCAGCGCTCATTGTCGGGTATGTATTACCTACGATGCTCATCCTTTCGGATTTATTCGGTGTAGTAAAGTTGGCTACATGGGTACCTCGTGTCTGCCAGTTTGCATCAATTCTTGTCTGTGGTCTGACGTTCTGCTTTGCACACATTGGTCGGATATGGTTTTCAAAACGTGAAGTGCATAAAGATCGAGAACAGTCCGAGCTTGAATGCTACAAGGCTCAAGATGTCCCGATTTTGAAATCGGCGTATCTTTTTGCATTCATTTTGCAAGCTGTGGCTCATATTACACTGCTTTTATACGCACATGATGAGCCGAGTGCCCTATCCCAGAGTTTGTTTCGGTCTTATTGGGACAGCAACCATAAACAAATGCATCAAACAGAACTCTTTCCGGCTGAACTGGCAATTGCATTCACCACCTGGTTTATAAGCAATATCTACTCGATCTGGGACTTGCGTTGCTTTGGCTACATCAAAACCCAGGCTGGTCTTATTTGTGCATTGAGTGTTGTAGCCGGGCAGATTCTTGTCGGACCTGGTGCTTCGTGGGCTGGACTGTGGTACTGGCGAGAGGGAGTCATTGCGGGTCTACAAATGAATTGAAAGTGCAGATACTCAATTGGTGTGCCGCCGTTCTGAATTTTCAAGGGACTTCTCAGCTCTGAGGGGACGGTTTCATTGTGGTATGAATTGCAGTCTATGCCTTGGAAATTAAACCACTAGCTAGATATGTTTCAGTCATTTGATAAGACAATATAGAACTGAAAAGTCGCACAGCCCTATGGCCAGGGTCTGGCCTATATTATCGGTCATGTAAGACAGTGCGCTGGCTGAGATGCACCAGAAGAGCAAGTAGCCGTGAAATTCTTCAGCCCTCTCGGACCCGTTTTTAGACCCGAAAGCCAAAAATCGATTGAAAGGTGAAGATATGGGGGAAATATCGAATATACTGTATTGATTGACCTTATCGGCGAATGACTTCTTCTAGAAGCATGGAAGGCAAAGGAAGGGCGAGAACCATGGACCTGCCCGTACCCATGCAGAATAGGCGGAAAATGTTCCGCCGGATTGATGAATGAAAATCGCACTTGACAATGAGTTTGAAAAATCTTGTATATATAGTCTCATTCTGATTTCCCATTCTCCTTTTCATTCTCATTCTCATACCATCTCTGATGATGAAAGTACTGAAGTTGATGTCTTGCTCTTGGGTATTGACTGATTGATGATCTGATTACAAATTTAATAGACTAGAACCAAAGTAGTCAAGCACAGGATGGCACTTCGCCCGAAGAGGAGAAAAGAATGTAAAAAGTGCCAGGCTAAGCCAGAACGGGCCATCTTGTCATTCAAAGGGCGTGAGATGTCATTGGCCAATTGCATCAAGCGGGTCATAAGATCCATCCCAAAAAAGCAGGAGCAGTCGTGATGGATGACTCTTTCTTCTCCCCGCAAACTCTCCGTCTATAAGAAATATCACATTGATCGATAACCATATCCATGCTTGAATTTCAATCTTTCTGTTCTGTTCTTTTTCGAAAAGTTGTATGACTGGTTGCAGCGTTGATGTTTGCCTGATTGAGAAAATCCAACATTCAGGCGGGACGGTCTCAGCCCGCTCACTGACTCATCCGATCTACCATCGACTTACTTTTCTTTCTATTCCCACGTTCCGTATATCTCACTATCCTTGTCAAAGGCCATCAGTTCGAGTGTTCTATTATTTGTATTACCGCTTATATTGCCTGGTCATTGGCCGAACCGTTTTCAGCATCTGTTTGGCTGCGTTGACGTTCTCTACGCAGCTCTTCCAAACTACTTACTCATCAGCTGAATATCCAACGGTCCAATCGGTCTAGCCGTCGCATATCTCCAGGCCGTTAGCATTTTTTTAAATCTGCAATTGCTAGAAGCCAATAAGATCCAAATGGAATACTTCAACTTTGAAGAGGCATCCTACGCCTCGAACAATGTGCAGGACGACGTTGCATCGGATAGTCAAGAGGTCGACGAAGGAGAAGCCGTCGAGAACTACGAGTCGCTATTCTTCGATAAGAACTTTCAGCTGCATCCCGACTCGGGGCTGACAGCTGATGAGGAGCTTGATAACCTGCATGATCAGGGACCGGACCCCCAGCTCCGGACCATCTCTCCAGACGTTCCCGAGCCGACTCCTGGCTCTCAGTATCCCATGTTTCGATCTCCGCAGCCCTGTGATTTCTGTCGACAAATGGGTTTCGATTGCTTCCTCATTCAACGAGGCATATTAGCTGCTGGGTGTACCTGTTGCGTCTCGCTTTACCGACAGTGTAGTTTTACTCATGCAAAAACTCCTGGCAAGTTTCTACACACTCTGCATCCAGTGGGCGAAGACGACGTCACATCTACCGGCGGGCTCACTGGAAGACGGGCCTTGAAATCTGTAGGATCAACTAAATTCGATCATCTTGAATCCCGTGGCCGCAAAAGTGGTGCTCGTTTCTCCCGCGACGCTGTTAGAATCTTGAAGAATTGGCTCTCAGAGCACTACCAACACCCCTACCCCAACGAGACAGAGAAAGACGCCCTGAAAGAACGCACTGGTTTGAAAAGAAGTCAGATTGCGAATTGGCTCGCCAATGCTCGTCGTCGAGGCAAAGTCTTACCATCCGCACGTGATACTTCGCCTACTCCAGGTGCCCTTGATATCCCGGGAACCACACGTGCATCGTCTGCATCGTCGACGACATCGAACTCTTCATCATCCACTCTTGAATATGCGCTGATGACACCTTTGGAGCGATGGAAGCACTCTCCTCCTGAACACGAAGCTGCCTCAACTAGTGCCATTATTCGAGCTATGGCCAGTGCCTCTCTCCCGCCTCCTTCACCGTCCCATGTGCAGCAGCAGCAGCAACAGCAACAACAACAGGTGCACTATCCTCCTACAATGTCTGGAACCGGCCGGTCTATTTCCCGGAAGACGGGTTCCAGCAATGACTCTGGCTCGCTATTCCAAGCACCATCCGTAAGTAGTTATGAAACGGAGAACAAGTCATCAATCTCGGACTACTCTTTTGCATCTGCATTTTCACATCGTTCCTCTCAACATTCTCTCAATTCCGCAGATCGCAAAGAACGACGTCGGCGCCGTAAGCAGATGCCACCAGTTCCGGCTTTTGACCGACAACCTGTTCGTGGAGCTCGGATATTTCAGTGTACATTCTGCACTGATTCGTTCCCCGCGAAATATGACTGGCAACGGCATGAGAAGTCAGTACACTTGGCTCTCGAGAAATGGACCTGCGCACCGCACGGCGGAGTGATTACTACCTCCGACGGGAAGAAAGCATGTGCCTTTTGTAGAGCTCCGAACCCTACCGAAGACCATCTAGAAACCCACAACTACTTGGCTTGTCAAGAAAAAACAGTCCAAGAACGAACCTTTTATCGCAAGGATCATCTGAATCAGCATTTGCGATTGATGCACGATGTCAAATACGACTCCTCAATGGATCAATGGCGCAGCACAACAAACGAGATCAAATCGCGATGTGGCTTATGCGATACGAACTTCACCACCTGGAAAGAGCGTGTGGATCACATAGCACAGCATTTCAAGAACGGAGCAGACATGTCAAAATGGAAGGGGGACTGGGGTTTCGAGCCATATGTTCAGCGACTTGTCGAGAATGGTATACCCCCATATCTCATTGCAAGTGAGCGTGCAAATCTCAACCAGGAGAGAGTGCGCGGAGCAAAAAAGGTCACCGGCTCTTTAGCGGGCTCTTCGTCGGTGTCTCTACCAGTACCTACAGATGAGACGTCTTTCACACGGCTCGAAAGTGAGCTAAAGGCATACATAGGCGGTCAATTGCTGGATGGTAGCACGCCGACTGATAAAGAGATTCAAGACCAAGCTCGTTTCATTGTATACAACAGTAATGACCCGTGGAACCAAACATGTGCCGACAATGTGGTCTGGCTGAGCGTGCTAAAGCGAGATTGCGGTATGGAAGACCTACCTGGATTGGAGAACACCAACCTGGAGGATCTAGAGATGCAACCCCCTTTCGCAGGTCGCATGCAACACACTCCTCTCGAGACAAACGCCTTGGTCGCTGGAAGCGTGCGTCACTCATGGTTCAGCAATGCCAGCCTTGGGAGCGCCGCAGTTTCATCAGGACTGCAAAGTCCAGCCTACATGCCGAGCACTGGCCTCCTCTCAGCTGCTCCCAGCATGCCTGGCAGTCTCGCAGGGAGCTTTTCTGGCAGCATCGGCGTATCATCTGCCGGTCCTTCGTCATCTGTTATACCTGGTCTCTCGAGCGGATGGAGCAGCAACTTCTCCGTCGGTGAGCGATCAACATCCGACTGGGCCGGATCTTCTGCCTTTGCGGATCCAATGGCCCAATCGAACTTTGACCTTGATCTCTTGCAGCAATTGAACGACACGGAGCCTCAAAGCATGAATATCGATGCTTCTGTGTTTGGTATGGAGGGACTCACCTCTCAATCTGAATTGATACCCTCTTTAGCAACAGCTGCTACCAAAAGTCCACAATCATTTGACCCGACAATGATGACTACATCCGAGACTCAACCCATCTCCATCCCCACTACTGCTGCTGCTGCGGATATGATGCACTCATATTTTGATCCAGCATTTTCTTCGCAACCTGGCTATAAATGAATTTGATAGACTGTTTGGCGTTCTGGTTCTGGTTTCGTTCCGAGGGTTTCAAATGTCCATCTCAATTCCTGCGTTGTGTTTTGTTAGTTATTTGCATATATTTCGGAAATTATTCAAGGAAATATATAGAGTGAGAGAAAGCAACAAAATAGAAGAGGTGTAAATACCTGACCAAATTTGATCATTGAAATCTTCCACATTGAGGCATACCTAACCAGCTACAAAACTACCATCTAAAGCGGACGAAGGCAGGGTAATAAACCTCGAGCGACCTTTGGGCAAGTATAATGAATCACAAAGTCTATTATTACGCCCTACGAGTGACATCCGCAGAAATCCACTTGCATAATTGTTTTTAGGGATGGATGGTGCGACGAGTGGTCTAGATGTATACCTGTCAATCGTAGGGCGTGGTTATTAGTATTTCCTATTCGGGTATGTACTTGGTTCCTCGTCTCTGAGTCATCGGTTAGATTGTCTAATTACTTCGCTAGGAAGAGACTAACTCCAGACTTCAACTTGATTATCGGATTGATAGGATATAGTAGATTAAACACATTATGCTAGTCAACCGTAATGAATTAAAGGACAGTCCCCATGTTAACATGCACAGCCTTGATCTGCGAATAAGCATCAAGACCAGCTTCACCCAACTCGCGACCAATACCGGATTGCTTAACGCCACCAAAGGGGACGCGCGGGTCGCTGTCCTGCGAACTATTGATCCATACCATACCAGACTCGATCTCAGCAGCGACACGGTGGGCACGCTGGATATCGCGTGTGAACACCGATGCGCCCAGGCCGTATGTGGTATCGTTTGCGCGAGCGATGACTTCGTCTTCCGTCTCAAAGGAGGCGATGGCGACCACAGGTCCAAAGATTTCCTCCTTGACGATACGCATGGAGTCATTGACATTAGTAAAGACGGTGGGTGCGATGAAGAATCCCTTGCTAAAGTCGGTGCTTGCACCTTCTTCGCGGTAGGGGCCTCCGCCAGTGAGGACTGTGGCGCCTTCGGATTTGCCAATGTCAATATAGCTCAAGATACGCTCGTATTGCGCACGAGTAACCTGGGGTCCTTGGAAGGTGTTTTCGTCCCATTGGTTGCCGACCTTCGATGTACTCTTGACAGCTTCCTTGAACTTCTCAATGAATTTTTCGTAGATCTCCTTTTGAACGTAAATGCGAGATGTTGCTGTGCAGATTTGTCCCTGGTTCGACATGATACCTCCATGCGACCACTTGACTGCTTGTTCGAGGTCGCAGTCATCGAAAACGATAAGAGGCGATTTGCCACCAGTCTCCAGAGTGATGTTCTTCAACGACGCGGAGGCCAACTTCATGATCTGTCGTCCGGTAGCAGTTGAGCCAGTGAAGGCAACCTTGTTAACGAGGGGATGCTCGACAAGAGCGGCACCAGCTTCGCGACCATATCCGTTGACGACGTTGACGACACCGGGTGGGAAGCCAGCTTCCTTGATCAGTTCTGCAAGTACCAAGGCACTTAATGGAGTCTGTTCGGCGGGTTTCAGAACAATGGTGTTACCGCAAGCAAGAGCAGGTCCTAGCTTCCAGGCTGCCATTCCAAGTGGGTAGTTCCATGGGATGATCTGACCGACAACACCAATGGGTTGGCGCAGAGTGTATGCAAACTTCTCGGGGGTTGTGTTGATGGTTTGTCCATATGTCTTATCAGCCCAGCCGCTGTAGTAACGCAGAGTGAGGGAAACCTCGCCCAAATCCTCGTTGAGCGCAACTGCATACGGCTTTCCGTTGTCCCATGCGTCGATTGTGGCTAGAGTCTCTCTCTTCTCGTCAACTAGATCGGCTAGGCGGGCCATGAGACGACCTCGGTCTGTGGCTGAGAGTTTCTTCCAGGAGGGGTCTTTGAGAGCGGCGTGGGCAGCTCGGACTGCGCGATCGACATCTTCGGTGCTGGCTGCGTGGACTGTGGCGATTTCGGATTCGGTGCTGATGGAGTGAGCTGGTATTCTTCTATAAGGGGGTGTATGATGATACTCACGCCGGATCAATCGAGGTGATTGTGCCACCGTTACCCTTGACGAATTCATTGTTGATGAACAGACCTGTGGGCTGAGTGTACTTCAAGCCATTAGGGGCAGTGATCTCCACTGAGAGATCGGACATTGTGAAGGGAGAAGAGCTTGTAGTGTTTGAGATGAAAGGTCGGGCAGAGAAGAAAGCACGAGAGGAGTGAGGAGAAAGAAGAGGAGGAGCAAGAGGAGTAAACAGTTGTCTGCGTGGAAAATGGTAGTACGAAGCTCCTCTTATAACCCGCAATGCTCGAACGGAGCTCCAATCGGCGCGAAAACAACCCCGCATATGATGAATCGATTTGTCGCTGCTTGAATGCCCTCACAGATCCAAGATTGAGAAGGAATTCGAAGAACAAACCTCTTATGGAGGCATCCACAACAAAACTACCCTGGTGATAAGAGTGGTGGGCGATTTCATTGGAGTTTGGCAGCGGGGAGTGAGCTGATAGGCCGCATCGGGAAGGTATTGGCGACGCGATCTCCAAGCGCGAGGGGCTTTTATTGCCTGGTCGGGCCTAGCCTGCTGTCCAGAAGAAGTATCAGAAATGGCCAAATAGATGTCTTATCTTATTCGACTGGTATAGAAAACGAATAAAATGTATGATTAATTTCCGACGCTGGACATTGGACAAGGGCATTGTAGGGTTATCCCGGACGGTCCGTGGCCTGCAGATTGAGGTTATTGGTAATAAAAAGCACCGCCCAGTCTGGACTCTATTGCAGCTCAACGGTTTTTTTTAGCGGCTCTTCCCATAGACGAAATTATCTCATCTGAAAGTATGGACTATACAATGCGATTGTTACAAAGTATCACAACTGACACACTGATTGGCGGGGCTATCGGGCTGACATGTGATAATCCTTCGTTCCTAAATTGTCCGTAGAAAAACTTCGAAGTTGTTCAAACCTGTTACCTTTGCAGACTTGAGATGATAGGCAGTCTACTACTCTACTGTTAGTACAGAGACAAAAGATTGTGCTCATCATGCTACCAGCCGCTCTTCGACGACGCCTTAATCGCTTGAACAATTTCCAGTCGAGTTTCCTCGCTCCTCTGGACGGAGCCGATTCAACACAATATTCGGGCCTGGCTTACACTCCAGAGCTTGACTTTGCTTCATCGCGCCCGACTTCTGCAGGCAGTAAAGGCTCGACAGTTTCCGTCTCGGCGAATACCTCTGGCTCTTCGACGCCTGACATGGATAGACCGTCCGCTTTGACTACTTACGAAAGTAGCTCGGGTCTGCGCTGGAATAGAGTGGTGCCTGGTATAGTCAATCCGCGCTTAAGAAACTATAGCGTGTCGTTGACATTTCGTTCATTGTAGCATTCTCACTCCTTCGAAATGCCGGTTTCGAGGCTCAGCAACCGAACTCGGATACTCGTCTCGTCCGAAGTCTTTTTATCGATGGGGTAGGCTACTTGCTAGAAGCACTCCCTTCGGATCTGACTGATGACGAGGCTCGATCAATTCACGATCGACTTCCGGATGCGATCAAAGCGAATACGGATAAGTTTCCCGGCTCATCCTCACATAACAGTCACGTCGTAGCGAACTCGCCGTCGTATTTGCATCGGTTGATTGCTACTGTGATTGTGTACTGCTTCATATTCGCACAGTTAATCCTCCCGTACGCAAAAGTGTTGTTGAATTCCATATATACATACGAGCGGAGGTATCACGTCACTGAGAGGGTTCTCGCGGCCGCTCTGGAAACAGCCGACGGAGTGGGCAAAGGCGCTGGTAATATCGGTTCGACGCTTACGACTTTGAGCGAGGGAAAATTGTTCTCTGCGCTATGTACGCTGACAGCCTGGACGATTGAGTCGGTTGCTGGCGGTGTCTATGAAGGAGTCAATGAGGGGCTCGCCATCCTAGGAACCACGCATCGGCCGACCGAAGTAGCACGGCAGAAGCCTTCGTAGAGACATTGCATGAATGATGGTTAATGATAATGATAATGATAATGATAATGAAAATAGAATTGCTTTGACCGAGAAGAGTATTGTGAGATTGAAATAGAAGGAACTCGTCAAAAACGGTAACCCTGACGAACAGGCTTATCAAAGTGGTGCTATTAGTCAGCAAATGTAACCCGTTTGATTGGTTCTTCCGCTGGGTAATCAATCCCCTGTCAACTGTCAACAATGGGACTGAAATCGAACTCGAGCTTCACATTCCATACATAGTGAATATGTCGTCTTCAAGATTGCCGAATATACCTTCTCTGCGGAAACAACAATTATTATTGGAATTGTAGGCTCACTTATGCGCCCTAATTGTCAACAAGGAAGCTAACAAGCTATACAGTCGGAGTATAAAGCATGCGCCGCCTACTGGAGTATACGTGAACATCGCCAATCCCACAGATCCAACATACTGGTCTGGAGTCATATTCATTCGAAAAGGTGCGCTTTGTTCCCTGCGCTGTCACCTTGTATTGTCTGACAGCCATTCTTTAGGTCCCTATGCCTCGGCAATCCTCCGTTTCAACATCAAATTCCCTCCCACCTATCCCGAACTTCCTCCGCTCATCACATTCACAACCGACATATTTCATCCGCTGATTGTGCCTTTGACGACTTACACATTCACTACGGGCTCGTCGAATGAAGTACCAGTCAGTGCGACTGACGAAGAGCGACTGTCTCCCGGAGCGTTCAGCTTACGACATGGCTTTCCACACTGGTTTGGACGAGCTCAGCGAACTGCCAATAACTCGCGGGCTGGGTCTCGCAATGTGAGCGGGGGTAGTATGGCTCCTACTGCGGTGACGGATAAGGAAACAGTTGAGCAGAACGGCCCCGATGCGGGGAGCAGCTCTCCTGCACCGGATAACACGATCAAAGAAGAAGAGACTCAGTCCACTGCCGAAGAAACCTCGAAACAGGAAGTTAATCCTCGCATCTCCAAAGTTCCTACATCTACTCTCTTTGAGAATAAAACAGTACATGTGGTGTCATTGTTGGATTACATCCGCTCAACGTTCGATGATGAGACTGTGTTAGATGGTCTCCCACTTGATGCTGCTGGAAATCCTGGTGCATGGCACGCCTGGAAGGCGCATCGCCGAACTGATGGTACCTCTGGCCCCGGCACTCCCATTAAAAGAGGGTCGCCTCAAGCCCGCTTACCCGGCGAGTGGAACTGGGAAGGCGTATGGGCAAAGAGGGTGCAGAGTGGTATACAGGCAAGCCAGTCTGATGCTGCGTTGTTCGCCAGTACTCCTCGAATGGAAACGGACTCTGTAAGTGATTGAAGCAGTTTTTAGTGATGTGACTTCGAACTAATGATGGTATCAGATACGATTTGTGAATTTTGATTCTTCAGTCCTGAGTAGTGTCAAAGAAAAGATGCTTGCGGGATTGAAAGATAAAAGTAGTGAATAAATGATGGTGTCTTCTGTTGTTGTCATTGAATAAATTATACCCCATTTTGTCGTGTTCTGTCTGCGACGCGGTTCCTTCCCTAGCAGGGCGCCTTCCTCATCTGCACATCTGCAATTGTCAAATGTTCTTCCGATCAAAATCTCAACTTCCAACTTCATCCTCGTATCATACCAGGACATCTCTTACAGTCTTCTGCCTCATCTACTGCTACTTGATTGCTCGCTCGAACGAAATATCCATGAAGGGCAACGTGAAGAAGACCTTCTTTACTCTAGCATTAATCCTAGTCCCTATTCTCCTCCTCCTATTCGTGGTCGCAACTGCCATCGCTTGCTTGTTATTCTGGGAGAGTCGCAGGGGGAACAATCGAAATCGCAACCGTCGCTGGCGTCGCTGTGCGATCTGGAATCGTGGCAGGACTGATTCGAGCAACAAGTCCAACAACACTGACACACCGAGGGTATCGGTCTCGACAAAAGCCACCGATACCACTGAGTCCGAACTCGAATATCAGAACCCAGTTCAAGGTCGAGAGCACGTTTAATTGACACTTCAAACTATCACTTTCTTTGATTCAATATACTTTTATACTAACTCGATCATGGATCTTTACCCGGCGCCTTTATCGCTTAATAAGAGAAAAAGTCTGCCCGCCGTGAGATTGGGAAATAGTCCTCAGAAACCTCTACTGATGTTCGGAAGAAGTACATCAGCTCGGGTATCAACTCGATCATCGTCCAGTGAATCAACTGTGTTGGTATCCAACAGCCCTCCTCAAATTACTGAGTGGCCGAATCTTGACGTGCCAAAGATCCGTCGAAGTAAGTCTCATGGAAGGCCGACCAGAAAAGAAGGTTCCAATGCAGCCCACCCCAAGAAGCGCGCCGGAAAAGTGCCTTCGACAGGTTCAATTCTCAAAGATGAAGACCAACTCCAAAGCAAGAGAGCAATCAAAACCGAGTCACAGAAGGAAGGCAAGATGTCTCAATTCCTTCACGCCTTAGATAAGAAACTCATCAAAGCTTCGGCCCGTGGATTTTCGAAACGATTAGCAAGCAACAATCGGTCACCTCAAATCGAGCATGCCATTTATTCGTCATTGAAGTATAACTTTGCTCCTCCAATATCTGTGGTGAATATGGATATGCATGTGGATGATACTCTGAGCGATTTCAAGAAAGCTGAAATCTATGCCCATATCACCATAACAGTCGACGTGAGCCTTGAAAGCGTACAATATATTCCATACAGTCTGGCCATCGCTGCTGTGATTTTGTTGAACATGACGTAAGTTAGACTTATCAGCTGTCGTCCCAGTAACATGATCACCTACTAATATTACCTCAGATCCGATAGAGAGATGATCAGAGTGACTGCCATGGCTCAGGCAATTTTGGGCAAACTGCAAGAAAACGACTCAGTCGTGGTAGCATGCGTGAACTTTGAAAGGAACGACTGCATCGATGTACTCTTTTCGACAAGAGGAAACTGTGATTTTGACCTTGCGACACTGTTGTCCAACTGTACGTCAGCTGGAAAAAAACTCATCAGCGGTGCTTTCCCAGATGATGAGCTTCTGAGTGTTGCTGTCGGCAACTCATTTCAACTGTTTGGCCAAAACAATCCTTCAGTACCGCATGTTTTTCTGGTATCATCCAATCACGATACGACATTGAACACTACATACAACGCTGATGTGGGATTGACGACGGTCAGCCTCGAAGACCATTACGATATCGGGTCTACTCCACGTCCGGGTTGGCATATTTACCCCGAACTGAATCTCGACCAAAGCTCTTCCTTTGACTTCCAACACAAGGTTGAGAAAGCTCTCTTTCATATTCGGTCCGGCTTTTGTTCAGGAAATATCACAGATCTGAACGTCAGATTTGCGCTTGCTTCTGGATGTGAAGTCCAGGTCTGTGGAAGGACGTCCATTGCTTCATTGCGTCCTGGAGAGACATGGAAGCTTTTAGTTTGCATCAAATTGGCTGGGGAACAGGGGTCGAACAGACTTGAGCGCGAAATCAAGTCTATTTTACATTACGGTGACTTCTCTGGTGCAGATGATGATCGAATGGGAAATATCCTTGTGGCAACACTACGGTCTAATCATTCGCTGCAACCGGGCTGCTCATTGAAAATGGTCAAGTCTTGCTCTATTGTGCATGAATGAAACTGATCGTTCAGGAATTTGTCAAAGAGGCATGCTTGCATATTGACACTGTCTATTCTTTGAAAGTATACATAGTATACATTTGCATATGTTTGTTCTCAGACTAGCTAGTCGAGATGTTCCCGCGCGCTCAACCAGTGATAGTTGTGTATATGTAAGGATTGGCATGCATCAAAGATCTTTTATCCAAATCCATCCTCATAATTGTCTCACAACTAATCAGTAGTCGTCTGATGGGGTCGCTTAATCCCCATCTTCTCCCACATCGGCTCTCCATCATCGTCAAACTCCGCCCACTGGAAAAACGAACACCCTTTACTTCCCGGCGAATAACCCGCATAACACATCCACATATACCGCCCTCTTGACCCTTGCTTGCGTTGCACACACCGTAATATCGTGGGCACATTACAACGACAACGCGGGATATTGCGTGGATGGAGGGATTCACGATACCATCGATACGTGATGTTGATTCGTTTGTTGCCGGCTATTGGGTGAGGGGAGATGGTGGACACTGAGGGGATGGAGTGTTTCCATTCTTCTTGCATTTCCGCATGCATTACGAGGAGGGAGTTATGCGGGAGATGTATCGAGATTTGGCCTTGGGCGTCGGCTATGGGATCTGGTAGGCGGCTTTTCTTTGAAGCTTCTTCGTCTTGTTGTTGTTGGCTATCTTCGCTAGCAGCAGTATCTCGCGCAACAACCTTTCGAACACGAAACTCCCTAGCAACCCCCAGACTCAAACTGCCAATAATAGCCCTCGGCCCCAAATACGTCGGCTGATCAGAGTGATATCCCACGCTTTTCTGCGGCCCATCGTAACAATTCACGAACGCCGCATTCGGCACCCACTCTTTGGGTGATTGATATTTCAATTTTTTGCCGTCTGGATAATGTGTTTTGATACGTTGCTGGACATGCTCGTTAACAGCCCTTTGCACTTTTCCAGATACAGCTTTCATCCTAGGCGAGAGTTTGCGGACGTCCTTTTGGTATACCCCGTTGTAGACGTATTGCTCTGTTTGCTGGCTCAGTTCGTAGTCTGTGGAAACGTATAGTTTGCTTGTATGTGGGCTCTGGACTGTTTTGTCAAATAACTGAAACGTGTCTGGTTGGAAAGTTTTGGCTTCTTCAAGCAACTCGACTAAGAGAGCGTTTGCATCTTCCGTGGGAAGAAAGTTGTGGATTATAGAGCATGGGGTGTGTTTTGCGATGTCATCCGGGGAGTAGAGGTAGAGTGTTTTGCCTCGTCTTGTGAGTGGTTTGGACCAGCCTGATGACGCTGCAGAGGATTTTGGTGATGTTGGTTGGAATGAGGAGAGAAGGGAGGTTTGTATGCCAGGTGTAGGGTTTGGCGTTTTTTCTCGCATTAAGTCCTGCCGCGCATCTAGACATGCAGATGCCGCTTCGACGCATCCTTCGTAGGATACTAGCACATCGAGCAATACGGCTTCATCTATATCTGGGAATAGAGATATTAATCGAGCGAGCTTCAACTCTGTAGGCTCCTCGTCATGTTGCCCTTTGTCATCCTTTTTATGCTCTTGTACTGGTTGATGTTTAGGTCTAACTACCTCGCGCTCAAGGTTGTGCTTTTGAGCATCGTAGTCAGCGTAAGTCTCAAAGAAGAGTCTCCGACGTTTGCGTGGTAGCTTTTCACCCATTTTCAAAGCTGACTGAGTGTATTGAAATCATTGCAGTTTGATGCTCTTGGTGCCTAGAAAGTCTGATTAGTAAGAATGATTACGTGATTACAGCTCAGGCAGAACGGTAACGTTCTGACCGCCCGGCTTACCTCGGTGTAAGCAACGGCGGGKCGGCATCACATTCAACTACTAGTCACTGTCACAGCTACAGAGCTCGCCGTCTTCTAGCCCAGTGCTACTGTATCTCGAGAGTCAGATTCATACCATTATGACGTGATAGTCTCAGCTTGTCAGTTCTCACGGACGTCGTCAAATGTCAATTCTTAGCCCGACAACCCTCTAAACGTTCAGCTCGGTCGACATCATGCTTCATTACCGCACCGAGGGCTTCAATGGGTCTGCCGTCAAATACTCCCCCTTCTACGACAATCGCCTAGCCGTCAGCGCATCGGCGAACTTTGGCTTGGTTGGAAATGGTCGCCTATACATCCTCGAATTAACCCCAAATGGCATTGTGCCTGCAAAAGTGTGAGTTATCTTGAAGCTTTCCCCGCGCGGTCTCTACCCCGCGGCTCCGCATTGGGTCAATGTTCATGTCTATCCAGTTACACCACACAAGACGCTCTATACGACCTCGCCTGGTCCGAAGTTCACGAGAACCAATGTCTTATCGCCTCCGGAGACGGAAGCATCAAATTATTCGACAGCTCTGTAAACGATTTCCCCGTGCAAGCATGGAAAGAACACAACCGCGAAGTCTTCTCCGTCCATTGGAACCTCGTCGCTAAAGAGAATTTCTGCTCGAGCAGTTGGGACGGCACTGTCAAGGTCTGGTCACCTCAACGACCGCAATCGCTTCTTACCCTACCAACGCATAGCTGCACGTACTCGGCCGCGTTCTCCCCTCATTCCCCGGATATTTTGTCCTGTGTGACGTCGGATTCGCACATTCGCATTTTCGATCTTCGCACTCCGGCCTCTGCGTCGAATCATTTGACTATGCAAATTCCGATACATGGTGGTGGCGGTTCAGCCATACCCGCACCTGGCCAAGTCGGACAGGCCCCCGGCGCTACTCCTCCCTCTGAATGCCTAACGCACGACTGGAACAAATATCGCTCCTCTGTTCTTGCTACCGCGGGTGTTGACCGTGTAGTCCGCACATTCGACATTCGAGCACCGCAACACGGTCCCATGGCTGTTATGCCGGGTCATGGCTATGCAGTCCGCAAATTGGCTTGGTCTCCACATCTTTCTGGTCTTCTTCTCACAGCTAGCTACGATATGACGTGCAGGGTATGGAACGATCGCGGTGATGCGCAGGCAGATGCAGACCCCATGCGCATGGGACCAACTGGCCCTATTCTGGGCGAGGAGTTGGGCTGTATGAATCAACATACCGAGTTTGTTACTGGTGTTGACTGGTGTCTGTTTGGTGCGGAGGGATGGTGTGCGACAGTTGGTTGGGACGAAAGTCTATACGTCTGGGATGTCAGGGCTTTTATGAAGCAATAGACAGTTTTGCTGATTGCAACATACAAAAGGCGTTGGTTCTTATTTGTTGATAGGGATGTCATTCTATTCTTGTGTATATCATTTTTGTGTTTGCATTGTCAGCATCAAATATCATTTCTTCATCGGTCTTATCAGTGAAGCTTCTATACGAAGAGAAACACACTCGCGGTCAGAATCTCATCAGCATGGCCCTCTGCTCATAAAGAGATACCAGGCCTGAGTAATCACTTCCCACCCAGTCGAGATTCGATCTTCTTTCTCTCCGCGTCTCTAATCGCCGCAACCTCCTCCCTCGTAGCATCATGAGCAACATTGACCCTATTAAACGGATTCTCATCACTCTTCTCAAACTCCTTCCTGCAAATCTCCACCCGCTGATTCTTCCTCAATCCCGGATGCTCCGCCTCAATCTCCGGCAGTCGTCTCGCCTCAAAAGCCGCATAGGCAGCCTTGAATCTCCTCTCCGGGTGTCGGTCAATCTTGGTATTGTTCCCGGACTCGGTCAGTTCGAGCGCATCGAGCGCGTTCTCGATACCAGACGCATTCAAAGTGGCTGCTTTACGGCTAGCAGGKGTGAGATCGCTGTCAAGCTGCGAAAGGTCGAGACCTCGTGACTTCTTTTGTGCGGTTTTGGCGCCTGCGCCTTTAGCTTTGGAAGGTTGGGAGGCTTCTTCTTCGGCTAGCAGGGCATCGCGCTCGGCTTTTTTGCGGGCTGCTTCGGCTTTTTTGGCTTCGGCTGATTCTCTGTATGAAAACAAGTACGTTAAATCATGGTCCTGTGTATGTTATCGCATGTAAGGATCGACTGACTTCTTAGCACTGGCACCCTTGGCTCCTTTTGACCATTCGGTATCCTCTTCAGCAGCGCGTTTGGAGTCTGCGACAGCCTGCTTTTGGGCGGCAGCCTCGGCTTTCTATTTAAAACAAGTTTTGTTAGATTCTATTCACATAGATCGACCCTGTCATCATGGATAGCTTTGTTCCTCTTCTGAACTCGACTGCACTACCATGGTCGATTGCGGGGAACCAAAAATGTGCGCGGGGAGGGGAAGAGGCTCGAATACTCACTCTGGCATTGCCAGCAGCCTTTTTGGAGTTTTCGCCAGCTGCTTTCTTCGGCATGTTGGATAAATACACCGGTATTGTAGTTAAAGAGTGGATAGTATCCAGTTGTAAGAATGTTTATGGATTGAAATACGGAAGTACGTATATTTTTGAACTTATCGATAAGCTTTCCGCCACTTACGGGTGCCTGAGGTCTCTACCCGGATCAGATCATCCATTGACTCATACACATGCGTATATGACTTTACTCTGCAATCATTCAAATGTTGTTTATCTGTACGGCTTCATTTCATATCGATAATGCTTCCAAAATTGTCAAGCTAACCCCACCAAAAACTGACACTGATACCTGCTTTAAGCCCGCGTACATAATGCCACCAGCCAACGGGAATGTACAGACATTCGCCCTCCTTCAAAACGGTCTCGACATAATCTGCCTCTAAGAATCCAGGCCATGTAGACTCCCAAAGCTCGTATTCGGCAGGCGACAGTTCGATAGCGGCTAGATCGACCTGGGATGTATTCGACATGTCGATGAGCTGGCCCTTTTCTACATTTGGATTTGCATTGATGTCGTCTTTGTTATCAGGTGAGGTGGATGTAATATCTTTAGAATTGACAGTCTCCATTCCTCGTGGATATATTCGTGACGCTGGGGTATGTGGCGAGTAGAGTCGAATATATTTCGCACCAACAACTTGCACGAGAATGTTATGGTAGGGATCGTGGTGTAGTGGCGAGATCGTCCAGGAGGGACCAATCCATGTATTTATGATCGGATCAGAGGCTATGCCTATCTCTGCTTCGTCATTTGACGCATTGTCTGCATGGTTCTGTCTCGATGAAAGATCCTGCGACACCTTCCCGTCTGATACCGTATCGGCATTGCTTCCAAAGCCAACATCCATTAGAGCGTCAGACTCATTTCTGGTCATCTCTGCCTGCCTTTCCCGCATCTTCTTCATGTACACAGGCGTCCCAGGCTCGGCTTTAGGAGGATCAATGTAGCAAAAATCAGGCACACTAATATCCTTCCGTAAAGCCGGGATTTGAGCCAGTAGATCATGTTGCGCCATATATCCAGTCTGATCTTCATCTTTCTGGGCTGCATCGTTCGTCGATGTCTTTGTACCTTCCTTGAGTCTCCAGAGAAAAGTATCGACAAATTCAGAGAAAGGAATAATCCGCTGTCCCCACCCTTCATCCGTGTAGGAGCGTCCTACTTCAACTGGAACAAGTCGTTCCCCTCCCAGCGTCTGTTCATACCAGTAGTCCTTGGATGACCAGGGTCTTTCACTTAGCGCAGGCCAGTGACCGACCGCATCAGTAATAACAAGTGGTGTACGCACATCCTGTATGTGGTTTTCCATTGCGTAGAAAGAAGGCGCTGAAACGCGAGGAATGGGTTTTGTTATCTCAGGCAATGGAGCTGATCCCGGTGGGAATAAAGGAACAGTCAATTTGCGTCGTTTTGTAGCGCGTTCGTCTTGTTCTTCATCAGGGTGTGATGAATGTTCTGAAGCCTTCTGGTTCGTGTGTCGCCAGTCCTTCAAGGCGGAAAACAAAGATTCGATCATCTCTTCTCGCCAAAGTGCACCGGCCATTATTAATGCCATATCCAGGTATCGCACCACAGACGCGAGCCAAGATGAGCTATCATCACGGCGACCACTTGCATGCCCAGATTGAATGTTTTTTCTGATCAAATGTACGGCCAACACAAGACTTGCATCTGTGTAGAGGCGACGCCAGCATAGTTTGACATCCTTGAATGGAAAAACTCGTAATTTCGCGTCTGCCTGGGCCAGAGCACCTTCTGGATCATCTCGAAGGGAAGATTGAAGCTTTGCTCTATCGTGCCCAGAACATTCCAGGATGGGGTCTTCAGGCTGGGGGTTGTCGATAGCTGACAATATGTCAGTCATGAGCGTTTCCATGGCTGTTGCCTTCAGGTATTGATGAAAGTTGATTACTCCCTTCGTAGCGGAAGTGATCGTCAAATAGATGGAAAATGAAAAGTGAGACTGGTTGGCATCTGGCCCAACAGCCTTTCCCCAACTCTTAATTTAATTATAGAGAGATGAATTCCTTCAAATGAGGTCCATGAGGGGCGAGCGTTGTGTGAAGTTGCGCAGGGAGAAAGGATAATTAATTTGAGCCTCTTCTGCAGACATAAGGATTTACCCGTCTAGCGTTAACGTCATGTAACGGAACAACATTGTCAGCGGTCTGCAGACAATAAAGTCACCACAAACAATGATTTTCTAAATGAAAACTTGGGCCATTTATTGGATTAGGTTCTCCAGCAACGAACCCGGTCTAGCCTTTTACGACTTCAAACGAATTAATTAGATTTTGAGGTCATGAGTCATTGTGCTGTAGTTTGACTCAGCCCCTTTAGCTTGAATGTTCAGGCCAGGCCACTTTTCTCCCTATCTGTAATCTTCGGTTTCATATATTCACAGGATTCGCCTTGAATTTTACATCCCCATAGCTCTGGTTCTCCAACAACGTTTGTTATATGTTACTGTGTCTTGATTCCCTCGCGTTCAACTCTTACGCATAGTTAAGACTGGCATCTATATCGTCTATCGTCGCTATAGTACACGACTTGTGTATAATCCACTGCTAGCTGCTTGTCTGAATCGCAACAATGATCAAGCTTCGGAAGGTCAGCCCTAGCGACTGGGAGCTCTGGAAAGAGCAGAGACTAGCCGCACTTAAGGAAGCACCATATGCGTTCCACTCAAAACTCGCGGAATGGGAGAATGTGCCAGACGAACGGTGGCGTGCCCGGCTCAGTATCCCTGACGCTTGCCAATTCCTTGCTTTTCTCGACGGTAAAGCTGTCGGCATGGTAGGGGGCCTTCCAACTGAGGATCCAGAGCTTGTGGAACTCGTATCTTTGTGGGTAGCTCCCGCAGCACGAGGCCATCGAGTCGGAGATATACTGATAGCTGCTGTGGAAGAATGGGCCCGAGGTATTGGCGCCGCTCGACTCAGGCTAGAAGTGGCAATACAAAATAGGCCAGCCCACAGCCTTTACGTGCGTAATGGGTTTGTTGATGTGGAACGTGAACATGATGAGTCGGGACTAGGCGGTGGGAGCTTTGACCAGGTTATGTTGAAGCAATTGCAGTAATATATCAATATATACATATAGATATTTACACAATGGGGAATCATCTCTCGCCGCACGTATCAAATTTGTGAGATTGTGCGTCCGGATCATGTCAGAAAATACATATGACCATTTATTATAGAGAGATCTTCTTAAGGTATAATGTGATAGCTCGCTGTACAGCAAAGAGTTGACATATTACTGGATAGGGCTCTTGACAAGCTTACTAGCCTAGGGCTGGGACCCTAGACGGCACTGCTCTGGGTGTAACCTCAGCGGTGCCAGATTGGGGAAGAGAACGCATGGAGGAATATATAAGGAGCTCGTAGCAAAACAGGATTCTGCTTCTTCTTTTCTTTTTCTCTCCTATGCTTATTATTCTCGTGTATGGGCACCTCATGTTTGTCTCTTTAGCTAAATCAATTCATCAAATCGGGCCTGTTCGTGGTCGATATATTTTTATTCATGAGAGAAGAATCTATTAGATTTTTTCTAGGGACTACTATGCTAGCCCCGCCTAATTCTCTCTATAAGGACCTATTCGAATAGAAAACGTAACATGAGGAAAAAAAAGAGAAAGAAAATAACAAGTTCTTCACCCGCACGCAATCTTACATAGGCAAGGGGAATTGGGAGCTTTCTGACAGGCTTTTCTCTTTGAATAGCTTCAAGTCCTCGGTTCTGTGATTTTTAGGGTTGCCGGGGATCAGCAGAGAGCGCTATTGTCAATATCCAGCCGGATATTGGGTATCCACTTGTGATCTGGGAATAGCTTCATGTTCGGG
Source organism: Talaromyces amestolkiae (assembly GCF_001896365.1). Classification (NCBI taxonomy): domain Eukaryota; kingdom Fungi; phylum Ascomycota; class Eurotiomycetes; order Eurotiales; family Trichocomaceae; genus Talaromyces; species Talaromyces amestolkiae. The sequence continues at coordinate 877,690 of NW_024468042.1, read as the reverse complement.
GTCGCCGAGTAATTGCGGGGAGCGTTATTGTCAACATCCGTGAGGGCTTCGCCCGAACATGCTCATGACGCCAGCTCATAACATTCCATGCCCCCAATTGCGCCATATTCGTCCTTGCGAGTATGGTGATGTTTTCTTCTGATCTACCGCTGAGATCGTTTTAGATTAAAGATTTTAGATAAGCCTACTAGTAAAAGTATATTTTGAAGAGTTGATGGAATAGAAGCACAGGTGGTAAAATTGTCTCTTGCCTGCCTTTTGAATGGACTGATTCATTCATAGTGTCTCCACCTGCAAGTCGAGGATACAACCCGTATTCACTCTAATATTGTGTATATCGTTGGTTCTATGCTGTGCAGTAACACAAGATTGAGAGGTCACAGAGCAAAACCACTGGTGAGGAAGGGGATTGGCGATATCAGTCCATGACAAGAAGCAGACAAGTCGAGAAAATGGTCTAGGTGAGCTGCGCGATTGCGTCAAGCTTGAGCATTTCAGCATATCAGCTCCCAGCGTGGCAATCCCGGAAAGTGAACCGATGCATTGTAAACTGATAAGTTTGATGAGACAGCGAATAGATCACTCAACTTTTTCTCTCAAGTTGGGCTCAAATTTGCCGATATAACTAGCCATGAGGGTGACAAACTTGTCATTGTTCTAATGACCTCGGAGAGCACGCAGAAATCTCGATTATCTCCTTGAAAGCTTGCCCCAGTAGGAATGTTACGCCCAATGATCATGGCTCTATAGTCCAAGGGTGTCGAAGAGATCAATCTCTATTCTTCAATAGGCCCAATCCCAGGAATCGTAAACAGCACCACTCAGCCATGGGCGTGCTCCGACTTAATCGTCGATGTTTCGGCCCGTAACATCCAAAGTGGACAAGTTGAGCCAGGATTCGTAACTTTAAGCTTATCTAGTGGAGGTAGTACTCTCTCAACTTCTGTAACAACGATTCTCGAAATGAAAAATTGGGAACAGGCAATGGATACGAATACGAATATCAGGACACGAAAAGAATTTCTTTTGAATTTATGCAATATTGTTACATGCTAATGATATACATGGAGCTTAAACGGTCAATGGCCTTCAAGGAAAGTCATTACGAGATTCGGAATCCCACTGACTCCCTCTGCCTTGATTGCACTCACTGGAACCACAGCAAGACGCTCTTTGAACGCGTCTTTGTGCCCGCTAGGATGCTCGACCAGCCCTTGCTGAACCTGCGACAGGTAGTCTCGAAGAGCAGCATAGTTCTCCTTGGTTTCTGTTAAATCAGCTTTGGTTGCGACGACGAACCATGGCTTCCTATAGATAGGTGGCAAGACCAGCTGTGGAAGAGGGTCTTGAGGATTCGTGGGTGTCCATCTTCTGTTGGCGGACTCTGACTCTATTTCTGCGTTACGCATTTTATCATACTCGCCCAGCTCGTGCCAAAGTTTCTGCAGCGTTTTGACTGGATCTGCAGAACTGAGATCAACAACAAAGCCGAGAATGCCAGCGCGCTCAATGTGTCGCAGGAAGCCCAGTCCAAGGCCTCTATCCAAATGCGCATCCTCAACCAAACCGGGGATATCAGCTATCGTGAAGTTTGTGCGAGGACTCTTCTTATTCGAGGATTCGACCTTCGGTCTTCCTTTGAAGTCATCCAAGACTACTGTACCGATATTGGGAGATAAAGTGGTGAACTCCCAGTTTCCGATTCTCGTACGACTATTCGTTAAAGAACGGAGCAGAGTGCTTTTCCCTGCATTGGGAAACCCCACTAAACCAACATCGGCTAACAGTTTGAGCTCAAACTCAAGATGTAGGGTCATGCCTCCTTCGCCTTTCGTTGCGAATTTAGGTCGTCCCATATTGCGCGCCACAAAGTGAGGATTACCAAATCCGCCAACCGCGCCTGCAGCCAGAAGCTTCGGCTGCTCCATATGCTGTGACAAGTCTAGGTGGATGGGGGCCGGGGGCTCCAGCGCAGCAAGATTGGACCTTCGCGGCGGACCAAGTGTCGGAAAGGTTGTGGTCAGGAAGTCAGAGGGTAGCGAACCAGGATAGAGCACGAAACGGTCGCGATTCGCTACATACATTCCCATGGCCTGCTCTTCCCTGGGTAAAGTGCCCTTCAAGGTCTTGTATTTGTGTTCTTCCTCTTCAACGGGATCATATCTGGACACTTCGCGAACGACAGTCCCCACCGGCACCTGTATCAACACATCATGACCTCGTTTTCCACCCCTACTCTTTCCCTGACCATTCTTTCCGTTCCCGGCTCGGATGGTACCTTGTCGCGCAAGCTTGTGTAGACTTGTCAAGCCGTCGATGGCTTGAATGTATATGCTTCCACCGCTGCCCCCGTCACCGCCGTTGGGTGGACCTTCTTCAATGTACTTTTCTCGAAGAAAAGCTACGCACCCATTGCCCCCGGAACCGGTAACCACTTTCGCAGTGCATTTATCCTGGAAGATGAATCGCGAGTAGTCAGATGGCGGAGGATTGAGGTGGGAAAGGTCTGACCCTGTATCATCGGCGGGATTCTGTTCAATCGGTATACGATGTGTCGATGCAGATTGCCATCGTCGGCTGGTTCGTAGGAGGCTCTCTGCTGCCTTGATCGTTGTACGTTTGGTGCAGGCGGTTGCGTTCAGGAAAGGATAGAGGAAGGGCAGCATGACGGTGGTAGTTTTGGACATCGTGCAGCTTTTGAAAAAAAGGAGAGACATGCGATTAGATCATCGCAGCTAGGCAGGGCTGATCGGAATGCATACTTGATGCTGCGATGTTTTATGATGGTTTCTAGTTATCTCTGAACATCTTTGCAGGTCGTCGCAAATATTGCTCTTGGCAGCTTTATCTCCACGTGACTATTCTTTACGATCACGTGACCCATCTCCATCCAAATTGGGTTGCAGCCCTTGAACTTCCTCCTAATTTCAACTGTCCATTCGTGTATCGTGAAGATGTCACCGTCAGCCGTCAGCGGTTGACTGCAGCTTTAACTTTGACTAATCAAAAGTTTCCATTGAGTCGAGAAATTATTGCACTGATTAGCGCCCCCCCCCCCAACTCGCTCGCTGCCTTGCATACAGGTCACAATTTCGTCTCGATCTTGACGACCACTTTTGACCGATACGTAATAGTCGAAGATATTCGCAACAAAGACTCTGGTTCTGTTTATTAAACTACACATTTTGGCGCCGGCGTACTTCGGATCAATGGTGTTGAGCACGCATTAGCCAAGTTTGCGCTGATGATTCCAATCTCATCACACTACTAGGCAGGGTTCTCAAATTATTTCAACTTTCAAGACTGTTTTAATATATGGACTGACCAATCATGCTACAAATATAGTCTACACTGGGTGCCTGGATGCGAAAGTAACTGCTTGTTTCAGACATCCAGGAAAAACTGCCCGAGAGTCCGAGACAACAATCTGACGGTCTTGACTCACCGCCTATAACGAAACTCACGGCTGAAGTCTGGAATGTACCGTTGATGTCATCGACCCGCTTGATAGAAAGTCCTTCAAAAAGTGTCACTCTCGACCTGGATAGGGGCAAACCCATACGTTCGGTCACCGTCTGTACTCTGTAGATCCAAGCCTGGAAGTTCCATCATTCCATAATACCGAGCTCTATACCGGCAGGTGGATGGCCACATGACTCTTGACAGACAAGAGTACGCCGTAAAAATTGTATTAATTCGACGGATCATAAACGAACGCTGGCTAATGTGGCTATCGGCGAGATTTCTATCGGGTATTGGCCAATTGGAAGCGACACTAACAAAACGCCAAACCAGAATGATGGAATTGGCTAAAGCAGTGGCTTTAGTGGGTATTAGTGGGCTCCAGTGGGACGCCAGAAATCCAATTTTTTGGGAAGGTGAATTATTTTAGTTTAATATAAATTGATCAGATCTGGGCTCGGCAGGGGCGCGACGCGGCTCAGTTTTTCTTGGGGTGCTTTTGTCTTTTGAATTCGGTTTGGCTTTGGCTGCAGATGCCGGTACTTGCCTAGGTAGGTGTTTACATACGTTCGTAATTTCGTATTCAATTTCAGTCACATGGATGTGAAGCATATTGAGGGTTTTCGCGCGAACCAACACGATATCATCAGCTCATTCTGAATGCATCATACAATCTGTTTCATAGTCAAACAAAGCGTGAAACCACCTCCATCGACAACTAATGAGATAAGTACTTGACTAATCCGTACAGTACTCGACAGCACGATAAGCGCTAAGCAGAAAAGTTTGATCAACTACCGAAGCATCCTTGCAAGCCGAGTGGCGATATGTACAACCTTCACATCAAAGAAAGTTCGACTTTACTTGTCGAATTTGTCTTCGTCTGAATTACAGCCCCTGTCAGGTACGGAGTCGCCTAGTAAGGCGCTCTAATCTGGAATTCCGGAAGTTTAAGCAGCGCTAGTGTGCTGACTGTATGGCAGACGCGGTTTGACTGAATTCCTAGTGTGGTAATGATGTCTGTTGACGGATTGTTGGTTATGACAGCAATAAAGACAGAAAGACAACAACATTTGCTAAATGGTAGAGACGAGCTCCATGTCATTGACTTCCCAGAGACAACAGGTACGTAGTAGAATCCGTCTCGTCGAGCTCGAAACTTGGAACAGTCCCACTTCCGGAAGCAATCCGGCCCTGCCGTACCGGCGTATCGTGTTCCAGGGTTACGGCTCGGCCGGACTGGACACTAAGTATCTTAGTCACTGCAGTATTAAGTACCCAGTTAGTACGTTACGGATAAATACAAGTCAACGTCCAACATTCGCACTAGGTAAAGGAGTACGTACGTATTCGGTATACGTAGTACAAGCGATTCGTACTATGTACGATAACCCAGGGCTGAAAGCCTATTTGCCCGGGGAATCGTGACCCCAGGACCCGGGCAGCCGTTACCCATCGCCTCAACTTGGCATTAGGCTCTTGCTATTGTTGAGTGCAACTATAGCTGTTTGAATAAATGGTGGAAATTTTTGAAATGGATGGGTGAAGCAGCGGTTATATTGAGTATGCATAGTATTTACAATTGTCCAATCTGATCTACTTTGGCATCTGCATCTGCCTGCAGGGCGATTTTAGATGGGTTTGTTACAACATATTACACGCTAACCAGATACAGCATTAAATTCTTCATTAAGACTAGCTTAGCTTCGTATTCTATGAGTATATTTGTCTATTCAAACAATCAGCTGCGTTTCAAGTATAAATTACTCGATCCAGTAATACATAAAAACAAGCCTAAGACAAGACAAGGGTGTACTTACTATTCGTAGATATCATTAAGTTTAGAAGGATCACCACTCAAAACCTTCCTTGAAGCACGTTTTCCTTCATCCCCAATCATCAATACGTAGCCAGTCATTATCAAAAGCCAAGAAACCGTTGACCTGTAACCAAAGTGTCGGTGTACAACCACTGGAGTATATCTGATGATAAGTTAAGGATCGACAGATAGATAGCTGGAGTGGGATATAGCAGTCAGGTAAGAGCTGACGAAAGGCAATCGGTGATATAATGGTGTATATTAAGCCCAGTTCGATGCTGCAGCCTGCGAGTAATGCATAAATAATGTGCTGGATCATGTGGTTTGTGACCTGGCGCATATCAATTGAAACTTGTGCTACTATGTAGTTATTAGAATTCAGTACATTTGATTGGCTTTCTGTTTGTACTTCTGCTTCTACAAAATGGGCAATCGTGATTCTTTCAAGAAACACGAGATATCTTCGTTATCCATCAGAAACTTGTTAAACAAGTCATCAAAGCTACTCAGGCCACCCACTTGGATTGACAGGGACAGTCGCACAGCATTCAATGACAGAAGCAAATCCTGCAATCCAGATATGTCATCTGACGATGACTCGTGATCTGAATCGGAGCAAAGGAGATCATGGCCCTTGCGGGCATTCATGATTCTTCCGGTATTCGGCTTTTGCATCCAAAAATAAGCAGGGATCCATGCCATGTGTTTCCTGCCGACACGTTGAACGTACAGAAACACAGCCACAAGTCGGGAGTTTTCTCGTTTCTGATTTGCTTTTTCCTTGAGCCTTATTCTGTACTCCGTTTGGTGACGTATACGTAGTAAATTTGAAGCGGTGTAATCTGTTTTTCAGGCGTCCCGGAGGATGACCCGGTTTATACGGAGAACAATGCATCATGTCGTGAGTGAAACTGTTCTCCCCAATGCCAACCTTGTCAGCCTCGAAGGAATGCGTTGTCACGCTCACATGACGATGGATGACGATAAAAGGGAAGGCTCGCCGTGTTTACGCGGAAAATACTGGTCCGATTTGAAATGTCACATTTTTGACAGATGAGCCGCCAGCGCAGATATTCGGTGTTTCGATATCACCAGAAAAAAAAAGAGTTGCGCGATGGGGCGACGCAAAATGTGATTGACTTTGCAGCCTCGAGACTACGCAAGTCAATTTTCATGTTGACTGCAGAACATACACATCAATCCTCATGATAAATATTGGGTATCAAAGTCATCACCGCCTGCAAACAACGTCACTATCCAATAAGATGTATTGAACTCTAAAATATATGCAATCTCCAATACGTCGTTTCATTCGAATTATGCATGTATCAAGAACTAAACTTAAGACTAATGCAAACATGGCTGCACAGAGCCATAGTATTTGCGTTTCGATGCAGATATCAGAATGATCATCTATATCGCAGTACGGTGTAAATGCAGCTACGTGGTTCTAATAATCTCAGCCTTGAGGTCAGCTTCGATAGTTATAATTGGTCGTCATAATGCATGATAAAGCGTTGGTCCGGATTGTCGGAACATCAAGTAGCCCAAACAGGATAAAGGCAGGGCTATCTGCACTGTCACCCTAGCAGCGCGCGCGATACGCGTATTTTATGGTGTACTTCGTACTGTAACTGAAATCCGGTAAGGTAAATACGAAAAACCCGGAAATACGTACGTCTATGGTGGAGCCGTCTGTCCACACCGCTGTTGCACCCAGAAAACCAACAACAGGAAAGTCAAACAGATGCCGACTCCTCAAATCGATAGTGGATAAGGTAAGACTAATATTCGATCTGTTTCACAATTTCCCATCATCTGATGTCACAGGATTTTCTGATCTCTGAGTGGATACACCAAGTTATTAACCCACCCCCCCAAGTACGTACATACGTAGTCGGACCACGTAACCCTAAGGCTCTATTCGTATGCTTTGAAACAATGGTTACTCGACTTACACGAGTAACACGGAAATGTCAACAATGGTGAGCCAAGCAATGAAAGAAACATGGATGTCGCCGTTCTTCCGAGTGAGCCCTAACCCGGGTGCTTTCCGAATTGCTTTTTTCTTTGGAATATGGTACACCCTGGTCTTAGTGAGGCGATAGCGGTGGTACTAAGTACTCCATAGATGAATACGGGATGGGTAGCGAGATGATTACTTTTTCCTTAGCCTTCTTCCACCTTGGAAGAAAAAGGAATCACGGTGTTAGTTTGTTGAATGATTTCCTGGCTGGTAGTCACGAGCATTGAGATATGGCAACTTCAGCATTGTACTAAGATCACGGCCGACTCGACTCGATGACTCGGCATGGTGCTTCGTATCTTTATCTTTACTCTCGATCCAGAATGAATCTTGAATCTGATCTTAGTCTTCTAAGATAATTGGCCAGGAAGCTCGGATCCCCATCCCATTGGCGCGGGGTCACGTGAGCCTCTAGTTCCTGGGCAAGCCTGACCGGCCAGTCACAGCGCCAGGAACCGCCAACCGGAATTCCGCGCAGCCAAGGACCTTTCGTTTACTCATACTACTTTGTAAGTTAGTCTCCTGCCATCTCCGTTCATTGACATTAATTATTCCGTCCATCACTCTCCGGAGTTGCTTATCCGAGCAAGCCCTCCAAGCGACATGCTGATCGTACTATGCACGTACTAAAAGTAATCGCACTCCGTAACGATCAGGAAATGCTTTCCAAATCGACCGAAGCCCACGTCCATTATGCTTATGACATATCTCATGACAAGGGCACCCATTGCAGGACAATTCTCCTCCTTGTCGATCTCGATTTGTTGGTCCTCACCGCATATTCTCCGCCGCCGCTGCTGCTGCTGCTCCATCAAAGAAGATTATTGTTTGTTTGTCAACGGTTTCTGTTGTGTATGTATGTATGTTGCATGCACGGGTATTAACCTATATTTGATAGCATTCCATGTTCGGGCAACTTATGATTCGCATTTGTTTGTATGCCGCCCCTAGGGCCTACGTAGTCGCACATGCAAAGTCTAAACTGATGAATACTACGTACTGATCTCCATATTTCATTAAATCATCGCTGGATCGTACACTCTGTCTGTAACAACTAGACTACCCAGTTGAAGTTTGATCACAAACATACCGACGAGTCGAGGATCCCAACAGAGTGGAGTCCGCTCCACGGAGATTTTTCACCAATTCCTTATCCAATCTAGCGCCAACTCAAGTCCTTCTCCCTAGGAGTTAAGAGAGGAAAAAGAAAACAAAAATACTTAATTTAGCTTCTGCCCGCAACCGGTGTCCTGGGTTAACATCCTAGTGCACTCAGGGTATCCACCAGTACAGACAGCGAATCACATCGTCGAGGCGCCACTTTTGGTGTTTTTTTCTTCATTTGGAGGGGGGTTTTTTTTTACCTGCCTTGAAATTTCCATAATTCGCAGTGATCCCCGGTGCCCGAGGTTCAGGTACATGGATCACCCGGCTGAGTTAGTTAGCTGGCCTAGGACGTGGACTGTTTTTTTGCTCTTGGTTTTGCTTCTTTGTCTTTTCTTTTCTTTCCGTCAAAACTGGCCCCTCTTTGAAGTTTGAACCCCCTTTTGAATGCTTTCTGTGGTGGACTCTGTTGAGTGCTTGTTTTCCAGATCGGTCAAAAAATTTTATCTTGCTGCCCGTTCTATGCAGGGTTCCTGTACAACTGACGTATGCACTGTTTATGTACACCAATATGTATTGATGTTTTACGGACTGCGTTCGGACCACTGCTTGAATACATACATACACCCAGCCTTGCATCATATACTCAAGTAATCCGCTCAACATCGGGAGGCCCAAGATTACCTTCCTAACTTCCCCTGCCGATGTCACTTGATGTAGGCGGAATTGGGTGGGCTGGTCAGGGACAAAATAGTTAGACTTTTTTTGAAGCTTCAAATCCTTTCCCGATGGGTGCCACCGCCTTTGCCGCGTCGTGGAACAACATCTAACACGAATTGTAACTGTAGGAAGTTCTGTACATTAAACAGCAAATAATAAGTCCATACTCAAACAGTAAGTATGTTAGCAATCCGTTTGCGGCTAAATTAACCCCCCTTTCTTACCCAAGTCATTTGCCTCACCCTTGTTCAACAACCGACGAACAAGATCGTCTAATAGAGACAAAAGGAGACAGCCCGGAGCCACTTTTTTTTGCCTTGTATTCTTAGTTCTCCCCACAACTGGCTAACTCAATCATTCCAATGTGGATCTCTTATTTTTCGAAGCTGTTACTCCGTCTTCCGTGAGAGTCTAGTGTGCCCTAGTACATGGCTAGCTTGTTACCTGTCATGTCACCGATTGTACGTACCGTACCACCTTACCGATACATAACATCAGTCAAATCAGTCAGTCCATCACCCTTAACTAGCGCCAGTCATAAACCAGATGCGTAATATAGCATTATTAGATGGATCTGAGAATGACTGCTTGGAGTGGAAAGTTTAAATTTGGGCCCCCTTCCTCGCCCAAATGCCTGATCTTTCTGGAATGATGCTTATTTCTGCTTCTCCATGGTTAGCTGTAAGAGACATTGAATTTAGCTATTTATCTACCTTCCTTCCTTCTTCGCTACTCAAGTCTCACCACTCCTTCCTTTCTTGCGAGCTCACCTTCCTCTGTCTTACTCTACAACCCTGACAGTCATTACTTCTTGACTTCACTCTTATCAACGTCTGAATAACAAGGACTACTCTCAGGATAGAGCCTGTCGGTGGTGGCTCGCAATTGCGACTCTTCGATGAATTGATGCCAACGATTTTCACTTGCTTCTAGTGTTCTAGCGGTGTTACCTTACATCGACTTTTCTTTGCCTCGACCTTCAAACACATTCTCAACATGTTGGCTCAACGGCACAGGCTCCCCTTCATTGCTCTGGGCAAACGATGGCGGCAAAAACTATTCCACTCTAAGAACAGCGGCGACGATGTACCTTTTCCATGGCAGCAATTTACCGTTCTAGGTATGTTTATTTAATGTTATTTCTGTCCAGCATAAAAATTGACTTTCCCAGCACTTGTGCGTATATGTGAACCCATTGCATTCATGTCGGTATTTCCCTACGCCTACTACATGGTGGAATCATTCCATGTAGCCGAAAGTGAGGAGAAAATTGCCCTCTTTGTTGGCATGATTACATCTGCTTTTACCTTTGCCGAATTCAGCAGCGGAGTCTTCTGGGGTCGTCTAAGTGACAAAATCGGCCGCAAGCCTGTTCTCATTATGGGTTTGATTGGAACCGCTATTAGCATGTTGGTTTTCGGATTTGCGCCTAATTTTCCAACGGCCATGGTGGCTCGAGCCTTGGGTGGATTACTAAATGGGAACATTGGTGTCTTACAGACAACAGTCGCGGAATTAGTAACGTCCAAAGAGCAGCAACCCCGTGCATACTCGATTATGCCTTTTATTTGGTGTCTCGGCTCGATCATTGGTCCGTACCTAGGCGGTGCCCTGGCTAGACCGGTCATCAGCTATCCGGGGATTTTCAAGGCAGGGACCGTATTCGATCGATTCCCCTTTCTGCTTCCCAACCTAGTTTGCATTGGCATTCTCATTGTGGGAATCATTATCGGAACTCTTTTCCTGGAAGAAACCCACGCCGATAAGAAACATCGCAGGGACCGTGGAGTTGAATTGGGCCGCTGGCTGTTGGGCAGATTTTCAAGCCATCATGAAGAGCTTGCTGAACCAATGGAAATCAAGACAGCATTGATCAACGAAATGGAAAGTGACGAAGTGTATGAAGACCAACCACCCGAGTACAGAAGCAGGGAACCATCTCCTCGCTCATCCTCGATCGGCAACGTTCGGCCTCAGGGAATCGATGTTGACCTCGAAGAGCCAAACAGAAGCCGCCGCGTTGGTTTCAAGAACGCTTTGACAAAGCCCGTTGTCTGTGTTATTGCTGGATATGGCATTTTGGCTTAGTAAGTTCAATGTGACACGGTTGGCTCTCGAATATTGTGTAACTAACGATCATTACAGTCATAGCGTATCCTTCGACCAGTTGATGCCTATTTTCTTGAGTACGCCCCCATCTCAAGCGGAAATCGAGTTGCCCTTCAAATTCACTGGTGGCCTGGCCCTTTCGACAAAGACCATTGGCTATATGCTTGCTGTCCAGGGCTTCTACTCTCTGTTCGCACAACTCTTCCTTTTCCCTTTCTTGGTCAATCGACTTGGAGCGCTCCGGACTCTTCGATTGGCTCTGTTCATCTGGCCACCTATTTACTTCGCCGTCCCTTACCTTATTTTACTGCCGTCGGCCTTACAGATACCAGTTGCGTACGTGGCCCTGCTCAGCAAAATTACGCTACACGTTATTTGCTTCCCCGCAGTAGCTTTACTGCTCGCCAATACAATCCCTTCCAAAAACGTCATGGGATCGATCAACGGATTAGCTTCATCGGTGGCTAGCTTGAGCCGGGCTCTCGGCCCGTCAATCACCGGCCTGTTACATTCGCTGGGACTGCGCAGTGGATATTCAATCATCGCATGGTGGGCACTGGGAATCGTCTGTGTGGTTGGCGCTACCGAAAGTCTCTTCATGGAGGAAACCGACAAGAAAAAACCCGAACATAACGCCGAAACAGAAAACACGAACGAACATACGACAAGACTATGCCCGGAAGCGCTAGTGGTATCGGACGAAGCCAGTCTCCTTCCAAACATATTGGCAAGCTCCGAGATCTCAGATCCAGTTGAGATAACCCTTGACGATAAACCGGAAAAACACTGAAATGAATGAAATGACAACGATCCATTTTCTTGCATCTACCTTGCTTCGATCATACATTCATGCATGCTATATACATTCATGCATGCTAGTCGGGCTATTTTTGAACATTGGTTTCCTCTTCGGGCAACTTTACTTGCGATTTTATTTCATCATTTACATCAGTACTGTTCTGGTAACGGTATCGATTGGTTTGTTCCACGGAGAACACGTTTTCGGATTACAGCATTTTAATATATTTTTGGCGATTTGGACATTGAGCAGTTGGATATTTGACATTTTACGGGCATAGCATACAATTCAGCGACAGGACGGACACAGACAAAAAAAAAAAAAAAAAMAAACCCCAGGAACAAAAAAATGGGAATTTTATTATGGCAACACAATACGCACTCATGAAAGAATGGATGGTCCTTTTTTTATTGCATTACACTAAAATACCTGGGAGGCATTTTCGAGAAAAGTTTAGCGAGTCATTTGATATATCCATGTTTGATAGAACAGTTTTCATTCGGACTGAATAGATACCTTTATTCTTTATTACTCAAGACCACGTATGCTAGATTTAACTACAACGTTATGGTACGACAGTACCTATTCTTTGCTACATAGGTGATGTTTAGAGTTGCACAACTCATTGTTGAATGACCTCGAGGTGTCGGGGATATTGTCGGATTGTAACAGGCCAGTTCTGAATTCGACCATGACACACACACACACATACACACCAAGAGGCAGGGGTAGTCAAAGTCAAAGTCAAAAGTCAAAGTTTGATACCACGTAAACGTTCTGATTGTTTTGACCAGGGGGGATATCCTGGCTGTCTACACCGCCAGGTTTCGAGACAGTTGATCGTTTATCATTATGATCATACGTTACTGTACGATTATACGCACACATTACCTGCCAATTTAGGAAAGTAGCTTTCAGCCCTACCTATCCAGGTCGAGAAAAGGGGAAGGATTAGACCTGGCTCCAGTAAATAGGGGGTTTGTCTCCGACCGAAAATAGCCGGGGTACAGCACTCAACATCCATCTGACAACTATAATAGCCGGCGCACAACCAATTCTACAAAGAGGCGGAGAGATCGGGATGGATTACTATTTGAGGATGAGAAAGTAAAGAAGAGGGAAAAAAAGTAGACTGCATACATACATGCATCAGTACTAGGTACATATGACACAAGACTCTTTTCCTTTGCTGACAAGTACCGTGTACGTAAGGATTCTGTTCAGGACTGACTGCGGCGTGTGTTGGCACGGGTATGTACGTACGTACCCTTCTCGAACTCTCCTGTCAAAAGTTTATGCTTGAAATGAATGATTACGCACATGAATGTATGTGGATGATTTCGTACATCAAGTATATTGTCGGCGGTGAGAGTCGGTTGCGGTGATCATACCTGTTGTCCTACCCAAGAATTGATATGGGTGCCCTAATCAGTAGCCCTAACTCTCTCTCCTTTTGGGGCTGCAGCGGGAAGGTGCTGCTGCATACGTAATTTCTTCGCCGCCAAACACATGTTCTGTCATCAAATACATTAATGGATGCATCAAATGCATTAACGGATGCTAATACCACCTCATTATACTTGACTTAGGCCGCACGACCACATATCATCTCGGGAGAATCAATCGTATTGTGTCCGGGTCTAAACCAGTGCATCTTCCTTGCACAATGTATAGTTGCGAGGTTTGTAATTCTTTTCGAGTCATGCGTTTTCTTAGCCTCATTTCTGTGGCAGACATGCATGTTGTTAGTAATTTCCATTAGTCAAACTGCTCAGGCTGCGATCAGGCACCCAGATGACACGTGAGATGATTGATGATGTCAATGTTGGTGCTATTAGAAGCTTGCTTCTCTCCAATCTCGCAATCGCGCTGGATGGGAATTTTAAAATGACACTTCAAGGGGTCTACACTGATCGATATTTAGATATTGAGGATGATAGATATGGTAATGCCATATCCATACAGAATTGACCGCGCTTACAGCGGCTGTCGAGAGAAGTATGTTTCTTCTCGTTTAGCTGAGAGGAGATCTCCCAGTCAGAGATCTCAAAGACATGCCGTTCAATTTCAGTGTGTTCCCAGACAGCACAAACCCATTGTCTACCTACCTCGAGTCCGCTCAAGATGGTGGTGGTACGAACTCAGCAAAAAAATAAGCCGTGCCTTTTTTGCTTTTCTGGAGAGATTATACACGCTAGTCCTATTCAGGACTAAGATGTCCGCTCACCTGTTATCTACAGCCAATCAAGGCTTGTGCTGGCTACAGATTCGATCTGCTCCTTCCTTCCTGAGATCCTCGGCAAGGCTGAGAATGATCTCAGATATCAATCCTGCTTCATGCCTCTCCGTCAATCATTCCCTTCTTTCTCAACTCTTCATCCTTTGCCGACGTACGATTATCCGATCAAAAATTCACTTCTGTTGATTCCGCTCGTGTCAGTGCAAGTTATAGTTCAGCCTGCTTATCGCTCTTCCGAATCCTCCGCGCCGGTATTGGACAGCGGGCCCAACACAACCCCACCGTAAAATCTACCAGTGCAATAGGCTCACTCTTCTGCCGCTTTATCTAAGTTATACAAGTCGACCTGTTGACAAATCGTCACTTGCGAATATCATTCTCGCGAGGCAGGAATAACCACTGTACTAGACTCTAGTCAGCCCTAAGCCACGCACACAAGGCTCGGTGACCGTGTCTTTGGACCGTGCTGAATCATCAACCTATGCGCAACTCATTCGCACGGATTCGAGCGTCATGGATGTTGCCAACAACCATTGAATTGTGATTGTTTGTACAGAACACGTGGAGGACAGGGGGCCGGGCTCGCTTTGAACGATATCGCCCCTCGCTAATGTCTAAGTATGCTGAATCCGCCTCCACGATCCGGCACATCACCTGGATCAACAGGAATCAAAAGATCACGATCACCCGATGAATCCTCTACTATACCGTTACACCCCCCTGCCGGTCAACGCGAAAACAAGCCCGCCACCGCAATGACCGCTCCTAGCGGCCAAACGACAACCAGCGTGCCGGCCTCGTCCTTTCGCAACGTTTCAGCCTGTAATCGCTGTCGCTTGCGCAAAAACAGATGCGATCAACGTCTCCCTCGATGTCAAACATGTGAAAAGGCGGATGCGAAGTGCGTTGGCTTTGATCCAATTACGAAACGTGAAATACCTCGCAGTTATGTTTTCTTTCTGGAAGCGCGTGTGACATATCTCGAACGGTTGCTGCTCAAGAATGGCATCGAATTCAAGCCCTCTTCTGCGTTTGACGGGGAGATGGAAGTGCGCGGTACAAATCAGGTTTCCGAAGATACAGAGACTACCGCGACAAAGGACGCCAAAAAGGAATCTAAAAAGAACGAAAAGCCGCTGGAGGAAAAGAAGGATAGTAAACAGCGCGATGCAGCCAACAGGAACCATGATCCAGATTCTAAAGAACACTTGGATCAGCTAGTGTCCAATATCGGGATGGTCTCCGTACAGGCCATGTCTGATTCTCGTTATCTCGGCTCTACATCTGGCATTTCCTTCGCAAGACTTGTCTTTGCGGCTGTGAAAAGCTCAGTCAACACGAGCGGTTCTGAGCCTGGTTCAGCGCGACTGACCGAGCGCAAGTCATCAAACAGCACCGGCAGTACGATACGAGAAACCTTCTTCGGCCTTCAATCACGTCCATTGATGAAACAAGCAGCATTTCCTGATCGCGAACTTGCTGACAGACTTGTAAGCTTGTATTTCGAACATGCGAACCCACAGATGCCCATCTTACATCGCGGCGACTTTTTAGAGCTCGTAAGTAGAGTCTACGAAATGGAGGAATCTGCAAGGCTGTCACGCGATATGTACTTGTTGAATATTGTCTTTGCTATCGGTGCTGGCATAATTTTTGAAGGGAGAAGAAAATCATCGGACGATGAAGAGGAAGAGTCCTCCCCTTCGCACTCCTCTAAGAAACAGAAACTTTCAGGAGTCCAATTCCAGCCGGAAGAATACCATGCGGCTGCAGTGGTACATTGGGAGGCATTTTTAAGCGCTTCACCCATGTCTGACTCTTCCGGAGGAGGCCTGGATGAGTTGCAAGCATATCTTTTATTGGCCAGCTTTGCGCTTTTGAGGCCAGTTGCCCCAGGACTGTGGTATATCGTGGGTGTTGCTGTTCGTCTTGCTATTGATCTTGGCCTCCATCACGAAGATGGCACTGGCATAGACTCGATTGGAGAGGATGATGTCTTGCCTGCGAACCAACCAGCTCACCCAGAACGGGGTCGGCTTCAATACATTCGAGATCATCGCAGACGACTTTGGTGGTGTGTTTACAGCTTCGATCGACTTGTCAGTACTTGTGTCGGTCGTCCATTTGGAATCACAGACCAAGTCATAACCACCGAGTTCCATTCTCTTCTCGATGACCGCTATATCACAAAATCCGGTTTCCGTCCACCAAAGGGCGACGTACCGAGCTACAAACGAGTTTCCTACCACTATCTAAGGCTACGACTTTTGCAGTCAGAAATTCAGCAAGTCTTACAATATCAACAAGCGCGGTTTGTGCGTCGGTCTGGCAAGAATAGCTCAAACCATTCAATGCATACCAAACTCCAGTCTCCATTCCTTGAACGATTTGACTCATTCCGTTCATGGCGAAGGGATGTGCATCGCCGCTTGTTGGACTGGAAGGATTCATCACCCACGAAACAAGATACTGGGGTGCAATTTTCCATTGAACTTTTCGAGTTGAATTACTACCAAGCTTTGATCATGCTGTATAGACAGACACTCACCGTGCCTGCAGCTTTGGCAGGCGATCTCCATCCGACAGAGGATGTTTCTAGTCCACCGTCTTTTGATCTGGATGATCGAGAAGACGAGGACGATATATATCTTCAAATTGCCGAAGCTGGTCAGAAAGTTATCAAAATATATCGCCAATTGCATCGGGTCAGGTTGGTGAATTATACGTATATGACGACGCATCATCTCTTCATGGCCGGTAAGTTCATATTCTGCAGATACAGCGACTATGGACCGGTTCTAATTTTCATACAGGTATTTCATTCCTCTTCGCAATCTGGCACTCGCCTGTTGTGCGCAGTCGTTTGGTAAGAGATTCTTTGTAACAAGTACCGAGCCCGAGCATACTTGCTAATTACCAACCCAGACTTTGGATGACGTCGACTTCACTGTTCTTGCTGCAACATCTATCTTCAGCGATTTGATGGAAGTCTGCCCGCCAGCAGAGACGTGTCGAGACGCATTCGAACGAATGAGCAGAGCTACGGTTCGCATGGGTTCAAAGGGCTTTGCGTCACAAGCTGTTGGTGGTGGTTCCCTCACAGCATCTGCAAAATCGCTTGCCTCGACCACCACCAACCGGGCTGCACCACAAAGTGTGCAATTAGCGCCTGTACAGCGAGCTCAACGGCCCACCCGACGGCCAACTTTTGATATGGATCTCAGCGATCTGTATCAAAGTCCTCCCGGCCAACAGGCCCAGCTCAATCCTCCTCCGAGGCAACGATCCTACCAGCCTGCACAGTCGTTAACAACGCAACCCGAACAATACCAATCGCACCCTGGATATTCTCAAGCGTATGCAGGATATGACCAGACTGCTCAACAGCAGCAACAATACTACATGGCACAATCACCTCAAAGTGCCGGGTCAGCAGCACCACTCGCTTTCACCCCGCCCACACATTCGGAGCAGCAACAACATAGCCTCACAGACATGAGCTTAGACTTCCTCGACTTTGCCACCAATCCTACCAACATGAACCAAGATGCTGACATGAGTAATCCAGACGGCAGCAATGCACCTTCGTTGAACCAGTTTACAGGTCCTTTCAATGTGAATGACCTTCAAGGCACGGGCATCAATTTAGGAGGTCTTGGAATGGAGGCCGACTACCTACGTGATCTGACCACTGACGGTTCTGGGTATGACTTGATGGATGGGTATTGGTTTGGAATGTCTGGTGGTGGGAATTCTGGAATATAGAGATGTGTGTATATGCATATATAATATGATACCCTTGATTATACGTCAGTTCGTGGATGTGATTGAATTGTACCAGGCACTCAGGCACCCATTCAGGCACCCAACAGGGCCTGGTCTCCAGCAGGCACACTTGAACATGTATCTGGGCAGTCTTGAAATCGCAGATCTATTGAACCTTGTCAATCAGAATTATCGACCAATAGGGCACTGTCAGGCTCTGCCTGTCTGCGTACTCCAAGTCTCAAACCCCATAGAGAGATAAATGCACATGCATGAAAAGACGAAAAAGCCCAGCCCAGAACCAGCGAAAAAGCGAATGAAAGAACTTTGCAGTCTATGAGATATTGAGAGAGGGCATATCCTTTACCATAACCAGAACATGCCCACATATTTGATGGGTAGTGATCAAATCATTGTGCTGCGAACAACTCACCATGCATGTACCGAGGGAGCCTCGATCTGTATGGTTGTTTACCCCGGTCTAAGGCTGAAAGGGCAGACAGAGGCTAAGATAGATGCCTTAAACTGTTTGCCTTATAGTGCTTATAGTTGGGAAGCAACGTCGAATTTTCTGAATCATAGAATATTTTGAAAAGAAATGATCCATTCAATATAAAGAATTAGAAAAATGAGTGTAGTCTTGTAGGAAGCTGTTAGCTGTTGCTCGGGGATTGGGCTTGTTTGTTGACGGCGATAGCCTTCTGGTGGGGCCTCCTTCCTTTCTGGTGACTTAGTGAGCTTTCTTTTTCATCACCTCACAACCTTCCAGAACAACCACACACTAGTTCACTGTACGCCTCACTTTGTTTATCATGCATGCCCCTAATTTTCAGAGATTGTCTTTCTCATGACAGAACCCTGAGTCGTTCAGCTGTGATTCCGGGCTAGTCCAAAGCTCCACGAGGTAAAAGCATACCATACCCCCCCGCTTAATCAATCGATCCATGTGACATTCACCGCTGTCTGAGACACTTGCAGTCTACGATGATGCAGTAGCAGCCTAACATTGCTGGGATAGACTAACTTTGGTCACTGAGCAGATCACCGCCTGTATCGTTTATTTTACTTGAGCGGCCTAATTCTCACTCCATCCTGGCAGTGTATCGACTAGACAAACAACAGAACGCGACCTGCGCAAATACCTCATAACGGAACGTACCATAAATCGCGAGTGTCATGAATGGGGGATTTGGCTTCTTGAACAACCCCCTTCCATCCTCTGTCGAAGGGCGCTGGACAAGTAGCGCACCTTCACCTTGACAATGGTCAAAGCAGATGTGCGCAGAGATTATTATGCCGATCTTGGTGTAGGGCCTGGCGCCGATACGGATGAAATCAAGAAGCAGTTTCGAAAATTAGGTACATTGCCTACATCTTTTGCCAATATTCCAGCAGACTGACACTCTGCTTTATGACTGCAGCTTTGAAATACCATCCCGATCGAAATCCAGGACGCGAAACTGAATTCATCACAAAGTTCCAGGCAATTCAAGCGGCGCACGAGATATTGAGCGACCCTCAACAACGTTTGAAGTATGACACCGAGAGACTGCGGGCAGGATATGGGAAACTATATGGACCTCCGCCCACGAGCGCTCCACGCCGTACAAATACTACAGCATATCCCGCCAGCTCTACAGCCAAGCCACCACCCTCCAAGCCTCAGCCCACTCGACCAGCTTCATACCAAGCTCCACCGTCCAGCGGTGCCCAGCGTTATGCAAACTACGCCAAGGCTGCTCCCCAGCAGCCGTACGATAAAATGTACGAGCGGGAAACTCGAGCGGATGCATTTCGTGCTTTCCAAGGAATGAAAGCAAACGGTTGGTCGAAGTTTGATCCCACGTCTGGAAGACCGGCTCCGCCACCGACTCGAAACACAACTGGGGGTACGGGTCCGCAAACCACATCGCGTGGAAAGTCAGCATACGAGCATTTGAATTCTCGGCCGCATCCCGAAGCGTTTGGACGGGCATCAACTGTCAAGAAGAAGCATGGCTTTGCTCCAAGCACTCCAGGTGGTGACGAACCTATGGCCCGGAATATTTCCTCTTATCAAAACACACCGCGACAGGATCGATCTGCTTTCTTTGACAGTGCACCTGCTCCGACCGCCAAGACGAGAAGGACTCCCGCTTCCTCTCGTCCTGAGACGCCCGTGGATGAGGTTGCACCAGAGTTTGAGCGTCCCAGCCATAAGTATTCAACAGCAGGTGGTGAGAGGACTTACTTTTCCAGTGCAGGATTGGGCCGAGCTTATAGTATGAGAGACTCCTCAACCAGCTCCAAGGCACGATCACGGACCAATCCACCCAGTCCTCGTTCTCCGGCTCGTGAGAGGCACCGCAGCGCTAGTCCAGGAATCAGACGTCCGCACAAGGCTTACACATCTTCATCATCGAGTACCAGTAGCGAGGGTGAATTGGATAGCGATGTTGATCAACCGACATTCGTTCCCAGACGGAAGGCCGTTCCAAAAAGTCGGTTGCGACCAGCTCAGGAGTCCCATTACCAAGGCCCAGGATCAGGTGAGGAAACTTCCAGCAGCCACCACCATATGGACTACCATTCATTGCGGAGTCATCGGCGTCGACGTGGTCTTTTCGACGGGAACCGACCTCATAGTTACCATGAATTCCAGGATCAGAGTACTGACAGTGATTACCATCAAGGAAACGAATCTGATAATCCATCGTTTGCAGCGAGAGCTCAACAGGCTGCTCGAGCGGATTATGTGCCACAAGGAAGCACATTGAATCCGGATCAAGCCGCTGAAGGGCTTGCCAAGTAAGTCTTCCTTCACTCTCAAAAAGATATGGGCTAATATGAATGTTCGGCGCAGTCTCAATTTCTCTCAGAATGGCGCCAAGAGTAGAAGCCATGACAATTTGAACAAACGATTTTCTGCCAGCGATTGGGGCGATGCCTTCAAGCCAGAGCATTTTGCGCCGAATCAGATAAACGGACATCGTCGAAGCAGATCGAAAACTTCACCCACGCGTGGTAGACAAGAGAGAAGGTTTGACTCCAAGTCGCCAGCTAATGGCCTGTCTTCAAGCGATGAAGCTGCTAAACAACAGAGCTCCAACTCATGGACTCAATCTCAATTCTCTGCCGACGCATGGACTCAACATCTTCAGAGTAAAAATTGGATGTTCCAACCGAATCAGACACAACAAGGAACTCCGGTTGGTGCGACAACAGGACGGAGTGCTTCTCGAGCGGCAAGACGCCCGACGCAGACCCGACAACCAGGTGTAGCGACAGAAGCCGAGGAAGAAGAAATCACAATCTCGATCCCTTCGCCAAAAGGTACAACGACTCCAGTGCCAGATGCAATGGAGATCGATGATGAGCCTACTTCTCACTCGACCAAAACACGGACAAATGGATACGTACCGTCGCCATTGGGACCTACAAAACCCGATTCAGGTGTTAAGGGTGGTGACGATGGAAAGACATCAGAATGGATTAGTAGCCTTTTCAACATGAACACGCTCAATAACGTAGCTCCTATTGCCAATACCGGGGGCATAAACGATTTGACTGACATCTACTCAACGCTTCCTTTCGAGTCTCGTGCAAACGATCCGAATACGGGCCGTCGAATGGCTCCCCAGAGGACCAAAACGAGCCTCCCGCAGCCACCAAGGCGTCCTTTACGACCAGGTGTAGTACCAAATGGCAATGACCCAAGGAATATGGTTCTCCCAAAGCAAGCTTGGGAAAATTATGAGAAACAGATGAGCGCGTACATCATTGAATGGAACAAATTTCAACGACAGATGCTACAGCTTCTAGCTATGCGACAGCTGGGATTTGAGACTGGCCTGGCTCCTAGATGGATTAATGCTACGGGTGACTCTCTTCAATTGAATACCAAATCCAACGAGGATGACGCCGATGTGCAACCGGACGAGACTGATACTGATAATGAGCCTGATATACTTCTCCCGCACAATCCTCACGGTGGGTTCAAAGCATATTTCAACTCTGTCGATGACTACATGCGCGTCGTTGAGCACTGGTCGGTTGCATTGGAACGGCACCGGGAATGCATATCGCAACTTGGTGAACTTCGTCAGTGGATTAGGGGTCATCGGAAGTAGCATGATTGTTATCATTGTCCGATGTGTTGGGCTTCTCTTCTAAAACCATGTCTTCTAGGATACTTTTGTGCGGCATACTTAGGCGTTTTATATACCGACGGCTTCAGGTTTGGTTAATTCTCAAAGGTGTTCTCCTATGATATTGTATTTAATGTGTGTGTTCGAGCCCTAGAAATGCGCAGCCTTATTAAACTGGCAGCAACGTCTCCGCAATCGGCATGTCCGGCACGTGATTGACGTGGTGCTTCTGTATGGTCACGTCATGGTAATAGTCACGGTATTTGCTAATTGGACAAACGTAATTGGATTGAAATCTAATTACGCCGTATTCTCACTACGGACTGATCTCCCCCGCCAAAATTACCCTGGTAAGTTGGTAACGTCGTAATCAAAGAAAAAAAACCAACGTCTACCAGAATCGGAAGCGCCCGCCAGAGCAAGATCAGACTTTTGGATTGACTCATTCTTCCAGTTCCGCAATAAACGTCTCAATTTCATTTATTAAACCGTCAATTCTTCTGTCGGTTTTTTCGAGACTTCGATTCGTGTTCATTTAATCAATTGCCCTGTTCTCAGGTTGTTCGGATTGTATCTTAAATTTTCTTTTAAACTTACCCCGCGGCAATGGTGACAATCGTGCTAGGCTCTCAATGGGGAGATGAGGGTATGACTGATCACTTCTTTACGATCATGCGCTGATGCCATTGATCGATTGGTTTTTTATTTTCGTGTCTAATTGGTCTTCTGTCTCAGGCAAAGGAAAGATTACCGACTATCTATCTCAAGATGCGACACTCTGCTGCCGTTCGGCTGGTGGACACAGTAAGTTTCGCTCGAACGTACACCAATATTCCACAACTCGATCTCTAACCAATTCTTTCATAGACGCCGGTCACACCATCGTCCACGACTCTGTGACCTACGACTTCCACATCCTCCCCTCCGGCCTCGTCTCGCCGAAATGCATCAACCTCATCGGCGCCGGGACCGTCGTCCACATCCCCAGCTTCTTCAAAGAACTCGGCGCCCTCGCCGACAAGGGTCTCGTCGACGTCAACAAGCGCGTCTTCATCTCTGACCGTGCCCACGTCTGCTTCGATTTGCACTCCGTCGTCGACGGATTGGAAGAAGCCAAGCTCGGCGGCCGGAAAGTCGGTACTACGGGTAAAGGTATTGGCCCCTGTTACAGCGACAAGGCTGCGAGACGCGGTGTGCGTGTTGGTGAAATTCTGGATGAGGAGGTGTTTGAGCGGAAGCTGCGCAATTTGGATACTGGATACAGGAACCGATTTGGAGATTTGGCGTATGATGTTGAGGATGAAATCAACCGCTTCAAGGTTTGTTTCTCGTCTTACCTTGTTTTGAAGGTTGAACCGATCTGATATAAGGATAGGAATACCGCCAAAAACTCAAGCCATACATCATCGATCAACTCCCCTTCCTCCAAAAATACAAAAACGACGACCGCATACTCGTCGAAGGCGCTAATGCCCTCATGCTCGATCTCGACCACGGCACATACCCATTCGTCACATCATCATCCACCGGCCTTGGCGGCGCCATCCAAGGCCTCTCCATCAACCCCACCAAGATCAAGAGCATCATCGGCGTTGTCAAAGCCTACACAACCCGCGTGGGATCCGGTCCCTTCCCGACAGAACAACTGAACGAATTCGGCGAAAAGCTGCAAGTTGCAGGCCGCGAATTCGGCGTTACGACTGGTCGCAAGCGTCGTTGCGGATGGTTTGATCTTGTGCTCTGCCGCTACTCGCTCGCCGTGAATCACTACACAGCCCTCAACCTGACAAAACTCGATATTCTGGATGACTTTGACGAAATCAAGGTCGCTGTTGCATACAAATTGCCTGATGGAATGAGACTGGAGGCTTCGTACCCCGCCGACCCTAATGTGATTGAGAAGTTGGAAGTGGAATACATCACCTTACCGGGATGGAAGAGTAATACCATGGGTCTTACGAAATACGAGGACTTGCCCGAAAATGCGCGCAAGTATGTCGAGTACATTGAGAAGGGGTTGGATGGCGTTCCTATCAAATGGATCGGTACGGGCCCAGCTCGCGAGCACTTGATCATTCGGTAAATCTCCCTAATCTGCTAGAGGAGTACGAGAGTTATTTCATGATGGCAAAAATCAGCACGAAAATTTTTCCGATAAATAGACATATATGAACGTCGTTCCCTTAACCTCTTCAGTTGCTCGTTGTTTTTAGAGATACACTTAATCTTGGGATTTGGCCAGGTGGTAGCAATTGGCTTTTTTGCATGGAGTTTTCCTCTACTTTTTTTTTCAGACTCTGTCTTTCCGTGATCTTGTGATATACACTACCAACAAACTTACAATGAATGCCAGTCTCAATAGAATTTATGTTACTTATGGAGATTTAGAGCTGTTATTTTAGTGTTGCTATTGATGCAAAGTGGATAATACAAATACAAGCTGTATGGTGAAGATCTAGTTAAAGCAACACTCTATGTACTTGGGTTTCTATCCGATTAGTTTTCTTACATATCTATATAGTCCACCTAGTTCGGAGTGTCTCAGGAAGCAAGTAAGTACCAAATGGGCTCTCAGGACAAAGTCCACATGTGGTTTACACTGGCCTAGACGGAATCAAATATATATATTAATCACAGTTGATATATACCGAACAGGAGCTGCCGCCTCATTGATCAAAGACAGATCAAATGAAACATTCGAACCCCTTCCGATACACCGTTATCATAAGCGGGAAGGCCAGCCATTCGTCACAACTGGATCAATACCTCCCAACGTCCATGAATGACAGCGAGCGAGCCGAGCCCTAACTGACGATTTCCATATTCGCAGGATTAAGTGAAGACACTATATCTCGATATTGAGCCTGCTACCACAACAACGGCTGAATGGTGTAGCGGTATCACGCATCGTTCACAATAGTTGCTGGACTGAGTAACAATTCATCCAATCGCAAAGATTGATCGAACCGATGAGGTCCTGGGTTCGACCCCCAGTTTAGTCAAGCCTTTCTTTTTGGTTTTTGCGTTTATTTCAATACACTTTTTAACCCCCCTTCCACATTCTTTTTGGGTTCCTTTTCACTTTGAGCATATAATCTTGCACTGCAATGGGCGCTGGCAACCCGTGTCTTCCGAGTACTACGACAACTATAAACATGCATTACCTACCAACTATCAACACAACTTCAATTCTATCTTATCTTCGAACACCTACCTTCAATTATTACACCAATCAATGAAATCAGACATGATAGAATTGTAATCCGAACCAAGAATACGACAAGTAAATTCATGTCCCACAGACGATAGAGTGATAGTGCTACATCACCACCGAACCACTAACACTTTTTGTCCCAATCATCCAACGTTAGCTTCAACGAGTCCACATTATTATCATGGCCACCCTCCGTGTTTGCCATCCATCTCGTCTTCAAGTCCCTCAAAGTCAACCCCGGATTGTCCGTCAAAGTTTTCTGGGCATCAATGATGAGCGCCTTGTGATTCTCGTCCGCGCCATCGTAGAGAGGGATTTCGTTTGTCGCAACGGTAATGCCGGCATTGTCTTTGACTGCCTCGAATGTTGTCAATTGGGCATTTCGGCGGGCATTACGGATAGCTTGAAGGTTGATCTTGAGCAGGTTGGCGTTCTCAGGGGACCTTCTGGCAAAACTGGCGGCAAGTTCCCCAAGCTGGGTTAGGAACTTGCTGTAATCATTGCTGGCGCCAGGCAACGCGCGTCCCGTAATGATCTGTCCTGCGAAATCAAAATTATTTGCGTCTTTCGTCGCAAGAGCTCTGGCTGTGTCGTCCATGGGGGGCAATTCCGGGTATCTGGTCGCCGGGGCGGCTTGAGGAAGATTCGAGGGATTTTTAGCAATATAGCGGAGGAGTTGATCTAGAGTACACGGTGTGCTAGACTTGCTGCAACCAGTCGCAATCTTCTGCGGCTTGCCGCCGTTGAGCTGGGCATCGATGGAGTACAGGTAGTAGAGGAGAACGCGTTCGTAGCCCCCAGGAACAGAGAATGCGCTTGTCTGCGCGATACCGAAGAGGAGAATGAGAAGGGCAAAGAGACGCATTGTGAGATAGACAGTACGTAGAGACTGTACTGCCTTTTCAGTCTTAAAAAGAAGATGATTGTATGAACAATGTGAATAGATCCTGCCTCCGGCGACTGTCTATCTCAATGTCCCACGGACTGCTCGCTACTATGTAGTAAAAGCATAGCATAAGAATTATAATAGGCATATAATGCTAGTATGGCTTGTATTCCCATTATTGATCATACTTCAGAAACCAACACCAGTATCTTTCCAAAAGCCATCGTTCACTTGGCACAGCTCTCGAAAACAACTGCAAGAACGATGTCACATCAATCCGCAACGCTGACCAACACAAAACTTTTGGTATTGACCTAAATACGTGCTTTATCCCAAACCAACATCCCCCTGTGAAGAGGCTCTGTTGTTGGTGCAGGGGTGTCTTTGTTGGTTCTGAACTAGCTTAGCCGCATGACCCCTCAGCGAGGCCAATCGTTGCTGTATTTAATTTTCTCGAAAAACAGGAAAAGATTCAGCATTTTACTTGACATCAATTAATTTCAGCTTTGGTACGAAGCAGTCGCATCACCCTCGATTTGCTTAACTTGCCTGCGGCTTTTCTGAACCAGTTTACCGCTCTACATCTTGATATGGCGGACAGCAACAACATGGAAGACCGCTTGAGGTCGCTGGCCTTCGACATGCGTGAGGCCAAGGATGCTCTTCATGGCAAGACTGTCCCTAAGTCTCTGGGACGCAAAGTCACGCGCCTTTGCGTGATCCGGGGCATTCGATACCACGAGCAATTCGCCAAGCATCCGGATCTAGAACGGATAAGGCAATACGTGCCAGAAATTTCCCGTGCCATAAATGCTCGCGCGATTATGAGCAACAAGATTCCCTCTATGCCTGAAACGCAAGAGAGACCTTACTGCATCTGGCACCCTGAGGTGGCATCTCAAGATACGTACAGAAAGCTGTGGCACCAGTATCCTGACATGGCCTATCAAGTTGCTCGTGCGTGTGCTGTAGCCAATTATGTTGAATTATATCTCGAGATGGATCTATTGCCTGATGTCTCTATTGCCGAGGAAGCTCGCGCTAGTGAATCCATCGAGATCTTTGAAGCTATCATGCGAAAGCCTGTGAGATATGGCATCATGAATGACTACACTAGAGAAGTCACACTACAGAATTTGCAGCCCGCATATCTGAACAATGATACTGCCCTCGTGTCCACCCTCAATATCAAGCAAGGCATCACAAGACCCTCAGGTCCTGAAGAAGATTCTCTCTTTCAAGGACCTAAGACATGGGAAGAAGCCAAAGGCCTCAACCTTGATTTTGACGATTTTGACGACTTTATCCCAGCACCCGGGTTCGAAGAAAATATATTCAACATTACAGAGGATATGAACGTGGATGATGTTGATCCATTCGGAGACGACGTGACTACAGAAGAGCCAAAGCTAAATTACTTACCTGAACTGCTCTATCAGCCTCTGCCTGTTGATTTACCGCAGGGCAACAAGGACGTTTTGATTCTAATGGCAGCCTATTATGGCAATATCGAAAGATATTCCAGGTTACGTCGCCCTCGTGTAATTTACGGGGAGTTAGGGTGCCTCGTACGTGGAATCTATCACAATACTATGTTTGCTCTATGGTGTGCAACTCAGACTATACCAACTCAGTATCGCAGCGGGGATATAACGAGAGCAATACATGCTCGGATGATTATGAACAATGATCTAAGTCGTATCATAAATTTGGACACGATGCAACCTTGGGAGGATTTCAAAGACAAGCCATACATGATATGGTATCCTAATCCGGCTCAGGATAATACGTACAAGACTCTTGCAAAAGCAGTAACTAGCATGAGACCAGCAATCTTACACGCAGCGGTCTATACAAAGAACAAGAGTCTCTTTGACTGGCTGCTCGACGACCTCGGCATAGTCCCGACACCACCTGCTTTCCACGAAGCCCATGCTCAAACATGGGGAATGGGGGACGGTCACCCTTCATACTTCGTCAGTCGCCTAAAGACTCGCAGTGAAGAATTAGGGATAGATCTTCATGCCCATGAGGCGTTCAGCTGGAAAATGTACTCAGCCAAACCCCCCATGAGTGGAAACTGGTTGGCAAAGGAGTTGACGCCAGATAGCATTCACAGCGCGATGGAAGATTGGGGAATTTACGATGGGTACATAGTAGATGCTTCTGGAGCGGAATTGTTTGCATCAGCACCTGAATCGTGGCGCCCGGACAAGTGGAAAGTTGAAGTAGACTACGAGGAGTGTCCGAAAAGGGGAAGTATTCAGGAAGAAGCTTAGAGATACTAGGTTTATATCACTTAATTGAAGAAAATACAAGATGCTTTGCAAGTTAAGTGACTTCTGCGGCGGGCAGAGKTCCCATGTCAAGAGAAGCAGCATGGCAAGCCTACATTACGGCTCCAAGTCTAATTAGCTCTATCTACCAGATAAGAATTGATGCGCCAACCGGTTCTCATAAAGATATCATACCAACACTTCGAGCCCAATACCGTGTGTGGTTTAGCCGCTGTCTTCAGCAAGAAAGCTGAGTTTTTGGGTCGCTAACATGTAGTACTGGCACGTAGTATCTCTAGAACCAATTTAAGTATCAATTCGACATCTGATTGCATGTTTAGCACTCGCTGAATGTTGCCAGAAACAGAATACGTGCTAAACATAGCTCGGCATGGATTCCATGTTGGATGATAATAGATACATGTTACATAGTCATCTTGCATTCAACGAGCATTCAGGTACTGCGAGTCTGTGCTCTCCAAAGATAAGCCTCAAGATCGCCGAGAATTACCTCATGTAGGGCAATGGGGAATATCGGGTGTTGCTAGAAATAGCACGGCATGGGATGCACGTTGGTTAATGTTGGATACATGTTACATAGCAATCTGAAATTTGATGACTTTTTAGAGACTCCCTATGCTTCTTGAAGCTAAGACAAGAAGCTAAGTATTCGCCGAGACCTGACTGCATATTGGAGTTCGTTGGTTGTTGTTGGTTAGATGCTACATAGCAATCTTGACTAAGATGAGTACCTGACTACTGTGCCCCTAGAATTGAGTCTGCGGAATGTTGCCGAGACCAGCCTAGGTCATTCGAGTACATTACATACATTATGGTTACTCGTACATACTGAAATACGGCCAATACCTGTCTAGTCCCAACACTCTGGACCTTAAATAGAGCCTCATTGATCAGTGGCCCGTTGATTGTTGGTTTTTTCGCCGCATTAACTTAGTTTGACGCAGCCAAGTATGCTTAATTGATGTTGGTTGGTACTAGACCTTATTAGATCGAAGAAAACAATATGTAGAAAATGCTGACTCTTTAGCGCTCAGTCTTAATGATGTTGGCCGAACTTTATGAAACTACTACCTTTTCAAAGTTTCTAGAGTTATAGGCGATTCCTAACGTAGTAGCACTTGTTCCTGGCAGGAATCGCTCATGTATGGTGAACGTTGGGTACTACATTGATTCAATGTCTTCAGATTCTTCACGTCCGCAGCAGAATAGTTCTGGCTACTTGAACTTGTACCTCCGCACGCTTTCCACAATGGATCGCTCAGATATCAATAACCCTTCTTCAATCATCGGGTCTCATAATTTCAGAGCTGTGAATTTACACAGACTACTTGGCCTCTGGCCTCTAGGATATAAAACATGACCTACACTGTTGTATCAGCAGCCATATGGCTTCTCTTCTTCCTCCATGCCGTGTCTGGTACCTTCTTGTCCCAGATCGAGCCTTGCCCTGACTATTGTGGAGACAAAGATCCAAAAGACTGGACTGTCTACTCGTCATTGGCGCCTCTAAGCCAGTGTAGTCAGCCTGTCATCTTTGATTTCAACATTCACAGTCCTGTCGACGCGGACACTATTTTCAAGTTACGTGCTTGCAATGCTGGAAATGCCATGCCTTCATCTGTTGCCCAGGTGAACGAGGGCCAGTCTAATATAACTGCCCGCTCCATTTCGGCTCGTGAAGCAACCAAAAGTACATCCTCTAGCAGCTCGGGGTCGGCTGCTGAGGTCTCATTCCAATTGCTATCTGGAGGGTCTTCAGCTTCCACAGCAGCCACCGACTATACAACCATCCTCTCCGCTTTGCAGAGCCGCCTCCAGAATCAAACCACAGAAAACGACGCTGCAACTATTCTCTTTGGCTATTCTAATGGCGTTACGGTTGGCATGTTTGTTGGGGCTGGCATGGATCCTGCCGCAACTCCTCAAGTTTTCAAATACTTGCTTGCCCAGGAACCGGAAAACGAAATGGTAGCCCAGCTTTGTGGTGCTAATCGCACTGCAAAGTATGTCTATGGCTTTTCTCTTAACATGAATGGCGACGTTGGTGCAGTTCAAAAGGATGTCCTCTCCTGGTGGAATGGCGAATGTGTAGAGAGCTCTGCTGGTACCACCAGTCAACCTTTTAACGTTGAAATTGTGAATCAAAATCCGGGAAAGACGAATTCAACCTCAGTCAAGGCTCGCAGAGACGGGACTTGTCGAACTATCAGTGTAAATGGTGGCGATGGCTGTGGAAGTCTGGCTGCAGAGTGCGGCATATCTGGCGCAGATTTTGACACATACAATTCGCAGCGCACCAATCTCTGCTCGAGCCTGGCCGTTGGAGAGAAGGTATGCTGCTCATCCGGCGGATTGCCCAATTGGCAGCCCTCAGCCAATCCGGATGGGACATGTGTGGTGTACAATGTCCAGGCCGACGACGGCTGTCAAGCCATTGCACTCAACTATGGGTGGCAGATCAGCGATCTCAGTGATTTCAACGATGGGACTACCTGGGGATGGACTGGCTGCAATCCACTTCCTGCAGGGCTCGCGATGTGCGTTAGCAAAGGGACTCCCCCTTTACCTGCGAGTGTTAGTAACGCCGTGTGCGGTCCAATCGTACCGGGCACAACGCAACCTGACAATGGTACTGCCATTGCGGATCTAAACCCATGTCCTCTCAACGCTTGCTGCGATATTTGGGGCCAGTGTGGCATCACAGAGCTCTACTGTAAAGATGATAAGGGCCCAACTGGAAACCCGGGGACGGCTCCTGATAAGGAGTACGGTTGCATATCAAACTGCGGTACAGGTGTCACCAACAATAAATCACCGCCGTCCGAATTCATTTCAGTCGGTTACTATGAGCAGTTTAATTGGGATCGTGAATGTCTAAACATGCGGTCCGCTGATCTGCAAAACAGTTCTTACACTCACATCCACTGGGCCTTTGCTGGAGTGAATCCTGACTTTACTGTCAACATTACAGACGACGGAGATGGCCAATTTGCTCACTTCCGACAGCTCACAGGTATCAAACGCATTGTCTCCTTTGGAGGCTGGGGCTACTCGACGGATCCGTCGACTTATGACACGCTTCGTAGTGCCATGACGGAAGCGAATCGAGCTACGTTTGTCAACAATATTAAGGACTTTGCGGTTCAGAATAATCTTGACGGTATTGATATTGATTGGGAATACCCTGGTGAGGTAAGCATCGAACCCTTCGAGAAAAAACACTTTCTATGATTGGATTTAGTTGGGGTTAACACTATTTCTATTCCAGCCGGATATTCCAGGTATTCCTCCAGGTCAACCAACGGACGGACCAAATTATCTCCAGTTCTTGCTATCGTTAAAGGTTGCTCTCGGTGATACCATGTCTCTCTCAATTGCTGCCCCGGCCTCCTACTGGTACCTGAAGCAGTTCCCTATCAAGCAAATGAGCCAAGTGGTTGACTATATTGTTTATATGACATACGATCTTCACGGACAGTGGGACTACGGTAATAAGTTTGCACAGGAAGGATGTGACGCTGGTAACTGTCTCCGAAGTCACGTCAACCTCACCGAGACAGGGTATACCCTCGCCATGATCACCAAGGCTGGCGTGAGCGCCAGCAAGGTTGTTGTCGGTATCTCATCCTATGGCCGCTCCTTCGGAATGACAGACCCCGGCTGCACTGGTGTTGATTGCACCTTTCAAGGTGAAGTCATCAATGGTACTGGGGGCGGGTCGACGGCAGATGCCGGACGTTGCACTGCTACTCGTGGCTATATCTCCAATGCCGAAATCAATGAGTTGATTAATAACGGTGAAGCTAAGGGATGGTATGATGATGGCTCCAACTCGGATATGGCTGTTTGGAACACGACCTGGGTTGCATATCAGAGCATTGCTACTCGTAGCTCTCGAACTAGCTTTTACAAAAGTCTCAACTTTGGTGGCATCATTGACTGGGCTGTCGATCTGCTCGAATTCACCGGTGACGATGGAGATGAAATAGATCCCAGCCAAGACGACAGCGGTGATGGCAGCTATCCCATACCGGATCTCTCTTGCTCAGACAGCTACGCGACACTCGACGATATCGAAGCTGCAATCGACAATATCCCATCAATGTGTGCTGCCATCTACATGGTCCAAGTTCTGCAAACAATATACAACGATGCCATGACCCAATATGATACACTCATGACAAAGGGGTACGATGATAAGTTCAAAATCTATGCAGGCGTGGTTGTCGACCATGCCGGAGACTCTATGACTCAAATGATCTACGAGAATGGAACCAAATACTTCGATTGTATCGTGGCTGAGATGAACTTTTGTTGTTCTTCCTGCAGTTCCGATGATGGCGGTTGTGACTATTGTCGTAACGACACCTCGGGCTGCACAGAATACTGCGACCCGCGCTTCGGCAATTGTTCTCCCCTTGACAAGCGCGATCTCTATACTCGTCTACAGGATCTTGGTCCAGCAGGGTTGTTTGCCCGTGATGTGCGAAACATCCCTGGATACTCCAAAGAATCCGAGCCGTGCCCGCCCGACTACTCAAAGCACGGTTATGGTGATACGGACCTGAATGGCGTTCCTTCCAACTCTATCTGGTGGAGTTTTCAGGATGACGATACCACCGCTCAGTTCTATGCCGACCTTTACTCCCAGACGGCCATACCAAAGAACAAGACGTCTATCCAGACCCACGTTCGCAATACCAATGACTGTGCGCCGGCAGCATCTCTAGGTGACGGTGATGACTGCTGGAATCTTGGTGTAGATTATACGATGCCATACGTCGACAACT
The DNA here is from genome assembly GCF_001896365.1 of Talaromyces amestolkiae. Lineage (NCBI taxonomy): Eukaryota > Fungi > Ascomycota > Eurotiomycetes > Eurotiales > Trichocomaceae > Talaromyces > Talaromyces amestolkiae. The sequence goes on along the minus strand of NW_024468042.1, from coordinate 844,333 downwards.
ATACAGAGTCTGACGTTGTCAACCCCAAGGATGTGGTTACGGCAGCCACCGCAAATGCTACCGACCTTCTTGGGCAGATTGGGGATGTTCTCTTGATGTTGCAGAGCGATTTGTACGACGGTGATTTCATGGACGTTGTCGATACTATCTCTATCCCCATAATGATGATCAACTCTTCGATCTCAGAAATGGCAACTATCGAATCCGTTGCAGACGAAATCACAAAAGAGAAACGTATGGAAATCATCTTGGCCTTCTTTGGAGCTATCCTGTTCCTGGTCCCTATCGCCGGAGAAGTCCTCGGGTCTATCGCAGAACTGGCAGAGATTGGAGCTATTGTTTCAGCTGTTGGGGAGATTGGCAATGTCGCCTTTGACATTTATTCGGTTGCCAGTGATCCTAATAATGCTCCGCTGGCCATCATGTCGGCTATTTTCGAGCCATTGGCTTTGCTGGATGTTGCTAAGGTGGCTAAGGCAGCTACGATCAGGAGAGGCATGTCTGCCGACGATGTTGGCAAGCTGGGGAAACAGGTTAAGCCTGTACTAGACAAGATTGACTCCATCAAGTCAGGAACCAAGTGCTATATATAGGGACAACTGTTATGAAGGAAGGCACAGCAACATATACACCTAGGTATAGTACAGTGTTTCCTCGGTAAGACACCTATAAATTTGTATTATCCGGTAGATTAGTTATACGTATAAAAATCAACATCTCTTGTACGAACATTCTAAAACTGTTCATTGAACGAAGCAATGCCTCCTTGTTCCTGTCCATGCCTCTCAAAGAGTTAGGGCTAGGCTGTCAGGCACTCTTATTTTCTCAAAGCAACAAGCGACCTTTCTACGTTGAGAATACCGCAGTAGCACTGTCCGCTGACCTGACTCGTTTCATCTGAAATTCGGGAGTCGGTCTGATACCTAACTAGGTGGCATCCGTATTGCGAACTGTGACTGCGAATGATTCAGATCAGAAGTTTCATTTGGATGGAAGATTCGTTCCATTCCCTGTAGGAGGCGCTGCGAAACCTATAACATGATGTCGATGTGTAAGGATCACGTAAAATACGAGTGGATTAGGGCTTTGGTGGATTTAGCAATGCGCGTACGCATGTAACCGTGTTTGTATCGTACTTACGCAAACAAATTCTGTAATAAAGCATGATCCACGTTATTTGATCTAAGCAATCTTCTCCGGCATTGGTTCTGAATCAAGAAACGATGGTTGTTGTGACTTTAATTCTAAGAATGGGTTGTACTTGAATTGAGATGTTATCTTCAGAGATTGTATGAAGAGGAGATTAATAACATTCTATATACTGATTTCGTATCAAAACATGTCCGACGCATCAACCGATGCAAGCAGGAAAACCGAACTCAATCATACACACGATCCCGGCCTCAGAGTAAAGCCTCCAGCTAATAATAGGTAGAACAGATTCAAAAACCCAGAGAAGATAAGATGATATACAGTAGAAAAGGGGGTAGAAGAAGAGAAGAGACAAGGCAGACGAAAAAGAATACGTAAACACACAATGTCCTCAAAATAAAAGACGCCATGCCCGATGATCACCTAGTAAAATGTTAAGATCCCACAATATACCGTACATAGAATTGAAAACAAGGAAGGGCATTATCGTCTTCTCATCCACCTGTTTCCCTCTGCTCCTGGCGACCACATATGACCTCGTATCTTCGACTGTCGGGAAGACGAGTTTGAATTAAAACGATGTAAACAAAACTTAAAGGATACATATAACAACGACAGAGTAGAAGAAAAGAATCTCAAACATATGCAGTAAAACAAGCCTATGGCAGAGTGCAGCTTCCTCTGGTCACCTGGACAGATCAAGAAGGTGGTATGCTGAGTATGTGGAATCAAAAACGCCAGTATGCAAGTATCTCAAAAGTACTTTTCATAGCTCTCTCCATTGCTGTCCATGAAAAGAACTGGCACTTCACGTTTTATTCAGTCACGGCGGCCTCTGGCCCGGTCCATGCTGAACCAATCCTCCCGCTGAGGACGTTGAAACCGACGACCACCACCACTGGATTCATCGAAATCTCCTCCTCGACGGCTAGAAAAGCCATCTCGTCGGGGACGTTCAAGGCGCCATCTCGCGCCCGCAGAGGCCATACCGGGTCTATCCAATCCACCCCGGGAAGGTCGTCGATCTTCAATCCTCACACCAGGAACTCTTTCAAAACCAAGCTTCGAGGCCATCATAGGACTAATTGCCGGTGGCTCGGGCAGACCCCATCCATTCTTGGCCAGGTTGTTGAGTGCGGATACAAGTACTCTCTTGCGCGGGAAGGTAGAGGCATTGGCCGAGAGTTGAATTCGGTAAGCGTCATCCTTGACTTCGTAAGGAACCAGTTTCAACGCTGCTGTAACTTGATTTATAGTTTCAGCAACTGGTCCGGACAATGAGTCTAATTTGGACATATCGGCATTTGCGGCTTCAATGGAGCTGTCTTGTTCAATAGGCAGGTCGCCCAATTGTTCAACAAAAGATTGCTCTTCTTCGTCGTGAATGAGAACCCAGCCTTGACCTTCTTTTCCGGCACGACCTGTGCGGCCCAAACGGTGAATGTAGGATTCCCGGTTCCTAGGAACACCTACTTGGATAACATGGGTGACGTCCGGGAAATCTAGACCTCGTGCAGTCACGTCAGACGAGATAAAAACAGCAGATTCGGCGCGTCGGAACGCGTCAGAGTAGTTCGTGCGCTGAGATTGAGAAAGCTTGGAATGAATGTGGTAAATCTTGCGACCCAGAGGGTTACCACTGCGACGTTGCATGGGATCAATAAGCAGCGCACTAAAAGCTTCATTGGCCAGCTGAACTTCAACCGTGGTATTGAAATAGATAATGGCCTTCATTGGACGCATGGTCCGGTCAGCTGCCGCTTGATCCATGTACTTTTTCAAAATCTCAACAATTGCGGGATATCCATTCTCAAAGCCTCGAAGGAAAACCATTTTCTGAGGCACTCTCAAATGTGTGGGTACATCATTTTCGTTGACTGTTTTGACGAATTGGAAATCGGGTTTCATGCTCTTCCGCACCATACCCATGACTTCACGGGGCACAGTTGCAGAAAACATCAGCGTCTGGCGATCCCTTACGGACGGGTCAGGAAGTAAATCTTTGATGCTGTCAATCTCCGGGCCAAATCCATCATCCAACAGTCGATCGGCCTCGTCAAGAACAAGAATGTCCAAATTAGGCGCAGCTACCCGACTGCTGTAGTCTGACAGAATATCTTTCAAACGTCCTGGGGTAGCAACGAGAATATGGCACCCCTCTCTCCTGATCCGGTTCAAGCCTTCTTGTTTCCTCGTACCGCCGACAGCAGTCTGGACCACAATGCCGGTACCAGCCGCAACTTTTCTGGCCTCGACAGAAATTTGCTCGGCAAGCTCCCGCGTGGGTGAAATGATGATGGCACGAATATCGTGAGAGTCGGCTCGACTGAAACCACGTGATTTATGAAGAAGGCTGGGGTCGTTGGTGATAATTCTTTGAAGGACAGGAACCAGGAAGGCAAGCGTTTTTCCAGTACCGGTTTTAGCTTGAGCCAAGCTGTAAAAAAACAATAGGTTAGCCCGTTTTCCTATTTCTGAATCGGATCTAGTAGGATGAAAAACTTACATGTCAGCGCCTGTGACGGAATGGGAGATGGTCTGTTTCTGGACATCGGTCATGGTATTGATATTCATATTCTGGGTGATCGAGTGAATGATGCGCGGATGCACATAGCCTTGATTGCCCAATTCCGAGAATTCGGAGATGGAACTGAACGAATCCTGGGCCTGAGTAGCAGCGGCGGCAGCAGCATTGGCTTGTTTCAAAAGGGTCGAGGATTGGAATGATCGGATTTGACGGAGGGAAGAAAGCGTCGATGGGAATGGCTTTTGAGGGTTTGCAGTGACAGTAGAATTGACTCGAGCAGTCTGCGAGACCCGGGGAGCGCATGTCCGAAGCGCTCTCGCCAGGGCCGGCCCGCGACGAACGGCGTTGTACATTTTGCGAGAAGGGAGAAGGCTGATAAAAGCCTGGAAGAAACCGAACGAAAAAACTCACTCCTAATATTTGAAATAATGAAGGAAGGGAGAATGGAGGAGTGATGGATGGAGGATGGAGGATGAAGAAAAACAAGCAACGACTGGAGAATAGGGACAGCGCAGAACGAAGCAGGAGAAAAAAATATTCGGAGGCCAATTGATTGCAAGACGAGCTAAGCCTGATATGGACTAGTGGTATGATATGAAAAGGACATCGGGGCAAGAGCGGGTCTAAGAGTTCTAATTGGTGGAAGCCTCTATCTGCGCCCCACAGCCAGATTCCACCCATTTTTGGCATTTGCTCCCCTTCATCTCATTTGTAAATTAATCGTATTCAGATTGACTATCGTTGTGCTCATCCATATTGCCTGCTTAGTACAGAAAAGGTAGAAGGCTGACTCATTTAAACTGCAAGGTTCAGACTCTTGAAGAAATTGGCCATTTCCTCCACCTGCTCTGGCGCCGCCTCTTCTTTCCCGAGATTCTCTTGCTCTGGCTTCCATGAAATTCGGAAAAACCCTATCTGCTTCAAGATGCTGACAGCCTGGTCCAGCAGCTCAGGCTTGTCCAGCTGGCTGCGTCTTTGCGAACGGCCGAAGCAGATACCCGTGTATTTAACATGTTCAGGTACAACAACCCTGGAAGCCGTGACTTCTGTTTCTGCACGCTGGTCATCGGGCTGTTTACCCGGAGGCGAAGGATGAGCCGAGGGATGAGTCGAGGAAGCGTTGTAGGTCGTCCACGCTTGCTGTTGTTTCTGCTGTTGTTTCTGCTGCTGGATATATGCTTGCTGTGCTGCAGCGATAAACGTTGATTTAAAGAACCCTCCAGCCTCATCCACCTGGTTCTGATCCAGTAAACCTGACAAAGTCTCCGCAAAAGGCATCCAGCCATCCATTCCCACAAAACCACCAAGCTCATGGTGAACACATAACAAAACAACAAGTCCCAACGCCGCTCCCTGCCCAATTCCCGCTATAAAGATATTCTGGGAACTACCACCGACCTGTTTGATACGTTCAATCTCATCGTCAATGATCCGCAATATGTATGTTGCGCTCTCCTGTAGCGTCGTAAGCTGCTCCGGCGATTCCAGCTGTACGTTTTCCAGAGAAGCCAGTTCAAACCACTCGGTAGTATTATCTTTATTGTTTTGAATCAGCTGTCGTCGATCGGCCTCCGTCCAATAGAAATTCTTCGCTCGAGCAGATGGAAAGACCCAGCGAGTGCGAGGGAAATGCTCGTATAAGGTTCCGGATGTGCCTGTCGATTTTGCAAAATAGTCTGCAAGATCGGGACCAGTGCCGTTCCTGTCGTGTAGGAATATCACGGTGGTTTCGTGTTCATTCTCCGGAAAGTATACATGCCGAGGAGGGAAGACGCTGTTTGTCATCGTTCTAAGTATACACGATTGTGAGCTTGATTTATATGCCAGAGCAATGCTTCGAGGAAGGTCGAGCGTTTTAATCTAGAGAGGGGGGTCCAGAAAGGCCATTAGTCACTATGCGTGATTTACCCAGGTATTATTCGTGTGACGCCTTGATGCATCCCCAGTCGGAACTCACCAATTTTAGCTTTCAAGGCTGTGACAAGTCTCCATGCAGATTTTAGAACTTGCTTGGAAAATGTAAATGGACCGATTAATCATACCTCGTTAATTGATATTGACAAAACTCCGAATAGAATACATAAAGAGGCGTCTGCGGAAGACAAGTGATTGCCAAATCTTGAATACGTTGTCAAAAGAGAATGCCGCGGTGAGGCTGCGCATGCGCAAGGCTGAGCCTAGACAAGAGCAATACAGTGACCAATCATATGCATGGGTTGTGCACAATTCTAATCCTGACCGATTTTACATGGACTTGGAGTCAGTCTAGATTTGGATTTCACCTGGGTGAACATGTATCGATACATATACAAGAAATTGGATTGACGATTCCGTACAGAGCGACAAATCATCGTACTCTGGATATGATTGCCCCCTGAAGAAATCCCGTCTATGCACATACTAGAATGATATGCTTAGTGACTGGTGGTATTGTTTTCATTCCTCATATGGCACCTGAGCATTATTGATGAAACGATACGAATAAATTCTCAGCGGTATAGGCCCCTCTATGTCGTCCTCGAAACCCTAATCTCGAGAAGTTTGGATGGGCAGGGTTAGGGATGGCCTCTGGATCTTGATCTTGGCGACTTTCCAATCATAAGTACTATTATATCCCCGATAGTCTCTGGAGCTTCCTTAGGTTTGATCTGCTTTGGTATATTAGTAATTATACGATCCAGATCCGAAGATAAAGGGTTGAATGTGTGAGCATTTGCAGATTATTTGCGCAGCAGCCAGTTTAAGATTGGGTTTGAGACGCATTGAACAACTACATAAAAGATACATCAGAAAGTTTTAAAGTCAAATAATACCATATGATTATGAGACACAGCACAGATCACAATTGTCAGTGAAATTCGTTTGCCCTAGGGTTATCGGAGACGTTAGGGTTGATAGGGTTAGCCCACAATGGACTGTTCCACTTTTTCAGGCACGGCAATTGGCAAGGGGAAAGGGGGCACCCCACAGTGGAGCTCTTTTTCATCTTCAAAAAATTTGGGGATGTTAGTGAGGCTGACATCCACCTGTGCAATATTCCAAAGTTTGGATGCTTCCATGCTCTTGCTACTAAAGCGTCATCATGGTCAGATCAAAAGCCAAACGAGCAGCTGCAGCTGAGCAGCATGCACTCCAGCCTGAGCTAAGCCAGCAACAAAACGAAACACAAGAGCCAGGTCAGACAGACAATCTGAAAAATGACATTCGAAAGAAGGTGCGAATGAATATGGTGATGAGGGATAGTATCGACAAGGAGGAGATCATATCAAGTTATGTTGAAGATTATCCTGAAAAAGCCGATTGGATTCGAGACATTGTGCTTGGGTAGGTTACACATTTTTTCGACAATTCTCTTCGTGGTGCTGATACTTGATTTTAGATATGCGTTGGTCCTCGAAGACAAAGCAGCCAAAAAGGCGGCCGACTCATCGAAGCCTGAAAATGGGCAGATAGGAAGACCAAAGGCAGAGGCAGAATCTGTGAGATACCTTACATAGATTTTGAACACATCAGATATTAATGAATATAGACGCCTGTTGATAGTGCTCCTCCAAGTGAAGCTTCACAGCGGGTCTTTGAAAACAAGAATAAAAAGAAAAAAGAAAAGCCCGTCAAAGAGAAGAAGAAAGAGAAGAAGCCCGTTGAGAAGGTCAAGGATCCAATTCAGAGCTCGAATAATTCTGGTAGCGAGAAGGGCCAGCCAAAGCAATTTTCACAGCCAAAGCAGCCAAAATTTGAACATTTAGTGTCCGACACTCTGACAAAACAATCCAAGGCGAAGAAAGCAAAGAAGCCAAAGGAGAACAAAAATGTGGTATCAGAACCACTTTTGGAAAAGGAATCAAAACTGGAAGTTGTTGACGAACACGCCGACCTTGTACAATCTACAAATGCAATTCTAAACGGTATGTGTGCTGCATCGAAACGATCATTCCAACTAAGTCTCATCAATTGCAGATTTCAAGGAACATTTAGCTACTCAGCGCCTGACTTCTGAGGAGCACAATATTCCACGAGCGTCAAGGACACCGGATTTGGAGCATCAGCTTCAGTTTCTGAGTATTTCAGATGAAAACTCCAGTTCCTCGGACGAAAATCCTCGTAGTATTGAGCATTCAGTGCTTGTTTCACCAACACTTGAGGACATGGGAAACAAAATGCCATCTCAATTTGGTCTCCTTGGGCATTTGGCGTCACAGCAGTCTGAAGACCTCGTTGACCCGAGAGTAATGCTAAATACGAACACGCCGTTTTCTGCTTTCATCTGTGGTCTACAGGGTAGTGGAAAGTCACATACTACTTCTTGCATAATAGGTAACCATCGCCATACTGATATTTGTGGTGATTGATATTGGCTAACAATATACACCAGAAAACTGTTCCTTGCCCTTTCCCGCTCTTGGAGTACTGAAGAAGCCACTCTCAACACTCGTTCTTCACTATAACGAGTATAGCTCCAATGTGAGTAATCAACCCAGCGAGGCAGCGTTCCTTGCTTCTACAATGCCAGAATACAGCAAAAAATTCCACAAGTCTATTCCAGTCCGGGTTTTGACATCGCCTTCCAACTTCCACAACCTCGAAAAGATGTACTCGCAAATTCCCAGCGTTAGCGTTCATCCATTCCGCCTTCAGCCTCATCATTTGAACATTGCAACAATGCTGTCGCTCATGTCGATGGGCAAGAAGGACTCCAAGCCCCTGTACATGGCTCAACTGACTAGGATCCTGCGTGAAATGGCTCTCACTAACAAAGGACGATTTAACTACTTTGACTTTCGGCAGCGGTTGAAGGACCTGCGCTTGGATCGCACTCAGACACCATTTTTGGAGCAGCGTTTGGATCTGTTGGATTCCTTCCTTGACTTGAAAGGAGTAGATAAGACTGGCGGAGACTATTTCGTTGAAGGCGGAGTCACGATTTTGGATTTGTCATGCCCATTCATGGACCAGGACACAGCCTGTATTCTGTTCAGAATTGCAATTGATCTATTCCTGCATTCGTATCCATCTCGTGGAAAGATGATTGTGGCTGATGAAGCACACAAGGTACGTTTTGTTCAGTCACACCAACATTTAGCATCATCTACTAACATTTCTTGCAGTACATGACCAACACCGAAGCCGCAAACGCTCTAACAGAGACATTCCTCAACATCATCCGCCAACAACGCCATCTCGGAACTCGAGTCATCATCTCAACCCAAGAACCAACCATATCCCCTCGTCTCATCGATTTGTGCTCTATCACCATTGTCCACCGCTTCTCCAGCCCAGAATGGTACCAAACAATCAAGAAGCACCTCCCAATCGAGCAAAAGAAGGACGACAATGGCGAAAATACTATAGATGCAATGTATGAGATCTCAAGTCTTCGTACCGGTGAAGCACTGGTGTTTGCGCCCTCGGCACATCTTCTGGATGGTCATCAGGAGGTGATGGATGTTAAGCATAGGGTGTTTAAGATGGTTATTCGAAAGAGGGTTACGTGGGATGGTGGTCAGACTATCAAGGCTGTTCGATGAGCTTCCAGGGTATTATCACACTGAGGGGGGAAATAGATTTCTAGAAATCCTTATGAGATACGTTTTGAACTTCCACACTCTGAATCAATTCTGTCTTATTCTTCAGCACCTACTCAGCATATCAGTCATCTCTTAGAGTAGATGGTCATCACTCTAACTCCCAGCGCCCACATAATTGGCTCGATGCTTCCCTGGGAAAATGGGGGCCGTCCCGTAGTGGAGCCGTTAACCTTAACTCAACCGCCGGAAAGATTCTCTAATTGGCTGAACTAGAGTACTCAGTAAGGATGGGGGCTGCAGAAAGCTGAAAAAATATCAGGAAAAAGAAAAAGCTCAGACTCGTACGTAAAGGAATACGAGTCTGTATGAGATTTTGCAGAGGGGGTTTTTTCTTTGAAATGGTGGCTGGTATATTTGATAAATGAATATAGATAGCATCTGGACCCCGTTCGGAAAAATTACTCGCATATTTGCGCCCATAGTCAGACCTTTAAATCAATCCTCTGTACGAAGTACTGAAAAGTTATCATCAAGAAGCATTCGACTGCTAGTTTTACCCGCAAATCAACTGCTAGTGTTACCCGCAGAGTTAAAGCACAGACATCAGCACAACAAGAATTTTGGAAACCTATGGTAATTGTGCCCCATCTTTGCATCCCTATCTTCCTGACACTCGATGATTGGGTATATTATGTAGCATTAAGACCCTAGGCCAAGGCTTGTCTGCAGGTATTGACTCTAGTGCTAATGTCTGGTGTGTCTGGGACATCCACATGCCGATATTCGACGTCTACTTTGACAAGCTTTGCAACGTGCTAACTCGATAATTTTTTGGAAATTCACCTTCGATGGAGACTCGAAGTTGGTTATTGCAAGTTTCTAGTATCGCCTTACGTGAGATGTAGCAGCACTTGAGATCGCTATTTTTCTACCTCACTCTACTGTTTCTCTTGTGATACAAGAAATCAGACCGACGAGATCATGGCGACAAATATCACAGTCCCTTATATCTCTGTAAGCGACTTTGACTGGGGCCTGAACCTGGCAGCTGCAAGCTCTTTGCCCTGGAATCAAACAATCTGGTATGACCCTACCTTCTCTCCTTAACTGTCACCGATGTTCTCTTTCTCACAATGACAGGTCCCTAATCGCAGTCTTCACCGCACTCCCCCTCTGGATGACCCTCGAACTCACCGTACAAGTCCTCTACCTCTTCCGACGCTGGTCCGGCCTCTATTTCTGTTCCGTGCTAATCACAACATGGTGTATTTCCCTGCACGCAATTGGATTTCTGCTAGCATACTGCGTCCCATCCTGCAGCTGGATCGCAAGCTCTCTCATCACCGAAATCGGCTGGATCGGAATGGTCTCGGGTTTCTCGCTTGTGCTCTACTCGCGTTTGAATCTGCTGAGTTTCATAATGCGCAATCGACACATTCCGCGGATTGCGTTGGCAATGATCGTCACCGACGCGGTATTATTTCATATTCCGACATTTGTAGTTTTCATGTTGGGTATTTCGAGTCCGGCTTCGTTCGTGAAGTTTGTCTCTACTATGAACATCCTCGAGCGAGTCCAGATAGTCATGTTTTCGGTCCAGGAATTGATTCTTAGCGGATTATACATTTACGGCACATTCAAAATGGCTCAGGACTCGTTCAATAGTCGCATCCGCGGGACGATTATGTTGCTTATCACGATTCAGATTGCGGCCATTGGCTGCAGCGCGCTACTTATCGTTCTTGATTTCATGGGATATTATATCCTCAAGTCATTTATTCATTCGTTTGTGTATGCGTTCAAGTTACAGCTCGAATTTGTTATTTTGAATGAATTTAGACGGCTTGTTACGCAGGCGAAGTCGGGCGCGGGAACGATTGAGAAAGATTTGACCATGTTTTCTCTCTTGAAGAAAAAGGATATGTCATCGGGCGGAAGGAATGAGGAAACGGATATGGAGATACAGCCTGTCTGAGATGCAGAAGGTCAACTTTGATTTTCGATACTTTACACCTCCAGTTTCTCTACGGAACCGAGTTGGCCATGTTGAGGGTCGAGGGCATATTCGCGGCAGCAGATTTCTCCCGCACCATCTGCATTCTTCAAGAGATCTCTTGATGTGCAGCGTCGAAGGCATGGAATCAGACTTTAAGCGAATATGGCGGACCGCGAAAACATAAAACGAATATCCACGTTTCAATACAGTATTCTGCCAACGGCGAGGGCGATTCCTTGAAATTGGAAGCATAGTTTCAGGTGAATTGGGAACTGTTCGAGCCAGACGACCAAACCGACAGCTGCCACTTGGGCATTTCTAGACAATGTCACCTCAGCGATATTCGACTCGACCCAATACCGTTAAGATTGCCGAAGCATAAAAGACTATGCTTGCCGAAACCCAATTCGGAAGACGATCTCGATGAGCCAACTGGACAGTCAAACTGCAAGAACCGTCTAATTCAAACGCGGGAAATTATACTTCCATCACCCAATGCCAACCAACAAGACTGACAGTTTTCTACGTACTTCAGTCAACGATGAAACTGTGACACATCGGTGCTTTGACCTCCAAAGTTCTTATAAAGCTTATTTTTATTAGGGAGGGAAAGCTCGTATTCACGCGGCCTGAGTCTTCCGCTATACTATTTTGGTCGAAGTGTGTTCAAATGAGGCTGACTCCGAGGCTCAAATATAAGGGATAGAAACGTTATGGAGTACGTATAGAGATTCATGAAGGATAACATCTCTTGGTGTATTTATTGAACCAGGCGTTCTACCTCAAATGTAAACGTTGTTTGCCACTCGTCCAGCAGTCTGTCAAATCTTAATTTAAATGGCGGATGTTGGTGATTTAGTATCTGAATTAGTTGGGGACGTCCTCTCTTCAGGGTAAGTGATTCGAAACCAGAGTCCTACGATGCGGTCGTTAATGGAATTTTAGAGACCCCCTGTCCGCTGCAGTCAAACTACTCGTCAAAGGAGGTGTGAAAATCGCTATCTTCTACCTCGATCGCCGAGCTTGTCAACAATTCCTCGAAGAAATCCAAACGCTCTTCGTCCGACTGACCAAACTCGGGTATCTAACACCATTGATACCTACCACACAAAAAGATGCCAAAACGGCTCGCATGGGCTGGATCATGACCCCAGCCGGCGTGGATGAGTTATTCTTCAATGTATACGCCGACATCAAAAATGCGCCTTACCAATCTCAGCTCTCGGCTGAGCGACTCAAGGCTTTCGGGGTAATGGAGCCTGTCGTCGTCAATCTAAATTCACCGTCAAAAGGAACACAAATCCGTCAGCGGCTAGGTGCGACGTGGCCGGCTCAGTATCGCCAGCGGATGCTGCAACAGATCAATCCGTTCCAGTCTATGCCGACTATTGCGAAGAAAGATATGGGTCGCTTTGCGCGGGCTATGGTTCGCAAAGCGCTGCGATCTCCGGTACATGTTGACCTGCTTCTAGCCCGCACTCTGGGACTTGCGCAGTTCTGTGGTTTGGGAGAAGTCAGTCTTGCAGATATGATTGAGCTGATGGTACACGCTTGTCATTACGAAAGCACTGCGAGACGATATCTGGCCGCTTTGATCGGGGTGCATTACACCGTTTTCACGGGATTTGCGTTAGTAGACAGCTTGAACGGGCAGGTGCTGGGAAGCCTGGAGAATCCTGGAAAGAATTTCGCAAAATTAGCAGAAAACTTCTCTAATTCTTTGGTACAAATTGGCGTCGCGGAAAACAGCAAGCCTCGAATCTCCGGCGCGGAGGATATGCCAAATGTCAAGTTCAATATTCAGGGTGCAGCGCGCGCAAAGGAGGGCGAAGCGATTTATATGGTTTCCGGATGGGCTGAGGCCCTTCGTCATAGGCCCAAGAATCATCCACAGATGCGCTCGACAGCTAGAGATCTCACAGTCGGATTGGCGAAAGATGTGGGTAAGAGCTTTGTGCCTGCACCACTGCTGAAGAAGATGACCGGTTTGGGACGCAATGTCTACAAACAAGATGTACACGGGAATAATCTCTATTACTCCGCAGAGCTGGAAACGATCGAGGTCAGAATTAGGAGGACAACGGGTGGCAGGTTGGTCGGTAAGATCTCGCAGTTTGGCGACTGGCGACCAGCTGCGTTCAGTGGTCGGGGTGTCTTTGGTGTGAGATGTGGTTGCACTCAAGCAGACCCTACAAAAGCCATGACGGGATCCCAGTTCAATGGCTTCCCAATTTTCAATTTGTACAAATTCCGAGCAGGTGAGAAAATGCTGATAGGGTACGATAACACGTTCTTTCACTGGACGGCTGGAGATTTGCCCATGATTTTATTCTGGGCACATGCGCATGTTACGGGCACGTATATCCAGGTTGCTGGGGAATGTGTTTACTGCGCTACCAGTCGAGCGTTTGGCGTGGGGTGCAATCTCATCGTAGCGGGAGGGTGGTGATCATAATGCCCAAAGATTAGTCTTGTTGAGTCTTAATTCGACCGTAGAGAAGTAAATTCAAAGTCACAAATGGTGGATTCTTTAGGGTTAATGCGCTAGATCAACCCAGGCTTAGCGGCTCCACGACGACGTTTGTTTACACGGACCCTGACAACGATCTCGTTACGACCAAATGTCAGATCAATGGGCTGATTTGAGAAATATCGCATGAAAATATATCTAATTGCTGTGTTCATCTAATCCACGACCACTTAAATTGCTCTCGCAACATGCGCTGTCGATAACGGAAAGCCGCGCGCACGTCACGACCCGTCCGTTTGACTCGGTCGCATTCAAACCCCCCATATTCCAATATAATACAATCGCCAACCATGGCGCCTATATCGACTCTAACAGAACCTCTCATCCGCTTCGTCCGCGATCTCTCCTCCGCATTCATCTCTCTATCCTCGTCGAAACTCGTCACACGGCTCGACCCAATACCAGACCCCGCAACATCTCTCTCACCCTCTCTTGAAAACACGATACAAAAACGAGCAGACCAGATCCTCTCCATACCCGCTACATATGCCTTCCTCGACACCTCACCGACACCAGGCACCGTCGTCGGTGCCGTCCTCGGCGTTGTCGGCGGCGTAGTCATACTCGTCATCGTACTCTACCAAACCCTCGGCTGGGGCGACACGGGCGAAAGCATCGTTGTCGAAGAAGAAGTCAGCGAAGCCGACGTCGTGCGTACAGGCTCACGGCGCAGCGCCGTATCCAGGTCGCGATCAAATCGGCCACCGGGACGTCGTATTGTGGAAGAAGAGATTGTCGAGGTGCGGGAACGGCCGCATTCGAGACGGAGATCTGACATTATTGACGATGATGAAGATGATGAGGTTGTCGTTATTGAAGAAGAGGCGACTACGGGTACGCATTATTCGGATGATGTTGTGGAGGTGGAGGAAGAAGAGAGTAGTGTCGCGACGAGTCCGCGTCCGCCGCGCCGGAGCAGGGCTGGTGGAAGTTATAGACGGGTTGATCCGTTGGCGTATGGTGGCGGTGATGAGCCTTATAGGCGACCTAGTCGGCGATAATATGCGGCGTTTACGATGCTCTTTTGGCGTTCTTTGGCGGAATTGACAGGGGGAGAATTGGACAACTGAACGTTATGACTGATCTTGGACAGCAACGGTTTATTGACAGATGATATTATGGACCAATAAGAACCTGATGTGTTGACGTGTTTATATCCCTGTTGTTTTGTTGCATCCCTGCTTGTGCATATCCTAGCTTTCTATCAACTTCTTGACTTGATTTATATTGTATATAGTTCATAGATAATACATCAACTAAGATTACTGAACAGATGTGGTACCAAAGGTCAAAATATCGTATTTTTTGTAAAATCAATATTCAAGAATAATCTAACGAGCAATGTAGAGAACGTGAAAGTCAATCCGACCCATGACCCAAGCACAAAGTAGGATGAAAGCGCCAAATCACCGAACCATTCCCAGCAGGATATCAAATTTCAAACAAACTGTTGCATATCATCGTGTAGGCCATATAAAATCATACTATCCCAATATCATTATCGTCATTCCCGTCAAGCCAATACTCAGATTAGGAAAAGGCAAAGATCGGCGCAGCAGCAAAAAGCGAATGCAGCTGTTAATCCAGCACAAATTCCATCCGACGAGCTGTACCCCCTATTGTTTTGAGCGTAGTAGCCCTGCGGAGGGTAGCCTTGTTGATATCCTTGTGGCGGATAACCTTGTTGGTAACCTTGCGGAGGGTAGCCCTGCTGATAGCCCTGTTGATATCCAGGCTGATAGTAGCCTCCCTGAGGTCCGTATTGTGGCTGTCCGGGTGAAAAGTATCCGTTCGGTGGAGGGGTGGAGTAGCCGTTGTGAGGTGGTGGGCTCTGGTAATAGGGCGCTGGAGAGGGAGTGTGGTTTGGGGAGGGATTGTAGGGACCGGCGTCTTGATGGATTGGCGCCGGGTAGGCTGGTGGTTGATCCTGAAGAGCCGATCAGCATGACTTCATTCTGAGCAGAACTGAAGATAACATACAGGTTTGTTTGACATGGTGAGTCTGTGTTGTTGATTGTGAAGATTTTCACTATCGAGAGAAGCGAGTCGCAGCCGCTCAATATGAGGTTGAGTAGTTACGCCTCCGGGTGTCAACGGCAATGACGCGTACGGTATAGCCAATGGGATTGCTCCTTCCTTGTATGCACAATCACTAATATTGAATGTCAGTATTACTTGCCAATGCATGGCCCGTGACTGCCGATTAAGAAATATGTCAGGGCTAGAGTTTCACACTTACCAATCTGTCACCAGGCAACCGCAATATGAGGTTCGGGGGTGGATATGATGCAGCAGTTCCACGCCTCTGTATCAAAGGGTGCAGACGTAACAATTGAGCACCGGACTCTCCGGAAGATAGGTATTTTAAGAAAATAGACAGGCTGTCAATCTACTCGACGTGGCGGATATAGAAGAGAAAACTAGAAGGTTGATGGATGGAAGATGAGGAAGATGAAGGCGTTTGCGGAGTTAAGTCGATCATCGACGCCACTTCGTCTGAAGTTAAAGAGGAGATAGGTCTCGTCAGCCAATCAGCGTGCGATACCGGCGGCCTTAGCAGCACCGCCACAGAGATTACATGGCCTCCATGTCATCCAATCAGAGCGCAGAATTTGATTCGGTAGACAATGCAATTTAGGAAGGACCCTGCCTGGTATTGGTCTTTCCTCTCTTTCCTCTTATGATCGATGAGTTCACATGAGCATCTTTGACCTGATGGCACAGATCCAGCCCTTTTCTCCTCTTCTCATCTATTCTATGATGCTCTTCCACTACTACTATTACTGCACGGAGTTTTCGTCTAAATAGATCAATCGTACGCTTGATTGGCCAGCTACACACTAATTATCTTCAACTCTAATATGCCCCAGCTCTTTGACTATAAGCAGGCTGCGGCGAGGACTCAATGCCTGTCAATGCAGTCAATACCGGCGTGGTATAGGTGAGCTCCAAGCTATCCACTTTCGCACCACTGCTCTCCTGCGCCCAAAGAGTGATTGCGACCCAATTCTCGCCTTGATAATTCAAGATTCCTTGTGGAACTGGGAACTTCGTCTGAGGGCCAAGCTGTGGGACGTATGTACCAAATTGATATCCGTTGACATAAAGCTGGACTCTGTAAGAACTGCCACTGCTATTGCCAAAGGTGAAGTATAGCGGAATATCGTACCCTTTCGGGAGGTCAAGAGTGAAAGAGGTTGAGTAGAAGCCGACTCCAGCCTGGCTGATACCGTCCAAGGGACTCGATGTCTGCCAGTCGCTGCTTGGAGGAGATGGTTGATGCCAGCCCTGACGTTCGGCGTAGAGGCCGCCTTCGTTCAGAGGTCCGCGAGTGAGGTCAACATAGTCCTCACCACCTAGATTACCGGTGATCTTCCAGGTAATGTCGCTTTGATTGTGACCAGACAAGTCGAAGTCAAGAATACCCCTTGGAGTCTTCATTGTCTCTGAACCGACCACCCAATCCTCCTCCAGGCCGGTATTCGAGGTGAGAATCGTGAGGGTATAGCTTGATCCGGACTTCAGAGTCGGCAGAGTGTAGGTGGAGGCTGCAGAATCATTGGCCGCACTGCCTGTCCAAGACCCCAAAAGCGTCCCATTTAGCCATACGCTGCTGCCAAAACCACTGCCACCGATGGTTTCGACGTAGAAAGTTTTTTCATTTCCGTTGGCGACGAAATGGCCACGATAAAGCAGATGACCAGTGTTGAAACCATAGTCTGAGGCATAAAGTGATACAGGCGTCACGATAGGATTTGCGGTGTTATTGGTCCAGTCGTGATCGGCATTGACCCACGCGCTGTCATCGTATGTTGACTTAATTTCAGGCAGTGAGTCGACATATTTCCACGTCAACTTTGAGAAGTCTGGCAGGCTGATTTTGGGAGTGCTATATTTCACGCTCGCGGTCCAGAACCCGTTCGAAGTCTTGGTATGGCTGTATAGGACACCATTGACGTACAAGCTAGATGCGGCCTTGGGTACACCAATCACTTCTACGGTAGTGGTAGCATTGAAGTCGGCGGAAAGGTGCAATTCACCTCCTTGGAGCCATGCATATCGCACGAGATAACCGGCGTTTACAATAATCGAACTTGCAACTGTCTCCTCGGTGGTGAATCCAATGGTACTGTCCGAAGTACCGACCTGGGGTACCCAATAGTCATACGCCGAGTTGCGATCTACTCTGTTAGTCGATTACTTGAAAGTTTGTTCCTGACTGAGAGCTTACCGAGCAAAAAGACGAGCAGATCGTCCACCCTCACAATCCTGCGAGAGGAAGATACATCCCATGCAATGATCGCTTGGCCCTTCTGAATATTGGTCGTCACTCCAGACTTGGAACCATCGACAATGGAGATTTTTGCACTAGAAGACGAAGAGATAGCCAGCTCATGGTGTTCCCCTGCTCCACCGTACACGACAAGCGCCTTGTAATCGGAAAAGTTCTTCCATGTGAATACTTCAGCAGTCGAATAGAGGATATTGGTACCCGCAACATCATAATCGGTGACATGGATCTTTGAATCACGGCCATTAAGGGTCAAGGAGCCACCTAGCTGAGGCAATGTCAGAGTACCGGCACTAGTCGGCACCTTGAGAGTATAGCTGGTCGTGTCTAGACTGGTATAATCCGAGTGTCGGACCACATAGAAGGATGACTTGGTGCTTCGACCAATCAAGGGTGTGACAGTCAGTGCTGTTGTACTAGTGTATGTAGAATTTGAGGTAGTGCCAGGAACAACATCAAGGTAAGAAGGCGAAACTTTGAGGAAGTTTCCAAGTAGTTTGAGTTCACTGTATTTCTCGCGAGTGATACTGCGAGATTCAGAGATTGCGGCGCCATAGTCGTAGGACGTGTAGCCATCTGGGTAACCCAAATTGCCCCAGTTGGTACCACCGAATGTCTGAATAAGTCAGTACTGAGAAATTCATAGATAACAAGGTTACTCAAAAGTCTCACCATATACAAGTTCAAGAACGCAACTCCGGCAGCAATATTATTCTTGTAAAAAACACTCTCAAACTCCGGGCCGAGCAAAGCAGCGCAATTCTCGAAGCCGCTACCTTGCCATGGGTCAAAAGAGCCTCCTTGGAACTACTAATTTCAGCACTTATTCTTCTCAGTGAATGAAAAATAATGTAGGTATCGTACCTCGACAAGTGAAAACGGAGTAGACGGGCTTTGCTCTAGATGGGTCTCGCGGAAATAGGTCGGTAGGTCACCCGACGGCCATGTCGAGGGATTTGCCTATACTGGTGTTAGCAATAAAAAGGTACTGTAGTCAGTAATTGAATCATGAAACATACGCAATCAAATCCTAGCCTATAGTAGGATTAGCATAAATTTCCCCTAACCGGCAAATACGTAAGTAGACTTACGGATACGAATCGTGACCATAGATATCGACAGCACCAACACCCGAGCCAGGCGCATTGTGTCCTTCCGCGCCTGCATCATTGCTGATAAACGGGATAATGACTCCATCATTTCTGGCAGTATCCATTATATCCTGCATATACTGCCCGTCATCTGAGTATCCAGTAGTCCAGCCGGAGTACTCATTCTCCGGTTGATAGAGAATAATGGGGCCACCTTTGGTGATTTGGTTTGCGGCGATTGTCGTGCCGATGTGGTTCGCATAACTGACATCATCAGCTATGAACTCATTTGACATTTGTTTCCAATGGTTTAATATTCTACTTACTTTTTAGTAGCATTCCAATACGCCGGATCTCTTGTGCGCAACGTCCCATTAACACGCTGCAACCAACCCGGAAATCCTCCACCGGAAACCTCAGCATTGATGTAAGGACCAGGGCGAGCAAGGAGGTAAATTCCAGCCTGTTTTGCGGCATTAAAGAAAGGCTGCAAGTCAAAGATGCCCTCTGCGCGATAAGTGCCGGGTTTACCTTCCAACAGGGCCCAATCGACGTAGAACGAGACGGTGTTGAAGCCCAGGGCTTTGATTTTTTGGAAGATATCGATGTAGAGGGAGGATACCGGGAGACTTTATTATGATGACAGGTTTAGAATATTGAAGGGGACGTTATTTCTTGTGGATTAGAGAAGGGAGTACATACCGGAACGGATGCACTTCGCCAGAGAATATCGTCAATCTTTCTCCATGGATGTAGAGTGATTGATTATCCCATGTTACCTGACCCAGTCAACATCGCGAACTCGTTCTACCTAGATCGACCAGCTCTGAAACTTAAAAGACTTACAATATCCTGCAACAAAGCCCTCTGCTCAATACCACCACTATACTCAAACATATTCAAAGCACCCCCACGATGCGAAACAGCTCTACCCAAGACCTGCCCCGAAAGGCAAGCCAAAGCCACAGCCGTAGTCTCAAGAACCTTCATAATCGACACTGCTGACGAGTTGCCAATTGCTTGACTCAAAAGTGAGAAAACCCCCTCCTGACATGGGTACATCACCGCTATTTATTTCACTGCACCGTTGCACTCCGCCACATAAAATCTGACCCCAACGGGTTACATCAATCACAACAATGAAGAAAGTATTTAGCCGAGCAAAGAAAGTCACCTAGTAATTACACATCGCCGATCTTGCCTCAAACGGAGCATTACCATCGAATCAAGGGATAAATCTGAACGCGTAGCTGATTCGACATGTGTTTTGTCTTAGGCTTCGAGGCTTCGAGCATGTCCAGGTGGCTGTCGATCCTCCGGTGCGGGGGAAAAAGATGTGCATTAGTCCGAAGTAGTTTAATTTAGGCGTGTCTGCTCATTGCACGGTTTGGATCCAAGCTTCTTTTTCCTTGAGCGTAGACCGGGGATGTCGGAGCCGATAATCTAGTTTACTGATCGAGGGAATTGTTCCATCGGTTGTTTTTTAGACCGAGAGTTATTTCTGATGATGCAATTACTATAGTATTGATTGGTATAAGGTATTATTGCTCATTCGGGGTAGCTCTCGGGCGTGGAATTGGAGCTCGCGTCAATTGTAGTGGGAAGATATAGACAGAAGGCCTCAGGCATGTTGTTGTTACGGAAAGAGCTGCAATAATTTTTCCGCGTGCTTAAAAACAATTTATGTTGCTTATATCAAAGCAAAGAAACATTTTCTGCGTAACATGATTCCAATTGCTGCGCTGCGTTTCCCCGCATCGGCCCAATCGGGTAATTTCACGTAACCTTCCTAATCGGAAAGTCCTGACGAGGATCTTCCTGTCTCCGTTGCACGAAGTCGAAATGCTTGATTTCTACCAGGTATGACGTGATTTACACTGGCAGGCGACATTTCACTTCATTATTATGCAGTTCCAGTAGGTAATTAGCAATTTTGCCAAGCAGGGTACATAGGTTATGATTTTTTTGACGAGCAATTATTGAAAATGTACTAATATGATTGCTTGATGCAATTCAAGGGATCAAGACTATTTTATATTTCTCTTCAGAAGTTTTAGGACCAAGTAGAGAGAACAAAAGTTGGTCACCCAGTACCGGCATTTCGTACCTAGGAAAATAAGATGAAGCTTCCACACCGCAGCCCCGAAAGTAGTAGAGACGTAATAACTTGCAAATCTATGTATATTATTATGAAGTAGTATTCGTATACTCCTACTATTTCCTGCACCCAGATAATACTAATTATGAAAAAGGACATCAAGTGTTATTAATCGTGGCTTGCAATTCAAGATTATGTTCCCCCTTATTATGCAAGATCTGTTGGATGAGAGAATGCTAAGCATATGTACCATGTCTAAGAATGAGATTAGATAATGTGAGCGTGCGAGATATCGGATGAGCGGCGTGCAAGGTACCTGATAGTAACCAGGTAAAGCAGGATATCATTAAAAAGCTGCTATGAGAGAAGCATCGTTCAGATATTCAGCGAAAACGAAGAACGTATCATTCAGAGTCAAGGTGAGAATTATTCAAAGTCCTTCTCTCGCACACCCTCATGGGTTTCGGTCTGTCCATGCCTCGACAGTGATAAAGACGGCGTCTGAACAGATAGGTGCACATCCGCATCTCGAAGATTCTCTCCTGCTTGTCGAACCTGTTCACCAGTGTGCCGTAAATCCTCACCGGTATGGCGCAAATCTTCTCCAGTATGCCGAATATCATCTGCCGTCCCTCTGATATGTTGGCTAGCATCTCTAACCTGGTCGCGTGCGCCTGTAAATCGTTGGCCCACACTGTGAAGCTGATCTCGAAGGTGATGCTCCGTCTCGTCGCGCGTGCCCTGAAACCGCTGTCCCAAATTCCTTAATTCATCGCGAAGATGATGTTCCGTCTGATCGCGATGGCCAGCAATCGCGCCTTGCACCGCACTCTTGGCTTCAGCAAGCAAACTACCCCTTGGTCGCAGACTCGACAGATTCTCTAATCCACCTCTTTTGCCTCCACTGTCTGATGCCCCAGCCTCCATCTGCGTACGAACTTCTTCATACATTCGCTCAATGTTGTGTATCTCATCCTCAACGCTTAACTGGCAACCTTCCAGACAGAATTCTCGTTCGCGCTGTTCAATGTACTCGCGTATCTGACTCCATGCTTTTTCTATATTCCGCTCTTTGTGTGGAAGACCAGAACCGCGCAGATAGGTCAGGATACCTGCCATGATCGTGTTGATGGCTCCAAACGCCGTTACGGCGCCATGTGGACCGCTTGCAGCACCGATGGCTGTCAATGCAGCGGCAACCACAATTTGAATCGCCAGACATGTGTTGATCAAGATGTTGAAAATGCGATAGCGGGATGCAGCAGTTTTTTCTGCGGTGACAATTCGCGTGTATATGCCGACGTTGGGTGCATGCCTGGGAGAGAAGAACCCATGATTCGAAAGCACAGGCACTGAGTCAATACCCGTCAATGATCTGAATATCAGAAGTTTATTGTCTGCAGGAATCAAATTATGTGTTTGATGAAGATTGTATATCTGACTGACTCGCTCTCGCTCGTCTAGTGGTAGTGAGGGTGGTGGTTGATTTGGAGGCTCAAATTGTGTTGCGCCAGCATTCGGGTATGGTTGTGTAGGTGGTTGAGGGTGCAAAGAACCATGTACCCCCTCTGAAGGGAAGCCCTTTTCTTCTTGGTCAAAGGAGAAAAGCCGGCTCATATTGCGAAAGGATGCGAGGGAGGACAGCCGTCTGTAAAATGGTACACGAGAAGAAGGCTGTCTGTCGGGCTCCATGCACGCGACCGAAGCACCAGGTGCACAGATTGAGTAGTTAAAGATGCAGGGTTACGACAAGAAAATGCAGAGGAACACGCAACTTGCGAAAAGAAGAGAAGGTGCGAGAAAGGAACGTGTAAGGAGCACGCGAGTGAACAGAAGAAGAAAAAAGAAAGGAAGCTGTCAACATCCAGGCCAGCTAATGAACCAGCGTCTCCCGTACTGCATGATGTAACCGTGGACACCATCTCCTTGCTAGCGTGTATGATTTCGAGTATTTTCTGTGGACAGCAAGATAGCTTGACTTGATTCTTGATGCTCGGGCTGAGCTAAGAAAAGTTTTGCTTGACTCGACATTTTAGTCGTGAACTAGTCATACGGCTCTGCAGAATTTCATTCAACTACACCTTCTCTGAACCAATCAACAGGCCGTGGATAGCATTGTAGCAACGAACCTTGACGGGACTGTCGACGATCAGTCCATCCTAGATCACAAAACACTAAACCAGACTCCACCGACATGGGCATGCACGGGTCAAAGCCCCGTCTAGCCTCTCAAGGTTGTCTCAAAGTGTGCAGTAAAGCACTAAAGTCATGCAGTCTATCAGTGATGAACCACTTGGAAACCCGATGCTAAAGACTGCAGAACCTGTCAGATGTGTTAGCCTTTCAGGCTCGGAGTATTTCCTCCCCAAGGAGTCTTGAAGGAAATTAGGGGAGCACTCTTCAAGTTGAAAGCACGGCAGATCACAGAGTTGGCGACAGCAAACTGCAACCGAGTCTGACGATCTCTGTAAGTCAATCCTAGCATTTCAGCCAGCCCTTGAAAAGCCCAGTCACGAACTGGACTATCCGCACGGGAGATATAGAGGGGCAACTAAGCCTAGGGTAGTTAAGATCTGGGTGTTCGGTGGGGAGAATTAGTGGATGCGGTGTTCAGGGGATGCCCCGACCCGGCGACAACAGCGGCGCTAAAACTGGAATTTGAGTGTCACATTAGAACATTGCCGTGAGCTTCTGCCTTGGCATTTCTGATCAAGTATTAATTCATGCTGATCAATGGAGTTAGAATGAAAGGTTGACCGGCGTAGATGTCACGATTGATTTGACAACGGGATTGCCCGCGATCGTATGTATGTATCTCTCTGGATTAATACTCCGTAGTATCATATGGATCTTATTAATTAGAACCATTCTACTCATAGTATTCACTCCTTCCAAGGTTGTGCGGTATAAGACGAGCAACTATACCTACCTTTCGGAAAGCTAACACAAAAACCCAACATAGATCCCTGCCTTAATCACAAGACAAAATACAAAGAAAAAAATTTTGAAAACAAGAGACGAGTCTTGAAAAACTGCATGACCTTCCTTTCGGTTACCTCCGTTGCACCAAAAAAAGCCACCGAGTAAGTAAAACTTGGAAGGGAGCAAGATCACAGAGCGAAGAAATGCAGCAGGCTGGGACCGGATCAGCCACCATGCACCTAAGAGCGTCCAGGCTGATCCTTGACATAGCTTGAGCATATCACTTCGGCAATGTCATTAGTACCCAGCGGGAGATACTTTCGAGATAAAATGAAGTAGTATAAAGCATACTAAGCATCGCGACCAAATTATCAGCCTTCATCATTGAGTGTATGAGCTGCTCAAGGGCGGTCTCCTTTTCCCCTCTTTCGGAAATGCGAGTCTTGTTCGGAGTAGGTTACACATGAGTACGAATTAGGTATATGCACTCCGTTAATAAGAGCATCTAGATCGAGAGATACTAATCAAAGACTTGAATGGTCGATATGATGCTATTGGTCGATGTATGTAGGTATGTTTAATCAATTCTTTGTATTTGCTTCTTTCCTGGTCTCGTGACTGTATAACCCTAAGTAGAAGGTTGATTTCTGTATAGAGTAGACTAGATCATTATACTGAAAATTGTAGTATGATGTAGACAGACAAATTTGAGTATTCATTCGCCTTTTTGATTTGCATGCTCGTTGGCCAGCCGGCCATGTATTTATGAAGACCAGAAGAAAAGGAAATTACATAGAAGTAAGAGAATACAGAAACTAGAGAATCACTTAGGTCACTGTTTTCCCATTCTCATGCCAGCTATCAGCACCGAAAAGTTCGAGGACAAAGTGATCAAAATGAAACAAAAAAAAATCATAGACAAGAAAAGGAAAGCCTAACCATGAAAAGAGTCGGAGATACTTTTCAGACGCAGAGATCATAAACCCTCTGACATCAAAGTCAAATTGATCATAGGAAAACGAAATAAATGTCGGATCACAAATAAGAAGTAAGAGTAAGACAGGAGACGGGTTAGAGGAGTTGAGATGGAATAATATGCAAGCAGAAATAGAAGTTAGGGACAAATGTGACGAAGATACAACAAATATATCTCGATCAAAGTTCGCTCAGTGTACTTAGGTAGAAATGGGGGGTAGCTCTTCTGAAAGTGCAATATGCAAAAAAACACACGCTTTCTTTTAGAAGATAACAAGTATGCAGATACGGCGTCGTAGAAGAGTAAATTTTACCAGAGGTTAATATATGTGGTTTCGATTTATTCAAACTGGTTAAGTCGGCGGAAACGAGATGGTTCGTTCCTTACTCGGCATCCTCGATGGCGGCTTTCTTGAGCTCTTCGGCGGCATCGTCAGCACCATCCTTCTCTTGTTTGGCTTCAGCCTCGGCGGAAACGTGACCATTGACACCGGCATTGGTCTGGGCCACCTTCTTAGCGTGGTCGGTAGCACGCTGGGATTCTTCCTCGAGACGCTCAATCTCTTCCTTAGCTTTCTTGATGTTCTGCTAGATGTCAATAATTGCTAAATCAAGTTTGGGCAATAGACTATAGTAAAACGTACCTCCTGAGTCTTGGCGGCCTGGTTCTTCTTCCACTCGGTAATCTTAGCAGCCAACTTTTCCACAACAGCGGGGACATCAGCCTGGCTCATGGGCTGATCAACCTTGACCTTGGCAAAGTCCTCAATGACGCCAAAGCTGAGGTTGAACTTGCCCTCGGCAGCAGGAGCGGGAGAGGCACTGCCACCCTTCTTGCCCTTCTTTCCCTTCTTACCACCCGTACCAACGAAGTAGTCTTCCTCATCCTTCTTGACAACCTTGAAGCCCTTGATGCCCGACTCGTCGACGGTACGTCCAACCTCAGCACGGAAAGCACCGCCTGCGGTTCTCTTGTTGTCGTCGAGACCAAGGGAAGCAAAGTCATAGTTAGGGTTGAAGTGGCGGATAAGCCCTTGGGCAGTCAAGATCTCATCAGTGTAAGCGAGCTGAGAAGCCTCCTCCAACTTCTTGTCGGCAATCTTCTTCTTCTTCTCGCGTTCGAATGCTTCACGCTCGGCCTTTTGGCGCTCTCGGCGAGCACGCCAGACCTCATCCTCGTGTTCTTTGTAAGCCTTACGCTCCTTGTAGTAGGTATCCTTAAGTTCGCGGATGGCGGTAAACTTGGCTTGCTGGTCCTGCTGCAACTTGGTACGTTCGTCCCGGAGAGAGTTAAGGTTCTTGAAAGCGGAGTCCTGTTCAGCTTTGATAGAGTCGAGCTCTTGCTGGATTTCATTGTACTTGTCGCTCAGAGCACGGGCCTCGGGGTTGTCAAGAGTCTTCTTCAATTCGGCGATCTGCTTCTTCAAAGAGTCGATGTTCTTCTGACCGTCGTCCAAACCGGCAAAGTTCTTTCGCTGCTTGCGCAAGCTGGAAATGTCCGAAAGAGCCTTCTTCTCATCGACCAAGCGCATGCTTCCGGAGTCGACCTGTTTCTCTAGGCGAGCAATCTCCTTGTCGATCTCCTCGACATTCTTGAAAGCGATCTTGCCGCGAGAGTTGTTTTGCTCGGCAACACGTGCCTTGAGGGTGGCGTCAAGAGCATTAAGCTTTTCCTGAGTGCTGGAACGAGCAGATTTGAAGCCTTGTTGCTTTTGACGGATGGCAGAGAGCTCAGCACGGAGTTCCTTTTGTCTCTTGGCAGCAGGCGAGTCCTGGTTGTTGGGCTTTGCGCTCTCGATCTTGGCCTTGATTTGGTTCTATTGGTTGCAGAATTAGCACTCGCCTAGATCAAGTACAGAGTATATTAGAGAGCGCACCAATTTCTCCTGAGCAGCAGCATGTTCCTTTTCGGCTGTAGCCAGATTGGCTTTGTAGGTAGCCTCATCGGGTTTTGTGGGCCGAGTCTTCTGCCCGACAGCAGCGTCTGTGGCAGTGGAAGCCATTGTACCGTACCGTCGACCTGTCAAAGAAAGGAATGAATATTAGTAAATGTTTGAAATAGGGCTATGTGACGAGTCGCATGAGGGTAAGGTGCTGATGAGAGGTCGTGTGCTTGATGATGGACACTGGACGAATCAAAAACCACAAAAAATCATCCATTGATGTTACACCAGTTAAAGCATAGACTTACCGTCCAAGAAAGATCAAACAACCAGATGTGAGAGAGAGAAGTCTCAGACGACAATTGCCAATGAGTGACTCGCAAAGGACAACAAAGTGCCTAACTAAGTTGACCGACTGCGAGACTTAATTATTTTTCCCGTTCGCTTCGGTTCTAGCCTCTTCCGACACCGCCTGCGCTTATTTGGTTTTAGCGCCCGCTTAGCTGATTGGAAGTTCTTTCTCTTTTTCGCCGATCCAGCGACAAGACTGAAAATAATTCTGTTGTTGCAACTTACGACTACCACTTGAATTTGAGCAAACGATCTGCCGGCTGCGAAAGTGTAGTTGAACAACACATCGCCGAGCTTTAGTAAACAAAGGAAAAAGTCCTCGTATCCTGACCTCATCGAATTCGATTCCCCAACTGCGCCTCGCCGGTGCTCACAACAGTCATTATGGAGGAAGACACATCAGCAAGCAGCCAGGAAGCAAGAAATGAGATGGCCAGACTCTGGCGTACATGGCGCACAGTCCATGAGATGCTTCGAGATCGGGTAGGCCAATATCAGCCTGTCACTTTGTCTTCAGTGGCATGCTAACATGATTGCTTAACTGTACAGGGCTATGAGATGTCTGAAGAGGAGCTAAAAATCGACCTTCAAGACTTTGCAAATAAATTCAGTGGCCCAAATGGGTTTCCTAGGTATGCTGAACTTCACTTCAAATTTCGATAGCACCTTATCTGAACTCTTCAACTCTTCAGTCGCGACAGAATGACAATCGCCGCCATCCCCTCCGAAGCCATGAAAGCCAAATACACCCCTCTCAAGAAACGCCCAAGCGACCCCGACCCAGTCCCCGACTGCGGCCAAATATTTGTCCAATTTTGCGAAGACTCGAGCGGTGTCGGCGCCAAACAAGTGCGCCAATTCAACCACCTCGTTGACGAAGGAAACTACCATTCTGGCATATTCATTACTCGCACAGCCATTTCGCCCTCCGCTGTTCGTCTGCTGAACAGCGCTATTGGCCATATTTGCGAACATTTCCAAGAGTCCGATCTACTGGTTAATATCACGCACCACGAACTTGTGCCTAAACATGTGCTTTTGAGTGCAGAGGAGAAAGCGCGCTTGTTGGAACGGTATCGTCTTAAGGAATCACAGCTGCCGAGAATTCAGGTTTCGGACCCTGTCGCGCGTTATTTGGGCTTGAGGAGGGGCCAGGTTGTCAAGATTATTCGGAAGAGTGAGACGGCTGGTCGATATGCAAGTTATCGCTGGGTTATTTGAGCTCCGTATCGAAGGAACGGAACACATAGTCGTACCGTATTCGAGGAACACGTACGACTATGCAATAGCAGCAGTACACACAACGACTCAAATAGCAAAAACGAAGAAAAAAAACAAAGCATACAACAGCGTGGCGTATCGGCGCATACATGGCAGCTTTTCATCAAGTCAAAAAGCAAGACACTGCAACCCCCCAAATCGAAGGACCCGAACTGGACTGGTTGATATTTTACCCATTGAATTGTACACATGTAATTTAGGTTGAGTGTATAGGTTGGGTTGTTTTCTCGATAGAATCGAGCTTTTCAAGTTTATTTTTCCCCGGTACTACATTCAGAACGCATTGGTGAAATTCACCAGCAAGGTAAATCATCAGGGTATAAGTATATTTAATTATATTAGAAGCTAGAAATATAACGAATAGAATGGGTATATCCACCAACGCCAACGCTAAATAAATTCGGAAAAGTCCATCCAAAAGCAAACCACAACAGACCGTCGAGATGCGCAGCAGTAGCTGTATTTGTGCATAGACGAAATAGATAGGTTATTGTTCGTGTTGTATGTCACTCTCTTTTGAGTGGCATGTAGTAGTAGTAATGTCTGATTCGGTTCGTGGGCGTGTAATGAGACCGCCTACATCTTGTAAGAATAATTCTGCGCCCGGGTGATGATGATCGCGATCATATTCGAGCTGTGGTGCGGCGTATTGCGGCACTCGAAAATGGATCTGGGCAGGATGGGAATGAGCTGCTGCTGAGCCAATAGGCTCCGTTTGATGACGGATGAGCTCGATAGGATGAGACTGTGGCTGTGGCTGTGAGTGCAGAGGCTGCTGAAGCTGCCGTGGTGACGGAGAATCGTCCAAAAGACCGCCCACATCGTAAAACGAGACACTTCGTCGTGGCGCTTTAGGACTCATCATTGGATCATTGATATCTGCAAATGAAGCCGGCGGTAAAGCCGTTAGGGTCTTGCTTGTTGTCGAACTACCCGTCATCGTGTAATCCTCTATACTCCCTGAAACGCTCTGCGGTGTGTCATCGCGCGGATGCTGTTGATTACTGAATCTTTTGAAAACAGGCGCCGGACGCATAATATTCTGCTGTGTGGCATGCAACTCCGGATCGAGTCTGATACCCAGCCCATTGACTATATCCGCATCACTGCCCCAATGATGTTTGGTGATAGTAGAACGTCGGATGGATGTATGATCGACGCTATCAATCACCGAAAGCGAACCTTCTGCTCGTCTATATTTTGGCTTTTTCAGACCGCGGTCGCGGAGGAATGAGCCAATGACCACAAAATTGGATACGAATGTAGCCGCTAGAATTTCTAAAGAGGCGACTAGAGAACGGAAATTTTGAATCCCATTCTTTTGAATGACCGATGGTACTCGATACCCTGTGATAGCGACTAGGAGGAGGGAGGAAGCGAATAAGATGGTGAGCTGAACCTTGCGCATGACAGACATCGCCGACGCCAGGAATAGGGATACAGGGAGTACGACAAGGAACACATCGGTGAGAATGTCACACACGCCCATTGTGAGCAAGTTGGCATATCCCAGCCTGCAATACGGACCGGGATCGGGAGTGACCTGCCAGTAGTGCGAGAAGGGGTGACATTCGACCAAGGTTGCAATGATGACAGCTGCGAGTGTACTGGCGAGGAAATACTCGATTGATCGGAGTGCCACTTGGAAGGTTCTCGTCCAGACCATGCCGGTCAGTCGTCTCAGAAATTCACAGACGGTATATTTGGCCATCCAGATGCTGTACATCAACGTTAGCCCGACATTTTATGATTCGCTTCTTGACAGAGATGATGAACTCACTAGACTGCGTAGAATATTCTAGCCGCCAATACAAGTCGACTACCAATTTCCCGATCTCGAATATCCATTTCCGACAATCCATCCGTTTTGGCGTTATTTGTACCCCAGATTAGCACTAGATGGACCAGCGTCATTCTCACAATTAATGGAACAACAGCAACCATCATGACCTTGTCCTCGGTGAAAAATCGATTTGTTCGACGATAGCGGCCGAACATGCGTATGCCAATGATGACCAAGGATGCG
Organism: Talaromyces amestolkiae; assembly: GCF_001896365.1. Lineage (NCBI taxonomy): Eukaryota > Fungi > Ascomycota > Eurotiomycetes > Eurotiales > Trichocomaceae > Talaromyces > Talaromyces amestolkiae. The sequence goes on along the minus strand of NW_024468042.1, from coordinate 813,685 downwards.
GCAGTACACCACCAGCATACCAGCAACGTAGGATTATTTTGTTGCGCAGTGCGCGGACTTGGCGGGACATGGTTATAAATGTCTCTGGCGAAGAGCGAAGGCCGCGATAGTATCGTTGACATTGTCGCCTCCCTTTTCCTCTTGCTGGGACTAACCCAACCTTGGAAGTGGGTAAGTACCTCCCTTAGGTATTAGTATTGCGCAGGTCGCCTCCAACCTCAGCACAGCTGGAATCCATCAGTGTTTTTGAAAATTTCTGGTCGGTGAAGGATGTAATTATATCGACAGTGTCCAGGTTTGAACCTGCCAAACCGTGGCTGTACCCCCTATGTTCCTTCAGGGCCTCCGTAGTGTCTAGTATATATATGTATTTCGAAATCCACATATACACAAGGATAAACCGGAGAAATAGCGATACCCGGCCAATGTTCTTTGTGTAATTGACGACGCGAATTGCAGAAATGAAAAAAGATCAAGGGTCTGACTAGTATTTTAGTATTCCAGACTTTCTGCAGATAACCTCGCTGGCCACGCGAAGAGACTCGCGTACATGTTACTCGTAAATGCGGCTGGCCGGGCGTAACGGGCTCACGAGACAATAAGTACTTATCAGATAAGTGACTGGCGCTAAGCAATCGCCAATGGAGCAAAAGTGGAAATGAGCACTTTGAGGCGAAGCGTCAAAATTAAAACCAACCGGTTTAGTTGGAAGGGTACGAGTCATTTACCGAATGCCAGCTAAGAGGGCCAAGTCCCTTGCTGCGTGCTTGTTTTGCCAATCAATTGGACAGCAATTTAGGAGAGATAAAGAGATGTTGGTCGGTGAAGTTTTGACTCTCATGTTTTCCCCTCAGTAGAACTGAAAACAGTAAACGATATCCTTCGTTATCCGATCGATCCACACGAGGTACCATATCAAGACTAACAATCTAAGGCTCGTATAAGTACCGTCACACGAACAGCCGTTGATAATACATAGATCTCGTATTGACAGTTGAAAGATAGAGTATGGGCCTTGATCATTGGCTTATTGGCCATTATTACGGTAACATGTCTGTAAACATCACTCGGAGAATTGATTACGGCAAAAAACCACGCACCGGCCGTGGGGTACGAGCGTATCAGCGCTGGGGGAGCCAATCAGCTACAACAACCACGTGCGAACCCGCCATTAGGGAGCCGCTGCATGCGATGTGAAACTCTAATTGCTTGTACGAGCCGGTCGGTAATTACGTTACATACTTACCCACGTAATGTTACACGGATTCTTCCGATGTTAGTGCACTTTGACTAAATGGGCAATAAGTCGTTGGACATCACATGATTGCTTAGTGCTCTCATAGTCAGGTTGTCTTCAGCGTATTTGAATAAATTCATCTGGTAGTTCGACGCGGCGCAGTAGAATCGTCCAGAGCGTATTCAATTCCCGCCCATTGGAGTTCTAGAGCACGCCTGTAATAAGCTGCCTAGATTTAGGTTTTAGGCCTGGTTTTTGGCTTCGTTGAAGTGGATTCTTATTGGCGATTTTTTTTTCATGCTAAGTCTGGTTAAGCTTTGGCTCTATTAGAGGGAGCACACATAGCATGCCAACGGGGCTGAATGCAATTTAGTCTAGACACCGAGTCAGAAAGACTGATTAGAGTCCTAGTTGAGACATATCTCATGATGATTCTCCTGTTTGACTGGAGGTTTGATGACCACGCTGACTTGTGGCTGCCTCGATGAGAATATGGCGTGGGTGGGCAGTGGTTGGTAGCCACGTCTCTTACCGCGTTGTTCTGAACATTTCCGTCAATACAGCCTTGGGATTCGAGGTTAATCAATGAGCTTTGTATGATTATAATCCGAGTGAGCCTGAGTCAAATAGCCCCAATGATCCGTGTCCTTTGTAAGTAGAAGATCTAGGAATTGTGAATCTAGTAAGTACAATCGCATATTCCTCGAGGTCAAGAGACGAATGCAATCCGAGCAAACATATATTCTCAATGCACTAAGCTTAATTCAGAAAGCAAGGCATCAAGGCACCAAATATGACATAAGCAAAATGTGGGGCATCATGTCTCCGCCGCTAAAGCTTTCGAGAAATAAAATCTCAGAGTCAGCGGCACAGCTACAAGCAAAATATAGTCTGTGCAACCCACGTACCAATCCGCGATGGGTAAGGGCAAGAAGGTAAAAGCATAATCCCTAGAGCCAGATATATCAATTTTGATATCATGAAAGGTGCCCGGCATCGCTAACTCCGGTCGCAGTTCGCAAGGAAAGGCGCCGCCCCAGCCAATCGAGGACGTTCAAATTGGACTGAGATAGTCAAGAGCAATGAAAAGTATGAAAGCTACTACAACGATCACGGGCTCATTCCCCAAGAAGAGCAAGAGGCTTTCTGGGCTGCCTTGAGAAGAGAGCTCCCTGCTAGCTTTCGCTTCACGGGCTCCCGAGGGTACGTCATACATTATTGTCGCTGGCGCATTTTGTATACAATGAAGCAGCGCTGACAAAGCTCGCTCTGATAATAGACATGCGATAGCTGTCAAGAAAACACTCGTCGAATATCACATCCCGCAAATCACCTCCATCACGTATGAAGGCAACGTTGTCGAGCCCCCCAAGCCCGTCCCGTGGTATCCCGATCAATTGGCATGGTTTATGACGACCCCGAAAAATGTCATTCGACGATTCCCTCCCTTTTCGTCCTTTCAAAAGTTCCTTGTCTCCGAAACAGAGGTCGGCAACATTACGCGCCAGGAAGTCGTGAGCATGATTCCACCTCTATTCCTCGACGTCAGACCCGGTATGACGGTGCTTGACATGTGCGCCGCGCCTGGGAGCAAATCTACCCAGTTGATGGAATTACTACATGCTGGGGAAGAGGAGAGCGTGCGCAAAGCCGCTGCGGAAATCGAGCAGGGCACTTACGACCCATCGCAAAACCCAGAGGGACTGAGAGATGACGGCCGTACTACTGGCCTTCTCATCGCCAACGATAGTGACTACAAACGAGCTCATATGTTGATTCACCAGATGAAGCGACTCAACTCCCCGAACTTGATCGTTACAAACCATGATGCTACTTTCTATCCATCGCTCAAACTTCCCACACCCCCTGGGGACAGACAGCCAAACGTTTATCTCAAATTTGATCGTATTTTGGCGGACGTTCCTTGTTCTGGAGATGGAACAACGAGAAAGAACCCCAACATCTGGTCTGAATGGAGCCCCAGCAGTGCGCTCGGTCTACACGCAACCCAAATGCGCATTCTCGTTCGGGCTCTCCAGATGCTCAAAGTGGGTGGACGAGTTGTCTATTCTACATGCAGTATGAATCCAATTGAGAACGAAGCTGTTATTGCTGCAGCTATTGAGCGTTGTGGTGGTCCGGACCATGTTGAACTTATCGACTGCAGCAAGGAACTGCCAGACTTGAAGAGAGTCGATGGATTGAATACCTGGAAAGTTCCAGATCGCGATAATCGTATCTGGAACAGTTGGGAAGAAGTAGAAGAGCACCGAAAGAGCGAAGGGATTACTGGACTCGGTCGTTTAGCGGCAAGCATGTTCCCACCGACAGAAAACTTGCATCTCGAGCGCTGCATGCGTGTGTATCCTCATTTACAAGACACTGGTGGCTTCTTTATTACAGTTCTAGAGAAGAAGACAGAAATCAGAGCCAAGCCAGAGGATTCGACAAAGGTCATTCCCAAAGCCTCTGTTGCCGCCGTTCTTGAGGAGTTGGACCAAAGGAACCGTAACGGTAATGGTGGATTTATGGACAAGATCGAAGCGCTCGATGATATTGTGCCCCATAGTGAGGGAACAAGTCTAAAAGACGCTACAATAGCTGAATCATCCCACCAACCCCCATACAAAGCAACCTTGGATGAACCAGCTTCGAATAAACGATTGGCTCCTGAAATTGAAACTCAAATGCCGGTCAAACGTACAAAGCTTGAAGACGGCACAGAAGTTTTCATGGGTGATCGACCAGTCCACTATCCTCCTCCATCTGCTGTCGAAGACCTGGAAGATACCACCGATTTCTCACGCGCAGAAGAGCCCAAGCCGAATCCCAACGCTAAGGCGTCGAAGAAAAAGCCGGGACAGCCGTTTGAGGAACCATTCACCTTTATCGATGGCCAACAAGAGGAGGTTGCAAATATCTTCAAATTCTTCAATATTTCCGATCGGTTTCCCCGGGACCGATTCATGGTACGAAATGCGGCGGGCACTCTCAGCAAGACTATTTACTACACCAGCGCACTGGCGCGAGACATCCTAACCGAAAACCAGGGACGAGGAATCAAGTTTGTACATGCAGGAGTAAAGATGTTCGTGAAGCAGGATGCTCAGCGACAGAATCAGTGCCAATGGCGCATCCAGACTGACGGTCTGCAACTAGTAGAGACCTGGGTCGGACCTGAGCGTGTAGTGATATTGACCAAGAAGGAAACACTACGAATTCTATTGAAGGAGTTGTTCCCTCGCTTGGACAAGGATAATTATCTGCGTTTGGGAGAAGTGGGTGAGAGAATCAAAGACATGGATCTTGGGTGTTGCATAATGAGAGTCGAGCCAACTGAAGGTGAAGATGGATTCCGGTAAGATCTGACTATGAAAGTTTCACTATAGGCAACTGCTGACTCCGTTCTAGTGAGCGAATGGTCGTCCCTCTCTGGCGATCATTGTACTCCGTCAACCTCATGCTACCCAAGGAGGACCGCCGCGCCATGCTTCTCCGAATTTTCAATGACACCGAGCCCGTCGTTCACATGCTACCCGCCAAAAATGCAGCTGTAGCTGATGGTGAAGCCGATACAACTGAGATGAGTGATATCGCCGGAGATGCTGTAACAGCCACAACGGACCCAGAGATGGTGTCCGATGTCATTTCCGCTGGCAAGACAGAGGAAGAGATAATCAAAAACGAAAACCTCATCCGTGGCGAGGAACAGGAAGAACTTGTCACGAAAAGGGAGACGTATCAGCTCGATGGCGATGAAGAGGATCGATTTAATACGACGGTTTAGAGTTATTGATGATACCTGTCTAGAAGTGGAATGGGTTATATGATGTATATGTAACAAAAGGTGAATACATGTCGGCGTTATTACTCGCTTATACTGGTTGATTTACAAAAGAATTGAGCATGCATGAAATTAAGCTGCCTGGTATAAAAATAAAATACGGCCTCGTTCATCTGGTGGCTCATCATGTCCAGCCACATCCTATGAACCGGGAACTCGACGCGATCATAAACCTGACTCGTTGCCTATCATCCCCTTTCGTGCGTAAAAGCTCAAATCCAGACTCATGTGCCACCAGCCGACAGTCAATAATAAGTCGTCCGTACAAAGTATACACTTTGAATATAAAAGCGTCATCTCATACGCCTGAGCGCCCTCAACCCTTGCGGATTTCGAGAATGGGGCTGTGAAGTCCATTCCGGAATTAGTATAGTGTGCGAGGTTCTGTTCCATTGGAGCTTCACAAGGTGTTGTCTAAGAGGCTGTCCTGAATATTTGAATGATAAAATTTAAGCTTTCGATGATCGGTGGAGGAGGTCGATGGCTCAGCTCGTTCATTTCGTTCATTCGGTTTCTGTAGGCAGATGGGTTATGGATGCTATTTTTGTGAGGATAGACGTATCGGAAAGTTATAAATAAGAGAAGATTGACCATCTTATGCTTGATCATTTTCATTAACATCCTCGATTCAAAAAATTGACTACAAAGCCATTTTTGACTTGTAGTTTTCAATCTACTGATTCTCGACTTGCTTATACTCGTTGACTGTTGGCCAATCAACGACTACAATTCAAATCTACAAATTCTACATCATAAATCTTCAAGACACAAAAACATACTCTGCACAACATGGGTCTGATCAAATCCGCTCTTCTACTTGGAGGCGGCATCTACGCCGTAAAGAAAATCACCAAGTAAGTTCTCTCAACTGCTACGTTTCGACTCATGAAAAAAGTGCACTACTGACTGACTGTCTTCAGGAGCCAAGAAAAGAAACACGAAATGCAGAAAAATAATAATAACAACAACCAAGACATGTACATGTACGGCGGTGGCCATCTGGGTCAGAATCAACAATACTCTCAACCACAATCACAGTATCAGCAGCAACAACAACGGCCCGGTCAAGGATACAATTATAACGGAACTCGCGATGGCTCGTATCCCGCGCCGGATTACAATAAATCCCGAGGACAATCGCCACACCCCGCATGGGAACATCCTCCGCAGTCGCAATATGGATATGCAGGCAATGGACACGATGACTTTCCGCCGGCGTATATCGCGCAGGATGAGAAGAAGAGGATGAAATAAGTTATTCTTTTTATGATAACTGTGTTCAAGATGGAATTGCATGTGTATGTTGGGTTGAAATAGCGTTCTGCCAGTTGATTTATTTTTGTTTGGCATGGGATTAGGGTTTGATTGGTCATGTTTTGTGTTATGTATGGATTATTGCTGCATTGAATTCTGTTTGAACTCTTCCATTCTGGTATTCTCGGGCTGATACAAACATCCATACCTGCGTACAATCTGAATAGAGGCAACATCTCCTGGACTACCAATACAACACTAAAGCCTGGAACCATTCGCAGCTCTCACTAGTGCAGCTGCTTCTTCTCTCAAAACCTTCTTCAAAATCTTCCCCGACGGAGTCTTCGGAATCGCATCCACAATCCTCACCCCTCCCGTCAGCCACTTGTACTTGATCAATCTCTCAGCCAAAAATGCCTTGAGCTCCTCTGGATCTGGCAGATTTGCTTTATCTCTAGCAACGACATACGCCATCGGATGCTCATCAACAATACCCGGGAAGCGTACTCCAATAACCGCCGCATCGACGACCTGGGGGTGTGAGAGGAGCACAGCCTCTAGTTCTGGAGGCGCTACCTGGAAACCGCGTACTTTAATCAATTCCTTCTTCCTGTCAACGACGTAGAATTTATATTCCTCCGAAAAGTATGCTACGTCGCCCGACTTGAACCATCCCTCCTCGTCAAAGGATTCTTTGTTGGCTTGTTCGTTTTCGAAATAACCGTTGAAAATGGTTGGGCCTCGAAGCCATATTTCCCCGCGTATATTGGGTTTGGTTACTTGGGTACCATCGTCATCCACGAGTCTAGACGACTATTAGCCATCCACCGCAGCCAAATTTCAAAGATTATAGGAGAACATACTTCACTTCAAGACCCGGAATAGGTCTCCCCACCGACCCAGTATCATCGTCCTCCCCATACGGTGTAATCATAGCAAGACAAGTCGTTTCCGTCATTCCAAAAATCTGCGTAAAAGCTACGCCCGGCAGCTTCTTGCGAAGTTCATTTTGTGTGATAACGTCAAGCGGCGCGGCACCTGAAAGCCCAAATTTGACGCTTTTCATGTATTGAGGATCGTCAAGGAGGGGACTCTTGATGAGTGCAACGACGATTGGGGGTACGACCATTAAATCTGTAATTTGGTATTTTTGGACGTATTGAAAGTACTTGGTTACGTCGAATCGTCGCATGATGTAAGTGGGAACGCCTGCTCGTAGGGCGCTGTTGAAGTCAATACTCTGAAATTGTGAAATTCACAAGCAGTCTATTGCAGGGGCGTGTCAACTGCATACCTGGTATTCGTCACTGGTCCGCAACCGATATGAAACAATGGAAGAGGAATAAGTCGTGAAATCTATTCGTCGTCAGGCCATACGCACTTCCTGCGAATCATACAACTGTTCATCTTACCTGATACGGGCGCGGATTCGTATCATACACAAGCGTATGTTGCGCAACAAGATTGTAATGACTCAATATGGCCCCCTTGGGAAGCCCCGTCGTCCCACTACTAAACTGTATCGCAGCCGGGGTTCTCTTGGACGTCTCCAAATCATCGAACCTATGCCAATCTCCACTCGACTCCTCTGCCTCGAAAAGCGTCTTCCACGACCGCACATCTTTGGGAGCCACAAAATCTTCTTCCCATGTGTCGAATACCCATGTTCTATCCCTGGGAAGGCCCGTCGCGTCTGCCGCGGCTAGCGATTCGCTCAGTGGCTCGGGTCCCGAAATGAGAAATCTCGCTTTGGAGATTTTAATGTGATGCGTGAGTTCTCTGTGCTTGTAGCCGGGATTCGTGCCTGCAAATACACCTCCTGCTGCAATGACGCCGAGTAAGAGGACTGGGTAGTAGATCTGATGTAGTATATGGATTTAGCTTTGTGTTGTCAAGCCATGGTTGATCTAGGGTTTTCGTACGTCGTTCCCTGAGTTGACAAGTACGCAGTCGCCGACTTTCAACCCGGCTCTTTTAAACCCCGTTGCAAGCTTTCCGACAAGCTCTCTGGCTTGATTAAATGAGACTGATCGCGACGGATTGGCAGGGTCTATTAGGATCTGAGCATCGTCATCATTAGCGACGAGTTGGCAGAAGCCTGACGGCAATTCATTTACGAAATCTGAAACCGATACGTACGGGCTTTTCTCGATCATATTGCGGGCCATTGAACACCCACGACGCAAGGTCCTCGGTCGGTATTCTTGGAAGCTCTGAAGTAGAAGTCTTTTGTTCCATAGTTGTGTACTTCGGTGTCACCTACACACGTTGGTTTTCCTTAAGGAAGAATTGGTCACCGATAGCTGTAAACATCTAGCAAAGTAAACTAGCAGAGGTGTACTCTGCTAGTTGCAAGGTTCTCCTCTTTTTAAAGTAAATCTGGAGATTCAACTAAGCCCTAGTTACATGACTCAGCTGAGTCAGCTCTGAACCCATTCAGCTCACGTAATTTATATGCATACGTAATAGTTTACCAACCTGAGAATAAATTTAGCATACATTTCGTTCAATATTTCATCTGCATTGTGATTGAAATGTAAATTAGTTTCAAAGCCAACTGTCATATAAATGTTTGCTCTGCTGTTGGTGGGTGACAAGATTTTCGTCCCCTTTGACAGATAACGGTTTCCGAATTAACTTGAAAGGCATAGATATTAATTGACCCACCAGCTTAGACCCCAAATATACACGACCTATAGTCGTTCAAGTCTTCCTTGAAAGCTCTTCTAGGAAAAAATTTGCGGAAATCAAACACGCAGCTCTCAAGACCCTACTGTATTCACCGCCACCTCAATCACCAAGCTCAGCGATCATCATTACGGAGAATTGTAGTTCTACACGGGTTCCGGAGTCCGTAGGCTACGTTAAATAAAGTAATATATGAGGCGATCTCTATATATATGCATTTGCATTTATACAGTCACTAATGAGGAAGCTAGCCCACTTGTTCTTAAGTCTAGATGTGACATTAGTCTGGGGGACGGGCTGTGCCGTCTCGGAGCTAGGGCCAACTGAGGCACCTGGGGATGGCGGCAACAGCAGCTAATCCCAACTGTTCAATCTTATTGATGTGGGTATTTCGGCCGGACTTGGAATTTGATCTAAGATCTTCATATTGACAGGGTTTTTAATATGATAAGAAGTTTGAAAATGATGACCCGCGGAACCAGGATATCGTTCCAGCCAGTATGGGACGAAAGTTGGCATGCGAATGTCCCAACAAAGTCTTTTTTAGGTATGTGGGAGAGATGAAGTCCCACGGGATCTGATTGATCAGCATTTGGCATGCTGAAGTTGTTGAGAACTGGTTTGTTATTCGTATCCCTAAACAAATACCCGTAGCTACTACTACTATAGTACAGTCGTTGTACGAGGTTTCTAAGAATGACCTGGAGTGTAATTTTACATATCGGTAGGACCTTAAAAAGGAGGTCATTCAAGAACGGCAATCACTCGAAAGTAATACAAAGATGGCTAGGATCATTTTTTTTTGACGATCGAGGATGAGAAATGGTTAATAATATTAAGAAAAGTTGTACCAAATTGGTCCTCTGAACTGATATTGAAGTATGAACTGCAAAATCTTGAAGATGGTGGCAGAGAGGGTACCCAAATGGCATGGAAATAAAAGTAAAAGAGTAAAACAGTAAAACGCAGGAAAAAAGCTATTCTCGACACCCCTTGTAGTGCAGCTTGCAAAGCATATGCACGGCCAACCCTGTCTCATTACCTCTACTCCATATTTAAAGGCCAATTTCTGCAAGCCAATCATGCGCGGCTTTGAAAGTCTGGTTGGCAGTGTAGTGGAGGTTGAGGACGTGGCCAGTATCTGGGATCTCGACGAAAGAGTAGTTGGCCTTCGGGTAAAGAGTTGCAGTTTGGGCAATCATGTTCAGGTCGCCCTCGCCGCAGTTGGTCTCTCCGGTAATCTCAGGAAGAGAAATTCCGCAGAAGACCTGATCCTTGTGGCCAGTAATCACCTGAACAGGTCCGGTGTAGTCGTTGGCAACATTCGTAGAGAAAATGGCACTGATAAACTCGCCTACAGTGACTGTCTGGTAAGTCTCCTTGTCGAGAGCAACCATCTCCTCAGGCCATTCGCTCTGATCATTGGTGAACAACAAAGAAATACGTCCATCTTCGTTGCTCATGGCAAAGTAACCAAGTGCGAGATCGCTGAAACGGTCTGAAACCAACGAAGCTGGGAGGACAAGAGGGGTAACAGCAATACCGGGCAATGTAGGCTTGATGAATTTCGTGTAACCGCTAAGGATTAAAGCATCAATGTCGTCGGGATACGTTGTTGAGTGGCTGTTTCCGAGAACAGAGCCGAAAGAATGGCCGACAAAGGCGATCTTGCTGAATTTACGACCACCAATGCCACCGTTGCGAAGCTGACTGATGATGTTGTGGTGCACCTCAACTTGAGTTGGAACTTGGACTTCGAGGATCGGGTCGGGGTGGGAAGAGTTGGCATAACCTAGACGATCAATGGAAAGTGTTGGGTAGCCCAATTTCGAGGCATAGGCAATCCAAGAATAGGCATCGCCGTCGAATCCCGTGGGGTAACCACCACCGGACCAGTAGTTCTTGTCCACAGTGATCCCATGGACCAAAAGCTGAATTGTATCCTCTCTTCCGGCGACCTGGACTTCGGGCTCACAGAAACGGCCAGAAATGCTGTATGTGCCGCCAACGGACAAGGTATCCTGGACAAGGTCGCCAACACTGTTCAGGACATTTTGTAATTCTTCAAGCACCACGCCGGTGCCGATATTGGTGAGCGCAGATACCAATGCATCAGGTGCCTGATAATTCTCTGCAGAGATAGTAACAGGAATTGTAATTTCCGAACATGTTGGTTGCAAACGTTTGACGGTTGGATGCGCATTAACGAGTGTCGTTGCAATGCTTCCCAATAGGAAAGCCGACTTAGAGAAAGAAGGCATCGTTAAAAGAATGACAAGTGGTCTGTGGCAATAAATTAAAGAGTGAAATAGGCCCGAACGCTGAAGAAACGCCAGACGTACTCCACGGCGCTCAATGTCATCTTATATAGAGTAAGATCATCGTGAAGGGTTTCAATATGTTGCCCCCTAAACCGGTGAGAGCGGGAAAGTACAAGCAAATTTGAGCAGCTAGCCCCTTCCTGTTATTACCTAGCCAGTTTGTTATAGCAGCTAGAGATAGCTTTTAGAAACGCGTGGACATACGAAGAGCGACCGTTAGGCAAGAAGTGGAGTGAGCCATTGACAAGCAGCTTGCCGGCATGCAATTGTATGAATCAGAGCCTTAGTTAAGCAAATACTACTCAAAATTCAAAAGCAAAGCAGTATAGGGAATTATTTGGTATCAATATTACGAGGGTCAAGACGTTCTCTGCTCTATTGTTTTGGCACTTCTCATTTGAATTCCACTGCTCTTAAAAAGTTTCACAGTGTCTGTCAGTGAGTATGTTGTCATTGCCAACCATGCCCAGAACCTAGGTACTTGGAACACCACATAAGCGAACTATAACGGAGGGTTTAACAGTCTGAGTCAACATATTATAAGGATTATTTGGCAGATCAAACGCATATCCCAATTTCAACCTTCAACCCCGTGCTAGCTTTTCAGCTCGCGTAGCCTAAGGATCAGTGTGGACACTGAAGGAAGCAATTGACTCTAACCATGATAGAATAATGTCCTGTGAGTAATTCTCAGCGGATGAGTATTAAGCACAAAGAGAAAGTTTAGTATATTACAGTGCCTCTTATAGTTGGCTGGATGCTAGGCTGGGAGCTCATAAAGAATTTTCGAGTACGTATTATAACCTGATATAGCTAGCGTTGGCTATAACGCTTGTCATTGACGAATACTAGCCTACTTTACCACGAGCAACTTGGAAAACCAGACATGAGGAATGAATAAGAATAAGGATAAGACAGGTCTTGGTAGCCTCTATACGAATAATCGTCTTGATAGGAGCCCATACAGAAACAAAAACCTTTACAAATAGAAATTAAATTATAGGAAAGAATATTACTCGTCAAGTATATTTTCAGTCGGATGTCAAGGTTGTCTCCGCGGGTTATAGGTTTAGTCTCTCATGAAGCCCTAACTAAAGCTAGACTGTCGCACCGGCTACTTAGCAGTTTGCCTAATAGACCTTAGCGCATTTGGGAAGCCTTTGTAATATGGCCCCTGAACGAAGTTTAGTATATAACTTGGCGTCATAGCCTGCTGTTCGTGCCTAGGTAGGCCGCGCCTCTGTGGTCACTAAATTTAGGCTTTGCCGGGGTGTCCATCCCGTCCCCCGGASGAGCCGTGCCGTGGATTTTTAGGGCCAACCGCTAGACCGTTGAACCGTTGTCGGTGGGTCTGGCTCTTGTCTTTGGGTTGAACGATCAACATGTCATTCTATATTCGGAAATACGACTGCAAATCGCAGGTGCCAGCTTTTTCATGGCCGTATATTTCAGCGTAATCTGGATGTCAATGGCGACAAACCAGATTCAAGCTCCCTGGAAAGAATAGGAGAAGCTTCAGGACCCTTATATGCCCATGACCTTGCCAGACATCTGCTATCTGAGGTGCGCAGAACATAAATTGGCTTCAAGCTTTCTTGCAGTCATCAACTATATCAAAATTTGCTTTTTACCTTGATTCCATCACTCTTTTGCCGAGTCCGGTACTCGAAACTCCACAATGATCTTGACATCCCTGCGCCCATATGATCTGTCCGTTGCGAATGCGCGACAGCCAGTTGTAGCATCTACAGTTCTAGCTGTTCTTGCTACTCTGATGACTTTGTTGAGATACGTAAACCGGCTGGTACAGAAAGCCCCATTCGGCTGGGATGATTTCTTGATGTTGGGTGCTTTGGTATTCCTAAAGTCGACGCCTTAAAACTAAGATTCAAGCTAACCAAGAAAATAGCTCTCTTCCTATGCGGAATTGATTCTCTACTGGTGCTGTGTCACGCTGGGCGGAACGGGGCGACACGCAGCCGATGTTGGCTATCCAGACATTCTGTTGACGCTCAAGGTTCGTGGAATCGTGCATAACTCTTATTTGAAAAGGAGAGGAGGAGCTAACCAAAATATTCAACAGCTGCTTGTGCCCTTCGAGCTTCTATACAATCTTTCAATGACCTGCCTGAAGTGTGGCATCATCGCTTTCTATTTCCGGTATGATTGTCACATTTGTTCTTATTGAGGGCATAGAAAATTTGCTGACGTGCACTTATCAATAGTCTCTTCGGCAGGGACGAGATAGTCAAGAGATACGGAAAGGTGATTATATGGGCCACTGTCATTTGGGGTGTCGCGTCAATCATCGTTATCTTCCTCATCTGTCGGCCCTTTTCCTACTCATGGGACACAAGCCAACCTGGATCGTGCGGCAATCGGAACGACATGTATATCATCAATGGAATTGGAAACATGCTCCTTGATATTGCAATTTTGGTTCTTCCGCTTCCCACGATCTGGAAGCTGAAATTGCCTACAGCGCAGAAAATCGGTCTCGCGCTCATTTTTAGCTTGGGAATTTTGTAAGTGAAACTTCGCAGCATTGCGAAAGACATATGTCTAATAACCTCCTTTACAGTGTTGCAATTATATCCATCATTCGCATCAAGGAGCTGCTAGCTGTCGACTTTGAAGATATCACATGGTCTCTTCCTGGCGGCTTGGAGTGGACATGCCTCGAAGAATCCATTGCACTGATTAACGCAAACCTCCCTTTCCTTCGATCTATTTTCAAACACATGACGCCCAAGGCGTTCTCGGCTCAATGGGCTTCAAATCAGCAGTCTCGAAGGACAAACACTCGGAAGACAGATAAAAGTATTGGCGATGATACCGAGGGTACTTTCTCCCTGGTGGATAAGTCCGTTTCCTCTCAGTATATGGAGTTGCCGGATTATGGAACAGGGCATTCCGTGCACTCGCAGTCGGGGCATTCTTAAGCCCTACTGGCGAAGCCGTGGAATGGAAGAGTCCTTGAGTTGTCATGCTTTAGTTGTGTGGTATACATATCTTTGTGTCAAGTAAATAAATGCATCAATTACAGTCCTTAGGGTTTGGTTACACGGATGATTCAATATTGTATATTACATATTTTTAATAACCAACCTCTCGTCTACAAGAGAGAGGAAATTGATACCAACCTAAATTAAAAGCCGGATGACAGGGTAGCTTGACATCAACATCGGAGCGAATGATCAGTTTTACTTAAACCAGCTGGATCAGCTGTTAGCCCACTGTTGGCAGTGGCTAGAGATCGTTTGTTCGAAGTTGCGCCATTACTTTTATTTTCTTCTAAGGGAAATAAATGGCTCGGGATGACTTGATTCCATGTCAGAATAATCCACGTTCAAGCTATAGTCCCTTGGATAGCATCCCTCCAGCGGTACCCGGACTTTCAATATTTGGAAATAAGTTGCAAGAAGGCCCACTAGGATGACTGAAAATTGAAGAATAAATACTCGTTTCAAAATTATGTATAATATGTGTTACATATAACTACTAAGCTTGTTTAGGTTTGGTTATGTAGCTGGGTGTTTTATGTTGGGAACTTCGTATACGGAGTGATTCAAGGTAAGATCTTGTGTGAACATCTTCTTAATTTCAACTTCAAGACCTGGGCCTTTTCGTAGATATATCAGCTTACCTTGAAAGCCTATTCTGTGATTCTCAAATTTCGTCACATTCAATGTCGGTTATCAATCCTCCTGAAGAAAAGTGCGGGTTGATGCCGACTCGCTAAGCTATTAGCGTTTCAAGCAGACTATCTTTACTTGGTTGGAACCAGTTAGCTACGTTAGCCTTTTAACTAAGGCCTTATTTATTACCTACTTGTGGACTCCTGGAGTCGTATCATGTCGATCAAGCTGTCAGGTTACCACCGCAACGTATCAAGAACAGTCGTGTACAAAGAAGCTTACCTACGCTCGGAGAACGCTGAGCCGAAAAACTTGTTGTGATGCTTGCGCCCTAGTTTCTCTTGTCATTTTCTTTTTGAGTCAAGTTCAGAAATCTCCGTGTTCTTGTAGGCCCGCCGTTGAATTTATCCTTGAACTCTCATTTTTCAACCACCAAGCTTCTAGCATGTCTCGATATCCCCCTCTTCCCCCAGCATCGCTTACTGGCGATCGACTAGCACTACACAATCATATAGACTCAGTATGTTTCAAAATATTTGGGGATAGCAAAGCTTTGCCTTTCATTTTGAAGGATAGCAATAAATCTCTTGTCGGCCCCTTCCCATTACTGCTGTAAGTGAATGCAACTTGTCAGTGCTCACTCCCATTCACCTTCACAATTTCCTTGTATGAGTCATTAGAGCAAGCTAATCTGTCGATATTGATTACTAGGCATTCCGCTGAGCCCCTTAATGGCATTGGGATATTCGATTACATCATGAAAATGACCTCGCACCCGCTCCTTACTGCCTCTGAACGCGAACTCGCCATCTTAGCCGTGGGTGCCCACACAGGCAGCGTGTACGAGCTGTATGCGCACTCTATTGTGGCACAGAAGATCGGGTTATCCGAGACACAGGTCAAAGCCGCAGCTGAGGGCAAAGTTCCAGAAGGATTGACTGAGACAGAAAAAGCAGTTTTTGAGCTTTCCAATAGACTGGTGAGCGGGAAAGGCCCGCTGCCGGACGACGTTCATGAGGCGGCAAGCAGATTGATGGGAAGGGATAGGGTCTTGGTGCTGATACAATTGGTTGCTGTATATTCTTATGTTTGTTTAATTTTAAATGCTGGTGCTGTGGGAGTGCCAGAAGTAACGGTCCCGAATAGTCCCAAGGTAGCATGATAATGATAATGGGATACAATCATTTACTTTATATAGTGAACTTGACAGGCTAGCAATTTGATAGTATATTCGCAGATTGTAAAATTTGACTTTAGCAGATACGTCGAATTAGGTGTGCGATCTCTGCAACATCATTACTAGAGCTTGGGATTTCATGTGCACCTTGATGCACGAATTTCGACTTCGTCGTGTTGCAACACTGTTGATCTAAAAGAGCGTTTTGAGTTGGATTTGTTGTGTCGGCAGCACCCCATACGTGCAGAGTAGGAATGGTAATGATTCCATCTGTACACTCTTCCTTTCTTCTGTCATTCACAAACTCGCCTGGCTCCCCGGAGAAAAGTACTGCAAACTTCCATAATGGCACGGATGTGTCTGTCTGATTTTGTAGCATGTATGAGGCTACCAGTGCAGAGCCCTGAGAGAAGGCAACGACACCATCGAATGGCCCTTCTTCAGCTAAATAGTCACGAAGGTTTTGGAGTGCAACTTCAAGTGTCTCAGGTTGAAGGGGATGGAAATAAGCATAAAAATCATCATCAACCGCAGCCAATGAATCAACCCCTTTTGCTCTTGGGGCTACAATCGAGCCTTCTGCAAACTCAAAGTCGTATTTCGAGCCGAGTTCGTAACGTAAGGCTGCTGTCTGCAACTCGAAGATCTGGATATGCCTTTTAATTAAAATACTGGGATTACTGGCTACAGAGCGAAGTAGTAGCGACCCGTATAAGACTTACCCGGTTGTTTGTACCGCCTCCATGGAGACACAGTAATCTCATTGTTGTGGTTGTATCTATCCCTCTTGTTTGTTCTCGCAGAAATTCAACTCTGTGCCTAGATGGAGCAGAATCAGGAGAATATTCGATTGAAGTACAGATTGCTTCTTGCAAGTGTCAACTATGCTATTGTTGCTATCCTATATTGACTAGTAATAATGCCGAAGAAATTTTTAGCTATTTGCACACCGCTCGTGTACTCCTACTCAGGCAGGTTTGCACATACTAGGAGTACATTGTGATAATCTTGTTTCAAAAGCATATTCACATGTCTATTCCTCTGAAAGACATTTTGGTTCGACTTCTATTCCCGCGGTATGACCTGTTAGCCTGAGTACTATAACATGAGAATCTATTTATATAGTGCAAACTCTACTCCTTATGAAAATGGGTACTTTTATTATAGAAGTAAAATTCCCTCTACAGACAAGGGCATTGATCTGCATCAATGACTACGTATGTCGGTTTATCATGATGAGTTGTTTGAGAGTCTCCACCAGAAGGATGCATCAGTAAGTATACTTTTTTAATATTATTGTGACAGCGTATTCCGCACTCCACGTAAGGGTTTTTCGTGAAGATGATTACCGCATTTGGAGGTCCGTCTCAGAGACAACATTGACACACTGACTGGACACCTACTCAAACACTAAAAACATCGCTCCATATTTTTCAAGATTGTAAGAACATATATTTTAAGTTCTGTATGGAAGTCTATTTGGAATCATATTTAGAAGCCTCTAAGCCTCTCAGCTTGATTCCAAACTCATGTCTTTTCCTTCCTCATCCCTAAGTCATCCGTTGACACTCGCCACTGTTTTAAGCGAATCTTAGAATGAAAAAAAACTGCAGTTAAAGTAGTGGTGATAAGGAGTGATCCCCACTTGTGGTAACAAAGGACTTTAGCAACTTGGGTAGGGACACAACTATACAGCTATAACTGACAGGGGGAAAGGGTTCTGTGGGAGATTATGGTTCCCTTTACGGAGAAGTCCGTACAGGATCAGGCCGAACTATGCAGAGGAAGACCCTCATTTAATTTAACGGCAAACCAGTCTCGAAGATTGCCTCTATCATCTGTCGGGTAGACACTCCGCCTCGAGTGGTGAAGATCTACGACCCGGCACAAGCTTTTTGCCGTGCAAAATATTGCCTCTTTCCCTTGAACCTTTCGGGGCATCACTCAGTGCATTTTATTGCTCATCAGATTGTTGTAAACTGGTTTTCTTCATATCTTTGGGGCTGATGATCCTTTCACCGCCAGATCATGAAACACTGGAAGCTGACGAGGCGAAAAGGTCATGGATCATTACGTCGTCATGTGGAAACATTTCGGCGCGGGGTTTGTCTATCCACTCGTTCTGTATCTGCTCTGTACTGAGGTGCGAGATAAATTGCAAACGTATACATCCTTGTTGGACTCGGCTTGATGTCCGTCGCCGGTCTGAAGACAAAGATCGAATCGGAGATGACTAGGTGTTACCTTGTAGTTTACCAGGAATGACGAATACTTATCAAGCTTACATGTTACTTGGATATATAGTTACAAAGTCCGAGATTTTCTAATGAAATTTGGCATGTTGAAGTCTCTATATTAAGAACGAATACTGTTACCATGGCCCCAAGTGCGATCAGAGATGACCAGGCTCAGGATGACCTCAGCCCTCTAGATGCCCTGTTCGTTGACCACGACCTAATAGAACCAATTGCTGTCATTGGATTCTCTCTGAAATTTCCTCAAGATGCAACATCGCCAGAGTCTTTTTGGAAGATGCTCATGGAAGGACGTTCTGCCATGACAAAGGTACCAGAGAATCGTTTCAATGTTGACTCATTCCATGTACGAGGCACAAAAAGGCGGGACGAGGTATGAGATATCAAGTCAATATCAGTTCTGTAGCATGATGTCCAAAACTAATCTGAACCATTAGCTACCTTTAGAAGGCGGTCACTTTATCGAGGAGGATATTGGGTTATTTGACGCACCATTTTTTAACATTAGCCCGGTAGAGGCTTCTGCAATGGACCCAATGCAGCGAATGATGTTAGAAACCGCGTATAGAGCCTTTGAAAATGGTAATCCTCCAAGCTCTAACGGTCAGTTAGATGGGAAATACCTTACTAAGACTTTCATAGCTGGACTTCCTCTTGAAAAGGTCACTGGTAGCAACACCTCAGTATTTTCAGGTTGCTTTACCACGGACTATTTGTTGCAACTGATGAGGGATCCCCAATACTTGCCAACATACGCTGCTACAGGAGTAGCAGGATCCTTACTCGCAAATCGGCTGAGTTGGTTTTTTGACCTCAAGGGATCGAGTGTCAATTTAGATTCAGCATGTTCTAGCAGTGGCATGGCGCTCGACTGGGCCTGCTGCCAGTTGCGTGACAGATCATGTAACATGGTTTGTCACCACATGTATGTCTGTCGAACAGAGAAGTCATGCTAACCTCACATCACAGAGCGTAGTCGGAGGGTGTAATCTGACGTTTGCTCCTGAATATTTTCAGCTACTCACAAACATGAACATGTTATCTCATTCGAGTCGTTCTTACTCATTTGACTCCAGAGCTAACGGATATGCTCGAGGTGAAGGATTCGGCGTGGTGATCTTAAAACGATTGGACGACGCCATTGAAGATGGAGACACCATCCGTGCTGTTATTCGCTCTACAGGCAGCAATCAGGATGGTCGAACTCCTGGAATTACACAACCGAGCAGTGACTCTCAAGAACGTCTGATTCGTGAAACATATCGAAAAGCAGGATTGAGCATGGCATTGACCAGATTTTGCGAGGCCCATGGAACAGGAACAGCTGTAGGGGATCCGATTGAATCCACGGCAATTGGAAGTGCTTTTAGAGAATTCCGTACACCATCGGATCCACTTATCATGTACGTGAAGATTCCACAATATCGCTGCTTATGTTTTAAATAAGCAACGTGGATACTGATCCTAGGACAGCGGTGCTCTGAAGAGTAATATCGGCCACCTTGAGGGTGCTGCCGGTATTGCAGGGCTTATCAAAGCTGTCCTATGCCTTGAGAAAGGCATCATCCCACCCAATGTGGATTTTCGAAATGTGAACCCGAAAATAGACCCAGAACATTATTTCTTGTCAGTAAGTCGCATTCCTGTTAAGTTGTTCGCGTATATATCACTTGCTTACGCCCTTAGTTCCCTACTTGTCCCATTCCATGGCCCACAGATGGTCTACGAAGAGCCTCTATAAATTCATTTGGGTTTGGAGGATCAAATAGCCACATAGTAGTTGATGATGCTTACAACTTCCTGAAAAGTTACCGACTAAGGGGGAATCACTGCACGGTGAAAACACCACCAGTACCCGAGGATCTGATCCCAGCCAGCCTCCCGGAAGCAGAAATCTCACAAGGTCGTCAAGGACTATCACTTAAAGAAACCTTATACAAACCACCGAAACTCCTCGTTTTTTCGGCAGCTAGTGAATATAGCTTAGAAAAACTGACCACTAGCTATGTCGACCACTTCAAAGAAGGTGTTGTGCAAGAGACATACTCTCAAGCTTTCCTAGATGACCTTGCATACACTTTAAGCTCGCGCCGAACTCATCTTTCATGGCGATCTTTCTTCATCACGTCATCTAGTGCAGATCTCCTGGCAATTGAGCAGAAGTCATCAGCCCCGAAACAAAAGAGTGAGACATCACCACGTCTGGGTTTCGTATTTACCGGACAAGGAGCGCAGTGGTACGGAATGGGTAAAGAGCTCATGGTATACCCTGTTTTCCAAAAGAGTATTTACGAGTCAGATACATATCTTCAAAGCATAGGGTGTTCATGGTCTGTCTATGGTAAGCCTCTGCAATTTATTCACGATTCCTTCATATTAATGGTGGCTAGATTACTTTATGCAAAATTCCTCCACAAATCCTGACATCGATACTCCAATTCTGAGTCAAACTCTATGCACGGTACTTCAGATAGCTCTGGTGAATCTCTTGGAATATTTTGGCATCACACCATCTGCAGTGTGTGGACATTCCTCTGGTGAAATTGCTGCAGCGTGGGTACATTGTTGAACTAAGATCTCGGCTCTCACTAATTGTCACATAGTTATGCCGCTGGCGCTCTCTCCAAAGAATCAGCATTGAAGGTCGCTTATTATCGTGGACTATTAGCCACGTCTCTGCCTGAAAGGAGTCCGCACACAGGCGCAATGTTAGCCGTGGCTCTTCCTGCTGAACAAATCGAGCCTTACTTTGCGAGAGTGTGTAAAGAGGGACAATGGGGCCCTGTTGTGGCTTGTTACAACAGCCCGCAAAGCATCACTGTGTCCGGCATCGAAAGCCAGATTGATGAATTAGCATGTCTTCTCACCGAGGCTAACGTCTTTAACAGAAAGCTTCGTGTCAATGTAGCATATCATTCCCCTCAGATGACGGAAATTGCTCGTGAATACTCGGAGCGGTTGGCATCTTTGGACGAGGACGAGCATCCACGGTCCGTGGGTATGGTATCCTCAGTAACTGGAGAAAAATGCACAGCCAGCGACTTATCTAATGGAAGCTACTGGGTTGAGAACATGGTTTCTTCCGTCCAATTCTCCCAAGCGGTTGACAATATGTGCAAAAAGTCACCAAAATCCGTGACAAAAAAGCTAGACCGAAGCCATCTATCTGCGGTAGCTGTTGACTATCTTCTTGAGATAGGACCTCATGGTGCTTTGAAAGGTCCCATACGTGAAATACTGAAATCTCATCGTCGCGGCGCCAATATAACGTATGACTCGCTTCTCAACCGAAATGTTTCCGCTGTGGATACAGTATTACAAACTATTGGTAAATTGCACTGTGCAGGTTATATGGTCAATCTATCGGCAGTAAATGGGCTCAGCTCAGGGACTTCCAAATCTCGGCTTATGGCCCTGGCTGATCTGCCCGAGTATCAATTCAATCACACTCAGAGATACTGGCACGAAAGTCGAATTACAAGTGACCTAAAACACAAAAGTCACAAATATATGGAATTGCTAGGAAGGCAGTCATTGGACTGGAATCCTATCACGCCTCGTTGGCGACATTTCTTGAGGACTGAGGATATGCCGTGGATAGAAGACCACAAGGTATGTATTGTGAACCTTCATTTATAGGAGGAGTCTTGTTAACAGAGCATCAGATCAATGGTGTTGTTCTTTATCCCGGTGCTGGAATGTTAGCCATGGCCATGGAAGCAGCACGGACAATGAATGCTCCTCAAGAGATTCTCGGATATCAACTCAATAGCATCACTTTCTCGGCTGCATTGGACGTTTCGGCGGGAGAACTCGAAACACAAATAGCACTTCATCCGCAAAAGCAAGATTCAGGATCAAAAGATTCCAGCTTTGAGTTTGTGATTTCGTCTTACTCTGCTGGACGGTGGTCTGAGAACTGTAGAGGTATGATCACTGTCCAAGTTAAAGATAACCACAGTCTCACGGGAAGTGGCCCATCTACGGACGTTATGCGGCTGAAAAATGCGAGGTCTATTCTCTCAAAGCCATTTTACGACTTCCTGCTCCATTGTGGTTATGGCTATGGGCCATCCTTCCAAAGAATACAGGACATTCAATACAGTCCCGACAGTAGTGAAGTTCTCGCAAAGGTATCCTTGTACCAGGATAGTGACCAGTCTTATGTTGTGCATCCAACAACACTGGACGCTATCATGCACCTTCAATTTGCTGCTACCAGTAATGGCTGCAAGAAAAGAGTAGGAACACTTATTCCGACCAGAATCGAGTCCTTGTGGGTTGCAGCTGAGGGACTAGGGCATCTTTCAAAAGACCCTGTCAACATTCTTACAAAAGTGATGTCAGAAACGCACCGGTTCTGTAAAGTGTCGATTATTGGACGGAATCGTGGAAATCAACGGGAGATTATAAAGGTCACTGGTCTGGAAACGACTGCAGTTGCGACTGCGACAGAGTCAGGACCAATTCGAAGCCCCGAGGAGCAAGTCATTACCTACATCGATACTAAAATCGATATTGACATGGCTAGCAGCCAGCAATTACTAGAATATTTGATGAGAGAATGCCCCGCGCCACCCGAACCAGCAGCTCATCACTCACAACTACAAACACATGTCTTTCAATATCTCCGCGAAGCCAAGAAACTGCTGCAAAACTTCAGCCCTGAGGATCTGCCTCAGCATATAAAAGCTTATATAGCATGGATGGATTTTCAACTCGAGCAGAGCGCCAAGTACGACAACATATATTTGGAAGCCAGTTACGGAGAGCGACCGGCTGAGGAGCTCTTGTACAAGGAAGTTGGCAAAGAGCTCTTCAATGTCCTCAGTCAAAAGACTATGCCAACACAATTGTTATTCGAGACCGGACTTTTGGATAATTATTACCTCGAGAAAGCTCAAACGGAGATCTACATAATCAGACTATTGAAGTATATCGATCTTCTGGCACACAAGAACCCATCGATGAAGATCATCGAGGTTGGTGGCGGAACGGGTACTTTTACAGGACACATTCTAGAAACTCTGCAGCGCCATTCAGATGGAGAGGAGGGAGTTGTTCGGTGTAGTAGCTACGACTTTACGGATATTGGACCATTGTTTCTCGACCGTGCGAGAGAGAAGT
The DNA here is from genome assembly GCF_001896365.1 of Talaromyces amestolkiae. NCBI lineage: Eukaryota > Fungi > Ascomycota > Eurotiomycetes > Eurotiales > Trichocomaceae > Talaromyces > Talaromyces amestolkiae. Next base: position 790,144 of record NW_024468042.1, on the reverse strand, counting down.
TTGAGCAGTATTCGGATAAGATGAATTACGGTATTCTGAACATTGAGAAGGATCCTTCGGAGCAAGGATTTGAAGCCGGATCGTACGATCTCATCGTTGCGATATCTGTACGTTTTCATATATTCTGGGCTTAGAACATAAGACTGACTTATCGTCATAGGTCATTCACGCCACTCGATCTCTCGAGGAATCTTTGATCAACGTGCGAAAACTACTGAAACCTGGCGGTGTTTTCCTGCTTCAAGAGCCAACAACTCCAACCAAACCGACGACGGGTTTCGTATTTGGAATCCTCCCAGGATGGTGGCTAGGTGAGTATCACTAGTTTCTTACCCATCATATCATGCTAACTCTTCTTTCAGGCACCGAAGAAAATCGTCAACTTTCACCGCTGGTGGACGAGGTAACATGGAATTCTCTAATGCTCAAGACCGGCTTTACCGGTACTGAGCTGATTCTTCGGGACTACGAGAGTGAACTCTGTCATGAAATGAGTTTCATTATCTCCAAAGCGGTCGAGGAGCAGCAGATTGGCTCACTTGAGTCGCCATTGCAAACGGAATACAAACTCATTGTGGAGAAGGACTCTATACTCCAACAGCGTGTAGCAGAAGAGCTTCGACAATATGGACAGTCACATAACTGTGAATGCGAAATCTTGACCCTTGAAGAGGCAGCAGAAGCTCCAGGACTCAAAGAATACGCATCCATCTTTCTCCCGGAACTCGAGCACCCGTTACTTACATCCATGGACGAAAAGACCTACGATACGCTGAAGACTCTCTTTTTGTCCTCAAGTCATATCCTTTGGCTGACCAAAGGGGGAGGTGAATCTCTCAAGGATCCTGGTTACATAGTAATTGATGGATTCGCAAGGTCTTTACGACTTGAGGTGAATAACCTCAAATTAATCACGCTCGCACTTCAGGACGAGGGAGACTTGAGTCCTTCTCAGTTTGAGACCATCTTCAAGGTCATGGACAAAACTATACAAAGTTCAATGGAAGATTACGAGCGGGAATTTGTTGAGAAGAATGGCATGCTTCATACAAATCGGATCATTGAGGCCAATTCTCTGAAGACAGATTTCTTGGATCGCCTCGCACAACACAAAACAGTCGAAACAGTCACGGAAGTGACACCAGTCTTATTAGATATCGAAGTTCCAGGACAGCTTGACACTCTCCACTTCAAAAGGGACAGGGATGCCATCTTCCTACCAGACACCGACGAAGTTGAAATCGAAGTCAAAGCTATTGAGCTAGGATTTGCTGACTACTCTGTGGTGACCGGTCGCTCCAAAGAGACCAAGATTGGGACTGGGTGTTGTGGAGTCGTGTTGAAGGATTTTCCCGAGGCAGGGTTCCAAGCAGGAGACAGGCTTTGGATGTATGGTAGTGGGATGTGCAAGACTGTCGTTCGTTCACCCGCTGCACTGGTTACAAAGTTACCCGCAGACATGCCCTTCGAGAAAGTATGCTCATTACCACCTGGCTCACTTACGGTTGCATACGCCTTACATCAGGCTATACGCATCCAAAAAGGCGACACGGTGCTAGTCCGCTGCTCCAGGTTGTTTCTTGAAGCCGCTATACAGATGGCTCTAGCAGCGGAAGTTGATCTCTATATCGTTTCTGACGACGAAACAAAGAAAGAGATCTTGATACGCACAAATCTGCCTGAAAACCACATCATCTGCCGATCGCGTTTCAGCGAGTCCTTGGATAAACTTCTAGGAGGACGAGGTGTCGATGTAGTTCTAAACTCAGTTGCTGAAGATATTAGTCAATGTTTTGAGTGTCTTTCGACCTTTGGCACTCTTGTAGACATTGCTGACCACAGAGATTCTGCCATCAAGCTTCCAAGCCACCGGGCAAACTCGAACATCACGACTATCACAATCAACAGCGCACTCATAGCTCAAGAGCGGCCACAGATGTTGAGCCCGGCCATGGAGAAGGTAATTTCATTGGTTGAAGCGGGGGCATTGAAGCCATTCGTGGAGGCGAAGATTTATCCCTTGTCAAAGGTAAAGGAGGCATTCGAGGAGATAGGGGCCCAAACAGAAGGCGGAAAAGTGGTATTGACTGTTGAGAAGCAAGATGAAATCACAGTAAGTTTCTTACATGATAATATACGTTATTCCAGAAGCTAATCATTGAGTATCTAGTGCCTTGAGGCACGCAAACAAACATATCAGTTTCCCCCAGACGCAACCTATGTTATCTCTGGTCTAGGAGGTCTCGGAAGAAGCGTCGCTCGATGGATGGGGGAAAAGGGGGCCAAGCATCTTCTCTTACTCTCCCGTTCCGGTGGGAAAACAGCAGAGGCTATCGAATGCATCTCATTTCTGCGTAAAATGGGAGTCACCGTTGAGACCCCTGTTTGCGATGTCTCCATCCGGGAAGATGTGGAACAGACAATTGCTGAATATAAACCGACCATGCCACCGATCAAAGGGTGCATTCATCTGTCCAAATCAGGCAATGTAAAAATCCCACATTCACGGTTCATAACGGTACTAACAAAGTACACAGGATGCCCTTTTCGAGAATATGCCATATTCAATGTGGCGAGAGAACATGGGCGCCAAAGCAGACGGAGCGTGGAATCTTCACGAAGTCTTACCTAAAGGACTCGACTTTTTCGTCATGTTTGCCTCTATCGGTGGTGTCATCGGCTCTGTCACTCTCGTTGCCTACGGAGCATCAAACCACTACCTAGACGGTCTCGCACAGTACCGAATTGCGCAGGGCGAGAAAGCTATATCGCTGGATTATGGCGTTGCCGAGGATGATGGCAGGCTTGCAGAGGACCAAGCTCTGTTCCATCGATTCATGTTGGAGGGTAAATACATCCCGATGCCTGAATATGAATTCTTGGCCCTGTTAGACTATGCCTGTGATCCAACCACAGAACTATCCCATACAAGAGAGAGCCAGCCAATCAGTGGTATCGAGACACCGGGGAAAATTATGGCAAAGGGTTTCGAGTTACCGAATGCAATGCGCCAGCCGCTTTGGCGTCATATGTACCATGTGAAAGTGGCTGAGAAGACTGACAATCCTGCCACGACGGATCGGAGAGAAAATATCTCCATGCAACTCGATGATGCGTCCTCAATAGAAGCAGCGGCCGATGTAATCACTGTAGCTTTGGTTAAGCGACTGTCAAGGACGATATCGGTCGCAGAAGAGAAGTTGGATATCAATCGGCCAATGCATACATACGGAGTGGACTCTTTGACGGCTGTCGATCTGCGAAACTGGTTTGCGAGTACCATGGGTATTGACGTTGCTGTTTTTGAAATTCTGGGAGATATTTCTTTCGTGGACATTGGCCTTCTGGTGGCACGGAAGTACAAGGAGAGAAGTCAAGATAACTAGTTCTATATACCTAGGTACATCTGGTTTAGTTTCTTAAGTTTTTAGGTTACACAGATGCCGAAAGAAGGGCTTGAAGATAAATAGCCGGGATTGTCCCAACAGTTGCAAGCAATTTGAGCCATTAATAAAGGGTCATCTCCCCAATATGAAATCTACATTATACCGTTTTCATCCTATATTAATTAAAAAAACACTATACTCTATATATCGTATGGAAATACGCGGAGTTAACGGATTCACATCTACGTGGCTGCATTGGCGATTTCTTACAAAGGATTTAACCACTTACCTCCAGTTGTTCATCCGAACTGATCAGATCTCAAACAAGCTAGAAACGAAAAAGCAATGAAATCATTCACCAGAATCCACACCGTATCGAGAAGATCTGTGCTACATGAAAACAGCTGGGGTGCGGCTGACATCCGCCTTATCCCACGCTTCGAGCGAGGGTCCCGAAGCGGTCTGGAGAAAAGTGACCAACATTCAAACGTTCCTGCAAGACCGATTAGTGGCCGGGCTATAGTGGCCGACAGGGATCAGATTAGATGGTTGCCTGTAAGACATGGCGGTACGACGTACGTAGCATGGCGTATCTGGGTACGGGTGTAGTCAATCCGAGGGAGTTGGTTAGTTACTTAATCCGCCTGGGCATGCATGTCTCTAGTGGGGAGACTCCAGGTCGGGCCAGATACATTCTTTAGTCTGGTGAATATGAAGAAACGGCCTACATGGATTAATAGCAGGATGGCGTACAAGGGTCAAGTAATGCATAACTACCGTCACCACGGTAGGCCCCGTCTAGCCGAGAGTACGCCGGATGGTGTATGGAGTTATTGTGAACGCAAGCAATAATGCCCATTTTTATACCATAATCTTCACAAGTTTGGGTGCGGTCTAATTATCCAATCAGCTTGTCTGGCGTGATATTCGGCGTTCTAAGCTGTGATTATCGTTTATATTAAGCTGAGGTCGCCCGAGACAACCCAAGTATACTTTACTACTTTACCATCGGATAAAACTTTCTAGTTGTCGCTTGGTCTGTTTTAGTTTCTCGAGCTTAGAGGTTTTGTAGAATCACCAAGAAAATTACTCATCAATGAACTACCGCACTATGAAATCCGACGTCCTCCTGATGCCAGGCAACAGTGACATGTTTGATAATCGACCTTGGTTTTACAATGATCAGAATTTGAAAGACTTTCACCATGCTGTTATATCTGTGAGCATCATTCCACCTTAGTTAAACATTGTTCATGCTGACGGAGACAAGGGCATACCTCTATCATCTCCGCTGCAACATGACGAACTATCGTTTGAGCACTTCATCCCTCCAGCGGATCATATGGAATCCCCATCATCGACAACAAGTCCAGATTTTTCGCTTTCTCGAAAAGACAGTCAAAACAATTCACATTCATCAAGAAAAGAGAAGCCCCGAAAATCGCGGTCCGTAAAGAGTCCCCCTTCAGAAGACGACACACCAGAGAATAAATCAAGGGTTTGTCTCTACTCCCCACTTTCCCACCAAAAAAACAACTAAAAGACTGACATTCCACAGAGAAGAAGAGAACAAAACCGAATCGCGCAACGCACATTTCGCGAACGAAAAGACAGATACATCCAAAACCTCGAATCGCACATCAAACTCCTCGACGCAAGCCACAAAGATCTTCAGGCATCTTATCGACAGTCTACGGATCAAATCAATGCACTTTATACGCAGTTGATGGAGACGCAGGGAGAACTGGACTATTGGCGATGTCTTGCGCAGCCATCCGCGACTCCGACCACAGCAGCAGCGGCGATGAGTACGACGCCAACGATAGCATCGCCAGTTGAGGCGCATGGACGGAGACATGATCAGAATGTTCCTGTCATCGCGGGAATTCATATACAGCATGGGCAATTTACGTAGATCTTTCTTTCTTTGTTTTCTTGCATTAACGATGTACGAGATATGGATTGCAATTTGGCGTTTGCATTGGATTTCTTGCCTATTCGGCGCTTACTTTACTCTAGGTATGATACGTGAGTACACATCGATATAATAGGATGTATGATAAGCAGCAGCTTTTCAAAACTGGTCGGACCTGCACACCTATAATGTACTGCGGTATACCAAGATCACACCACGCTTGACTACTACTCCGTAGCTGATCACCATCGTATACCAAGTCGAAGCTATACCATTTCAGGAGCAAACACTTTCCTAAGCAAGAAACACTAACAAACTAACGCACGCCACCATCTGCTCCCTGATTAGTGATACGCCCATGTCTCTGCCGAGCGTTCAGCTCTCGTTTAGTAGCACGTACATACAGTAGTACCCGACGGTAGACCTGACGTCCGTGCTTCGACACATGCTTATTTGGCGTGCAACACAGCGCGGAGTGCCAGAAGCCTGAAGGAAAAACAGCACATGCTCAGCCCTACATCGTTCCACCTGGCCGAGAGTATCTCTCAGTGCCCGCTTATTCTGACTGGTAAGTACGAATTACTCGTTCCGTGCAAGCTTGACTTGTTAGCTCGACTGTTCTATCGCAAGTCTAATCATACCTAGCATAGCAAGAAATAAAGAGAATCCACAATTGATCGACCTCCCTTTTTCGGTGTTGGTTGATGTACGTAAAGACGGGTAGATAAATTAGCTATTCACTTCGCTTAGCTTTGGTGCAGGAAATTATATCCACAGCTCTTTCTTTAAGAGGGGACTTTAGAGTTGATGCAGTATTGCTGTCGCCTGTCAAACTGACGTCGCATGTATGAACCTGCTGACCCTTTCCACGCCGTCAAATGTTGCCACTTGCATGTTACTCTACCCACTCGTGCAGCGCGTGAAGCAGACAACCTCATCCCGGACAACGGCCACTTTCTGGTCTTGCCAGGTTGACCTTATTGTACGCAGTATATACCTGAATGCTTGGCCGAACTTGGACCCCTTTTAATTAATAGCGGGGCAATCTCGCCGAGATCGCTCTCATGTATACATAGCATGCAGTGCTTTTGCTTCAGATAGGCTAATAGGCTAATTGGACAGGAACTTCCGAATTAGGAATTAGGGCTTTTGTCTCCCCCCCTGAAGAATCGCCAATTGTCCGAGGATATAGCAGAAACATAAGTAATCAAATTATACTTTTGTTCTTTTTATGGACTTTGTACGAGATTGCGTGCTGTTTCTTTCCGTCATGCATGGCGCACTCGGCGCAAAAATGGAATTGTCTCGAGACGCTACTCTTCTCTAGGCTTAACGTGCCTCGGTGGTCATGGGCGTGTCATGGGTAGGGCTGGGGTGGTAACACATATAACCACATGAGCTAGAGCAACACATGCGATTCATGAATTTGTAGGTGATATTCAAATGTCTTCGGCCTATCGCAGCCTATGCCTGGTGATATGCACAATCTATGCATGCATCACCATCACCCTCGCCATCACCCAGAACTAACCCGATAGCCCGACCCCTCCAAACTTGCAAGGATACAAAAAATAAATACCATCTGTGTATCCAATTAAAAAAAGAAAGTCTAGACACCGCTTCTCCCTTCTAGACTCTTCGCTTGCATATCTAGCCACGCACAGGATTGGTTACGCGCGACAAGGGTTGGGTTGCTGGTGCCAATCATGACCTCCAAAAAGGAGGGTTTGTGGTGACTTGAGCATTTCACCGCTCGACTTTCAATTTTACGTATATTCATAGTATGAGCTGTAAAATGTCGGCGCTGTTTCTGAGCGCCGGCTTTGCGAATTAGATAGATTGGGTTTGATACTGTCATTGAGGTCATCATGGATTTGAGTTATTAGTAACTAGCTGGGAATATCGCACCTTTCGGCGGTCGCTCGAGTGTCGAAGCTAAGTACTTCTACGTAAAGGTACCAGCATAGTATCGTAACCCCAAATGAAATTCTATTTTGAGACTCCTAAATCCAACTTTGAAGGCCCCGCCCAATCTATTAACTGTTATTCAACCAATTCATGCAACAACCTCACTAGCCTCAAGCTCCTTCTGCTCTTCCTTCGACGATACAATCGGCGTATTCGCGTGCAGATTGCCCAAAACATCCCTCAACTCCTTCAAGAACCTCGTCACCTCCTCTTCTGTGCCCACCGTAATCCTCAAACAACCCTCACATCCATACTCCTTGCCTCTAAATCTTACGACGACGCCCTTCTTCTCCGCCATGGCCTCATACGCAGCCAGCGCAACGGTATTATCCGGTTTCCCATCCTTATTCAGCATCTCAACAAGCAGGAAATTGGACGCTTGACCACCGAGGAAGCGTCCAACACCCGGAATCTGCGGCATTTCTTTTAACAGTCGATCACGCTGCTCAATGATCTTCGCACGATTCTCACGCATCACCATCAAATTCGCCGGCGCAAACGCCGCTTGAGCAATCACACTCGTCGGACTGGGAATGTTATACGGCGACTTCATACTATTAAACAACGTCGCAATCTCCGCACTCGCAAACGCCGTTCCCAGACGAATACCGGCAAGACCGAATGCTTTGCTGAGGGTCTGCATGACCACCAGGTTGGGCCACTCATTGACCCATTCCGCGAGACTCGAGCCCTCAGGCGCAAAGTCAATGTATGCTTCGTCCACGACCACGACGCCGTTCCACGTTGGGTGTTCGAGGACTTTTTGGATATCTTCTTTCGCTATTAGGTTCGCGGTGGGGTTGCCCGGTGAACAGATATATACAATCTTTATCCTCTCGTCGGCCGATAGCGCTGAGTTGATTTTGTCGGGTTGTAGCGAGAACCCATTCTCCACGTCAAGCGGCACTTTTACGACTCCGACATCGTTCACGTCAGCGCTGACGGCGTACATGCCATATGTCGGCGGGCAGGTGAGGATCTTATCCTGCCCAGGCACACAGAAACATCGCAACAGGGTGTCAATTGCCTCATCGGAGCCGACGCCGACGAACAAATTCTCAGGTGTGAGTTCTTTTTGGGTGTGGACTTTCGTGTTGCGGAGGTTGCAAATTAGTTGCTTCAGGTCGACTTGGTGACTACACCCCAATCCCCATTCTTTAGTAATTCATCGTGACGGTGAAGGAGGGTGACTCACGGATCAGGATACCGATTCAATCCCAGAAAATCAATTTGCGGCGCAGAACCGTCCTGGGCTGTACCTTCAATATTCCCATCTTTGTTCAGTAACAGACCCGGTCCGTAGGCATTTTCATTGGCGTCGAGTAGGATATTGGTCCCGTCATCTTTGTAATCACTGTAGAGGTAAAAAATTTAGCTTGGGCTATATCAACTTCCCCGCCATCGGAGCAAGATCGGAGGAGTTGCGACATACTCTCTGGCACATCGGTAAGGGTGCAATTTCAAAATATTTGGTCGCGCGCATTTCGACAGATTGAATGGTCTGTTTTGAGACGCCATTGTGATTGTTGTGAGGGATTGGTGTGAGATTGAGAAGAGGGAAGAGAGAAGATGAATGGAAACGAAATATTTGTTGGAGTCGGCGCGCGGTGGGGAACATTCCATGACATACCTGACTCATTTTCATACAAGAAGTACTGAGTCATAGGTTTCTAACTCGATGGCATTTTAAATTTTTTTATTTCTTGTACCTTAATGACAGGTTTTCATGAATATCTGTGTAGATGTAATATAGTCATGGTACAGCTTGCTGTACTTATCTAATCCTGTGTATATATACATAATCATAGGCCCGAGCCTACAATGCAATGAACGCCGTCGATGCTCTATCTTTTTTCATAAACAAAAGAAATTTCCTCAAAAGAAGGTGTTTTAATCACTTTTGGGCTTTTCTGTGACCTTCTCCGGTTCTTGTGTCGGTTTTTCGGGAGTTTCGGTCTTGGTAGAAGGCTCGGATTCATTCTGATTATTCTTCTTTGAATTGATGTGCTTCTTTCGCTTTTCGGCAACATATGTCCACGCCCTGCCGACACCTGCTGTGAGAGCACTTTTAATGGTCTGCATAGTCGCTGGCCATCGGATAGTCTTTGTAATCGTGTGTTGTAGCTCTTCCTTGAGGCTCCCATCAGCCGCAATACGTTGCTCAAAGGCTCCTCCTTGTCGTCGGTGGATGCGCTCAGGGTCCTCATCGCTTGTTTTCTGCATCATTTCAAGGAATTCTGATCGTGGTATCTGGTACCGGCTTTGATATTGAAAGTACAGCTTTTCTCGGAACGACTTGGGTAGTCGTCGTACCATGTTTCCTCGTTTCACTGGATCCATGTCCTGAGTCAACTTGACATTCGCCGACGGGTCATCGATCCAGTCTGACTGGGAGCAGCGAGGATCGTCGAAGTCGCAGTTTGGCAGATTCTCAATCAAAGGTGCATAGAGACGTCGAAAATAATCCATCTGACCCGTGACGATATTCCTGACTTTGTTAGGATCCTCCGCAGAAACAGTCATGCGAGGATCGCCCATATAACTGAGTCCAGCAATAGTGGTATATAGCTCTTGTTCAGTGAAATGATCAGGCAGCATGAGCAGGGCGACGCGCAATGCTGAAAGCAAATTGACTTGGTTCGCCACTCGAACTCGCGGATGATCGCGAAGAATCTTCACCGGTTTGTGTAGACGCCCAGCAAGGTACATGGTATCCCATTGACTAAGATCTCTACACAGGGTGTCAATGTTCACCACGCCGTACTTAATGAGCGTACCATTGACCGTCACGAAGGGGTTAAAGTAGACGCCAGCTCCCCATTTATCTTGCACCGCCGAAACTGCACCAGACCCAAGCGCACCGAGCGCAGAGTAGTGGTCGCGATGCTCTTGTAAGTTGAGAGAATGCCAGTGTTGTGTATGCGATACGCCGAATATAAAATCAATCATCTTTCCTTTTCCTTGTTGAACATTCCGGATCGCCTGCGGTGGTGCAGGGTGGCCAGGGTCCGATTCCGAGTTTGCCGCTGCTGTCTGCGTGAAAACTCCTGAGCCGTACGCGAACGCATATCTGATGGGAGCGCGGAATCTCCAAAGGATTTGTCGGAGAGCCTCTTTGAATTCTTCATTGATGACCATGTGCTGATTGACTCCAAAGTTTTTGGACGGCAGTTCCGAAAACTTCGAGATAGACAGGTCCGGATTGTCTTCCCAATCCGCCAGTTCTTTCTGCAGGAAAGCCGAGCTCGAGAAATTAGGCGATTTGCCTATAGACGTAGCGCTTCGAGGAGTAGGAAGCGATGGGTGTGTTCCGAAGTCATTGATTATATGTAGATTCGTGTGCGGTTTTTCGTAGGATGTGTGTAGACTTCGGGTACGTGCCCGGAAGGGATAGTGAGTTGAATAACTCGCATTGTATATCGAAACTGTTATTGATCTCGAGTACGTAGACGATTGTATAGGAAATGTGCGTCGCAATCGGACGGTCTTGGTCTGCGACGTGAATTGTTAGCGAAAGTCCTCGGTTAACAATGCGTGAAGCTTACCGAAAGTTGTCGCATGTTGAAAGTCGCAGAAACGAGCGTCGTGGAGGGAATGGAGAGTAGTATTAAACAGAACAATGCTAGATCATGATGTGACTAAGGATAAAGAATGAATTGTTGTAAAGTGTACTCCGTATAGATTGTCAATATTAAACATGAATGTTGTAAGTGTGTAGCTTAATGGTGTTGACGTAGGCGCAATTCCGTCTGGCCCCGGAAAATCGCCCGCTTCAAGCCAAGTCACGTGCAGACGTATTCGCCGGCGCGTTTAGCGGCCGAGAGCGCGCATCAACATAAACACTCTCAAACTTCACTATTTTGAACCTCAAGCGCGCCATTATCTATGTCCCTCGCACATTTATATACCTCCATCAACTGCGACATGTGTTAGGATACAAAAAAGCTTTTTCATCATCGACATGGAGACCTTCGCCGCTCGTCTCGCGAGCTTCGACTCTGTCGTGCCAGCCATCAACTCGAGAACGTCCAGTTCAAGAAACATTCAGCCTCAAAGATGGGTTTGGGAGTCGCCATCACCAGAGCAGGTGGGCTAGCTGAAACTCTTCGTATTATTTTAGCTGACAAATGGCAGCTGGCTCACGCAGGTTTCTACTTCCAACCATACGACACTAATCCTGACAACACGATGTGTTTCCTCTGCGGTCGAGCACTAGATGGCTGGGAAGAGGGAGATGACCCTGTGACAGAACATTTGAAGCATGCACCTGATTGTGGCTGGGCAATTATCATGGATATTCAGTCGAAAACTTCGAATCCCGCCGAAATTGTAGACCCTACCAGTTCCACGATTGTTGAGGCTCGCAGAGCAACATTTGGKGTCGGATGGCCGCACGAAGGAAAACGCGGCTGGGTCTGTCAATCGGAAAAGGTTTGACCAATTCACTGCAAATCTCTGTCTGTTTACTGATCGAGTTAGATGGTCGAGGCCGGGTGGTACTTCTGCCCTAATGAGGAAAGTCCAGACTTGGCTAGTTGCCCTTACTGCAAACTGTCCTTGGATGGGTGGGAAGAAGCAGACGACCCGTTGTAAGTAACGTGACTTCCTATATAATGTGCACTAACTAAGCTGAACAGTGAGGAACACCACCGCCGCTCATCGGATTGCTCCTTCTTTGTCTTCGCTCTACCCGCAAAACCAACCAAGAAGAATACTCGCGCCAAAAAACCTCGTGCTTCAAAGGCGTCGCGACTTTCGACACAGTCGGTAATGACCGCAGCCTCAGAGGCCCCGACAATTGATGACGATATGATGGATGTTAGCATCATGTCTCAGTCAACAGTCAAATCTCAATCAACTAAGAAAGCAAAGGCCACGAAAAAGACTACCAAATCACGCGCCAAGAAAACGAAGAAAGATGAACCTATGGAAGTCATTGAAGATGCGGAACCCGAGCCGGTTGAGGTACAGGCACCTGAGCCAGAGAAGCCTAAACGTGCTACGAGAGGGAAAAAACGAGCCAGCGAAGCGGTTGTACAGGAAATGTCTGCCATGACATTGACAGATCCTGTTGTAGATTTAGAACCATCACCCAAGAGGCGAGCTACGGAACTTCGTCGTAGCGTGTCTCAACAGCCTGAAGATGTACAGTCTTCTGTTTTAGAGGACGCTCCATTAGAAGTGGCTACTTCTCCTGTGATGCCCAAGAAAGGCCGCAAGGGAACTCAAAAAGCTGCATCAACCCGAACGCGAAAGGTATCAACAGCATCCTTATCTGGGAAGGCTGCGCAGAGCAGGATCCCAGATGATTCGGTACTTGAGGCAGCCATCGAAGCCGATCTAGCTCGCAATATGGAAGATACGGAACCTTTCGAGTTCCACTACAAAGACGAAGAGCGGGAAAGTGCACGATTCCGACAGCAATCAGTATCCACATCTATAAAGGCTCCATCGGAATCGCACTATGAGCGTGAAAAAACCCAGGACGCGCAAGAGGCACAAGGACCGGCTCCGGAAGACTCGATTATCGAGATTGTCCCGGAGCCGAAGCAGAAGAAACAACCAAAGCGAAAAGCTCCTGCAAAGAGATCAAAGAAGGAAAAAGTACCTGAACCTGAACCTGAACCCGAGCCCGAACCCGAGCCTGAGCCCGAGCCTGAACTTGAGCCTGAACCTGGAAATGAACAAGAAGTCGAGCACGAGCCTGAGCCGGAACTTGAACTAGAACCAGAGCCCGAGGGCGAGGAGACAATTGAGCTCGTAAAGTCGAAACCAAAGCGCACTTCACAGCCAAAGCGCAAGGTTCAGGAACAACCAGCTGAGGAGGAAGTCTCAAAGGCCATGATGGAAGTTGACCCTGTCGTACGGCAAAGCTCAGTCGTTGCTGTTGAAATCGACGTGCGGGACCGCCAGCTTGAAATAGACGAGACCATCGACAAACAGCCAACCAAAAAGCATGGCAAGAAAGCCACCAAAGGCAAAAAGCCGGCCGCTTCCAAGAGGAAGGAGAGTGACGTCGTCATGGATGATCAGCAGGCCGAGACTACTGAATCTCACGAGACTATTGCTGAAGCTCCAAAACCTCAACGGCGAGAGTCGAAACGCCGATCAAACCGTAAGTCGCAAGAGACTAAAGATGACTCTATGGTTATGGACGAGCAAGAAGATGCTGCACCCGTTTCAGCACAAGAGGATCTAGTCGAGCAGCCTGTCAAAGCAAAACGTGGACGGCCTACCAAAGAAGCCCAGGAGGCTTCTGTGATCATGGATGCGCGAGAAAACTCTGCACCCGCAGCACAAGAGGAACCAGTAGAACAACCCATCAAAGCGAAACGTGGTCGACCTACTAAAGAAGCCCAAGAGGTTTCTGAAGAAAAACCAGCGGTTGAAGCCAAGTCAAAGCGGGGACGGCCTTCGAAACAGCGATCTATTCAACCCGATGAACTATCAGAGCAGCCTAAGTACGAGCAACAGACTAAGAAGGCCCAGGTGCCTGCTAAGAACACTCAAAGGTATAGTGACTTGCCGAAAGACAAGCATCGTGCACAAAGCTTTATCGAGTCTGTTATAAATTCCTCACCTCAGCGCCCGTCGCCCAACAATACGCATTCCACAGCACAAGAAAGAACGCCATCTCCATCACCGCAAGCATCCGACGCTGAGAATCAACCACCATCCACACGACCGCGATCAGCCAGACCCCCTATTCTCTCTCCGTCGAAACCMCCTGCCTCTCGTATCCTAGCAGCCACTACACCGTCTCCGTCTAAGCGTCAAGAGGGATACTTGACGTCGACCCGGACGTGGGAGCCGATGGACATTGAAGAGCTTCTAAGGAGTTTCGGTGACTTAGAAAACCGTGACTTTACTCTCAATCAAGGCAACCTCAAAGAAATTCTGACGAGCCCTGAGAAAAAGATGACGGTCGAGGAATGGATATACTTTAATGCCAAAAGCGGCGAGGAGCGACTCCGACGGGAATGCGAACGACTGATAAGTATTTTCGAACGTGAAGGCGGCCGAGCTATGAGGGCGCTGGAGGGTATTGAATGCATTGAGTGATGACGTCGCTGTGATTTAGCATTAATGGCGTTGGCGGGATTATTGACGGAGTCTCCTTGGATATATGTATGGAGTTGTTCGACTGGTTGCAATTAGTTGTACACAAACCTAACTCCTTTTGAATGTAAACAACCTAACGCCATGGGTATCCTAAACTTTTAACAAACACGTAATCGCCGGCACAAGTAGTCTACGCAATAATCCCCAATCTCCCCTCCCAATCATCCTCCTCCTGCTTCACAGCCCTCCTCTTCTCCCTTCTCTTCGCTCTCCTTTCCTCTCTCTCCTTCGCATCCTGCTCCTCGATGTCTTTGATTCTCGCGCCAAGATCCAGATTAAAAGCCCTCTTATCCTCCTTCTCCTTCTCCCGTTTCTTGTGCGCCAACCACCTCAACCTCATCCTCACATCCTCCACACTCGCTCTCTTCACCTCCCCACTCTCCCCTATCGCAATCAAATGCTGCTTACTATTGAGATGCTCCACAAGCTGTATATTATCCTTAAACGTCAAATCGCAATCTGAACAATAAAATCCCGCTCCTCTTCCCCTTTTACCCACAGCCGCACCGGCAGGGACCATGGTGGTTTTGCCCACCATACTCGCGACATCGAGCCTCGACACGCGCGAAGAGGTTGCTTCCAAGGTGCTAAAGTCGACAGGCGCGTGCCATTTTTTGCCGGCGAGCTTGGCTTCGTACCGCGCTTTGGATTCGGCTTTGGAGGCTGCTTCGCGGTCGGCGGCGCGCTGGGCGTATTCTTCGCGATTCCAGGTTTTGCGGAAGTCGGTGTCGGAGGAGGCGGTGCCGTAGGCGGAGCGTTTGTCTGCCATTTTGCTTTTTGCTTTTTGTTTTCTTTTCCCGATCTGTTTGATTCTACCGCTTATTTTTTTTTTTAGAGGACCGTCAAGTCAGGTAGCTGTGAATAGGTGGTTGTCGTTATGGTGGTGATGTTGAAGAAAGTTGTGGCGGGTGGAGAAGCTTTATCTTTTATCGCCGTTTTCAGGCATCCTCAGGCATCTCAACGAACAACGACGCATAACTAATAACCATGATACCGATCAACGTATTGAAAAGGTCTTCGATCCCATGAATCATTCGTACAGGCTCACCTTGCTTTATCTGTCGCTGAGATATACTTACTGCATAAACAAGCTTCTATCTCCAAAATCAGCCATTGCTTTTTGAGACTAACGCCAACCAATCTAGATCCACATCACAGCCTCACCTCAGAACTCAGACCTCAAGGAATGAGCCCCAAGGACTAATAAATCACAGCCTAACTCAATCTACTAGCTTGAATGCTATTGCCTATTGCATATAAATAAATACAGCCGGCACTTTTCAATTGAACATGTTAGTCGAATTGAATATCAACAGCGACAACGGCGCTAGAACACAGGCAGCAGCAATACTCGAGAGGTGAAAACAACAGCAATAGTCAACCTCAGACCTAGCAACGTCCTCATTCCATCCCAGTCTCAATCGTACAAAAAACACACCAAAATGACCACAACCACAAATCTAACATCCCTCCCCACCGAACTCCACATGCACATATCCTCCTACCTCTCCTACCCAGACGCGCTCGCCCTCAAACATACCAACCGCCACTTCTATGCCGTCGTATACACTGGCGTCCACTCCAAGATTGACTGGCTGCTCTGGCGATTTGAGCATAAACTCGAGTGTCCGCGCAACGAGGATTGCTCGTTGAGGACGGATGCGTCGTTTTGTAGGAGCAAGACTGTGAGAAAGATTATGGAAAGGAGAAGGAGGCATCTCGAGTGTAAATCTGGTGGGAAGGGGTGTCTTGTGGTGGATGGGAAGAGTTGTAAGAGGAAAGAGATTATGCCCCGGTGGGTGTTGAGGGGGATCAGGGATGAAGGTTTGTATCCTGACAGTCTGCATTCTGAATCAAACGGCTGACGATGGTTTAGTACTGATATATGGGTTCTTGCTTCTGTTTTGGATGGCTATTTGGCAGGTGGTTAGGATGTATGTGAGATCTGACTGGAATAGTTTCGTGCTGGCTGACCTCAGGGCAGGTCGATCCTTGGTCGAAAATCCGAATTACTAGCAGCAATATTGAGACTCCAATCATGATGGAGCAGTCCAGCATGGTCTCTCAGTCGAGGGCATATGCAGCAGCCTTTGTCCAAAAGTCTACATTCGCCCAATGAAGGACTTTTACATATATGGGTTATATCCGACCATATATGGAAGACATTACGGAGTCCATCCCTACCTAATCTTACGAAGTTCTACCAGCACATCAGGAAATCAGGGCATAATTTAATGCATTAAGATATATGCAGCCGCACGCCAGAGTCTGAATGGCTACATCATTTATAATAATAAACAAGAAAATAAATTGACGGGTTTTAGAGAGGGTTATGTCCGTGCCGCGCAAGATCTTTACCGTAGCCCTTAAATATCAGCGTCTCGTCAACATCAAATCCCTTGTTTTGCATACACCAAAATTGTCGATGAGTGGACGGAGTTTGTGGAGGTTGTGATATGCCCGGCACTAAGGTGAGATGTGTTATCTCCGATCAGTTCCATTGTATGTAGATATCATGGGTACGTCGTGGTAACAGGTATATAAGTGTTCTCGGAATCCAAGTGTCTTGATTCTTTTTCATCTCTCACTCAATTTCTACTGCAAGCCAAGCTCCTTCAGAATATCTGATATCACAACATGGCCAACAGAATTCTCCTCCAAAATGGTACTGTTCTATCTCACGATGGTGATAAAGTCGTTGTTCTCAAGAACCACGATGTTCTCATCGTCGGAAACACAATCCATCATATCGGGCAGGGCCTCGAACTTACAGGGGAGAGCAGGGTAATAGACTGCACCGACAAGATCATATCCCCCGGGTTCATTGATACGCACCACCATATGTGGCAGACTCAAGTATGACCTCTAGAGACTTTCAGGAGCTAAATGAGTTGACAAGCATAGTTGAAAGGAAGACACAGTGACGAGAGTTTTATGGATTACATGGTCTCAGGTACCTTTTTATCTTCTTATCCGTAAAACAACCGTTCAACCGTTCAATGTTAATGAGTACAGGGAACGTCCAATCCTATAACTACTCACCCGAAGACATATTCTGGGGTCAACTAGCAGGCTGTCTCCAAAGCATCAATGCAGGTGTAACCACAGTCGTTGACCATGCACACATGACTTATTCCCCTGACCATGGTACTCCCCTTCTCTTCTCTTGAGTTTTATACTTATCATACTTACATGAAGGCAGCAACCGAAGCCATCCGCGCGACCACATCTTCCGGTCTGCGCTCAATCTTCTGCTACAGCTCCATCTGGCGTATCAAAAGCTGGTCCTCGGCAGTCGAGTACGACGACACTTTAATTCCGGACTGGTGGTATGATACACTCGCCTCACTCGCCAAATCCACGCCGTACGGTGACGGGCGTGTCACTTTGGGCTTGGGATTTGATCAATTTCAGCTTCCCAAGGAACAAGTTATACGACTCTGGGAGAAAGCCCGCGAGCTAGGCGTAAAATTGATGACGACTCATTTTCTCGCTCATTCAATGAAAAGTATGTCCTCAACCACCTACATCCATAAAATAGGAGAACTGATAATGGCAAAGACTCCGTCAACCTCCTCTCCGAATATGGCCTCTTGGACGCATCAATCCTCTTCTCGCATGCCAACGGCATCTCTGAATCCGACGCCGCTCTCTTGACTTCAAAAGGGGCACACATCTCCGCCACACCCGAGACAGAAATGCAAATGATTCTCGGCGAAAGCGTCGCTTTCAGGAACGACCTCAAATCGCATGCATCGATTGGAGTGGATTGTCATTCCAACAATTCAAGTGATCTCCTCACGCAACTCAGGATGGGCATGCAGTCCGCCCGAGCCGCGGAGAACAGTCAAGCCATGGCCGAGGGGAAGTATCCTAGCATCAAAATCAAAGTCGAAGAGGCGTTTAACCTTGGCACAATCCAGGGCGCGAAGGCGATTAATATGCAGGATCAGATTGGGAGTATTGAGGTCGGTAAACGGGCTGATATAGTTGTTTTTGATGCTTCATCGCCGGGGATGGTGTGTGCGGCTGAGGAGGATGCTGTTGCGGCGGTGGTGATGCATGCTGGCGTTAGCGATATTCAGACGGTGATTGTGGATGGGGTGGTTAGGAAAGAAGGGGGTCAACTAGTTGATATCAGAATCTTAGATAGTCTAAGTAGTATTGAAAGGAACGCTGAAATGACATGGAAAGAAGTAAGAGGCAGGTTGCTGGAGAGTCGAGAGAGAATACAGAAGAGAGGGCAGGGCCAGGATAGGCAAGCGGCGCTGCAATTTTTGTACAAGACTTTTGGATGATCACTACTAAATGTAAGGATTTTGATAAGAGGGGAAAATACTGAGAAGAGAATAATTATTTGATTGGATGATATCGCGTTGCACAGCACAATAGCCATGTAGCCGCCGCAGCGCCGCATCTTGTCTGCCTTCCTCTCTGCCCCTCTCTGCCTTGCTCTGCCTTTCTTTATCTAGAAACTCACGGTGATCTGATGACTTGACCAAGTATCCTCAAATTCAAGACGACAATTAGATTCATGAACAGGACAAAGTGAAAGAAAATCGCAAAGATGAAAGTTGACTGTGCTTGGCTTCTGCTGTTGATAGCAGGACTTCACAGGGCAATCGCGACAGGTACAACATCCCAAATCTCTATACATCTCGATATTAAACCTAGCCTCGCAGAATTTACCTACGATCCCCCCATTATCGAGACCGACGAGGAAAGCCATATCTTAAACAATTACAACGGCTGGATCAACCCCGAGGATCTAGCTCCCATGCCACAATGCATAGCCCAGCAGGACCATTCCACCTGGCTGGCAGCCATGACAGCATGCACTAGCAAACAGTGCACCTATAGTTTTGCCTTCATCTGTATCCATCACCAATGGCTGACTGAACTCAGCTGTCTCAGTACCGAGTTCTCCCCGGATCTGCTGGAAGCTTATCTGCCATACTGTAGTAGATCGGTGCTTAGCAAAGCGCAGCTGTACGCGTGGATTTGGAATGTGACGAGCCGGACGTGGCTTGTTGATGTTGGTGATGCGAATGAGTTGCAAAATTTGTCACCGGCTTCTCTGGTGGAGGGTTATGCGGATCTTGACGTGGTTCATTATGCGCCGACGTGTTTGACCGAGTCCGTCGCTACTCAGTCAAAAGAGGCGTATGAGCATGTAATGGCGTCGTGTATGTTCACCGGCTCGACTCAAAATACGGGGAATGACGATCCTTCTTGGGAGTACAATGAATCACAACAGTCTATGATCCCTCTGGGCTTTGAGACCGTTGGATATGATCTGACCGGACATGATATTCACGATGGCAGTTACTTTGATAAAGACTGCTTTTGCAGCTTCTTTGCTATAGACCCAGATGACGAACCATGTTCGAGGTCTCACCAATTAGACTTGACAAGAGAGCGACTGTGGATTAATGCGACCTGCGGATCCTCATCCTTGACCAAAAACTGGACAGACACAATCCAAACAACAGACTTTGGATATATTCCTCTCAAAAACTGGCAGTGGCCTTCGTGTGTGACGGACATGCCGCAGCAACTGACTTCGCTTCCTGGCCACTGTGCAGCCGAAGCCTGTGAGCTCGACGCAGATGGATATTGCAGCAAGATCCAGCCGGCAGTTCAGAGGGCTTGCTTCTGCCACAACATCAGCTACGATTCCTGCGGAGGTTTGTGTCATGTATTTGAGACCCGAATCGAGTATGTCAAGTGGCTGCACGATATCTGTGGTGATGTGGAGGACTGGCATGGTCTGCCTAATGATTGGCGTCTATTAGCTGCTCCTACTTCTCGGGACATCATTCCGTGGAGATGGACTGTCGAGTCATCCGAAACAAAGGGAGACTGTCCTTCAAATGGATGGAATCTTGGAAGTCTTGCTCTAGTCAACTGTGCTACATTATTTGCAGTAATGCACAACCATAGATATGGCTTACGTCGTCTTGCGCACCGCTGGCAACCGCGCTCTTGGTATTCCAGGGGTCTTTCAATCGCTGTATGCCAAATAATTGCAAACTATATCAACGCCCTTGGAGTCCAAGCAACTCGTGGCTACGAAGACGCACCCGTGACTCAACTAATGCTCCTCTGGAGTACAGTGCCTCGACTGCTTTCCTGGTTCTTGATTCTGTTTCTTGGTGCACAACCATTTGAGGCGATAAATTTGTCTGCTGTTGGGGCTTGTTTATTTGCTGAATTCATTCTCCAGGGTTTCTCATCCTATTATATGATCACGACCGTGAAATATGGCATAGAACACAGGTTCTACTTTGGAGGAGGTTTGGAAAATGCGGAAAGAGTCTGGATCGCCAGAATGATGTATCATGGAGCACTTATGTGGCTTGTGATTGTGGGCATGGTGCTCGCTCTGTTAGTGAGGGCTACACAGAGAATGAATCGAATGACCGGGATTCCTAGCCTTGAATCACCAGCCGCCAAACCGCAGAGAGATGGAAAGGGCATATCAACGTTTGCAGAGGGAATTATGGCCCAGGTTCGGGAGCGTTACACACGATTCGGGGAAAAGGCGATCCATTTTTGCATAATCGAGTGTATGGACCCAGGAGAAATTCTATCGATAAGAAACAATAGATCGACGTATGGCACCTTTTCGTCCACAAGTCAGAATCGCTGGGCTTCGCATCAGACCTCTATTGGACTGTATGCGGCTTTGACTCTCGGCATGGGTCTGCTCTGGCTTGCGCAGTGGTTGTTTTGGAGTGGGTTTGTCATTCTCAGTTCCGAAGAGTATGTGTTATATACGAGTTTAAAGCTATTTGATGCTAACTGGGCTAGATACTGTCCTCCTTATCTTGGGCCGCTCACGGCTGTTTGGATTATCTTTTCGTTGGCGGCGACTGTTTTTGGAATCCCTTGAGAAGAATGTCGTGGATTAGGAATGAGCTTCCCTGACCAATTGGTGTATCTCATGTGGAATTTCTGCTAAATGAGATTACATTGAACAAGGAGAGTCAGGCGGAGTTAGGGCTAGACGGTTGTAACTCTATCCACCACCACCATCCTTTTCGATGATACATCCAGATCGTTCATAATTTCATGCCACGTATATAACTGAGACTGCAAATTTATACAAATTTGTAAATTCCTGCAAATCGAATGTTTTCCAAATTACCCGTTTAGGCAATTTTCCGGAGAACAGGTCCTGCTGCCAAGAGCTACGTCATGGCGACTTCATCTGTCAGATACATCATCTTTCCTGCACCAAAAAGCTGTCTGTCCTACCAGTCGGGTCAGTTACTCGATCGGAACAACTGTTCTATCCTTGCTGTTAGTATCCTCAGGGATCAGTGATCGCTACGTCATGTGGACCTTGGTACCTCGCTGGAAGAATATAAGACTATCCTCTCCTACTTGATTCTCTAGTCTCAATCACATACATTCCAAACAAAGCAATAAACATGGCTTCGTCACAGATCTCCACCAGCTCCGGCAACAAGCCCGCCGACCCCTACAAGGAAAAGAATTACGATCTCCATGCCCCGGTGCAAGAGAAGATAGAGGATCTGGTCAAGTTCATCAAGGACATCAAATACGGCATGCTCACGACCAAGGCCTCGGACAGCGAGCTGCTCTCTTCGCGCGCCATGGCACTGGCCGGGACTGTATGCCACCATTCCCTTCTCTTTTTCATATCGGAAGACATGATCTAATTGACCAAAGGAAAACGGCGGCGTCGACCTAATCTTCCACACGAACCTCTTCTCCGGCAAAACTTTGGACCTCACCGTCCACCCCACAGAGACAAGCATGTCCTTCCTCGACGTCGTATCGGGCGGCTGGGCCTCCATCTCGGGAACCGCATCTGTGCTATCTGGCAAAGATGCCGTTGAGAAATTCTATTCTCCCGCGCTCAAGGCCTGGCTAGGCGATTTGGGCGATGGGGTGCATGATGGTGGGCCGGGAGATCCACGAATTGGTGTTATTAGAGTCGAGTCCAAGTGGGCGGTGCACGTTACGCCGCGCAAGGGCATGATTGGGAGAGCTGTGGAGATTGGGAAGGCGGTTACGACGGGAGATGTGCCGCCGATTAACAAGATTCGTGAGATCAGTACCGAGGAGTTGGCTGAATGTGAGTATGGACCAAGATTAGCTTGAGAAATTGCTAACTGTTTTAGGGCGCCGCACTCACCCCGAGTAATCGAGCGGATTTGATAGAATGATAATAGTATGATTTTAATAATATTCATTTCACACTGCAATAGTCGTCAAGGGTATCTCCAATTAATCCAAAGCTAACGCCATCCAAAACCTCCACACGTAAGAATAATCAACGAGATCAAACCAACCGAATAGGAAACCGCGCAGGAACACGCCCATCATGTAACAACATAGCGACATTCTTCTGCGGCGTCGCTTGCAACTTCCTAAACGCCTCTCGAATATGTCTCGGCTCAATCGGCGTCCTCCCTTCTTCCGGAGGATCAAACAGTCCCGTCTCACGTTTCCTCTTCTTCGGATTATCGCCTGCATCAGAATCCGCCCCTCCTCTACCTTTCTTTTCACGATCTTCGCGCTCTTTCACTTTGAGCGCTTCCTCGGTTAGCGTTTGCACAATCTCAAACGTCAAGAACCCCAAAATATCGACAATATCATCATTAGGTTTCGACTCAGTCACAATTCCGAATCCAGCCCATTCACGGAATCGTTTACCCTTCCGAAATGTAAAAGACGCCTGTCGACAGTCCGACCAGAACACATATTCCTCTCTCGTCATATTCTTCGTCCGTTCGTCGGCGGTTGCGAGACGTTGTAGCGTAGCATAATTCTGTTCTTCCTCTTCTTCGTCCTCCTCATCCTCTCGCTCCGGTGCTTGCACGGAATAAAAACTGTTAATGTCCCACGGTAACCCGACTTTGGCACGTTTATTTTTCGGTTTTGCGGCCATATCCTGGGGGCCAGCTACACCAGCGCCCGCGAGCGGATCGTCGCCAGCCGCGAAATCGGCGGCATCTGCACCGGCCTTGTCATCCGAGTCCTTGACGTTTTTGCGGACGTCTTTCCACGATAAGAAAGTTCTGAGGCGGCTGACTTTGGCTTTGTCGTGTCGGATTAGAAAGATCAGGTCGTCGGTTGATATTGATCGGTTTCCGCGGCGGGTTGCCAGGGCGGTGCTGCGAGTGAGCATTTCAACGACTTGTTGGCGGACGATTTCTTCGATAAGGGTAGTTGTTTCTTGAGATGGCTCGGCGGTTTCTCCAGAGACGAACATCATCTGTATCATACTTAGTAACGTCTCGAGATGTGAAGGCGCTGCTGTGCGTAGAGACTAGGGCTTACCTGCTGGATCTCCTGCCGGTACTTGGGAGCACGTTCTCCGGCCATATTGATAGTAATCTGTTATATAAACTATATCGCCAGTATCGCTAAGTGGAAACAGTAACAATGAACAATAACAAGCCCAAAGCCTCGTATGCTATGCGTGTGAAGTAGATGAAGTACGTCTGAGACTATCGCGACGTTAGCACCGGAAAGAGTGGACCTCGACTGCGCCGGGAAATTATTACTCCGACCAAGGGAATGAGCTTAATTATTTTTTGGCGGGGAGCGGGGATCTTTCGATTCCGGTCCTACAACCACAAGAATCAAGTCAAAATGCTGTACCTCGTTGGTCTCGGTCTCGCAGACGAAAAAGACATAACAGTCCGCGGACTGGAGGTTGTCAAGTCCGCTTCGAGGGTCTATCTCGAAGCTTATACGAGTATCTTGCTGGTCGAGAAGGAGAAGCTAGTGAATTATCCTCACCTTGATCACTGAGCAGAGCAATGGCTAACGGTTTGATCAATTAGTAGGAAGCGTACTATGGCCGTCCTGTGATTGTCGCAGACCGTGAACTCGTCGAGACGGGCAGCGACGATATTCTCGAAAATGCCAAAGAGGTCGATGTTGCGTTTTTAGTTGTCGGGGATCCATTTGGGTATTTCCCTTCCATTATACTCAATGGTTTTGTATCCTTTCTCATAGTATTCTAGAGCAACGACACACACAGACCTCGTCCTCCGAGCCCGCGAACTCGGCATTCCCACCAAAACCATCCCTAACGCCTCCATCATGTCCGCCATCGGCTGCACAGGCCTACAACTCTACAACTTTGGTCAGACCGTCAGCATGGTCTTCTTCACCGAAACCTGGAAACCATCCTCGTACTACGACCGCGTCAAAGAAAATGCGCAGCTGGGACTGCACACTCTCGTTCTGCTAGACATCAAAGTCAAAGAACAATCGCTCGAAAACATGGCGCGCGGACGAAAGATTTACGAACCGCCGCGATACATGACTGTTGCGCAGTGCGCGAGTCAGATGCTGGAGACTGAAGAGGAGAGACAGGAGGGTGTCTATGGACCTGATAGTCTTGCCATTGGCGCTGCGCGTGTGGGAGCTCCCGATCAGAAACTCGTCGCGGGAACATTGAAGGAGTTGACGGAAGTGGATATGGGAAAACCGCTTCATAGTTTGGTGTTGCTCGGTAAAAGAGCGCATGATCTAGAGAGGGATTACATTGAGCAGTTTGCGGTTGATAAGGAGACGTTCAATGCTGCGTGGAAAAAGGGATATAGCCAGGCTTAGATGATCTAGCTATAAATCTCTTTCAATCGTTTCGTGTATATAATTCTACGATACTGTCTTTGCAGCTCCGAAAATGGTGTGAACTAGTAGTATTCGACTAAAAATAAYCMAAGCCACTAGACTTGTAATAACCAACGCCAAACTCCCACCATGCCTTATCCATGCTTTTCATAAACGCAATATATACGAGGTATGAACAGCCTCCGAATGAAATTGACACTCTCTGGAACCGTTCGTCATGGAATACGATCACTCCAATTTGTCCAGATGCTCCAACCTCGTCAACACAACCTGCTTACTCGTCTCCTCGATCTCTCCCGCGAGAAACACCTCGTCCAGAATCGCATACACCTATCCATCGCCTAGATCAGCCCACATCCTCCCATCGCTCCCTGGAGTAGAAGATTGAATACCTTGTAAAAATTAAATACCAAATCCAACTCACACACATTTCCAAAGAACTGATCTAGCACTTCTACAAAGAAATGAATCGCCTCTAGATATGCCAACTCATTATCATTCGCGTCGACGCAGACACAGAAAAACAGTCCGGCGTAGCGGCGGTAGACGATTTTGGTGCTGCGTTTGAATTCGACGAAGTTTGATTGGTATTTCTGGTCGCGGGGGGCGACGAGGCGGTGGACCTAATTTGTCAGGTATTAGTTGAGGGTTCAAAGGTATTCGAGTATGATGTTTGATGGAGAAGATGACAAAGGAATGGGTGCACACCTCGCCTTTGAGTTTTACTTTCTCATCGTCCTGTTATTGAGTCAGTGCTGGCAATTAATATAGCTTGAGGAATGGACATACACTATATGGAGCGTACCACTTCGCCAATCTCGTCTTGCCTCTATTGCCATGTCAGTTCTCAGTTCCCGCGCATCCCCCTGGAATTCGTCGGGTCGGACTCACTGCCGATTCTGAATGAGTATAAACGAGAGCACCATCCCGTGTATTTTGTGGTAGGAACAGCTCGGGCGCTGCTCGACTACCGATCACAACTTGATATCTTCAAAGTTGATTAACTCGAGCAGACTTATAGGGTGAAGCTAAGTAGGGAAACACCGTAAATGCGGCGGGCATATTATACTGCCATCTGTCACCGCTTGGTGATTGCCCGCATCGACCAATTATCGTGAGCCCTCGGAGAACAGTGAGGTTTGTTTACTTTAGTCTCTTGGTGAAGTTACGGAGGGTGATACACAATTGGGGCGGAAATACATGCAATTCTCCCCATGCGATGAATGAGTATATAGTAGAGCTTTAGCTCGTACTTTCAATCAATTCGGTTGTCGTACAAGATCCCCGCACAGCACCATCAGGTGGATCTACATCACATCGCATCTCCCCAATTCAGTACTCGATGCCTCCAGATCCACCAGAGTGAAGACAAACCACTATAGCGCGAGTGAACATGCCCGTCTACAAAATCCATGGCTTCCGCTGGCCCCGCGGCGGCATCCCCAGTATTCGCGTCTTCATAGTGCTCGAAAACCTCGACGATGCCTCTGCCGAATACATCCAAAACAAACGCACCTCCTCTCTAATTCTCGGCGCAATTCACAAAAACCATCCCAACGCTTCTAGACACTTACCAAACTTGCAGCTGATAGAGCAATACGACCCGCTCGATATGACGGATTCGGCAGTGAGTCAACCGCACGCCTTTGTCGCGGATAGTGTGACTATATTACCGGATACGGCGCGGCCGGTGAAAGGGTTGAGTGTGGAGATTGATCAGCGGTTTTTGGATGATGCCATTTCGTCCGAGGCGCGACAGACGCTTGCTGAGATTAGAGATGCGGTTGCGCCGGGCGAGAAGATTGGGTGGTGGATTGTGTATAATGGGGATCCGGAGAGGTATTATCCTGGTATGGAGGAGGATGAACTTATGGATGATGAGGAGAGCGTTGGTGCTAGTGCTGGCCCAGGTGGAGATGATAGAATCAGTTTCCAAAGTAGAGAGACGGCGCCGTCGTCTGTGGCTGCTTCGACGCCTGTTTCGGTGCCTGAGATTCCGGTTTGTGTTCATTCTTTCTTGAAGGTTGGGGTTTCTTGCTGACTTTAATAGGCTGAGAAGTCACCGGCTCCTGGGTTGAAGAAGAAGAGATCGTTTTGGCGGCGCAAATGATGACAGATTCTGGCTGAAGAATGGCTTGACAATACGAGCATAGCTTACGAGTAATGATAGATGAAGCGATGATACATAATCTTTTAGGACTGATAGTTTACAGACGATAACTTGAAACTGAGTCATTATAGTCATTCGTGATATGGTATATATACAACATGAAATGATAGACAGTTGTGTTTCCAGCGCATCCAGATCTACCTTTTCAACGCAGCAAACCTCTTCGACAACTCATCCACATTCGGTATGCCCTTACTATCTTTTCTTTGTGGCCCACCAGGACGGGGTTTATTTCCCTCGGTCTCTCCTGGAATCCTAACCCTCGGCTCCGGATTGTCTGTAGAAGGTCCCGGCTTTGCGACACTCACAGGACTCTTCCCCGTCGCATCGTGTGTCCCAATATCTCTCGGCGGCGTGGCACGCGACAATTCATCCGTCTCAGACGCACGACGCACATTATCCGCCAGACTCTTACGCGGCGTATGCGGCGGCGCTGCTGCAACATCACCCTTATCGTCGTTGTCGTCTTTATCATCATACCCCGGCGGAGGCGACGTTTCATCCGTCGACATCATTTCCGGTACATCCCCCTCCGCCAATTCCTCCTCCTCTCCTGCAGGCCAAGCAACATTATACGCCTTTGCGATTTCACGCAAATAACTCTCTACCAACTCCGTCGAAGGCGGCTTTACGCGTAGTTTTTTAACAAGTCGTTCCGGGATCTTGATTGCGGCTTTATTGTCCTGTGCTAGAGTTGCAAATTCTTTGCCCCAGCGCTCCATGAGTAGCAGGCGCAGGGTCGTAAGTTCCTTGACTTCGCGCGGGAAGCGTGGGCAAGAGTAGAAGATTGCGACTGCGGCTTCGTCGAGGCCGACGTTTATGTAGCTGTTTGCTTCGTCGTTGAAGTCGTCGCTTTCATCCACTGCGGCTGTAGTTGTGGAGGGTTCCTGTGGTTGTTCCTGTTGCTGCGCCGGAATTGTTGCTGCTGCTGTAGTAGACGATTTATTGCTTGAGAA
Source organism: Talaromyces amestolkiae (assembly GCF_001896365.1). Classification (NCBI taxonomy): domain Eukaryota; kingdom Fungi; phylum Ascomycota; class Eurotiomycetes; order Eurotiales; family Trichocomaceae; genus Talaromyces; species Talaromyces amestolkiae. The sequence goes on along the minus strand of NW_024468042.1, from coordinate 762,004 downwards.
CCACCCAAATCCGCTACTCTTCTTCGGCTCTGGCGTCGATGTTGCAGACGCACCCTTCTTCTCCAGATTCAGCCTATTGAGCTCCTCCTTCGCCTTATTCCGTGCCTCAGCACCTTTATCCGAAAACGCGAGTTGATCGAGCACCATGGTGCGCGCAAGTAGCAGTTCGCAGTACAGCTCTATCATCTCCATGACTTCGACGCCAATGTCGGTTGCGATGACATTCTCGACTCGGTAGCGCGCGGAGGCTTCGCGGCCATTTTCGAGGAGTTGGGCGAGTTCCCGGCGTTGAGCGACGGAGGATGCGGTGTCTTTTTTTTGTTGGAGGCGGAGACGGGGGATGAGGAGGCGGAGAGTTGATTGCAGTTTTGTCTGGTAATTTGTTAGCTGGTGTTGTAATTTTAGTTACATTCGTGTTTGTGTTTGTCTGTTGTCGGAAGAAGTGACGCAATTGCTGATAGGAAATGCGGGGTGAAAATAACATCTCGATGATCGAGATACACAAAAGGCGGAGAAGAACTTACTGTTTGAGCTGAAGGAGGCATCTTCAAGCTAATTTAAACTCGACAAGTATGTATATATGAGAGCGCCCGAATTGAAGATGTTGTTAATGTTGGAGACTTGGGGATGTTCCTCCAAGATGAGTGGAGCCTGGAATGGCTGCCCCACTACTGAGGCATCCGTATACTCGTCCATTTACACCTACAAAATTGCATTGTATATGTCAAGATGCATGATTTTTGCATTTAGCTAGTATATTTGGATGGCTAATTTCCGCCATACAGTCTATCAAGCTTTAGCTTGTTCTCTCTTCTGCTTCGCTTTTTCGATATTTTCCAACTCTTTGTCAATCTTCTTGAAGCCCCAACTCCTCCAGAATGAGGGATACAGGAACGGACGGAGATCCTATGCATCGTTAGTATTCTCTATATCACTTTCACGCAGGCATCAGGTGGTCTTACGAATCTGTTATCGTCTGGTGAGTAGTCGTTGCAGTGTAGAGATGGTGTTAGGGTAGTCATCTTATGGCGGTTGATGGCATCTAGTAACTAATTAGCCGTATGTGCTTGATTTTCCAGTAAGGATAGAACTCACAGTAATGAAAAAAGTGCTTGACTTTTTCCCTGTGGATATGTTAGTAGAATTATCCCACAGAACATCGTTTGTAGACGACATACGCGATCTGACGAGGTTCCAAGGCTGGGCATTCATCTCCGTCTTCTCGTACTCTTTCCTCGCCCCATTCATGTACGAGTCTCTGAAACATGCCATATGGACCCAGTTTGTAGACCTTTCGTAAACGACCAAAGGTCTAAGCCGAGGCTGTTAGTCCAATACAGTTTGATATTATCAATGCAACTTACTGTCAGTTCATCATATGTCATACCCATATCAGCCTCGTCTGATTGAACGTATTTCTGTAACATGTAAGTAAGTTCTAATCCCAATCTCCGCGATATTAACTTACCTCGGTAATGGGTTCGAGCTCTGCAGTTGGAATGGCTGTCAAAAATTCATGAAGACAAGGGATGTCGTACACCCTTTCTGCCCAGGCAATAAATCGTTTGAGGTCGGATTTGTCGATACTTCCGATGGGGTTCTATTCGGTTAGTTCACATATCAAGAGCAACGCGGCTTGAGAACGTACAATATCCGCGCTTGAACAGTCATATTTTGTGAGGTAACTGGGTAAACATAGTCAGTGACCAGTTATGCAGGTGATTTCCACTGGAAAACTTGTGGCGAATGTTCTTTGAAATTGAAGGACAGAAACATACCCTCGCAAGGATTCCTAGGAACGTTAGTGGAATGAATGTGATCGCAAAGCATATTACTTACGCCGACATTGGCAGATCCAAGAACCAACAAACCTCCGCCGCCAGGACGTCCTCGTGTCGTGGGCAAGATTTGAGCAAACTCATACGCTGTTGGTTGTTAGCTTCGGTGAGGCAGTACTGAGTCCGATTAACCCACCCGTAACCATTCTAGATCGCGCTTGAATGTTCTGTAGCATAAGGTTCTCTGCTTGTGATCCTCCCTCCACTTTGAATTTCGGGTCGAATCCTAGCGTCGTTTTGATAAGAGCTTTTTGTGCATGGTAAACCTCATCAATGTCTAAGTTCACATGATAACTTCCAATAGCTTCCGACAAGTCCCTTGCTCGCTGACGAGTCTCCTTCGACGACTGCTGAGACATCCCCATGTAGATGGTGTGGAATATTTGGTTGCACAGCTCCTGTGGTGTCTCTGGCAATTTGTCCGAGTACTTTGCAAGCCGTTTAACATCTTCAATTACCTGAGCATTACCAGCCTTGACTGCTTCAATGGCAAGTCGACACATTGAAAAGACAATAGTCGCTGTGGCGCATGAATCGATACCTCCAGAAAGAGGCACCAAGTAACCTGCAACTCCGCTTCTTCGAAGGTAATCCCAAAGATAGCAACCAGAGCAGAGGGCGATTTCCTCTTCAGGTGAGTGGTAACGAGGGGTAATAGGAATGCTTGGACCACGAGTCAGGTCTAGATCGTCCTCCTCGCTGCTCAATTCGAAAGGAGTCTGGATACGCTCGTATTTGGCTTTGGACTGAGCTGCCTGGAAAGCTCTCGACATAGAACAGCGATAAGCACGGACTTCCTCAAGATCTATAGTCGCTGTCACGACTTCGACATCGTTCAAACTGAACTGTGTCCCTTGAGCTACCATTGTTCCGTTGACAATGATCTATAAAATTAGCATACAATTCATAGAATGGCAAAGAGAACATACCATAGCACAACCGTCATAGTACAACCGATCACCGTCGCATCCTTGCTGATTGGCATAGAGGTAGATACCGCCATTCTTCCTGGTTGCTTCCATAATGAGCGCTAGACGAGTTTCTAGCTTACGCAGAGTGAAGTGAGAACCACTGCTGTTGGTAATGACTTCCACTCCATCAAGACTCATCTGAGTATGTGGACTATCGGGTGTGAAGAGCTCTTCCTGTTTTGCGTTAGCTTAAGTAGATCTCGACTAGGATTTATCAAAATGCCTACACATGTTTCTGCACCAATACATGTATCCGGAGTAGATACCACTGCATCACCAAAAGTAACATGCGTTGCTCCCTGTAGACGTTGAATGCGTCGGGGAAGGTGATACTGTTCGGTAGTTCGAGGTTGGCACCATGGAGTAAAATGGCGCATCTCTCTGTAGTTGCCATCATTTGCAAGAAACATTTTGGGCCGGATCAGAAGAATCTTGCCGTTCAAGCAGATAACTCGGCAATTGTATCGAACATTGCGGTGCTGGACGGGCACTTTCAGACATTAGTCTTCACAACATCAAAACCACTTGTGCTTTCTTACTTCCAATGTCTAGCAAAATATCATTGCAGGACTCATCAGTCAAAATCCTCTCCAGCATTTCCCAGCATGCTAGAAACAAATCTTGCTCTCTATTGTCAAACTTAGTTATGTAACTTATTCGCACAGCCAACGGGAACATACAGCAAATGATCAAGACACCCATATCCACAAATTTCCAGCTCGGGTCCAACCCGTAGCTTTGCTCCTGCCGCTTTGGCCTGCTGGATACTCTCGATAATACGCTGTGTATTGCCTTCAAAGTCGAGAGCCCATCTGCGAGATGTTCAGTGTTTGCGAGATCCACATGAGGGGAAGTGACTCACTGGTTGAGGTTGCACGTCGCAACCGTTACGAAATGGCCCATTGTGCCGCACTTTGCCTCTGCTGAGGTATCTACAGTCAAATGAACGTTGATGTAGATGAAGCTGTATTCTGGAGAATGTTGCAGAGTTTCAAAGAGGGAAAGAAGCGTCGTCGTCTTATCATTTTACGTCATGTGACCCCAGCGCGGATTTATCTCCACATCCTTCCGCGTTCCCATCTTAACTTCTTCAATTGCCCATCAAAATGAGTATCAAGAAGATTTCAATGACAACGAGAAGCTTAATTGGCTGCCGCGGAATACAGGCTTTCCAATTTTCTGAAAGTCCTGTCAGGCATGGACCTCCAGCTAACCAGGCTTTCAAGGCTATATCCGCCCGACGCGTTACGAGCCTCTGATTGCTTCATCTGACATGTTCAGCTCGCCAATTCTATGGCATTTCGGGCTCTCAGTCATGATGGACGTTCTCTGTAGAGATGCATCAGATATAGCCGATATTCTCACAGACTCATTGTCACACGCGTGATATCCACACCGTCTAGTATATACTCCTCTGGGCGACCAGTTTCCCGTGGAGCAATCGTGGGGAGCAGCTTTTCCGACGAGATAACGGTCCGATAAGCCTTTATTCATGGCTTGTGGACGAGTCAGTCTGGACTGGTAGCTTTTGGACAGTGCAATCCATTTCTATTCATTACTTTTCTCGTAGTCTAGTTGCGATTTCTAAAAACAAAGCTAATGACAGACGAGAAGATTGCAAACATTGGGGCTTCAAGGTGCGTATGCTCTGTCCAGACGGATATCTATACAGCTATGTGCTATATTGAGCAACGAGGTGCGGCTGTGACCCCCAAAGGCAGCGCATTGTACGACAAGTGTCTTCATGATGCGCGTGAGAGTGTAGCAGCTGCTTCCGGCTTTTCTCTTACCTTTGAATCTGCTTTCTCGAGCACATTCTCGAGATATCTAGACGACGGGTCCGACTTACGTGCACAGGATGTAGTGTACTTCCGGTACAAAGTCAGTCTCGACCATACCCCTGCACGTGAAAAGGTCAAAGGTCTTCCCTTGCACATCCATATCGACCAATTACGCGGAGTTTTTGACTATAAGCTGATTATTTACGAAGACTTTCTCTCTTTCTCGGCATCTGGAATCTTCAGGTCTAACCTTTCAGATCAACTCGAGAAGCCGTTGCCCGAATAAAGACGGATGCCAGTGCCCAGTCGGACTTGGAGGATACAATGGGGTGCAAGACACTTGACTTAATTGAGATATACAGCTGATTGCAAAATCAAAGTCTCCAGAGGTGTGCACAGATTCTTGGTCTCAAAGAGATAAAGCTTTATTAAGGCTTGATTCACTTGTTGTTCTTTAAATCTGCCGACCTGTGTGAATACGAAGCGTGATAATGAAATGAATTTCTACTTTCTAATATCAAATCACTAATTAGGACGACATCATATTTGCCTCTTTGGTCAACAACAGCAAACAGAAGTGCTCGGCGCCTAAGTCAGCTGCATTTACAAGTCCATGGAATTTTCCGGCGACTGTAGCAGTTTGTGTGATTTTCCCTTGTTTTTTCCCAGTTTTCTCTTTTTACCTCCCACTTATTCTTGTTCTCACATCTACTCTTGAACTCACCATAACTGAACACAACCTCATCTACACTAGATCAAGCACAATGTCAACATCAAGGGCCAGACGACGTTGGCCAAAGCTGCAGGATGGTACCTTAATCACCGGTCCAAAGCTGTTTGAACTCATCCAGGACGACAACTCCGTCCCTCCTCTTTGGGATCTCAGATCGGTAATCGAGGAAGTTGAGGAGAATTTCGGGGCAGATGTTAGCGGAATCTCTGCGTACGAATGTGGGCATGCTAATCAAGTAAGTCTATAATGTTTCTCTGTGTGCAGGTAAGATACTGAAGCTGATCAACCAGGCGCTGTGGTGCGAGCTGTCTAACGGGGAAGACATTTTGGCCCGTCTCGGACACAGCGATGTCAACAAGCCAGATAGTGAGAGTGTCCCTGTGAACATTCAGCTGTCAGATGCTCGCTTCGAGGTTGCCATCCATGGATTGTTCTTACCAGGGTCCTCTGAGGTCAAAGTCGCTCCTCTATTATACCACCGAATTCCCCAGGTTGTCGCTGGTGCCCCAAGCCAGGATCCTACAGACATCCTTGGACGTCGTTTCTGCGTATTTGAAGCACCAGAAGGAAATCCAGACGCGTGGCGCCATTTTGACGCCCAGGACAAGGTATGTTAATCTATGGATTTCAGAACCATGCCTTCAAGACTTGGTGCTCATTAGATATAGATCGTCTATTTGAAGCAAGCAGCTCAGATGCGTGCCGCACTCTTCAACTTCAACCCTCCACACGCCTTCATTTCCAGATTTCTAGCAGAACGCGTCCCACACTTTTCCAGACCTATTCAATTGTCTGTACCGATCACATCTACTCGCGACTTCTGCATTGCTCTGCTCAGGGCCAAAATCGAAGCCACAATCGCAAATCTCGGAGACCCCATCGGCTGGCCTACGAGCAACAACGTGGTCGGTCCCTTCGCTATTGCCGCGAAGCAATCCCTCCTCCGTCTTTTGCCGTACCTGCTTCCCCCAGAGACTAGACATGGTACCTTCTATCGCTTCGTCGTAGATCACGGTGACTATGCCATGTGGAACATGACATCAACAGTTGACGACAATGGAAAGCCACTCATCACATCCGTATTCGGCTGGGATATGAGCTCTGTCATTCCCGCCATCTTTTCAGAGCTGAAGCTCGGCGTTGAGATTGACCTCACCGCTGACGAGTACGGCAACCCCGTCATTACCCGTCTACCTCATAACGCGTCCGCTTCGAAACGTGCTCAATACATGGCATGGTCCCGTCAATACATCACCGTACGTATCCTTCCTCCCTTATTCAATCCCCAACCCTACTAATAAGCAATATCAGGCCCTCTACACCCAAGCCCCGGACCTCGAAATCATTATGCGCGAAGGCCACGACGCTCGTTATCTCTGGTTTGCGTTACGCAACTGGCTCGGCACGCATCCAGAGATCTTTTTTGGCGAGTTGGGTCTTTGGGCTGAGAAGAAGTTGGTGCAGTTCACTACTGCTCGGGGCAATGGCACCATGAGTCCTTTTCATAGTCCTTGATTTTTGAGATTCGTATTTCGGGAGGCCCTTGGTCTCGGATTTTTCTTGAGGTAGTTGGATTTCTTTAGTGATTTGTATTATGAGCACTGCTCGATCTCAAATTCTCCATGGACCAAATTTGAATTAGTCTGTTGATTAGCAATTGGGGTGCTCCTCGGTCTCAATTTGTCATGAATGCAATTTGGATTTGAATTGATAATTAGTATTGGAAAATGCCCTCTGGTATCATATCTTCCTTGAAGACAGCTTGAAGTTGATATTATGATCAGCACTTGGAGCGCTTCTCAATCGTAGACTTTCTATGATTACCCCAAGGATATGAAATCGTGGAGAACTCACTACCAATGCATATCGTTGCAATGAGGAATGCGCGTAAGATCACATGACCGAATGCTATACTACGTAAGGTACGGGGAGATAGCGTTAGTGTTGTGGAGCTGTGCTATTTGTTTACTTTCGACGTTGGTACCGGTGCCTGACTTTTCTCCATCTCCTATCCCCGAAGTTTTTCTCTATCTCCTTCCGGTAATTCCGAATTATTGCTAGTGCTTCTGCTCTAATGTCAGTGGTATATCATTTCTGCTTCCACCTGACTCATCGCAGCAACGCCTCTTCCTCTTATTTCCCTGACATAAAGTAAAGATCTGACTGTGCTTGGTCCAAAGCACACTGGAAGCTGGCATGAAGCAGTCCAGGTCTGCCACGGCTCAATTGCATCGTTTGGCGGTTTCCTACCTCAGTCAGCCGAGAAATATCCGCACTTTTCAATCGTCGTCGCGCTTTGAAAACAAAACTGCGAAAGCCGACAGTTCGAGGCAGAGTTTTCTCAAAATGGCCGACCCGCGGACACCAATCCTCACCAAACATGCCCCAGATCCGCTCCCGGGACTGTACTCTCAAGCCATCGTCGCTAATGGCTTTGTTTTCTGCTCCGGCAACGTGGCCATGGATCCAGAGACGAACCGGATCATTGACGGGGATATTCAAGCCCATACACACCAGGTCATCAAGAATCTTTCGGCGATCCTTGACGCGGCTGGGTCTAGCATCAACCATGTCGTCAAAGTGAACATCTTCCTTGCCGATATGGGTGATTTCGCGAAAATGAACGAGGTTTATGACTTGTATTGGGGCGACATACGACCGTGCCGGACGTAGGTACCATTATTTCTTATTTCTTAATGTTGTGAGGAACGAAGATATCTGAAAAAGCTGACTCTCAATTCACAGATGTGTCTCTGTCAAGACTCTGCCATTGAATACTGATATTGAGATAGAGTGCACGGCTGTAGTCATACCAAAATAGGGGACTTCACACTTAAAGCTGAGTGCATTGCTATAGCAGAGGCTGAGGGGATAAATATGTCGGAAAGGCAGGGCATCATAGATCACAAATTGTTGTACTGCGAGTTAGACTTTTTGTTGAATGGTGTCAGATAATCTAGCTTTCCAATGAAGCCATCAAATGAAGCGATCGAATCCGAAACTGTTATGTGTAAGAGAGATGTCTCCAATTTACCCCGTGGGATAGCTCAAATACCATCCAAAACCTGCATGCCTGATTATCAATATAAAGAATGAGCCTGGAGAGAGATACATCAATCAAGAACTCATACATATATGTACACAATTTGCTAGCGAACCTATATCACAGATTTGTACAACAAGCAAGACATAGTAAAGTTCGGCTGACTATCATTCGGTGCAGCGGACCTCGTGGAATATACTCGAATTTCTTCTGGCTTTGTAGGTCGTTCAAGTGATGGTTGAGAATTGCAATTATTCCAAGTCGTACCCAGTCCATCTTGCTCTGAGCAGCATGCAGCATCCTTGCGTGGTTTGTGATCTTGCAAGTTCCTTTGTGTTATCCAGAAACGAGCCTGCACTTGCAAGATGACAATTATTGTCTTCTAATGCAATCTTAGTATCGATAACCCAATGTAATCTTATTATCAACTGCCTTATTCCCTCGGCCACGTTGTCTGACCCCCCCATAACTACACTCTAAACCACGCTTGATACATGAAGAATACTTCTATAATATACCATCACAGCCTTTCTTTACTTACTAGTATTGAATATATATTATTAATAAGCTTACAAGTATTGACTAAAGCTGATCTACGTAGAACTAAGAAAAGGCTTAAAGCATAATCTATAGAAGCAACAGGCTGCCGTAGGACTGGAGCACAATGCTCATTGGGTTTCAATTTGTGGGGAATCGCAGGCAGCGAACCGCCTCGAAGACATCAAGCATCTCCATAACTTCCGACTTATCCGAAAGGGAAAAGAGAAGGCAAGTCAAAAGATAATTAAAGCAACATCATTGATTGCCAGCTGTGAACATAGGGCCGCTCTCACCTGAATATCAACTTATGTAATCATCTATACACCCACAGACATATACGTTGGGTACCTGGGAAGATGCAGGCTCCTGAGAAGTCGTGTTCGCAGTGTCACGCTCGCAAAACGAAATGTGATCTACGCCAACCGAGATGTTCAAAATGCACAGCTAAGAACCTGTCTTGCGAATTCTACCCAAGAAGGAAACCCGGGCCTCATAAGGGCTTCAAGACTCGTGGTGAACGCCAGACTCACACCACTACCGGTATAGACTTGGACAATTCCAGCATCCTGCCACTTGGTGTGAACACGTTAGCACCCATCAGCGCCTTGGAGCTTGATTTGAGTCGCCACCTCAATACAGTCCATGATTCTGTAGAGGCAAATTTACCGCCGACTTCAGATAATTCGGTGATCTCCGACCGTCTGTTAGACCTCTATTTATCTCTCGATCTTTTCCCTCTCTTACCTCCTTTTCGACGACCCCGGCCGTTCCTTCCAGACACATCGCCTCAATTAAAGTCTGCCCTCAAGGATGCTGTCAGCGCTGTGGTATCGAACTTCACTACTGCACGCACGTGGATCATGTCCCCTGAAGACCCCAAGAAAATTGCAAATCAGTTTTATATTCAAGCGTTGTCATTTTTGAATAGCTACCTTTCGAGGCAAGACTTCCGACCGAGTCTTGACCTTATCAAATTGACATTATTGATATCGATATTCGATCAAATGTGTTCAAGCAGTTCTAATGCGTGGTACATGACAGGACTAGCTGTTCGACTTAGCTACGATATTGGACTGGACTGCGTGGATGATCCGTCATTTGGACAAGGTGGAACACTAATGTCGGACAAAGAAGAGTGTCGTTGGGTATGGTGGTGTGTTTATACATTGGACACCTACACAAGCACAACATTATTGCGGCCTTTTGCCATAACTGATGACGAGATTCGGACTGCGCTTGTTTCTAGCACCACAGATGAATTCAAATCGGGAAATGGTGGAACAAATGAGCCTCTAAGATTTGTTTCCAACGATCTTCTGGAAATTCAATCCGCTTTCCAGATGGTGGATTTCAATAATCCCGTGGGTATATTCCAGATTTATCTTTTGGCCCTGGCGCTTGGCAGATCTGTCGCCAGGTTACGTCGTTCTCTCCTTGCAGGGAAGAATGAAAATCATCGTATTGAATTGCATCAAAATGTGCTGTCTACAGTTTGGTTTTCATTACCTGAGAGCCTTTTCGATACCTGCTCATATTCTGTGAATTCACGTACAGCTGCCTTGCGCTTTGAGGTTGCATCATATCTATACATGTAAGTTTTACCATTAAAGCCCCGGGGGGCTTCTGGCCTGTTTAGAAGTCTGGCTGAATTATTATGATGCATACAGGGTTTCTACCAACCTTGTTTCGTGTCGCCTTAGTCAAAATATGAAATGTACTTCGAGTTTATCACAGTCTTACTCCCTTGGGCATACTGGTCTAGGCTTAGACATAAGCTCAGTTGAATCCTCTAATGGATGGAGTCAGTGTGTTCGTAATTCGCTCTCTGTTCTCGAATTGGTAAGGAGTCTCACGCCACAACAACTCATTATGACATCTCCATCAGTGGCTATCACCTTGTGGATTCCGACCATTGTTCTTGTTCTACACCTGCGGCACATCAAAAATAAGGACGGGAGTGTGCAAGTCGCCAGCGGCCTAGAAACATTCAAGTCAGCCCTTGGTAAATTGGCGATGGTGTGGAACGTGGCCCAGCGGGTTTTAGGTACGTAGTGAACCTTCCTTCCGGTCATGATAAAAGTCCCCGGAGATTTCTTGACCTTATCATATATTGTTTTCAAGCTAAAACTCTTTTGTCTTCGATGCGATCAGACGCAATCAAGATGTTATGCGACCGTTACGATAATATAAATACCGAAGATGACGTATGTTGTATCTTCGAAGCATACACGTCGCCCTTTATAAGTGATTGTCAGGGGAACTCTTTCATAAATATCCCTGAGCTCGTGACTCAAAAGTGTCAGGACCCTTATGATCTAGACCTTCAAGCCTGGAGCAACAGCCTTGACTCAATTTGGCCTATGTGAAGAAGCATTGTCAACGTTCCCTATGACCTTTCAAATAATCTAGAGGATGAATGAGACCTATTTCCTGTTATTAGAAGGGGTTTTTAAGAAACATGCATTAGTTTTATATAAGCTTGCCACTACGTATAGAACAGAATTTCAAAGCTATTGACCAATCTACTGTATTAAAGGGGCTTGGAGAGGTGCGAAAGCTGTTGAAGATGCTTTGTAGTGTTCTGCGTATCATTGGTGGCTGCTGGCAACATATGGAAGTTATGCAAACTGCTTTATGAAGTACTGGACCATTTACATTAGGCATTTCAAGGCTAGATTGTCAAAGAAAATCCTATTGTAATTACTCAGAAGAGTTCAAAGAGGTACCGTAATACAGAAAACCTTTGCGATAGATGAATACGTCCGACAGTGGGCCTGAACGGACTATTTGGGCATAACGCAAATACTCCGTAGACTGAATAGTCCGTCCATCTCTATCTCTGCGTCTAGTCCCGAAATGCTTGGCTAAAGCCCTAGTCTCACCGTCAGCTTCAGCTTTTAAAACCCTTGAGATGCTTGAATGTAGCACTTCGTTTATGCTCTTATCCAGAAATTGTTAGTTAGCTTTCCCTCAACTTTGAAAATCAAAAGAAAGCTTTCTGATTCCACACTTGTAACAAAGCAACACTACGCGACGCAACGCAAAATGGGGTCCTCAACTGTCGACTGCGATGTGGCTGTTATTGGTGCCGGGCCTGTAGGCCTCACTCTCGCGCTTCTCCTAAATGAACGGGGTCATAATGTCCACATTTATGATCAACACGCCGCACTTTACCCTCAACCACGCGCCGTCACCATCACTCATCAAGCTATGCGCATGTATGGTAGTCTTGGTCTACATCAGCGATTGTTTGATGAAGGTGCAGTCTACGCTGAACATGTCGCAAGTATGCAATGGGTTAATGACGATGAGGAGGTCCTTCAGGAATTCCCGTTTAATGTCAAGTCGAATTCCGGTGACTTTTTCAACTATCTTATGCACCAACCATCATTGGAGAAAGTGCTTGAAGGGGCATGCCTTGACCGTGGCGTGAAAATTTTCCGCTCATCTCGCTTTACCGCTGTAGAAAATCACGATTCACACGTTGAGATAATCATATCGAAGATGGAGACGGTAGTCAAGAACGAAATTGTCGACCACATCGAAAAGAAGGGCAAAACTTTTCGGGTGACAGCTCACTTCCTTGCAGGATGTGATGGAGCCCGTAGTGATGTACGCGAGAGTTGTGGCATCAAGCTCATTGATGCTGGAGGTCCAAGATCCACGTGGCTCATTGTCGATGTCACTCCATTCGACATCGAAGAAGCTGCCACATGGAAAGATGCAAACCAACCCAGGCAATACATCAGCCATACTAGGCCAACTACTTGCGTACCGAGCTATGCCAAATACCGCAGATGGGAGTTCATGCTTCATCCCCATGAATATGAAAGCGCAAGGCAGGCTAAATTTGTTTGGAGTCTATTAAGCAAGTTTGGGGCTACGCCAGAGAACTCACGAATTGATCGATCGGCCATCAATCAGCTAAGGGGTGGATGGGTGGACAAATTTACTCAAGGGCGAATTGTGCTTGCAGGAGACGCCGCCCACGAAACACCACCATTTCTGGGGCAGGGATTGAACTCTGGTTTACGAGATGCTAAGTCAGTCTCATGGCGATTGAGCCTCGCGTTGCAGGATCCAGCGGTACATTGGGAACATCTAGCCGAAACTTTTACAACAGAGCAGATCAGTATCGCTGAACGGCTAGTTAGACAAGCAATACAGCTGGAGAAGGTCTACACAAACACCCTTCCGATTCCAACTGGACCAGAAGGCGGAGAACTGTCTGCTCTAAAAGACAGAGCTATTGCAATCGAGACGTTGGGTGCACCTGGAATCCATGTTCCCAATGTAGGGAGGCCTCTTACACAATCCAATCCAGGCACCTTAATCATTGATGATCTCCTGAATGTTGAAAACAAAGAAGTTCGCTTATCCAGTTTGTTGAACGTGACAGAATGGATGATTGTGGAGGATGGCCCATTGACCTGGGATAACGAAGCATCATCCGTGTTGAACAAGTTCCAAGATCGTCTCGGAAAGAGACTGGTGATTGGCAAAGACTGCACAAATCCTACAGGAATCTTAACTGGATGGTTTAAGGAGAACGGGCTGGTTGCTGTTTTGATCCGTCCAGATTATTACGTCTATGGTGTAGCCAAATCGGCGTCGGAAGCGAGGGATCTACTTGGGACCGCTTTGGCTCACGTTTATCGTAACTGAATAGCGCCTGGTAGTCTCCTTTTTCTGTCTTCCTCTTTGCTCATCATGAGAGTTGGGAAATTCAAGGAACGAAGTTATTAACACACACTATATACTTCAAAGTATAATTTTATCTGAATGACGTTATCTCTGAGGATGTATTCTATTATTGTAAGATGATTCTCACGAAAAGCTTTACTGTGACGGTGGTTCGAGGTTATTCCCAGATAAAGCAACACTAGAGCTCTTGCCCTATCTTACCAAATAGGAAAATAGTACACTCAACAGTGCTGATAAAGGTCATATTACTTCGGTTTCTATCGAAAGTTGTCAAATTGGCCATTATGAAGGAAGGCCTTCCTCTAGTTACAGACGAAGGAAACGTAGTAATCAATATACAGGACCCTTGCAAATAAAATTGTGTCAGCTTATGGCAGACTTGTCTTAAAATGCTTTGGGCTTGTGAACTCTTAACCCCAGAATATACCATGGTTAAATTGGTCGCTCCTTGAGGGAAATTCGATCTCAAGAGCTTTGGCGCTTTAAGAGAACGGTTGACTACCATAGGTCTGACCCGCGTAAAATAATCTCGTCATATTGAATTCCAGTCGGAATGGCTAGTTACACATTCTTCAAATCCATCCTGAGACGACCTTCTCTTCAATATTTCCCCGTCCTCCTGCGTCAACAGAAATATAGTAAAGTCATAATAAGCAAAAGATTACAGTATCAAAACTAAACGAATCACTGAGATGTACACGCGATCCTCATCTTCTCTCGATTGATGCATCCCCTCGTAAATTCACTAGTAGCATTTCAGGATTAAGCTGGTGGCGACACTGATGGAAATTCAGGTCCCCAAACGTTGAATTTGGTTCTCTTCGGCTTCCAATTGAACGGGTCATCTTCATTGACCATGTCTCCGTCAGCATAGTGCTCAATCAAGAAACCATCGACATTGAACCAGTAGTCAAACACTTGACTGCCCTCAGTATGGCGTCCAATTCCCCAGGCATGAGTGTATTTCTTTGACATAAGGTAGTCATGCCCAACGAATGTTTTATCTATGCTTTCCACTTCAAATGAACAATGATGTGGACCTGGCGGACTGAACCTATCTGCTTGGCCCAAAATGAGGGCGTGATGGTCGGAGTAGTTCTGTCCCAAATCAATATGGAGAAATGTCTGACTCGGTGCGCTCTCCAAAGACTCTCCTGATAGCATGACATCAGAAGGCTTGAAGTTGAAATGGGTCAGATAAAATTCCATTGCCTTTTCCAGATCGGGAGACCAGAATCCCATGTGACCCAGCTTGTGACAAGCAACGGGTCCGAATGGTATTCCTTATTATGCTGTTAGGTATCTTACATTCTGGAGTTGTTTACCATCTGAAGGAATTGACTCACGTTGATATTTTCCTCGGCGTGGTTTCGCAATTGTGTCTTCATCTGTTCTTGCAGGATGGTTCAATGGCAGAACGTGGGTGGGTGGAGGATTGTAGTCTTTCTTTTGGCTGCCGTAGACGACGCCAAAAGGCTGTCCATTTGGATCGGTAATACGAACCACCTTTCCGCCTCCTGGTGTATCCAAATCCTCCATCGGTTCAGCGCCAGGTATCTTTGTAGCTTTTTCCAAATCATTGAAGGATGCGGCTGCGAAAAAAATTCCAACCAGGCTAGGTTTATCCTTGCATTGCTCTGCCACATATAATACAGGCTGTACACCATATCCTGTGTAGAAGATCTTATCCGCGGTCCGGCCGGCTTCCTGAAACCCAAAATCTAGCATAAAGCTGTGATTCTTTTCTATGTCAGCATGTGCATATCTTACGAATGCCGGAGTCAACAGTTTCACCCGGTTAGGGTTCGGCGTCTTCCAGGGCTCACTCCAAAGTATCGTCATCGTGCAATTGAAATAGAAAGGCTTTTTTAATCCCAAGGAATAACAGAAAATAGGTGGTAGAAAGTAATTTCGAATTTTTCATGATAGAGATAGTGTTTATAACGTAGATAGCATTTATATTGATAGGAGAATAGAATAGCGGACTAACTCGAAACTTCTCCCACACCTAGATCTCTGACTTAGTCCGACACGAAAGTTAAAAATGATTGTTTGTCCGTCCGCATCTCAAAACATGCGCATATTCCTAAGAGAAGGCCCATCTACTTTTTCTACTTCCCTGTATTGTTCACAGAGCATTTGGGTTAGGCTGCGCACCTGCTTCGGCTCAAAAAGCGCACGATGCCGAAATGCCGGTTTAATATAGTCCTATAGGCCAGAAATGCATAGTCTTTTTAAGATTCTTTGTTAACTTTCATCCGATGCCTGTGCATAATTTTACACCCCTGCCTGATATGGCTGACACTTCAAATTACAGATTCAGATACGAGGTGGTCAGTCCGGCATACGAGTTCCATATTGGCGGTGTGCAGGCGCATAGAATGCTTATACTCTAGTAGTTTTACGTTTCTTCCCTGGCGCATTTGATTCAAATGCGGGGGCGGTGTTATTACAGACATGATTCTGGCCTCCTAAAGAAGCTAGGCTATGAGATTCTTCTGCTCTGCATTCTCTCTGGGCCCTGTCTTGGTGTCTATCGTGTGTGGTTTCCCTGGCGAAAACGCTGGCTGGTGATGGGTTATGGAGCTGTTGGCTACTTTCACAGGGACCGTCTGAATCATAAGCTCTCTCCCTCTTCCGAAAAAAACATCGTTCCATAGGTACTGCGCCGTCGCGTTACCAAGTTGTCTCAAACAACTGGTCAAGTTTATGTTGCTCGAATGGACATTGAGAGCAATGTACTGAAACCTATCTTCTTATGCTGTTGAAGCGTCTATCTATATATAGACTCCCAGGGTGTCTCTTAGTTCCTCGGTTGACCATGGCCAGCTGAAGTATCCGTACTTTGCCTGCCACCATGGCGTTTCGCCACTGATATGAGCCTGCGAGGCCTTCTGGTTGTTACAGCCTAATAGCCTATGGCACGCTGCGGCAGATCTTCTACATTTAGAAAGCCAGCAAAAGATAATTATATATAGATGTCTCCACGTGTTTGCAAATATTCGAAAGGTACGGTATTGCACGAGTAGGTTTCAAGTTATTTCACCTTATGAAATTCACCACTTGAGCTCACATCAACCAATAAACATCAAGAGAAAACCATGATTCAATTCCACTTTCTTCGGGTGAGTATATGTACCTAACAGACGAAGATACACCTTGTAAGTGTACCGTAAAATTTTCAAAGCCAACAATCGACAAGATATTTTTACTCGTAGTAGACTTGATTGATCAAGGTCCCGATGCCCTGAATCTCAATGCGGATATCGTCTCCATGGCGTAGCGCGATGGTTGGTTTGTGCATTATTCCAATACCAGGTCCAGTGCCCGTCAAAATCACGGTGCCTCTTTCGAGCGTCGTTCCCTTGGAAAGGAAAGAGATAATCTTCGGAATACGAAATATCATCGAACTGTGCAGGATGAAGCGGTTAGTTCAAGCCCAGACCTTATCACGCATGCTAGAAAAAAGGAAAAAGGTAGATACTTGCCTTGTATTTATGTCCTGCACCGTCTTACCATTATAGATAGCTTTCATTTGGAGGGCGTGCGGATCCCCGAGCGCAGATGGGGACACCAAGACAGGTCCAAGGGGACACGAGCCATCGAAACCTATATAAATTTCTTAGGAAATATTCCACGGTATTTTCCACGGAATGAAAGCTGAAAAACCTTTCGAGAAACTCCACTGCGGAGTTTTAAGCTGCTGCTTTCTAGCACTAACATCGTTGCTTGCTGTATATCCCAGTACATATTCCCAAGCTCTGTCCTCGGGGATATTTCTCCCAGTCTTGCCAAGGATCAGGGCCAATTCAGCCTCGTAGTCACTTGATCCATCCTGCGCGAGCTCTGAAACTGGGATCTTCGCTGGAAATGGCCCATTCAGCGAAGTTCGTGGCTTGATGAGTAGAATCGGGACCTCTGGAATCGGGATCTTGGCCTCTTTTGCGTGGTCAGCATAGTTGAGTCCCATGCATCGAATGATAGGAACCTCATCAATGCTAATCGGGGAAAGAAGCTACCAATCCACTATCAGTTTACTGATACGTTATTAAATTGTGAAGTGGAAGTTGTCCGCGTACCGATCCCACATGGACAACCTTGTCCGTCACAACACCGTCAAAGATGGTGCCACTGATAAGTTTCACAGGTATTTCCTCGTCATCTAAAGTGGCCAGACCAACATCAGGAAACTTCTCTGTGTTGACTTGCCCCAGATGTACCTGACCATCTTCCCGGGCAATGAACCGGATCAAATGTGTCCAAGACTTTGCCATTTTTGCAATATCTTCAAATAGTTAAGTATTACTGAAGTAGAGACAATATCGGGATAGCAAATTGGGATCTGAGAACGTTGACAGGAGGTTAGTAGTATCGAGAGAACATATAAAGTTACCTTACATACCACAAGAAGGGAGCAGGTAGTCCCACACTTGAAGTAATCATCCCGGCCCAACAATCCTCTCTATTCGACAAAGGTGTTACGTGTCGCTACGGTCGGACTAACTTATCAATTTCACAGTAAGGAATTCCTCCCATGCGCCTTATCGTCGAAAAAAGTTTCGGATTATCCATGGTTCTCACATGTTGGGAGATAGCTCTCTCTTGAAACCAAGAATAGGGGCTGCATAGGTTTCGGAAGCAGAGAGGTTCCTTTCCGTTGCTGTACGGATATGTAGGCCGCTCGATCCGATTATACGTTGATATACTACAAAGAATTGGAAAATATAAGAGGTGTCATGGGTCTCATTCATTCCACCGAAACACTACCCCGCAGTAAGTCACTTTGTGTTAGTTACTCGTGTCAAGACACCTTCTCCGATCCTTCAATCACGATGACATCCTGGGATGAACTTCTTGAGCGTAATCAGTGAAGCCACCTTTTCATCCACTGAAGGTACAAAAATTAACATGTTCTTCAGAGACTACGCGAGGAACAAGCACAAGCCTCAGCCTTTTGTATCGGAACTTACTCGTCCGATAGCGCCACAGTTCTTCATTTGTATATTACTCCCTGAAGTTCATATATTTTGGATTCAAGATTACTGATATGTGGACTAGTTTCATGTATAGACTTTCGCGTGCCGGTTGAAGAGTTCCTTGGCATCAAGTCAGAAGGTCTGCAGATATAGGAAAAAATATATTCTGTGCTTGCTTATTTGACTTCGTCGCCAGAGGCTCTTATCGTTCGAACTGCTGGTGGTAGAATGAAATCCAGACTGACTGATCTGCTCTTCGTGGACACATTAACTCAAGGGAAAGCCCTGAGAGATGTTATTGTAATCCACCATACAGGTAATTGGAAAATCTGTTAATATTTTCTATTTTTCTTTCATCTTACTACTCTTAGACTGTGGATTTACGCGTATCACGGATGACGGTGTCAAGGATATATTGAAGGCCAAATTCCCACACCTTTCCAAGGAAATTGATCCGCTGTATTTTGGTACATTTGGATCCAATCATGCGTAAGTTCCTTGTGAAATATTGTTACAGCTCGCTACACAAGCCGCTCAATCGCATCGCATATATACTTACTCGCAATGACATAGGCTTGAGGAAAGTGTACGAGAGGATCTGGAGTTTCTGAAGTCCCACCCGCTAATTCGGCAGGAAATCAAAGACAATGCTAAAGGTTACGTTTATGATATTAAATCCGGCATGCTGAATGCTGTGCATTGAGTATATTGACGTGCGCAGTATTTCTGATAGAGGATGTGAAGAAACGGGCATAATTCAACAGAATAGAAGAAATCCTGGAGTCTTTACGAATTGAGACATATCTCAAATCTATCTATGGCTTGCCTTAAATGTGATAAACAAATCTTTACTGTAATTTCCTGCAACTCTTCTTTTTGATAGTGCACGTTGTACACCCCAGAATAAACTGCACTTTGACGTACCCGTACACAAACAGACATAATATATTAATGCCCGTACCGCTTCTAAGTTTAGGATCCAGTTCTAATTATCTAAAGATAATTTTCTTCTAGAAAGAAGAATATACTGCCCCACTAGATGCTCGTCGCCTGGCAGTATGTGGATTGCCTCATTGATCGCCTCATTGAAGGTCAGTTACTATAAGGCTCGATATCGACGTTCTGACACTAACTAATGATATTTAAAGATATTATTATTGACTCTTGCGCTCCTCTTTAGACACCTATACCTAGGTGTTATTTCTAGATAATAGTATTAAGACTTTATCTACATTAATTTACTTTATACGACTAAGATTAGATTGATGTGACTGGCGTCCTAGACGTAAATTCTTGTCCAACAAAATGCGTCTTAGTTTACACTAGAATTATCATTACTTTGCTGCCAAAAAATCATATTCAGTTTTGACATTCGACATAACTCGACGGATAAACAATCAGTACAAACGAGTATAGACCGAGCCATACTATATGCCATCCCAGGACAAGAACAAACTTTAGCATGTAGCTAGCTATGACAGATGCAAGATAATATATGAAAAGCTGTGACGACAGCATTGGTAGAATATAAAACATTTTGGCCAGCGCCCGCTCCCTGAACAGGATGTTTCGTTTGCTTTTGGCAGATGTGCAGTTTCGAATTCGGCAGGTTCGACATCCACCACCAGTCAGGATCGGTAGTGTGTACATCGAATTAATATAAAACATTAATAGAATTAGTCATGTAAAAGTTCAAGAGCTGTCGCCAGATCCTGGTCAAGAAAGGACCAAAAATTGAGGGGTATCAATCAGATCGTTAGATCAAAAGAAGTAATCAAAATAAATCGGGAGAATAGAAGTAATCGTAAAGTAGAAGCGCACGTGATCTCGTGGAAGAGATCCTGACGGGTGGAGATGCCGATTAATGCCTATTTAAAATTGCACCATGATGCCGGCCATCAGGCACAAGGCCAGACCGGTCATCGAGCCAGTCGACATTGGCGATGCGGCAGAGGATGGGCTGGCGGAAGGTGAAGATGAAGAGCCGCCAGCTGAAGTAGCCGTAGCACTGCTGTCTCCGCTAGCGGCTGTTTCGACGAAAACATGTGGTGCGTAACTGTAGCTAGCTGAAGCGGATTTGGGAGTCGACGACGGAGTAGACGAGGCGTCAGAAGAGGAGTCAGAGGACGAAGGAGTAGGCGAGGTCGTGCTTCCTGGAGTAGATGACGTCGGGCTTGAAGTAGAGGACGAGGTGGTCGAGCTGTGAGAAGTAGTTGTAGGAGCAGCGGTGCTTGTTGGGGTTGTAGAAGTTGAAGTGGAAGAGCTTGACGAGCTGCTGGATGAGCTGCTGCTGGAGCTTACAGTCCCACTGCTTCCAGCTTCGAAAACGACAATGTTTGCGGTCTTGCCTTTCGGAACGGTAACAACGCAGAATCCAGCACCTCCGGCGCCATCAGCGCTTTCAGACGAAGTGACCTCGTTCAAAGCGTTAACGGAGGGATCAATTTTGCAAGGTAATCCGTTGCAGCCAGCGCCGTCATCGCAAGTGATTTCGACACCAAAGGTAGCAGGAGTGTTACGGAACGGGGTGGCGGCTTCTTGAACGACTGGGTTGTAACCGATCTTGACGAAAGTGTTTCCACTGGAATCGGTGTTGGCACCGGCAACAAAGTATGCCCAGTTTCCGATTGGGTTGGCGCTGGTTCCCCAAATGCAGCCGTCGTTACCAGTTCCGGGAGGGTTAATGTAGTAGCTAGAGTTGTGAGCAGATGTCGAGTGCGAATTTTAGAAACGAACTTACTGAGCAGCGGTCGAGCACCAGTATGAAGTGTCTGGAACAGCCAGAGTGGCAGTATCCTCGACCAAAGTCGGGATAAGCATAGATTCATCACCGGGGAGCACGGTTTGGCAGAAGGACAGAGGCTTGCCGGCCTTGTTGACGGCAGTCACGGCGCCAGTTCCGTCGACGCAGTAAGGCTTGTTGGGGAAGGGTTTTGAGATTTGGCCATTCTCGTCGCAATACAGTCCACCATCCTAGCTTAATCAGCACGATCCACCAAGTTCTTATTCAAATACATACCATCGACTGAGGATAGGTGTAGGACGTGGCTTCGGGATTCCACTGCATCGAGACCTGTCCTGGAGGGCATGCGTAGGGGCACCAGTTACCCGGTTTGCAAGGTTGATCAGGACTCATGGCCCATCCTGCGTTTGAAGAGCCCGGGGTAACCGCGACCAGACCAGCATCGCTAGGGAATTGACAGGAACCGCCGCGCTTTTCCAACAGATCGTCCGAGTGGTTATGGCTGCGGTGCAGGTGCGCGTGGCCGTGGTTGTGAGCCGCATCAGCGAAGGCCAAGAGACCGACAAGAGCCGCAACGGATGTCAACATTTTGTCGCTCAATCGTAGTTGTAGTTGAAGTTGAGAATCGAGAATGCTCGATGGATGATGGATATGAGTGCCGCGGAAAGGGTCACTGAAACGGGTCGCTTGGTCGTCGCGATGGATCGAAACGGGTGTAGAAAGAAGTGAAAGAACGGTATATATCACCTTCAAGGAGAGAATAGAAAGCTCACACACCAACCAGAGACCATGCGGCCGAACGAAAGACTAAGGTCAGAAAAGAACGAAGTGAAGGAGCGACAGTCGACAAGCGAACGGAGAAGAAGGAAAGAGGAGAGAGAGAGAGAGAAGACTAAGAGTCAGAGTAGGACGGAATAAGACTAAGAGGGAGAGGAGGGAGAGGGAAAGTGCGATGACTGTGCAGTGTGCAGTGTGGACGAACGGCAGGTGGAACGGGGGAGGAAGGCGAGACCCAGGCTCCTTCCCCGGACGAGTTAGCCTCAATTAGCCAAGAAGGAAGCAAGCGAGGCTCAGCCAACGACAGCAGAGGAAGGAGCTAGCCGCCCAGTTTGCACAGAGAGTGAGAACGCCTTGCTGGGTCTCATTTAATGATCTTGTCTGACTGGCCCGGAGTGCACAACGGAGCCAGGCTTGGCAGGTACTAGCGCTCTCGAACAGGCAAAGCGCCAGGGGCTGGAGGCACTAGTGGCGCAGATCGTGCAATTGCTTCTTGCTCATAGAGTCACCCGCTCGCGCAGTCAGTCGAGTCCCCAATTGGTGAAACATGGCTGATGGCTGTGTCACTGTTATATTGTTGATGAATATACGGACAGTCGTTGCATACATAGTATTGTGTCACAGCACGAGGTGACTAGCACAGCAGCCCGTACATTGAATGGTTTGAAGTTTGAGCCAGTGGGCCTGACTAAACAAACTTTGAGTCCAGCCTAGCCTAATCTGGCATGCCGAACACCATTGGCTGGCGACCCCGTATTCTCGCGAACTCTAAGCCTCTCCTTCCTCCGTTGCGTCAACCCTTGATCAATCAAGATTTCAGACACTACGGAGCCAAGTCTGGAACGATTGATTGACATACTACATATATTGTGACATAACTAACACGTAGTAGCATGTAAGGTCAGACTCAGGATCGGCAGATACAAAGTACGGAGTATATTCAAGAATGCTACCACCATGTGGTTGGCGTATTGACTTACATTCCGCCGAGTCAAACGAACCTAAACTCACGTGGCGCCATCTACATTCCGATCATTCATGAGATTTTACTTAAAACTTTAACATTCTTTGTCTCGATCAGTACACGGTAGCTGCCTAACGTTCACGATGTCCCATAAATCCTATTGACGAAAACGGCCATTTAGTCTCGTGTCAAAGCCCGACAGTCTAAGCCCGTCTGAGCCCTGCTTCGTAAGGTTCAGATGAGAAACCTTCGGTCCAGATATGGAAGGATACTTCCAAACAGGGTTTTCTAATTTCCACCTTGTCGATAGTTGAACTTTACCTCCGTATTAGGGCTTAGGAAGTCAGATGATGGTGATAAACCTAGTTCCGGGGAGGACTGCGTACCTGCATGAGCGATGTCGATGACATCACACTATACGGACGTACCAGTTTAGAGACGACTATTGCGTTACGGGTTTGGGTCTTTATATCAAGATGGAAAATTCGAACTGTTCCTAACTACATTTACAGTCGGTTAGTATGATCTTTCTTGTCCTTGACATGGAGACTGTGAACCAGGTAACTCAGAAAAGGGGACTGACTGCAGATAATTATCCTGTGGCCTCTGACATTGTGTCCATTAGCGCTCATGACGAGATCTGAGAATGACCAGTTTCCCATTAGCTGTTCAGATACATTCGAAATTGATACAACCAGCTTAGGGAATAAGGACGCTGACGCTTTCATGGCACCAGAGAAAAATTAAAATGCCTGTCGTCGTCTTGGGGGATGCCAGTGGCCTCAGGAATCACGTTTGGTACAAGATGTGCCAAAGGTGTTGGTGGTTCTGGTCTGTTTGGGCCTGTTTGTTTCTTTCCTGCCCTACTCGTGTTGTCGCGTAGTCTCCCTTACGGGATAAGGGGTATAAATGTGTTCCGTCACAAGACAACAAAAAAGTTAAGGTGACAAAGTGGGATAAGACTCGTGAAATCGTAAAGGAGGGGAGAGTCATGCAAGCAAATCCCTTTCAAATGATATAATCAGATTGATGCCTGGGGCGCTAACTCAGTGCCCTGCCAGGACAGACAGTCACACAACCCGATCAGGAAATGACTCTGATACTGTCTTAGACATACTGCTTTGATTGTTCTACTTGGAGATCTTTAGACTTGCAATCCTCTTAATTAGAATTTCTAGTACCAATTGATGTAAAATCTAGCTTGATAAAAAAAATAGATCAAATTCCAAATTCCTAGATCACAATACCGAGTTATTCATCGAAAAAAACTGCTCCAATCCTTTTCATAATGGCCACAATTGGGACAGTATGATGGCGCATGCAGAACAGCAGTGTTCAAGGACCAACTCTCTCCGCACTTGGGGCAGTAATAATTCCACAGCGAGCCCCCAAAGCTCTGCGCTAGCTCAATTCCTAGCTCAGAATCCTTTCTCAAAACATCATGAAAGTAGCCGTTATCGCACAAGTTGCAAATCTTCTGATGGCATCTCCGCACGAGAAACCCGTGAAACTTTTCATCAATGACATCCCTCCCTTTTCTTAGAATCCTCAGAAAATAGTATTCGTCGAAGTTATAATAGGCACACTTCTTGAAATTCGCCAATGCGAGATCTTGTAGTCGCGGAATTTCATAGTAAAGCGCGAGGCGATACACATCGTGGTGAAAACCAATTGGGTTTTTGCATTTGAATATTGCATCAGGATACTCGTGTCCGTACATGAAACGGAACATCGTCGCGTAAGATCCGCGTGCATAATCGAGATCTTTCAGCGGCTCGAGTGTCATTTCCTTCTGACTCCTAAATTAATTATGGCGCATTTCACTCATATTTCAGTGGCTCACCTTTCCCTCACAAAGAGCTTTGAGCTTCGGAGATTGTTCACAAATGACGACCTTGTGCAACTTGAACTCTTCGCCTTGGAGAAGGATCGTGATATCTGATAGGTCACTCCATTTATAGTCACTAATTTTAGGTTAGATTCTGATCATTGGTTATACCTTGGGTAGACCAAACCATTTGATGTCATCAGACAAGGCGCTTATAGCGCTATCAGTGGACACGACAGATTCCGAATCTGCCATGGTTTTGACGTGACTGCTCAATTCTCATGGGAAGGTTGAGAGAAGTTGAGATTTTAGGAAAGGATGCGGTGAATTGAGTGGAAAGATGCCATTGGAAATGGGAGATGGTGATGAGAAGTCTTAAATGAGATTATATGAGGTGTAAGACGAGATGTAAGATGAGATGTAAGGCGAGGGAGGTAAATAGAGAGGAGAGGGAGGAAGAATTGAGAGATAGTCCTCCAAGCGTCCTGAGAAAATGGATCTTTTTAATAAAGCGCCAGTTGTCCGATGCCTGAGCTACATTACCATTGCCCTGAATTACTTTAACTGACGGCTGTTTGATTCGCTTTTTAATTGTGATTTCCGTTGTAAATTTCACTTCTAGTCTAAGATACATAATGTGGCCAAAGGCTCGCTTGGAGTAGCCATGTAGAGTCGCGTGATTCTCTTTTTCCTGCTGACAATGCTGAGCCCCTCCTGATATTGACTTTTTGTAATGAAGGTTTGCTGGTTTATCTCCCTTCGAGAACGAAGACTGCGATAGGTGATTATTTCATGAATTTGCCCCAATCATCTTCATGATGGCCACAGCCGGGACAAAATGATGGTGAAGAGAAGGAGGGACAATCCAATGACCAGGTCTGATTGCACTGGGGACAGGAATAGCTTCTCAGCGATCTTCCAAGGTACTCAGTCAACTCTGATGCCAGCTTAGAATATCTTCCTAATATAACTCGGAACTTCGGTTTGTTTAACAATTCAGCGATATGCTCACAGCATATTGGTATTGTATGATCCAAAAAATGAATTAATAATGTTTCCAGTACCTTTAGAAATTCATCCGTGTCCCAAGCTGTCCTTAAACATGTCTTGAGGTTTTCGGCCGCGAGCTCTCGTAGCTCCAAAAGTTCAAAGTCTCGTGCTAGCACATAAACTTCGGCGTGGAAGCTCATACAGCTGCTAAAATGTGGCTCTTCATTATATTTAAACCCATACATGAAGCGGAATACTGCTTCGTACGCCTGTATGTTTTTGTGGAAGTCCCACCAAAGGGGTATTATCTCGTCCTATACGCCTGTCAATAACAGTCTATAGGACATGTCCTGATAGCTTACTCCTTTTTCCAATGTCTCTCTTCTGAGATATGGAGATTGTCCACAGACGATCGCTCTATGCAAGTTGAATCGGTGGTCTCCAAGAATCACGGTGAGATCTGCGAATTCGCCTGTGTTGTAAATCCTATGTATGATTAGAGCCTAGAAATGAGCTATTCTATAGTGAGTCATACCATTGCAAAGTCGCGGACAAGTTTCCAATAGCCTCCCTGGCACCAGGGAGCCACACAGACGATTCGGTTGACAATGAGTCGCTGTCGTCGCTGTCGACGTCCATGTTTCGCGTTCAATCGAGGAGATCGGAGAGGAGTTGACTAGCTGAATGACCAGATAAGCGAAGAGATATGAGGTTGTAGATGTGGATGAGAAAGAAACGAGAGGTGAAGAGTAGAAATAAAGAAGAGGAAAGTACGAACGACCTGAGCAACCGGGTCTTTCCAGAAAGAGCCGTTTGTTTGATACCTCAGGCCGCAACAATGTTGCCCTTGCCCTAACATGGCATAATCACAAAGAATTTGGTACTATACTTCTAATGTTGATTATAATTAAGAAATTTAAACTGCTAATAGTTTGATTTGATTTGTGCTCATTCTAGTGTTCGGTTTATGATGAAAACATAAATATGTGGATTCCCGAACTTCGTCCTTGACACAGTTAATGTTATCTCCAACCGGGATAAATGACATGGTCTTTCAGAATTCAAATCTTTTGCTCAACTGCTCTCGACTGCTCTTCAATTTAAGATGATTGAAAATGAGATCGCCATCTAAATCTCCAAAGCCCTCTTCCCAATGCTGATAGATGGAAAATAGAATTGGTCACAGTCTCCGTCACGATGACCAGTCACGTAAAGCATATTTGGACATAATGATGTGGATTGCAAGCTGTTCTTTTCTTAGAAGCCATACAGATGGTCCCAAAATGCGCGAAACAAGCCACAGTTAGGACAGTATGATGGTGAAGGCAAGATTGTGGAATCCAATGACCATAACTTCTTGCACCGAGGACACCGATACTTTTTTAGAGACTGGCTGAAGCATTTGACCAGTTCAAACGCCAGCCCCTTTCGTTCTTGGATGATGTCTTGAAAGTTGCTGTCAATATACAACTCATCAAAGTGTTCATGACATGCTTTTTTGAGAACATCCTGTAGATCTTCATCATTGAGATTTACCCCCTTGATCAGTACGTCCATGAATTCACCTGCATTCCAAGATTTTGTAGTATATTCTTTGAACTTTTCGAACGCAAAGAGCTGTAGGCGTCGATACTCATAATAACGCGCAACTCGGTACATTTCGAAGTAGAAGATAATAAGGTTGTCGAATGAGCTGTCATCGTATTCGAGCCCATACATGAAATGGAACATCGCTTCATAGGCTTGGGGATATTCGATGTCTGTGAAAGATTCAAGTTTCACCTCCTCCTATATTGTATCTCAGTCACAGTTATTCTCCACATAAGAAACATCTTAGTGCTTACCTTGCCGTCACACAAGGCTCGAAGTATCGGCGATTGTCCAAATATGATCACCTTATGTAATTTGAACGTATAAAATTCGAAAACAATGGTGAGATCAGAGAATTCCCTCGAATTGTAGGCCCTGACTTCAATTAGATTTTCACCACTAGCTACACTCGTTTTGGGAGGAACAAACCAACTCAGGCCTGGGAAATTGTCGGCCATAATGCGCTCAGGGAGATGAATAGGTCGGGTCTTCGTCAGGCTGGCGAAGATTATTAGACTTCTCTTGTTGATACTCTGGCTGTGTTAAGGTATAACTTCAAGCTTGCTGAAGATTGACTCGAGATGGACTGACAACTGAGCTGAGGACGTGAGTTGATATGTGTGCGTAGGAGTAAAAAGAGGTGTAATGTGAAGATTGAGCGAGGACTGAGGTGAGTATGAGGCGGTAGAATGCTCACAGGAGAAGAGGGGGAAAGACTAGTTAGAGACCGCTTTACAAACGCCCAAAAGTTTCTCCATAAAACGCCATTTGTTTGGTTCCTAGGCTACAAAAATGTTGCCCGGGGGGTAAAAATAAAAATTGAATTTTATCAGCTAAATTAGTGAGGTCCTGCCAAATCACTATATACTATGGCAGCTTCTCGTGTAGCTATGCTTTCGCCATCATAACAACCAATCCATAACGACCATGTGTTTTTCGGAGGACAAACCAGAGGAAAGGAAAGAAATACACCAAAACCCCATTTATGCCCAGCATAAACCTATCCCCATACCATCATATCGAGCCATCAATCAAACCATCAATCAAAACCATCTATAGCCCAACGAAGAACAATCCAAAGACACCAACAAGCATAAGCAATGCCATGTTGACAATTGGCTTTGCACCCTCACCAGCCGTAGGAACACTCGTCGTCGCGGCCGCAGCAGAACCGCTGGCAGTTCCACTTGAACTTCCAGTCGAACCAGTAGAGGTAGTCGAGGTAGAGTTAGTAGAATTCAAAGCCAAAGCCTGGTATGCTTCGAACGTCTTGCTTCCATTTGTAGCACTATCCATCATCAGCACCATTCTCAACAATCAATACCAGCTACGGGGCAAGGGGAGACATACGCATTGATAGCAAAGACCATACCCTTTGCACAATGTCCCGTCTGGCTGCAGTGGGCCCAAATGGGCTTTGTGTCATTGACCATGATCGAAAAGACGGGGATAGTGTTTGTGACGGGCATGAAACCGGAGCGGAAGCCGGTGACGTTTGACATGACACTGTTGATAGGTACGCAGGGAGAGCTGAAGGCTGACTGGACGACGGAGTGGTTCTATTATTATGTTATGTTAGTATATCACTTCAATGTTGAAGGGGGAAGGGGTGGTTACCTTTGCCATAAACTGGAACTGAACGACTTCTCCGGGGTTGGCCTGGATACTGTCTGGCGAAAAAGTAAGGGAGCCGTTGGCGCCGACTTGGACGACGTGGACAGTCACATCAGATGCTGCGATGGCAGCTCCGGCGAGCATGAGTGCTGAGAAGATAGTGTTAAAGAGCTGCATTTTGCTTGATATAGTCGTAAGAATGGTTTCAAATCGTAAGAGTTGATAAAGAAAGTCGAGCGACCGGCGCTTTTGATAAGATAAATGTATTAATACTTAGGAAAGAATTGAAGATGTCGAAAGAGAGTATGCTGATGGAGAGGAAGAAAAATTGAGACTACAGAGACAGGAACATGTCGCTATTTGTATAGCATTGATGAACCCAAGATCTTCAATCCTATACTCGAGCCGCGCAATATCTCTGTAACACATTCAAAATTAGGAGTGATATGATACTAATTGAAAGTACTGTTGGCGTGTCAAGTGGCGTATGCGAGGAGGCTTAGTGATGAGTATAGTCAGAATTTCCGTTTTGGGAAGCATGAGACACGGAGGGACGGCGGCTATGTTTGAGGGTTTGGAGTGTGTCTCAGTATGTATGACCGCGTCTAGATCCGGATTACCAGGTAAGTTCAGGCTGCTACTGAAACTATATCTATCAATTATTGAATTAAAGTAATTTGTTAGATTGGTAAAATTGGTTGAGTTGTCTCTCGTCTTGTCGGCCAACACCACATTAGGGCTAAGCGCTTGCTTAATGGATGGGTCGCAACTAATCGCCCTAAACAGCAGAATGGTCATGATGTCAAAAATAACAATAAATATTTATATTCATTCGACCAGAGAGATCGAAAAGAATAGAACCCAAAGCCGCTCAAATCCCGTCGCGGGGGAGGCTGATGATGAGACACGGAGACTGTCTCGGAAAAGTTTGATGCTTCCGCCTCAAACAGTAATCCTCTCGGATACTAAGAGATCACTTAGGGGGCGTCCCGAGAATACTCCGAATAAAATTGCTTGATTGGGATGCATTAATGAATGAGATGAATTGGTCAATGAACAGTCACTGTAAGTGAATTGCACTTACCAGCAGTAAATCTTCATAGCTCTAAGCATAAAATGATGAAATAGAATTATAACTAGATAAATAGGATCCTTGCTACTGCAGCACTGCCCTAGGAGTTTCAGAGCTATGGGAAGGCTCTTTAAATGTGTTCTCTCTGAGAATGACAAAGGAAGAGTCGTGAAGAAACGTCTGTCTCGCTTATTGAAATGCAACTGTATCCAACCTGAGTCCGTAAACTCAATCTATCAGAACAACCACTCCCGCACTGTAACAACAATAAACATGCAGTGTGTTGTTTAAAGAAACCTGATAACCGTAGATGGTTGTTATCCACCTAAAACCCAGCAGCATTCAACAAGTGAGTCCAGATCTCACCCCGAGTTGGAAATGGGGGTACTACATGTACCATCTCCTTTAAGGTCAAGCCTTGCAAGATAGCGACCTGACTGGCATTTACAAATTCTGAACCCTCAACACAACAGAACGTTGCACCAACCAGCCTTTCAGTTCCCTCTTCGATAACCCATCTAGCCCATCCAGGCTGCCCATCTCCATACAACCACGCCCCCGCGATAGAAAAATCGCTGTCGACAGCCCTGACTTTCAGGCCAGCGGACTGAGCTGAAGCAAAGGTGTGACCAACGGCACCGATGTTAGGCTCTGTGAAAATGACTTGGGCAAATGTGCTCTGAGAGGCCTTGGCTTCTGTGACGGTAACACCGATGGGCGGGTCGATCTTTACAGATGGTTGCTTATCACGAATGGAGGACAAAATGACATTGCTGGCGATACGCGCCTGATAAAAGCCCATGTGAGTGGTAGGGCCAAGCCCATTCACGTCTCCAACGGCGAAAAGCCAAGGCTCGGTATCTTGGGATGTAGGAACAGCGAGTCTTGCATCCGTTTTCAACGGCTGGCCTTCTCCAGTTAGGCCAATACTATCGAGGCCCAGATCGAAGGTCCTTGGCTTTCGTCCTGTTGCGTTCAGAAGTACAGAACCGGAGATCCTTTCTCCACTAGATAACACAACGGTTATCGAATTTGGGGCCTGTTTCTCAATCTTGGATACACGTGAGGAGAGCCTTATGGAGACACCACTCGCCTCCAAGCTCTTCCGCACAATCTTCGCAGCCGCTTCCTCGACTGTCGGCAGGATCTCCGCAGTAGACGAAATCAGGGTTACTTTGGAGCCAATGGCGGAATAGAAAGTTGCCATTTCAGATCCCATGGGCCCGGCACCAAGAATTATCAAATGCTCAGGAGCTGAATTTGCCGCGGTTGCGTCGCGATTGGACCAGAGCTCCGTTCCTTCTTCGAGACTTTCGAGGCCCGGAATCGCAGGCACATTATGCGTGGACCCTGTCGCAATAATGATCGCAACGTTCGCATCAAGATAATACTTCTGCGTCTCACCGTGTGGTTGAACGCTGACCTTTTTCACGCCAGCAATACGCCCAAAGCCTCGTACCAGCGTCGCTCCACTCGCACCATTCGAAATGGAAATCCACGCTTTGTCATCCCACAAATCTACAAATCTGTCTCTTCTTGCAAATACGGAAGTAACGTCAAGCTTTCTATCGCCAATCGCCTCCCGAGCTCCGTCAATTGCTTTCGCCGCTTCGAAAGCTTCGACAGGACGAAGAAGGGCTTTGGACGGTATGCATCCAAAGAAGTGGCACTCGCCGCCGTAAAGCTCATTTTCGATTACAGCAACGCTGAGACCGGCTTTGGAGAGACGATATTCGGCAAAACTGGTAACGGGACCGCCGCCAATTATGATGATGTCGAAGGCTGTTTTAGTGAGGGAGGCGGGGTGGTAGCCATCAGGATGGAAATTGATATTTCTGGACGCCATTTGAGCTGATTTATAAAATGTAGTAGCAAAGTAAGTTGATATCAAAATTGTACAAAGTGGTGGTTCCAGTAGCTATAAGTAATCAGGATGAGGAATCTGGTTATCGGCCCCATGACCCTTTTGGAACAACTTCAAATTAGTCTATCTAAAGAGCAGGCAAAGACCGCTCTTGCAGTAGTGTGCATGCTGCATTATGAGAATTAAGTACAATCGCGAATTCACATGCCTCTTTTGAGCTACAGGAGATGAGCAGCTAATCGCTCTCGTATTCATCAACCAATCGCTCTCGTATTTTCAGCCAATCACTCTCGTACTCATCAGCCAATCGCTCTCGTACTCATTAACCAATGACTCCAGGGCTGACGAGGCTAATTATATCCTTCAAAACCCTCCAAAGTTGTTTCTGAGAATAATAACTCAGTGAAATTAATCATTAACGCCAATGAAGATATGCTTTTCGGGGGTACAAGACGCCATTGGCGGAATATTGCATACAGTCCACAGCAATCAAACCATTGTGGAAGGTCACTTTCAAACTCTGCATTTTTACACGACAATCTCCAGGAATAAATCTCATGCCAACACAGCACTCCTCCTCTATGTCTGCGATCCACTCTGCGACCTTTGCTGCCTGCAGACTGTGCCAAATCCCATTCGTGCAAGGCCATTCCCGGAGTATAGCGATGGCTTCCCTGCGCACGGAGAAATCCCGGCATCTGGTAGCCGTATAGAATAGAGCCATTATCAATCCCATGCCGTACTGTAGTCTGGGACCATCTGATTCCCGAATTTCCTGGTCCTTCTGAAGTACATGGCGGGCAAAATGAGTAATCCTCTGAAATTGATTTGTGAAACTATCAAAGACAATGTCTGTGTCAGACAGGCTTGCCGCGATCATTATTTCGCATTTCCAAACACAGATCCGAAGTTGGAGGGCTCCAAGGTACTCTTGATTGACAACATTCTGGCATACTTCTAGAAATATGGGTTCGTACGCCTTGTTCCATTGATCTACTAATCCTTGGAGGTACTGTTGTCGTTGTGCAATCGATTCCCTTCGCCCCGAGTCATCTCCGCGGTGGGCAGATATCCTCGAATGTCGAAGAACGGACACAGCCAAGCTAGTTGCTGCCGCGAAAGCTTCGCTGAAGGTCATAAACTGATCTGGCATATCCGGGATGTTTTCCTCAATAATTAGCTTATCAAAGGGATGCTCACACATCGGATTCATTGCCAGGAACGATAATATCTGCAACTTAAGACGGCGCAAGATCAAACCCACTTCGAAATCAATATCAGCCAGGTCATTGTGTGCCTGCCGTCTCTCATCTTCGCTCAGATGCTTCAGAATGTTAAGCCCGCTATA
This sequence comes from Talaromyces amestolkiae, assembly GCF_001896365.1. Lineage (NCBI taxonomy): Eukaryota > Fungi > Ascomycota > Eurotiomycetes > Eurotiales > Trichocomaceae > Talaromyces > Talaromyces amestolkiae. The sequence continues at coordinate 728,628 of NW_024468042.1, read as the reverse complement.
TATCTGCTGTGACGCCGTCTCCCAATATCCTTGGAAACTCTCAAAGCACGAAAAGAGCAAGCTCGCCACTAGAGCAAGCCTCATCTGAGGTTGCCCACTAGACAGCGTTTTGCGAAGTGAGCTGATAGCCTGGCTCTGCTGCACTAAAGCAAAATTAAAATGCTCATCGTCCAAATCAACCGTGTTAGTCTGGGACAATATTGCAGATTTGTATAGAGCGCTCAAAGCGAGAATTGCATGTTTTATGGCTGGCTCATGACGATATTGTTGTGGTATGATTCGTGTCCAAAAGGGAGTCTCAACATAACCGCTTAGATCGAACGCAAGTTCTTCGTGAAATAATCGAAAATACCGGCCTTCCACCTCATCGCATCGAAAAGGATCGAGTGGACTAGTGATACGCTGCAGTGAAGGTCGAGGCTGGATAGGAATTAGGTCCCAGCTACGAGCTTGAGGCGGGCTGACTTTAGGTGCTGCAGCATGGGCTTGAGGAAATCTGTACTCGCAGAATGCACCGTACTCTTGACATCTATCGCGGACACATGAGTATAGTTGGCCTATGGAACACATTCTGGACCCTGCCATCTCACAACAGTCTCTCTCCAACGACTTACCGATAACATGTTGGTTTTGTCTCATCGCATTTTACTCTCCGATTCCTAGGATAGAGATTAGCTTCGCTACTCTTTGAATCAACCTTCAGATCCCAGTCATGAGGGAGTTCCCTAGCACGCAACAATGAGAAGGCTTCAAAATAGCGAGATATCCTACTTGCAAGCTGTACATCCTGTACGAACTTTTGGTCTGCTCACGCGCCGTTTCTTCATGTCACTTGTGGTGCCCTCTAACCCAGCCTGCTTAAAAATGCTGACACATAGGTACCAAGGCTTGCTATCTCTAGGTACGTCTCTTTGTCTCTGCCTCAATTATGAAGATAGATATCGACGTCCTTGTTGTCTTTAAATTCTTCGGCGCAAGTTTTGAACCGGCATAAGTTTAGGCCGACGGAACTTCCGATACTTCAGCCGGAACAAAAGTTGTGTCCGGGTATAAGATGCTGTTATATTGTGTACACTCTACCATATGGTGATTAAATAATATTAGCACGATATATTATCGAAATAACTTGAATCCTTATAAATCGACCGGCATGACGCTAAGTTGAAGAGAAAAGTATTATGACTAAAATGGGGGCCACTTTAGTTGTTATACCTAGGTATACTCAGGTACTCGGTACATATGGATACGTTCACGAATGCTTTTTATTCCTTCAATGTCTTCGATGTTGTAGTGTTGACTATATAATATCATCAACTATCAATCATTGACTACCGGTGACTTTCAGACTTTGCATACCGCTGCGCTCCAAGTTTAGAAAGCCGTACCGTTAGGCAGGGCAGTAGGCGTATCGGTGCGTATTTTGGACTGAATCAAATGATCAAACGAAGGCGACCACTCCACTCTTGGATTAAAAGGCTCAAAATCCCACAAGTATCCCAACGTACGCAGGATCGAGGTAGCCGAATAAGAAACAACTTCGCCATCGGAGTTTGTACCGAACTGCTCAACGCTGGCTTTGCCAACCCAGGGAGAAATCAGGAACGTGGGAATACGTCCACCTAGACGGTTGAATGGGAGGGTATAGTTTTCGCCGTTGGGTGTGGTCTGGGTGTATGTAAGATTATCCGGACGAGGCGCGAGGGGAGGCGGGACGTGGTCATGAAAGCCACCACTCTCGTCAAATGTGAGAATGAAGAGAGTCTCTTCCCACTGCGGGCTTGTGCGAAGAGCGTCGTAGACACTTCGAATCAGCTCTTCGCCGTCGGAAACTAGACCGCTGGGGTGCATTGAGGTAGTGCCTACACCGCAGCATGACGGGTTCAGGTAGCTGAAGTCGGGCAGGTTGCCGGCTGCGGCGTCAGTGTAGAAGTTATCCAAGTCCACGACCTTGTCAGTGTTTCCGGAGGATTGGGTCCAGGTGTAGTAGTTAGCATCGGGACCGGTGCCGCCAGCGGGATCCCAGTAGTTAATCCAGGTGCGGTTGGTTTCGGTCAATGCTTGCCAGATCGAAGTCTGAGGCAGCAAGTAATCAAAGTCAGTGCCCAGGTTGGTGCCATGGCCGTGAGAGGTTCCCGAAGTCAAGAAGATACGGTTGGGGTCAGTAGGCTAGGGTCTGTTAGACAAGAGGCAGTCAAATAGTGAACAGGCTAGGACTTACACCAGGGAGACCGGAGTGCCAGTAATTGAACGTAACAAAGTTCTGAACCAAGGCAGTCAAGGTAGGAACCTGATCTTCGGTGTAATAGTTCATCACTTGCGTAGCCAGCTCCGTCCTGTTAGCATCAGAGCCATATTGACGGATTTGCTCCTGCACAAAGCCTTGCAAAGTAGGAAGATACAAGCCGGATGCAATCCAGTCGTTATCTGGCGTAAAAGTGCTATAAAATTCAAAGTTGTTACCATACACGGCATGGTCTGGGTCATCGGCTACAGAGTCATAGTCCTTTGCTTCACTGCACACAACTCCTTCAAACAGATTGCTCGTGTTGTACGGATTGCAGATGGGGATCACACTCTGGATAGGATTGTTGAGGCCGAGAAGTTTCTGGCCGCCAAGCAAGTTGTCAAAGGAGCGGTTTTCCAAGACTAGAACAACCACATTTTTGATCTTGTCTTTGAGGTTCTGGATAGAAGATGCGGATGCACTTCGCTTGCTGGGCAGGGCCGTAGCCACTGCGGTGAAGGCCAAAAGGCCTAGAAGAGCGCTTGGATGCATCTTGATGAAAGCAGCTTTCGTTGACAACTCGTGGACGCTGTCTCAACTCGAAGACTGAAACGGGCGGAGACACGAGGCCTGATTTATATTTCTAGATTCTGCAGAACTTAAATACAATCAGATTAAAACGACGGGCTATCTCCGSGAGCCATGTGTTGCTTGCCTCCAATGAAGATGCATCTTTTTGTCACGCTGCATATGCATCTCTAAGCGTAATGACTTGCTCTAGCCAGGTTACGCGGCAGCGTAGTGCTGAGAGCGTGCATGCCCAATGAACGTAGCACGAGGAATGCTGGTAAACAATGCTCCTGGTGAGGGGTATCTGCTAGTTGCTAACCAGAATGGTACAGTGGTATAGATGTTTGATTAACAGAAGCACGCGATTATGTTTAGCGTCATGTAAAACAACGATCCGGCTGAAAAACTGTTGAGTAGCGCATACTTAGTCTCGCCGATCGCTCTTAGAAGCCCCGGAACCCATCCGGCGATAAGTAGATGGATTGATCAATCAGAGTCGCGGTACAAAACATCTGCCTCCAGCTCGCAATCGGGCTGGCAGTCTTGCAATATCGATTAATGAATTAAGCTCGACGAAGCTTTCCGCCATAAGGCACAGCTAGTCCTTAATGGTTGAAATTCGGCACTATCCGACTTCAGTTTATTATCTCCTTGCCGCGACGCCCGATATCAGATGCATCTAGCCAGCTTCAATAAAATCGCACATAAATCTACGGCTGGATCCGATCTATTATTTCCTATTGCGATCGAAGCGTACTTCATAGTATTGGCCATAGAAGGCTATACAGAAGATCCCGCCAATCGCTTTCAGCACAATCACAAAGTAGAACCTTAATACAGGTTCCAGCGAGCGCTATTGTATTTCTTCCACGATCAACAATGTCAAGTATCTCGCTGCTCGTTCCTGACATGGCGAACAATGGAAAATATCATTCCAACTTCTCTATCGGAGCCCTTTCCTGGGTTGAGAGTTCCCGCAATCCGTGCCCCTACAGCCAGGTATTCAAGAGTGCCTGGAAGCGAGAAAGCCTCTGAGTATTGACCGATGCAATAACTCCTTGATAGGGGTAATGATCGCAATGGCAGTGCGTATGTATTTCTGATTGCGCGCCTGAAATGCCAGGCGTCCAACGCATCTCAGAAATCGAGCAACATCTGGGGAGCCAATTTCTCCAAATCTTCGACCTACACACGCCACAGTCAGACGTCAATAGACACCGATCCACAAAAAGGAAAGCATACCTCTAAAAACCCATCTTCGGCATACCTCCCGCTTCCATCCTTATTCGCCGCATCTGCCCTCTCAAACGCGGCCCGCGCCAACGCTTCCCTCACGAATATATCCATATACTTGGCTACAACCTCATTCGCGTCTTTCGTGATTTTGGTTTTTTTATTTTGAAAGTGGTGGTGTAAAATCGTAGTTAGGAGCTTGGGTGGTATCCCGGGCTCGTCGGATTCAATGTTCCGCGATTTGTTGTTTGTGGTGACGATTTCGGCGAGGATATAGTCTGGTTCTGTAAAGGGAGACGCGCTTCTTGTGCTATGATTGTCTTCGTTGTCGCTATCATTGCCGGGGTTGGATGCGTTGGAGTCTTCGGAGTCGGACGATATTGTTATCGATTGAGCTTTTCGTTTTCGCGAATTCGAGGCTGGTGTCTTGGATGCAGTAGATTTTGCTTTTGATGAGGATGATTTTGAGGTAGTCGTCTTTGTCTTCGAGGTTGATTTTGATGCTGAGGCTGTGGTTGTCGAGGACGGTTTGCGAGAAGTCGTCTTGGATGTTGTTTTGTTTGTTGTAGAGCCATTCGTGCCTTCTGACTGGCGTCGGGGTGGTTTGAAGGGTAGGCGATTGCGCTTTGCTTGAGCGGCGTCCATATTGTCTGTATCAGCTGTCGATTTGAGTGGTTCGGATGTTGATATCAGTTGAGGCTGGATGAAATGGTTGTGTTGATCGAAATTCAAACGCGTAACCCGCGTCACGCTCAATCAGGCTAGCTCCATTAAACCTATTCGGGTCAGCGCATTAACTGCTTTGCTTGAATTGCACATGGGTTGAGCCAGAAATCGATATGTTTTTGATAGACAACCAATACAGATACTGATTTATTGATCAACGTCTTTGCCATCAAAAGCATCTTCCTCTCTAAGTGATTCCTTGTTGGTGGGGTAACGCGTCAGAATTTAGGTCGCGTGGATCTGCCCGCAATTCTGAGCTTCATCATTGTCGCAATCAATCAAGCTCGAGCAACAAGCCGAAAACAATCCCGAAAGACGACAGAATACAATGTTCTGAGCATTGACTACGAATCAATATGAACGATGCAGTCAACTCCCTGCTGACTGAGCATTTCAGCTATACGCCATTGGTGAGTGCAATCGGTCTGGATTCAGAAAATACAAAACATGAATTGACAGAAATGAGTGCTAGTCCCTGATCGACGACATCATCAACTCCATAAACAACCTCATATACCAAGCCATCTCAAGTCTCGAAACTGGACTCCTCAATACACCTCCCGAACGACTCGGTTTCGGCCATGCCAACAACGCGTCTACAACGATTCCAGACACCGACGCCGAGGGAAATATCGAATACCCGGAAGCGACGCTAGAGATTGAAAATGGATTACATCAATTAGAAACATTGTTTGAGTCGTCGGTGGACAAGTCGTTCGATAAATTTGAGATTTACGTTTTGCGAAATATTTTCACAGTTCCGGATGAACTGGTAAATTATATGCGACTGGCACATTATGAGGTATGATTATAGGCGTGACAGATGACGCATGGCCTTAGAGATTCTGGAGATACTAATTAGGTTGTACAGAACCTATCATTTTCTAATCAAGATGGTGCTCCAACGCCAGAGTCCATAAACATGCAGCGCAAAAAACTTCGAGAAACGCGCAAACTCCAGCAAGCACTACAGAGAGAATCCCTACAGAACGAAGCAGTCATAGCGCAATTAAAGGCAGTACTCTCAACAGCGCAAGAATCAGTCAAGCCTGGCTCGAAAACATCTGCAACAACACTCCCCAATCTATCCTTCCTCACCTCCGGACATGCCGCAACCACACTCCGCGTCGGCCAAAACAACTCCTTGACTACAAACACCGACTTTGTCCTCTCCCAACTCCCCGCTCTTCATGCCGCGACACGAAAACTACGCGCAAAACTATCAACCTTGTCCAGCACCACCGCCGCTGTTTCGAACGACGCCACAAAACGGGACGAGAGACGGGAATACATCGACAGTAGAATCAGACTACATCTTGAGCGCTCGGGCGAACCTGCTTTGGGCGATGGACAGGCGGCGATTGCTGGAAGGAAAATATCCGGTGCTGAAGCTCAGGCGCTGGAAGCGGTGGGAAATATACTTAATGATGGGAAATAAGACTGAATGAGCCGGGGGATGAAACTGTTTATATCTTTGCTTTGAATTACGAGGAGTAAGGGCACGGATTTGGTTTGGGAAGGGAGCCAGGCGTTTGGATGGAGATGTATTTTTGTGTTTAGCTGTCTCATGTGTTGTTGTTCGTTGCAGTTGAGCCTACCATTTTTTTCCTGATTGCATATACATATGTACTGTAACCTATTGACGTCTTCGAGAGTAATATAGTAAGGAAATATCTTGCATTAGTCCAAACATAAGAGCATTGAGGCTGTTGGTGGATGTGAGCAAATGTAAAATTAGCTAGCCTGAAAAATAAGGCTTGCCACTAGCTGTCCGACAAAAATATAGATTGACCAATGAGACTGCCTAACAGGCCAATCTTGATAGACAGCTAAGCGCCGACTCAAAACACCCCCTCAGCCAATCTGATCTCTTCCTGTCTTCCTCTGCACATCTTCTGCAGACACCTGGGCGCGTGTGTGCATTCCCAGAGCCAATCAAGGCTCGTATATGATATTTTTATCACCATCTACCCCTCTCCAGAGGCTCTCTTGAGGATTAATCCCATGCATGACACTAATCCCACCTGAAAATGAACTAAATTCTTGATTGCAAACCCAAAAATAAGCAGCCGGCTAGACCCCCAGGCCTCACACTGAATAAACTATTGGCCCGAGCAACTTTTCGTCTCACCCCGTCGAATGCCTATGTAAGGACAAGCACATTTCCATATTTAGATTCAATCTAATTCTGATTCGATGGCGACTTTAGTCGAGTCCTGGATTAGTATCGATCAACTCAGGTCCTTGACCCCATTGGAAGATTGGTAAGTCATCTGCAAGAACCTGGTGGGCGCTTAGGTGCCGTATGTATGTATGGACCATAGGTCTGGTAGGTGACGAGCCTCTCTTTCTTATAATTAGATGTACCTTTCTCCTTAAGAGTATCAGGTTCAACTGTTGTTACATATCTCTATTGTCGTCTGTTTCTACAAGTTTCGTTTTCTTTTTTTCCTTACAACATCCGTTTCGTTCGTTCGTATCAAGTCGATAGGTTTTGCTCTGGTTAGCAAACTGGTATTCTTCGACTCTATATCCTTGCAGTCTTTACGCTTTACGTTTTAATCGATATTTAAGTTCTCTCTTTTTTTGGGCATCACCTGTTCCTAGTTGAAACTACACACCAGTTATCCGTGAGAAAACAAAAAACGAACGAAATGTCTTCCGCATCCTCCTTTACGGTGACAATCACCAGCGCTGCCGATGAGCAGGAATCAACATACCTCTCTCGCGCCCGTATGCTGCATCGCACTCGCATCGGTATTGCGCTATTACTCCTGGGTGCTTCGGCCGGTGTCGTAGGTGCCGAAAGCGCACCTTTGCACTACTATAACGAGACCAAGGGGTACTCGAGTCTGTTCCTTCCGCTCTGGCCTCTGAATCTGGACGTTCGTCAGACAAATGCTCTATTGGCCTGTGGTGCGGTTATTCTATTTCAGGCGATTGTCTATATTGGTGTTGCTGCGTTTCCTTCGGTTCGTACTCTCCGTCTCCTCGTTCACATACATGATAACTGGGATTATAGCTGATTATTGTGAAAAAAGCCCCATCCTCGCGTCCGGCTCTTCAACATGCTCTCTTCCGCCGTCGGCGCAACAGGCCTCCTCACGGCCATCGTCGGGGTCGCATTCTCCATTTACCTGCCCTCCGCCAGCTACCCAGATGGCTTCACTGTCAGCGAAACCATCCACAGCTGGACCTGCAAATGGCGATCCGTCGGCAGCCTCAGCAGCAGCGCTGATGACGACGCGAGTCCTCCTGCCAACTTTTCACGTATCTGTGCCGAGTCTCGCGCTGGGTTTGTGTTGTTGGGTCTCTTGATTGGGCTTGAGGTTGTGATGTGTACTGCTGCGGCGGCGGGATATATGCTTGAGATGACTGTTACAAGGCAGAGGAAGCGTTCAAATGGGAATGTGGAGACTGGTGAGTTTGTTATGGAGACGAAGCAGTAAACCTGTTTCATAGGGCATGAAACATTGGCTTGCCCTGGGGAGAGGAGGGAGGGACTTGAAATGAATGGCTCCTCGGTTGTGTGATGTGACAAATTTCCGCAAGGCTGGCATAAGGCGAGTGTCTTATACTACCATGCCCAAGTCTGAGATGCGTGTCTGGGTTTCGGTGTCAAATTTTGACTTATGATAATATGTTGTACATGATGTATTGGGTTGATGGGCGTGTGGTCTTCCAAGTTTTGTTTGATTAGTAGCGACGAAAGAGATAAACTGTTTGGCAATAAAGAAACTTAACTTGATTGTGGAAATCTCTTAAATGCTGTGAATTTCCCATAAGACAGTGAAATCTTTCTAGAATCCACCTCTCCACATCTCCACCTCATATTTACCGTCTATCCTCGATCGGGATCGATATTACCGAACTCCTCCTCGTTGGCCTCTCATATATACTGGTAGCCGGAAAGTGCTAGCTGTACCTAATTAAAGCCGTGGGAATAATCTACATCTTCTCACACTTAAACGTACTATTCAACACTCTTCCAGAGCATTTCCAGCTGCACGCTGCTTGTAAATGGTAGGGTATTTTGTGAATTCATGCTGAGTGCCTCACTGAACTGCATCGCACCTTGAGCTCCAGCAAATGTCTCATAGCCGTACCCAATCTGCCCGTTCCCGTAATGGCCATTCATGCCAGCACCCACAGCTACTGCATTCGAAGCAGTATTTATAGTGGAAGCCAGGAACAAGGACTGCTGCTGCGCTACATTCATCTGCACCATATGCAGATTTTTTTGAATCTGAGGATACGTTTGGCCCCAAATTTCAAGGCGCTTCTCCATGAAATTTATAAACCCAGGCAGGTCGTTTTCAGCGCAGGCGACACGCCAGAGTTCACGCACCCGAGGAGAGTAGAAATCACACTTGAGGGGTGATGAGATATTTATCTCAGGAGAGAAGCAGCTAGACAATTGAGTGCTACCAATATCGGCCTCGATCCAGCACGACGGGCAGCACGAGAACATGTGGTGCGAATACCAGCGTCTTTCAGATACGGGATGTTGCCCCGGGCACGCTGGCACAGCACTTAGCCTGCGTACGAATTCGCTGAAGATGGAGACATCGTATCTGTCAATTGCCTGATCAAGCTTTCGATACATGGATAACGCATGTGGCGATCCTATGTTCATATTGCAGAGACGAGCTCGGCCGGGAATCTGGGGAGGCGCTGGGGCAAGGAAATGACCGGCATTGCGTGCTTCAAAGACACAAGCGTAACATGACTGGCAAATATTGAACTGATCGGCAGCTGGAAGTATGGAATACCATGTGCCATTCTGTATTCCATCTTTATTGCATCTGGGACTGCGCACAAAGGCGTGGGCCGCCCGCTGGAAGATAGCCCAGTCTTTCCTGTGGAGTGTCTCATCTAGTGTCAAGGACAGAGGGATATTACCTGAAACAAAACATACAGCCTTGCTATTCTGCAACAGTTGATGGCGAGACAAGTCAAAGTGCTGCGCCGCCACAGAGTTGTAGATTGTATCGTAATAGCAGGCTTCACAGACAAGAAGCGAGCCTAGCTCTGGGTCCCGCGGCCTATACCAGTTGCGCGAGGCGACGTCAACCTCGCTCAAGGCATTGCATCTTGGCAGATGCCTACGGTAGAGCACCCAAGACATAATGTGGTTCCAGTCACCGCCACCTCCGGCCATCATCCCCTGGCAAAACGGCCATGCCATGTCGCATTCAAAAAGTTGGTCACGAGGTTGGATGATGGGCGATTTGGAAATGTATGAGGAGTAGGAAGATGCTACTATATAGTCCTCGTAGCAGGCGCCGCAAGCTCCCCATTTGCCCGCAAAGTTCGCATCCATAGACTGGAACCAAATAAAGTTGTCTTCGGCTGTGACGGGGTGACCGCCTCCTTTGCACCGTGGGAGCCGCCCACGGCGTGCAAAGTAGCTGTCGAGAATGGCAAAGTCATTCCTGTGGATGGCCTCACGAAGGACAGCATGCACGCGGGGCACGTTAAAGTCGCACGTGCGCCGAGAACCTGAGGCGTCGAGCTGGTGCTTAAAGTATGCCGCAAATGGTAAGGGCTTCAAATAGTCATGATAGCATCGAGAGCAAATGCTAATGGTAGGCGCTGAGAGACAGTGGTACCAATTTTCTTCACTGATGGTACCAATTTGGCCTGGACAATGGCGGGKCGCTACCAGCTTTCTGTCTGCCATATTTGTGGCAGGAMAAATCCAGAAAATCCTTTTTGTCAGACTTCAGAAGGGCAAGGGAAAAAAAAGAAAATTGAGACAAACTCGAGGGCTGTCAGGGTGTTAGAAAAATCAGCAACCAGAGTACCCAGGCCAATCACGTCTACACCTTACCGAGCTCAATACGAGCTCGATACAGAATATCGGAACAGCAATTGTATGTCCAGGCAGCTATTGTGAGCTATTTATGGACAGGAACGTTACAACAGTCATTAAGAATATTAGAAAAAGATTGCATTTCGCTCGTCCATGTGGCCATGAAAAATGAATTGCATTGACCTCGTAGCAACAAAATTACGTGAGGTCATCCTGTTGTAGACGATGCACGTATCATATTCATCGATTTGCAATGGATGGTGTCGAGTTTTGATAACAGTTCTCATAGTTATTTCATTGATAAATAATTCTACATGTGTCCCAAGCGGCTATTCGTTTACCGCAAGCCAAATCCCAGCTGGCCGGAGGAAGTCTCTTATTTGACATTCAGCAACTAACCGAGCCTCTTGATCTTCTCGGGCCTGTAGTCTTGAAATATGCGTGTTACGAGCGATAAGTCAAATGCTCTGGTAGCGGCAGCTTTTTCGGAGGTCTTACTAGGTGGCGCAGTGACACGGGTATCATATGGAGTGCTTAACCTTACACATCGCAATGGGCATGAAGATATGAACTCGCTCGTACCTGGCCAAGACTATGATGTGACTATCAAACTGAATCACTGCAGACATCGTATCGGCACCGGAAGTCGTCTTCGTCTTGCAATATTTTCCGCATATTTCCCAATTGTTTGGCCATCTCCTGAAACCACAACCCTCACCATAGACTGTGCTCATAGTGGAGTGAACCTGCCAGTGCGAGGTCATAATCCCCTGGACTCTCAATTGAAAGAATCCCGGCCGGCCATAAATGGCTCCCTTGCACAAAAAGAATTGCGACCTGCTAAGCACACATATATTGTACAACAGAATTAGGACTCTGGTCGGACGGAACTACACGTTGATTGGGATGATGGCTTGTGGGAACTCCCGTCAACATCCTTTGGAAAAGAGTCATGTATGAAGAATATTTATATCTAATTACGTACTAGGGAAAGGGATATCTGGAGCATGGTTGTACAAGCTCACGTGCTCTGAGTTTTTGTATATGGCTCAGAGCTCAGCTCGACACCTAGTCTTCTATTCCCGCTCCATGCCTAGTTCTCTCGTTGACCGCTACCCTACACATTATATTGGCCTGGGCACGTCCACAATGGGGTTGTTTGAATACAGGAAAACTCTATCAAAGAATTTGGTTATGATGAAACCTACCACCTCATATACCCACCTCTCCGCCGTATATCTACATATGAGCAAGCCAGTTCTTTGGTAAAACCATGTAAATGTCCAACACTCAACTGCGTCGTATAAGATGGTCGAATCAAACCAATTCCGCGGTTCTCCGTCTGAAGAAATTGTCCAACAAACCTTTACGCTGCCTGCTATCAAATCCGGTGAAGTCCTTGTCGAGTTCACTCACAGCAGTCTTTGTGGTAGCGACATTCACCAGCTCAACAAGCCGTTGGTACTTGGTCATGAGGGCAAGCCATCATTCCCATCCTCCAGAGCGCTTTATACTAAACGAGAGGATACAGGTATCGTAATCGTCGAGGAAGTCGGCATCACGTGCACCCTCAGAGTTGGTGACGGAGTAGGCTGGGGAGCATTCAACTCAAAATGTGCTCGCTGCAAAATGTGTCTCAGTGGCTATGAGAATTACTGCCTCGAGGCTATCCATGGAGTACGATATTCAGGGCTCCGTATGTGGCTATGCAGTCCGAAGAGCGCAATGGCTGTTCAAGATCCCATGGGATCTTTCCTCAGAAGATGCCTCTTCTCTCATGTGTATGTCTTAAGGATTTTTCAGGTTTACAGGTGCAAAATAATAATGACATTATCAGGTGGCAGTAGAACAGTCTAGATGCCTTTCATTGACTACTGCAAACCATGAGATTGCGTTAGCATCCTCAGACTCGATGTATTTCCTCATCTGGCTGTCCAATTTACAACTAAGATGGCTTGTGATGTTGTTGTCTTCTCATCAACTAAAAGTAAGAGAAAAAAAAGTGTAGAACTCGGCATAAGGGGGCTTTGTACCACAAAAAGTTTATCTAATTACTTAAAACTCAGCGTCACGAAGCCTATTGATAGATTAATTATTACTTCATCCACTTGATTCAACTTCAGCCTATTCTATCCGGTATTAGAGAAGAGTGCTAGCATCTTTCTTCTCTGTATTGATGGTAGAGATTTGGTAGCGCTGTACATACAGACCCTTCTATCGGGATTTAAGATTATCGGAAGCTACGTTGCCCTGACTTAGGCACAGTAAGTGGTACTTTTAAAAGAGCAAGAATCGAGCTGACTAGTTTGTGGAAAACAAACCGGAAGATGCGGTATCAAGGAGTTCTGTCATGGGACTACTAGAATGGAGATTTCATCAGGATCTGGCTATTGCAGTTAGATTTAACCTGTCAATAAATGAATTTCAAAGCATGCCCAAAGAGTTTAATGGTCCGAGATAATAATGACTCAAAGGATTAATGTGCGTGGCTTAGTTTTCTCAGAATGAGGTGATGTATCAGGGAGGCTGAGTTGGTGTTGGCGTGGACCCTGAAAAGATCAAGATAGCCATACCTATACCTAAGCTTGAGGTTAGCATAAGTTAGCGACTTTCTGCAAATGCCACCAAGGGGTGCACGGCTAATACAGAATACTTTAACTCTGCCAACAGTCAATTTTTCTTCCCAGCCAGTAGAGCGGAATGTCGGCCAATTTGGTCATTACTTATTCCATTTCTATAGTAAATGTAAAGAAATTTGAATACGAGGTATTCCCCCACCGGAGTTTGACCCAGCCGAGTAATCAGAAAGCCAAAAATAAAATTGCCTGGAGCGCAGAGGAGAAGTCGCATGAACCCCTGGTGGGTGAGCGATGTTAGTGATTTGGTAGATCTGCAGAAAAATGTTGCTATGAGAAGGTGAACACACCTCAGCCTGGACAGGACGTAAGGCATTGTTATAAAATGATCATTTCAAGATCGATTTAACATCGAGAATAGAATACCAAATGGAGATTTTAGCGCGTCTTGTGGGTAGGGCATATCAGTACGAAGTGTATGTAAAAAAGATGGAGCAGGTTTTGAGCCTCATTAAAAATAAGGTACAAACCCAAAACTTGCTTCACCACTAAACACTCTCCCTACTCCAATGCGCCCCATTTATAGTGCCCTGAGGGTAGCCAGTTCAGTTAGGACTCAAGAAGCCAGGCACCAAGTGGATACCTGTACTCTGGGGGGAATCGCTTTGCTGCTATTTACTGGGCTGGGGATGCTGTCCATAATCTTCAACTTTTCAACAAGTGTAACGTTAGGAGGGATGTTCAATTCTGAATCTCATTGAAAGTAAATATCCGGCGCAGTTGAACGAGTACGGTGATTCCGTGTTTTTTTGCGCATGCCAATTAACCTACATACAGCGGCAGAGTACATATGTTTGTATGAATAGCTCCCACCCTGCAGAGGGCGGATGGGGTTCACGCTGATTTGTGGGACAGAGATGCCTCTTTCTGACGAATACGACCTCAAAAATCAAGCCAGAATTTGAGTATACCATCTCCATGCGAGTCTCATTGACCAGCTCTAACCCCGCCGCCGTCATGGGCTTCAAAGGCTGTAGCTCAGTGTTTTTGCCCATCGTGGAGGGCAAGTTCAGACCATATTTCAATTGATGAGTCCAACCATGTCGGAACAATGACCCGCCAGCTCAAACTCTACTGCAACCTTGCTGTTGATCATCCTGCAAGGTAATTCAATCTGCTGGATACCTTGGTGAGAGGGGGCGTTCATTGCAATGTTCCTCTGATAGCCTGCTGCAACTGGTCCAAGCAGAGGTCGCATCCATGGTTGTGCGCTCGGTAGGGGCATCTGCGGGGGTCGACGGAACGTGCCCCGCTCTGGCGTCCCTTTTTACATTTCAAATATCTACAAACTACCGCCACTTTTTGGACTCCGGATTCCTCAAACCGGTATGAATCTGGGGTACTTTGCAGTGTTATACACGTCTTGGCCGGATGTACTATACGGAAAGCGGAGCTCCACACTCTCCACGGTAGCAGCGAGGCGTCTTGGCAGAGGTTAACATCTGACTACAGCCCTGAATATAAGCATCTAATTCAGACAACCAAAAGATGTGTTATAACCCAGGTGGTTATCACGAATTACCCGCAATATTACCCGCAATCAGGCCCTTTTTTTTTTTCCGATTGAACGGTAAATCCGACATATCTCTGCTATCATGCCCAGCAGCCGCGGCGTGTATAAGAGGAATGATTTTCACATCAGGCTTCTGGGATATTTCCCATGGGTACATGCGTGATACTACCTAGCCCAAGGGACACGGTCATCATGGTCATTCTGTTACCAATTCTGTTCTTAGCATCGGCCGGATGGGCCGCGGCAGCCATAACCTCTGGCCGCGACCACAGCAGCCTCAATGCCGGATGGAAGTTCTCGCGCTTCACATCCAACCCGGACTCGTTATCGTACAGCACGCTCAGTCCATGGATGCTGCCACTGGCCAACGACTTCATCGTCAACGGTGCCAAGCACCCTGCACCCTCGGGAACACCTCCCGGCAGCAATGTTCAGTACGTCCAGGCGTCCTTCAACGACGCGAGCTGGCAGAGCGTCGACCTGCCCCATGACTGGGCTATTGCAGGCCCCTTCAACGCTCCGGGTATCAGCGGTGGTATGGGCCGGCTACCCACGAACGGGGTGGGTTGGTACCGGCGGAACCTCGTTGCAACGGCGGACGATGTGGACGGCACCAAGTCCATCTTCTTGGACGTCGACGGAGCCATGTCGTATGCAGCGGTATGGCTGAACGGGAACCTACTGGGTGGTTGGCCGTATGGGTATGCTTCATGGCGTTTGGACCTGACGCCGTACCTGCAGGCCGGAAACAATATCCTCGCTGTGCGCCTGGATAACGCGGTGGATAACTCGCGCTGGTATCCAGGAGCTGGCATCTACAGGAACTTGTGGCTTGTCAAGGTGGATAAGACGCACGTGGCTCAATGGGGCACGTATGTCACGACTCCTTCCGTGTCTTCGAGCTCGGCGACGGTAAACCTGGTAGTGCAGGTCGAGAACAAGGGCAATGTGACTCGTCAAGTCAATGTGAGCACGAATGTCTATACCATCGACCAGAGCACTGGAACAGCCGGGACAGCCGTGGTGGCCTCGTTCCAGACGACTACTGTCAGCATCAACGCCGGCACGAAGCAGTCTGTCAACGGATCCGTCACCATCTCCAACCCTCGCCTCTGGGGTCCACCGCCGGCCCAGACACCGAACCTTTACGTGGCTGTCACGACCTTGTCCGCTGGCGGTACTGTTATTGACACCTATGAGACCAACTTCGGTATTCGCTCCCTCACATACGACCAGAACATTGGCCTCCTGGTCAATGGACAACATGTATACGTACAGGGCACTTGCAACCACCACGACCAGGGCTCCATCGGCACTGCCATCAACAACAGGGCCCTTCAACGTCAACTGCAGACCCTGCAGGAGATGGGTTCAAACGCTCTACGGACATCGCACAACCCGCCTGCGCCGGAGTTACTCGACATGGCCGACAGTATGGGCTTCATGGTCCTCGACGAGGCTTTCGACTGCTGGTCGCAGGGCAAGACGACCAACGACTACCACCTTCTCTACTCTGACTGGCATGAGCCAGATTTGCGCGCATTCGTGCGGCGCGACCGCAACCACCCCTCAGTCGTAGCCTGGAGTATTGGAAACGAGATCCCGGAGCAGTCGACCAGCCAGGGCGGCTCGGAGGGCCAGGAGCTGCACGATATTGTCAAGTCTGAGGATCCCACGCGCCAGTCCACCTCTGCCATGAACTCAGCCGGGGCCACGGCACCACTGGCGAACGTGATCGACATTGAGGGCCTAAACTACCAGGGGGAGTATGGCGCCTACGGTAGCTTCCACAGCGCGTTCCCCAATAAGATGATATGGGGCACAGAGACGGCGTCGTGTATCAGCAGCCGTGGAACCTACATCTTCCCCGTAACCAGCAGCAACGGCCAGACGTACTCTAGCAGCGGCGGTTCCGACAGCAGCCACATGTGGGTCAGCGCCTACGAACTTGAAAACCCGGGCTGGGGCGGCAGCCCAGACCAAGTCTTTGCGGCGCAGGATAGCTTCCCTTTCGTGGCCGGCGAGTTCACGTGGACGGGCTTCGACTACATCGGCGAGCCGACGCCCTATGGCGGCAACCCAGGGGCGCGTAGCTCCTACTTCGGGATCGTCGACCTGGCCGGCTTTAAGAAGGATCGCTTCTACATCTATCAGGCTCGCTGGCGGCCTGACTTTGCCATGGTACATATCCTTCCTCACTGGACCTGGCCTGAGCGCGTTGGGCAAACAACGCCCGTGCACGTCTTCAGTTCTGCTGACCAGGTTGAGCTCTTCGTCAACGGTGTCTCTGCCGGCCGCCAGAACCGGCCAGGCAAGTCTGTCTACCGCTTCCGCTGGGACAACGTTACATACAGCCCCGGTGACCTGCGGGCTGTGGCCTACAAGAACGGAAACCAGTGGGCCGTGGATACGCGCAAGACTGCTGGCAATGCGGCAGCTCTCAATGTAACGGTCGACCGGGCGAGCATCACCAGCGACGGGGTAGACCTGGCGTATGTGAGCGTGGCGGTCGTGGACAGCTCCGGGACGGTGGTGCCACGCGCGAACAACAGCGTCACCTTTAGCGTCAGTGGACCCGGAACGTTAGTGTCAACAGACAACGGTGMCCCCACCGACACCACGCCCTTCCCGAGCGCGAGCCGCAACGCATTTTCGGGGCTGGTGCTGGCGATTGTGAAGGCGAATGTGGGGGCTACAGGGCAGATTACCGTCTCAGCTACAGCGAATGGAATCACTGGTGGGCAGGTCTTCATAACCGCCAGTGGGAGCACCACTATAAGCACGACTACTTCATCTGGCACCACGACAAGCACGACTACTTCGTCTAGCACCACGACGAGCACGACGACTACTACTACACCCGTCACTGGCAATGTAAGTTACAGTCCGAGTATCTGTTTAGATGTGTTACAGCTTGCTAATCTGTCAAACTCGCAGTGCTCGGCCAAATGGGGCCAGTGTGCTGGCCAGGGTTGGAGTGGACCTACTTGCTGCGTGTCTGGATCTACCTGCACTTATTCAAACCCCTATTACTCGCAGTGCTTGTAAGTCCAGAATTAACGACCGAGGCATTTGTGGTGCCGACAGCATTGAGACTCCGGTGTTTCAAAGCCGCCCTTAGCCTTGAAGTAGAGGGAGGAGAACTCTAGGTATTTTTTCACATTTTAATACATTGTGACAATGATAATATTATCCAAATGTATTGATATCTTAGTATTGAAAGTATTCTCAACAAAATATTTAGTTGAAGTCAAGTACAGATTTTCATTTACAAGTATTGATAAATGATAATCTCTGGATTTAAGCGTGTCAAGGTACGCTAGCTACCGCCAGGGTAAATCCATAGTTTCCCGACACGATGTTAAATTTGCCCAGTTAGGTCTAGCGCTATTTGTGGCCGGCATATAGACTCGTCATGTTGTTCAGCTTCAATAATACACGCCCTCTCTTCACTGCACATTACTCATCATGGATGATGACATTCGTCCGAGTCAGCAGGAATACAAGCGAGTATTTCACGAAAGTTTGAAATATTGGCTTACCTATAGAAAAGCTGCGGATGCGCCCTTGCTTCCTCGTCATTCTGCTGACTTGACAGCACTTCTTGGACGAATACCTGCATTTCTCGCTTGTGAACGATTGTCCGAACATGAACATTTCTCATTCAAATTCCAAGAAAGAGAATTCCAGGGACAATATGGTCTTCTGACGTGCGGGCATTCGATTTGGAGGACGTCTAACGGGGATTGTGACACGAAGCCTAAAATCGTTCCATTACAGCTCTTGCTAGCCGTTCCAGAACCACTAAAGATACGATTTTCCGATAATGCTCCGCTAGCAACTTGGCCAGGAGTACAGGGAATATCTGAAAGTGGCGGGGTTAACTACATCACTCCTTTGTTCCTAGCGTGGGCGTACATCTTGTCAGCCAAGTGGTTGGAGTTGCTCGGCCATTCTTCAAGTCATGCTTGTAAATTGAAGTTTCTAGATGGCGCATCTAGCCCAAGTGCTCTGGGGTTTGATATAGGCTACAGAATCGATGAAGATGAGGATCGTTGGTGGAGGTCAATATTATCGTTTGGTTGGAAGATAACTACGACTTATAACGGCAGGGTATACCTCACTCCATGGTCTGTCACCGCTTTTGATACATCATTTCCAGGTGAAGAATACCAGTGGATTGATTCCAACACACCATCATGCCAGACCGCTTTAGCGTATATGACTCGCTTCTGCATGCAATATGGCCTTCAAGACCAGTCCTCTGCTGCCCTAGCCGCCGCCCTCTATATTCCTTCAATAAGTGGTAGTACTATTCCGCTTCCAATGTTAAAGAACTCAGCGAAACCCGGAAGATCACCGCCTAAAGTTCCAGCACACGCATGCTCAGATTCATTTTCTGAGCATGCGGAGTTCCTTCCATACTACATGACATTGAGTTGTAATACATTTGGAACACGGTCGCTTCTGTGCAGCACCTTCTTCAATGCCGATATCGAATGTAACCTGGTTAGTGCTTGGCTAGAGCTAGAGCCTTGCTTTACGATGATTGATCCTTTGATTGAAGGTGAAGACTTTACAAAACTTGCCACACTTTTGGGATATAAGCAACCTAATGTTGCCGCGCTCTGGCTTGGTGCGATCATCGTTGGAATGGCAAAATCTGTGATACGGAATATTCGTATCGGGTTGGTCGCTCTTGACTTGCATGCTGCGGCCTGGACGTCCACAATGGAGTCTTTTATCACCATAAATCCTAGAAAACCAGAGGAGAAGACTATATTACGAGAAGACGAATGTCGGCTCCTGTTTATTGTAGGAAGTGACAGTCATACAAGGCTGCCCCGTTCTCCTTGGAAACCATTTGGCAAAACCCCTCTTGAAGAGACCGAACTCGAAATTCAAAACCATGCCAATTGTAACTGTCACTGCTTAGAATATCTATCTTGGCACTGGGAGTCTTCGAATGGTACAACACTGGAAGATACAGGCCTCAATCAAACCCGGAATGAGAAATGCGGTATAGAAATCAAACTCAACGACTCTCCAGAAGCCTATCCGATTGATCAATCCGAGTCACTGTCTGAAATAGCAACCCGTGGAATTTTCGAGTGGTTAAGGTCCAACGGATACCCAGCTTCTGAGTCCTTCATCCATGAGCATCCGTGGTTCGATATCGGGAGCTCAGAAGGAGAAGAAACGGATGGTGAGTCTGATGACGAAGTAAATTCGCAGACTATAGAGGCTGGTATTGAAAAGTGGATTATGGGGACCGATATTATCAATGAAAAGATTACCTAACGGCTTTCATCTATCATCTTCTTAAAGCCGTCAAGTCCACCAGCCGGATGATCTGAGTATTTGGAATTGAACATGCGCTACTAGTTTTATCACGATCATTTAAATATTGCAATGTCAAATAGTCACTACGCCGCTCGGTACTAAGAAATTTCCCTGCGCACCCTAGACTACTCTGTCCAGCATGACCAAGTAATGACATTGTGATCAATGTGCATAAAATATGGCGATGACCATTTGGACACAATATCTAACCGCTCATCTCTTCCGTATACGAGAATAATGAGTTAAATGCTGTGCCCTCAACCCATGACCAGCGGCGCTATATAAGTAATCACATTGCCGACGCTGAGTTCAAAATCCGGGCGGTAAGAGGGCATTCATGATTGGGAGACCGACGCATTTGCAGACTGTTACGCAGGATATCTACCCTTCATTCGCTCAATATAAAACTGGATTTCCCTTACTTAAACAGCATGTGTCGAGGTACGCTAGGCTTGGTTGAACCACACAGATATTCCTTAACGAATATTCGATGGAGCGGCTTAAGTGAATAAAGTAATAATAGTTGAACTGTTGGACTGGGATATAGAAGTCTTTAATGTAACTAAGATAGAAGAGATTCTCTGCACAGCTTGGTGCCTTGCTGACTTTTACTGTTGTGTGACATATGTCAAAGAGCTATGAAGAATTAAATACATGATGGTGAAAGAACGTCCCTACATGTCCAGTCATTCATATTCTATATATTTTATATCATGTACTCGAGAAAGTAGCAAGTATAAAGTACGGAATATTCCTCTAATGACATCGTGTTGTTTCGTATACTGTTATCTTATTGAACATAAGAGTATACCTTTCGTACTTCAAATGACCTTAGTGCATGATTTATACCGTCGTATTCTTCTTTCACTTATTGCCAGCGAGTCAGCGCCTAGTCCTCAGTCAATCTGGTATAAGCTCATACCAAAATAAGCCTTTCCTTTCTTGTTATAGTTTCTTTTAGCGTCATGCAGGTTGATTCATAATAATTAACTTACAAGAACAGTTTCACGATGCTACTCGCCAAGTTCCCCACTAGAGTGTTTTCTTATAACACTGAAGAAACCTGACTGTAAGGCTCCGGTCTTATTAAAGCAAGGTACTGTTTTCTCGAACAGGATATCCCCATAATGGAGCGATATTGGTGACAGTATACTCAGCTGCACACGCGCAATGCCGCCACAACGCCTTTGTATAGTTCTCGGACCAATTATACTTTGATCAATCCTGCATTTAGATTGGCTCTAGATGGCAGCGTGGCACCACAATACAATGGGGGCCCAATTTGTGAGCGCGCGCATCGGGGGCCTGAGCTCTGTAGTACTGGCTTTAGCTAGGGTCCGTTCAATCGCGAGATCAATGTTCCTGCCTACATCACCTCAGATTGCCAGAGCTAGGTCTTAGAATCATCACCATTCCTTTACATCACCCCACATACATACCTCTCGCTATGGATTCAAGACCTTCAAAGCCATACCACGTCCAACAGCTCGTGGACAATCCAGATGCCTTCCCGCATCACTCCTCTGTGAGTGCTTTGTGGAATTTGAAATGGAAAGGACTCGCTGTCATGGCCGTGTATCCATTTGGTGACGGAAAAGCCGAGGACTTTCAAGAAGTTTTCAATAACCTGATCGAGGCCAGCGGGGATGATTACCAAGTCTTTTATGATCCAGAAGCTTACGCTGCTCCTTTTTTTCCAGTCGGCAAGAGGTTGCTCTTAGAAGCGCGAGCAGCGGAGAGCACGGATAAAGCAGCGGCGCGGGACCTCTACCTGCGCGCCGCAGCCGTCTTTCGCATTGCTCGCTTCCCTATAAACCGCTCTCCTGCCTCTCAGATGGCCTGGCAGTACGGCAAGGAAGCATATATGGCTGCATCTCCATACCTGGACCCGCCAAACCAACAAGTGGTCATCCCACATACACACCGTGATCACTCGGCTGGCGATGGTGACAATATTTATGCATACTTACGAGTTCCCGACAAGATTGAAAAGCCTGAAAAGGGTTGGCCGGTTGTCCTTTTCATCTGCGGTCTAGACGCCTACCGTACAGACCACACGACCCGCACGCAAGACCATGTTCACCATGGATTTGCTTGCTTGTCCGTAGATATTCCCGGAACTGGAGACTCGCCTGCCGCTCCGGGAGACACCTGTAGCCCTGATCGACAATGGAGCAGTGTCCTTGACTGGATCGCCAGTCCTACGGGTGGTCAGATGTACGATTTAAATGAGTATAGAGTGATTGCCCGCGGAGTTAGTACTGGTGGTTACTACGCTATGCGTATAGCACACACACACTCCAACCGCTTGAAGGCAGTTGTCGCACAAGGTGGTGGCTCACACCATATGTTTGACGAAGCCTGGATACGCGCACAAAATCATATGGAGTATCCTTTCGCCCTTGCTAACGCGTTAGCTGCGAAGTTTGGAAGTTCCTCTGTGGAGGACTACATCAACAGTAACCCCCGTGCTAGGTTCAGCCTCGAGGAGAATGGCATTTTTGATATGCCGTGCACCCGCTTGTTGGTAATCAACGGTATGGAAGATAGTATTTTCCCCATAGAGGACAGCATTCTGGCGTGCAGGCGGGGAAGGGTCAAGGATGCTAGGTTCATCGATAGCACAGGCCATATGGGCAATCCGGGGGCGGAGGAAATTATCTATGAATGGATTGACGAGGTTGCCGGAAGGAATTGATTTGTTTTCTTGCTTGAATCTGCTGCTGTCAGATCTAAGGCCCATCAAGGATCTAGTTGTTTGCTGTTCATTTGTGGCTGTCTTACCCACACCTGTAATAAGATGACGCGGCAGTTTTCSGAGCCATAATATCTTCTTGTTTCGCTTTAAAGAACATGGCAGACCCAATGATCAGGCAGGTCAGTCAATATACTGCCAGGTCCTTAGCAGCCTCCAGGGATGTAAGAGGCTGAGTGCCCAATCCTTGCTAGTGAATTATGCCAAACTTGCAAGTCAAAGACACTTAGTCTTTTGTCCAACATTTGTGGGCGATATTGATGCACACTAATTAGAATTTCGTAATCAATGGCATAGGGACAGTTGAATCACTATTCGATAATTTTCACAAAGCAAACTCTTGACGGAAAACTGAAGTGATTCTAACCTAGACAGTGGTATAGAGAAAACTAATTTAATTCTATGGAACTTGGAATTATTGCAGCCCGATACCCCCGGAACCCCACAACTCCACCTTCCCGCGATGCCTCCTTCGGCGGCAGCGCCCTTTCACTTCTTTCAATCCCCAATGTAACGGTAATGTAGGCGTACGAATGATATCGGACGATTCTTCAACACATCTTACAAGACATGGAGGACTTTCCTGAAGGTCAGTCGCCTAAGCGCAAGCGCCTCTCTTACGCTTGCAACTATTGCCGACTGAAAAAAACCCGATGCGATGAACAACAACCGTCCTGCCAGAATTGCACACGAGCAGGTGTAGAGTGCATCACCACAGATAAACGTCGTGCCGGTGCTATCGTTAGCTCGCGACGCCGGACTTCTGCATTGCCAGAGGCATCTCCAACGCTACCCAATTCAATCAGGTCGTCAGAGCCAGAGCCAGAGCCAGAGCCAGAATCAGAACCGATTCCGGTCAGCTCGTATGTGCCGACCAGCTACGATCAGAACCTCCTTCCCGCGGCGCCTCCTTCTTGGAAGCGGCGCTGGGTAAAGACAGAGCGTTTGCCAATGATGCCTCGATTCTTAGGATCATCTATGTTTGGGGCCATGACAGGATGGCTCGAATTAGCATTTTACCGTCTCAAAGCCCCCCAAGACTTTGATATTCCACGCAGAATTAGCCACTATTCAAAAAGCTGGCTTCCTGTTGGTGTTCCTAATCTACCTCCAGCTGAAGAAGCCCAGGAATACTGTCGCCTTTATCGAACAACACTACATCCTCTATTTCCAGTTTTGAGTAATAAAACCTTTGAAGATGTATCCGAACTTTTATGCCCATCGGTGGATACATTGAATACACCAAAAGAAAAGGACCATACTCCTTTACAGGCATTGTCTTATCTCATTCTTACTGTCGGCCTAAAGACTCTGGATGACTCAGCACACAGTAGGGAGGAACTCGCATTTTCCTACATATCTTACTGCAATACTTTGCTGGGTCGCCTGGTTGCCTGTCGGTGCCTGATGTCCGTGCAGGCTATACTTCTCTTTGCAATCATAATTCGCAGTTGTGATCAAATTGCGTGGGCATGGGATGTACTGACTATGGGAGTATCTATGGCTCAGTCACTCGGGATCAACGAATCGGGATATGGGATGAACGACGAAGATCAGGCCGCATCTGAAGATGAGGATGAGAAACGTCAAACATGGTGGTGCATGTATGTATTTGAGAAGATTCTGGCCCTTGAATGCGGACACGTCTCAACAATTTGGGACGGAGAACTGTCTGCAGTAAGCTTGACCTTGACGCGATCAGATTCGCAACCCTCTGATCAGGAAACCTATCGACTGGCAGCCGTCAGTCTAGCAAATGTTTTGCATGAACTCCAGGAACGGTCGGCGAGAACATGGCATCGAGAAGAATGGCTTCCGCAGACCGTCGAAGAAGCCATCCGAGAGAAAATCACCACGGGCGGTGATCTAGGCTTGTTACTTCAAGGCTGGAGGGACAGCCTTCCTTCAGAACTATTGTGCGTGTGAAATAACTCCTATTCAATGGCAGATGGCTAATGAAGTGAGCAGACCCGGGTACAGTTCAGTAGCTATGCAGCAACAGTCCTCGTTCCTCATTTTCTACTATTACTATGCGTAAGTCCTGTTTGGTATCTCCAGTTTTCGCTAATCGGCCCAATTATCAAGTCACATAATTAAACTCTAGCTTATAGGATCATGCTGTCCAAGCGCAGTACTCTGGTCATTGACCGGCAGGAATTGCAAGACAAAGTGGATCAGCATGGGCGACGCAAGCCCTGGCATTCACTGTTGTCAAATACCGTTGCCTTGACAGTTGAAGCAGCGCGAGAAATGATTAAGCTTTTCGCCAGCCTGGTCGGTAACGGCCACCCAGATTTCTTGACAACCCTGACCTCTCCACTTGTTGCGACATACGCTTTGGCTGTACACGTTTGTCGGGAACCCAACAGCTTGATGAGTAGGTCTGATTATGAGGTACGCAATCCTCTGTTGATCAAACAGCTCATACAATATATCAGTGGTTAACGTGAATTCGCTCAACTAGCTTATGAAAGTAGGAATGGAACTTACCATCAGACACTATCAGGGACATTCTACGATCGAAGAGATCATTCTGTTCATGCAGTCTCTGGAACGTTACACACTGCAACGCTTGTCTCGTGCGAGAGATATCTACTCATCAGCCGGCGGGCAGTCTTTCGTTTCCCCATCAGCGATGTTGCCATCAGTAGCTATGCATGAACCTGCTCCTGATATGAGCCGGCTAGATCCGTTGAGTGTCACTGCATCATCTGTTCCACAGGAGGAATGGAACTCGGCCTCACTTGACTGGCTTGGGTGGGACTGGAATGATCTCAGTCATCTATTTCTACGTGGCGAATAATCCAATATTCATGGAAATCACCATTGTATTATGAAAGTACTTCAATATGATGAATTATTCACTTATACTCTTAGTTACTTAGTTACATCGTCGTAGCTCCCTTTTCACTAGTTATCTAAGACACAGTTGGTGCACTGTACTTATGCAGCCTGCTTGAGATACGGAATACCAGTCAACTTGAATCCACGCTCAGTCAAATCAACGGGTTTTCGCGGCTTGGATCTGTTGTAAGGATCCGGCTCTCCATTTCTCAGTACGGGCAAATCAACAAGATGCATAGCATTTGGCCAGTGAGTCGTCATTATAGACTCTGCAGGAATATGTCAGTATGTATCACTAGTCACGAATAATAAATCATGTCCGGCTGCCTTACCGTCAAACGCCTTCTTCTTGCGGAGAAGTTCCTCTTCAGTCGCGTCACTGACTGGCATGTAACAGGTATAAACCGCAAATCGGGGCTGCTGTGATCTGGATGATACGTTGTAGTGAGGTGTGCGAGAGTCCCCTATTATTCCCGTTAGAAGGCCTTGATTGTCTGCTAGAGCATGTAGAAATCTTACATAGCAGGAGGTCACCCGGCTCTGCAGTGACTTTGACCCATTCGCAACCTTTGTCTTTTAACCATTGCAATCCAGCGTCGGTAAAGCCATACCACTCTTTAGTCCTATATATCAGCTGGTCAGCCATCCGAAGAGGACATGAAAGAGGATAAGAATAACTCACCAAGACCAGATCTTCTCCTCCTCCTTGAAATCCCGATGAAACTCCTCACTCAACAGATGAGCACCTTTACACACAATCAACCCACCATCCTCAGGTCCATTAGGCAGCAGATTCACAAGACCCTGCAGACACCTGAACCCAGGCTTTTCGGGATCCTGGTCTTGATGCGGCCACGGCTTGTTAGGTTTGATATCTGTACGATTGGGGAAGCTAATGTTAATTGAATCAAAAGAGACGATCAGATCTTTGTCGTCGTAGACCTTTTCGAATGCCTCTACGACGCCGGGTTCTTGACGAACTGCCCAGGTGAAGGATTCGTGGGAGACACCGTAACCCAGGCACATGCCCTTTTCGTTGATGTCAGGAAGATTATCTTTATGGAAGGTGGATGGGTCGTCTCTTTTGAAGCCGAGGTCGCTGATAAAAGTGGGTTCTCCATCAGTCTTCTATAGAATCTTGCCAGTTTTAGAGGTTACTTACAATTCCTCCAACCAGTCATAGATCTGATCAACGTATTTCAAAGCCCGATCACGGGGCACAGCGCCCTTGACGACCGCGTAACCATCTCTCAGAAGATCATCACGAAAGTCTCCATAGTGAACTTTGGTCCCATGGGAGAAGACTCTTCCTGAGGGCACTGAAAAGTCATCGCTGATTGAGCCCATTGCAATTTGTGTATATATCTCAATTTTGTTTTTCCTCTTCTTAGTCCAATAGTCCAGTGAAAGTCAAGTAATTCAGTGATCGCTAAAAAGATGACTCTGAGAACATCAAGTTCCTACCGATGTTGATATACCTTCTTCCCCGGATTTCCAAGTATGTAGGCACCCCGAACCGGCTGGGTTCATTACGCCGGTTCGGTTCGGTTCACAATTTCCACCCCTCTATCGAACGGTTTAGCCGGACTACAACTCGGAAGTTGATAATGCCCTTCATTCGGCGTATTAGTTTTTTCTCCGGAAAATACTCTCTGAGTTTTACTAGAACTAGTATTTTGGAGAGTTTTTGAGTCCGTTCGTTGACATATCTGAAAGTCAAGCCGATTTTCGTGCCGGTTTGTTGTAATTTCGGGAATCAGGTGAAAGTTATGATCCTATTTGGAGCCTGTCCGCTGACAGGCAACAGATGCTTACCTAGTATCTCTACATTTATTATGTATGCTCTTGGTACGGTCATGTCCTCTTCTAATCATCCAGTCCATATAATCAGATACCTAGGTAGTGTTTATGTTCGCATTTAATGAGGTGAATATCACTGACGATGCTGGCATGAGGATTCTCGATCCAAAGTCGGTTATTGTCTGATGATATTTTAAGGTATTCGATATGTCTTTGAGTTTCCTATCTACTCTTTAATAGGTAAGTGCTTGGTAAGTTCCATACACAACATATGGTGGAGAATAAATTGCCTTTAATCGCTACTCATAAATAGTGATAAGCGGTTAGTAAGATACCATCCTGTAGGCGCCCACAGTGACACTGATCAACTGATCTTGATCTCATCTCCCGTTAAAGAGATAGATACAGATAGCTTCATGATCAGCCTTCCAGTTTATACCATCTTTGTGACATAACCCTCAATCGCGGCCCAAAGAAATACATCGGCACAGCAATCGCCGCTAAAGCACCGCAAATGCACATTTCCACAACCATCGTCATGTCATAACCGAGTGTTGCCACTGCGGGTAATGTCGCATAGCTCAATCCGAATGAGATGAATCCTCTTCCAGTACAAATGATAACCAAAAATGGAGCTGCCCGACTGGGAAATGAATCAACAGCATAAGTGATACCGACGATGTTGGCACCGAGAAAGGCAAAAAAGCTTGCATTGTAGGCGACATAAACCGCACTTGCATTCCATTTGTGTGGAAATGCTGCTGCTTGGCCATAGATAATCCCGCAGATCAATCCGACGATGGCGGGGATTGCCATGACTGGTAATCTGTATTCTGGACGATATTTACCATTGTTCTTTCGACTAAGTGTACGAATAGCGAAGTCACTTCCATAGCCGAGCAATGGGAGGAAAATTATGCAAACAATGATCTGACCTGCTTGAACGTATCCGAGTGAGTTGAAGGCAAAGGAGAACGGGGGAGAGAGGAGGACTGTGGAGAATGTAGCCGACTGAAACACGTAGACTCCAAGAAAAGCGCCGTTAAGCAGCAAGAGCCAGAATATCTGAGGCGTGAAAAGACCCTGAAGGATGTGTTTGTAGCAGGTGACAMCCTCCCGCCAGTGTGGTTTGAATGATATCAATTTAAGGTCGTCTTTCCAGGTTCGTTTTCCGTATCGTTCTATGTCGATGATGTTGCCATATGCTGTACGAGTTTCGTTTCCGGTCGTTTTTGACGTAGTTGGATCATCTGTAACAACATTTCTTCTGAAGTCCGTCTCCGATACAAATATAATGGAGATTAAAAAGGCAGCGGCATTCAGTATAGCGAAGAAGCCGTACCACCATCGCCATCCCCATGAAGACACCATGTACGTAGATGCGACAAAGAAACCGCCAGCTGCCATATTCTGAAGAAACACAAACCAACCAATCTTTCGTCCCCGTTCATGTAAGAAATGAATATCCTGAATCATCAAAGGTGACAAAGCCTCGCTTTGCCCTGCAGCAAGCGACATGAGGTTTCTCCCAGCAATATGGCTACTCAGGCTCTGAGACTGCATGCACCAGACACCAGTGACGATAAGTAAGAGCAAAGTGGCTAGGAACACAGGGCGCCTGCCAATAGCGAGTGCTAATGGCATACTTAAAAGGTTCCCGATCCCCATAAAGAGAGTAGGGTAAGTCAGGAGGTCGCTCGTGCGCTTCTCTCCAGGGTATTGCGCTTCTATGAACGAATAGATTGGGCCCATTCCTGATGCCATGACAACAGCGGTGCAGCTATAGACAGCCACTAGTATGGTAAGCATCCATTTTCGCCATGGTGGAAGGTTCAAGGGGTCTTGAAAGCAAGTCAGTTTATTGGCAACTTCTGCGAAATGGATAAACCGCAATCACACCTCTTGGATCGGACGATGGGGTGGGAATCAATGTGACTTTGTCACCGTGGAGTAATCTTAGACCACCACCTGCACCCAATGGTGAACCCTGTGACTCCAGGTGTGACTCAGATGAAGTTTCAATATGGGCGATATCGGACTTGTCCATGTTGAGGTGCGGGCTAACAGTTCAATATCGCTGATGGTAGGGGGGAAGTTAGGACTTGGGCAGCTGGCGTGGAATTCAAATTGGCCCTGAAACTTATTCATCTTTTCCCACCGTCAGTCAGCATGATCTTATACTTTCGTGATGGAAATATTTGCTTCCCCAAACCCCAACTTCCCCAGTTTACCCACAGACCTCATGGGACCCACCTGGTTCCCCAGCCGGAAATGCATCAGTATTTGTTTACCGAGCCGAAGCGAACCGTACCCTGAAGTCAAGGAGCCGAATGTTATCCTCCAGGGGAAATAAAAGAATTTATCGCTTTAGCAGTCGAGTAGACTAAACGACTGTGGTTAGTTTCTTCCTTTGAATCAGAAAAATGGTTAACAAACACGACATGGAAATACCTTTTGAAGAATTAGAGCAGCCAGAGGTTGGACATGGAGGCTACAAGGGTCTTAATCCTCGAAGCGAGACTCTGCCAAAGGGCCACACTGTTGATCCAGGCTTGCGACCACTACTGTGTGATATTTTGGTCGAGCATGATAGGGGTATCGAGGTGAGGGACGGCTGCAAGCTTTTCGCGGACATCTACCGCCCTCCTTATGCCGCAGATCGGTCGGTGCCTGCAATACTTTGTTGGAGTCCGTTCGGCAAGAAGTTTAACGGAGTGGACTCGCTCAAACTCATGACTCCATGGAATCTTGGTATTCCTGGCGGTATGCTTAGTGGTTTGGAAAAGTTTGAAGCTCCCGACCCTGCCGAGTGGGTGAACAACGGATACGCTATTATCAATATTGATTCTCGAGGAGCTTTCGACTCGGAAGGTCGTATGGTGATAATGGGAACCCAAGATGCGGAGGATGGCTACGATGTTATCGAGTGGGTAGCGAAGCAGCAATGGTGCAATGGAAAGGTCGGAATGGCTGGAAACTCCCATTTAGCTATCGTTCAGTGGTTCATAGCTGCGCTACAGCCACCCTCTCTGAAAGCTATTGCTCCATGGGAAGGATGTGGCGATTTATACCGTGAACAATTTGGCCGTGGCGGTATATATGGGGGAGATCTATTCGACAACCTCATCATCAAGTATATCCTACGCGGAAGAAACGGAATGGAAAGC
The DNA here is from genome assembly GCF_001896365.1 of Talaromyces amestolkiae. Taxonomy (NCBI): domain Eukaryota; kingdom Fungi; phylum Ascomycota; class Eurotiomycetes; order Eurotiales; family Trichocomaceae; genus Talaromyces; species Talaromyces amestolkiae. The sequence continues at coordinate 698,002 of NW_024468042.1, read as the reverse complement.
TTTCGAAAAATGTATCAGCAACATCCGCTTGTTAACACCTGGTGGAATGACAAAAGACCCGACATGACCAAAATCAATATACCGACGTACATTACTGGCACTTGGACCAATACAATGCATGGCATGGGAGCGATTCGAGGATGGATGGAGGTAAATTCGCCGCATAAATGGCTGCGATTTCACCCATATCAGGAATGGTATGATATTTGGGGCGACAGTCAGAGTAACACGGAGCTCATCAAATTTTTTGATCGGTTTTTAATGGAAAAAGATAATGATTGGGAATTGACTCCTCGAGTACGCCTAGCTGTCTTGCGGTATGGCGAAAATACGCCGCTGAAGAATGTGATAGAGGATGACTTCCCTGTACCTCGGACCCAATACAAGAGGATGTACCTGACATCAGAGCGAAGGTTATCATTCGAAGCACCCTCCGCTAAGTCTACTATAGCCTACAATTCTCAAGAGCAACAAAGCATTGCCACGTTTACCTACACTTTCCCGGAGAAGATGCAACTTATCGGTATCCCAAAGGCAGTGCTCTATATGCGATGTGACGACTACGAAGATATGGACGTATTTATCCTCCTCAGCAAGTTGTCCCCCCTAGGCAAAGAACAGCTCAATATGAACATTCCCTGGACCAATCTTCCGGTGTCCTCCATTGACGAGATACCAGAGGACAAACGGACCGAAGTGATTCTTTACAAAGGCCCCACCGGGGTGCTCCGCGCATCACACCGTGCAATCGATAAATCTAGATCTATGCATCCAAACTGGCCATTCCACCCCCATGAGCGAGAAGACAAAATCCAGCCGGGAACTGTGGTAAGATTGGAGATAGGTATATGGGCAATGGGTACGGAGTTCGCAGCCGGTGAGAGTATTCAATTACGAATCGGTGGATTCTATCCTGGTACCTCAAATTTTGGAACAACTGAGCATGTAAGAAACCACGGAAAACACTGGGTTCATCTCGGTGGGGAGTATGATAGCCATCTCGTGTTACCCTTTGTATGAGTAGAAGCTCAAATATATCTACAAGTCGATAAGTACCTGCATCAAATGTTCAGGCCGTAAATAAATTCCTGAATTATTCACCAGGGTCGTCTTGGATGTTTCCAGGGACTTATCGACCAGGATGAGGAAATACTGGGTAGTCGACTGATATCCGTCGGCCGAAACTTGAATATCCCGAATTGGCCGATATGACCGAAGTACGAGAATGAGGTTATATAAGAACGACTCCCAACTTGCTAAATCTCTATCGAAAAATCCCTGGAGTACCTAGAGACTCTAATCCATTGATTTGTCAAGTTTTCTATTTTCCCCGAGTGGGAATTTTCAACAACAAGCAAATTCGTTCTAGTATACCAACATCATCCCAGTGCTTAACTCGGTCTTCTTACCACAATCATCAAAAATGTCGCTGAATGTCCTCATCGTTGGTGCAGGTGTGTGCGGTCCAGCATTTGCAATGCTTCTTCAAAGATCCAATCCCAAACATAAGATCACGATTTTGGAACGTTCACCAACTCTTCGAATGGGGGGCCAACAGATCGATCTTAAAAACCAAGCCCCGCATATACTACGACAAATGGGTCTTTTGGATGTGATCAAGTCCAGATGCGTTGACGAGACTGGCCTCGAAATGGTTGACTCCAACGATAAGACGATCGCTCGATTCGGGGTTGCTCCAGCTGGTCAACGGCGTCTGACCTTGACAAGCGAGCATGAAATCATGCGTGGAGATATGGTTCAGGTGTTATACGACGCTAGCATCAAGCAAAATCAAGATTCGAAAGCCAACTCAGAGGATCCAGACGCTGGGTTGAGATACGTATTCGGCCAAACCATCGTAGCTCTTGATCAGCGCGAAAATGATGATGTGGACGTTACATTTTCAAACGGGGAAACAAAGCGGTATGATCTGGTTGTCGGTGCAGATGGACAATGGTCGCATACTAGAAGCCTTGCATTTGGAAAGGAAACCAGCAGAACAGCCTTTAAGTCATTGGGGATCCACGCAGCATACTTTAGCCTACCCAAAACCGAGAACGAAGCAACTCTTGCGAAGGGACATCTTGCTCCAGGGCGCAGAATGGTCTTCACCAGAACTAGCGGTCGTCCGGTCACTGGTGCATTGCTGTTTACCATGCAAAACTCCGCAAAATTATCGAGTTGTTACAGAGAGTCTACAGAGAAACAAAAGGAGGCCTTTGCTGAGGCGTTCCGGGACATCGACTGGCAAGCAGAGAGATTCATAAGTGGATTGAAATCATCCTCCGATTTCTACGCCCATGAGCTCGGTCAGATCAAAATGGAAGAATTGTCATCCGGTCGTGTGGTGCTCCTCGGAGACTCGGGCTATTGCCCTAGCCCATTCACAGGGCTGGGAACAAATCTTTGCCTTGTAGGCTCATACATACTTGCTGGAGAATTGGCGAGACATGGAAGTAGCAATATTTCCGAGGCACTTCACTCCTATGGTGATAAAATGCGACCATTTATCGACGAGTGCCAAAGTATCTCACCTAGGACTTTGGGTTTGTTCTTTCCCTCCTCACGTCTTGGGATATGGGTGATGCACTCTCTGGCTTGGGCTATTTCAAGTTTGAGCCAGAGATTTTGGCAAAGACAAGAGGATCTTACGGATCATCATGCAGAACGGCTGCCGAAGTATCCCGAATTGAATTTACCATTTCAATCTCAATTCTAAAAATTGAGCCATCCATGGATGTGTAGCTTCATGTCTAATATTTCTCTTTCTGATCTTTTGACCCCGTTTGTTAGCACCGAAGGGCTAAGACCTTGATGTTTCACCACTTTCGCAGCATGCCGAAAGAGATGGTACATTGCATCTGATGTACATTATACACGTAACACAACTCCACTTTATACTTGAAAATCTACTCATTAGACCGTCATATAAGCAAACTAAGTGCGATGATTCCTGAACTGAAGGATTTACTCTGGAGGATACTACAAGCTTGTAACATGTTTGCTGTAAACAATCTAAAAATAAACTGATACGGAGTGATAGATATCGGACAGCCCAAATGAAGGTAGTGCAATTCGAATCTGAAAAATCTAGATGTGTTCGTTGACACCACATGTCTATGTTACAGATTCCTTCCTCTCTCGGGTTTTTTCCTCGTCTTTCTTTTCAAACATTGGGACATCATATGCTGGTTCAGGACTCGTGACAGTACCTCAAAGCTACGCGGCGTCAGCAGAGTAGTCTCCGGTAAAAGACGTATCGATTTCGGGAATATCATTGATCAGACACCCATTAATAATGGCATTCCAATCGGGCAAAAAGGGGAACTCTGGCATTGACAAATCTATAAATGAGTTATACGTCTGATTGGGATCGGTTATCAAATTTTGTCCTTCTTCGGGAAAGCTTGATGTGCCATGCGCTGCGACTAGTGGTGTTGTTTCCGTTGCCGTTCCTGTGTCGGTGGAGAGCGGAATTTTCGAATCTAGAGGGAAACTGTGAGAGGAAATAAACTGTTCATTACTTCCAGACAACCGCCGCTGGTCATCCTGTCTCAAAGATGAAGCACGAGATCGGAGGAGATTGAGGTATGACCAAATGCTACCGTGCCCATATTCATCATCAAGATTCATTCCGCGAGGGAAGAGCTCTTCAACCAAAGTCCAGGCGCGTTCGGTCTCTGGTCCCCGGGGACTGCCACAGAGACAGCGCAGAACGTAGGCAAGGGCATACCATTGAGTATACATTTTGAAAAACCATTGAAGTCCGGACCCAGAAGTCATGTCCTCTTTCAGTAACACGCGACTACATTCCAAAGCATCACAGGCCAACTTAAAAGACTCCTTGTGAACGTCAAAAATTGCATCATCTTGCGCGTCCTTTTGGTTTCGCATACTGATTTCTTCTCGTAGCTGCAGCACAAATAGCATTTTTTTACATGCAGTAGCGGTATGCTGAAAAGCGATGCGTGATAGATCTGTGGGTGCTGCGTCACCAGCTTGCATATCATATTTAGCTTTCAAAATTCGACCTTGCTCGTCTATAAGGTTTCTTTTTTCCTGGATACTTAGAGAAGCATTGGTGGAACATTGCTCTTGTATACTAAGAATCGGATGTAGGAGCCGGCAAGAGTCTGTTTGAATCAAAAAGAAGGACATTTCTGTCCAACCGTGCGACTCCACTGGAAGACGCGTCATGCCTGGGTAGATTTGATTGTCGTTTACATTTAAGGGAAGTCGTAATCCACGGTTGATAACATCGACGGTAGGTTGGAATCCTTGATCCTCCGGGGCACGAGAATCCAACACGCATAAATGCCACCAGAGACGGAGACGTATTTCGGTGTCAAAGGGTCCCAGTTGCAAGGAGGCACCGTCTCGATGCAGGCCAATTGATTGAGCAAGTCGGATCGCTAGTCCATTGAGAACCCAAACGCTTCGGCCGACTTCATGGACACGCAGACAAGTCTGAAACAAAGTGGTCGATTAGATGGCGCAATCAAGCAACTTCAACGGCTAGCATCAATACTCACAGCGTATATCGCAAGAGCCTGTAGTGACTCTATCTCGGGACGTCTCATAAGTTCCGTAGGCATGAGAAGCTGATCTAAGGCTTTCTTGTAATTTTCCAAGAGCAATGATTTCTCGCAAGGCAGAACAATGGATTCGTTATCATCATGACAAAGTGCCGTGACGGCGGCAAAATAGATGGCATATGTTAACGCCACTATAGAAGACTGTGCAGATTTGGGATCCAGAATGATCCCGACGATTGTAGATTGGACAGTTGGTATGTGCAAAATTTTGAGGACCGGGTCGACCGACGTGATATATACATTCCATAATCGAAGAGCAAGCTGGGTATCAGGGTAGAAACTAAGCACGTCCAAAAAATTTGAAGACTCGATGGCATCTGGCTGCGCATACGGTGTGCTATGAGCCTTTGTGCTCTTCTGAATATGTGAGTAGGTTGTTTCTAAGGCAGCCGGCTGTAGATTTCGGACTGGGTCCTCCTAGTTGATGCATCATATTAGCTTGACCGTGTCATAATAGAGCGGAGCAGGACTAAAACAAAGGAAAAATAGATACCAACATCATCTGCTATTGAGTTGTTCGCATACTGGACAACCTCTTCCTCATTCAATAACAACTCCCACGTTGAAGGGCCCGGGTCTTCGTTGGATGAATGTCGATTTGAATCCCCAGTTCTGTTGGCATTTCCACTAGAATTGAACTGTGCTTGTGTCTGAGTCTCGCGCCTACGACTACCGGCTGCTCTTGTCGTTACTTGACCGTCCTCGGCGAGACGTGAAAGTAATACCTCCAGTCGTTCTAGCCGGTTAGAGATACTTTGGAGAGAAGGACCACCTTTCCGTGCCATATCCGACTCTTTCGTCGGGTACACGCAGGTAATGCCACATCTTGAGCAGTTAGTGCAAGGCACTGCGCGATCACACCGAATCTTGCGCTGATGACAGCCTCGACATGATCGTGCCGCTAGATGACTTCGCGTGGAAGGATGCGGCGCGTCCCTCTTCTCGGTTGTAATCTTCTGTACTTTATGCATCATCATTAAGGCACGACGCTATCAACCTAGATAGATAGTGTGCAGACTTTGAGAAAGCTCCAAGAATTGATGGAAGTACAAGACAGTAGGAAGCGGTAGTGGTGGTGGTGGTGGTGGTGGTGGTGGTGGCAGAAAGTCTCACCGGCGTCTCGGTACCGAAGAGTCCGCAATATTAAAGAAAATGACTAGTTTAGGTAACCCTGACCTTGCCGGCTGTTTCGGCGCCGGTGGGACCGAAAGTACTCTGTAGCAAGCAACAAATATCTACACAAATCACAATAGGAGAGAAATTAAATGAATTTGTATATATGTATATAATCCTCATTCCCCTCAGTTAAACCTACTCGTAGTATTTTACAGCTTAAAAAGTACAGCGTGGTGTAATCCACCCTCTTCGATTCAATTGAACATCGACAGCGTCAACCACCTTTCATCATGTCGGACATCGAAATGAATGCACTCAATGAGATAAAAAGCTATTCGGAAGCGACTGTGGGTACAATGAGCGGCCACAATGAGCCCCGTAAGGCCATAAATGCTATCAACTGGAGTTTTGGAGTGAAAATCTATCATACCGCGATTCCCTGCTTCCTGGCTTTTTTGATGTAGGTCATGAACGAGGGCAAAAAGAGCAAGTCAGTAGCGACTTCTGCTAAATAATCTACTCTTTACTATAGAACATTTTCTTCCTCCGTTACGGTCCCTGCCACCTCTGCGCTCATGGCTGAGTTCGATGTTAGCCAAACCGTAGCCATCCTCTCGGGAACTCTGTATATGTTAGGGCTAGCCTTTGGCCCTATGATCATGGCACCATTGTCGGAATTCATTGGTCGCCGCTGGCTGTACATGGTAACCTCATCAAGTATAATTGCTTTCGCAGGGGGTGCTGGAGCTGCACAAAACTTCGCCACACATTTGATCTGCCGCTTCTTCTGTGGATTCCTAGGATCAGCTGGGATTGCAATTGGTGCAGGAACAATTCTTGATGTTTGGGGAGTGGCACAAGCTGGAAAACTGGCAAGGCTTCTCTTCATTTGCGGTCCTTTTCTAGGACCTTCGCTAGGCCCGTTGGTAGGGGCATATATTATGCACGAATATCATGGCGATTGGCGATGGACACAGTGGGTGGTGGCCCTGATAGGAGCACCTACCTGGATCATGATAGTATTCATGAAAGAAACCTCTGACACTCTGATCGAACATGACGCAAAATATTCCGGTCGCTTGGGCACTGTGAAGTTGGCCATTTCAACCCTCAACGCTGCAGTCACACGTTCAATTACAATACTCTGCACTGAAGCGATTGCTTTGTCCATTACTCTGTACACGGGATACGCATACGCAGTGGTCTTCAGTTACTTTTCAAGTGCTACTTATGTCTATCAACTAGACTACAATTTCACCGATCGAGAGGTTGGCCTTGCTTTTATCAGCGTGATTATTGGGTATTTCCTGGCCGTTGTCATGTACATGGTGATTGAAGGGACACTCTACGCTCGCGCTGTGCGGAACGCACCCAATGGCCGCCCAGCTCCAGAACACCGACTGTACGCTGGTATGGCTGGAAGCATATTCGTGCCCATTGGCCTGTTTTGGTTCGTTTCATAGCCCGCTTCCTTAGAAAAATTTGCAAAGCTAGGATTTTGTTGCTAATCTAATCTTTTTTTCTTGCCTTTTAGGTACGCATGGGCCGCTCATCCAGGAGGCCACTGGGCAGCCGCTGTAGCTAGCGGTATTCCATTCGGTCTTGGGGCTTTCGTCCTTTTCGTAAGTGTTCCTTCTTCTGGCTGATGCCATCTGGAAATGAAACGCTTCTGACGGGCCTTTTTCCTTTGAAGTTATCCTCAATCATTTACCTTGTCGAGGCATATGGAGCAGCAGCAGCAGCATCTGGTAAGTTCTCTTTTAGAATCTTTGAACCGAAGTTTACCAAATTCGGTACTTACTCATACCAGCTCTCGCTGCAAACGGATCCTTTCGATACCTTCTCGGAGCAGTGTTTCCGTTGTTCACCATTCAGATGTATGAGAAACTTGGTGTGCACTGGGCTGGAAGCGTGTTTGCGTTTCTGTCCCTGGCGCTTCTTCCTATCCCATGGCTTCTCTTCAAGTACGGTCACCAGCTGCGTAAGAATAGCCGATTCATACCTTCTGATTCCGTATAATCGTTCAATGGCTAGTGGTCTATTGTGACTGCATTGGGTCGTCGGGCAACTTGAAATCATCTCTTAGAAAATGATAGAACTCGGCCAGAATTTGACCAGGGGATTATGTAAATTAGAAGCGGAGAGTGAGAAGGGGATAGACTAGGAGAGTATGATAGATTTAGAACGACTGTATTATATAATGTATAGACTGGTGTGAAATGTATTAGACCTGGGCTCATTTCATTTCTAAGGTAGCTTAGAAATAAAAGAGTTCATTTTTGATAATCAGAAGAATTTGTTACAGAGAAATACTTTCTACTTACGATGAGTATTACACGACTTGAGGATTTGTTCTAGGACGTATGATTCGCTTGGGCGCCGTTGCAAATTGGCTGAAGCATTTGACAGGGTCATGACTAAGGTTTTCAACAATTTACTAACAAAGACAAGGAAGTAAATTGAAAGCAAAGAACAAAACCCCATGCATATTAAGAATAGGTGCATCTTACGGCTCGGGTCGGTTGAGATGATGCGGATATCCGGTTCAAAGAGACGACCCGAACCGGTCCATTGCTCAGAGAACCCTAGTCTGCTCGGCTCGTTTTACGTAGCTTATTGGCCCTACGATGATATATTGTCTAAATGTTATGTGCGTATTCCCCAGATTGAGCGGGGTAATGCAGAGGTATCTAACTTCCTTCTACTATTACTTGATCTTGCCCCAGCTTCTTTAACCTTTATCCTTTCAGCAGTTCAACATCTCATTAGCAACATGAGCGCATCAAGTTGGAGACCTGGCAAGCGAGTCGCTATCGTTGGCGGAGGCCCTGGAGGAATATCTACTGGCCTCGCCTTTCTCAAGCGTGGATATGACGTCCGCATATTTGAGCGTCAACCCGAATGCCAGGCGATCGGAGGCGCTGTGCTGCTCTCTACCCCAGTATTGGCGGTGTTGCGCTCTTACGGAATGAGTCTAGAGAATGTGGGCTCTTACACAGTAACTCATTTCGCGAACAAATTCGGGGCCGTTCGCGCTAAGCTACCCTTCAATCAGGAGGTGGAAAAACGGATGGGCATCAAAGGCTGGCATTATGGTGTTCTTCGATCCTCGGTGTATAAGAGAATGTTAGAACTCGTTCCCGAAGGTGTCATATATGCGGATCACGAATTTGAAAGTTATACCGAGCTGGATGATGGGGTGAAGGTCAATTTCAAGAATAAAAAGGAGATCGTAGCAGATATTCTTATTGGTGCAGATGGGATTCGCTCAGGGGTTTCTCGTCAGGCATTTGGCGACCCTAAGCTCTTTCATACTGGTATCCGTCTCTGGCTCGCCTGGTGCGATCACATTCCCAACGTACCAGAACATCAAGGAGTCATCTCACACAACTGGCAATACCAAGTGAGCTATTTTCCTATGCTTCATGACGGCAAACCTGGCTTCGAGTGGTGGGTGGTGGAGCCATCGTGGGAGGGGAAACCGGTTCCGGAGAACCCCAGGTCGCATATCGCCGAGATTGTGAAAGATTGGGCACAGCCAATGCCTCGATTTCTAGAAGTCACCGATTTTGACAGTCAGGTCTATCGCTGGGAGATATATAATAGACCCTCACTCAAGCAGTGGTCTACTGGAAGGATTGTGTGCATTGGCGATGCCGTGCACCCAGTCTCGCCATATGCTGCGTACGGTATGGGTATGGCAATAGAAGACGGCTATTTTCTCGCTAGATCTCTGGAAGGGGTGGATTTGCGTGATATAAAAGCCATCAGTGCTGGTTTTGAGCTCTATGAGAAGCAAAGAATCGGCTATGTGAATCATAACATGGAATTCGCACGGTTCCTAGGAACAATGTTTCACAAATTGCCCTGGCCCATAGCAAAGCTACGAGATTTGTTGTTTGACTATACTCCTGCATTAAGCAGATTTCTGCAAACTGGATACCTCGAGAAGGCCGAGACTGAGACTATGAATTTGAAGGAGCTGCAGGTCGCATAAGCAGCCAAGTATGATCTTGCTTAGCAATACCCAAGAATGCCCTCGCGTGTATTAAAGACGGGATGTCTAAGAATTTTTTACAATACTCCGACCCACTCTTCTAGAGATATGTACATGTAATCTTAGCTTTAGCTCTACACGTACGTATAGCAACCACCAATGACCAAGTCGGCTCCAGTCATATAGCTTGATGCATCCAATGCCAGGAAAAGGTAAATACTGTTCATGTTACGAGGAATTCCTTCTCTTCTGGATTGAATGTCACGTCAATATCTCTAATTATATCATTGGACATGAGCCATTCGTCCCACAGGAATCTTGTGCTCCCAGGTATCTTTAACTTCTTGTGACGCAAGTACGGGAAAATCAGTGTCAATGTATCCAGGAAACACCGAGTTGGCTCGGATATATCTGCACCACTCGGTTGCCAGAGATATACCTATACAATTTGTTTAGTCTCCGAACCACAACGACTGGCGATGGACGGGTAGCCTTACACATGTGGATGACTGCCGCATTCGAAGTATTGTACGCAGTCTGCACCATGGTAATATTTGCGATACGCGCACTCATTCTTGAAGTGGCAATAAAGCTTCCATAAATATAATTCTCTAACTTTTTCCCGAACCTCTCTGATCCTTTAACCTGTTGGCGCTTCCATATCCTGCCAGCGGCCCCGGCACGGTGATAAACATCATTGGGATTGATGCTCATCACTTGTTGGTAAAGTTCAGGACTTCCTTTAACTACTAGTCCTTCAGTCCATAGAAACCCGGAATTTGCACATTTGACCCCGTATTCTGTCTCAATTGCCTCCCCATTCTCAGGTGCCTCTTTTCTACCATTATACCAGATAACGACGTTCTTTCCTGCCTCGGCAAGCCCTCGAGCCACAGTGTATCTAATATTCGCTCCTCCACATCAAACATTTGCAGAACATGGTATCAGGACGGTGGGTCTGAGCCCTAATAAAGCTAGGCTACTTTAGGGCTAATGGCTTCCTCATCTTATCGCGAATAAAATTGACGACGGGAAATCAGTGCCATACTTTCTATACACTCCTCTTCCAACCTCATTTCAACCCCGCTTCCACGCCTCACCAGCCCACTTGGCTCACAGTGTCTGAAGTGCTATTCGATGTTCTTTTGTTTCTGATGTATCCTATTAGGGATGGGCCGTAGGCGAACTGCATGCCAGACTTGTGCTGCAATCAAGACGTCGTGCAGCCAGGGACAGCCTTGCACACGATGCAGTAGACTTTCCCTTACGTGCAGCTACCTGCAGGATGATTTGGTTGTATCAGGAACTACTGCAAATTCTCGACTGCCAAAAACAGGCTACACTAGATCCAGAGCGGGTTGCTTAAATTGCCGCAGGCGACGGAAAAAATGCGACGAGCAGCAACCATCGTGCGGAGATTGTCAGCGGCTGAATCTAGAGTGCATTTCCCGGGTCGTAGATATCACAGACACAATCGCTACTGTCATGTCGCACTCTAGTCCCGTCAATGTCTTACCCAAGCAAGCCTATAATTCAATTGATATAGTTGGTGATGGTCCTCAAGTCTCTCCTCAAGTGTCATCACCAGAATGGGCATTGACAGTTGCGCATGTCTTTGAGAGACATATCTCTTCTTCCCAATTTGCTGATTGGATTTCTCTCATCGAGCATGAGCACAGAGCCGGGGACCCGAGGCCTACCAGCCTCGCCAATAGCGCTGCATTAGTGGACTTGCCTATACCGTGTGCGTATGACGACGAAGCTGGTTTGGCAACATTCTTACCGCCGACAGCCCTGAATAATCTGACAGGGGTCACGCCGTTGTCATTGAGGGATTGGTCATTTGGGCAGCGACATCTTTTGAATCATTTTCTCCAGTCAGTCTCCCGGGCTCTAGTAGTGGTTGATGACGGGGACAATCCATTCCTCCGCCTCGTTGTCCCCATGGTACTTGATAATGCCATGGTAAGACATGGGCTCCTTGCATTATCGGCATGCCATCTCTCTAGGGTCTATCCAGTTTTTGAGAAAGACCTCTTGATCCATCGGAGTCTTGCCTTGCAAAAGCTTAGAATCGATCTTGTGAACTCTGACTCGCCTCTATTTTGTCTCGTCACGACTTTACTACTATGCTTGGCAGAGGTGTGTCATAAATTCCAAAATTCCAAGCTGATCGCTAACTATCATTCTATAGATATGCGAAGGGCGATCACGAATGTGGTTGTTGCATTTACACGGTGCCAAAGCGCTGCTTGCAAACATAAACACTACTACTCTAGCGGAAGGACCCTATCGCGCAATGGTAGATTTATATAATTATCTTTGCTGCGTGACCAGTGTAACGGCACATGATGTGCCACTACCCCTATTTGAGGAACAGTCTATACTGGAGGATTCAAGTTTCCATCCTTTATTTGGCGTAGCTGCCAACCTCTACAAAACTATCCCTTTGATCGGTCAGCTAACACAAAAAATGCGTAACCTTCCGGCGATTACTGCAGAAATCGTGCAGCAGGCTCAAGAAATTGAATTATGTTTGCAATCCTGGACCCCGGGCGAGGACGCTGCTGACAATAGGCGATTCTCAGAGGCCAGGGCAGCCGCATTTGCCACACAATGGGCTCTCATGCTCCGACTCAAACAAGTTATGAAAAACTTGAATAATGACGACCTTCAAATAACCATGGCCGCTAATAACATCCTGTCTGCCTTATCACTTATCCGACCAGGATCAGAGATCGAGAGTCGCATATTATTTCCGCTCTTCATGGCCGGCGTGGGCAGCGTAACGAAACCAAACCGGATGACTGTAGAATATAGGCTTAAGATCATGGAAAGTATAATCGGTTTTGGAAATATTTCCGTTGCTCATAAACTCCTTGATGAGCTTTGGCGGCGTTCTAATAATGATGGCAACACTGTCGATTGGGAGGATCTGAAGGAGACACAGTATTCCGGATTAGTGTTACTATAATTCATATAAGAATAATAGTGAAATGCGTATGGGGCCCTGTCATGTGGCGTATCGATATACTGCTATATGAATCATTATTATCGATTTCCACCCCGTGGGTTCTGGAACGTCGTCTACGGTGTTAGTACGCGACGGGATATTCACATACTTCCCATTGTCAGCCGGTGTATTCGATTAAATCAGGTTTTCTTCCTTTATATACCAATGTTTACTGAATCGATTCCGTCCATCCTACTAAATCAGATCGCCACACGAAGACTTCTACAATATTTGCTACCCGTACTACAACTGTTATAATTATCATTTACTACAACAATGGGCCCCGGAACTCTTTTGCCAGAGCTCGAAAACCCTACGACACGAAAAGACATCAAAATAATCGACTCACAGCTCAAAGATGAAACTAACGAGATTACTATACTGCCCAGCCCGTTTCCAGATCTGATGAGGTAAAGAATTCTCTGTGACTACTGCGTAGTTTCTTACAAGCTAACACTCTCTAGGACCGATTATCCCGATTTCAGAGCCGATCTGGCTGAGAATGGCTTCACTATACTCAAAGGGGTGATTCCTCGTGAACGGGCGGCCGGATATCAAGAAAAGGCGTACGAATGGATCAGGTCATTTCCCGGCGATCTCGACATGGCAAAACCAGACACATGGGTCGATAAGAATCTCCCAATGACCAACTCCATCAATGCTTACGCTTATTACTGTGTCACACATGAGAAGTTCTTCTGGGACGCAAGACAAGAGCAAGGCGTTATCGATGCATTTGCTAAAATCTGGGGCACTGATCAACTTCTTGTCAGCTTTGATGCTATGAACATCACATTCCCAAACCGGAAAGATGTCCCCCGCAGACTTCCATGGGAACATATTGATCAGAGTCCCATCCGTCGTGGAGCGCATTGTATACAAGGTCTCATAGTCCTCTCGCCCTCGGGACCGGAAGATGGTGGCCTCGTCGTGTTTCCAGGCTCGCACAAGCTCAATGATGAGTTTTTTGATTCTCAGACTGATCGAGAATCCTGGCTTCCTATGCAGGATATCCACCTCTTCAAGAAAGAGGAACTTGAATGGTTCGTTGCACGCGGCGTTCATCCACACAAGGTCTGCGCCGAGGTAGGCGATCTCATTCTCTGGGATAGCCGTACGATCCACTACGGAAGCGAGCCAACGGAGAAGAGCAATCAAATCAGAACTGTACTGTATGTCACCTACATGCCCGCTAATCTTGCGACGCCGGAACAATTGGCGTTGAAATGCGAGGCCTTTGAGAAATACAGCAGTACCACTCACTGGCCGCATCAATATATTGTGCCTAGGCCGAATGTTGTGTATCTTCCGGATGGAAATCTTGACCGTCGGAATCGTGAACAGCCATTGGAGAGTCCGGAGTTGACGGATAAGCTGTTGAAGCTTGCTGGCATCAAGCCTTACTAGTCTACATATTGCAATGAGGGTAGATTGATCTTATATGAACATTGAGTATCATGTATCTCATTATTCCATCACTATTCTTTACCCTGGAACATTGAGTTTGAGGATATTATGCCGTAATTTATCAGTCTTTTGGGTAAAAAGCATCTATATATCAATGGATTTATATTTGAGTGGGTATAACTACCGGGGGTTAATTCATGACAAGTCTTCAATGTTTCAATGTATCAAACAGCATTACTGTTCATAACTAGACCTCAAAAAAACAACTATCCTTCATTTCAATTAACAATGATTACTTTTCATCAAACTTGAAGGCCTCCTTTGACACTTGCCGCTCATTTCTGAACTCTCGGAATACCGTCGTGAACTGATATGGCTAGCCCTAATGACGACCTCGGGAGGTCTCTTAAATCCCGTCGTCAAAACCCCACAGTTACCGTGAGTAAATGATGACTTTTCAAACTTAGCATTCACCATTCACTGCCTCAAATTGGTTAGATCGACTGAACTAAAATTCTCGAGATAACGTTCGAAAGTAAAACTGTCAAATCGCCATGACTGGCTGAACCATGTCCCACATATCCCGTCGTCAAACTGATAAATCCAAACCCTCAATCTTTCTGATAAAGGGTTAAAAACTTATCTTCTTATCTCTAGAGATGATTATGAATGAGTCGCTTGCCAATGGCTTACCCCATGATTCCAAGGACTAGGTGCTCAGATTGATAGTCGTGACTTTGATACGACTGATATCTGCATGCCTACATAGGCAGTTACCGGGTGGCAATTTATAACCACTAGATATGCCACGAATGTAGTTATAAGGAAGGAGATATCCTCGAATGTCGGCCATAGCCTCAATGGAAGCATATTGCTAATATAGTTTTTCTATCAACTCTTATCGCACGCACTTCGTTGCCGCCCCAGTCAGTTATCATGGCTGCCAACCAAAATTCATTCATCAGGAGGCTCCAAAAGTCCTCAAAACTGATGGGATGTCTCGTGGTCGCAGCAGCATGCGTGACCTCTACGACTAAGGGATATGATGGATCCATGATGTATACCAAGTTCACTACTTACCCAACAGTGGACTATCTCTAACCGTACTCCGCATCTATTCAGGAACTCTCTCAATGAACTACCCAGTTATACAAACTACTTTGTTCTTCACACTACCACCAAGTCTCTCAATACCTGCGCTGTATGGCTCGGTGGTATCATCTCGGCTGCTATAGCAGGTCCTGTCGCGAACCGATATGGTCGACGACGCACTCTTATATGTGCATCCATATTCACTATCTTCGGGGCCATTTTACAAGCTGCCGCCCAAAACATCCCTATGTGGATTGTGTCTCGAATGTTTATTGGGTTTGGTATTACGTTCTCAATGATTGCAGCTACCGCATATACAGCTGAGACACTGCCTGTGCATTGGCGAGGCTGGGGTGTTGGTCTCCTTGGTGATTTGTACTATGTCGGTATGATGACTACTCCCTGCAAAGACAATTTATATCAAAGCTTATGCTTGAGTAGGCGGATTCGTGGCTTCTGGAGTGACATACGGCACTGCAAACATGAACAGTACATGGGCATGGCGACTTCCATCTGCACTGCAAGGCGTATTCAGTCTTATTTCCTTGGTTGTGCTAATGGTGGTCCCTGAATCTCCTCGATGGCTTGCTATGCAAGACAGAAACAAAGAAGCGCTCCAAGTTATTGCTCTGCTCCATTCGGACGGCGAAACTAGTCACCCAGATGCTCTTGCAGCGTATCAAGAGATTCTTGACCGTATTGAATTTGAGCGTACAGGCGGACGACAAATCTCGCTGAAACACATTGTCAAGACTCCCGACTTGCGTATGAGATTAATCTTGGTTGTATCTGCGTCAGTTTGTGCCATGTTGTCGGGAAACAATATTGTCAGCTTCTATCTTGGTGACTTGCTCAATAATGCTGGGATCACAGACTCGAATACCCAGCTTCAAATCGTAAGTCGGTTCATTCATACGCACTCCTTTCTGGTTGATTGGGCGATTAATGAAACTAATTTTGCAAAAGACTATCATCATGAACGCATGGTGTCTGGTTGTTTCCATCATCGGCACTCGGTTGCTTGATCAATTTGGCCGAAAGAAAATAGCCATCCTTAGCAATTCCTGTATGGTTGGCATGCTCTTCCTCGTTGGCGGGCTCACAGCTAGTAAGTATATACCCATCTAAGAGAAACAACTAGGTCTAGATTGCTGACGAAACTGTCAGGATTCGGGACATCAACAAACACATCCGGAGTCTACGGCACAGTCGCCAGCATATTCCTCTTCCAAGGCATCTACAGTCTCGCCTGGACCCCTTTAATCATGCTCTACCCACCCGAAATCCTGAACTACAACATGCGAGTCTACGGCGTCGGTCTCATGGAGTTCCTCGGCAACTGCTTTGGTCTTCTAATTGTCTTCGCGTTCCCGTTCGCTTTCGCGGCTATTGGATGGAAGTTCTACATGATCAACGCAGCCTGGAATGTGCTCGAAGTCGCCTTTGTGGCATACTTCTGGATTGAAACTAAGGATATGACGCTGGAGCAGATTGACGAGAAGCTTCTTGGACTCTATGGCAAAGTTAGATATGTCGATGGTATTGAAGGCGCTGAAGGGAAGGGGGATATTGTGCAGACTGTGAAGATGGAGGAGAAGGAGTGATATGTTTGAGTGATCTATACCATAAACTCAACCATGATAGCCAAAATTCGACGAACCAATCATACATCAAACACAAATTGAGCAAGATACCAGTATCATTGTGATTTAAAATTGATAAATATGGTTCTTCCAAAATAGTATTAGCCCTAACCCTAGTGACGAATCTTCCCCACGTGACGCCGGCTGCGGTCGGGGGTCCAAGGCCGCGTTGTTTGCAAATGATCTGTTATGAGCGACACCATGGGATGGTGAATGGACATTGTTCAATACAGTCATATTCTCGGAACACGCGATCGTACATACGCTTCTGTGAATAAACCAAACCAACGAAGGCGACCAGTCCTCGAGTCGTCGGCCGTTGATTATACACCATGAGTGGCTTCCGCGGGGTGATGAATGGCGGGKGGCATCCCAAAGGTAAAGAAGGAGGGAAGGAGAGTTGGCGAGGCGATTTTAAGGGAATCAATCAAGTGGTATGTCGACAGCAACATTTCTGCGGCTTTTATGTAAATTCTGACGATAATACAGGCAGGTTGGATGGGAAAGGGCAAAGATGACAGCAAAGACGACCGAGCCGAACATGTCTCGCGACCACTAGCCTCACTCAAAGACCCATCATCTTTCGGACCACCACCAAGACGCGGGGATTCTCGGACATCATCAACAATGGCCGCTTCTGGGATAGCACCTCCTCCAAGAGGCCTTGGAGCGGCCTTACCACCAGACGCAGTCGTACGTGAACCCGAACAGCTAGAAGAAGATACCGGACCACCACCTCCGCCCCTACCATACCGCGCCAATCGAACTGGAATCGACCCAACAAATCTCCCTCCACCTCCTGTTCGCCGTACAGAGTCTCCTATAAGTCGACCTACTTCCGCTTCACAAACCCGACCTCAACCAGCCCTTCCTCCCCGCTTACCTTCTCGCAATAACGCCTCTCCATCGCCTCCACCTCCGCCATACTCCGAAGCAGAGCATTCAATACAGATGAATCAGGGCTCAATTTCGCGTCTAGAACAAGCCGGTGTCTCGGTGCCTGCTTTAGGCATTGGTCGAAGAGACAGTGACCAATCTGCCACAACCCGAGGGGGCATGAACAACCAAGTCAACGAACTCCAAGCCCGATTCGCAAAGATGTCGACACCGGGCTCCCAAACTCCACAAAGTCTTTATAGTCCGATTGAGCGACCTACTTCTCAACGAAGCTACGACAATACACCTACATCTCCGGCATCACCAAGACCAGACACCACTCGCAACGCCGCACCATTACCTCCACCAACAAATAACTTCCGACAACGCAGCAATGAGCACATTGAAACTGGCAAACAGAAATTAACAGAATTCAACAAGAAACATCGAATCACAGAACGCATTGGCTCGTATTTTGAACCACAACCCGCGCTCAAAGCGTCGGTGGGAGCTCCTCAACCTGCGCCTCCACCACCACCGCATCCAAATCTGAGTAGACAGGGCTCGAATGTTGATATAGATTCATTAAATAAGAGAAAGCCMCCGCCGCCTCCTCCGCCTGCCAAAAAGACAAACTTGAGGTCGACGCCAGTGAGTGGGAATGGTGGGAGTGAATCTCCTTCTCCGCCTCCATTACCTTTGGGGACGAAGCCTCGATGAGCTCTACTCGTTCTTCATTCGGCACTTTCTATTCAATATGAATTCATTAAAGTCTATTTTGCTTTATGTGCATGTTATTAGCGTTATATCATTCCTTTTTTCTATTGGATATTTGATTTGTTCTTAGGACTGGAGGGGGAAATGGTCAACCGGCATTATGATAAGAAGGGACTACATATGATTACAATTCAATTCTGCCACATGCGTGACTCACTATAGCTATACAACTAACGATCATGATTTCCTTTCCTAAAGACTCAAAGCGTATATACCCTGTCATGAGAGCTTCGCAGATACTGCAATTGGGCTATCTGTGTCCAAAGATTCTAAATTTATGCTGACCGTCCCAAGATCTTCAGGAAAAAAGCACTTACCTACCAATTTATATGGACATCCACACTCCTTCTACAAGCATATTCCACGATTAGGTAGGGGTTACACATATAGGGCTAAAGTCAATAACCCTAACTTACCAACTTCCTCACAGACCGAGTATGTAATGTGAAAAAAAAAACCGAATCCAAGTAAACTCCTAATAGCTGGCCACAAGTTTTTCCTTTTCAAATAATCCAGTGGTTTCTTCGAGCAGACAGTGGCATCGTAGTGCATGCTTCTCTGCTCGAACAAGGAGGTTTTCGAGATTGGGTAGATGAGGCCGTACCTGATAACGACACGTCTGCTTGCGGTTGTATTCTACTTGTGTATACTGCTACCATATGTTCATATGGTTGGTATATATTGTTATTGTGGCTATAGTGATTTTTGGTATTGATATGCATATGAATGAACATTTAATGACGACAGAATCCAGTAACAAACCCCGGCACAATTCATGGTAATGGTTAATAAATGAGTGGTATCTCAAACGCCCAAAAAATAATGATGTATGCCCAGGTGATATTACAAACTCGGGGCAGGAGTGATTAAATGTCTGGTAGAGGAAGTGGCATGGGTAGAAACGGACGGAGATTCTGTCTGATCACGACAACCGAACCACCCCGGATCCAAGCACGTAGTTGTCGAAGGATACGGCGTCGGCGTTTGTGTAGCCCACGATGTTGAAGTTGTGGTGGTAGTCGTTGTAGTAACGTCTTTACAGCCGAACCATCCAGGGGTTTTGCAGGTGAGCGTGGTAGATGTAGTTGTTACACTCGTGAAAGAAGTGCTACCTATCGTGGTGGTCGTTTTGTCCAAGCATCCCCACCAACCTGGTGTTTCGCATGTTGAAGTTCGTGCTGAGGTCGAGGTGACTGTACCCAAACTAGTAGTGCTCGAACTAGTAGTAGTAGTGGTAATTTCCGACCCATTGCTTTTGAAAAACTTCCACAATTGACAATCATAACACTCCTCTTCAGGTGCACACAAAGGGACCTCGTCATATGCCTCTAATACATCAGAAATCACATTGTTGATTCGATGAGTGCCGATGCTCATTCTCCAACCTTTATCCCCAACTGTATCATAAACGCACATTTCGCCAACATGGCACGCAGACTCGAATGCGTATCCGGCCCAAGTACAAGTAGATCCAACACCATTGCACGCTCCCATGTAGATGGGATCTGCGGTATGGCCAATATGAAAAATGCCAGTATTTTTTCGAGACTGAGGTAAAAGGCCATTGTATCCAGGAGGCGTAGGCAACCCGAGTCTTGCCGCTGGCAATGCATCAGGTATAGCTTGAAAGGCAACTGTTGGAAGGCCGAATGTAAGACCTAACAACGCACTCATTGCACCACCAAGCGAATGACCCGTAAGCCAGACATTCGCGTTGGGATAGACTTTGGTGACGTTGGTATATAAATCGATAGCAGACTCATAATACCTATCCTTATTATGCAGCTCTTCTATTATACAAGTCTCGTTGGCGGTATAAACAGATGTGGAACAATCGCAAACTTGCCGCCAAAGATAGGAGCCGCCTTGACCACAACAGCAGCTGAAGTATAGATTATCATTCAATTTGTCATTTGTCGTGGTTTCCGCTCCATCAAACAGGGCAGCAGAAGTGCCTTTGAGTGAGATGATAATGGTGCTGTTTGTTTTGTCTGCATAGATATGGCCTCTTAGTCCATCCGCAAGCCATCCGAAACTTGCCGACCAGTTGAAGCGTCCGGTGATTTGGTTCCAGTCGCCGGTACCTGGCTCCGCAATGTAGTCATTCGCGGTCATCTTTGCAAAATTGATGATGGTATTTTTGTTAGTAACATCAGGTCCAGAGATTTCGTCCGTAACCCAAGCGTTGTTAGGTACAGTGAAAGTGCCCTCGGAAGACCTGGCATTGGCACGATGGTTTTCGATCGCTGCTGGGCGGCGGTCCGCTAGCCGATGTATATTCAAAGAGCTAGATCTTGCGATGAAAGTCCCCTGCTGTGCTTCTACAGGCCCCGGAACGTCTGTGTCATCGGAAAAGGCCCGTAAACGAGTCTCTAGCGTTACATCGAGCCTTAGATGAAGATCTGGATCTTCATATGTACCACGGTGATAGATATGACGGAGAGTCTAGACAGATGGTTAGAAGCATAGTCATCTCAAAATAACGGCTACTGATTATTACAAATTCATGTTCTCCATAACCTAATTCGTGGCCCTCTCCTTGAGAGATATCTTGTAAAATGGGGATCTGGTGGGGCTGCGACGCTGTCCCAATAGCCAGTTCTGTACAGAGGGTCAACAGCAACCAGATAACTCCATTCAGAGTTAGCCTGCAGGTTGATGCTGGCCGAAAGTGAGATGGCATCTTCCTATGAAATGATGACTCGAAGCATCACGAGCAAATGCTGATGTTGAGGATCATCGCAGATGATGCAGTCCGGAAAAGTAGCTGCCTCATCATCTCTTCTAGCCGGCCGCACGTGCCATACCGGTATCTTACAATACAAGCGCGTAGCAGTATTACTCCTGACGTGACGCTACCATGTTTTGTATTGACCCGGTATGCTGTCATATCGCTTCTCGGACATAGATAGCTCGACGTTGAGTGATGTGTTAATTTTATAATCGAGCGAGCGACCCTCACGACTCTCAATTTCCATAGTGGTGTCAGACTGTGGTTAACTCCGGGCCGATCTTTGATAGTTTCTTACAAGAATGGCGAAAGAACTAGTGACTAGCTAGGTTGGATGCACTAAGTCCTCTGCCTTATCTGAGTACATCAGGTTCCAAAGCAAGGTTTATATAGACGTTTTTAGTGGACTAAGTTATAGAGATAGTAGTTAACCTGTGGGGTAAACATTGTAGGCTATGAAGCCCACTCCATTGGTGACCCGCATTCCCTCGGCCTTCGGTGCTCGGTGTGTGGTGTCCAGTGTTAGACATTTAGATCGCTAAAGTCCACCTTATTTATTTAAATTTCCTAATTCTTCTTCCGGATAAAAAACGATTCCACTCTTCAAGGTCTGTTCACGAGCAAGCATGGTCCGTTGAGTCGTACACTGAAACAATGTCTGCTGTAGAAAGGCGAAAGACAGTTCTGATTACTGGGTACGTAAGGAGCCCTTGACGTGGGCTTGCTGCAGCTGACAAAACACCTCAGTTGCACCCCCGGCGGTATTGGTTATGCATTAGCACGGGCATTTCACGCTAGAGGTACTTATGAAAGAAACCCGTGTTATGTCAAAATACAGCTTGGCTAAATGATAAGTGCTTCAGGGCATGTTGTCATTGCTACAGCACGTCGTCTAGAGGTCTTGGAGGATCTCCGCCGCGATGGGATGATTGCATTGCCGGTTGATGTAACGAAATCAGAAGAGGTTGAATTATGTCGCGATAAAGTGGCCGAAATAACCGGTGGCAAGCTCGATGTTCTGATCAATAACGCGTGAGCCGCCAACCCTTTCCTATAACCTGCCACACGGTGGCTTCTGTTAAAAAGTTTTAATTGACCCATGGTCAGTGGCCAAACACACACTATCCCGGCCATCGATGCAGATATGGACGAAGTTCGCAGCACATTTGAGACGAACGTGTTCGGTGTGATGGTCATGATCAAAGTATTCTCGAAGCTCCTGATTGCTGCACGTGGGCGTATTGTCAATATCAGCAGCCTGGCATCCATTGTGCCTTACGTATACGGTTCGATCTTTTGTGCTACGAAAGGTGCCATCAACTCATATTCTCGCACCTTGCGCCAGGAGCTGCGGCCGTTCGGAGTAAAGGTTACAGTGGTCATGGCAGGCTTTGTGAAAACTAAAACGAATAAGACGTATCGGGAACTCCCAAACGGCTCCGTTTACTCTGTTGTTGCCGACCAATTTCGTCGGAGATTGAGATATTCGGAAAATACCTCTCAAATGACACCGGAAACGTTTGCAGATATCTTGGTTGGTAGATTATTGAAAGACGAGAGCAGCATATGGGGAAATTTGACAAGATCCCTCAATTGGGTTTGGATTGGAGGAAGTGCTGCGCTGGTCAAATTTGTAACAAACTGGGTAGGTGAATGGCTATTAGATGCTGTAACCTATCGGAAGTTTGAGCTTGATAAGCTGGAGGCAATTGTGAACAAATCCCGGTAAATGTCTATTAGTAATTAGGGCCTGAAGCTATGTAGTGACTTATCCTATAAAACCCCGTACTGTGTCATGTTTTTGGGAGGTTCGTAGACAAATTTGGCGATGGAAGTATACAAGGGCAGCATCTTCAAACTTCAGATGTCCCACACCCGAAAGCCGCACTGATATATGCGGTCTGAGGCCCGAATCCCAGACAAGGGCATATTTATTTGGACGAGCCATATCTGTCAATCGCAGATTTGGGACTGGGAGCGCGTTGTATCAGACCACCGAGCCGTCTACCGGCAAGCCAGACTTCATGTCTCCAAAAGTGGTTTTCGTTGTATCTAATGCCCTACCTCGCCCAATTCGTCCCATCATGGTTTGGAGCAATACGAACACCCCAGAGACAAACTACATCCCGAACACCGAGACCCCACTGATCGCCCTTTGTACTAATCTGTATCTTAACCCCAAGTGGCATCTGAAAAGGCATAAATACCTCCCTAGGTTCCGGTATTTTGTCTCTATTTTTATGTGAATTCTTGCGTATTTCGTTTTATTGCGGCCCCCGATAATGGCAGAACCCGAAAACCGACGGAGTGCTTTCGCCGGTGTGACACTGAGTCACTTACCATTAGTATCGCATCACAGGTTATCACTGACTCTAACAATCTCCCAGTACTACCTCAAGGTCCTCTAAGAACTTTGCGACTGTCTGCTCGCTGACCAATTGCCTGTTCCCCTCATATTCTAGCTCAAGTTGCCCATCTCGGGGTGTCGCGTATATTTCAGGCCGTGTTCGCGCGGGTAAATCACCTTCGTAATACGAAATCCTACTTGAGACTCCCAGGAATTTGAAATCGCGATCCTCCTCTTGTTGGAATGCAGTCCTCCACCCAAAGTCCTTCGCTTCGTCAGGCCAGTCTGTGCAGTTTGCAATAATCTCGGCCATTCCCGCAGCCTCGTGAAGCGAGTCTTCGATGAATTGTTTCTGTAATTGTAGGGCCACTGTAGCGATTGTGTCTTCAGGTTTTATAATTATCCGAATCGGGACCTCAGTCATACAAGGGCCCACGACGTTTTGCAGATTACTGGGTAGCATGGAACGACCGGTGACGAGACGGCCGAATAGTACTTCTCCTTGATCATACTGGCGGGACAGACTCATTGCACAAGCTGCGTGAAACATTGTAGCCGGAGAAATGCCTTCGAGACGGTTTATGTCTGGCATTGGAATTGTTCGCTTTAATGTAAGTCGATCTGTGGTGCTGCAAGACAAGTCTGCGAATCTATTCGATGCCCATCCTGGATAGCAGGATGCTTGTAGTCGCGAGGCCCAGTATTCTAAGCTTTCGGTTTTCTTCGAAGCAGTAAAACGAACGAAACTGGAGAACGATGTTGGTTGTGGTAGGGTTGACTGGCCGTAAATGGACGACAATGTATGGAGAATGCCGCCTAAGCTAAATCCGTCGAATTGAGCATGCGATATACGGAAGACGAGMTTGTGAGCCCCTGAATTATGTCGGACTACCATGAAGCGGATGAAGGATTGGCCAAACCTTCGAGGTCTGCTGATGTCTTCGGCACATAAATGGTCGATGAAAGCTGCCATGTCCTCATTATCGGTCTCGTATATGTCAAATTCAGGCTTAAGATTCGGTAAAACTGCCTGCCAAACCTTTCCATTGACATTTATGAAAACGGTATGGAGAATTTCATGTTGCCTGATTAGACTTTCACAAGCGCGTTGAAGTCCAGCGAAGTCGGTGTCCCTAGGAAGGTCCAAGATCAAGTGTGGCAGTCGGCTGGGTGGACTTTGTAGGGCATCCGAAATTGCAAGCTGCTGGAAGTCTGTAGTGGGCAGGATATCCAGGATGGCTCCCATGTCACCTTGAAGTTGGGGCACTACAAAATCCTCAATGAAAGATTGAGGTTCGTCTGTCTCAAGCAAGGAGAACGGCACATCCGTGTCCAAAATTTCAGCAACTGGGGAATCTTCCTTGACAACGAGGGCTAGTTGAGATAGACGAGGGGCTTTGAAAATATCGGCAACCGTCAGGGATAAGTTTGCCTCGCTGGCTGCTGCTACAAGTCTCATGGCAGCTATAGACTCTCCACCGATTCTCAAAAAGCTACTATCTCGACCAATGCTTTCAGGATCGATTCCAAGCACGGAGGCCCAAAGATTCTGGAGTCGCCGCTCCATATCAGTTTCTGGTCTTTGCTTTGACTTGCCGTAAGACTGCAATTTAGCAAGATGTTCTAATGTTTGTGCGTTGCCAAATTGTCGTAACGCTCTTCTGTCAATTTTGTTCGTGGTAGTCATTGGTATTTTGTAAATGTGAATATAGGCACCGGGGACCATACTGCACAATAACCCCTTTAGCTAATTTTCCGGTAAACAGAGAGAGAGGTGGTCTACTTACTATTGAGGCAGATTTTGCGAGAGAGTCTCTTCAAGCCCCTCCAATGCTTGAGCGAGAAAGGAGTTCACGTCCTGCGTGTCCGATTTCATGGATTGGTTCCCTCGCAAACTGCAAAAGACTGCCAACAGAGCATTGGTAGCATTTCGTGGTGTAATTATTTCCGCGGCAATTCCTTCAAAAACACTTGCATCTCTCAAACCAGCTCGAACATGATGTTCAACTTCTTCAAGCTCGATTCGCTGCCCCCTTAACTTGATCATCGTATCTTTGCGGCCTATGAAATCAAGCGATCCATCAGAATTGTAAGATAGAAGATCCCCTGTCTTGTAAAGCGTGCTTCGTCGGCCGTTCTTCGCACCCGGTACGCCACGTACAAGCCACTCCGGTTCCTTGATATATGCTGCGTTTGTCTTGCTCTCATCGCCAAAGTACCCTCTACTAACTGTTGGTCCCTCTATGAGGAGCTCTCCAACGGCTCCAATAGCAGCTAGACGATCCGGTCGACCTGGCTGTACAAGCCAAGTTTTCGCTCCGTATGAATGGCCAACGCAGTTGTTAGAGGCGTCTTTGCCCAGAGTAACAAATGATAGAGCTTGAGCACACTCTGCTGGACCGTAGATGCCGATAACAGTCTCGGCTTGTGTCCAACGTTCGGCATCTGTGGTGCGGATGGGCTCGCCACCCATTGCGAGAGTCCTAATCCCGGGCATTGATAATGGCTGCAGCGATCGCGCTACAGACGGTGTGAAATAGACGTAGTCACATTTCATTCGATTTAGTGATCCTGGGATGTCATTTCTGCGCTCCCATTCGGAGGGAATGCAGAGACAGCCACCACATATCAAAGTCTGTAGAGTATTTGACCATGAAACATCAAAGTTATAAGAGACAAAATCGTATACACGGGTTCCCTCCCTAATATTGAGAATCTCTTTCTGGTGTGTTGCTGCGGAAGCAAAGTTTTGATGTGTTGTCACGACGCCTTTGGGGGTGCCAGTCGACCCACTAGTAAAAACAACTGTTGAGATATCGAAGTCAGTAAATTTCTACATATCGAAACCAAATCCTAAGGGACCGGATTGGGCAATGGGGGTAGCACGAACTGTATAGATAATCAGAAGGATAGACATCGGGTAAGGAATGCTCATTCGAATCTGTTGAGTGATGGAGAATATGCCCCCGATCACCAATAACAATCACCGCATCTGAGATTTGAGCTGCCAAAGCCCTATTTGCATTAGATGAAATGATAATTGATGGATAGACCTGCGCGACAATAGATCTCAAACGAGATTCCGGCTGGGTTACGTCCATGGATAAACAGACTCCACCAGCCTTCATGACTGCCAGAGCTGCAATTGGATGCCACAATGATTTCTCAAAGCAGAGCGGGATAATGCTGCCTCGCTTTGCACCTCGATTAATCAGTTGAAAAGCCAGTAGGTTGGAGAGATGATCTAATTCTTTGTATGACAACTGACCGTCCCATGAGCATATGGCCGGTGCTTCAGGGTGCTTCTTGATCGTTTCGCCGATTAGGTCATGAATGCAGGTTAGAATAGCTTCAGGAACGGACTCATTCCATTTCCAAAGCTCACAAAGATCCTGTGTACTAATAACGTCGATTTCATCAATTTTCAAGCTGCTGCCCCAAGATGCGCAAATCTGACGCAGAACATGCTCAAACTGCGCCGCTATGCGTTCCATCTGCGCACGATCAATGACATTAGAGTCAAAGCTGATTTCCAAATGAAGACCGTTTGTGTCAGGCTGACACATAATCATGACAGCATTTGGATTGAAATCGTCAAGCTCGCTACGGGCTGATTTCACGGCCGAATTAGAAACAAATGGGCCGTCATCATTGAACGATATTTTGCCTTGACTTGCAAGCTGAACGACCAGCAGAGTGTTAAATTGACTGCCGCGGTCGGTTTCTCCATTGATATGCCTGATATTCAGTAGCTCGGTGTTTTCGTATGGAATCATAGAAACAGCCTGTTCTTGAATGCGCCCCAGAAGCTCATCAATGGTCTGCTTTGGGTCAATTAGGATCCGAACTGGAACTGCGTTGATGAGAGGTGCAATCATCCGGTCAATACCGGCCACTGGAGCTTGTCGACCAGAGACAATTGCACCGAAGACGACGTCATGAGAATCAGTGTATTGAGATGTGATGATTGACCAAACTGCTCTCAAAACTATGACAAGCCAGATTAGTATTGTTGTATCCGGAAGCTTTAAAAGGGATCAGGCGGGCCTCACTTGTAGATACTGTAGCATTATTCTTTGGCCACCCAATATTTTCAATGCTTCGACGCACGGTACTATCAGCCTTCGGTCGATAGTCCTGGTGCGGCAATGCTGGAAATGGAACTGCCTCAGACCCGAAAAATTGTTTCGTCCAGAATTCTACTGTTTCAGCTGTATCAATACCCATCACATATCTCAAAAAGGATTGGAAAGATGCTATAGGGTAAGGAGTTGAGGCTCCGATATATGCTTTGGATACTTCATGGAGCAATAAATCAATGGAGTAACCGTCGTATATGGCATGATGCTGGGTGAGAAGAAGACATCGTCGCCCTGGGTTTTTCGGATCACGCACGACGGCTAGTCGAGTGAGGGGGGTAAACAAACCCATGGATCCTGTTTGATTGTGGTTGATATATGCTATCATATCTTCATTGGATGACTCCCATTGCACGGACTCGTTGATTTGTACTTGAAGGAGCCCTCGGCCCGGAATGTCAACTATTCTCACACGAAGTATGGGTGCAGTGGTCTGACTGACGTGCTTCCAGGCCTGTTGTAGTCGATCCATGTCTACACCTTCTTTGAGCTGGACTACTAGTCTGGCTATATAGGAATTGGCAGCTTTTGCAGTCATTGAAAGGAGTGACTTCTGCACACTGGTGCAAGGAAAAATGTCTTCAATCTGGTTGACATTAATGTTGCATTTTCTGGAGATGATTTTGATGAATTCATCCTTGCCGAAGGGGTCTGTAAGTAGGGAGAATGCATTGATATTCTGGATCTTATCGACCACTGTGCTGACATTGTCGGACGAGGTTATAAAMCCTGCCATATCGGACAAGCGCGGTGTGCTCAGGATTTTTTGAACAGTCAGAGACAGTAATCCGTGACGACGAGCCAACGCAGCTAGTCTCATGGCGGATATCGAGTCCCCTCCAAGATTGAAAAAACTGCTGCTTTTGTGAATCCTCTCTGGGGCAATACTCAATACAGTGATCCAGAATTTTTGAAGACGAATTTCTTCCGGGGTGCTTGGCGATTCAAGGTCTTCTGGATCCTGATGGTTAAAATAATGCAGTTTCACATCAGCGCCTATATTACTTAAACATCTTCGGTCTGTTTTCCCAGTAGTCGTAAGTGGAATGTGCTCTAACAGTAAATAACCACTTGGAATCATATACGACGGCAATCTCTGGCGTAGTTGGGGTTCCAGATTTCGTATGAGTTTGTAGAGACCCTGGTGCTCGTGTTCTGGGACTTGCAAGAATAATACAAGAGTCTGAGTCTTGGTCGTGCTTGGAGTAACGACCCCAGCAGCAAGAGATATACTCTCTAAGGCTTTCACACATTGCCGAGCGTGGTACTCAATTTCAGACAGCTCGATCCTCTGTCCTCGAAGTTTCACTTGAGTGTCTTTCCTGCCAATGAATAGTAGCTGACCATTACTTGTGTCATATTTCACGAGATCGCCGGTCTTGTACAGCCGACCCCGCCTTCCTGATATAATACCACTTGGAGATCCTGCAAGAAGCCAAGATGGATTCTTGATAAAGGATGATTTGGTCTTCTCCTCGTCATTAAGATAACCCTTCCCAATAAGTGGCCCTTCCAAGTATAACTCGCCCACTGTGCCTATTGGGGATAGTTTTTCTGGTGATTTGGGATCTACAATCCAGGTAGAAACTCCTACTCCCTTGCCGATAGAAATATTTGAGAGGTCGTCACTGGAAATCTTGCCGTAGAGAGTACCGGCACTGCACTCAGCTGGTCCATACGAATTAAAGGTGTTGACATGCGGCACCCAGCGAGCATAATCATCTCGGGTAGCCTCCTCCCCGCCTAAATGAATGTTTCGTAATGTCGGGATTTCTGTAGGATCAATTGAACGTGCCACAGACGGAGTGAGAAACACATCTGTAGTATTGAATCGCCTCATGCTTTCTGACAACTCGTTTTTTCTTTCCTCTTCGCTAGGTATGCACAATGTACCTCCAGCAGCGAGAACATGGAACATTGCCCAGTGAGCCGCGTCGAAAGAATACGACGAAAAGTCATACAATCGTGACGTGGCGCTTAGTCGTAAAACCTGTTGCTGCAATACAACTGCACTGCTGAAGTTCCGATGCTGCATAAGACAACCTTTGGGGGTCCCCGTACTTCCACTTGTAAAGATTGTATATAAAAGATCCGATGGGTCAACTTCTGGCAGTAACTTACCCGTGGGCGTAATATCAAAATCCTTTTTCATGAATTGCTGTGCAATATCCCAGTCGACGTTGAACACCGAAGTACCTTTTCCAAGTAATTTTGTAGATAGTGCAACATTCGACGGCGAAGATACGATTAATCCTGGCTTCACCTGCTGTATGATTGATACGAGCCTAGACTCTGGCAAGGTCGGATCAAGTAGCAAACTAGCCCCGCCAGCCTTCATTACGCTGAAGAAAGCAATCGGTACGAATATGGATTTTTCAAAAATGAGCGGAATGATCATATTTCGGTTGACCCCGATGGATACTAAGTGGTAGGCCATATTTGTCGTGAGCCACTCGAATTCTTGATATGTAAGCTCACCGTCCCAAGCAGAAATGGCCATGGCATCTGGCTGTTTCTCTGCAACTTGTGAAAGCAGTTTATGCAAGGGAAGTTCCACTGCTTTGGGCACTTCGGAATTCCACTTCCAAATCTGCTCCAGGTCCTGGTCCGTAACCATGTTCATACCCTGCAGCGGTCCTTCATCGTTGGCTTGAGAGCAGAGAGCTCTGAGTATATGCTCGAAATGATGCGACATGCGCCGAACTACTGCTTCATCTAAAACGATAGAATCGAAGGAAAACTCAATATCGAGATTTGCATTTCGTATAGTGCATGCAATTGTCAACGCACAAGGGTTAAACCCATGATCACCATATTTACCATGACTTTTGCCTTCGGACCAAATATGATTGACCTGAGAAGCAAACAGTCCGGCTCGCTCTTGCAAATTGCTTTCCTCCGGCTGAATGATGACGAACGTCTGGAACCGACACGCTTGTTCCGCTTCATCGCTTATTTGTCGAATGACTGACAGACCCGTTTGCTCAAATGGAATCATTTTCGTGGTTTTGTTTTGTATGGTACTCAAAAGTCTGCAAACATCGCCATCTTCATCGATTTTGACCCTGAGCGGCACGGTTGCAATCGTTGGGCCAGCTAGTCTCTCTATGCCTACGACAGGCACCTTTCGCCCCGAAACAACGGTTCCAAACACAACGTCAGAGGAGCCCGAATGGTATGAGCATAAAAGTGCAAATGCGGCATAAAGTATTGTCGTCGGGGTGAAAGTATCTTGTCTCCAGGTGATCTCCCGTACACAATGTAGAACAACAGAATCCGTCTGAGGTTGATACGTCGACGAAGGCAAAGCAGGAAACTGTGATGCATCCAATGCTTCAAATTCTGTTTTCCAAAAATTCGACTCCGCATCCTTATCCTGATTTTCAATGTACTTGAGGAACGGCTGAATTGGCCCGGGAATAGGGTGTTCGACATCATTGTAGAAGTCCTCGAATGCGTCTAAGATTAAATTAGTGGTGATCCCGTCATAGATTGAATGATGCATCGTCAACACAAAATAGTATGGTCGGTATGCACTATTTGTATGTTCTTGGGTCGGAAATAATCCGCATCGCATTAGAGCGCACCCAAGGCCCATCTCATTCTGCGTTTCCTGATCTATGAAGTCGTCGATGCTCTTTACGTCTGCCCAGCAACCTTGGGGTTTGATCACTACTTGCACTAGTCCACGACCAGGAAGATCAATTATTCTTGTCCGTAGAATGGGAATTGCTATAACAATCCGTTCCCAAGCCCTTCTAAAGCGCTCAATATCGACCGAGGAGGCGAGCTGGAGTATATTTCGACCGATGTAAGTCCCTTTCTTTGCAGCAGTGAGAGACAGGAGGCCTTCTTGCATACGGGTACACGGAAGGATGTCCTCAATATCATCAACATCAACGCCACAAAGTGATGCCGCTTGTTGGCAAGCAACCCCAACATCTAGCTCCTGTCCAAGGAGGGAATATGGAGCAAAATCGTTCTGATATTGTTTGTCTTGTTCAGTAAAATATCTGCAGATCTTTGCCATATCTTCTAATATCGGATTCTCGAATATATCGGCCACTGATAGTAGTAGACCTTGTTGCCGTGCCAATCCCACCAACCGCATGGCCCGAATTGAGTCTCCAGTTTGGAGAAAACTGTCCGTCGCGGAGATTTTGTGAGGTGGTACCCCAATAGCTATAGCCCATAATTTCTGGAGTGTCTTCTCGGCGGTAGTCGAAGGTTCTCGTCGCGTAATAGCCACGCTTGCTGACTGGCCCATCAAATCCAAAGTTTTTCCCATCTCCCTCAGTCGGGCACGGTCTACCTTGTCCGTAGCAGTTTTTGGGAATTTCGAAATTGGTATGTAATAAGCGGGAATTGTATAAGGCGGTAATACTTTGGCGAGCTGTTTGCGTAATTCGCTAGTCATCTGTCCTAGCTCTCGTTCAATACTGCGCTGAATAAAGGCCACCAGGGCGGACTCCTGATACTCATTGGCTTCTATAACATCTACTATCACTTGAATTTCATGTCCGTTAGGAAGAAAACTTTTGATATGATGTTCGACTTCATCTGGTACGACCAATTGACCGTGAATTTTGAGTTGTGCATCCTTTCTTCCTAGTATAATCAGGTTGCCATTGCTGTCGTATTTGGCCAAGTCGCCCGTGTAGATAAGACTGCGTTTTCTACCTCTTGAAAGTACTTGCAGAAATTTAGGGTCTTGACGGAATCTGCTCTGTGTCAATGCCTGGTTGCTAATGTAGCCATTAGAAGAAGATGGACCCTCGAGTGCAATTTCGCCTATGGCGCCGTAAGGTGCCAGCCTCTCGGGATGACTGGGATCAACAACCCAGCAAAGACAAGGCTGTATCGACTTCAAATTTGAGATGACACCACTATACCATGTTTCAGCGTCTACCACACTAAAAGCTGCGGAAGCACACTCCGCTGGCCCGTACCATCCAAAGACACGACAGTGGTCTTTCCACCGATCAACACTTGATGACACCAATTTCTCTCCAGCTAGAATTACGGTAGATACTGTCGGTACAGTCTCTGGTTGGAGAAGATCGGCTGTGGATGGCGTCAAATGCAAATGAGTAGGTTGAAGACGATTGATAGCAGCCGTCAAGTTGTTCACCCTTTCGATTTCGGAAGGGATACACAAACAAGCCCCAATGGAGAGACTGGACATAGTCTCTAGAGTTGCTAGATCAAAATCGTAGGACGCAAATTGGAAGACCCTGTCTGAGGCATTTATTGGAATATGTTCTTGATGACCCCTGATATTTGCCGCCAGTGTTCTGTGGCTCCACAGGATCTGTTTGGGTTCTCCCGTAGTCCCAGATGATACGAGTATCGCCGCAGGATCTGCCAATTCAATGTTCGCCAATTCTTGGTTATCCCTCGATTTGGATGTGCGGGAGCGTTCTAGCAGTTGATCAATGGTGAAACAAGGTACGTATTGTGATATCACCTTCATCTTCGATGCTGATGCTACCGCGAGACGAACATTGCTTTTTTGGAAAACTGTGCTTAATCTGTGGTCTGGAACATGGATTGAATGCAGCAAGGCAACTCCACCTGCTTTCAGTACTGCAATCTGTGTTGCGGGTGCCCATTTCGACTTCTCAAAGCACAACGCAACGACCGAACCCTTTCTCACTCCTAACTTGATCAATGTTTCACAAAGGAGTGAA
Organism: Talaromyces amestolkiae; assembly: GCF_001896365.1. Classification (NCBI taxonomy): domain Eukaryota; kingdom Fungi; phylum Ascomycota; class Eurotiomycetes; order Eurotiales; family Trichocomaceae; genus Talaromyces; species Talaromyces amestolkiae. The sequence goes on along the minus strand of NW_024468042.1, from coordinate 664,579 downwards.
GAGAGCTCATCCAGTTCACGATAGGAAAAGCTTCCGTCCCAGGCATCAATGGCTAGCGTATTTGGCATTTTCTTTGCAGCCAATGTGATCAGGTCATGTATGCATTCGTTCACATCGGCCGGCGGCGATCTATTCTGAGCCCAAAATAGATCAAGATCGATTTCACTAGCGGTTTCTATCTCGTCCAGTGTGATGATAGTAGCATTTTTCCTGCACAACTGGTGAATAATATGATCGAACTGGTATGCTATGCGTTTGATCTGTTTCTTGTCAATAATATTGTTGTCAAAACTAAATCGCATATGTAACCCGGAGGAGCTCAGTTCACATATCAGCATCAACGGGTATGTATTAAAAGGATCAGTGCCTCGAGTTTCAAGGCTGGATGAGTAGTTACGAGCTTTGAACAGGAAATTGTCTTCATTAAAGCTCTTGCCCTGCGCGACCGGCTGGACAACAAGTAGTGTTTGGAAAAGACTGCCCACACTATTAGGAACCCCAACAATCTGCTGAATCCTTTGTATTCCGTATTGCTCATAGGTTGTCATCTCTATCCCCTGACGCTGCATTTGAACAAGGAAATCACCGACTGTGTCCTCCCAGTTTATAGAAACGGGTATCGGAATGGTCGAAATAGTAGGACCAGCGCAATTATCTATGCCTTTCATATCAACATGTCTTCCGCTAACTGTAACTCCAAATACAACATTGTTTGAAGCAACGTATTGACTACTTAGAAGTGCCCAAGATGATCTTACGATCGTTGATGGCGTTATCTCACTCCTCAGCCAATCCAAACGAACAGTATGCTCCAGCTCAGTATTTGCCTGTGCTTTGTATCCCGGAGAAGGGCGTTCTGGATAGCATCGCAATTCCTCCGATAGTGCTAGCTGCCGTTTCCAGAAGGTAGTTGCTTCCTCTGGATCGACTTGTGTCAAATAATGAATAAAGTTCTTGAACGAAACAAAATCATGCGTATCTTCTTCTAGATACTGAGACTCCAGTTCATCTAGTATCATTTTCAGTACCAATCCATCGTATATGCAGTGGTGTATTGTGAAAACAAAACTGCGGTTGATAATAGCTGCCCGGCAGAGATCATTGCCCAAGCCCATATGTTCTTTCTCGTCGGCATCTAGGTACGTGGAAACGTCGCTACCAACACGCATAGGTAGACTATCGAGAACAACCTGCATCAAACCCGGGTGGCCTACTGGCCCATCGATGATTCGCGTTCTCAAGATCGGTAGTTTATCGACTGTGTTTAGCCACGCTCCTTCAAGTCGGCTGGCGTCAATTTCATCCTGTAGTTGTAAAACGCTTCGAGATACATATTGGCCATGTGCCTTCTCGCCCAGTGCCAATAAGCCCTCCTGAAGTGGAGTACAAGGATATATGTCGACGATTCTGGACTCTGCAATAGAGCAGGCGCTAGCTGCATAGTCTCGATATTCAGCTTCGCTGAGACTGGACTCTAATAATGAGAAAGGTCTAATTTCTTCCTTATATGTTATATCCTCTTCACGTCTCACTCGCTGGGCTAAATCTTCAAGTTTGGGAGACTCAAATATATCGGCAACAGTCAATACCACGCCCTTGGTGCGCGCAGATGCTACAAGTCGCATTGCAGCAATTGAATCGCCACCCAAGCGTAGAAAGCTATCGCTAGCGAAAATTGTATCCACCTCAATTCCAATAATTTCAGCCCACAGTTGTTGGAGAAATCTTTCCGTATGAGTTGAAGGCTTTCGGATCTCTCTCCGGGATGGTTGCATCTCAGCCAGCTGCTCAAGAGTAAACGAACTTCCCATTTCACGCAGACGACGTCTGTCTGTCTTTCCAGTATTGCTGATTGGAATACCCAGCAGAGGAATATAGAGCTTCGGTATCATGTATGGTGGCAGATTCCTCAACAAACTTGCCTCGAGATCTTCCACAGGTAGACTTTGTTTGATATTATACTCAAATGTGTAACGGTCTGTACTATCTCCTGCAAGAGTGCCTGCTGAGCTGATAAATAAGGCCAGAACATCACTATTGCTATTGCGCGGAGCAAATACTTCTGCAACCACAATAACATCTAATTTTCCACTCAGAAATTCATGGACACGTCCCTCTATCTCGCTCAAATCCGCTCTCTGGCCATTTAGCTTGCGCTGTGAGTCATGGATGCGTCCTAAGAACATAATTTCTCCATTTGCGCCATATTTCACGAGGTCACCAGTCTTGTAGAGAAGCCCTGGCTTTTGTCTACCACGTACCCCATCATGCGCGAACCACATAGGCGAAAAGAAATGATCCTGGTTCAGATTTGCACCATTAAGACCAGTATACGTCGATAACACGGGGCCTTCTATACATAACTCTGCCACAGCACCTATGGGCGCAAGTGAGTTGTAATCCTTGGGATCAACGAGCCAAGAAGCGGCGTATGGGGTGCTGGTTCCTATAATTCCGGATAGCCATGTCTTTTTCTGTACAGCATAAGACGTCGCAACTGATCCCTCAGCTGGTCCGTACCAATTGTAGACGGAATCCAAAGTTGGCAGCCATCGAAAGGCTGTCTCCTTTTTCAACTCTTCGCCTGCAAAGACTATGGTATTTAGTGAAGAGAGCTCGAGCGGCTGTAGCGTTTCTGAGACACGCGGCGTCAAACATATCCAGTTCGTTTGTGAGTCATTTATGGCTCCAGAAAGTCGGTTTGTTCTATCGAAATCCGATGGGACATATAAGAGACCACCAGCTGATAATGTAGACAGGCTTTCAACCGTGCTAACATCGAACTCATACCCGGAAAATTGAAACACTTTACTATGCGGCGTTAATCCGAAGGTTTGCGTAGCTGCACATATATTGCTGGAAAGTGTTTGGTGGCTCCATAGAATAGACTTGGGGGTCCCTGTTGAGCCAGAACTGAATATGATCAGAGCTGGGTCTGAGAGCTGAACATTGTGAGGGATAAAGTCATGCATGGTTCCCTCGGCCTCTGTTGACTGGATCAGATCGTATATATGGAAAGTCGACACCAATTCTCTGAACGAAGATGAGTGAGGTTTTTGTGATGTCAACGCCACCTGTGGCTGTAAGGTTTCAAATATCTCATAAGCCCGTTCCTTGGATATGGAAGCAGACATAGGAAGTGCAATTGCGCCTAGTTTTAGCACCGACAACATGCTAACTATCATACACGAAGACTTTTCAAAACTCAACACAACTAAGTGACCCGGAAGAACCCCCTTATCACGCAGTTTCCACGCTAGACTTGTCGTTAAGTTCTGCAGTTCACGATAGGTGAACTCCCGGTCCCAGGACGAGATAGATGTGGCTTCTGGGTAATTTGTAGCCACCCTATCAATTCGATCAGTTACCAGTTCCATTGGTATTTTGGGTGTGTTCCCATTCCATCTGTAAATCTCGTTCATATCAGTGTTGCTGAGAATTGAAATGTTTCGTAACTTGGTATTTGCATTTTGCGGCGAAGCGATTTGCCGAAGCAGATGCTCAAATTGACTAACAAACCTCTGGGCCTGATTCTGCTTAATTGCGCCAGTATCAAAGTTGATCTTGATCGTAAGACCTGAGTCTGTCAATTGACAGATTATCATCATTGCGTATGAATTGTAGATGCTCATACTATCTTCAACACCGTCTTTGTCGACAAATTTGGGACCTGAAGAGCTTTCAAGTATGACTGTCTTTGCTTGATGGAAAATGCCGCCGGGTCTCTGATTCCCTCCGTTTTGTGACGGTTGAATCACGAGTTCGAGCTGAAACTTGCTGGCTTCCTCGTCAATACGGCGGATATGTTGCAGACCAAATTGTTCGTATTCCACAATCTCAGCAGCCTGGTTCTGGATTTTCTGTTGAAGTGATTCTACCGTCTGATCCCAGTCAAATTTTACACGAAATGGAACGGTTGCAATTGTAGGGCCTGCCATTTGCTCGATACCAGGTACAGGTGCTTGTCTCCCGCTCAGCGTCTCGCCGTATCTTATATCGTTCGAATTTGTGTATGAGGCCAACAGGAGAGTAAGTGCTGAGCGAATTATGGACGATGGAGTTACCCCAGTTTGTGGCCATGCCAAATCAGGGACTTGGTGATGTAGATCTTGTTTCTCTTCTGGTTGGTAATTGGCAGCTGGAAATACAATTGCTTCTGAATTCGCAAGCTGACTTTTCCAGAACGACTCTGATTTCTCGTTATCTGTTGCCAAAACGTGTTTTATGAATGGCTGAAAGGGTGCAAGTGCCGGCGGTGATGAATCGCTGGATGGTGAATTATAAGCTTCTTGTATAGTGTCTAAGATGAGCCTAGTACACCAGCCGTCAAAGATAGCGTGATGCATTTCTAGTGCCAGAACATTTGACTCTGAGGCACCCCCTAGTACGATTCCTGCCCTACACAGCGGAGTCCCAAGGTCCATCTCACGAAACTGTTCCAAAAATTGGGCGAAATGTCTATATTCGTGTTGAAACATACTTTCTGTTGTTTTTACCACAACCTGCACAAGACCATGATTCGGCAAGTTGATTACTCGTGTCCGCAAGATCGGAATGTATCTGGCCGTACTTGATAATGCTCTCTGCAATTTCTTGATATCGATATCCGCGTGCAATTCAAAGGCTGTCCTAGAAATGTAGGTTTCCTGCGAAGCAAGGTCGTTCCTGACGGACATTGCTAGCATTCCTTCTTGGAGAGGCGTGCAGGGGTACATATCCTCGATATCGCCAATCTCGACCCGGCATAGTCTCGCAGCTTCTTCGCGAATACTATCGGGGTTTTCGATAACCCCAAGTAAGGAAAATAGTAGAATAGCTGTTTCCTTATCATCCAGGTTCAAGTCACGCAACCGATTTTGAGAGTCAATACATCGAGCAAGATCTTTGAGCATTGGGTTCTTGAACATGTCTGCCACTGTCAAAGGCAATTTCTTCTTCCTCGCACGCGCAACAACGTGCATTGCCGCTATGGAATCACCCCCAAGACGAAGAAAATTTTCATTTGTACTAATTCGAGCCGGATCTAGGTTCAGAATATTCGCCCATATCTCGCACAGTTGGCTCTCAATGTCATCCGATGGCTCGACAAATTCTTTCACAGATAATATCGTGGCTTGCAGCGTGACAAGTTCTTTCCATGAGAGTGCACTACCCAGTTCTCGCAGTTTTCGTCTATCCACCTTTCCAGTTGCAGCCACAGGGATCTCATTTACAGGGTAATAAAGACTCGGCAGCATAAACCCGGGTAGGACTTGGAGCAATTTCTCCACAAGGTCATCAAGCCACGATTTTACTTTTTGGTGATCATCATCAGCCCTTACAAGCACAAACACCGTCAGGGTAGAGCTATCACTGCCACGAGGACGAATTACATCAACAATGATAGAGAGAGAGTCATTCAAACATGCACGAACATGATGCTCAACATCTCCAATCTCAACTCTCTGACCATTAATTTTGACCTGCGAGAAGTCATCGTTCCGGCCAACAAAGACTAACCTTCCGTCAGGCTTGTATTTGACCAAATCCCCCGTCCTATAAACTCTCCCACTTCGACCGGGGAAAGACTCGCTTCCTGCTAACAACCATGGAGGATTGTCGATGAAAACGGAGCGCGTCTTTTCAGGATCCGATAAATACCCCTGACCGACTTGGGGGCCTTCTAGATAAAGCTCTCCAATGGCGCCAATTGAATGCAGCAATTTATTGCCATCGTTCGGGTCAACTATCCACGTGCAAAACCCAACTCCACGGCCAATATCTGGACGTTCATCATGTTTTTCGTCTATAGCCGTTGTGGTAGATGGATCGCTAAGAATAGAAAATGCTGCTTTGAATGTACATTCTGTCGGACCATACGTATTCAACAATCTGACACGCCCAGCCCATTGAGTAATGTTCTCTCTATATGGCATCTCACCACTGAGAAGCACTGTTTCCAATGTCGTCGTTTCAGCGGGGTTGATAGTTCGCAGCACAGTAGGCGTAACGTTAATCGAAGTTGCTCTGAATGCGGCTATAGCAGCAGAAGTATCATTCAACATATCCTCTTCTCGCGCAATACAAAGACAACCCCCAGCGCAGAGGGTATGTAAGAAGTTGCTCCATGCTACATCGAATGAGTAAGGAGCAAAGTCAAACACGCGCGACCCAGCGTGAAATCCGAGTTTGGCGCCCTGGTAATGGACGGTGCTGCGGACATTGGCGTGACTGATGCAGGCGCCCTTCGGCTGGCCTGTTGTTCCTCTGTGATCGCAGTTAGTAATATTTCCTACCGAGGTGTTTGGATGATACTCACGATGTAAATGATATATAGACGATATCCGACGGGCTAACAGTTGGCAGTTTCGTGGTCGAGCTGTCCAAAGGTTTTGGGGGCCATGAATCGTCAATTTTGAGGACCGCCACATCCTCTTTTAACAGCGAACGAGCTCTATTATAATTGGACTCTGATGAAATCATCACAAATATCTCTACCTGCTCCAAAATAGAAAGCAATCTAGAATCAGGCTGTGCTGGATCCAATGCAATAACGCTACATCCAGCTTTGATGACTGCCAACATTGCAACACTCGTCCATTTTGACTTGTGGAAAAGGATTGGTATACACGATTTGGGAGTAACATTCAGCTCCGAAATCAGATGATGCGCTACATGGGTAGCTAGTGAGTCCAACTGGGGGTATGTGAAATTTCCATCCCAAGCGCAGACAGCCAGTGAATTGGTCGACTGTGCGATTTCACTAATGAGGTCGTGGACAGTTTCTTGAATTTGCTCTGGGACTGCCGAATTCCAGCTCCAGATTTGATCGAGTGCATCTTCAGTAGACGTTTGTAAAGGCGGATTAGCCTCTGCGGAATTTGAAGGCACGACACTCTTCCCCGAGCCAAATTCCTGGTGATCGTGATTGACCACCATGTTCGCTGGCTTTTATTGCTAATAGTTTAATTCGCGAATGTCAACTCAAGGGCACAAGTCCATTGTAAATATTAGTGCACACACCGCTCATACCCAACTATTACGCTATAACTCACGTAGCGAACAGAACGAAATTAGTACCATCACGTAATAATCCAACACGCTATCGACTTCTCCACGTTACATTCCACGAGGTTAAATTGTTGGTTGCGAGGAAAAACTACCAACAAGCGCCGTTGGGTGGATTCAAAAGAGATAACGTGGTGCTTGTTTGATTAATGAAACTCAAATTTAGTACTCTACCTACATAGGCAGGTAGTTAGATGTTGTCTACACCCGGGCTTTGAAAGTCGGATACTGTACGTAAGAAATTAAAGCTATAACATCAGTCCGTGTTGCCCGTCAAATGGGGGCAGTCGGTCTGTCCGTCATGTTCGAGCAACTCAATTTCGCCAACTTCTACAGTGCTGATACAACAGAGCGTGGCAGATTCTGTCAAGATCTTGTTTCTAGTCTCCGGAGTAAAGGGTTTGTGCGACTTATCAATCATGGCATTCCATCAAAGGATATAGACAAAGCATTTGACACGGTTTGTTTTTTCTTCAAATGGCAAGCCTCAAAAATTGAAGACTGACAAGAATTAATAAAGAGTCGTCACTTTTTTTCACTACCGTTGAAGCAAAAGCTCAAATCTCCTCATCCTCCAACCGCAAATCCGCACCGGGGGTATACTGCCTTTGGAATCGAGAATGTGTCTGCAGTATCCAACTATGGGAGCGATGCGAAATTACCTCCTCTCAATGATATGAAGGTCTTACCCCTACCTTCACGTTAATTTGCTGTTTCTAAAGCGACTTTCGCAGGAATCCTACGACATAGGCTATGAAAACGACACCCTCTACACCAACATCTGGCCACCAGCAGATGTCCACGACGCCTTCCAACCAACATTTACATCCTTTTTCGCGTCCGCCTACAACGCCGAAGTCGCAATTCTCCAGGCTCTTTCCATCGGTCTGGAATTACCGCCACAGACGTTGCCCCAATTGCACACAGAAAGAGCAAATGAACTGCGACTTACGCATTACCCTGCCGTATCTCGCAAGGAATTCTCGCATTCAACGCGAATAGCGTCGCATACGGATTTTGGCACGATTACGCTTTTGTTTCAGGATTGTGTTGGGGGATTACGTATGCCTTTCCCTCCTCTTTGCATCCTGTCAATGAGAGAAAAAGAAGCTGACAAACAGGTTTATGATAGAAATGGAGTTTCCGCGCGGAAGTGGGAAGTTTGTTGATGTAGAAAGCGGAGGTCCGCATGAATGTATCCTGAATGTTGGCGATTGTCTAGAGAAATGGACAGGACTACCTAGTGCACGACATCGGGTCCATTTGCCAGAACGATTGCAATGTGACGATGATCAAAAGGGTGATTTTATGGTCGATGAACGATTCTCAATCGCGTATTTTGCGAAGCCGGATCGCGCGGCGAGTCTGCGTCCCTTGCTGGAGGGCTTGGGACACTCGGAAGAGGAGGTTTATATGACTGCGGGAGAGTTTCAGCGTATGCGGATATCGCAAACATATTAACGCTAATATCTCCCTCTAAAAGTAGTTTCATAAATCGTAATTTAGAGCTATTATGTACAGCAGCAATACAATCTATACATTCAATCCAGCCCGCAATGCTCGATTCGCAAACAAAGCGCCCACAAGCCCAAACATAAAGCATGCAGCAGCCAGCAAGAATGGAAAGCCAAGGTAAAAGCTATCATCCCAGCCAATGGCAACTGCAAGACTGCGATTGAGTATCAACGCACCAACAGCGGATCCGACTCCATCTCCGACTGCAATCACAGTGTAGAGTACAGCCACATGTTCTGGGCTGACGAGATCTGCTAGAACGGATTGAAGAGCCGGCCTCGTGCTGCAGCCGGTGGTAAAGAGCAGAAATCCTAGATAAATGTCAATTACTATATATTTCAGCAGTCTCAACGAGGATGGGAGGGGCCTACCGAGAATGAAAAGCAAAACTGATTGTGCGGACGCCATGATCAGACAGCCCAGAACCATAATCGTAAACCCGTACTGAGCAATGGATAGGTCAACTTTTTTAGAGCTGATATGGAATCTTGCTTGTGCAATGCGCTTTGCCAGGGGTAGTACGACAATCAGAAAGATCAAGCTCTCAAATGCCTGTATGGAGAATATACGACTTGTCTGAACAAAGTTAGAAGTATCCCACGGAATTTTAGTCAGAGAAGGAAAACAAACCCAAGCGAGCGATACGTCAAATTTCCGCGGTATATACTGAAACATGAGCTCCATGACAGGATTCAACATTTTTGCGACTGGAACAGTGGATAATAAGACGAGGAGATAGCGGTTGTGGAAAAGCTGGGGTAGTATGTTCAGACTACGTCGAACGGAGCTAATAAAATCAGCTGGTTCTTTGGTCAAGTCGTTTCCATCGTCCGCCGGGTCTGTCTGACTGGTATCAGAGCGCAACATGAAGATGGCGACGAGACACAGCAATCCCAGCGGAAAGTTGAGTATCATTGATACAAACGGGTGATCTCGCTCAAGAAGCGTCGCAGCAAGCATGATGGCCACAATCTCGGTACAGAGTTGAGCAGCCATGAAAAGGAAGAAGCAAAGCGACCTAACATACCGTTACATTCAGCTATTGCGCATTTGCTTTAGAAGTGAGTGTTAAGCTTACCTATTCGCAGCAGGAACATGCTTGGCCGTAATAGAGTAAATCACCGACATGAAAAACGGCGATCCGCCTCCAACCACCCTCCAAAGCGGCGAGAGCACAACCGTCCAGATTGGAAAAACATTATGATAGAAACAAACGACGACAAGCCATGCGCACGACAAGAGGTATCCAACGACGTTGACGCCGGCAAGTAAAGGCTCCCCGAGGCGACCCACGAGTAAACCGTACGGTAGAGTCAGGACTAGGCCGACGATAGCTTCCAGAGCGGATAGGTAGCCACGCAGATGGGCCAGTTCCTGTTGCACGGGTGGCGATTTGCAGAATTCATGATTTGCTGAAGTATCGGTATTGGGATAGTGCTCGCGACACACGCCGACTTCGATTAATTGCACGGTGGCAGTGTATTTGAGTACATCGGCAAAGGCGTACAATATGAGGATCATGACCGCCAAGCTGGCTGTGCGGATTGCCTCGGTGCTCCATTTAGCAGCGTCGTCGTCGTCATCATCAAGGACTACGTGTTGTGGTGCATTATTGTCGGGGAGCAGCGGTGATGTTTCTGCAATTTCATTATTATCGTTGCGATTGTCATTGATCTCGGACATTATCCTGCTCTATTTCGTCCGGCAAGTGGAAGAAGAAGGTAAAGTTTCTCGAATCTTACCTAAGTCTTTAACCAGAGCTTATCTCTCTCAAGCATACTAACGATTCTTCACGTCTTTCTTATCCTAGGCGCTAAGTTAGTGCATGTAACGTTAGAGACATATCAAAACCCTAGCGTATAAGTAAGCCAGTTGGCAAGCAAGTAGACAAATTAATCAAGATTACCAACAGATAAACTAAATCTAATTAAGCCAACAAGTGAGCTAGCTTATCAATTGGACGTAGCTTCAATATAGAGTTGAGTCTACCCGTCTGGTCCCAACGCCATGCGGAGCCACACTGACGAGGCATTGATCCAATGAATTTAATTGGTTCCAGTATACATTTACGTACAGTATAAAAGTATCGAATTCATCGTAGGCTTACAAGGGCTCAGGCAGCTGAGATGCTGAATGATTCGTCCTTGCTCCGAAAAGCAGCACTTAGGGCTAGCTTGGTTTTGCCCTAGATAACAACCTGCCAAGCGGAAGGCATGGATAGACAACTTTCCGAAAACGGACAATCTACCCCCATGGATTCCTTAGCTATCTAAAGGACTCCCCGTATCTGCACAGCGAATATCATGAACACAGCCGAAAACCTAGATCCAAAAAACCCTACTGCTTGCCTACGTACTGTGACACATCCAAGCCAAGATCGGGCCCAGAGGTCTTGGAAGTTCTTGGGTAGTGTGGCTGAGGGATCTCAAATGATCCACCCAGCTAAGATGAGCATTTTAAACGCCCAATGGGTGTTCAAAGTTTCGTCAGATGGCTGATGCGGTGCGACTGGAGAACCTGTGTTTCCTCGTCCAGGCATTAATACGGTCTGCAAGCTCACCAAGAAATGAGTATCGGAGTTTTGGATCAGAGTTGTCGGGAAAAAAAGGGTACGGATCGGGTTTGCCATAGAAGAATTTAAGAGTCTTGGTAAGACGTGCGGAATGTGTATATATAGATCCCTGGTGGTAGATCCCTGGGCAGTGCCAGTATCAATTTCTTATTGAATAAATCCAAGTTCTTGTCTTTCATAGAGAGCGTCTCGATCCAAGCTCGAGAATAGACAAATCAACTTAACAATAGAGAAAAACTGGAAACATGCTGAGACGCTCCATATCAATCGCACCTACCGATCAAATCAGCACAGATGAGACCCTAAGCCAAAAGCAAGGCACGCTGGCAAAGATCAGAGACAAAGATCTCGCGCGATACCTCGCTTCCGACGTCAACACAAAGCGAGCAGATATTGTCCTCATAGTTTGCGGGTTTGTCAGTGGTCTGGTTGATGGTGTCTCCTTTACTGCCTGGGGCAGTTTTGCAAGCATGCAAACTGGTGAGTTAGCCTGCATTTTGTACCTAGCATTTTCACTAAATGGGCCTGAAAGGAAACTCGGTCTTTATCGCCCTCGGCGTATCTGGTCAACCGGAATACCCAGCCTACCTCTGGGCCAAATCACTCATCTCTGTCGCAACGTTCATCGTCAGCAACATCTTCTTTAGCCGATTTATGCGCTTTCTCGGTCCCAAACGTCGAATAACCAACATCATTAGTTTCCTGCTTCAATGTCTTGCCCTTCTCGCCGCGTCAATATTAGTACAGGTCAATGTTGTGTCGCCCCGACCAGAGGATCCACGAGCACCGATAGCATGGATGCAGGTACTACCCATTACTTTACTCGCATTTCAAGCTGCCGGGCAAATCGTGGCTAGTCGTACTCTAGAATATGATGAGATACCGACTGTTGTACTGACAACATTGCTGTGTGATTTGTTGATTGATCAGCGATTATTTGCAAAAGACAACCCTAAGAGAAATCGCAGAGTGGCCTGCTTTGTCACACTGATTCTGGGCGCGATGACGGCAGGAGGATTGTACAAGTTGACAAACATGAGCGCCAGTCTGTGGTTGGCATTTGCTTTGAAGGCGGTCATCACTGTGTCGTGGGTGTTTTGGGAAGGAACTCAGCAGATGAAAGACGAAGAAGGGCATGTCTGATCATATGATCGTCTTGCCCTAATTCGATCGGGGAAGAATTACCTCGGCATTGCTTGGTGTCCGTGCACTTATCTGCTTATCGATTGGCGTATCGGTGTGTTGCGATTGGCTCAACAGAGGCTAATCTCGAAGGCGAAATTCTTGCGTTTTGTTGGGGACAAAGTCAAGCGCCCAGAACTGGCTAAGAACGGAAACGGAGTCAAGGCGTATGTCTAGTGGCGGGATCTACTCCATTTTCATATGATACCAATGGGATAATTTATGAAGTATGAAAGACTTCGTACGTATCAGCAAGAAGGAACGAGACATGCTGTACAAAGTACTTTATGTGAAGTATCCCAGTATAATGTACATGTGATGATGTATCGCTATTACATCATACATTAATACCGTATTTCAATACAGTCACATGACCGCCGCCGTATGTCGCGTGAGGTTTCTGGCGGGATGACGTTAAGGCGACGGCTTCAATTTTTTTTTTTTTCTCTGCCATCAACGACCTCTCTGTCGCAGCACCCAACATGTCTTTCTCGTTGTTCTCCCTGCATCAGCCGAATGGCCTCAAGCCAAGCAGGTTGCTGCTTTACGATTGACATTCAACCCTTGAGCATGAGACAGACGCCTCGGTCCCCCCTTTCTCAGTTCCCAACAAATGCTGACCTGGCTCCACTCGGCCTGCCATCGACCTATCAGCACCCTGGTATGTGGTGAGCTTGCGAGCTTTGCGACCAAATACCGAATCGATTGAATATTACGATGTAATGAATGGTGACGCCCAGAGTAAGAATTTCTCGAGCATTCGCGGTATCCTTCAGGAATAAATATCAGATATCGGTCAACCGGAGACCTCACCCACTTTTACTTCCTGATTATTTCTCCGTTTTCAGTCTCCATACTCTTAAAGAGATTGCCTGACATCCGCATACTTGGTGTTGACGTCAACGTTGAATACCCACACTATCCGGCATCACTTTTTTTTCAACTGACCAAGTGAGAAGTCAATCTTCAATCTGCCAGGCTTCAAGCCTCCTCTGCTCGCGAAACACATCAACATGTTCGAGTCATACCAATCCAGCGAAGCAGGCCCCTCGCTGGGCTTCAGACTTCCCCCCTCCGCTTTTTTCAAACTGCCCGGTCAACAACCGATCAGTCTCATTCCTCCTGCCAACGAGCCATCTCTCGCACAGCCATTTCAGATCCCACCAAACCTCTACGCACAACTCCTCGATTACCGAGTACCTCTCACAATCGGAAGCATCTACGCTACCACCGTTATTCTCCTTAACCGAGTCAACAAATCGCGCGGTTACAAGCCATGGGGTTTCAGCAAGGCGAGCTGGTTCAAGGTGTTTGTGATTCTGCACAATGTCTTTCTCGCTGTTTACTCTGCATGGACCTGCGTGGGCATGTGGAGGTCATTGCGCATGTCAATTCCTCGCTTCAACAACGAATTTGGTGCAGTAGGTGTGATTGATGGTTTCTGCAGGGTCGCTGGTCCTCGTGGTTTGGGTAACGGCGCCATTTACAACTCTACGGCCGATACATGGCTCATACCAAACCCTGAATACAAATTAGCTGCCAACGGACATCCCGATCCTACTGACGTAGGCCGTCTGTGGAACTCGGGTCTGGCCTACTACGGCTGGATATTTTATCTGTCCAAGTTCTACGAGGTTATTGATACTGCGATTATCCTTGCCAAGGGCAAGAGGAGTTCGACCTTGCAGACTTACCATCACACCGGTGCCATGATGTGCATGTGGGCTGGCATTCGGTACATGGGACAGCCAATCTGGATCTTTGTACTCGTCAACTCGTTCATCCACTCCCTGATGTACAGCTACTACACTGTCACTGCTCTGCATTTCCGTGTACCTAACGCAATCAAGCGTTCTCTCACAACCATGCAGATCACGCAGTTCATCTTTGGCACTTTTGCTGCCAGCTCGTACATGTTTGTGCGCTACTCGATCCCTGTTAGCGTCTCTCGCGCTGTGTCTTTGGAGCATCTCCAAAAGGCCATTCCTGCCGCTGCTTCGGCCGCCGAGTCTGGTATCGCTGCAGCAACTGCTTCTGCCGGCGTTGTGCCATGGTTGAAAAAGATCGCGTTCCGTGCTGCCGGCGCTGAGGGTATTGCAGAGAACGTCCTGAACGCCCAAGGCCAACACTTTGGCGCCGACGCTCTGAATGCCGCTCGCTTCTCTCAGTCCAAACAACAAGCTGAAAACGCCATCCTCTACGAAACAATCGACTGCGTCGACAACAGCGGCCAGGCTTTCGCCATCTGGCTCAATGTCATGTATCTGCTGCCCTTGACCTACCTCTTCGCCCGCTTCTTCGTCAAGTCCTMCCTCCGCCGCAAGGAACCCGCCCAACAAAAAGCCGGCACTCAAATCCAACAAGTCGAAAAGGCCGGCCTTGATGCCCTCAAGGGCGTCAGCCGTGAAATCCGCCGTGCAGCTCTCGAGCAAAACGGTAATGGCGATACATCCGCTTCTGACGAGGATTTCTCCAGCAACGAAAGAATTCAAAGACTCACTTCAACCGCTCAAGAAAAGATTCACAACATGGAGACCAAACTCGCCAGCGAGCAGAAGAAAGATGACTTCGAAGCCGTCCCAGCTAAACGTCGTGCGAAACGCGGCGAAGCCGAGAAGAGCGTCACATCTACCTCACCCGTGAAAGCCAGTAATACATTTGACGTATTACAAACCGAGTGATAACCTATCTCCTCCTTTTCAAGTTTATGGTATACACAAAATGGGAAACGCAAGTCAAGTAGATGAACGATTGCGCAATTGCCCCCCTTTTCTTCTTGATCCTCAATTCTCGGATTTTTTATGGCGCTCACGGTACAATTGTGCATGTTCATGTTTTATACGCCATGTATGCATCTTTTCAAAAGAATTTTCTGAATTGTCTTTATTATTATTATACGTCATCACGTCTGTACATATGAAATGCGATCGAGGCTAGATAGTTTTGAATACATGCTTAAAATAATTCCAGGACTACTGTTGATGACTTTTGTAGCGACATTGACCGAATCACATCCGGATCCATGGATTCCCCTCAGTATATTCAATAAGAAGGGTATCCAGCCCATTCATGCCACCTAAGTTGAATTAGAATAATTCAAAGGTTCAAAAGACCTTCCGCGTCAACGTCAATTGCCACATTCAAAATATAGTGGATATATATATCCGCCGCATCCCTGGATGTCTCAACCAGCGTAACATATATACGCCGATTCGGATATGCAATGCGTCTACATGTGGTATTTGTTGGTTGACTGCGTGCAAGCCAGTCACACACACACACACACACACACCTCAGTCCCACTACTGACATGCGAATGGGGATGTTTCTCGGGAGTAGATTGACGTGAGGTAGGATGAGGTTTGATTTGTCTCGCATGTCGGTGGCTGTGATACATGGGTGCAAGTCTCAAGGCCACCTTGGCGCCTAAATGCGATAGTACATACATATATATAGTTACAGATGGGTCTTACGGGGCGAGTGGAGTTGAACTTTGGCGGAGGTCGTGGAAGTGAGAAGAGTTGACGATCGATCAATCATAATGCTCGCTCGATTGTAGTATAAACTCATACGAATGACATGTTCAATGACCAACAGAAGAAAAAAGTATACGGCTCCCAACTTGCGCACCAAAATCCAGACCACGGAGACGATGATTATGAAAAAAGAGAGAATGACACACAGATAAAATGATACATGAGAAATGAAAAATGAACAGTAGAGTCTCCGGTCGAGGCTGAAAAAGACCAATTACAAATGACAACGCTCCAAAATGAAAGTTACATAGATATGATGACCACAGGAATCTGTAAAACAGAACAAAACACTTCCTTTTTGCGATTCTCGAATTGGCGAGTGGAGCGAGTGATGACTGGACAACTGAACGCGAAAATTTAAATCGTAAAGACCACAACCGCCTAACACCAATGAATGACCAACTGAAAAAAAGTCGCACAATTCGAGGAGAACATCGAAGTCGCTAGCGTTAAACGGATTGATCGCTCATGTCCAAATAATCAACTGCAATTTATCGAAAATGAAATTTACAAGTCGGTCTAATAACCCGAATGAATGTTTGGTCGAAGCTTTCTCGCCAGTTTGTAACATGATAGAGTGCTGAGTGATGCAAAATGTTCCGAAAGCGATGCTGATTTGAACGCCAATGGAATGCATTAGAGGAAATGCGTATAGATCTTTGATGTCTCATGAACTTCCATCTCCTATGAATTGTTAGTATTGTCACTCAGAGGATACCTAGACTCGGTGCAAAGAAGAAAAATGCGAGGCTCACCATTTTAAATGTATTCAACTCCTCCTTGATCTGCTGAGCTAACAGAGGAGTCAACTTGTTGCATGTCGCTGTATCGCCTCGTCGGTCGTATTCACAGCTGGGCCAAGTTTCATGGAACTGGATGCGTGGGCTGAACACAATGCTCCTGCTTCCACCTGGATGTGGGGTAATAGGAGCGCTCTTCGACACTGGGCGTGTCATGAAATAGTCTTCTCCTTCAATCTTGACCGTATCCGTTCGTCGATGGCCGACTCGATGTGAGTGTTCTTCAGGTGTGCTTGGGGCGCTGGAATTTGGTGAATCAGGAATGTGTGGCGGTGTTAGCTCCATAGGTTTTCCAACCGGAGAAGCGCTTCCAGAGCCTGCAATACGTTAGTTATTCTGATATATCCTGATATCAATAGACAACTGTCACTCACGTTTCAAAATTCCCTTCTTGACCGCGGCCAACACTTCAGCACGCTCACGCTCTCCGCCTACAATACTCTTGCGAGAATTGACGTCAGGGAGGTTGTTGTTCACAACCGCCGGAGTCTTGGTCTTTTCTTTGGTAGGCTGAATCTTGGGAAAGACAGTACCACCACCGTTCTGATCATGAGGATCAGGGTTGGCGGTGACAGTCTTACGCTCAGCTTCGATATTGACCACTGACAATTGAGGAGCGGTAGGTTCGATGACCACTGCGTCCGTGCTCTCATTGAGGATCGACTTTGGACGGAACAGACCCACAAGTGAGCGGGTGGATTTCTTCATTCCCCTGCCCATCTTTCGAAGCATAATAGATGCGGAAGATGCGGTCGATGATATTGAAAGGTTATCGGTCGATCCCAGCTGGTGGGAGTAAATATTATTACCCAACCCGTTGGCCTCTTGCTGTGCTGCAATAGCAGCTTGCTCTGGATCTAACTCATCACCAGCGTTTGCCGACAGCTCGCCCTCCCGTCTTCCCATAGAGTTTTGAACGGATACCTTGCGAAGTTCAGCAGCACTGCCAAACGAGAATGCCCTTCGCAAGCGTGACTTGCCCGGCTTCTTGCCATTGGCCCTGCTTATGTCTGCTAGACGCTGTGCGGCGGGGCTGCTCAACGTAGATGGGGTAGTATTCGTAGGAGCGGGAGATGGGTTGTTTGCGACTTGGTTGGCAAGCGGAGACGGATTATGAGAGGCGTTTGTCGAGAATTTAGAGTCAAGACTCGGAATAGAAGTCTTGTTGTCCGACTTGCCGTCGATTGAATTGCTCTTTTCCGACTTTGAGGATGTAGGTCGGGATAATTCTGGAGTTGTGAATTTAAGATCGGGTAGTGGAGCAAATAGAGAAGAACTGTCCAAGGGAGACTCCTGGGAGAATGCATCCATATTGGCCCAGCTGCGACGTCGATACCGTTTGGCGACATCCGGATTTGACTGCTTTCCAACACGGCTGTCATCTGCACTCGGTGTACGGGTGTGTGTTACAATCGTAGGTCGTGCTGGTTGAGGCAGAACCACTGCGGTTGCGGAGAGATCATAAGAAGACGATCGAGCCGGTATCGAAACGGCTGATTGAGCCGTATTGTCATCTGTAATGGTGCGTTTAACTCGTCGATAACGATCAGGTAGTGGTTTGGAAGGAGTCGAGGTCGAGGGTGAAGAGGTAGAAGATGGGGGAGATACGACAGAAGGAGTGGACGTGGACAAGCTTATAGGGCTGTACTGGGTCGACAAGTTAATGGTCGACAAAGGTCGAGGGGTCACATCGGTTGTCCTTCGGCGCGAGGAAAGTATGCTATCATCTTGTGAAATATAAGAAGGTCGAGAGGAGGAATTTGAAGAGCCCGAAGAGGACGATACAGAACCAGCTGCAAAATGTGATGAGTTATTGGGGGCGTTATTCTGTGAGAGCGGCGCGGGTGAGAGACTGTCCGGTCGAAGCTGGGGAGACCAGGCCATGTGACGTTGCTGGTTAGCAGTTCCAGCCAGCAAACCCGGGGTGCTCGTAAAGGCGTAGGGAGCCACCGAGTTCCTGTTGGCGGAATTGTTCACGCCATTATAAGAACTCAACGACATGCTGTGTCCACGGCCGACTTGAGGTTGGGTGATTTGTGAAGTGGATATGAAAGAGGTCTGAGCAGTTGATGATGCTGGGCGGGTTTGGAGGAGCGTCACAGTACCGTTTTGTTGAGGAATCGTTTGGACCAACGCTGCCATGGTGGCTTGAGCCTTGCCCGCAGAATGCTTTGTTTCCCTTTAACAACGGCTAGTCGCTACTTTATGTTCTCGGCTTCCGCAATTCACTTCCTTGCTGAGTACGAGTAATAACGAGTGTATCGGCGATGGTGGTGAAAAGAACGGATTATAGACGTTGCCTGAGGATAAGAAGTTAGCAACTCAGCACGAAAGAAACAGTAGAATGACGAATTCGAGCATGCACTTGTCGAGACAAGAAACGGAGGATGCGAGGAGAACGGAAGGATTGTAATCGGCGGGAGGATTCGTATTCGCAAGGAGGACAAGGCAGACTACCTACTTGCTAAAACAACAAGTCTGTACGACGGTAGAACCGGTCGGTACCAACAGAAAAAAGTATCTGCAAGAATCGAAATTGAAACGCAAAAAACGCCCGAAATTGATGCAACAGTATCAAATGCCGATGAAATAAGAGAATGATGGATACCCAAGTAAGAATTATCGTCGACCGACTACCTGACTCACTGTAATAGATGGCCGTCTTGCAGAGGGGGAAGGCCACGGCAACACGTAAGGTTTCCGGAAGCAAGCGATCAGGGGTTCTCAAGACATGTACGCGAACAAGGAGGCCAACAGGTCGAATATACTGCGATGGATAGAACCGAAAAGAAAAGAATAGTAGATAACCAGATCCGAGAGCAAATCGAGATAACGTTGCCTGTTCACAGAGGACAGGCAGGACGACGAATTCCAGTCACCGAACGACGAGACTTGCTGTGAGTGGGCCGGTTTCTCACACGTTCTCCCTCGACGCCTCGACAGAATGGGGAGGGGGTGGGAGGATTAGGGACAAGGGCAGCGAGCGAGATGGGGGGGAAGGGGATGGGGAGATGGCGTAGATGGGGATAAGGGCAAAGGGCAAAGAAAGAAAAAGGATGAGACTGAAACGATGAAAACAACACAACGAGATAGACACACAGAGTGAGATGTGGAGGAGTAGATGACAGAAAGACAGCTTCGTTTCTCAGGCAAAGAAGGTTCGTGGAGGAAGGAACACAGCGAAACAGAGGGAAAGAGCCAGCGACCGTGCCAGGGCCCAGGGGACGCCAGGAATGGTCAGCTCCGCTACCCCCACCGGGGAATAACTGCTGATTGGCTGGCGGATTAGACTATCGTTCGTACACGGTACGGTACTTACGATCGAAAGTCTTCTTGGATGCTGTATCATTTATTACTATGATATGTTAATGAAGAAAGTCATATGCAAGTTGTCTTGTTCAATTGATTGCTACTGAATATCGTTGGAGTTTTCATTGCTCATACGCAGCAGCAGGAAGGACGCCGATTAATCTGTTGATGTCTTGACTTACTAATATCCACTAAGCCGTATCGGTACTAGCCTGACGTACGATTATTCTACTCGGGCTAGATTGATACCTGGTCTGTACGCGTCAGTATTAGTCCGTGGTACCAATACTGACGCCAGTTCGTCTGCAAGTAACTCCCTGAGACCAGTCACTTGGAAACTTGGCAAGTCATAATAGACACGAGGCTCGGTCCAGTCGCGATCGCAATAATTCTGTACTAAAGTGCGTAGCGAGCTGTAAATCCCCGTATGGTTCCCCTTGTTCCTAATCATTAATGAGTCCCAGACATTGATCGACAAGTCGTTGCAGTGCAGCCAATCATCGAAAGAGCGGCATGTCTGCTCGACGGAAAAGACATGTGAGCCAATCAACTGGTTGGAATCGACCCCATATATACATAGTATACATATACCCATGGATAAATACTATAGTACTACGGAGTAATATATCAGTCAACCTAAATACAACTTTGATAACCGTAATATGGTACCACCAGGTATAAAAAAGTGCAAAGTGCTCCATACCATACGCAATTGGTTATCTGTACGCAGCAGCAACCCGAGTCGCACCATCTCAACATTTCATGCGCATCGAGTCAAGTGTGGCTCGCCTAATTCAGCTATTGGCCGCGTCCCTGCATGGCACTTCTGTCTGACTGTACATCGGACTACATGCTGTGCGTAACAGCAATGATAATATTTAATAATAATATTGTCTTTGCTTCGTTTTGTTCAGGATGTCGCGCACGATCATAATCAAAGTTGAAATAACCTCGAAACCCTTGTAATCTGGTTCAATGACGTTCGCACGGCAAAGATAACATTGACTTTGTGGCTTTTTGCACTGTCCAGTGTCCATACATTTCAATATTATCCTGCATGCGAGTGACCCTGTCAACTCCATAAATAAGTAAAGCTGTGCCACTGATAACTGGCAGTGATAAGCACGGTGCACCCAATTCTAGTATCGCGATCCGTCCTGGTAGAAACAGCTAGTACGCATTCCAACGTATGGGGCCCCCGAAAGGAAGGTCGTTCCCCAGTAATTCACTCTGACAGCTCTCGTCCATGTATGTATGGAGCACACGTGGACTCTGGAATGCCAATTCTCACAATCTCTAATTTGAAGGGGACGAGAGGAATGTGCCGTGACAGATTTAAAGTTTTTTTTTTGAATTCCAGTCGATACATACGTACTGGGTAATATCTCGATGCGTATGTCGAAGAGGAGGGGCTATTTATTTAATACTTGTTTGTATCTGTTTACTCGACGACGGGGCAGGCGCTAGTAAATGGGCTAGTAACGTCCTGACTCAGGATGGTACGGAGACGATAAATAGGGGTGGTGTAACCTTGCCCGTGCTCTTATCGTCGTTTTGGAGAGAAAGACTGTGGTACGAGTACGAGTACATTTCATGAATCATGCATCTGCTCTTGATATTTAATTGTCATATCACCATTCCTAATTCTGTACAAAATAAATGCTACATTATAAAAAAAAAGTGAAGAAAAATGAATGGACAGACAGTCGTGCTGATCAGCACGTGCCCGTCGACGTATGTCTGGCATAAACGCCTGCCTAGGCAATTGACTACTACATTTCTTGCATAGACACCTCACCAATAGCGATACATAGTTACAGAGCACTAACATAGCGCTCTGTACGCCCTTACATACGAACATGTCAATACTCTCCTGACATCTACAACGCCAACACTGAGAGCACGGAACACTCGGAGATGCATGGAGTACACCATTGATCCTTCGTCGCAGATCAATAGGGGCACTAATCTACCTAGGTAATTAAATCCTATGAGGTGTATTCCCTCCAAACGGAATTAGCGGTCTGCACTCGGTTGTCGCTCTTTAATATAAATTACCCCTCTACAAATATCCCTGAAACCAGCACTTTTGACGAAATGAGATATATACACTAATAAACACTGGCCAATGATGGAGTGGGTTGTAAAGTTAATCTGGGTGGAGGATGGACTAGTCGAATGTGGCATTCCGGATGGGGCCAGTGAGGTTAGGGTTCATTATGAATGAATATTTACCATGGTGACAAGATATGCATGATATGAGAAGCTGACTTGAATAGTATGCTTGGTATATTCATCATCTTTCGATTGCGTTACGGTATAACCACGTCTAAAAGCCTAAATTCGCATCCCCATCATCGGCACCAGCGCCCATTTCGTCATCCACGCTCATCCCTTCCCCATCTCCATCCTCAGTATCAAGACCCTCAAACACCATAAACTTCTCATTCTTCGCATCCGTCTCATCAGGCACCGCATTCCCATCCTGGACCTCGCAATCCTTGAGATTGCATTCGCGTCCAATCTTGGATCGATTCCCAATCACGCAGCCCGTCAGAACTGACCTCGGACCGATCACTGCGCCTGCCATCACGACGCAGCGCGTTAGGCGCGCGCCGGACGCAATGTGGCAGTTTGCGCCGATGACGCTTTCCTTGATAACGCATTTCTCTTCCACGGTCACGTTCTCCGCGAGCAGGCAGTCTTGTCGTGTTACTGTGC
Source organism: Talaromyces amestolkiae (assembly GCF_001896365.1). NCBI lineage: Eukaryota > Fungi > Ascomycota > Eurotiomycetes > Eurotiales > Trichocomaceae > Talaromyces > Talaromyces amestolkiae. Next base: position 641,897 of record NW_024468042.1, on the reverse strand, counting down.
AGCGTTGAGCGATGCCGGCTGGGTACGCGACTTTGGCGGTGTGCGCAAATGGGGATGAGTTGGGGCGGCCGACTTCTTCAATTGCGTCCAGTTTTGCTAGTTTTAGAGACACAGATAGCAAAAGCGCTGAGCTGTCGACGCGTCGTACTAATGGTGCAGAGGGTAGTGAAGAGTGGATGTAGGCAAAGATTGGCGGAACGGCTAATTTCGAGTTCTTGTTTTGAGCTGCTACGGCGCTGTCGAAATCGGCTTCAGAGGCCATGGTGTTGACTCGCGATGCCAAGCGTGGCCTAGTCAATACGCCGGTGAGACCTGTGTTTTGCAACTCTCCAGTGCTAGCTTTGGTCGTGCTCATTGCTCGCAAGTCAACTTCATCTTCGACCTCATCGCCGTCATGACTCGCGTTGTCTGCTGCGTTGTTGGCTTCTTCAAAAATCTCCCTCAGACCCAGCTTCTCGCCTAGTCCCTTCTGCCACTCTGCTTTTGCCCACCAACCGACCAAATCCTCACTTATGCTTTGAAACTTTTCGTTTCTCCTTGCCAACTCCTTGACCCAGTAAGGAAACACGTAAATGTGCGCATCACGATACGTAGTCAACAGTTTTATCCGCGCATGCTTGTTGACAAGCGAATGTCTGATCAAAAGCCCCTTCTCCTCTTCCATTTTTTCTTTTAGAGAATCCATCGGCATAGCATATACCAGTTTCGACAGATTGTACCGTATGGACCCAGGCCCGTCAACGGGAGGGTATACAGCCGGAGCCTCATTCTGATCCAACGCAGCAGTCGCAACGAAATCTGCGACTTCTCCCTTGACGCTTTCTTCTTTGTCGCGTGTCTGATACCATACTCCAAGACCACCTCTACGTCCTGCATTTTCGCCGCGGACATCTGAGAATTTGATATTACCCCCGTGTTTTAAGCTTTGTTCTTGCCCCGATCCGCTGAGAGAAGCTTGAGATACCATCCATGATTCGAGGAGGGACTCTCCCGGTATATCGCAAATGAGATCGCACGGTAAGAGGATAAAGTTTGATTTTATAGCTGATTGTACTTCGGGAAAGCGAAGCAACTCTGCAGTACCGGTGGTCAAAGTCAACCCGCTCGGCGCAAGGACGGATGGTGAAGGGGCAGGAAGCGATGTAAGATGTGGGTTTTGCGAAAGTGCTGCCTCGAGAGGAGCTTGACTAGCCGGGGGTGTCACTAATGTAATATCTAGAAGGTCGAATAGTATTAGTAATCGATACTCTAAAAAGTCGTACTGAGAGACATACTGGTTATGCCCATTCGATAGCACCAGTCTAGAGGATACCATACCATCGGCCTGTTGGCGATTGGTATAAGAGCTTTGGGAAACTCTTCAGGGTTGGATGTGAAAGTATTGAGCGAAACTCCAGGACCACACAGGATAATGGCCTGGAAACCAGAGAAGGGTACAGGAACGGAGTGAGGCATGATTGCCTCTAGGAGTCGAGCTCCAAAATACCACTCGGTTCTTGAATCGGCGTAGCGAAGTGATAATATTCAAAGTTCTGCCCCGCGTCGGTGATTTTGGTTTGCGATGGTGAACGGTCGTCTTTTAGTGAAATGTCAATGTGATACTTTAAAGTAAGTTCCCAAAAGGCTCTGGAAGAGCAACACACAGGATTTCAGACCTATGAAGATTTATTCCGCTCGAAGTGTTGACTTTGAAAAAGTTCAAGTATGACTCCGCAATGTACATATTCTCCGATCTGACCGCCTTCGGCAGTATTATTAAACGCCGCCGCGACGCGATTCAATTAATTGTTCCTGATCAAGCTCTCTGCACGATAGATTTGGGCTTTTCTTTACCCCGTCCCTTAATTTCCGAAGAAATGGCTAAAGAAGTTGATACCGATCCCACCGTCGCTACCCTCGACGTCGACAATGAGAACTACGATTCCGAAGAAGACTCCGACTTCCAACTCGACGAAGCCGACGTTGCAGGCGAAGACTCAGGCCTTTCCTCAGAAGACGAAGATGAAGAAGAAGCAGACCATACCCGATCGAATAAGAAACGGAAACTCGATGTTACACATAAGCCTAGCATAAAGAAACGAAAACCTCGCAATGACGATGAAATGGAACTAGATTCTGGGGATGAGGCTACGATATCGAAAGCGAAGAACAAAAAGAAAAAGAAGAAGGCCGCTGGAGATGAAGATGAGGACGATGTGGACATTGAGCTTTCGGAGGGCGAAGGGGGAGGATTTGTCAAGACTAGAGCTATGAGGATGAAGATGTAAGTTGATCGATTGAGAGGAAGTACAATGGGTTGTGCTGATGCGTGGACTACAGGCAGGAAGATCGAAGACCTCTTGCAAAGATAGACGGTGCAACTATCGACGTCGATGCGTTATGGGATATGATGAATGCTCCAAACTCGGATTCTGGTCTTCTACAAAGTCAGAAACCTGTAGTTACGGAAGAGCCAGTCGACGAACCGTCCGTAATCCAGGAAACCGAAAAAGCTACAGATGCGCCGACACACGATAAACTACCTTCCGAGGACATGATAAAGATCAAACGAACATATAAATTCGCCGGAGAAATCCACACAGAAGAGAAACTGGTCCCTCGCGACTCGGCCGAAGCGAAACTCTACCTGGCAGAAACCGCCGGCACGAAATCAAGCGGTTCAGAAGATGTCTCACAGGGCGAAACAGTCGTCATACAATTACGACGACCCGTCAGAAAGATATCGCGCTTCGATCCCAACCCTACAGGCATCATCAAAAAGAGCTGGGAGAAACAAGCGGTGCAAGCTGTGTCGGGAGACGAACTCAAAGGCCCTAAACTCAATACCGTCGAAAAGTCAAAGCTTGACTGGGCGCAATACGTTGATCAAACTGGTATTCAGGATGAACTCAATGTGCACAGCAAGGCCAAAGAGGGTTACCTGGGTCGCATGGATTTCTTGAACAAAGTCGATGCGATCAGGGAGGAAGAGAGGAGAACTATTCGGCTCAAGGGGTTATGAAGATATACTTGTCTCGTATAAGTATTGTATACTACGATATGTACATATTTTTAAATTCAAACAGCGCGCAATCAGTGCTGGTCATTGAGTCGTGCTTCGTTCCACCCATTTTTTGCGTAAGCCATAATTCATCCCGCTTGGATACCTCGACTACTGATCATAAGGTACTCTTCTGCACATTGGTATTAGTAATTGGCACGAGTCAAATAAACAGTATCATTGTACTTACAGTCATGTTTAACCAGACTTGGGAGGATACGAGACAGTATCGGGGCAGTTGGAGCTGTTGGCTACAGTGCAAGTAACGTCAGTCAAGAGTTTCTCAGGGCAGTATTCAAAATTGAAGAACATACGAGAGTCAGTAGGACTATAAGTTCCATTGATAGCGTTTCCAGAAAGGTAGAAATAGTAGTAAACAGACGACAGAGCGCCGCTGGAGCAACCAAAGTAGGGAACCTTGCCACCGTGGATGGCAGCGGCAGCATCCTGAATATCGCTCAGGGCATAAGTCGCGCTGTCATCTGGGGTGATGCCAGCAGCTGAGAGAGCCTATCAAAATTAGCTTTTCTATGTCTCCATAAAGACTAGCAGCGGGGGACGAACAGAGTAAGTATCCAGCGTCTTGAACAGATCCACAACCTGCTGGAAAAAGTCCACCGCTTCATCACCAGTCGAGTAGTTAGTGTAGCAAGACGGTTTTATGGTGTTGACGCAAGTGCCGTGGGTAGACCACTCGTGCTCCCAGAAGGCCTCGGTGGACTCGTCGTTGCTCTGCCAGTAGGTGTCCATGTAATCCAGCAGGTCGGTTTTACCTGCGTTCTGGATCAAGGTGGTGATGTCCTTGTATGCACGTGAGGAGTCGCAGCTCTCATCGTAGGAGCCATCGCAGTTATCGGGCCTGAAGTAGTCAGTATCAATAGATAGATAGTGCGGTCTTTAATAGGACGCACCAGAGTCCGTGGATACCCCAAGAGTCAGAAGGACCGATGGAAGGGCTATAGTCCCAGAACTGGGTCTGGAGCAAAAGACCACCGGGAGACTCGTAGCAGCAAGAGGCCGACTTGCTGCTGCTGCAACTCAAAGGGGAGCTGGAAGAGCAGGTTTCAAGGGTGCCGGCGAGGGCAACCTTGACAGCAGCGCCGAGGGCGATGACACCGAGTGCGCGAGACATATTGTTTGATTAAGTTATTTGTTTGGGCTGAGAATGTATGTAAACAGGTTGTGTTTCTACTTCCGTTGAAGCAGCTTCCCGACCTTTAAGTAGGAAACAAAAGTGGATATTATCAAGACAATGTACTATATAGACACAAGATACACAAGAGGTACTACAAATCCCCTAAAATTATGCATAGAGATCTCTCCGTCAATCATCAAATAGAATCACTCGCCCTCACCATCTGCTCGTAACCACACAATCACAATGTTGCATCGCGTATGCTCATTCGCCAGAGCTGATTTGTGGCTATATGATGTTGTCGCACGATCGACGTTCTGGGTGTGGGGGGGATACTAAAATCCCGTATTTCTTACTACGTATGCAGCCAATCTAGCCAAGTACAAGGATCTTTTCGAGTATGATAACTAGATGTGCCAGGTACGACAGTCGCGTAGTAGCCAATCAAAAGACACAAGAGAGGCAGCTCTCGATATTCTTCACGTCGCCAACACAGTTAGGCTTCGGGATAAGCTCATGCAGGCGTAGTTAAGCATTTAATCTATGCAATGACACCTTCCTGATGTTGATACCAAGTCCGGGATGTCCATGTCTTGATCATTCGGAGATGATCAGATCTCGGAAATTAGCCCTAATGCCTCAGAGCATTCATTTGCTTGCACACAACAACGGCGTACTTCTTTTACTTTCTGGCACGAACTCGAAAATATTGCGATAATAAATGCTTTTTTACGGAATATTGAGGATCTGAGATCATCAATCCAACAAACCAATCCAAATACTCATAAACGAGGCTGAAACCAAACACCGGGGCTTAAATTAAGCCGGTCCTGGCGGCGATCTGGCGTCTACACTAAGTCCCGACGCAGTACCCAATAAGCGTTATCAATCGCGAATGCTTAGCGAGTGGATGCTACTCTGCTAAGTTTTGGGCCAGGAATAACGTTGCACTGTAAATTCGGGGCGGGTTGATCATTGTATCGGAGTCTGCCGAAGCAGATACATACGTAATTACTTATCTGCTCCGCGATGACTTCTTCCATGTTTTATTGTTTGGATCACATGCCAAATAGCTTTGGGGCTTAAGAGGCTTGAAGAGGCTTGGAGGGCTTGGGATGCGTGGTCTGTTCTATCTGTTTGATTCCTTGTTTAATATCTGATTTGTTTCGAGACGAACGCCATGCATGACAATTCATTTCTCATGTCATCTCTGAAAGAAAAATCAAGATTCTAACCCGTGTAGAGAACCTTTGAGTGGTACGGTGTATCAAAATGCGACAAATAACCCGCCTAATAGCTCCTGTATATTACTCAACCGGTAATTCGGCTTGCCGACTTCCTTCAATCATAGCTCATTAAAAGCTGTCAAAATCAAGACCCCTCAGGAACGCGCGCATGCGCTCTAATACAAACAACCGGGATAAGCGCCAAAAAGAAAATCAACGAGCCCACCGCAAACGGCAAGCCCGACCACTCCAAGCCCAACTGCATTCCCACCCCATACAAGCTCGCAAATACCGGGCCCGCAATAACACCTCCCACAGACTTGGATACTGTCATTGCAGAGTACAGCGTCGCCACCTGGTTTTGCGATGGCACAAATGATGTAGCCACACTGACGACTGACCATGCAAAGGGCACGGCGAATGAGATGAATAATATTCCCGCGAGTAATGAGAAAGTTGTGGATGCAATGGAGATCAGGAGGTAGCCAAGGACACCTGATATGGCGGCGAAGCGGGCGATGCTTAGGTCCTTTGTGATGGAGTCGTAATGGAGGAATCGGGTCAGGAAGGAGGATCCAATGGGAAGGACAATGAGTAGGGTTACGAGGGTCATGCAGCCTCGTACTGAGAGGAGGTAGCTTGCCTGCAAGATTGTTAAATGCCAATTGTCTTTGCAGATAAGGATAGATGATCATATACCTCACCGATAGTCCAATGGAACTTTGCTGATACGTACTGGATGAGCAGATACACCGAACTCTCGTCCAGACTACCAGCAAACACGGCAATAATGGAAATCAGCACACGTGGTGAAGTCCACAAGAACCTAGAAGACGAGATAAATTCTTGCGCTTTCGCAGCGACAATCTGTGCGACTGTCCCACTTTTTGCTGGCGATAGCTGAGAGATATCATCAGAGTCTTCTGAGTTCTCTTGTATACCGTCCGTGGCGTTAACCTGATTAAGTGTCTCCGGCATGAAAAGGACAAAAATTGAACCAATAATCATGATGAGCATTCCCAACATGAATGGGGTCCATGGGTTGGATTTTAACATCGTTGCGCCCAACGGTATTCCGACGATTTCGGCCACGAATGACATTGCGGTTAGACGGAAGATTGCTGTGCCTCTGTTGTGGATCATTATGTCAGTTATGAGTACAGTTGAAAAGCGAGTAGCAGTTTCCGACCTTTCTTCCGCAGAAAAGACATCTGCTACTATGGTCATGAGCATAGTCACAGCAACAAGATTGCCGCCGCCTGGCAGTTGGAAGACTCCGCCGAGCCAAAGCAAGCGAACGGGTAGATTGAACCAGCCTGTACCACAGGATTAGCATCGCATTAATCAACAAAGCTTGCCTAGCAGTAAGTACGTACAGACAACCCGACACCATATCTCACTGCACATCAACGAAACAAGCGCCATAATGGCAACGGGTCTTCGCCCAATCTTATCTGCCAAAATACCAAAAGGCAAGGCCAGTGCAACAGCTATCCAGACATCAGCACCACTCCTCATACGCATTGCCGTCTTTTTGGTTATACTTACATGGCAAAATATCAAATGTATTCTTCCACCCCGTTACGAGCGCAAGCTCCTTCTGCACCGCCGGCGATTTGCAAATATTATCAACTTCAGCTACCATGCCACCAGATAACGTAGACGACGTCGCGTTGATTGACTGTACGTAATTCCGGCAAATAATATCCTCAATGATCTGGAGTTGCGGTGGTTGGGCTATAAAATTTCCGAAGTTGACTGATAGCAAGAGCAGTGCGCCTGCGATCATGACGCGCCATTGGGTCGGTGACCAGTCTGGGAGGAGGCGCCATTGTGATGATGGTTCTGATACCCCGGCTTGAGACTCGGTAGACTCGTCTTCGATGTAGTGTTGATGAGGATTTGCGAGAAGCGGTGTTGTTTCGTTCTGGAGGTCCATTTTGTCTGCTGTTCAGCCGCAGTTGTCGCGGTCAGTCACGGCCGATAATGTAATTGACTTTTTGGATATGTAATCGAAGACAAAACATTGAGAGGGTTAATATTTATTTCCTAACTTCTCGATAGCCCGTCTATTAGGCAACACGATTAGAAGATCTTTAAGCGCTACCCTGCTAGACTCGGAATACATTGAAAAATGTCAGTGGAATGTTCAGCCCGATAACAAAAGCCAACGTTGGAAGCACGTCACTTTACTGTTTGATTTGTTGTCATTTAACTAGCAAAACGAGACAAAACGACCAACTAAATAAGTTCGCCAGCACTAGTCAATCTTATCTCAGCCTATGACCGTTCTCTAATTTAAATCTTTTTATCGTTGTTGTATCAAAGTTGGCCAGGCTCCAACGTTTCTTGCATGTATCAATTCCGAGCTGAATGGGGTGCGGCGCTGATGGCGGAGTTCGATTAGGTGGGCGTCGAACTCCGACGTGGAAGAGACAAAGGAATGCGAAATCACGGAGTACGTTTCACGCACATACGCTGACTTCATAGATACGTATCTATCTTAATGGAATCTTAACAGGGTTAACAAATGATACGGCTGAGGACTAGAATTGGTAGTTGAGTTTACCCCGAGGTGTACCCCGTACTTCGTACTACCTATCGGCATAACTAGCCCTAAACCCTAACCACTACGCATATTCATATTGTTCCCCAAATGAACGGATCGTCTGCCTTCGTATAATTATGTGAAACAGACTTGAGTCGTTAATAACGTCGATCAATAAACTCTACGAGATTACCGGCATAAAAAACATCACGCGAGGAACTTGTTCTGATTGGCTGTTGTGAACCTCCAATCCAGCCTTCCTCCATTATCAGGGAGACAAGCAAGGGAGAGACAAAAACTAACGATGAGGCAATCAATATTTCCCCAGTTATCAATCAGCTTAGTCGAAGTTTAATTGTACTGTGAAATTTGAACGCTTGCAGGACTGGACACAATGAGTCTTCAGCTGTTTTCGAATTAGTCGCACTCGGGGGTGCTTATTGTAAGTAGTAATAGACTAAGAGTAAAAACAATGTAATGCAGCAAGTGGTGGTACAAGGCGGCAAGGAGACAAAGCATTAACATCAACAGAGATAAGCAGAATAAGAACAGATAGAAAAAATCAGATTGCCAGCCCAACCTATATCTCCAATTTCCACGATGCAACAATACAAAGGAAAAGACAGCATCAACCAGAACTTCGACGAAAAGGAACAGATGAAATATAGGAACGCCAAACCCTTCTGGAAGAAGACCTGACACTTTTTGTTTCACACAATAATTGTACAAGAGGTGCTGCGAAGCGTGAACTGAGCCTGTATAGTAGTGACCCCGTGTGCTGTATAAGAATAAAATTAGGGAAATGTATCAATCCTCCTCAAGGGTATATAGCCTGCTCTCCGATTTATCACTCAACCTCGACCGACTCACTCATCCCACTCGGCGTCCATGTCATTATCCATTGGGATGGGGTCATCCAACTTAGACCCGTAAATTGGACGTCCATCGGGTGTCAATTGACCACGGAATTCGGGATCGTAGTCAGGACTGGTTTCATCAAGTGTGGCAACATAACGGTTACGTCCGCCACGCTTACTATGAGTCTTGGTGTAGTGAGCGTTGAGGTTATCGCTGCGCGAGAAGGCGCGGTTGCAGCCTGGAACCCAGCAGACATGAGGCTTCTCCTTCGAGTGGCTCTTCATATGACGCTTGAGGTGCTCTTGTCTCTTGAAGCGGCCTTTGCAGCCGGGCTCCTTGCATCGGAATTGGACTTGTTTGATGATGGATGGGAGGTTCTCTAATTTCAGACTTTGCTTCGATAGTGACTTCTTGAGTGTCTTTCGGGAGAGTTGTCGTTGAGGCTGGCGGTGTCGTAGACTCTCTCTCATACCTGGCGAGATCCATTCTTCGTCTGTGTGGTCACTGGGACCACCGGAAAGGCGTGACATGGGAGTCTCTGTTCCCGAGCCCATAGAGCATGATCGAACTGGCGTCACAGGTGTGTGAGTCCGAAGTGTATTGGCGGATCCTGGAAAGCCGGCGTATGAGGACGGGGGAGTCATCGGCTGGGGGAACGCCTGAGCTGGTGTTATAGTCTGGGGCTGCATCATATCCGCTGAAGGCATCCACTGAGCCATGTTGCTCATTGACATGGAGTTCGGCAGACGATCGTTTTGTTGAAAGATTGGACGAGACAGGCACGGGTTAGATGCCGACTCAGGTAGATAGCTGGCTTGGTTATTTCGGTAGTAGTTGCGGGCCATTTGAGGGTATGGCTGAACCATTTGAGGCGGGCAAGGAAAGTTAGTCGTCTGGTCAAAGGACTTCGACAGGTCCTGGGGAACCCAGAACGATTCAACATTATCTGTGTATCCTGGAATATAATCAAAGAGTGGAATTCGCTCGTGTCCGTCGACGTTGTCGTATTGAGACATGATGCCATCTCCTGCTGTTATATCAGCCAGGCGGAAGCTGCTTCTCAATGGCGTCGAATTTCTAGGAGCCTCAAGTCCATGAGGATAACCGTGACCCTCATGCCACCCAGGCGAGGCCAAAGAGCCCTGACTATAAAGAGAGGTAGGAGTCGGTGTAGGTGAGTCCATTGGTGAGAAGCTGGAACATGTACTGGTACCCAACGGTGGGCATTCGACATCGATGGTGAGTCGATCAGCCATGTTATATTCTGACCGCATGTCTTCACTGTTCGGTGTTGGGTAGTCAAAGTTTTTAAGGGCGGGGTCGATTTCGATATCTGTTGCTACAAAGATATGAGTAACAAGTTGTTGTATATCCCTCGTGAAAGTCGAATGAAGGACGGACGAACAGGACGGAATAAAAGATAGACAATTTTTAAGAGACAGCTCTTGATCGTGCTAAAGAATGAATGAACGTGGGTAGGGTAGTAAAAGAAAGGTGAAGACCAAGGAGGATTAAAGAATGTCGAGTGTAATGAAAAAATGAGATGCCCAAGAACGAGGGTGGCAGCGAGATCAAATATCAGATGCTTCGTAGTAATGTGCCACCGAGCTAAGAGAGGACGATCACACTTACCCTGAAACGCCATGGCTTCGTGGGATTGAATAGGTGAGAGCTACAGAGAGCGCGACGCGTGCCTGTGATGCAAATGCAAGGCCTGGAATGTGGATTATGGGTTCCTTGGTAACCAGCACCGCGAACACGACCGCCCTCAGATCTGGATGAACACCAAAAAACCGGTTCCCCCCTCCAAAAGGGCTGGGGTTTGTTCACGAGGGAATCGAGTAGGTTAAAGGTGAGAAGCAGCCGCCCGATAACGCTCGTGTGTACCTGTAGTTTGCTGTGTGCAAGAGTCTCCCTTCAACGCGCACACCAAATTGGGACGAGGAGTTGGTTGCTATATTAACCAGGAGTCTCAGCAAGGGGACGGTCAAATATAGGTCTCTGAACCTCAAAAAGAGAAATACTGTCTATTTCACAGGAAGGTGGATTTGGTTTATAGCTTTTTGGGGCCTCTCGATAACTCTGGCAGTTTTTGCCTTGCAGCCAGTGCGGTACACAGTCAAGCACTACTCAAATTTAGAAACTGGTCCCAGCGTCTCATACTCTTCAGATCAATTCAGCAGATTACTTGGTAAGTGGAGCGATGTCAATGCCGGCAATCACTAGACCGTTGGCGACTCCATAGGTACGCTGCGAGTGTCCCAAGTAGGATGTCCGTCTGGAATAGATCAGGTTCTATTGGCGGGAGATGATTTTTGCCTCAAGAATGAGGAGAAAATGGAATGCTCCGGGTCAAGTTGAACAGTAGGCTGCGGCTCACTGATCACCATTAATTACCCAGTATCTTGGAACGTCCAGGGACCGGCTCAGATGGCCAGTTCATTAGTCCAAAGTCAACCAAGGACAATCTCGGACAATTGCTCACTTGGAGCTTGTCTAAGTTTGTCGTCTGTGCTCTTCCAGTGGCATTTGACAGTTCAGCTTCAGTAGTATTCCTGTCTTGGTGTCCCGGATCGACAAATGGGACCTGCGTTTGGATCAATGGAGCAGGGGTCAGGTTGATCGACCCATCGCTATCGACGCTTGAGATTGTGGGAACCGATCTCAAGCTCTGMCCCGCCACAAGTCGCCTTCTAAGCCCTAAGTAGGAACTAAAAGCGCCACCCTGAATATGATCTATGATCTATGAGTTCTGGCACTTTCAGGCTACTGTTGACTTGTAAGTCTAATGGCTAGGTTAGGCAGGGCTGTTTGAAGCATTCTTGCTGTGCAGCCTTCAGCCTTCCTAAAATCAAGTACATGGATCACTTTCTGGTAGACATGCGTATCGACAGTTTGAGAACACCGTCGTCTTCGTACCATCGAGTCATGATTGAACAGGTGGGTCTTTTGGGCCAGGAATGAGCGGACACTGATGTTGCTGGTTGATTGAACCGTGCATTTTCTACACCAGGCCAAAGCCGAATTGATAGTGTACAAGTTTGAAAGTGTGGATCGCAAATGAATGCACTTATGTACAAACTAGATTAGTTAGCATTCGCGCAATCTGATCCACGCACGGTCATCGGCCGTGCGTGAAGGCAGCAAGCACCTCAAGACTTCAAGTCCTACAAATTTGTGACCATTCCATTTTTGTCGAGATCTCACGATGACCCCCAAAAGGATAGAATTGCTGAGGATTGAGTTTGCATCTCTGAGGGTAGCATACGTAAACTTGAAGGAGAATTCTTTGATGCCAAACAGCTCCCGCATTTCTACGCCTGACTTTTAGGTGTTCCCGGTGCATCTCAATCAAGTATGCGACCTGTGCAACTCAGACGGCATAGTTGGAGCTAGAGTATGGGAAGGAGGTCGACTGGTACTGAAACCCGAAGCCGTGGTGGTTTTTTGGTGTTCTTCATGAGTACGGCGAGCATGTGCGCTATCTCAACAATGGCTTTCTTTCCGGAGTAATGGAGCAGATGCAGAGTGACGCAGGACGATTGGGACAGGTAAGAAGATAGCGTCTTGATTGATCATGGACAGGGAATATGGAAAAGATGGAATGTTGTCGAGACTGAGCTTTTGTGGGGGAAGCCGCGGGAAGGAACAGCCTGGCTGACTTGGCAGTCTCCGTAACGACCCATACCGCCCGCTGTATTGTAATTTTCAGGCGGGTCGTGACTGCAGTAGGGTGCTGTCAGGGTTTATTTAGTAACAAAGTGGGCAACGTTAAATAACTGTGTACTAAGAGTTACAGTAACTTTACCCTGTTTCACGCTGTCCTGTATTGATCTTGTCTCTAGTCTGCCGTGACATTCTCTCCTTTTCACTGCATCAACAATCGCGTTTACTCCAGATTACTTCCAGCGTCTGACCATTTCTACGGCCCAGCGAGTTTGTCCATCTGTCTTCTTCTTGTAAATTGGAAGTAGATGCTCGTATCGTTTTCCACCCCGTCGTGAAAGTCGCACTACTCCAGTCCCACTGCATGCACCATCGCAATGTCGTACATTTCGTCGCGCCCTTTATTCGTCCGTTCGCCATACTCCATTTACGTACATACATAATGTGGAATGTGGAGAAAGAAAAAGCAACTTCGCACCGCAGCCTGGCCATGATTGTGTAAAACCGTCATACTGTTGCACCGCCATTTCACTGTAAAACGCTAGGCTCGATCTCAACTGTTCTGCATGGATGTTATATGTATTCTGGTGTACTCGCTGGCAGCTCGCTTAAGTTTACACGATTGATAACATTAACGGATAGTACTCATCATACTTTCTATAAGGAGTACTTACTAGCGATTGACTTCCGCTGTCTCCACGGCTTTAGTATGACGGTACTACCTACTCTCTTGACATGCTAGTCACAGGGCTATTTTTGACTGCAATATGCTAGTGACATTTCTACTAGTGATACATATGGTTTTCATCCTGAGTCTTCTAGTGGCCAGAGATATTGACACTTTGATCTGCCTGTGGTCATTGGATGCGGCCATTTTCCGGCGGCCGTGCTTGGGGTTGGGGTGGAACCGTAAGCGGCAATCTAGGCCAACGGCTTCTCGACGGTTATTTTCTGTGTCACCATCTCAATGTGATCTATCAACTGCATGTCTAATATTTGAGTAACTACCTGACGCCAACAACGCTATACACGACGCAGGAATGCAAAGCCACGAATTCTTCGACGCTAGCCGATGATTGGACCGCGGCTTTTTTTCACCAAATATGCCAAGTACAAGGCCCATCATTCTGTGTCTAAGCGTTGACGGCTTTGGCAATCTCTCGAGTCTCTGCGGTACGGATGACTGGAATTATTTGCAAAGCGTGGGTCCATTTTAACCAAGATCTGTGCAAATATGATTAAGACGGATTTGGTTAGAGGTGCGATTGCATGGGCACAGGGCAATGCTAATTTGGAATCCCGCGGAACAGCAGACTGGCTTCCGGGATTCCCAATCGAGTGGAGAATATGCGATATTCAGCATAACACGTCTGATTACCGTATCATTATACGTCATGAAACATGTTCTATGCCGTCTGATACCAGGATGATGAGGGTATCCGACTACGGCCCGGTCAGTCAATCGCTGCCGTTTTGATGGCTGTCATTGTGTATGCATGAAAACAGGATATTCGGGAACGGTCTTGCCTCGTTCATTCTGTCTCGTGGCTTGACGTCGAGAATTATAGATTTCTTTATTCAAAATTTTCAGACAGGCATCCAAGTGGTTTGGATCAGCTGGTGTAAAGCTGAGCCATTGCGAAACTACTGACCAGATTGGTCGAAGACGAAGGAAAACTATCAATGCCTTGGTACACTCCACATTCCAAGAAACATCACTGTCAGATTGAACAGACGGACCGTACTATCCGACCCAAACTTTCAAGCGAGAGGCGGCACAAATGCCACGGATGTCCCGGACGGACAGCGGCTGTCTGAGACTGTCTGCACTGTGCTATTTCCTAGTTGGGTTATTGCCACTGCTTGGACCATGTCCACTTTTCATCTAGATAATGCATATCACATGCATATGCAAGACTAATATACAATCGTGCTAGTGTTATTGTGTCCATTATCATTCATGGATCGATGTCTAGTAGGTGCAAGCAACGTTCTTTTGATCGAGACGGATCTTTTTTCGCAGCTAAATCCCACTGAACTCTGATCCGCATGGCTCAAAGTAACGATCGATCGTGAAATACACCGCGCTTAAATAGTCAGCATTCCATTTGAAGCTGGCTCGATACTGGTCGAGACTAGCATCACCAAGTCGGATTCTGCTAGCCCCTCTTGATTGGTATCATCGTTATCTTCATTCCAGGTCCCATCATCTAGAGGCGCGGATACACTATGCTTCCTTACCCGCCCACTTGGGACACTAGTGACAAAAATAGCAGGGTATGGAGACAAGTCTAAACTATAACTTGAGGACCAATGAGCTCTCGAAGGGAAATATCTTCACACCTCGTCACAACTCGTGTGTGTAAATTGATGAATCGTCTTCTGAAGAGCCTGAAATTCCATGCCATTGCATGACACTGGTAGCTGAATTTGATTGAAGACAGCTACTCTTGGTTGATGGTCGGAAAGCCTGGAAAATCTTCCCGCTCGCCAAGTATTGCGCCTTTATTCTATTTGATCCTTAGTTGAACACCAACATTCGATACAAGTGCTACCAGCCTAGTACTACATATAAAGCCTTTCCTTTGACTTTACCCCGCATAAAGATCGCTATCTGGTCCATTTTGCAACTTTCGTGGACCTTCCGGGTTCATGTTCATCGATGAACAAAACAAATAACCCGCAGCAAGGGGCGGCTCATCTTTCTACAAAAAAGGTTTGCCTCCTGAATTCTATGATGGTCGTCCCTGCATTCCGCCAAGACAAACCTTTCATCAAGCCTTTGACCTTTTGAATAGTTCGCAAGGCGACTAACAGGTGTTCGCGTCTAAGCATCTAGAACTCAATCTCAATTCTCCTGTCTGGGTCCCCAGCTGCGCCAAGAAGACTTTCTGGTCACTCCAGTGAAATATGCCTGTGCTCAATGGCCAAGGAGATACCTCGATGATATCATCACAAGGTACAAGGCAATAGTACCATGGTTGCACGAATGTCTAGAGTTCTTGGTATTGAGACGATCCTGGCCTCGTCCCTATTGTCTCTGATGGCCTTGCGGTATCGTCACAAGACCACTGTGAGGATGTTGGACTTCCGTGTCTTCTTATGAGGCTATTGAGAACGTGTAGCTGGTTCGTGTCAAGTTGCCCTCGCTGTTCAGGTTGCGAAGGCGTGATAAGTTTCGATTCCTTAATGAGACGCAACTGAAGCGTCTGATCAATTGTGATCACACCTTGGTATCTTCCGAATTATCTCCATTCATCCGAGCATAACCGACTGACTGCGCACAGATAATCAGCCACACCATATTTTGCCTTTTCAATAGTGGCTGATTCATACCAGTACTAAGATATTAATTAAGATTCCAGTCGAGAGTACAACTTCCTAAAGCCGAGCAAGAATCCCGTCACTTCCGTGGGTCAATGTACATTCTTCCACTCTCACAACCCATGAAAATACTCTCCACAAACACGAAAACAAGTCATGGTCATACCATTGGAACTCTATCGACTTCATTGCCAGGTTTTCAGGAGACTTATATGAAACTATATCCCAGACTATATCTGAGCAATCCGCATGCTGACCTAAGTGAACGGCGAACACCGAAAACAAACCAAACTAATCTGAAAGAACAAACGATAGCCTCAAATTCAATCATCGAAGACCCAATTCTTAGTTGCACATCTGTCGATCTCTCTTTACTCTCATTGAGAAGTATGTGGAGGAGCTTAAGTTCAGGTACATGACTCATTGCGTCCCTGACAGTAGGCCCTGAGTCTTGGGTCAAGTCGAGGCACTACGTTACTGCGTAGTATACTAGAAGACGTACGTATACGTACATCTAAAATTTGCTCAGGAGAACTTTTGTATCCAGTAACAGGTCTCTCTTAACTATTTAGATCTCGACCAAGCATATTTCGATCTGCACCAGTTCATGTAACTTGTGTAGATTTTAGATTTCAGATATACTACGTATGCACGTAATAATCGTTGAAACGATCATATTGATCCCCGCAAATTCAGGTACGTACAAAATTTCACAGCCCTGATTAGAAAACTCAATATTTGACCATTGCGATTTGATCTACTTTTGTCTGCATATCAATAGAAACTTACTTTGGTATTCGCCACCCAAAGACCCCGGGTGTATCGGAAAAGGTTACATCGCCACTAAGATCCATAGTAGAAAGTAGTTTCATCGACCAATTCAGCTTCATACATTAGCGCAATGCCATCGATTTGAGGCAAAAGTATGTAAGATTTACTTTCGGCTCAAGTTGCCAGGTTCAATGACTTCAATTCGTATCTCTCGTGATAACGTCTCGGAGCTGCTTGATTTGGGTTTCAAAAGGATGGGGCTTTTTTTGGACCCCCTTACTTGGTGGGAAGGTAAAGAGTAACTGCCTCGGTACCACCTGGTTATACCACCTCAGATACGTCGTAGAAGTGGAAAATGAGAGGAATTCGACTCTCCGGTCTTATGGGAAGCAAGTTTGAACTATTGAGAGCCAAATTTCGTGTAAGTCATCGCGATGAGGGTTTTTAGAAGCTGTAATTCCTGGATGTGGTGAGCTTAAGGACATGTCATTGCCTAGGTGATGAGATTGGTTATGACACTATTGATTAGATAAGATGATATAGTTTGAAGTGTGAGCAAGATTATGCTTACATATATAGGCATCAACATTTGTAGATCCATTGATGTTGATATTGATGAGTAGGGTTATGTAGCACTACGTACGGGCGTCTCTCGGTTTTACATGTCATTCGGCACCTGTCAAGATGAGAAGCTTCAATAGTGCCACTGAAACTCAAGCCAGGAATATAAATCGTTAATCCTGACACTAATATCTTCTTATGGATTCTACTAGATAGTTGATGATGATGTGTCGATGAAAGCATAATATTTTAGTGTAAACGCTGAAGGCTGTAGCCTCACGTCCATAAGTTCTGTTCGTCGAATTGAAGACCGGAAGGTATCACTATTTATATCGAATACATGTATTCGTGTGAATATGTTGTACTCAAAATCAAGTCACTGATATCCCCGAAAAACTGCAAGTTTGTTTGATACTCAAACCCCAATAGTTATTGTCTAATATTATACCTAGGTATTATAAGTCTATCACTAGGTTTCACTAGCCCTATACGTATGTGAGAAGGATATGTCGTGATATACTAAGTTTGTATGACACATTGGTTTTATAAAAATTTACCCAATCCATAGTCTACCAAATATCACAGCCGAAGGTCTGTGATAGCAATACTGGCTTTACCGAACATCATCCTGCAAGTCTTATAGATTATGGTATCGTTCAAGTTACAGCGGGATTTCTTCATATCCTTCACTTTTCACTCAGTGGTCCCTGAATGCTGGAGGCCGATCATGATAACGGAATAATTTTGACATGTTGCTCAAGAGACTATGTAACTAGGTGATAGGCCCGGACATATCGTCCAGAATTTACAATAAAGATCATCGCCTTGGATATATATCGCTTGTAGATAGTACACTAGATTGATAGTCTTAAACAAGATATATAAGAAACAAGATCTCCAGAATCCAAAACTCGAGTTTTATTTATGGACTAAGTCGTACAGAAAGCAGTGTTGTACGCGTAAACCATGTCTGGTCCCAGACGAATTGAGGTTATTCCAAATGTGATGCATGTCACTTTTTTTCGAAATGAAATTTTGTGCGCTCTGACATTGGCATGGACACCTTAAAAAGTCCATGAAATAAGCCCTGAATCCTGACATCCAATACAAACTAGCCCTAATCGCTTTGTGGTGGAGGCGGTCTTCAGCCCCGGATCAGCATCAACCTCTAAAACTATCCATTTCAATATGACTTTAAGCATCTTCCTGACCAGGTTTTTGATCCGGCTATTGAACGAAGCAAGTTTGGTTAATGTTGATCCTTATGGTAATGTGCGCCCACCTTATATATCGCTTGGGACTCGACATGGCAATTTTTACCGTGTGATTTCTCTCATAATATCTGCGAATCATGGTCAAGTTGTTGATGGACAAGTCACATTGACCTCCTGAAACCCAAATTGGAATGGATAATAATGTTCCTGCCGGGATGGATTCCTTCAAAACCGGAATGATATTCTGGTACCTCTCACGACCTACTGAATAATTCCATGTTGTGCTTGAGTACACGAATTCATTAAGTCGATCCATAACAGATAGGTATCATTGGCAACATGGACCCTACTCACCATGAAGCTTATGCATTAGTCTCATAAGTAATCTCTCAATAAAAGGAAAGATATATCATACAAAATCACAATTTGCTTCACTACTTCTACTAACCTAGGGGAATAACTTCCAGCGTATCACAGCTTCGTCGATATATTTCCAGAAGCACTTTACAAAATGCTCTGACAATGAGGAATTATCTGTATCTGAGAAGACTCTTGCCTTAATGAAGCAAACATCAAATTTAGTTAGTTTCACTATTCTTAAATTAATAAATATTTGTCATCATCGCAAGCAAATTGAGGCTGAAGAGAGCGGGGGCAGCTGGAGGGCTGTAAGCACTAAAATCTTCCCGTGAGTCAGCCTACAGCTAAGCACTATCCAAGGGCCAGATAGCATCGTTCAAGGGTCCGATGTCGTGATCAAGACCCCATATACATAGGTACGTCTTCTTATGATATCGATCTGTACATCACAACGTTCTGAATCGCTTCATTTTTTGAAGTGATGTTCATTGTTCTCACGAATAAACTTCGACTTTTCTTTTCATTCTAACCACAACTCATTCAATCAAAAGTTTTAAACTTAAACGAAGCCCAGCTGAAATCAAGATCCACAGTTCACTCTACGTTATTTCTCTTATTGGGTACGCGACACCGAGCGTCCTAAAACTCGAGCTGAATCATACGGCCTCAATCTGTAATCTGATCTAATATACATTACTTCCTCCACTTGAAGATGCGATGTACTGGACCGTGGAATGCGAGTTGAATACGCTGAATGGCTAGGAGTCTGTATCGCACTACGTATCTAGGGCTGAAATGACTGCTTGGTCTCAGCCCGTCGCATGTTCCTTTATTGAATAGTTACGGACCGGTCAAAATCCCGGTCGACCCTCTAGGTATGTGTATATAGATGGATCGGAAGGCCCCTATAAGGTATGGGAAAGCTTCTTTTTCTGGAATAGAAGATCCCTATAGGGTGTAAAAGCAGCAAAAGACCTCAGAGTAACAAAATGGTGGAATGGAATTTGCTGCTACCAGACATGGCTTCTGGCGAGAAGCGCAAGATGAGGGTTGTGGTTATGAGCTGTAGCCGGTGAGTCTCACCCCTATTTTCTGGACAATTGCAAGTAGCGACTTGCTGACCATGCAATAATATTTTGCGCAGGACCGCGACGCTAGGAATGTACGAAGCACTTCAAATCCTGGGCTACAAACCATACCACATGGCCGAAATCATCCGCGGCATCGAAGGACAAGGGCCGGTGATACTCGAAAGAGCATTGCTAGCAGAAAACGACCGTTTCTCAAGGAACAGGCCACTCGACCGGGCGGCATTTGACGAATGGCTCGAAGGATATGATGTCTTTATTGAATTGGGTTCTTACTTGCCCCAGCAGACTGTTCGAGCGTACCTGGATGACCCTGAGGTGAAATTCATCCTGGTGGAGCGCAATCCCGATGCCTGGGTGAAATCTGTCAACTCTTTCGTTGGCGCTACGGTCTTGAAAGCCCTGAACAGTTTTCCGCTGAACCTATTGAGATACTTCAATACTCCGCTATATCGCTTCTGGAGGTTGAACGTTCTTATGTACGGCATCATAAGCAACGGTACACGAATGGGTGAACCGGATAATGTGCGGAATCTGCGCGAAAACTATGTTCATTACATCGATCTGGTCAAAAAGCTGATACCGCCCGAGAGGATGCGCGTTATTCGACTGGAGGACGGATTGGGCTGGAAGGAGGTCTGTGATTATCTTGAGAAGCCCATCCCGGATGGTGTCCCTTACCCTATGAGGGTGGATCACAGTCCACTTGCCAAGGCTTGGATGGGCATGCAGATCAAAAATGCGCTTTTCAACTTTGGATTGACGTTGGTTCCAATCGTCGGAGCTGGTATCTATTTTGGCAGGATTTTCTTGTAATTGACCTCGGTTCCCTGTTCTATTTTGATGTATAGTACTATAGTATCTTGTTCATTTGTACCCAGGCAAATTGACTTTACCACTTTCAATGTGTTGTTGAATTTTGCATTATCTGTTGCATGCGTTCCTTCACCAGACAAAAATCCTCGTCATCAGCGCCAGAAAATCTAATCATCATTGCATGACTCTTTCTCATTTGTATATACTTCTCGTGCTTGGAAGCCATTGGATGATGTTCTCCGCCGGCACTTTCCAGGAAATAAGTCACTTCAAACTGTCCTTCCTTCTCCAATTCATTATACCGAGACTCCGCGTCTTGTAGCCAGGTCAGATCCTTCTTCATAGCTGTCAAGCCTGCGGGCTCAGCTGCCGTGGTAGATAATGAAGACGAGGACACAAGGCTTTGAAGACTATGGCTAATATCTGGAGGCGATCCAAAGAAGATTATACCACGAGTTGATGGCATCACACTGTCAGATTCCGACGTTGAAGACATTGCAAGAGCCTGGTTGTATGTGTCAATTATAGTATAGAAGTATAAAAATTGAAATTCTTACTGCTTTGAGTAAAAGAACACCAAAGCTATGCGCCAGGAATAATATGGGTGTCTGTTCAGCCTGTTATGCCATGTCAAATCAGAGCAAAGAAGTCAGGGATTGATGCCGAGTACGGACAGTTGGAGCATCTTGCCTCATTTCCGAGAGCTCTCTTAACAAACGCCTACAAATGTCTTCAGCCGGTACAAAGTCCAACTTCGATGCCGAGTACCCGAATGAAAGTACCCTCAACTCAGGTATGATACTCGGAAGGAAATCTCGAAGCCAGAAGACTTGGCTGTCAGGATGTGTCCATGAATTCATGTAATGGCCGCCATCACCATGGATGGCTACAATACTAGAGATAAATCAGAAATATTCCGAATAAAATGGGAGAATAATTTACTCGACGGAGCAGTTCCTACTTTCGCAGATTAATTTCAACCCGGTTTCTGCCGTACCGCGATTATTTTGCGAAGAATCATCAGAAGTAGATTTTCCATCACGAACTCTCCTGTTCTTGACCTTTTCTATGAAACGCCGCATTGTAGCACAGATGCCGATATGAATACCTAGCTCGTGGACGAAGCATATTTTCCCTGTCAGGTGGGGTATGCCTTTTGCCCACCTCACTGATTATATTTCAGGTTCTCACCCTCACGGAAACACTCAATAAGCCGCTCAGCGTCGTCGCGTGATCGTCGCATGATAAACACCGGGGACAGTATTTTTTTCTCACTAGCTATTATATTATCTCGTAAAGACTCTAGAAGGGATTTGATAGATACTCTAAACAAGCACGCCTAAGAGCTATAATAAAGGATATTTATCTATTTAACAAGGTCCCAGAACACGAGGCAAGGATTGGTGTAAGGCTTGAGATGAACTCGATCAATATGATATGACTGTGGCATTTTTTGAGAGCATGTATCACCGAAGGACTAAATCTACTTTTGATGGGTTAGACCTGGTATGAGAGCTTAGCCACAGCTATATAAAAACAATTGAGAACGCGATCAAAGTAGAAAGGGACTTCTATCTGAGCCCTTCGAAAGACCCATTTTTATACTCATCTCCGATGACCACTATTTCGTTGATCGGGTTCTCGGACTTGCAGAAAACGTGAACGAGGGCTCGATTTCGAGCATAAGCCGAGTATACCAGAAAATGGGTTCAACCCGTCGCACCATGCATATTGCAGCGATATCAGCGTGTAACATGGAGACATACAGGGAAATGCGATAGAATCCAAGTTATATTGAATGATCAGTATAGGGCCTGTTAGCTATCTCTGACTGATCAGTGATGAAAATCCATACTATCCGGTCTACTCTGAATCTTTCAGACATAGATGCTGGTTCAGTTGCCCATGGTGGGAGATCACTGACGAACTGTTTCCGTTCATCTCAATTGCCCAGTGGAGCAACCTTGACTACACCCGTCATGCCATCTGATAAATCTTCTTCTTTCTGGTATTCAAGAACCGAAAACCATTCGAGGTATTCGAGGGCTAGGCCACCAGGATCAGGATAGGAAGTAGGTAGTAAAATGTGGTATCAATTGTATATTCAACGGCATAATAGACATACCCTCTCTCCGCGTATCAACCATTCAAGCAGAAGCAGACAAACTTCCAAAAACCTTCTCCATCCTATGTAACTCAAGAAAAGGAAAGAAAAGAGAAAGAAAAGAGAAAGAAAAGAGAAAGAAAAAAGGCACACGGAAAATAATACACTAGCAAAGAGTCACTTGCACCCATCCGCCCAACCCCAAAAGGATATTGATGTTGATCACAAAATTCACTCCAAGACGAGAACTCCAGACATCCGAGTACAAAAAAGAAGAAATAGTGGTGCCAGCTCCCGATTATCGTAATAGTATCATGTTGTTTATCTGAGTTGTCCGGCGATGTAAGCCAGGAGGTAAGATGTGAAAAAGATAAAAATAGGTATAAAAAGAATGGTCAAAACGCCGTGTCCCAAGTTTTGTATGGCCATGAAAATGATGTACTCCAAATCCACACTTGTTTCGCCGATGATCCTGTTCCCACCTTCCTTATGTTAGTTCAGATCTCAATTCATTTACCCATCCCATTAGCCATCATCTGCTGCTGCTGCTGCTGGTGTTGTTGAAGAAGAGCAGCCTGTCGCTGTTGTTGTTGTTGCAAGTTTTCTCGCCTCATGACATCCTGGACCCAAGCTCGTGCATTGTTCTCCAAGCCAGCGTAGTATTGCTGAGCAACCGGCGGCGGGTATTGTTGAGGGGTGCCATATTGTGATTGTAATCGCTTCTGCATGTCTGCACGCATAAGCTGCAGCCTTTGTTTGAACATCTGTTGATACCGAGCCTGCGTGGGGTTTTGTGGAACTTGACCCTGGTTCGCGTTCGCGTTCGCCTGAGCGGCTGCTATAAGCATTTGCTGTTGTTGCTGTTGTTGTTGCTGAGGACTCATTTGCATGCCACCTTGCTGCTGCTGGTTTTGCTTTTGTTGAGCCATCTGCATCTGCGCCATCTGGTTCCGTATAAGATGAGCTTGATAGGCCTGCTGAGACTGCATCTGCTGGAGCTGATGTTGCTGACCCATCTGGTTTTGTTGGGCTTGCTGCTGTTGATTAAGTAGCTGCTGTTGATGTTGATGGTTCTGGATATTTTGCTGGGCCTGTAATTGAGCGAATTGTTGAGGTGTAAGACCTTGTTGTTGAGCCATCATTACTTGTTGTCGTTGCTGGAGCAGCATTTGTTGTTGCTGTGGTGTCATCTGAATTCCCATGCCTGCCATCTGCGGCGTACCCATCATGGCATTGCCCATGACTGGTGTCTGTGTCATGGTGGTATTTGGTGGGCTGCCATGAGCCATGCGCTGTGTCGGTGTAACATTGCGCATGATTGGTGTAGCGTTTGCCATGGCCGGAGTACCCTGAGTCATTTGAGGAGTACCATTTCGAGATTGACCTTGTTGACTTCTAGAAGGAGCCATCGGGTGGCCCATAACACCTGGGTGGGCATGCTGCATAGTTGAAGGTGGTCGGGGTGGACTGCCAGCGCCTTGAGCAGACGCAGTCATGCTCATAGAGACACCACCTTGAGTACCCATACCGGTGCCAACAACCGGAGAAGAAGTGGCATGCGGAGTTTGATTGCGCACCACCGGAGAAGACATCTGACCTTGTGAGACCTGAGTAAGACCATTTGCCAATCTCTGTTGTTGCTGTGCAGCTAACTGAGCATGCGCTTGTTGGGCTGCCAGTTGTTGACGACGTTCTTCCTTTGCATTTTCTTCTGCTTGTCTTTGCTCCAAGAGTCGCCGTCTCTCTCTTTCTGCCTCTGCTTGCTGTTGTCGCTTGGCCTGTTCCTGTTGAAGTTTCTTCTCATGTTCACGTTTGGCCTTTTCTTCATGCTGCATACGGATATTCTCAATAGTTTTGAATCTAGAGAAGCGTGGTTCAAACGGTACGGCACCTGCAGTATCGTCAACAGCAATCTTAGCTCCCGCAGCTGCGCCTGATGTCGCGGGCTCCAATCTTTCGTCCATGATAAGCATGAATCGCTCTTCCTCTGCAGCAAGAGCCTCGTCGGCAGCCAACTCTGCAACTGTTCGCTTCCTCCTTTTCGGTGACGGTGGCCTGGCACAATGCAGAGGACTTTCCATGAGCTTGAGAAGCTCCTGTGCAGATTCAAAGTTATCTACTGGCTCTAAATATATCGGAGGTGCGACGGCTCTGATCAAGGTAGCTTCGAATTTGGGTAAATCTTCGGGGTCAACAAGCATCTTCTGCCTTTTGACCGGAGGTTGCCCTGTAGGAATCTTAGTCTGTGGTTGAGTCGAAAGAGGTTGTTTCTTGTTCGCACCAGGGTTCAAGTTGGCATGAGGATGTGGTGTTGTGGATAAGTAGGTGAGCTCTGCTTGGAGGGAAAGCGGCGTTGGATGCAGCACTGTCGTGAAAACTTTTGGTTTATGTTCAGCTTGCTTTTCAGCATCACGAGTAATATCAGCGGTGGTGGTCTCCATAGGTTTCGTAGAATCAGCGGACTCCGCATCAGGCTTCTTTTCAGGCGAGTCCGACGTAGATAAGTCGTTCACCTCGGACTTGATCTGATTCTGCTTCGGATATGGCACATACGGCGACGGCGTAACGTGCTGGTTATAGTTGTGAATAGAGAAAGGTGTGTTCTTTTCGTCGGTAGACTTTACAGTCGTCTTGTTTGTCTGAGCTGAGACCGATTTGTGATCAACAACTTTGACGATAAGACAACCTAATTAGAGGCGCGCATTAGTACCATTTGATCAGTATGGTCAGTTGACTTGCAAATACCTTCGTAAAACTTGACGCCAGCGCGGAGAAGCTCCTCAAGCATATCATGAGGTACAGTCTGTGACCGAATATGTTCGATGATTACCTTCATTTCCGAGTTGTATGGGAAACTGCCATCTTGCTGATCAAATCGAAAGTGAGTAGGATGGAGGTGGAGGATGAGGGATGGCGAAGACTTGGAGTATTTTTTGAGGATATACGACGTCGTTTTCACTGTCCATAAAATCGGCATTAGTAAAAGTCATGCTTCATAGAGATATATCTGGGTATGCGAAACTAACCAAAAGGCTCTGGAGGTATTTTGGCGACTCGACGATCTGATTCCGCGACAAAATTCCTAGTCGTGGCCCGTTGAGGCCGTGACGTTGAAGTATCCGCGGGCTTCTGAATATCTTTTCGCGGCCGATTAAGCGGACGATTCAATGCGCCATTGGTGGTAGGTGTAGCAATGCCATTCACGGCAGGCGGTTGATGAGCACCGGGCAGCCGTTTCGAGGCAAGAGCCGGCGACGACGAAGCAGAAGGCGACTGCTTGATCCCGTTTACCATGCCAGTCTGCGTAAACGAGGGTGGAGGACGTTTCATTTTCGGAGGCTGAGATGCGGGTTTGGAGATAGCGGTAGCCATGATGGGCGGGCGGAGGTACAGGCCGGGGACGGAATTACCCCAGCTAAAAGAACGAAAGACGCGCGCGCGCACAGCCAGCAATCAAGCAACTGTATGCAGTTCCCCCTCTCTCACAGAGTCACGACTTCTGACGTCGAAGAAAGACCCCAAGCTCCAAAAATTGACGCTTCCACCGACGCGCGAGACATGTGGGGAACGGGGGTGATGATAGGGTGGGTGACAGAGAGAGCGAGCGAGGTGAGGTTCAAAAAGAGATACACATCACCCAATGAGGATGACAGGGTGAGCACAGCTGGCGAACAGACTGATTTGAGGCAGCCGCAGTCCGTGAGGCAGGCAGTTGTCGAGATGGCTGGCTTTGACAAGGGCTCCGACTGGCGGTTGTCTCGTCGTCCCGGCAGGTGATGTTCTTCTGAATGATGCGGGTGCCACGTCGGTCACGTGGTCTGAAGAACCAGCTGAATCCGGTTAGTGCCTGGGGCAGTCATCGGCGCTCTCCCCGGATTTTGTCCGTTTACAGCACAACAGAAGCAAATTCCAACTACTCAGAAAACAAAGTGCGATCAAGGATGTGCAGATACTGACACAATTGATAGGGTCTTGAATAGATTGCGATTGAATTGTTGTTGATCGGTCATATTCATAAATTCCTACAGGTAAAATACTACGTACAAAGAAGATTGCCTTACATAAAGCCTCGAAACGAAAAAATATAAAGATATTGGATATCAAACAAGTAGCAGCCAAAACAGAATAAGACCCAGATGCAGCATTCGTCACTGTCTAGGCCATACCTCCGATTCATCACCCATTAGTCATGACCCGAGACTCGTCGTCTCCAATCGTCGCCAGCCTTGAGACTGTCAACAATATCAATGTGTTTACCGATACCGGTGACACCTTCCTTCTGCCACCACTTTTCGCGGCGCTCTCCTCCGAGTGCCGAGTGCTCGTCTTCGCTGTCAATCAAACCACCGCGACCGCCCTCATCACCGACAACAACCACCACGTGGCGGACCCAGTCAGCAAGTTTCTTTACACTATCACCTTCTGGACCAGCCAACGATTCCTGCATATATACAATGTCCGGCGACAGATGACGCAAGATGTGTAGATGTCCGTTGGGTGTGCTGTATGGCATGATCATGGTGTCTTTGTCCACGAGGGCTTGTGCCTGCGTATATAGGGTCTTGAAAAGGCGGCCAGCAGATTCGAGTTCATCAGTCGCAGAACGAGGTTCGAGGCTTGTCAAATCGTTGCCAGAGATACCAGGCGCACCAGCTGCTTCCTCAGGCGCGATATTGGAAAATGAAGAGTCCACAGAGGGTGTGGGCCGGGTCGACGTCTGAATACCAATTGTGTGTTTCAACTTGGGAGCGTAAATGAGAACAATGACGCGAGCGACGCTTATATCGACGTGAGAGGGGAGATGAGAGAGAATTGACTGTTACATAATATCAGTATAGGTCAATAATCGCAAAGCCAGTGGGAACCTACGGCGTGTTCAGACAAAGTAATGTCCTCTGGATCATCAGATGGAGCAACAGAAGAAACAACAAGTGCCACAGTCTTCTTTGCCTTTGTCGAGGTAGAAGGGCCGCCATGAGGAGTAACATCAGCACCACCTCTGGCACGTAGATCCGCCTCTTCCGACCAACGCGAATGATCCTCAAAGTCACCGCGTTCTTCGGTGATCGAGCTCAATGCACCTCCCACCATGGCGCCGGCAGCAGCTACTCCAGCCGCGACCCTTCTGCTAGCACCATCAAAGAGCTGTTGGGGACTAGGTGTTCGACGTAAAGCGCCCTGCATACGCGCAATGACACTACCATCGTCCTGTCGCCCATCTGTACCTGTGGATCGCGCGAAATCCGCACCAGGTGGACCGCCTTCATAGCCAGACGGAGGGGGGGGCTGGTTAAAATCATCGGGGTAATCGCGTCCTTCGTCGTCGTCCTCGTTTTCCTGTCGTTCGCTCCAAATCCAAGCAGCGACACTAATTGTCGCGATACCAACTGTCACAGCCAATGGGATCCAATACCCCATAAATGTTCGTCGGCCCGTTGAACTGAAGCCCATTCCGTTTGGCGCACGACGCCGGCGATCCTGAGGGTAGGACATTGTGACGACGGATGGGGCCTCGGCCCTCTAGACGGTTCCGTATGCTTGAACACGAGAATGATAAGTTTTGAAGGTGAGAATGCGACGGAAGTGTCTCATCTCAGAGTATTGAAAACAAGACGCGCAAACTGTGAAATTGTGCTGTGTAGAACAAAGAAAGAGACGCAATAATCGGAGGCGGGTCGTTAGTGACCTCGGAAGGAGGGTCAGGTCAAGTCAAAACATGTGGCTGGAGCTCTCATCCGCCGCGGCTGTACGGTTGGCTTGGCAATGCTCTTGTGATGTTTGTCTTGTTTGTCTCCCGGAATGCTGGTGGCAGGAAACTGCTTAGTCATGCGGCCAGCCCTAACCCACCAACTGGCTCAGGACTACCATTCTGTGAAATCATGGAGACATTCAGGACATTGAAGATGATGTGTATCTTAGAAAGGGTCCGCCTTGATGAATCAGGGGCTCTTCATTATTATGCACCTGGATTCAAATACGTTGACCGCTCTTCAAGCTGAGAGTATACGTATTTATCAGTTCAGATGTTCCAAGGTCAATTTATAAAGATATCAGCGTTTGAAACCACCTACTCAGATAATTTAGCAGGCGAAGCTACATGTACCTAGATAGGTAAATGAGATAAGGGAGAAGTTATGTTACTCGAGTTGGAATTTACTCAAATACTCAAAGGGAAAGCCAACATGAAATGCGACGTCTACAGAATTGTTCAATCCTTGTGGTTATCGGATTAGGGATATAGATCCTGATTTTTGATTCACACAATTAAAAGCGTCATAGAAAGTTACATGTGGTTAGGTCTATTGCACCTCTTGGGCCTGCAATCCCATTGTTTCCTCCATTTTTTGGTCGCCGGCCAGCCAAATCGGAACATCATGCTGAGTGACCCCTGAACGCCACCCGATCATCTTCTGTGCCTGAGGAGTCATACTCTCAATAATCGTTCGCGGTACATGCAAATGCGACTCCATCGGAGTAAAGTGGCAAGGATGTATACACAACAACAATCCCTGTCGATGGGCATCGGACTGATTCGAGCCTGCTCCATGCCACAAACTCCCCACAAAGAGTAGGGCATCCCCAGGTTGGAGAGCTGCCGAGGAAGCTTGTTCGGGAGTTGGTGCACCGTACGAGTCGTCCCAGACATGACTTCCAGGCACAAACCGAGTGGCGCCGTTATCATCACGGAACTCAGTAACCGCTATAAGGATATTGATCATCAAGTCTGGATCACCTGGCTGACGGAGCTTCGTAACTCGATATAGGATATCGTCGCGGTGCAAATTTTGAGCGGGTTCACCAGGTTCGATATGAAGGACTGAACCTCGATTCATCCAATAATCGCCAAAGTGTGGACGGAAAAGAGGCTCGAGAATACTGTGCATCCACTTGTTGTTGAGGATATCATGTCGGTATGTCTTCGAGATGGCTGTGAGATTGGCCACGTGTTTGGTCCCACGGCCAATGTCGACTTTGACTCCATCAGGGTTGAAGTTTGGTCCACCTTCGAAATCCTCGATAGCAGGTTTGATCTCTTCTCGGAAAGACTGGACTGTGGCTTGATCGAGGAAGTCTCTTAAAACAACGACACCATCTTCTTTAAGGAGTTGAATGACCTTGTCTGGAGAGGTATTTGCCTCCACACTCTTGATGGTAGAAGCGTCTGACGGTAATTTAGTCATCTTTAACAAAGCGCGTATAAAAGATCTCCAAAGTCTCAAAGCAATGGACAAGCTGGACTCAAGCTGACGGGTGATCGAATACATGGATAGGTTGTAGCAAACAAATCTGATGGGAATGCAAAGGAACCGATTATGAATCACGGTAACACACTTGTAATTAATATGATATAATCTTAAATTCGTAAATGGTCACAATGTAGATGTTTGCTTGTTGATGACCTCTTCTTACGCTATTGTAGTACCTATCGAAACGGATCCTTGCAGCTGTGTCGGGTCGCATATGATGTGATATATCTGGCCCACTACGATCAAATAATTTAAATTTCCCCAGTAACCTCTAACTGTATGTTACTAGTAAATTTGAACTATCTAAAAACTTGCTCATAAGTAACGTAGGTCATGTAATATAGTCTTGTCCGTGTTAAGGAGTGATGACGCGAGTCATTCTGTTTAGAGCCGCTTGTTCTTCTGCACACGGAATGGTACCGTTGATATGCCCTATGCCATTTCTAAGTCCAACAGAGTGCTCTCAAATATACATATAGATATGAGGTATCAAAGTTAATAATTGTAGATGGCAAGGGTGCAGTTGGGTAGCAACCGGTTGTGATGAGCATAGCCCCAAATAAATATTGCATTGCTATTCAGATCAGAGGTCGCACAGAAATACATCACTACAAATAAATTAGTAACATAGTTATGTCCTAATTTTAGGATTTCTATTTGCTCGTGCTTTTAAGCTCCCGAAGCTACATTTTCGGTACTATAAAACCATTCTCTCCGATGTTAAGTGGCGTGACCGATTTGACAAACGGTCATGACTTCGATTTTGTACCGTTCATTATACTCAAAAGCAATAATTTTTTCTTCATTTGAAATCTCAGACGGGATGTACGATGAACCTTACAGATTTAAATTTTCCATTCCTCAGGTCAGCTGATAGGCATTATACTGCGCCCATCCTGTAGATCCTCTAGGCGATTCTAATAATGTGAGAACTGATTACAGCATTGTAAGGTTTCGAATATCATATTTGATTGTCTAATGAGGTATTGCCTAAAAAGGTTTATGCTAAAAGAACAAAAGATCTGCACAATCGCCGAATTAGGAACTTGCTCTAATGTTCTGCCAACTTGATGTAGGTAGGAAAGCCCCCTACATCCCATTCTGGGTGCTCGTTTAAGATAGGTCTTTAGCGCCTCGAGACTGTATGATCTACCCGTGGTCTGATCTACAATGCATATTGTACCTATCATGATCTCCCTACCATCGTGGGCCCAAAGATGACACCGTCTTCTCCGTCCCTCCTTGCTTTGATGACTTCTCACTTTGTCTCAGTTTGACAGACTTAGTAGTTATTCACTTCTCGATTAGTACACACGCAATTGTCGCCTTAATCTACTTCGGGTTGACTATTTTATTGACGCCCTGCAAGAAAGGTGGCAAAATTGGAAGGCTGACTGACAGGTGTCGGGTCATAGCAACGACAGATTAGGAAGTAAACACATAATGCACGACATGTTTGTGCATATATCTGTAATGTGTACACAGAGAGTAGTTCGTTTGTACGGCAAATGACATAGACTTAGGCTACTGACAAAGTACACTTGCACCAAATACATTTTTCCTTCCTCAACAGCTAAATCCAACCGCCGACTTGCCTGCATCAACAGGACACGCGATTAAGAAATCTCATCGGAGCTTCCATACTGTGTGACACTTTGAAGATAACAAGGACGATGCATGATAATATTAAAGTCTTCGCTGACCTAAGTGAGCTGCCAGCAGGCTCCTCAAAACATGGCGGTATCCAAGCATCTCCAGACTTGAAAAGTATGTGGAGCGATATGTTTCCTGACCAAGCAGGATATCAAGTGTCTTCCAAAAAGGAAGATAAAGCTGAATCAGTGTCGGTAAAAGAAGATACTGGAGGTCTTGAAGATGGCGAACTTCAGTATCCGTCGTCGTGGAAGCTTGCTATTATCATGCTGGGACTCTGCTTCGCTGTTTTCTGTATGGCATTGGTACGTGAACGATACTATTTTTCTGAATCCAAACATTTATTATCATGATACTAACCTTTGACTCAGGACAATACTATCATAGCAACGGCAATCCCAACAATTACGGACGAATTCAACTCCCTTGATGATATAGGGTGGTACGGAAGCGCTTACCTTTTCACAACATGCAGTCTGACACTGGTCTTCGGAAAGTTGTATACGTTCTACTCTATCAAATGGGTATATCTCATTGCTATTGCTGTCTTTGAAATTGGATCTGTTGTTTGCGGCGCAACTCCAAATTCCGTGGGTTTGATCCTAGGGCGCGCTATCGCTGGCCTCGGCGGAGCAGGAATATTTTCAGGCTCCATGCTGATCATCGCGCAAACTATGCCATTAGAGAGGCGTCCGATATGTACTGGACTTCTTGGTGGTTTATATGGGATTGCTGGTGTGGCTGGGCCGCTTATGGGTGGTGCTTTCACCGAGTACGTCACCTGGAGGTGGTGCTTCTATATCAACATACCGTTCGGAGCAGTCACAGCTCTCTTCATATTTTGTTTCTTCAAGGCACCAAAGCCGATCAAAAAGACATCTAGCATTCGAGAGCAACTTGCACAACTCGACCTACTTGGTTTGGTGTTTTTCATACCTGCTATTGTGTGCGTCTTGCTGGCACTACAATGGGGAGGAACTCAGTACCCGTGGAAAAGTGGGCGAATTATTGGCTTGTTCGTAACCTTTGGTGTTTTGATCTTGACATTCAGTGCGATTCAGTGGAAGAAGCAGGAAACCGCCACCATCGTTCCGCGATTGGTCAAAAATCGCAATGTTTCCGGTGCTGCCTTCTACTGTTTATGTATGATTGGGTCTTTTATTGTCTTTACTTATTACGTGAGTGAACCCTTCTACCTTCCATTTCTCTGCAGCTGCAAATAGATGAGCACTGAGCTGAATCAACTCACTTCAGCTACCTTTATGGTTTCAGAGCATCAAGGATGTATCAGCCACAAAGTCCGGTATAATGAACCTTCCAACGATTCTGGGTGTTGTGGTATGCACTATCCTCAGCAGCGGTCTCGTTAGTGGGCTCGGATACTATACGCCATTCATGTATATCTCACCCGTGGTAGCCTCAGTTGGTGCGGGATTACTTTCCACTTTAAAAGTTGATTCTGGGCACGCTGAATGGATAGGCTACCAAGCTTTGTACGGTATCGGATTAGGCTTTGGCATGTCACAACCCATGGTTGTAGTCCAGGCTGTTCTGACACCTACCGATATTCCCACTGGCACTGCAATTATAACCTTTATGCAATCTATAGGAGGAGCCATCTTCGTCTCTGTTGCTCAAAATGTCTTCAACAATATCTTGTTGCAAAGACTAGCCGAGGATGCACCTACTGCCGACGCTGCGACGATTGTAGGAACCGGTGCGACTTCGTTGCAATCCGTGGTTCCACAGAATCTGCTACCCTCTGTACTTGAGGCGTACAATTCGGCTATTACGCAGGCTTTCTATGTTGGAGTTTCTCTAGCAGCAGTATCGATTCTGGGGGCGTTACCTGTTCAGTGGGTTTCTGTTAAGGGAAAGAAGATCGAGGCAGGAGCCTGAAATTGTGCAAGACTACTCTAGACGGAGAAGGAACTGCAAAAAGAGCATATTCTCCGAGGCTGGGTACTTTTTGCCATTCTAGTACATATCTGTCATAATCGACAATCAGTTATAGCCGATTAGATGTAATATCATTTTAATGCTTTTTAAATCTACCTACCATATGCAAAATAAATCTCTAATCATGCCTAATGTCTACGCCAGCCAGGCTATGACAGACCCGGTGTAGCCTTGAAAGCCCTCAACTGTGTTTAGTATTCTTACGATTCCCGGGTCTAATCTCAGTCATATTTTTGCAGGAGGCGTGGGGCCCATATGTAGCTCTCAGGCTAGTGCCCGCTAGAGTGCGGATCCTTATAGTGGCCGCCCATAATTATGCCCCGAAGATGTAGCGCGTATAGGATATCTTGGAGCGCAGAGAAAACGTTCCAAGTATATCCTCTCGCGTAAACGGTACTGAAAATAAACCCTATATGCGTTGTTGATCAGGAAACCACACAATTCACAACCCACTATTTTCTAGATCCCATTGTTCTAGTAATGATCATGATGCAAGGGAAAGCTGCATATTTCTTCTCTCTTCCTGCAGTCCGAAGCCACTAGTATTCCGATCACTTTACTCATTATTCGAAGAAATAAAATACGTAGTTAACCATTCCAATACTTTACGGGACTGGAATTAGTTCACTACGTATGTGGGCGGACTATTTGATGTGCTGCAGTCATTTTGAGACTTTTGAATAGTGAGGTGATGAATCATTATTTTCAGAAAGTACGTAAATGCAAATCTGGCGATGAATGATCGGGGTATTCCATTGGTATTGTACTAGAATTAGTGTCGTGCAAAAAGCGTCCAGGTGGTATAGTGAAAAGTCTGCCGTTGATTCCAAGGCTACTTTTAGAAGTACCTGACAGAATAACAGTCGAATCCATTTACATGGCTCTTATTGTTGAATTAAAAATTAAAATCATTCTTCCGCCGTACAAAACTATCTGAATTCTCAATTAGCATCTTCCTTTGAAAGACACTCGAGAATGCTCTCCTTCGAGCCTCTCAGCAGGCCGATCGTTGATTCGTCACAGACCTTGCTGGTGATTTTATTACTAGCATTTACACGCCAGAGTTCAGTCTTTCGGTACTTGAGCATTCCGATTCTGACAATTATTCTATATGTACAGATTACACAACCGCCGGTAGTGGTTGAAAACTTCAATCAATGGTTGAACGAGAGTTCTGTGCCGTTTAACTATCTTCACCAGATCAATATTTTGGTTCTTACGAGTGTCGGTCTTCGAGATGACAGTAACTGTGTGCTGCCAAGTATCTTGAAAAGAATTAAGCTCGCCTTTATCTACCTGCTCAATCCTCGAGGAGTTGGAACGGTGTATCAAGTCAAAAACATCCCGCCCGTTCCAGCTTACTACAAGACGAGGAAAGGATACCTCTCTCAGAGATATCGCTTCGTTATTAGGCAACTGTGTCTTTTTGCCTGGCAATATCTCATTGTGGATGTGGGATGCTCACTCTGGCATCAGCTTCCTGACCACGAAAGAATCACACTATTTGGGACCGGAACAGAATGGGATATAGTCAATGCCGGGGCACAACAATGGAGAATTCGCTTGTTGGCTGTCTTCATATTCTGGACTACAGCCAGAAACGCCGTAGACCTCTCGCATAGACTCGGTTCTGCTGTCTTGACGGGAGTTGGAGCAACATCTGTACATGAGTGGCCTCCCATGTGTGGAACCTTGCTTGATGCTTACACATTGCGCAACCTTTGGGGGT
Organism: Talaromyces amestolkiae; assembly: GCF_001896365.1. NCBI lineage: Eukaryota > Fungi > Ascomycota > Eurotiomycetes > Eurotiales > Trichocomaceae > Talaromyces > Talaromyces amestolkiae. The sequence continues at coordinate 606,598 of NW_024468042.1, read as the reverse complement.
GAGTCAATGGATTATATCTTTATTCAAATTCTTTTGCGTTAGCTGACGCCCTTCAGGAAGTGGTGGCATCAGCAGCTAAGGTGGACGCTGAGCAGCCATTCAAACTTCATCACACGTCGCCTTCTGAAGCTCCCACGGCGGTCCCTCCTTGAACGTTACCTCAACAATGCTATAGTCCACGCTTTCTCCGCATGCATACATGTCAATGGTTGGCGGTTAGCCGGAATTTCTGATGGCTATATTGGTTCCTCGTTGTTTTATATGTCTTTCGTCGTAGGATACATTTTCGAGGATTTCATCCAAAATATCTGGGCTTCATTGTTTCGACCCAGAAGCCTTGCCAGCTTTAGGGTGTTCTTTGAAAAACTCATTGGTTATATTTGGGTCGCATTCTTTCTGACAATTACAACACCTTGGTGGATCTATCCTCTTCTGCGCCGTGAGCATTCGTTTGCTTTGCCTGTTAGTTTTGTGGAGGTATTTGGCATGAACAACGTTCTCGCAATGATCGGTATTGGGGCGTTTGCTCTCAAAACTCAATTTGATGCCAACATTTAGTGCGGCAGTTGCTGTATTCTTTCATGTTATTGTCAATGTATTATGATCATCGATTTTTAGCACTTGCAACATTGAAGAAAATAGCGAGGTCTGGAAACCAAAATTTATAGCAAGATACTGCTTATTCAATAGATATAAATGAGTGGATCAAGAAGAGGAAAACTTTGCAGAATATACTTATGTAGATGTGTAGCTATCAAGCGCCAGTCTCTAAATGTGTCTTTATAGATATTCTGGCGCCAATTTATAAGCCTTCATTCTTGACAAATAAGACCCTTCATAAAACAGACCAGAAAGGCCCTAGTATGTATCTGGCATTATATTACCAGAAATCCCCGAGGTCCATGGTGAATAGAGCTTTTTTCTGGGAAATTGTACAGAAAGAAGATCTCATTTCTAATCTGAGGTTGAAGATGTTGGTCTTGTCAACTGATACCTGTGTACATCCATATACACACACACACATGGATATATACACCCACCAGTCCTAACTACATGTATAACCTTGGAAGTACATAGATACCTAGGTATACCAGACACTTTAATGTCCCAAGAATATTTGAAACAATAACAAATTGATATGGCTATTAGATTCATGATTATTTTACTAGAGATTTGAAGTACAAAATATCTACAGTATGCTGAAATTAAAATTAGGCCTGTAGTCACTCAGGTAAGGCTTTCATAGATAGTCTTTTTGCCTCTACTTCGAATGTTGACTATATACTAAGTATACACTAGTGTACTATGTACCAACAGATGATGTAACAAGCCATAGAAGCTGCGGTGAGGATTCTCTTTTTTAAAATCTCAAGCATTTGTTCGGAATCATTTTTGCTTACTTGAAAGAACCTCGGGAAGAAGCAAAATAGAGGATTAAGTACTGAATTGTGGATTTGTCTGAAATTGAGTAATTGTACATGTCACTACTTTTTCTTTGCTCAGAAATAATTCTAATACGCCTCCTTGTGATGTAGCCTCAGTACATCCTCGATCTTATCATCTCCTGCCTGCCAAATCGGAATCATGTTCGCATTATGCATTGTTCGCCATCCGACCATCTGCTGTGCCAAAGGGGTCATACTTTCGACAAGTTCCTTTGGTAAGTGAAAATGGGACTCCATGGGCGTGAAATGACCTGGGTGCATTGAAACAATCATTCCTCGCCGATAGGTAGAAGAGCGATTCTCTCCCGCTCCATGAAACAAGCTTCCCAAATAGACCACCGCGTCTCCAGGTTGGAGAATTGCTGGTACGGCTTCGTCAGAGCCGTAAAACGTGGGTGGGTGAGCAGCATCCCAGCGGTGGCTTCCAGGAATCAGCTGGGTGGCTCCGTTGTCCTCTCGAAACTCAGTCAGTGATACCAGAAAATTTATCATGAATTCTGGGTCATTCCATCGGCGCCGAAAATCACTAACACGATAGACACCGGTATCCCGGTGGAAGAACTGAGCTTTTTCGCCCGGTTCAAGGTGAAGGATGTGGGCGCAGTTCATCCAGTAATCACCGAACTCTTCACCGTAAATTTGTTCACAAACATCATGCATCCATTTGTGGTTCAGGACTTTATTGCGAAACGTTTCGGATGTCAAGGCGAGGTTTTTCATGTGCTTGGTCTTTTTGCCTTCTCCACGTTTATAGATTTCATGTTTTGGGGTTTCACCAGCCTCCTCGTTGTATTCTTGATATCGAGGACCAAATGATCCTTTTTGTATAGCAGTATCGACTTCTTCTTGAAGTTTTTGAATAGTTTCAAGGTCCATGAAACCTCGCACAATCACTGCGCCGTCCTCCTTTATGTGACGGATCACATCGCTCAGGGGTGTCGAGAAATCCACCTTGTGAGGTACTGATGATTCATTGATTGTGACCGTCATTTTTATGTTGTGTTGTCATCAGATTATGAAACAAAACACAGCTGATGGTAGATCGTTGTTCAAAGATGAAAGTTGTTCGGACGCGATATTTGCTTCAGAAATGTGCTCAGCATAAGTTGGACTTTATTGTCAAGAGGATACAATCGGGAGAACTGTCCACTTTTATGTTAAAAAATTACTTCTATGGTAAGACTTCAATGTCAGCCAGCCGAACTGTAGCCGACCAGACTAATTCCATTCAGGTGCTATCATCCTGTTCGAAATGGATCCACTTCTGCTTGCTGCTCATCCCTACCACAGTATCCAATAATCCTCTATCATCTGCTAGTGTGCGCGAGACATAAAGATGCATACCCGATAAATCAAAACACTTTCCGTAACTACCTCTCCAAATCTATTTTGATCAGAATTGCCCTTCAAAAATGTAGCCATAACTACAAGCCACGTAGGGGTAAACTAGCTATTGTTCTTAAAAAGGTAAGGATAGACGACCAGAATGTAGGCTGTCGAGAAGAACTTGACTTACCGACATTATCGTTCTAAGTAGACCCATAATGAGAATCGTGAATATCGCCTGTAGTGAGCTATATACATACTATCATCGCCACAACTTAGAGTTTACGATCGCCGATCTTATATCAACCTATCCGACTTAACCGTGCATCACGCACAAGGAGATTGTTGACCATTGAGACTGTGCATGCATTGGAGGTGTCATCTTCTGTGACGACTATACCAGGCCCATAGAAAACACTTCTCCTTGCATGTTATATGCAAGCGAAGAGATGGTGTCGGATGGTATGATAGCGTTAAATGAAATTGAGGGAAGGAATCAATGACGAATGAGAATTTGAGCCGAGATGTAACATGCAGAATCCGGGAAGGAACTGGGAAAGAACACAATGGCTATACTATCTTGGACACTTGCTTTTTCTCGGCTGTACTAATTTCACTCTTCGGGTCTAATATCTTATATCACTAATGGATATACGCATATTCATTACATCGATACTGAAAAACAACTATGAATGTCCTCCTCAGCATCAAGTAGCATATGCAAGGATGGGCTCCATTTCATAACTTGATATGACATGCTGAGAGTCGACGCGGCATGCTCGCAAGATCAGTGATATAGCTTCCTGCGTTATGGAAACTTGAAAAAAGGAAATATAAACTAGCTCTTGGACATATATAAATATTTCCGCGTGCATATCTGATGTGCTACAATAACCCGTGCACAATATACTACTACTTCCTAATTTCTTCAGTTTTCGTTGAATCCATCGTGACAAGATGGTTCTGCATCCGTCAGGTAGAATACTTCCTGAAACAGACGGAGTAGGGGGACACCCCAAAGGCTCTTCAACGAAGACCGGACACACATCTCTAGAGCCTCTAGCGATTGTCGGTTTTGCAACGCACCTCGCCGGAGATGCTACAGATAATGAGAATTTGTGGAGGCATATTCTCGAGGGACAGTCAGCATCCGGTCCTTTCCCTCAGGATAGATTGCAGGGCAATCAGTACTTCCATCCAGATCCTGAACATGGAGGAACATGTGCTACGAAGGGTGGATATTTCCTAAAAAAGGACATTGACACCTTTGATGCATCCTTCTTCCGTCTATCCGAGTATGACATTGCTGCTATGGACCCCCAGCAAAAAATATTGCTGGAGAATGTGTATCATGCTGTTGAAAATGGTCAGTTTTTGTCACAAATGGACTTATTGATTGCTCTATACTAACCAAAGTGAGTGGTATTCTAGCTGGGCTACCAATCGAGACACTAGCGGGTTCACGAACGTCTGTCTATGTCGGTAGTTCAACAAATGATCACGCGGCTCTCACCAATGAGGACTTGGATTTCACGATAAAGAATAAGGCTACCGGAACATTGCCTTCACTTCTTGCCAATCGAGTTAGTTGGTTCTACGACTTGAAGGGTGCCAGTATCGTCATTGATACTGCATGCTCGAGTAGTCTCGTGGCCTTACACATGGCATGCCTTGATATCCGGGCCGGTGGATCTGAGATGGTAGGAATTCATGTTTGCATGCATTTATTTGACAAGACTTTACACTAATCTATGCGGGACCTAGGCAATCGTTAGTGGTATTAACCTGCTGCAACATCCAGCCTCACTGTTGTTGCTCAGTAATCTCGGTGTCCTTTCTCCTGACGGCCGATCGTATGCATTCGATGATCGTGCAAACGGCTATGGTCGCGGTGAAGGTGTGATTACTGTCGTTGTTAAATCTTTGCAAGCTGCAATCCGTGATGGAGACCAAGTGCGTGCCTTGGTTCGAGCTAGTGGTGTTAGTTCGGATGGAAAGACGGCTGGAATTACTCTTCCCAGCGAACAAGAACAGAAGACACTCATTCGAAACGTGTATGCAAGTGCCAATCTCGATGTGAATGAAACGACATATGTGGAAGCCCACGGTACCGGTACGCCGGTTGGCGATCCTCTTGAATGCAAAGCTATCATGTCTGCTTTTCGCACTCAGAGACGCAAGCAGCCCCTTTATATTGGGTCTATCAAAGCCAATATCGGACATTTGGAAGGAGGAGCCGGGCTGGCAGGTCTCGTTAAAGCCATCATGATGTTGGAGAAACAGATTATTCCTCCAATAGCGGGCCTGCAGAGATTGAACCCGTTAATTCCCCAGGATGGGCATAACGTTTGTTTCACCAGAGAGGCCATTCCCTGGCCGGAGTGTCAGGTTCGCCGAGCGTCCGTGAATTCCTTCGGGTTTGGTGGAACCAATGCTCATGTTGTGATCGAGTCGCCAGACATGTTTGTACACGGTCCTCCTCTTGAAACTACAGGTGCCTCTCTTGCGCCACTGCTCAATGGTAGGAACTGAAGAATTTCAATAGTCGACTGTGACTTGAAAATCAAGCTAACAGTATTAGGGCATCCGAACGGTATCAATGGTCACCAAAAGCTTACGGAAGGATCTCCAAAGTCATATATTTACATGATATCTGCTAATGATGAGAGTGGCATTCAACGAAACGCGATGCTTTTGAAAGACTACATCGACAAATATCTCTACACACAACGCTTCTTTCCAGAAGCTAAATTTATGGAAGACCTTATGTACACGTTAAGCGAGAAACGTTCAAAAATGAAATGGCGTGCTTCTGTGATCGCTTCATCGCTGACCGAACTATCTCAGCAACTGACTGGCGGTACTTTACCCAAATTTCGAGCAGCCAATGTCGAACCTGGAATATCATTCGTATTCACAGGTCAAGGAGCACAGTGGCCAGGAATGGGTCAAATGCTCATGGAGTTCCCGATTTTTCGACAAAGTGTCGAAGCTGCATCAGTTTACCTGCAGAAGCAAGGGAGTCAATGGACTCTACATGGTAAGATTGATGAACCCGTGTCTCATGAAATTTCTATAACAGGCTAACTTTCCATGGGAAGACGCATTTGACCCAGTAGAGGACTTGAAAACAGATATCAACAATCCTATTCAGTCTCAAACAGCTTGCACCGTATTGCAGGTGGCCCTGGTTGATCTTCTACAAAGCTGGAACATTACTCCCAGCATTGTTATCGGACATTCTTCTGGTGAGATTGCAGCAGCATACTGTTCTGGAGCTATTTCGAGGGAAGCTGCATGGAATATCAGCTACTACCGCGGGCTTGTGTCTTCGATACTTGTCAAGGGTGGAGGCGGTGCCATGATTGCCGTCGGTTTACATCCCCACGAAGCCCAGAAGTATATTCACCGTTTAGGCACCGAGTTCCAGTGCAAGATACAAATCGGTTGCTACAATAGCCCTAAAAACACAACAATCACTGGTGAACGTAACGCAGTGTTGGCTTTACAGGCACTTCTGGATCAGGATCGCGTGTTCAATCGTGTATTAGCAACGCCGGTGGCTTACCATTCGCAATATATGCTGCCTGTTGCTGACACATACTCTGCTCTTCTCAAATTGAGCGACCTGTCTATTGGGCAAATGCGCCAGTCTCAGAATAATGAAGAAATCTTGATGATATCATCAGTTACTGGGGAGCTCATCGATGCGAAACAACTACAAGATCCTCAATACTGGACGCAGAACTTGGTCTCCCCTGTGAAATTCATGAATGCTCTCCACCAGCTCAAGAACCTCGCTGCGCAGTTCAACTTACAAGAGCTACTGGAATTAGGACCCCACTCTGCTTTACAAAGCGCTATAAGAGAGTCGTTGGCAGATACCCAGTCGGCATCCTCGCAAGTTAGGTATAGTCATACAATAACAAGAAAGAAGATGAGCTACTCTACTATTCTGAGCACTGCGGCAGGTCTGTCCTGTCGAGGTTACCCCGTGAATCTTCTGGCCACTTCTTCTGTTGACAATTCTCCCACTGATTTGTGCCATCGCACTCTCCTAACGGATCTTCCTGGTTACGAGTTCAACCACGATGCAGGGTTACGAGCTGAAAGTCGTCGCATGAAGAACAGTCGACTACCTCAGCTCCCGAGACATGAATTACTTGGGAGCCCTGATCCCGATTGGGATCGAAAAGAGCCCCGATGGCGCAACTTTCTACGCACTTCTGAACTGCCGTGGCTCAGAGACAACAAAGTGAGTATCAGTAAATCTCTTATCTCAAATGGTTTTATGCTAACGTTGAGACAGGTTAACGGTGGCATCATTTTTCCAGGAGTTGGTTACTCCATCATGGCTATGGAGGCGGTCAAGCAAATCGCAGACCACTCCATATCCATAGTCGGCTATTGCCTGCGACAAATCTCCATGGAGGCTGCTCTGATAGTACCTGACACTAGAGACGGCTTAGAGGTAATGACAAGCCTTCGTGAAGTCTACGATGAGGGGTCAACTGCATCGCCAAAATATCATTTCTCTATCAAAACACATGATCTAATGCGCAACGAGTGGATTGAGCACTGTTCGGGATTTATCGAGTCTAGATGCGAATCAGCTTGTACTGAAAATATGGGCCCGAGAAGACAATTACCATGGGATGCGGTACATAATCTGCAGTCCTCGGAAGAGAAATGTACAGATGTCAGTAGTATCAGCGCATTTTATGATGCTCTGGAGCGTTCCGGTTTCGAGCTTGGGCCTACGTTGAAGAACTTGGTGGATGTGCGAACCTCTCCAGCTTCACCACATTGTATGACCAAAATGGCTTCTCCTTCAATCGCCGAGCACATGCCAAAGGGATTCGATTTTCCATACATCATTCATCCTTCCACTATGGAAAGTATGGCTCATGCCATTCTGCACGTGTGTACGACACATGAAGCACCTATTGGCTCAGCATTGCTCGCTAGATACATTGACAATATCTGGATTTCCAACAACATCCCAATGGATCCAGGTCACTTGTTCGTGACAGTTGCAGATGGAGAGCAAGTTTCCCCGGGAAAATGGCGCTGTGCAATCACAGTCTGGGACGACGTAACCAGGGACATAGTCGTTCAAATCCGCGGTACCGAACTTTGTCTACTCTCTGCTGGGTGTGGTGATCAAAAGACCATTCCAGAATGTTTCCTTGTCAAATGGTTACCTTCCCTGGACCTCGTATCAGCGAAGTTGCCATCTACGTTGTTGTCATCTGTTGAGGCAGACGTGACCGAAGAAAGAGATACCAATAAGACTTATGAACAGCTATGTACTTTGTATATTGTACAAGCAATCAAGGAACTCCGTGACTATGATCGGAAGTTATTACCGCGCCACCTACAACGATATCTAGACTGGATGATCACACAAACCGTGGATTCCGATGCTCATACAATGAGAGCAATATGTGTTGAAAACGAAACCAAGCTAAAGGTGGAACGAGAAATGTTACAAACGCTCCGCGAACAGGCTCGAGGGTTCGGGTCGCGAGGAGAGCTTTTGGTCGAAGTCGGTGACCAAATTGTGCCTTTGATTAAGGGCCAAATAGACCTTCACTCCGTCACACCTGGGCTGGACGATCTCAGACCGTGGACTCTAGATCAAGATCTATCTACGAATATGAAATCTGTACTTTCCGACTACGTCAAATCCCTTAGACGCGACCGAGGACAATTGAAGGTGTTGGAACTTGGTGCTGGAACAACCAGTGTGACATCCCATATAATCGAAGCTCTGACCTCGACTGAAGGTATGAGTCGAACCGCTTTTGGGAGTTACCATTACACGAACAAACATGATTCATCTTTTGACAATGTCCGCCGGAAATGTGGAGATCTGTCGCATCTCATCGACTTCCAAGTCCTAGACGTTGACCTAAGCTTTATTGCGCAAGGGTTCGAGGAACACTCGTTTGACCTTATCATTTCTACCCACGTAAGATATCTTTTGACCGGGCTTGCTCATTTTCTTGTCATCCTGTTACGACCGGCTAATATGTCTACAGGCATTTACACAAACGCCGTCTCTGGAAAGAAGTCTTAAGAATGCACACTCCCTGTTGAAACCGTAAGTAGATGGGACCCTTGATTTATGGTCTTCGCTAATCAGATCCAGCGGTGGAAAACTCCTTATTATTGAAAACACAAATACTGAGTCCAAATGCTATACATTCGTTTGCGGTTTGTTCCCAAGCTGGTGGGAAAGCACTGAACCTTTCCGATCGACGACTCCATTAGTCTCCGCAAATCAATGGATCGAGCTACTTGAAGGGGCTGGCTTTACGACTCTGTCGCCTGTTAAGAACATAGAGGATGAAGAATCAAACCAGACCTGTTTGTTTGTATCAACAGCAGTACGCAAGAATCAGCCTAAATTGGCTCTCCCTTTCGTGGACGTCGTCATTGCTCACCACACGGGAGGGCCTCAAGAACTAGTATCCTCTCTCGTAGCCGCGATAAAGCAGGCGGGAGAGCTCCCAGTGGTCACAGTTCCGTTCAGTCAACTAAGTCAGCGCCAATTAGAGCAATCCTTCGTGATAGTGGTTGGTGAGCTTGGCCAAGGATATTTGGATCTGTCTTGTGTCCATGAGAATATTTACCAGGAATTGAAATGGCTACTATTGACATGCCATAATCTATTATGGATTTCCACGGACGACATAGATCATCCCAAGGCGGCACTCAGTAGTGGCCTTGTGAGGACCCTCCGTTGGGAACGAGAAATGGATAAGATCAACTTCCTGACACTGAAATTCTCACAATCATCTGAAATTTCAGAAATGGCGTCAGCCGTTACAGCCTTATATCAATATTACTTTGATGGCAAGGTCGAAGCTCCACCAAACTCTGAGTATTTGTACAAGGACGGCTCCTTCTGGGTCAATCGACTATACCCAGCTAACAATGCCAACAGCTTTTTGCAATTTCAAATCTCAGGCGCCCCCCAGTCGCAATTTCTCGGTGGCGATAATTGGGACCGGCCACTCAAAGCACGCTTCAAAGGATCTGGTCGACAAGGGTTATTGATATGGTCTGACGACGAAGCCTTCTCTCAGCCTTTGGGTCCCTCGGAAATTCAAGTTGATGTTCACGCGTCCGGTTTAACATTTCAAGACAGCATGGCTATTAGAGGTGATATTGACCAGCACGTTTTTGGCAAACAGGTTGCAGGAACTGTGATCCAAATTGGACAGAAGGTTGAAATCTTCAAACCAGGTGACCGCGTTATGGCTTTATTGGTTGGACCCGAGCAGCACAGTTTGTCTCGCTCCATTCGCATCAACGCCAACTTTGTGCAGCGGCTTTCTTCAGATGCAGATATAATGGAAGCCGCGACAATACCAAGCACGTTCGCCGCGGTTCATTATGCTTTACACAATGTTGCTCGTGTGGTGGAAGATGAAAAAGTTTTGGTGCACGGAGCGATGTATGCTGCTGGACAGGCGGCTATTCAACTGGCTCAGTTGGCAGGAGCAGAAGTTTTCATCACTGTCAAAACCCCCGAACAAAAACAGAAAATCCAGACGATGTATGGAATTCCAGAAAATCACATCTTCATATTGGATGAACACCTAGATGCCACCATCAAGGAGGCGACTGGGGGGCCATTAGGCGTCGACATTGTACTCAATTTCTTGCATTGTAGCGTGGCTCGCAGTGCCTGGCGATGCGTTGGTTTGATGGGACGTTTCATTGATATGGCTCTCAAGGCTCCTGGGCGTCATCGAGGATTGGACATGTCGCCTTTTTCACGGAATGCAATGTATATTGGGGTTGATATTTCAGCACTTGGTGTAGCCCACCATCCTGCTATTGTGAAGGCATTTTCTGAGGTTGGCGAGCTGTTTCGACAACACCTAATCACCAGTTCTGGCCATAAGGAGTTCAGCTACGCCAACTTTGGGGCAGCAATGATTTATATACAGAATGAGTCGAACATGGATACCGCAGTGATTATCCCGAAGGAAGACGACATGATACAAGTAAGTTGACAAAGCTGGACTTGGAGATTTTTCCTCTGATGAAAATCATTATAGGTGGTTCCACGCAAACATATTGCATATGAGTTTCCAACAGATGCTACATACGTTATCGCAGGTGGCCTTGGTGGTTTAGGTCGAAGTGCAGCTAGGTGGATGTGCTCAAGGGGCGCTCGCCATCTGATTCTCATATCTCGGTCGGGGCCTCGCACTGCATCCGCCAAAGAGCTACTTCGAGATCTTGATTCACAAGGATGTAAAATCAAGATATGCCAAAGTGACATAACTGATGGTGACAACCTTCGAATCGCTATGCGTGAATGCGTTTCCGATATGCCCCCAATTAAAGGTTGTTTGCAGTCAACAATGTTGCTTCAGGTATGTTCCCTGATGAGTAAAACGACTACCTGGTATTGACATATTTTCTACTTCCCAGGATTCAATATTCGAAAACATGTCCTACCAACAGTATATGGCAGGAATACACCCAAAAGTACAAGGATCTCTCAATGTGCTTGATGCTATGCCTAAAAACTTAGACTTCTTCCTGGTTCTGTCATCGGCGGCCTCCATTGTTGGGAATCGGGGACAAGCTAACTACAACTCCGCCAACGCATTCCAGGACTCTCTTGCCGAGCATTTGACCAGCAAGGGTATCCCAGGTATGTCTGTCAATCTTGGCAATATGTTATCTGTCGGCTGGGTCGCAGAAAACGAGGGCGCACTGCCTCTGGATCTTGTGTATTCTTCTATCGACGAGCCAGAGTTCCACGCTCTCTTAGAATATCATTTGGATCCACGCTGGGGAGCTTCTAGTTCTGTCCAAACATGTCACACAATTGCTGGCATACGTTCCGCGACTCGGTTCAACGAAGATCGGACTCCCCTACCGACTTTCATGAATGATCCTTTGTTCACTATCATCAGAGAGTCTTCCACTGGAACCACTGATCATAGCGACCAAGGGCGTGAAATTTCAATCAGTACATTGCTCAAAGAGTCCGAATCTGTTCAAGACGCTGCCAGTCACGTGGCTGAAGCCATTATTTGCAAGCTCTCTAGCGTTATGTCATTTCCTGTCGCTGAAATCGACCCGTCACAGGGCCTGGCATCATACGGCGTGGACTCTCTGGTCACCGTGGACTTCCGAACCTGGATCGTAAAGGAGATGGGGGCAAATCTCTCTACGGCAGATATCCTCGACGATGGCAACATCATTAGTTTGAGCGAGAAAATAGCCCGCCAAAGCAAGTTCGTGAAGGTGACTTGATTTGACATGATTCACGACGTGTGATTTATCGTTATCTGTACACGATCCTAATCTAATCTAGAAATTTATGTCTTGTTTTCAGACTGCGAGCTTCTTGTTTCAATCTTGGTGAGAACTCTGTATCACTTCACTGATATGAAGTCAGACCTTGATCATATACATACTAGGTGTGCTCCTAACTGTTCATTCTGAAATACCTAGGTAATCTATGATAGCAGGGTATTTTCTATCTCCGTAACAAGTGAAACATGCAAGGCAGGATTCAGATTTTGAAAGGCCCTTCATGCACATTCGTGTTCTACTACCAAGGCGTCTATATTACCTCAGTCCTAAAAGCTAAAACATTTCACCAATCCTATCCACCGGTGTACAGAATTATGATCCCTTCATTTATAGTATTGAGTCCTAAATGAATTGCCCTGTGCGATTTCGACTAGAAGTACATAAAGCAATTTGTATAGGTAGCATCTGCTTGATATCTGGTTGACATATCACATAAGTAATAGTACCATATAGAAATACGAGCAATATGCTGGAGACTTTTCAGACTTGTATTAATCGCCAGTCGTGTATAAAATGAACTTAACGAATAAAGCACGCGCTATGTAATACTAGACAATGCAGAGGCTTGATAGTTGCTGATCTGGTCCCCGCTTTACGCAGCATACGCCGATGGCATTTGTAAGGGGGAGACGCTAATAAAAAAGTATCATTTGAGAAAGATACGACTACAGTTTATCTTCTCAAATATTATTACTTTGATGCTGGCAGTACTGAAAGATCAAAGGTTACAACTTTCCATTATCTACTACAATCATGGGTCTCCTACAAGATTGTGTATGTGCTGAAAGTTTCTGCAATTGTTATGTATTATTGACTCAAGAGATAGGTTGTTATTGTCACCGGCAGCGCTTCTGGTATCGGATACGCAACTTCTTCAATGGCCCTCAGTGAAGGAGCTCATGTATTTGGCGTGGACGTGTCTCCCTTACCAGCAGATCTTAGCAATCACCCAAAATTCCAAAGCTTTCAAGGAGACCTCACCGATGAAACCACGGCTCAAGCGATAGTCGCTGCTTGCACTCAAGCTTTCGGAAACAGAATTGATGGTCTGCTCAATGTTGCCGGGGTTCTGGATAACTTTGCAAGTGTAGATCGTGTGACGGACCAAGTTTGGAATAAGTGCCTAGCGGTGAATTTGACGGCACCGGTCAAGCTAATGCGTGCCGTTATTCCTATCATGAGGGCCCAAAAGCGTGGAAGTATTGTGAATGTTTCCAGCAAAGCTGGAACTAGTGGAGGAGCGGCCGGAGTGGCTTATACTGCTAGTACGGCAAATCTCTACCTTGATATCAGATGCACAGCTGACCAGGCCTATGAAAGGCAAGCATGGCTTGATTGGAGTGACCAAGAACGTAGCCTGGAGATTCAAGGATGAGAACATCCGGTGCAACGCGGTCTGTCCAGGAGGTCAGTTCCGCAAGCCATTTACTCATTCATTTCGATCTTGCTGACATAAGTTTCAGGGGTTTCGACCAATATTGGTAGAGACATTGACCGAGATTCCTTTGATATGGAAGCTTTCGAAACAATGAAACCAATTCAGTTGGCTCACATGCCAGATCAGTCAAAGGGACCGAGTATCACTCCAGAGGAAGTTGCTCGAGTTCTCGTTTTCCTAGTGTCGGGCCTTAGCAGCAGAGTTAACGGTGCGGTCATCCCTGTCGATGACGCTTGGTCTACTATATAGTACTTAGTTTTGTGATAGAATGCGGTTTATATCGAAGTCAATCTAAATTATAACATCCTGTTTTTCTCGGCTAAATCCAGGGGCATTCTCGGTGATTCTCCGAATCTCCATGAACAGTACTTGGTTTGTGGTACACTATACAACTTTTCCTTGGTTTTCAAGTAGAAGCACATTCCAGATCTAATTAACCTCGCCAATGCAAATTCTTATTCCCACCACTTCCAGCCTTCTCCTCGTTCCTTCACCATACCTAAAACACGATTCCGCCAATGAGTACAAAATCGACGTTTCCATGCACAATATTGATTTTAGCCCTTAGCCATCGTATCCGCTCATTTGGATTTCTCTGTAATCTGGTAGCGTTCTTGTTTCCGGATATGCCAGAGAGTAATTCCGTACACAATCTCAACAGCGAGCGAGATACCCGAGAAACATTTCATTATTGGCTCSTCCACCCAGGAAAAATTTTGTGGCCAATAATTATAGCGGAAGTAGACACATATTACTCCGACATAGGTTCCGATGAATCTTGACAGCCTTTCAAAATCAGCAGAGATCAAGAATAGGGTTGAAGAGACAATGCATATGACCTACCACATCGTATACGAGACACCCCTGGAGCTTCCTCGCGTCATCAACTGACATAAGGACCCAATAGTGAGCAACAGGTAGCATAAAGCCGCTACCCAGTTCATGGCAAGTCCTGGTCCCACAGTAGCTGCCAGGGCGAGCTGAGATATGACAAAAGCTGCCACCCCTGCTAGGAATATGAATGGAATATTGCGCTGAACCAATGGTGCGTGCATCCACTCATTTGGTGCAAACTTAATTGCGCATCCCATCATGACCGAGTTCAGAATCAGCCAAGTGGTCATGATAATGCGCTCATACTTGTTTTGCGAGCTGTATATCAACGTGTACACTATCTCCCAAGCATAATTGCAACATAAAGGAAATATGGCCATGCCGTAGGTTCGGTCTTTGATGGACCGATATGATGCCTCTCCGTAGTTCAAGGCCCATAAAAGCCCTTGGACAAGCGTGGCAGCATCCACAATCCAAGCATAGCGCTCGTATTCCGGAGGTGGTGAAGTGCCGTAGAAGTAATCCATGTCGGGTAAAACTGGTTCTATCTATCAAACTTGACTTGAAGACGAAATTGTAATTGTTTAATATTGATTCACAAACATCAGTATATCCAACTATCAAATCAAAGGTTTTTATATCTACAAAATTGGTAACGTCCTTTTCTGGTAAGTGGAGGGTCACAGCTATCAAAGTCTGCAAGGGATCGATATAAGGAGCAAGCACGTCTTATGCAAGTCGAAAATTTGAAAGAATGGTTTTCTTGGCTGTTTTGTGACAGATGTGATAGATCTATGTTGTTGTCAAATATCATCAGTTACCTGAATAGTTAGCGCATATATTTAAACCTAAATAGCAATTTGCATGAGATGCAGATCTGGAGTCAGTAAGATGATCAAATATTGATACCCAGGCAACTAAACAATTCGAAGGACTTACAACGAACTGCTATTCCTGCTCTAGACAGCAGATTGCCTTCTGCTGTCCGCCCCCACAGCTGTTCGACTTTCGTTTGTTTTCTTAGACTCAAACCCTAACTATGACTACGATATCTAAAATATCCATGTCAAGATTGTGATTTCCTTGCAGGGCTAAAAGCCCATAGTCCATATAGGTAAGATTGAATTGCCTCAGCGCGTCATAGAGTACCATATTTCTCGGCTGGGATAGTCCATGCATGAATCAGACATTGCAGACTATTAGGGTCTATGATTTAGACCAAGTATTGAATACTGGCTACCTAGGCAGTGATATTCTCGTTTTGTACTCCAACTACTGGTTCCATGGTCCGAATTCGTATCTGAGGCTAACCCCAAAGCTGCGAATCTCATGAAGAAGCTAGAATCATCTTTCTATTTGTTCAAGACTCAGCGAGCCACACAAGGAAGGTGCACACTGTACTCTGCTGAGGGTAGTAATTCTGTATTGACCTGTAGAATTTGCGAAGAGATACATTAATTGAAATCAGTAGATCATGCTATTTCTTAAACGTATACACATATGGGAAATATAGGCACCTCATAGATTCCTTTGATATGTAGCTGAGCTCACCGTCACTCTGGCTAAATTCGTCATTCTCCGTGCAATTTTGCCATCAACCTCACTTACACAACATAACAGAGATAATTCTAGTTCCTTGAACTTCAATAGATGACAACTCTGTTGGATAGATAAAGCTCCAGTGTACAAGCAAAAACTGTCCACAGCCCCAACTTCACAGTCGATAGATGCAGAACACCTCCAGATTCCGGTTTACTAGGGTCAAAAGAGATTAACTGCTGTATGATTCCCGGGACCCATGCTCCAACCCATGATAACCACAACCAAGCCGAGGAGAACGGGCGTAGTACGAATGGGATGGTCGAAAGAGCAACTGCAGCCAGAACGGCAAGCAAAGTACGAATGCGCTTGCCAGCCAGATTGTACGCCGAATTCACTTTCATCTTGCGGTCATCTTCCACGTCCTGGTAACTGTATGACGTATTGGCGTAGAAACTCCAGAAGAAAAGGAACATCCAGAGAGGAAGACAGCGATGCAAAATTTCTGAAGTTGGCATTTCAGGTCCGTAAACGGCTGCCCAACCGTACATCGTCGGATATCCTACGGCAACTCCTAAGAGGTATTGAGGGTAGATACGGAGCTTGCGTGCAATGGGACGTTTACCGAGAGGATACACCAGGATTATTGCCGTCAAAGGCACCATAAATGGCCACCTATATCAATTTGATCTAGTCAGCCTCTATGGAAATTTCAAGGGTACTAGCCTAGGTTAACCACTCACACGTTACGGTCACCCAACATCGCTTTCAGAATTCCTACGGACGTCGAATAAAGAAATGTCATCCAAGCGAATGCTTCACCTGACGAGATCTTGCCAGAAGCTAAAGGCCGACCCTTGGTCCTTGCCACCTTGGAGTCGATATCACGGTCCATCCAATCGTTCCATGTATTGCCGGCCGCTCCCAGTAAGACGCAGTGAGCAGTGCAAAGACCAGCCAGCTGTAGTACTGAAGCTTGAGAGGTGGTAGTAAGATGATCTTGCGATTTGTATATACCGGCTAATAGTGTTGATATCACTTGAATTGGCGTTAGCATTTACCATGACTTAGGGCTCAAGAACCAACTAACCACCTCCGAATGAAGTGAACAACATTCCATAGTTATCCAGCCTCGATGTGAGCATCAGATAGGCAATGAGTTGATAGAATGAACGCCCTCCATTTTTTTTATGGCGAGGTTCGGCTTCTTTGAGAACAGCCATATTAAAATGGTAGAAGTCAGGGTTGAATGCCTATACCTAGATTGAGGGTGCAAGATTGCTTAAGAGATGAATAGAGATTAGAACAAGTAGGACTTATATTATTATAATAGACGTAATCTACGAATTTGTTTGCAGATTACTTCAGATATCCCGTCCTCGTAAACAAAGTTTAAGATCTGCAAGATGTATGATATTGAAGCTACAGCTCATACTACTGAATTACTAGTGTCAATTCTACTAGGTCATCCAGTTCTCTTGCTCTACTTATTGCCACAATACGTACGTATGCTTAGGCTAGGAGTGTCGACCGAATTTTGATAGCCCCATTGTAGACTAGCGAAGAGGCGGTTTGAGTCAATTCAGCGCTGGCTGAATATTCGACTATTGAATATACCTGCACCTCGGTTATGTATAAGGAATGCCTATCAATTTGACAGACTAGCCACCTTGCGCAAAACTTATGCACTCGATCCGCCGGCGATCCCACGTTCAGTAGATCTGTCATTTAGATACCTAGCGTCGGGCGAATAGAGCAAGGGGTTATATAGCGTTGTAAAGGCACATTGTCACCCAGTATGCCTATTTTCTCAAGAGCGCCATGTTTCAAGCAGTCTTCGATAGTGAATAATAATCAGGTCATCAGATAGATAATGAAATAATATAGCGTTTTACATATTAGTATGATGCTTTGAAAGCATCACGACTTACATCACGTTCTGCACATGATAGGCTCCAGAACGCGTCGTAAATGATAGTGGTGCCAGGTAGCTTTGTTGTTATTAGATAGAAAATATAGCCATTTGGGACAAACATTTTATCGTCCTGCGTCGTGTCCATTCAATCGAGAAGCTAAAGGACCGATTGGCAATTATTCTTCATCAAAGCGATTAGAGCCTTGAGCTCCATGACTGGAGTGAGAGGTACTGCTTGTTGCTTCCTATAATCAGGTGGATCACTCCCCAGGCCCGCATATGTATCTTAGTATCTTAGTGTCAGGGTGTCTGGACCTCAGACTATCAGTAAGAAGGTGGACACGGGCTGCATAAGGATTTTCATGGTTGCAGTTTCATTGTTTTTCACAGGATCGGCACGTTCAAAAACGGCGATCGATTCGATGGGATCATAATCAAATGCTTTCCATACATCCTCATTCTCCTGCAAGGGTACCTCACTCGGCTTGCCTACAAGCTGCCACTGCATGATGGGATAGGAGAGATCGGGCGTGAAATTGATGACCGTGTTGAATCAAGACTTGCCGAACAAAACACAGGCTCTGGTCTTCTACACATTTTGACAAGGAGGGCTTGATCAAATGAGTAAATGTAGACCGATTTATTATTTCTTTTCCAGACAAATTCCAACTTTGGAAGTTTCTACCTAGGATGCTTGTAATGTCACATGACTGGTCAAGTTTAAATTTTCTGAGAATGGTGTTAAATCCAAAAAATCAAAATAGAAAAAAAAAAGAATAGATTGTACGGCCAAAACGGAGCCCTCCCATTAATAGGGTGTGACATAGGCAGTCATATAATTTTGAAAATCTGTCATATCAGCATAGTTTCTAGCGGATCGAGCAAGGGGTATGTGGCGCTAGAAGGCAACATAGTACAAAATTGAGCAATCAGCACTCTGGCGAACAATGTCTTAATCATCGTTCGTTATCATTAATCCACTGACAAACCATACAATTCAAGTCAGCTCGTATAGTACTTCAATGGACACATCCAAGAAGTTCAAAGTCGTGATTATCGGTGGCTCCATCGCAGGTCTTACACTAGCCCATTGCTTGAGCAAACTCGGCATTGATTATGTCGTCCTCGAAAAAAGGCGAGAGGTAGCGCCTCAGGAAGGTGCATCAGTTGGTATCATGCCTAATGGTGGGCGCATTCTCGAACAGCTTGGACTTTTCGATAATGTCGAAAGGGCCATTGAACCACTGAGCATCGCTCAGCTTGTATTTCCAGATGGATTCTGCTCTGAGAGCGAGTATCCGAAGAAGCTTTGTGAAAGGTAGAATGAATTCAGATATTCTGAAAATCTTATTTCAGGCTGATAGATCCTTCTCAGATTCGGGTTCCCTCTTGCTTTTTTGGATAGGCAGATGTTACTTGAAATCCTATATGCCAACCTTCCTGATACCACACGCGTGAAGACGAATAGTGCAGTTATTGCTGTCGAACATGAAGAAGACAGCGTCCGGGTTTACACTTCTGATAATTGTTCCTATGAAGGTCATCTTATAGTAGGAGCCGATGGTATACATAGCACTACACGAAAGGAGATGTGGCGAGCCGCCAAATCCTTGCAAAAAGGGCGACTCGAGAACAACAATTCAGGTAAGATTCAAATTTCAAGTCTGCCGAAGTATGGCTGACTTGCGCTCTTAGTGATGAACATTACATATGCTTGTGTGTATGGCATCTCTTCTGCGCACCCGCAATTGAAGCCCGGTCAACAGATCACATGTTTCAACGATGGCTGGAGCATACTCAGTGTGGTCGGAAAGAACGGGCGCACATTTTGGTTTCTTTTCCTGAGACTAGAAAACGAGTACAAATACAACCAAGCTCCGAGGTATACAAGAGATGATGCCATCGCTCATTGTGACCGATTGAGTGCCCATACATTCTGGAATACGGTCACATTTGGAGATGTATGGAACCGACGAGAGGCTTTCACCATGACCCCGCTTGAAGAAGGCGTTTTCCAGCAATGGTTTTGTGGGAGAATTGTCTGTATTGGAGACAGTATGCACAAGGTATGAATGAACAGTTTGATTCTTATCGCACAACACTGATTATAGTGCAAATAGTTTGCTCCAAATATAGGCCAGGGAGCCAATTGCGCAATAGAAGACGCGGCCGAGCTTGCGAATATGTTAGCGCGGATACTCGAAGGTCGAGAGAAAGGGGAGCAGTTCAATCCTTTGACGGACGAATTGAGCGACGGCTTGAAACGGTTTCAGAAAAAACGTATCAGCCGCATAAATGCACTTTACAAAGTAGCCAGACTTGCGATCCGTCTACAAGCCCGTGACGGACTCGCCATGAGGCTAATGGGGAGATATGTTATGCCCTATCTCGGTGACAAGGTCGCGGACTGGGCCTCTAGGGACATTACAGGTGGTGCAATCCTTGAATTTCTTCCTCATCCAGAGCGTTCCGGCTTCGGTTGGCAGAAGTACAGCCAGAAGCCCAAGAAATCAAATGCACCGTTTATTTTAGCTGCTTTAACTGGGCTGGGTCTCCTTCTGACCATGTTCAAACAGCTCTGGGAGCATACATAGGACTCTTAGCATCAACCTTTTCTCAGATCTGGAATCCTCTTTTGCCATCTCATTTAGCGTTGTCCTTATTTTCTTGTTTAAGAATCATCGCATTGTTGCATCAGCTGTTTATTAATAGATATAAGTGGACCGTCTAGTGATCGTATGCTTCAGGCACCGTACTGTTCTCAAGGATCGGTACTGTCACTCCTTCGTATGTAAACATGGGTATGTAAGAACCTTGGAGCAGTGCAACTAAGACATCTTCTGAGTGGACGTGGATTGAACTGCAAGAACCAAAGTTTAAGCTCTCAGTCTCCACCTCGAAGATCTGTTAACATATGAGGAGCGAGTGACAGACACACTGAGGACCCGCAACAATGACACCAGAATGCTAGGGGGTGCGATACTTGCAATCTAAGCAAATCGAGGGAGATGGCGGCTCACATAAGAGAAGTCCTCCTCCTCGGTTCAATTTGTCCTTATCCTCGATGCGATGATATTGAAGATGTTGTCCGACAATCTAGACGTCTCTTTTCTTCCCACCCCTATCATGTGGTATCTGACGCTATTCGTTATCGGCTTKTCCGTCGTGTTCGTGTTACCTTTTCTGACAGGCCGTCGACTTTCTATAACCCATAGAAAGCAAGGATGGAGGATTTCTTTAATCAACACGCGTGGAGATTTCTCATCCAATGCAGAGCAACTGATTCGGATGGGATTCTCCAAGGTAAGCCTTTTTACCGTTTTCATAGTAGAGCTGCGAAGGCTAACAATGAAGCTTGTAGTCGCCCTCCGCTTTCCGTATGTCGACCGATGGCGGTCCAAGATTGATACTTTCACAAAAGCATCTTGATGCAATGTCAGATGATGATCACTTTGACGTGGCTGAAGCTGTTAAAAGGGTACTTTCCCCCCTAGTCAATCGAGCTCCTCCATTAACATTCAATCTCTAGGACTACCTTCTTGATCTTTTCGGCTTTGAGACCGCTTTCCATGGGACTCTACATAGCGAAATTGTTGCTCCTGCTGTCACAGCGATGACCAAGAAACTAGGTACGTCCTTCTTTCGTCACTGCTGGTTCCGGCTTACTCACTTCATCGTGTAGTGCCACTAGTTCCACTCATGTCAAAAGAGGCCGCACTTGGTTTAGAAAAGGAGTGGACTGAGAATTCAGGTATTCCCTTCCCATTTCTTTCTCTGCCAGTCAGAACAAAAATGATAACAGTATACCAGAGTACCATGACATTCCTCTGCAACCCACTCTAGGCGGCGTAGTAGCCCGCCTTGCATCTCTAGCCTTCGTCGGGCCTGAGCTCTGTCGCAACCCGACCTGGCTCGAGATCACAGTGAGCTACACCATCAACCGCGTCATAGCCGTCTACATACTTCGCATTTTCCCTTCTTTCCTCCAGCCAATTGTGCACTGGGTCTTGCCCCCATGTCGCAAGCTCAGGGCACAGATCCAGCAGGCCAGGGAACTAATCCTTCCTGCGCTTGAACACGAGCGTCAGCAGCAAAGCATCGGTAAAGCTAAACGTGATCCTAGTCGGCCTTTTTCGTCACTGGCTTGGAATGATGAATATGCCGCTGGTCGACTTTATGATCCCACCGTCGCGCAATTGCGGATGATTTTTGTCTCGATTCATACCACTATAGACATGGCAGTTAAGGTCCTTATTCGCCTCTGCGAACATCCCGAACTCATACAACCACTTCGAGAAGAAATCGTGGCAGTCTGCGGCGAGAATGGATTAACTCATTCCTCACTGGAGAGACTGTTGCTGATGGACAGTTTGATGAAGGAGACGCAACGGCTTGAGCCCGCTTCTCTAGGTCCGTCCCTTTCTATTCAATTTCCCCTCATCGTATAGCTTTGAGACTTCGCTAACGCTCTGCATAACAGCCACTATCGCGCGCTACACCCACCGCAAAACGAACCTCTCAGACGGCACCCTCGTTCCCAAGGGTACCCAAGTTGTCCTCCCGAACAACTTCATGTGGAACAACGAATCTATCTATCCCAACAACAATATCTTCGATCCTTACCGCTTCCTCCGCATGCGCGACGACCCTGAAAAGGCCAAACTCGCCTCTTTCACGCGCTCCAGCCACATTCACACGGCCTTTGGTCACGGGAAACACACCTGTCCCGGCAGATTCTTCGCGTCGGATACGATCAAGATTATACTTTGCCATATACTGCTGAAATATGATTTGCAGCTGTGCGATGGCGAGGCGCCGGCGAAGAAGTGTTATGGGTTTGCGATGTATCGCGACCCGGATGCGCGGATTAAAGTGCGTCGACGGGGGATGGAGGGTGTTTCTGAGGGTATACTGGCTGGTTTTGTTGTATAAAATCAATAATCAGGTTAGTAGGGTCAAAGAATACGTACTATGGGCAATTCTAGAATCTTTCTATAAGTATTGCTATATAGCAAACGGGTTGCTGGTATGGAACAGACAGCAATCCCCGCCGTGTATAGGAAGAAAAGAGCCTCGAGATTTCGATGAATTTTAGATGACTTGTATCTCCGATAGATGTACACTTTTAGATCTATCGAGTCTGACTTCCAAGTCACGGTTTACCTCCCACTGCCAAAATCGGGCTTATATTCCTTCACTCCACCCAACTTCATCAACTCTCTCAGCGCCATCGTCGCATATTGACTTGATCCCAACTGAAACTTCAGCACAACTGCAATCTTCTTGTCGGCAGTCGAGTCGTCAACATCTGCCACCTCCTCCTTCGTCTTGTCCAACCCCTTCAATCGATCCAAATCCGTACTCACAAACTGCTCATCATCCTGCGTATAAGCTTTGACATCAAACGAGTACTCCGGCCCAGGTCTACTGAGTAACTTGCGATAGCTACCACTCAGACTAACATCCTTCCATTTCCGACGCATATCAAACGGATCTAATCCGCCGCCTCGTTCACTTGCCATAAACGTCTTGTAGAATTCCGTCATCTGGTTTGCGGGGTACACAACGTCATAACCAGGTAGAGGGAGCACGATGTCAAAGATTGTATATTTCCCGCTTGCGGCTTCATCGGCGGTTAGTGGGCGAGCGCGGATGAATATGTCGTCTACGGCGTGGGAGCGGTCCTGCGCCTGAGCGACCACGACGATTTCGCCGTCGGCATCAACCGCGCTGTCATCTTCTGCTGCTGCGGTAGCCTGCGATTTTTCTTGGTTGGTGATTATCAAGTCGCCCTCTACGACCTTGTCACCGTACAGACGCCAGCGCTCACCAGCGGCATGATTCCAGACGAGCGATTGATACGCATGTACGTACATCAGCCGCAAGTTACGGGGGATAGATTGCAAAGCACCAAAGTAGTCGTTGTTACCACGTCCCAGGAAACGGATAATACTGGACTCTGCCGAGAATTTCCGCGGCATTTTGTCAAGTGCGGTTTTAACGTCGTTGGTTGTGCGGAAAATATGGATTGCTTCAGCACGAGCTCTGTCATCTGATGATATCAATGGTCCATCCGCGTCATTCTCCGTATTTTGTGCTGCTGCTAGACTTTGCGGCGAGAAATTCAAGAGAAGATCCACGGCGCCCTTGAAGTCACCCTGCAGCATTTTGACGCCTATCTCGTGTGTTCCGATTGAGAAAGTGCCGAATCTCTGCATGCCGTAGTAATTCAGATAGCCGCGCTCACGCAGGTTGTACATGGCTTGACCCACGAGCTCTTTTGCCTCGCTCACAGATACGTTTTTTGCCTGACCCGCGCCATCAAGGAATTGAGAATCTCGAAGGGTAATGACGAACTCATTGCCTTCCAAGTCTCCAAGATCCATTCCATGCGTCTTGTACTCAAAATCACCCACCGCTGAGTTTCGGAGATTCTTATTCAAGCCGGCAAGACGTTCAGCCACAACTTTGAAAACGCACGCTCTCTGGACAGTAACACCACGACGATCCTTGGTGCCCGCAAACTGGAAGCCCTTGCCATTCATTTTTAACGACCGAGCGAGGAAGGAAATGACCTCCATGGTATCTTTATTCTCCTTGTAGATTGTGAAATGTAGGAACTGCCCTCCGCGCTCCTCCCAGCCCGATTTGGCGGGTCGTTGGGTCGGTTCGCCTCGAAATCCTCTGGCTGATTTCTGATGTCTGTTCGGCGCGGCGCCGACAATCATCATATTCGCAGAGTCCGTCCTCGATTCCAATAGCGAGTTGAACACACGTCGTAACGTCATATGCATTTTTGTGCGCACATCTTTTTCCTCGATAACGCCAGCTTCGACCTGCCCCAATTTCTTAGGTGGTTCCTTCGGCGAAGCAAGAACACGCGCATGTAGATCGATAATTTTGGCAGCGACCTCCACTCCGAACAATTCGTCCAGCTGTGTTCGATCTTCCTCCAACAGTTTGAATTCGGACTTTGTTTCGGCGGCATCTTTAGAATCAGTCGTGCCCCGTTCCTCGACTTTCTTCTCGGGCGCATCTTTCACGGGTCGCGATTGAAGTGACGCAGGTACTTTCAAGTTTTGTAAATGAAGCACTTCGCCGGAGGGGAGGATTTCGTTGACCAAAAAGTCCGTGTACCTGCGAACAGTCAGTATTCTGATTCACAACAATCCCCGCTGATAAAAGCCCTGACAAACCTCTTCTTAAGCACACCCTCGAATCCAGGAATATCCGCGCTAACAAACTCTGTGATTCCAACGTCGACTTCCCTCGTCACTTGCGCGGTCGACGAGCTTGAGCTCTCGACAGCGGGTTCTTCGGTGACGATAGTGTCATTGTCCTCGGTCTGGACATTGTCGACTTTCTGTCGCTTGCGCGGCGATTCGGCTATTTCCTCTCTCTCCATTCTGACGGCGATCGCAACCTGAATGAAAGAATTGGGGAGATTGACAGCAGGATGGAAATTGTTGGAGCTTTGCAAAAAATTCGGCGGGGAGATCCAATTGGCTCCGCTGTTCTCGAAATGGGTTAGCGCACTCAAGCAGATGGACGATTTCGAGAAACGTCTACCACTTCAAGCTCAATTGGAAGTCTGATATATCTTTTATTTTACAGTGAGCTGTATCAGATTATTAAGCTCTCAAAAAACTCTCACTTCTCGAATCGCGCTGACAATGGCGTCGTGTTAGCGTGAATGAGAGACATCCCGTCTATATATTTCATGTGTTTAGCCCTAACTTTCCTATCCAAGGAACACCTGAAGCACTTTTGGGCGCCTTACAACATGAATCTTGGAACCACCTGTGCATACTTCAAACGAATTCAACAAGTCTCGCCCAGTKAATACCTAGGTAGATGTAACATCTCGCATCCCAGCTTGAGACATTCTCATATTCACCTCTCCACCTGCTCTCCTCACGAATCATAACGTGACATCCAACCCTCCATCCAAGACCCTCCAACACCAAAGGCAAAGAAAGAAAGGATACCAAAATGACCCGCGCCAAACCCTTCTTATCCATCGACTACAAAACTCACTCCTCTCTCTCCATTGCAACAAACCTCCTCTTACGCTGCGAACACTTCTTCCGCTCTCTCGCCTTCCTGGAGCACTCCAGCGTCGAAGACCCTGCCCAAACCCTGCGCCAAATCCATTCCTTATGTCGTGATTTCCACGAGACATTATACATAATCGACCAAACTCTCTACCGGCATCGGATGCAATACAGAACCAGCCGCCGTGGCCGTCATGCCGGCGCAGATGAGGGTGGAGAAGAGGATGATGATGAGGGATACCGCGTGCTCTCTGAGATAAACGAGCAATTGACGGATTATGCATTCTTGGTGGGGGAGAGGATTCATCCATTGGATGCTGCGGAGGATTGCATCGAGCCCGGGACAACTTCTTTTTCTTCTTCTTCGTCTTCGACAACGGCGCCAAGAAAGACGCCGTTTCTTCCTGCGAAGTGGAAGAATCGTGAACTGCGCGGAATGAAGATGCCGCTTGCTGGATTTCGGGTTGAGGGGGATTGAATGGGCCTGTGGAGAGGATGAAAGGCTTGTCTCTCATACTGGCGGATATCAGTGATGTTTGAAGGATGATCGAATCGACTCTGGCCACGAAGGAATCGAACGACCTCTACACGAGATAGGATGAAGGGGATCCGGAAAACAGCAGGTAAGCCTATCACCCGAGTTCTCACTGACAAAGAGACAGTCACTGACTTCACCGTTTCAGGTTATACACAAAATTGTTCAAAATGAAGGGCATGGATTCAGTTCAAACTTTGCTCTTCTCATACCGGATGGATAGAAAGACTTCAGAATGAAATATTCTCTTTTTATTACTTATACAACTAGTCCAATCACTCGTATAGCGCCCTCAAGCTAAATGTCCCATAACGCTTACGATCTCGAAGAACACAAGAGAGAATGAATATTTAAATATTTGTATTTGTATGTATGCTCGGGGAATTAAACCCATGCTCTCTCCAACCTACTCAGACAGATCACAACATGAGTATGCAAATTTCAACAAATGAAAACAATCAATACAAACAAAATAAACTCGCTCATTGATGATTGTACAGTATTTCTGTACATTTGTGAGGCATTAAAAAGGAAATAATAGGGTATCCTGTATTCAAACAGAAATGTTTGTATGTGTATGGGTATGGGTATGGATATGGGCCTCCGTTTATAAGAACAGTAAGGAAACACGGGATGGTGGAATGTTTGAGCCATAAATAAAGCCTGCGTAATGTTGTCAGGCGTTCGAATATTTATCGGTATCGAAAGGATTTGCGCGCTAGGGGTGAGGATGCTGCTTGCGACATTGCTGTTGCCATGGGGTCTCGTAGACGGCCGCCACGCATGGGTGTTGATGAGCAGTATACACATATATACACCGGAGGAAGGTTGGATCGATCGAGACCAACACATTTGGTATGGAGCCAATGACTGCACGATTCACTATGAAAGTCAGTTCTGCGTATTTATTGTCGACCAAAGCGACGTACCATTGAATCATGAGATGGCCGCCGTTATCCAATGATTTACACACACACCTCGTTCCACTGCTGGGATTGCTGTGCCGGTCTGAACTCGGTGTCGCTAGGTCAGGATCGGTGAGTGTCGTAGGAGACGTCGAGTCACCAGATCTCAGATCAAACATCGCACCTATTCCAGGAGGCGATGACTGTAGATGGTGCATCGTTTGCGACCCAGACATTCGTGCCTTCATAATATTACTACCCGCAGCTCGTCCAATTGTATTCCTTCCACGTCCTTTGAGAACCTGTCTCAAAGCGTGTTGTGCATCGCCTGCATCTTCCTCTGAATCAGGCAGTGTGCTATCTGTAGAAGACGACTGACGAGTAAAGTTGGCATTACTGATTGTTGCAAATCGTTGTGGCGTGTTTGCCCAATCTCCTGACATTATAGCTGATTGAGGTCGTGCCGGCCGGGACTCTGCCCACGGTGATCGACGGCCAGAGGAGCTGCTCACGGTAGAAGCAAAAGAACTCTTTGAGTTGGGTCGCGATATAGAACCTGTCCGGCTAACCTTTGGTCGTGTGACAGCCGATGGAAATGCGAACGAGTTACGTGCGCTGTGAAAAGCAGGGCTGTCTGAGAATTCTGCAGAATCAGTCTCACTTTCAGTAATGAACCCGTCAATGTCCATTTCGGAAATTGGATCAGTCAGACCGGTGAAACCCCCAGCTGCTGCCTCGAGAGCATCCTGGAATTCGGTCTTTGCCCGGCCATCCTTGTCAATTTTAAGGATTAAAGATTGAGAGCGTGTTGGAACACCGGACGAGTTAGCCCGTGGCAATGACTGTCTGATAGCCTTGACTGGAGATGAACGACCTTTGGATGGCGTCTTTTTGACACCATTCGTCGATGCCAGGCTGCCAAACGATTGCTGGCTCTGCTGTCGGGAGTGTATAGTAGAGACAGCAGTCGTAGTTTTGCTTCTGGCCAACCCAGGTCGAATGCTTGGTGCAGCTCGTGGAGTAAAGTCGTCGTCGTCTTCCTCTTCGTCTGAAATGGCTGGCTGATGTTCTGATGCCCGACGCAATTGCTCTCTTTTAGCTTCTTCCGTTTGGTGATGATACGGTTGTCTTTTTGGTTTAGAAGCACTCATCGGTTGTGGTACGGACTGTGGAGGGCCGAAACGCCGAGCGGGCGAACTCAGAAACAAGCTAGGGTCTTCAGTTTTTGTCATTGGCACTCGTGGGGAGGCCGAGAATGGCGTTGGAAATAAAGCTGCATCGGCCGGGGCTGCAGATCCAATACCAAAGTTCATATTGTTCATATTGTTCATATCTGTGCTAAATTCAGGCAAGTCCAAGGACCCTTGTATCGTAGGAAGCGGCGGAACATCAAGCGCCTGGAATTGTGAGACCGCTCCAGATGTTGCCATAAATGTCCCGGCATCCGCAAAGGGATCAGTCGAGGCCTGTGACGGCAGATTTTCCACATCCTGGTCGAGAAAGAGTTTTTGCTGTGGAAAGAAAGGCGACGCAGTCGCGTCGATATTTGAGAACTGAAAAAAGTCGGGCGAGTTCTGGAAATTGGCAAACAAATGTGGTGAAGAAGCTATTATCCGACTCGGCGTTTCCAGTTGCGTTTCTGTGACGGCAGACAGTTTCCTCGAAGTGCCAAAATATCCATCTCCAGGATCCAAAGTCTTTCTATGTGATGTACTCGTCGGCGGAGGAGTTTGTATGGTGGCAGCTGACCGGACCGAGTTGATTGTTCCCGGCCCTTCTTCTCCAAACACAGCAGCAGCAGTAGGCTTCGTCGAGTGTCTCCGCTTGATCGTATCGGTGTTCCCAGGTCCCTTCAACGTGACATTAGGCGAGAGGTGCTGTCCAAACGAAGTGTCAAAAGCCTGTTGTGGATGTTGCTGCTGTAACCCAGGTGTCCCTCCAAAAACAAATCTTTGAGGTGTCTTGAGCAGCTCCGGACTCGAAGCATACGGATCCGCCGTATCCCATGTCACACGAGGATCGTAAAAGCTCGATTCGAATTTGGGGGTTTGAAAAGAGGACTCGGCGAAAGCAGCGGAGGTCGGGGTTCTGGTCGGAGTTTGGGGCTCGCCATTGGAATAGCTGAAGCTAAAGGAAGTGATGGAATTCATTAGCTTCTTCATATTAGAGATCTCGTGAGTGTAAGAGCGTGAGAAATGTGAGCAATTGCTGAGAAACAGCCAACGAATGGATGCAAGTGAAATGAATATGTTCAAATCCTCAATCAGGAGATTTGTTTTGTGGTCGTTCATAGTCTGACAGACCGAATGAGCTATCAATGCACATACCTATGAACCGGCCGATCCCAACTCATATCCGCAGAGATAACCCAGCAACCATAGACACGTCTGGATTATCGTTGGGAGTCGCTGTGGATGTCACTGAGGAATGTTGGAGGGACACTTAAGTACGACAGTCGACGACACTCCTTCCTGCTTAGTTTGTCTGTTTGGTGTGCGGAGAAGACGCTGACGGCCGAGGCTTCACAGCCAAGCAATTAGGATAGGCAGCAGGGCGGGATATCGAAGCCTAGTTAGGGCATGTCGCTGTTCCTGTGTCAGTATTCCGAGATAATCGACAATATTCTAGCCAGTACAGTGAGACAGTCTTCGAAGGAGGTGAAGTGTGGATTGGTGGTGTCCCTTGACTGAAGGAGGGGACGGATGAAAGAAGGGAGAGCAAGAATGTCTGTCCCTCCTTGCCGACGAAGCGCTAGTAACTACTTGATAGCAGTGAGCACTGCAGCGATTGATTAATTAAATCAACTAAAGAGGAATAAAGCAATAGGGATAAAGTAAGTCGAGTGGTGGAACTGGTAGCACGTAAAGGCAGAGGAGCAGAGAGGAAAGAGGATCGGAAGAAATAAAGAATCGACTTGCAGAAAGAAGCGACTGTTTTCGTTTTCCTGTCTTGGGAAGAATTACTTCAAGTTTCAAGGAATTTTTTTTCTTTGGTCGGTACCTTTTCGAGCTCCACAACTGCTGCATTATTATGTACATGGATCCGCTGTTCACATCTGACTATCCTCTATCTATTCAGATATCCAGATACTTTCTAGACACTCCATAATCACTGTACAGAATACAACTACTCTACTTGTCTCTCTACCTGCGACGCATTCTTCCGTCGGATCAGTCGAGCGACTTCATAGAACCAGACCAACAGACCACGTCCACTTACAGCAGCCTCGGACGGCACAATGTGATAAATCTGGCCCAGTTGCATCGAGATGATCCCATCGGAAATTGGGCTAGCGCCAAGTGCGTGCTAGCTAGTCAAGATCGTGCTGTACAGTCAGCCACTGCCAGCTGAGGGGTCGTTTTTGAAAGTTTAGTTAATTTGGGGTATCTCCAACCTATCGCAATCAAAATAAATGGCCGGAGTCTCCGTCTTCGTTGCCTTGCAGTCAAGGTTTAACTTCAAATCAAGTACAAAACATGATCTTGAGATTTCTACTTCTTACTCGTCGTGAATCTCGGAATACAGCGTGGTACAGAGTACTCTGTGGATGGAGATGATATCCAGCCCTGCAACACATCCGGCAAAGTCCAGACCCGCTGGAGCTGAGCGCCATACAACAACCGGCACAGAAGCAGCCACTCATCCTGCATCACATTCAGGGACAAATTTAATTAGTCCTATACGAACACTTAGCTAATTGATACTTACTCGTTGCTTACATGCAGGTACCAGACGGAGTACACGGCATAGTACTGTACATACATACCGTCTAGACAGCCTCGCGTTCCTCCGCCTTACGAGCCACGGAGTGAAGGTAAATTAGCCCGATTAACTATCTTCCGCTAGCCGATTGTCTGACCGCGCTGGCTGAACGAATGTGCGAGCTGTCGAATGGGCCGAGAGAGTACGGCATTTGCTTCTTGCGTGATTCCTCTGAGACTGTAACGTTGTCTTTTGAACCCCCTATCTGTGTAGCTAACAA
Organism: Talaromyces amestolkiae; assembly: GCF_001896365.1. Taxonomy (NCBI): domain Eukaryota; kingdom Fungi; phylum Ascomycota; class Eurotiomycetes; order Eurotiales; family Trichocomaceae; genus Talaromyces; species Talaromyces amestolkiae. Next base: position 575,274 of record NW_024468042.1, on the reverse strand, counting down.
GAACCTGGGCGCACTTGACCAGAGGGAAGTAAACTTAATAAACTTGATGGAATTAGCTTCTGACGTCACTAACAAATATGGGGCTGGAGAGAGAATCAAGATTTGGCCGGGCTAGCACTCGCACTACTACATAGTAGACAGAAAGAGAGATCTGGCCAGGCCGCCAGAGTCAGATTGTACTCTTTGAGGGAGCCGTAGGAGGTTCATGCAAGTCTATGAAGTCGCTGTAACTCGAAGGAGTAATTGCGGTGTTGGCAGGAAGTTGACTGCCAGTCAAGCCACAGGCACTACCACATAAGCCACACTTGCACGTGCTCCTTCCCTTCCTTTCCCCGCGTGCGCCTTCCTTGTTGGGATTTTTGTTGATTCGACTCGTGCGCGTGCCAACTGCACCGGACAATGTAGGCTAACAACCCATTACATTGGACGAGAAGTAGAGATGACTCCTCGCCTAACCGCATCCAGCACAAAAACCAGGAGACGAAGAAGACAACGACAAAAGCCATCCAACGGAAACAACCCAAACAGGAGAGCCCTGCACGCGCGGACCGCCAATCTTCCAGACAGCGAATATGAAAAGGCAAGACCATACCTTACTATCTACAAACATCTTCAGACTGACTGGTGTACAGACATGCACAAAGTCTCACCCCATGCCCGAAGACTACATCTTCGTTCCCAAGGGCGATCCATACATAACCCGGCACTGCAAAGCGCGCACCAAAGATGAGAAGCAAACCGTCTATATCGTCTATGTTCGTCCCTCTCCCTCCATTATAAATAAACACACAAATATAGTTATATCTGACGGTTAGCTTTGGGTGGATAGGACAGCAAATTCAAACACCAACTCGGCATCCGCATCCCCCTCGCCATCCACACCACCGTCCTCGAATCCGCATCCTCGACAGCCGCGCACCGCGCCTCAGCGACTCTCCTTCGTGACCAGCGCGACAACATCAAAGCACGATCTTTACTCCTCGCTACGTTTCCGGCTATACCACCCAAATGTCTTGAGAGAGTTCTTGAGCATGCGTTTTTGAAAGGATCGGGACGGGTGGGGAGGATTAGCACAAAAACAGATGCGAAAAAGGCAACGTTGGCGGTCGAGGCGCATATACGGCATGAGCATACGGGGTATGAGCGGTTGATGCAGGAAGAGGATGTGGGAAGGGAGGAGGCTAGACGGAGAGTGTGGGGGGAGGTGAGGAGGGCTAGGGATGAGTGGGCTGGGACGATTGCAGATGCGCGAGAAGATGGGGAGGTAGAAGAGGCGGTGAAAGAGGTTGAAGTTATTGATTTGACTACATTATGACCATATCAAAGGTCGATAGACATGAAAGTCAAGTCAAGCGGGACATCTAACCGTTTATGAAGAGAATTAGACGAGAGGTACGTTTACTCGGCAGATAGAGATGATTGCTAACATCTCTAGCAGTCACATAAGATCGATCAGATGTACATTCCAACGAACGACGGTCAAAGATATTACAAAACTGTATTGATACAACGAAAGAACCCCGGGAAGAAGACAAAAACGCAAGCCGGGAAGGACTCAACATCTCAAAGGTAGCCAGCTACCTCCGTATTACTGTCGTACATAGTCATCATACACACAAAGTCGGAAGGCGACTACTTCTGACGAATACTGCCATTCACGCCGTGAGCTCGTCGTGATGCGGATCGGGTCGCTCGGGGGATAATCTTGAATGGCGTCTTTTCTTGCGCAAAGTCCTCGCCAGCGGCATCTAATGGGCCGGGTTCGGACTCTAGAACACGATCAATATCCTCGCCATTGTTCTCCAGCCGTTCACGCTCGACTTGCTTCTCAGCAGCGACACGGGCACGCTCGTATTTCATCTTCACTTCTCCATCCCAGCGAGTTCCCATAAATCGATCCCAAAAAGTGAAGAATGGTTGCGAAAAGTTGGTCTTGATTCCCCAGCTTTGGTGGTGGATATCATGGTAGGCTGAGTTGTTGGAGGTGATGAGCTGAAGTGGGTCCCAAGGGAAATGATAGCCGCAGTGGTCATCGACAGTCTTAATAGTCGACATAGAAAAGAACCACATAGCTTGACGAGAGGTCATACCAGTAACGAGGAATGCCACGCCGGCTCCGGCGGTGTCGAGCAAAAATCCCTCCACGGGGTGGTTGTATAGTGCGCCAAATGCATAAGGAACGTAAAGGCGGTGGTGGCGGGAGTGGAATTTTACTAGAGACGTCAGTCGGTTACCTTCATATCGGGAAAATGTACTCACCATAAAGCCAGCGATTGAGATGCATCGCCCGGTGCCAGAAGTATTGCCACGTATCAACGACCAGAATGGCAATGAAGAACTGCAGTCCCGGGATGAAATAGTTGTAAATGAAGCTTGCCAAAGTAAGCTCCCAGCCCGCAAAAGCCGGAGCCACGACTTCAAGCCCATTGTCCAGAGCCATAGTTTGCCAGAGATTTGGATATACACCTCCTGCTAGTGCAGCAGATAAAGTAGGGAAACCCGACAAACTCTTGGAAAGGTTAACAGAGTCAATGCCCACGAGCCCAAGCAGACCCGGTACAAGTCTCTGCACCATCCGGATCCGCCTCGCCCAAACCGCCACATCATAAACCTCCTTTCCCGTGCATTCTGGCGGATCAAAATAAGAGACACTAAAACCAGCAATCGTTTGGATGACTTGCTGCAATATAACATCCTTTACAACGTCAGTGCGCGAAACATGGTTCCGTTTGAGCAGCTCGGCGGGCGTGTGGAGTCTGTATTGCGGGAACAAATCGTAAACATCGATGACGTGGAAGATCATGGAGACGCCCCAGTAGGCGATTATGGGGAGCATCAAGGCGAGGATATTATCGGGGATGGGTGAGATGAGCGGCTCCCTCGGGGTGAGGGTGTATGATGGGAGGGGTGGCAAATCGTAGACGAGGGACGAGTTGGACGCCATGTTGAGAATTATTAAAAATATGTAGGGGACTGATTATAATTAAGGATGGTCGGTCAAAGAATTGAGTCGTGCTGTGTTTGTGATCGAGGTAGAGTTGTAGTTGTAAGGTGGGTGAAGGGCCGACGACTCGGGGTAACGAGACTTGGTACGATTCACTCAAGGGTACGGTGGAAGGAGCGACGGTCACTCGCCCTGCGTCGTAGCGATACGGGCAGGAGCAGTGAGAGAAGAAGTAGGAGCGCGAAAATAAGAAGTCGAAGAATAGTATTAATTTGGTGTAAATTTGCTCTGAATTCGGGGTAGGTTCGGTAGAATTAGGATTGTTGTCGCTCGCGTAAGCTGAGGCGCGGAGTCACGCAAGACGACAAAGCTAAGCCACACAACTGGATGTAAGGATTATAAAGGAAGGTCTGAAGCAGTGAAATTATGATGCGGTCATGGGACAATCTGCCATGCCGGGAAACGAGACTATACAATTGAAAAGAAAAACAGGAGATGTCGCAACGAGGAGATCAAAATTGATCGCGGGTCGGACATCCTGCCTATCCGGCTTATCTAATCAGCCCCTGAAGCGGTAAAGCTCGCACACGCCGCCAATCAGCGCACAGATTGGGTGGCGACTCGGGCTGAGCGTTCCGACATAACATGACTGGAGTATATCAGGAGATTGATTCCTATACCCAATTCTGAGCTACTGCGTTTCTTTGACTAGTCGGATTATGCTTTGCAGTTCTTCTCTTTGCCGGGAAATACCCGTCAGCGCCCATTCCACGCCTATGCGTATAAACTCATCTGCGCTCTTCAGACTCGTTCGATCTACAACCAATAGATCGTCAATTGCTTTCGCTGTCGTCCGCAACTCACGAAGCAAAAGAACCCGCCGCATATGAGCCTGCTCCTCAGCGTCTAGACTAAGTATACCGACTTGTATTGTGGTCGGACGGATGCTGAACCTGTCCACGGTTGGTGCTTCATCAGGCGAGTATCTCGAACTACCACTACTCGAGGCAGCATCATCTTCCAGCTTCTCCGTCGCTGCAATGCGGTACCAAAACAGCATTTTGGATAGTATCGACGTATAAAGTAAGAGTAAATGAGGACATAGTGCGCAGGAACACCGCACGAGTTTATTCCAGCCCTCGCGAGCAGTCTTGTTGACAGCGAGTACGCGGTCAAAACTTGGCGAGAGGATGAGGGTTGCATATGCTTGTGCTGGGTCTGTGGAGCAGGACGTCAAGCCCTGATACATCTCGCCATGTTGCATTGAATTGAGTATAGATATGGCTTCGGCCTCGCAGTTGTGTGTGCTGCTGTTGTTAATGCTGGATTGGGAGGGCTCCGTAGATGGATCCGCTGGTACAGCTAGAGCCCAACTGTCTAGTTCACCAGTATTGAAGACGCCTTCAGGCCACGAAGATAGTACAGCTGTGTCGAATTGCTGCTCTCCTGCCGCCTCCCAAGTTTGATCTCCTGAAAATGGCTCTGACCCAGTCAGCAAAGACTCCCATCCAGTTTGATCTGCCACCGTAATCGGCATTGTAAGCTTCGCCGGTGCCAAGGGGCGACTCTCAGTAGCTGTGCGCTCAGGCGCCTGTATTTTTCGCCGGGACAGTCTTCCATGTTTGCGAGACTCGCTGTAGGAGCATTTGAGATTGATCTGCATGCACCGACTACAGGCTGGATGTTTTTTGTCGCAGCGCACTTTGGCTGTCGAGCATGGATCACATGCTGTACGCAGAGGGATGTTTCGACGTTGTTCAATCATATCGTCGGCAAGTTGTTCTTACATGATTGATGCTAGTATGTAGTAGATGTAGAGATGATGGATTCATCAGAGCTGAAGTTTACTAAGACACCATGACAGATCGGGATAGTTTAACTCGACCACACTGGATTCTAAGGACCACTATGTGAAAAACACCGCGTATATACATCCTAGAACAGTTAGCAAGACAGAGTAATGGACATAGATTGTAAAATAATAATAGTATGAGGGAATTGACATTGAGAAAACACACAATACTCTGTGGAAGAGAGTAACAAAAGTAAGCTAAGCCGAATAAGGAATAGCGGCGCTCCCCCACCTGCCCCCTCGGCCAGCCAATTCGCGGCGACAAAAACTTCACACGCTTGCCCCTCTACTTCTTTTTCTCCTTCTTCCCCATCAGAGTGTCTCTGTTCCTGTCCATACTCCAGCCCTTTCACTTTTTCTCTTTTTGCAAGAAAACAGCAGTAGCGTTTCGCTTCTTCAAAATGATTATTTACAAGGTGTGTACTTTTCCTCTCAACTTATACCTGAAGCGGGGTTGTCCTTTGTTATTTTTTTTTCCCTCGCGATCCCCCCGCCTTACAACTTTTCAATTCAACCCAGCAAAGTTCACTAACGGACGTGTCAGGATATCATCACCGGTGACGAGATCATCTCCGACACCTTCAAGATCATCGAAGACGGCCCCGTCCTCTGGACCGCCGACTGCCGCAAATACCTCAAAGGATCCGAAAACTTCGAGCTCGAAGGCGCCAACCCTTCCGCCGAAGGTGGTGACGATGAAGAAGGTGGCGAGGGTGGCCAGGTCATGGTCCACGATATCGAGGACCAGTTCCGTCTCGTCTGGCTCAAGACTGAGGAGGGCATGAAGCCCTCCAAGGATGCCTTCAAAGGGCACTTGAAATGTAAACCCATCTCCCCCTCTTTTCCCACCTACTCTTAATATATGTTTGCTGATTTGTTACAGCCTACGTCAAAGCCGTCAACAATAAACTCAAGGAAAAAGGTGCCTCCGAAGAGAAAATCAAGGAATTCCAGTCCGGCGCTGCCGCAGCTGTCAAGAAGATCCTTGCCAACTACGACAACTACGATGTCCTTATGAACCAGTCCATGGACCCCAATGGCATGCATGTTCTCATCGATTTCCGTGATGATGGCGTTACCCCTTATGCCACTGTGTGGAAGCATGGCCTTGAGGAGATGAAGGTGTAAATGGGAAATATCACTTTTCATGCCATATATACCTCCCAACAAATACGATTCCCATCATGTTTTTCTTCTGTTGAGTCTAGTCAAGCCAAGTCATGTCTACCATTGACAGTTCAAAATGTTATGTCGCTACGAAGAACTATGAATAGAGACACGCCAGAGTGGTCTATATGTAATTGTCGTGAAAGACGAGTAGAATACGACTAGACACTGTGTACCTAGGTGGGCGATTATATACAAGAGCAGAGGTTTAGTACTGCCACTCAAAGTCCCGCCAGACATCACTCGCCGGCGTCGTCGCCATCTCACTCCCACCGCCACCGACACCAAGACCCATATTATTAGTACTATTACTTGTCGAAAACAAATCAATCCCCAAATTATTCAAACCCAAACCCAATCCGCCCGCTACAGGATCCAACTCAACCAGTTCGTCGGCCATGGGTAATTGTTGCCCGAACACGGCGTCCCATTGGTCCCAATCGAATGTCAGATTGGGGTCCATCATGGAAGGCGGTGTTGGTGCTGAGGGCGCGCCTGCGGAGGGACTGGATGATGTCGCGGCCATGGCGGTGGTTTGCGGGGAGTTGAGGGGTGAGAAGGTTGTTGTGTTTGTGGCGGTTGGGGAGGAGGAGGATCGGGATGTTGTTTGCATTATTGGGTAGGGTTGGGCTGGTTGGATAGGCTGGCGGTATTGTTGTTGTGGCGGTCGCTGGATGAAGTTCTGTGGGCTTGGGGTGTTCATCATCGAACCAGACGCGAGATTGGCGAGGGTTAAAGTTGCGTCGAGGCTTTGACTGTCGAGAGATGGATTCGGTATGAAGCCAGTAGGTGAGGGTATATTGGGTGGTATATTGAGTTGAGCTTGTGTCGGGTATTGCATGGACACATTCGAACGCGACACAGGCAACGGCCGAGTTTGCGCGGATTCCTGTCTCAACGACGATACAACAGGATTGACCAGAACATGATTCCGAGTCATCTCAAAAAACCGTCTATTGAAATCTGCCACTTGTGCATCATCAGCAGGCTTTGCAAGTGGTGCAGCAGTATCTATTGATCTTCTCGCATGAGACGACCGTTGTGTTGCTCGTTTAGCACTATGAGCAACCCCGGCCTGGATTTGAGCCTGCTCCGTCCATAGTTGCTGGGGATTTAAGCCTGCTTTTTGCCATGCCTTTTCACGCAGTCGTCGCATCATGTCCCATGCCTCTCGGCCGCCGTCTTTTAATGGCCGTGCTGTAGTAACCCCGTCTTCTCCGCCGACGACGCCGCCGTCCGGTCCACTAATTGAAAATATCTTGTCGATAAATGCTCTTGACCGTAGGGCTTCGGGGCTGCTTGGACGCTCGTATAAATCAATCAGCATTATCATGGTGGCATGCATCGGCTGGKGATTTCCGGGCCAACTCCACTGAAAAGGCTGAAAATCTGGATCTGTCGCTAGTGCAATAAACTTTTCCATGAAACCATGACAATGCCGTAGAGCACCTTGTCGTGCTGTGGGCCATATTCGACTTCTTGCGTTCTTAAGAAATGGTTGATAAGCGACGCAGAATGCTTTATCCAGGAACAACGAAAGAAGAATTCGTGCCCATTTATGGAACGCTACCAGAACTGGAGTGTGGTACTGTTCCGAGCAGCCCCCGGGACCGTCGTCGGGCAGTAAACCCTGCTCAATTCGACCTTGAGGGGCAGTTCGCGTTGTGTTTCCTGGAGATTTAGCCCCAAAAGAATTTGGATGTTGCGCAAGTGGAATGCGATTGATAAGCGAGTTCAGCTGAAATTGAAGATCGACGAGAATCGACCTCAATTCTTCCATGTCACGACCCGTGACTGGCTTCGTTCCTAACTGGATTTTCATGATTCTCCTGACAGCCCCTGGATTCTATTAGCACTATCACTGTTCATGACGCCCAATGTGAACTTACGAGCCATTGCGTATTTCCCCCTCGCGCAAAGATAAAACACGTTGACCATTGAGTTACCACCGCAGACCGTTGGATCATCAGGGTTATCCGGCGGCCTGAGATTGCCTTCCACCAGCCGAGAGTACTGTTCCGCTTGCGGTGTCCCTAACAGTGTATCTTTCACTTCACTGGTCTCCCGCACGTCCCAGTAACTCTCGTCGCAAACCAAAGGGGGCAAACCGGAAGACATGGCAACAACGCCGTCCATGTGGATGATATGCCACCATATCCTCCTCCGTGTTTCGGCTTCACTAGATTTGATACCGAATTGCGCTGGATCTCGGTGCAAACCCATCGCTTGAGCGACTCTCAGCACAGTACTGATGAAAAGACTGCTCGCTAGAGGCTCCTCTTCTCGAGAAAGAATGGTCTTCGTAATGAGAAAAGCGACTAATCCATGCAAAGATGGATTGCGCGGAAAAGATATTCTATCAAGCCAGGTAATCACATGTTCATTAAGCGGGTCGCACAGTTCAGAGCGGCTTGAAGCATTAGGAAACTCGGCTTTGATTGTATGGATCGAGATTGTCACAGAACCGCCATGCCACATAGCATAAAGCAGTGGAATAAATGTAACATCCGGACATCGCTCTCCAGAATAGCCGCTATTCTCATACCAATCCCAGAACGCATGATAGGATTGTAATATTGTAGGCGGGTGTAGTACCGGACTTATCGCATGGATACCAGACATGAATCCTTTATATAGAATATCGCTTTGCCTCCGTGTCGGCATATCCTCCAACATGTATGGTTCGATGTTCTTGTCAAGCGCGGTGGGTGATTCTCCTGAGAATAAAAGTGCTCTGTTCAGTTGATGCCCGCTAGTCGACGACCGATACCCTTGACGACGGCTAGGTGGGTAAGGAGTTCTCGTCATGGGTTGATCCACAGATACCATTACGGCATCCGTATCACCATCGGTAGACGGAGGTACTTCATGCGACTCGTGTTGTTCGCGTAATAGTTGATTGAGTTCATTGATCTAATAGTTTTTTTTTAATTAGCCAAGAATTAGAAGTAGAACGGGAATCGTACCTCATCTGATATATAAGCCCAATACGTTGTACCGACGTATCTGATAGGTTAGAGGATAGTTTCATGGAGATCAGATCAATTGCTTACCTCGATCTGCCATCTTCGAGACTGAGATGCCCCAAATTCATTACAGGATCTACAGGATCAGTAGCATTTCCCGCCGGCACAGGAAACTCATCTCCGCTTGAATCACCCGTGCGACGTGGACTCGTATCCCTCGAACTAGACAACTTATTCGAGGTAGAATTCTGCGACGACAAAGCCGCCCGAGACCCAACAGAAGCCTGTTGATCAACATCCTGACTGATTGCTTGCAGCTGGCGACTCATTTCCTCTACCGGTAAAGGTCCTTTGGCCTTGCTCAGATTCTCAATCATATTTGTAAGTTTGTTGAGTTGGGCTGCGATTGCTTGCGAGCCGCCCTTGAATTCTGCCTGTTCTCGCTCGCCTGGTATCATCTTAAAGTCCTCGTCTTCTTCGTCGACGGATCGCAAAGTCTGCCTTCGTCGCTTGACTCCATGTTGGTTGTACTCGTCGTCGGCATCGTTGTCGTCATTCTTCTTTGGAGTTGCAGTGTCGTAGACACATTCAGATGCGTTCTTCGAGCAATTACCGCAGATAGGATGAATCTGTGATATGAAAAAAGCATTAGTCTATGGGGTTTGTTCAGGCTGGTAATGGAGTATTACCTTGTCGCATTTGACTTTCCTCCTGCGGCATGTGTGGCAACTATAACTGGCGCGGTTCCGGGTTATACGTCCTCCGCTGACGGGGTATCGACCAGAGGACGACCGCGATTCGAGGGTGGATTCAGACATGACATATTAATGATTGTCCAAAAGTCAAGTTCGGCGCATAGTGTTGATCGCGGTTTGAGTCATACGTGCACGCTATTGGAAATCAGAGGACAAAGCCACAACGCCGTCTGTACAAGTATGTATGGAATCAGTCCGCTGTCATCAGGTCATAATCAAAGGCTCATCGCTGTCATCAGATCATCGTTGAAAGCTCCCTGTAATTTTTGCGAGGTGGAGATGTCAGTTGGAAATCCGCGGGGGAAGGAGCTCCAATGCGGAGGGGAGTCTGACCGGCGACATCGGCGGCGCGTGATTGGCCAATTCCTTCCTATTTTCAACTCGCATTACAGCTTCTTTTATTTTGTTCTTTGGAGTAGATACAATCATGAGATTATTTTTTATATTCATAGTCCATATAGCAATTATCACAGCCATGCAGCATTGCGTCTATGATATTAGCAACAGAAACGCGCCTAACGCCAGCACCATGCAAAGTCGTAAAGAAAGGGCATAATCAAACTATACATATCATACGAGAGTACTCTGACATCAAGCCTTTCCCTTTTTCTTTTCCTTCTTCTTCTTCGGCTCTGCACTACCGGACGGTTCTCCCATACCCATCAGACCAGGAGGCATGCCTGGAAGACCTGGCATGCCGGGCATCCCAGGCATTCCTCCCAGCTTCTCCATCTCGGCCATGGCGTCCTTAAACGGATTGTCGCTCACACCACCGCCTGAATATGCCGGCGAGTGAATAGGTAGGATCTTTCCAATCTTCCATCCTCGAGGGGCTGCGGGGGCGTCGGGAAGCTTGTCTGGCATTGGCAGGCCGTGAATGCGAAGTCGAAAGGGGGATTTCTCGTCGGTAGGGTGCGCTTGCAGGAATTGTGCGACCAGTGTTTGAAGATGGTGCTCTACAAAAAAATATCGATTAGCATATTGATTAGGGGTACAAGTTCAGATGAACGTACTATTCTTCACGCGCGGATTTAAGAGATTTCCATCCTCATCCTTAAGCAGTACTCGCACACGACCCGGATTCGCCCAATCCTTGGGATGTAACTTCTCTGGCTCAAATCCCACTCTCAGCCCCAACTGCTGACACGCATCTAGAATATCCCTCGCAAGCGGATTCTCCACCGCCAATTTGCTGGACACTTGTCTCCCTTCTGTGCGCGTACGAGTCTTGTCGAAGTATACGGCATACAAACAGTGAAAATGTTTGGGGATCTCTTGGGGTGGCTGTGGCTGAGGTCGCGCGGCCATGCCTGGAGGAGGCATTCCCATGCCCATTCCCGCCGCCGGAGGAGAAGGATGCATTATAGAAGGAGAGATGATGTGGTCTGCGGGGAGGAGGTCATCGGAGGGAGCGACCTCCTCGGGGTCGGAGTCGGAGAGCTCCTCGACTTGAGCGTGGCGCGACATGTTGTATACTCAGGGATCGGTGTGTTGAATAGTAATTGTCCTGGTCGCTTTACTGTGGAGGTTTGCTTAGTGCGTGCGAAATCATTTTGGTGGGGTATGTAATGGATACCGTAATATTACGCCTTGAATACGCTGCTTCGGCGGAAAATGCGGAGATAATTACAGTCTCTTCTCGACTTTCCCAATACGCACACGATTCTTGAATGTTGACAGGATGAGTCACAGCTTACCTTTGTATCAGAGACTCTTTGAACACGATCTATCCACTCAGCGTGTCAATGCTGAGATTCAACGATGTAAGACCAATACGGCGAAAACGACCAATCTTATGCTCGGCATCTCCAACTCGGCATGCCGATAGCGCATTAGCCCGGCCTATCTACGACGACAGGCCAAAGCGTGGATCCTATCGTACTATATAATCCCCCATTCCCATCTCGACTTTTTGATTCATCGTTCATTCCTGCATACTACCCATATCAAAACTGCATTGCATGCTTGCATCAATAACAATGCCTCCATCAGCAGTCCTCCATCGCCAGCTGCACCAAGCACCTACTATCGCCCTCTCCGGCGAAGGCAGCTACATCACCCTCGAAGATGGAAGACGGATCCTAGATGCCACCGGTGGTGCTGCCGTATCTTGTCTCGGCCACAGCAATGAGCAAGTCAAACAGGCCATGATTGATCAGATCAATCAACTCTCGTACTGTCACACTGCTTATTACTCCACAAAGCCCTTCGAGGAGCTGGCGTCGTTTCTGATAGATTCTACCGGTGGGAAGATGAGTAGAGTATATATCGTCGGATCTGGTATATATAAGGTCCTTGAGTTCCTAATGAATTGAACTAATGAGTGATTCAGGTTCCGAAGCAATGGAAGCAGCAATGAAACTATCAAGACAGTTTTACCTCGAAAAAGCCAACCCGGAGCCCCAAAGAACAAAGTTTATTGCACGCAAGCAGTCCTATCACGGCATAACTATCGGTTCTCTATCCATGGGTGGGCATACATTCAGACGTGAATTGTTTGAACCTATCTTGCTACCCAACATCTCGCACGTCTCACCTTGTAATCCTTATCGAAACCGTAAGGACGGTGAATCAGATGAGGACTACGTTGCTAGACTGGCGGACGAATTGGATACAGAGTTTCAGCGTCTAGGACCAGAAACTGTGTGCGCTTTCGTTGCTGAGCCGGTTGTTGGTGCGGTGAGTGCCCTCTCGTAGCCTTGTGTTGATCGAATCAAACTTATAGAGGGACGGTATAGGCAATGGGCTGCGTTCCCTCGGTACCAGGCTACTTCAAAGCCATGAAAGCGGTTTGCGAGAAGTACGGTGCTCTCTTAATTCTTGATGAAGTAATGTCCGGAATGGGCCGGTGCGGAACACTACACGCATGGGAACAAGAAGATGTCATCCCGGATATGCAAACCATTGGCAAAGGGCTAGGCGGTGGATATGCTCCTGTTGCGGGATTGTTGATAGGCGACAAAGTGATTAAAACGTTGGAAGAGAGCACGGGTAGTTTTCGGCATGGTCATACGTATCAGGGACATCCAGTGTCTTGTGCTGCGGCCTTGGCTGTACAGAAGGTCATCCAGAAGGAAAGATTGGTTGAGAATGTGAGGGTGTTGGGTATGTTTTTTGAAGAAACGCTGCGAAAACAGCTCGCGGATCACCCTCATGTGGGCGATATTCGAGGAAAGGGATTATTCTGGGGTGTAGGTCGCCCTTTTTCTAGTTCGTATGAGCGTCTCTGATTTTTATTAACAGATTGAACTCGTCCGTGACAAAAAAACGAAAGAACCATTCGATCCACAATTACAACTCGCATTTCGGATTCAGGAAAGGGGACTCGAGGCAAAACACAGTATTTCGCTATATTGTGGTCAGGGTACAGCTGATGGGATTGGGGGCGATCACATTTTGCTTGCGCCGCCCTACAACACGACACAAGAAGAGATTTTGCGTGTTGTAGAACTTGTTCAGGCTGTACTTGAGGATGTTTTTAGTGAGTTGGATGCTTGATTTAAATCACTATTTTGTTGGGAATGTTGAAGTGTGGAGCTATTGATATACTCATTTATTGACATGTACTTCGATATCATTTTTGCAAAACATCAAAATCAACCTCCATATTCATCAAGGGTAAATACTTCTGCGAACCATGCACATCATTCTCCCAAGGTCCACCTGATGACACTGCCAAACTCGAAGAACTTTTACCTGCAATATCACTGAAACGAGCACGACGCGGAATAGTAGCTTTGAACGCCAACGCAGGATCAAAAAAACCGCACCATACAATGTCTTCGACGGAGATGTTGTATAGTGATGCAATCTTCTCTGCAGTGAGGATGTTGAAGTTTTTGATTTGCTCGTAGGTAGTGGGATCGGAAAACATAATGTCTAGTGTTATTTCATAGGGACCGGAGTTTTTGGAGCGGATGACTTGGGCGAGTGTGCCGAGGAGATGAATTCCTGAGAGGATATTCGCTTTTGGGGTGTCCTTGGACGTTTCTTGATTGGTCACGGAGGAGTCGCTCTCGCTGCTTTTCAAGACTCGAGGCTTGTTATGGTCAAGAGAAGGACCATTGCCTATCCACCGCATCTCCCACCTTATAAACCTCTTTGCCGAGTCATCATGGCCAATCTCAACCGCATCTTCTTCTCCCTCATCCATCTCTACCAGATGGTAAATTGAGAATTCCGCACAAGGTCCCATTTCGATATTCATTTGACCTCCAATACCCATGCCCAGATTGCCGCTTGTCGCTTTCTGTCCTTTATATGATCCATGGACGCATGCAATTCGCGCACAAGAAATGACGCTCGTCGCAAGAGATTGTGTACTGGCGAGCGCTTCGCCAACTATAAATACTTCCCCTTGCTGCAGGCGGCTGTTATGAGCATTTTGACCGTACACATGAAACTCCAACTCCCATTTACTTTCCTTATCAACCTTATCAAGATGAGAATGCTGCTGAACCACATACTCTTTCACTCTCGTAAAGAATGATGGAAGCTGAGAAATCAAAATCGGATCACAAAACGATCCCATGAAAATAGACCTGTGCCCAACAACTTTCGCACCCTCAAACTTGATCTTATACGGTTCCCCATCATGTTCTTTCGATAATCTGAACAAGGCCCCTTTCGCTCTGACGCTTATCCCATCTTCAAGCGCTCGATACCTCGCCGTATTCAGATCCAAGATTCCTCCCGGACCAGCTAGTATATCGGGCCTCGACTTTTCATACAACGAATGCGCAGCAACACTCTGAGTTGTACACCTCGACCCTTCCGCCAACGGCCGAATATCAAAAGATCCATCCTGATACACACTCGCCATCGCCGCGGAGCTTTTTGGTGTTGCACATACACCTCCACATTCCATTATTTTACCCATATGTGTAAATCCGCCGAGTACGCCCAAACCCAGCTCTTCAAACGGGCGGCAAGATTTGCCAAAGGCATGAAAAGCGCAGAATGCTACGTATGGACTGGGATCGTACGCTCGTCCGGATATCAGAATGTCGAAATCTGGATGGGCGGTCATGGCTTGAACGAATGGTTCGGGCCCGATTTGGCCTACTATTGTTGGCGAGGAGAGGATGTCCTGTTGCGTTAAGAGAGGGACACATGGGCCGCAACCGGAGATTTTGTTGGTTGAGAGTTTTTGTAGAAGGTGATTTTGCGTTGTTTGGGTGTATATTGCGAGGACTTTCAACTTCGTTCTACGATTACGGTTAGTGAGACATTGAAAGTAGAGTCGGGGGGGGCAGGGGGCCCAACCCTTGATCCTCAGATTTCTGAATGTCATCGATTATATCCAGAAACTCTTTGACGTGTGCATCGCTGCCATCTCCACCAGCCGAACTAATCAGTAATGGTACGCGACATTTTTTGACTGCTCGAATCAATTTCCGAAGATCTCGCTCATATGACGATCGAGGAGTTGTCGTCTCTCCAAGAGCTAGTTTGTTTGGCCCGCCATCGGTTGAGCCCGAGTCTATGATTATAGCCGTTGGAGTGTCATTCCTCAATGCTATCTCGAGGCCTTTTTCGAGATCGTTGACATCGAAGCCGTATCCAAGCATGCCGATGGGAGTTATGATCTGGCATAGTAAGCCTGTTTGCTCGGTGTCTGGGTGGTTTAGCACCATTTTGTTGTCTATATTTAATGTTATTCAGATCCACATATAGTTTTGATAAATTCTTATGCGATTAGTTCGTTCCCTCCAGGACGTCGTATAAATATGCGGCACGACATGCATGTATATCTCCGATCCAAAACCGATTCTCGGGCTACTAAGCGCTAATCGCTCCGTGAAACAGGATCTTCAACAGAAGCTGACCAAAATCTCGCCTTATACGCCATGTCATATCACAAAACCCTTGATGACGAAAGTCTTACCTCCGTCTAGCGGTCTATTGATCTGGCTTTATCATCTCATCATCGAATCACTGGGATGGTTATCGTATTCGTACTCGGGTTGCTTAGGACATCCTACCTAGTCAATTGCCGGTGGATCTTTTTTTTTCTTTATCAAATTGCGCCGTTGAACTTTATTAGGTACGTAAACATGCGTTATACAATCCCTATTCCAGCCCTACGACTCGTAGTACTTGTTCCACCCAGTTGTCCTCAGTGCCCGAACGTAGTTCTCGCATATCCTGCTAGTAAGCTTCTACTGCCGGGCGGGCGGGGAAGGCTTCAGAGGGCCCAAATTTGATGACTCTGTTGATCCAGAATGGACCGAAGAATATTGGTTTTGGCAATCTATTGGAACGTGACATGTTTGAGATTCAAAGGATGGAAGGCTGCGTGATGCTAACATATACGTTACGGGACGTATCCAAGGAGGTATAAATAGAAAGCGAGCGAGTTAAAATCCGTCGTCTTCTGATAGACGACTTCGTATCTATTCACAAACTTTCACATAGTTGCGGAGCTGCGGGGTTGCGTCGGAAAGCCCCGTAGTGAGCTGTTACTAGTTTTCAGTTATAATTCTTGACCACCCATCTTTCGAGGCATATGGTGTATTTGAATGCGTCAATATTGCAGACCCTAGCGAGTCCACAGTCACGGACTTACTATTGTATTCTTCCTAGACTTCCTCAACGTCCTGGTCATTGTCCTCATTCAGTTTCGTTACAACCTTGGAATCTTCCTCTTTCTGGCGGGGAAGATACCAGCGGCTTTGAATTTAATGACCTTGTTTATCCTAGTGTGAACGGAAGAATTTGCGTGACACTTCTACCACTATTCTCATTCTGGCTGTTACTTGTCAATAGGCAAGAGTTTACGATGACTTCAGATGCTAGATTACGAAGTACATTGGTAGGCTATCACGAAAATTCTATGGATAACTACCGAATGGCACGTAGACAATGCGTTCCTTATTAGCAGCCCTAACCAAGAACTGAACGCGGACTTCTCGAGTTTGATAGACTAAAACATATTCAACTTTTTTTTTCTTGATTGATTGACCACTTTGGTTAGGGCTAGGGCACTTCCGAACTTGTTTATTTTCAAAAGCTTGATACATCCTACCCTATAAGCACAAACGGGTAGTAGCTGCATCTTGAACAATAAGCCCAGGCAACCAATAATCTGTGCCATCAAAGTCATACTGTCAATCTAACACCTCCAATCAGCATCAAATGATGCCTTGGGGTCCTTAGATAAGATTCTTCATATCGCTGTCGGGGCAATACAACCGGGCACCATCCAAGCTCAATGCCCTGAAAGAAATAAAATGGCTTTGTTTGCTTCTGGCGTGCCTCCCTTCTCCCTTCTCTCTTCCTCCTCCCTCCTTCTTCCTTCTTCCATTTCCCCCAAAATCACCATTGAGCAAGGATCGATTTATACCACTTTCATCAGTTTTATTAGATTTGATATATTTCACATGCTATATTAGTATCACTAGATACTATTCCACTAACGGCGAAATCGAGTTTCAGACGAGCATGGCGTACAGGATCGTCTCTGACAATACCTCGACCATTTTGTGTCAGCAGTTTTGATGGCTGCAGAGTTTCCATTCAGACTCGGTGATTATATACCTGCTCAAAGACATGGACGAATCAAGAACCGGCAATGATGTTTACAACAGCAGTATTTGTATGCAGGAAAGTGGAGGACGCGAACCGCGGAAGGAAAACCCATAGCTGATAACTCGAAAGCAATTGGGTCATGGGAAAAGAAGAATTCAGTTTTTTCGATGATTTGGAAAATATCTTTTCATCCGGGATAGTGATTCGCGCGTCAATTCCGACCACCGGCACAACACAAAACGGTCATATGAGTTCCTACTATCAACCCAACTAAGCTTTCTCCAGCGAGCAAACGCTCGGGGAAAGTTCAGCGGTTTCTGGTATAACACAGATACCACCAATGCCGGATACGGCCTTTGCCTACGAGACACTCTACATAGGCTATATGAAATAGCCCAAGTTTAGTGACCACCCTTTTATTGAAATATAAGACGAGGTTGATCCCCAGACCAAAGGCTGCATCCAGATCATTAGGAAATAAGAGACATGATGATTCTTTGCCAGGTACTGTCAGCTGTGTACACATATTTGAGGGAAATATTCAAAACAGGTTATGAGCCTGGACTCGCTTCGAAGCAAGCTAAGCACTGTGTTACTAATAATTTATGACTCCTCATACAACCAAATTTGACAAATTATGAGCTTGAAGATCTGGCTCTATAAGTAGTCAGAATGCTCTCCCCAATCAAATTATACTCAACTTTTGGCCATGGAAACCCATATCAAACTGGATCTCAGAGTACGATTCAAAAACGTTCGAGCCAGCAGATTGTTCCAAGTGTTATCGCTTTATATTGATGTCTCTCAGTGATCGCCCTCTTATCACAAGTATGTTTTCATTTTCATATTGCGGAATTACTCAAATCAGGCCGTTGTACTCCGACTTTTGTCGCCTTTATGACCATGAGCTAGTTCATATCATATCTTGCCATGTTCCGTGCTTACCGTGGAAGGTGTCACACTCTGCATGGGGTACCTGATGTGTTATTCAGATGATATTTTGTCACCCTGAAACTACAAGTGATTAGTCGTCTATATTATTACGAGGAGTACAGATCCTTCTTCCGTCACCTCGACATCCCACAACATATTTTCTCTGTATATGATGCCTCGTCTATATCAACTGGGAGCTATTGCACGTCCATCAAGATAAAATAAAAGGTCTAATTGATCAACTAAGCAGGAATTGTTTTTGGATTCAACGGGACCTTATCGTAGCGTGATAAATGACGGACATCCAGGCTTATAATCTGCGTGCTTCGGTAAGCGTCATAAAGCACGATTCTAGGTTATTTTTCCAAGATAATGTCTAACTGAAAGCTACTCGGCAGCTCAAAGAAGCCAAGGTTTTGCTCATAAATTGGGAAGAAAAGTTAATGTTACTTAGTCTATCAACACTGCCTCTAGATCACCAGACTCTTCACACATTCGACGAAAAACGGAACTTTCATAATTCCCAGCGAGGAGAGTTTTCACAGAACCCTGCTCAACAATTCGACCAGAATCTAAAACCACAATATGATCATAGTCAGCGATCGTCCGCAGTCTATGAGCAATCGTCAAGACAGTCGTTTCGTTCCGCACACTTTCTTCCAGGCTTGCTTGTATCGCGGCATCGGTATCATGGTCGATTGAAGCCGTTGCTTCGTCCAGAACGAGAATCCTTGAGCGACGCAAGAGTGCACGCGCGATGCATAATAACTGGCGTTGACCTAGCGACAAGACGTCTGCGGCACGGTCTAGGCAGCTCACAGTTGGTCCTGTACTCATTCTATTGAGCTGCTCATAAAGGCGAACCTGATTAAGCGCTGAAATCACTTCATCATCTGTGTAACGTTGCAAAGGATCAACATTCTCGCGAATCGTACCGTCGAAAATCTCTGGATTTTGAGGCACAATAGCAACAGCTTGACGGAGCTTTTCGAGTGGCAAGGTACTGATATCAACACCATCAATCTCTATGCGGCCACTTTCCGCTTCGAGGCAACGTAGCAATGCCAGTGTCAAAGTGCTTTTCCCGGCACCGGTACGTCCTACGATACCAATTCGCTGTCCTGGCTTTGCCTCGAAACTGACTTGGCTCAATGCAGGATTGAGATCTGATGAGTATCGTGTTGTATAATTATTAAATCGTATTCCTCCTTGTGATGGCCAGTCTGAAGGCATATCGTAAGTAGCCGTTGATCTTGGCAAATAGTTTTCTTGCTCAATCTTGCTGTATTCCAGTATTCGGTCCACCGAGTTCAAGTTTTGTTGTATGAAAGCATACACCTGGACAAACCACATAATATTCTCCGTGAATGTCGTAGAATAGGTAAGAACCAAGCCTGCGCTACCAAAATCAATTGATCTAGGGCTCCACAGCACAAAAGCAGCCGTGGAGAAGGATATCAAAGATCCCAAAAGCGTGACTCGAAACGTAAGCCATTCTTTACCCGCGCATTGAAGTAAATATGTTTGATTGAGTCTATCAATGAGCTTCCGATTTTGAGCGGTGAAACTCGATGTTTGATGATACGCTCGAATACTGATGTAGCCGGACAATGTTTCGCCGAATTGTTGAAATAATGGAGACCTTTGTATAGCCTCGATTCGTTTCAAATCCCGGGCTGCATTAATATAGACCCCCAGCACGAAGTAGTACGCCACGCAAATGAATAACGCGACGACGAGGAAAGCTGGAAGCACTACTGATATGAACACAACCACCATTGTTATTGTTGCGACCAGCTGTAAAGCGCTGATTGCGAACCCCGGTATGACTTGGTCCGTTGCCTCGACATCTTTAGAAAATCGATTAGTGATCTGTCCCAGGGGCACCCTGTCGAAGAAGTGGAGTTTTGCGTGAAGCACTGAATTCAGCAGTTGTTCGAATAAGGCGAATGATGCTTTCAGCGAGCCGTGGAATGTGATGAGATCTCGTACAATCGTTATCAATGCATATAAACCACAGAGACCGGTATATACTGTTATGTAGAACCAGGGATTGATTTTCACAATCTCATTAGGGCCTTCTGAATCTTGGACGTGCAAATTCCCCGCTTTATCTTCTCCTAGATCCTGCACTAAGTCAGATTGTAGTGCCCATTCCTTGATCCATATGGTTGTCCCCAGCGAGGCAATCTGTTGCAACGCAAAAAAGCCCAAGACAATTACCAGGAACAATCTGCTACCCATGGCAGTGAGGTAGCTCCAAATAACATATGATGAAACTGCGCCCTCTGCCTTCTGCTCTTTGTATGTCTCTTTCTCATCTGATTCTGCGAGTGATATTCCATCTAGTGAGTCCGTATCTAGTGAGGGTTTCGCAGCATAGTCCAGTGTAGGGGTACCAATATTTGTGATGGTAGAACTCGACATTGGGCTTTCTGCTTTGCTTTCGAGCATATTAGCATCCAGAATTCCAGACCGGACGAGTTCTTCCGGAGAACCTTGGCCCTTTACATGACCGCTGTCTAACGAAACAACGTAGTGACTGTGTGGTATAGTCAACTGCGTGTTGTGGGTGGCCAAAATACAAGTTCTCCCTTTCATCAAGGGTCCCTTTACGGCACGGAAGAAGATATAACTCGCAGTGTGAGAGTCTAGTGCACTGAGACAGTCATCGAGAAGAGCATATCTGCATCTGCTATAAAGCGCACGTCCTAACGCAACTCGTTGTTTCTGGCCACCAGATAGGCGGGCCCCGTTTTCCCCGCAATGAGTCTGATCACCYTGATCTAGTGATCTGATATCAGGAAACAGTGCAACTGCATCAAGCACTGCTGCATAACGTTCACTTTCGAATGGCATGTTAAAAATAATATTCGAGCGTATACTTTCGTTCATTATCCAAGGCTCCTGTGGGCAATATGCTATGGCATCAGTGAAGCCGGTTGTTGGGTTGCCGACCCTTTCGTATGATATCTGTGGTAGCCTTACTTGACCATTGATAAGGTCCATTTCACCGAGCAGGGCAAGCAATAGGGAAGACTTTCCAGAACCACTTGGTCCACATACTATATTCAAAGATTCTGGTTTGAACTGAATGTTCAGGTTCTTCAACCGAAACGGGCCGATGCCGCTAAATAAGACGTCATCTAGCGGAATGTCGGTTCCTCTCCTTCTGTCTGGATCATTTGCCTGCATTGCAGATATCGATACTCTCGTTGGCCAAGAAAGTGTGGCATCATCGAAACCAAAATAGTCTAACTGTTCGGACTTCGAGACTTGGTTGATCTTCCATGACTCTCGTTCTTGCAAGAACTTGTCAATCCGACCCAAGGAAACATGTGCTTGAAGCAAAAATGTAATTGATGCAGCCATTCGATCCAAAGGAATTCGAATGATACCGAAAATAGCCAGAGCAGGAAACGCAATAGATGTCTTCAGCGGATTGTCCCATACCAAAGTATAAAAGAAACACGTTATAATCGTGACAATAAATGGCAGAGAATGAAACGTAGTTGCATTAATTGACCACCATATATAACGGAAGCGTAGCTCGTCAAGCTCTAGTTTACGCTTTTGCATCACCCGGTTTTGAAAATGAGTTTCCCACGCTGAGTACTTTACTGTATGAATATTGTTGAGGATTTCATTTCCGGTCTGGATTCTTGAGTCGCTAGCCTTTAATAACTTTGCTTGTACCTTCATCACTTGCTGCGATATGATGAAATTCAGTGGTAGTAGGCATACCATACACAAAACGCCTAAAACACCACTTGTCCCTAGAATTCTGTAGAGAAGCCATGTTCCCAGAGTTGTTTGAACGGGGAAGATTACCCAAATCAGATAGAGAGTTCCGCTCATCTCACTGACGTGTTCGACGTCGACTGACATGAGGTTGAGGATATTGCCATCCGTAGCATGATTTTGTGTTTCAGTATGCAGTTCACCTTCAGATGCCGAATTTGGTGTCATCTTTTTGCGAAGCGATTTCTCGTAAATCTCATTTATCAAGATGGCTCGTAATTTAGCTGTCATGCGATTGCCCATCCAGTCACATTGACTACCAGCGATGCTGGAAACAGCACCAGCCACGAGAATACCACCAGCGCAGAGCCAAGCCGTACTCTTCAAAATAGTATCGGGGTATTCGAGGTGTTGAAGAATAGCCCTAATCAAGACAGGCGGGAGGAGAATGAAGACACTGTTCAGTGCTGCCCATCCTCCTTGTCGTAGCATATCATTTTTGACAATTCGGAAAATCCTCCGCAAAAGCGGTGAAGTGGCTGGCGTTGTGGTTTGAAAATGTGGAATAATTGTTCCGCACTTTTGGTGGTAAGAAAGTGGATAAAGGTCATACACCTCCAGTGTTGCCCTGAATGACTTCCATACTAAGCCATTGAGCCACGAAAAAGTGAGGCAAGAGATAACACTCGCCGTCTCTTGTTTGCTTATGTCTGAAGTTGATATGTCATCACCCTTGAGCTGTCTTGATAATGGTAGCCTTGGAGCAGTCCAGTGACATAAACATAGCACTGCAAACACAACGAAACGTAAAAGATTTGCAGTCAAGACAAAAGGTGACGTCGTTTGTATGATCATTGTATGGCTAACTATTGCCAGACAGGTCACCTGAATTGCATAAATCGTGATTGAATGGTACTGTAATTCATGGCTGACACAGGTGTCCCACAGTGTCTTTCGCACCAGCGCAAGGAACAGTAAGTATGTAGAAGATACTGCAGAAATGAAGGCGGCGAGGTGGTCGGCTGTATCTCCAATACCAACAAGGAGGAAAAAATTTATATGTATATCAGCGAGAATTGCACCGATTTCTAATTGACTGATTCTAGGTGGGATTATCGCAAGTGATGTAGTTCCCGGGTTAGAAATTTGACTTTTAGGGACCTTTCGGTAGCGGAAAATCGCCTTCGGTATAAAAGGATATAGGCGCTTCAAGCTGTAGATGGCTATTGAGGCAGAACATATCACAAGAGGAACAACCTTGCCGAGATAATTGATGATCACACAGTCTGAAACGCGACCATCGATCCAAAATGCAGAACATGAGAAACTCATTTCGTGCTAGGAAGATGGATTTGATGAGCTCGAAGGACCAAAAGTATTTCAGTATGATTGATTGTGAAACGTTCTGACCAATGATACAGTCGACGCACGTGATCGGCCTTGCCCTAGGCCGCGGATTGTGAAGGCTTATCTGGTGCGACCAATTGTTTTGCAAGTCATCAACAATCTGTAATATGGCTATCTTTCTTGAGACACAGTCATATTGGAAGTAATTCTAAGCTTGGAATTTGTCGTAGCCAAATGGATAGGTTGGTCTAGTAAGTGGATGGAGTCGAAAGAAACGACGGTGACCGCTAAATCGAAAGATCACTCGGAATAACGTGCTTGGAAATTTGGGGGCCAGTAAAGACTTGCAAGACACTGTTGGAAACAAGATATAGCACCGGGAGTATTGTCCATTTGAAGAAAAGAGGGTCACTGCACCGTTGACAGCTTTACTTGGATAGACTAGGATAATGCGATTGGACAACAAAATGTCTTCCCCTCTCGGTATGAGCATCTTGCTTCAAAGACATGTAACAAATTTACTAGAAGGTATATCCGCTTTGATTACTCATTCTCTAAGTTCCTCTATTGTGAGTAATTTTTAACGCATGTAATTTTGCGACTTCGATACATACGGCGTTATACGTAAGGAAATACTAGTCGTTATGTTCCGTTATTTTACATTGTAAATATTCGATCCTAGTGGTTTTTTAATAAACCATACTGATACAGTCAAAATTACACCTAACTTTAGAGGTGGGGGCCATTGATATTCACTGACAGATTAGTCTGTACGTTTAGTTGACAAGCCACCATTCTAAAATTTATCAAGACCAGTGCATTATTAAAGGGTTAATACAAAACATTATACATCCTCTCAAAGGCTGAGACATCTCCAAACACTCTGTAGTCCATATAACCATATATTTAACCTCTTTAGACCCCACGCTAAGCACTATTATCCTTAAAGAATTAGCACTAGAGAAACTTTGCCTTGAAGTAATAAAATGAACCTTACTTTCTTAGCTACGTTCGGTGAGGGGAACTCACTTTTGCAAGATGTCTACTATCAGATCAAGCTACGTACACTACGAATTCTGGAAATTTCACCTTAAAGGCGTATGAAATATGAAATCATTAAAATATTGTCAATGGTACCTTATACGATTATTTGATGATCACGCTAGAAAATAGTTCTGTCAGCCTCATCAATGGAAAGGAAGAGGTACATAAAGAGCCATATAATAGAATACTTATATTTTTTACTTTTCTCTTTTCTCACTACAACTAAAAAAAAGACAATGCTCATGTCCCGCGTACTAAGTCTCATCGTCTACTGCCTCACGTGTTCCATTCTCCTTCTTGGACGCCTGATTTTCGCTGAACGAATGCTTTAGATAACACTAAAAGCGCTCTAAGTAGTCTTCGATATACAGGCTCACCGCATCACGATACTAAACAATTCTCGCAGTACTTGTAGAGACATAATGACGCGTATGCGTGCCCAGTGTGGAAATTTTCGATATCCGTCAAAATCAACATGTTATTGAACTCTAGCAGAGTTATGTGAAATGAACGCGAGAAGCTAGTGAACCTGGCGCAGCTACATTCTCCCGTTAGCAATGCTGTTGATCTCAGCAGATGCATCAAGAATGCGTGTGTAAGGTCGATGTTTGAAGCAGCGTCATATAGCAATTCTGTTGACAAGTTTTGGGGACATGTTGGTGGGTGCTGGATAGAGTCTCGAAAATTTGCTTTATACGCATTTCCTTCCTGAGCATAATCATTGCAGTGCTTATAACTGTTCTACTTCGAATACTACTCAATATGTTTCTGAGTGATACATCGGACGGACGCCCCGAAACATATTGACCAAAAACACAAAAAATAATTGAGAATACGTTACATATCAAAGATTGTGTAAAAATGCTAAACAGATGTCCATTTTGGATAACTCTCTTCTCGCATAACTGATGTTCAAAAGGTAAAATCGCTAGCATTACATGAAACTATCTTAATCTCAGACCGTGGTACACACTATCCAAAATGTCATTGCTGTACCTGTGACTTTTCACTCTCGTGACTTTTGCTAGGCTGCCACTCTAAATCTGAAGGTATCGCTAACGATATCCTTTGACTCTCAGCCCAGTCTTCTATTCCGAGATGATTACCGTAAGGTGTGAGAACTCCTTCAGGACTCTGCTCAATAATCGGTCTGTCAGGATACTCTGTCCAAGGACCCGTCTGACGGATTGTATTGTCCTCCTTCCATTTCAGAATCTCGTCAAAGTTGCGGCACATTTTGGTCGAACCAAAATTCAAATTAAGACCAGGCCAACCAGCGAACTTCTGTCCCACAAGAACTTCCAAATCTGCATGGCACGTAATGCTCCTCATAAGGACATATGTGCAGTGCGTCAGATGATGATCCCAATCGATTGGGGTATGAATCATCTTCTTTCTCATATCCCCATAGTATTCTGGCCACGTCGTCTTGCGAAGATTGTTTAAACAGTGAAGTTGGTGAAAAACATCTAAGACCCCGTAGTATACACCTTCCCCAAAGTCGGACTCCGGTGCTGGCCACGTGGTCGCAGGATCATATCCAATACGCCGTACTTCTTCGGCATTGAGCGCTATAGATTCCGTAGAAGTTATTCTATCCCATGCTTCATCGACTTCTGGTGAAGGTGGCTGTTGAAAAATTGACGGCTTATCATCTGGCCAGTAGATGGTGAAGTTGTTGTGGACTTCAGACTTATAAACCGGAAGGCGATCAAATACAGGAGCTACACAGTGGTGAGTCGCTAAAACTTAGAATTCGGAAACCACTACTTACAATATGAGCTGGTATTCTTCTCATTACAGAGAGCCCTATTCCACCGGAGCAGCATTCCTAAGGTAGACAAAAAGAGTAGGACGTTGCCTGCTACCAGACTGATGGCAAGCCAATGTCTTTTGACATATTCCCACCGTCCTTCAGGGAAGTCACGTTGTGTTCGAATGAGCTCCGAACGTTTTCCAATTTGATCCTGGACTGCGTCCTCATCACTGAAGAGTAATTGCTCAGAAGACTGATCATAAAGACTATCAGCCAATTTACTATATTGGAACGTCATTTTCAGCTGAAAGAAATATTGATAAACAAAATGGAATTTTGTAGGTTGAGATTCTTTCTCTGGCCATAAATTGTATGAGAAGAGCTGAGAAACGAGGAGATAACCTGGCAGCCTTGGCGGAGTACCATGTAATTGAAGACGCAAGAACAAGGACAGCAAACTTCAAAGAGGGGAATCACGTATAACATTGTAATAAGTGTCCTTGGCGATAACAACTGATCTTGGGTTGCATGCACAGATTGGACTACAGTATGTCGTGATTTTCGGGCTTCGGGATCTTGGTATTTGACGTGTCATTACTTACCACGTATAATACGAAACAGAGAAATGTTAATAACCATATTAGGGCGGGTAGCTTCATTTACCACCTGATCAAATGAGGTACAGGACAAGACCTTGGCACTTTCCCATTTTGCAATTCTCTGCTCTCGAAATTGCGACGCAGATCTTATAGAGGGTATAACGCCGGCCAACACAGCTACCGCCGTACTATGTTTAGTAAGAAAATAACAGATACCGAGATTAAATCTAATCAGTAAGCATTGACTGCTTAATGGCTAGAAATATAAGTTGAAACCAATATAGGTATGAGTACCAAGCTGTAA
Organism: Talaromyces amestolkiae; assembly: GCF_001896365.1. Classification (NCBI taxonomy): domain Eukaryota; kingdom Fungi; phylum Ascomycota; class Eurotiomycetes; order Eurotiales; family Trichocomaceae; genus Talaromyces; species Talaromyces amestolkiae. The sequence goes on along the minus strand of NW_024468042.1, from coordinate 548,336 downwards.
TATAGAGATGGTAATTTATACGACTATACTATACACCGTAAAGTGATGAGAACAGAGAGGGACGTGTACTGTATTGTTCTGTCGATTGAAATTCTTGATCCCTAAATCACGATGATCGAAGTCATAAGTCGTATGCATCGGGCATGCCAGACTTGGACCCCACCAAATCAAGAGCATTGGTGAGATTGTTTATGCGTCCTGACGTATTGTCATTGTATGGGCGATAATTTGATATGTTAGAAGGCTCGTAATCACAATCTTCAGGTTGCAAAAATGGCTGATCTCGTGCCATAAAAAACGCCCCTCCGAAACTGCAAGGTAGTACAGGCTGGTTTCGAACATGCATTGATATTAGCTTCATGCAGCTTGCAAAGAAGACCCTGTCGAGTGGTGTATAGAGCTCCTAGGGCAGACCTGCTCTGATACCCAGGCGCTCCATCAATTGAAGGAGGGCAACAAGACGCCAATGAAAATATGACTCAACACCATGATTGCATCTCAAAAGACAAAGCATTGCTGGTTTATGTTACTTGATGATTGGCACACCAGAGACTTCCCTGGCATGAAAGGTGTCTACAATCTCTTGATTACAGTTCTGCAGACTAGTGATAAAAACAACAAACAAGATTGTGCAGTTACTCTAGCTTTTTTTCATACAACTAGCAATTCCTCCAGAAAGCCAGCTTTGTGGGGGATACGAACTGTGGATAGGAAGCCCCATAGTGGCGACAGTTGAACACTTAAGTGCTGTGCAAGAAAGGCGTCACATAAGAGACGCCTTGTTGGCGTGGTGTGCGTAATTTGACCCCTATTATTCAAAAGAAGCTAAGGTCTATAGCTTCAATAAAGAGTGGTAATCTATTGCCTAAAACAGCTTGTTGAACAGCATACGTATGTGTCTTACTTTTCGTAACGCTCTTTAAACAAGAAACAGATTGTTAGAATATAGTGTAATGATTTAAATTACTTAAAACTTACCGCAAGGCACCTCCATCTCTCAGTTTTACATCTCCTTGGTGTGTAATAATAATCGTGCGAAGTTGAGTGATACACGATTAACTATGAGCATTAGTTTGAAATGCATACACTTATGCTCCCCCAATCGGCTTTATAAGGTATCTAGAAATAGAAGCTCCAGTATAGTACAAAGTTGTGCACACTTATTTGATAAAGTATTGTACTAGGCCGTGGTATGTCATGCTTTCAATCACAATTGATATCCTTCGGCACAGCTTTCTGTAAGTCTTTGGTCGTCAAGGGCGTACAGTAATCTTTTAATCCATATACACATTGTTTCGTTTTGAATGCATCAGAAAGTGCGAAGTCCAGACGCTCGATGAAAAAGACAGATCTGAGGTATAGGAAATAGGAAAATATACATCTTCCAGTGTGTCAACATTTGAAAGGTTCGCATCACACTAAGAAGGGGTCATGATGTCCATGTTCTTCGAAATATGCCTGCATGACAGGATAGTACGGACTGTCTGTCGGACAAAAAGCCCAACGTTCCTCTGGGTGAGTTAAATTTATATAATTGTCGAGATGTTTGTAGCAAGATTGCTGTGGTTTTGTCCACTCCACTAGTTTTGAATAGTCTTTGCACTGCATGGTCTGATTGGCGCCGGCACCATCTGTTGTCTTGCTCATGGGCGTGTCATCTGCTTTGCACATGAGGTCTTGCCGTATTGTGTCCAGGCAGTGTTCGATGTGTTTCAATGGTACAAGTGTGCTGTTGGTAGCTATGAAGTCATGTAGTGTCTTTCGAATTGCCTTCTGTTTTGATTATCTCTTAGTTAGATAATATATTCTACTTAAGAATAAGTTTCATCATGGGTAAAGTCTTTCACTTACAAGACAGTGCAATTGGTGGAACACCTTTATATAGTAAACCCGTTTGGTTTTATCCCATATAAATCTTCCTGAATCAGGAAGTCTCTTCTCCTGCGCCCATTCCGGGGTGACAACTATTGCAACAGAATCGACATTGAGACTTTCCCACATCTCATCAGCCAGGGTTGCGTTGCTGCTCGTGTAATCAGTCCAAGTCTTATATTCGGTTGGGATCTCTAATCCAAGCCCAGCTAAAAGATTTTGTCAGTATTTTGTTCCATGTGAACTAGTCAGAGTTAAGAAGAGAAAATCAAAATAGAGACATAGTATAGGGTACGGTTGCACTAACTGTATGGTGATCGGTTAGCTGCCATTCCTCCCAAATCACCTGTCTCCTCCCTGTTTGCAGAGACAACCGTAACGACTAGATAGAGGTTCATTATTATTGACAGAGCCAGGACTCCAATAACGAGTCGCCACTTCCATCTTACAAGGGTTTCTCGTCTGTAAGGCAATGTAGGCACAGCAGGATCTTCTTCGAAGCCATGATCCTGAAGTAAGTGGTCCTTACTATGATCTTCATTCATTGCTCTTCTTTGTTGAATTTTGCTTTCGCGCTATCTCTAGCACGGTTCATATGCCGGTAGAAAGATGAATTTCACTGTAGAAACTTTAGGTTTATAGTAGGGTGAATCAATCATAAGGGCCATCAAGAGCAATAATCCTCCCACACTTTCGTGCAAAGCGCAAAAAATGGTACATGTGATTATTACTAAACTAAAATAGTCCTTTTCGCTCCAAGGTACACACACGTTCATTCATCCGACGAAGATATCTGACAAAATGGATTCAGCTGTCCTAACAAGATTGATAATCCCTTCTTGGCTGTCTTTGATGTGAGCAACTTGTTTAGGAAATATCTGAAGAATACTACCTTGATAGTAATGATGGCGCAATCTTGGGGCCTGTAGTCGCAACTTTCTATAGAGAGCATAATGCATACCACCTACCTATCCAACGCCGCCAATAGCGTACGACGAATTCATGACAAAGTTGGCTTTAATGCGGCTTGCAAAGGAGTATACATGAATCCCTAAGTATGAAACCTTTCGCCTGCCGGGATTGGTCGCACCTTAACACTGAGCCAACGAAGCTATACGCATGCTAAGAGTTGATCAACATACCCATTCCTTGATATCACTGGGGTTACATACATAGAAGTACGCGATAGAACCATACGGAGTGAATTCTTCACAAGATAGTGTATTTTATGTCCTCGGTAATAGACCGTAATATCCTAAATACTGCATCAATAGACCAAAGTCTGAGCTAGCCATCAGGTTTTTCTAATACAGAAATAACCACTTCCTAGATTGGAAGAGACATCGTCAGGACAAATCAGGTGATTGTATGACATGGTAGTGAGTTTTTTTTCCTATATAAAGTCTCGAATTTCCCATGCGAATTTCCTGAATATCAACTTCGGCCTACAACAAACAAAGAAGAAAACAAATCATCAACTCCCTAAGAATTCATCTCCCATTTCTCCTTTTTCAAACCGTCAACATGCGTTTCATTGGAGCTCTTCTTACCCTCTTGGCTGCTATGCCTATGGTTGCTTTCTCAGCACCTGTTGAAGCGAATGTCCCCGAAGAGCGTACCATTGGTGCAGGTACTGCTGACTGTTAAAGAGTCATTGATTTATTTCAGCAGCTATTCATCGAGACTATCAGGTCTGTACCAACATCATGAAAGTCATAGGCCATTAACTAAATGAAATTAAGAGGCACCCTGGTATTGAAAGAAACGTTATTTTCGATAAAGCCTACGATGTCCTACTTTGGTTTATGATTGATGATGAATGATGGTTGACGGTGGTTGAGGATGATCATTTGGCTGCACATATTGATTGATATTGCTATAAGACGCTCATCTAAGAACTCGACGTGCTCTAATTAGATTGAACGCATCCGCTCGTTGCTTAAGGAAATGTTAGGTAGCTTGTCAATGAAACGCAGATATCTGCTCTACTTTTCATAAGAAGAGATCCGCTTTACAAGTTCAGAATATGAGAAATGAGCACTGCCCACTAAGCGAGATATTCCTTCTACGCATGAAGACCCCTTTGCTTACTTTCTTCCTTTCTCTTTCCCATATAAGCTTTATTGTATGATAGAGTCTTTATAAATTATATATCTGTTGAACTTTTACCTCTCTAATTTTACTTTTAGCATGTCATGATAGATAAACTTATAATACATGTATTAGAGATAGGTAGAAGAACATGGGCTCTACTACGTAGCATATCAAAGTCCTTTATGTTTACTCCTACCAGTGGTTCATGAACGTATTCTAGCTGTGTCTATGATACTTCTATTTTGGTAGTGACACTTACCAGCTTCATCTTGCCTAAGGAAAATGCATATGCTTCTGAGCATACTACAAGCTTGTTGGAATACAAGAAAAAACAATGAACATGTTGTTAAGATGTCATGAGCAGATGATTTGTAAGTGCTGGATAGCGTTCTGTACTGTACTCGCATTCCAGCGACGAGACAAACTCTCAAAAAACAAAACAAAAAAAAAAGGGTGGAAATGCAGTTTGACCCTGTAAAAGTCTCTACCAACATCCCTCCTATTCATCAGACATGTATGGGGTTTCCTTCTTATCTAAGGGCGTATATCATGAATTTAAAGGCCAAGTTGTGAATCCACCAGAACTAGATACGATACACTGTGGTACACCTTTCAAGTAGGCTCATCATAGAGCCTAGTGCCCAATTAGGGGCCTACTCCGACAATGTGAACAACAGTCCCTTGGCCCAGCGAATCCGTACTGCATAACATAATGTTCGTCTGCTGAGCTCTGGGTCTCTTAATCACGAATTGTAAAGGCCTGCATACGGTTGCGAGAGACGAGCCTTTTTGGCGCCGTGGGGCCAGATATGTTTCCAGGGGTCGGACATATTTATGTACCGGAGCGATGATAATATAATTCTTTGTACAATGTAAGGTTATATACGAGTCACGCAGGCATTGAGTACTAGTGAGATACAGACTGTTGGTAGAATTACTGTATTACCGTACGTACCATTGAGTCGAAATAACACGAAATATAACAACACCATTGTACTGTATGTGCCTTGTCAAAAATGTTAATCTATGACCCACTTAGTGCATAGTGCCGCACGCCTCGCAAGGCTAGCTAGCGTTGTGGGAACAGCGCATCATCATTCCGCGGGTACATTAAGTGGTCTACCTAGTAGTTAGTTATTTAGATTAACTATCTTTTGTCTTGGGATGTATATCTTATCATGCATTAGCGTGTTTCTTAGTGCTCTTTGCATGTGTATATTACAGGTCCTGAGGACTTCATGAAGCAACATTTTAGCACCTCTGCAGGAAGCAGAATGGGGCATATTCTGCAATGCTCAATGGAGCTTCAACGTGCTTTGATATATGTGTTTTATAATCTAGGAATAGCTTCATATTCCTTTGTTGTCTGTGAGATCGTGTCTCGATCTTTATGTACGTTAGTAAAGAGACTGTTTGATATGCCCTTTACTAAGGCACCGCATAGGTTTATACACGACCTATGTACCCTCTAGATAGCTTTATGAATCGGTTATCAATTATAAATTAATTAGCTATGTTGGTCGGCTCGCTCTTGATAGGCTTCTTGGATATCGCCTTTTCCTAATCCCGACTTCCCAAGATAAACCAACAAGAAGCACTTAGGGGTCCGATTGGCTGCATTGGCGTAAATACCACTTGAAAAGCTGAGAAGCGGAGGTGTTTTCGTGACCTGAATAATTACTCACTTCAAATATTGGAAAACAATCTGCTAATGCATACGAACACACATATCGCAAGACAAGCGATAAAACTAGAAATACAATCTCCTAGCTAGATTACAAATACAGGTTATATGGCGTGTGCTGCCCCGTTGTGTGGAGCGCGGGGTAATTTGACTCCGTTCTGTTCCATTCTGTGGATTCTGAGCTGACCTGGTCATGCCAGGAGCCGTAAAATGATATAACATATGACTATTATAGGCTTGAAAAATATAGAAACATGAAAATCGCTACTCCATAAAATTCTTGAGTCCATCTCCAAGGCCACAATGACTGAAGGATTCATTCAATGACTCCCCGGTATCTTCCAAAAAGCAAGCTGAGTTCTGGCTTGCAAAATCTCTCAAAGCATTCCAATTCTTACATCTACGTATTTGACCATCTCCAACTTTCGTGGTTCCCCATGTATATAGAGGTGTTGAATCTGCATTGCACATGATCACCTAGTAGAGAGTTAGTGCTGAAATGTGAAGTGTATTGAAGTATGGATGGACACGCTTGCGTACTTGTAGTAAAGAGTCGAAGCAATGATCTATGTGCCGCGCTTGGTGTTCAGATAAAGGTGCTGGCGACTCCCGACTCTCTTTGAACATTTTTCTTATGAGCCGTAGACAATGTACTTCATGGTAGGCTTCTAGCAAGTATACTGCCTGAGTGCCATTGTTGGGTCGAGCCATGGTCTCAGGCCAATTTTGAGATTTAGCCCATTCCTGATCGACAGCGATTAAACCGTGAGTCCAAACTATGGAGTCCCATGTTTCATCTTGAATTGTCTGATCCTCAGAACTATACACTGTATTCCACAAAAATGGCTTATATTGCACTGGCATAAGAGGGGCACTGGCGTAGCTCGGAGGTGGCTCATCCTTTGACTGGTTGCTGTCTTCATGAATAGTGCAGGCTGAGCAGACTCCGTTCCCTGAGAGAAAGATACCGCTCCAGACGATATTGGTGAATATCAATAATGTGGTCACAATGTAAACACAAATCGAAAGTTGTTTTGGCTGGATGTTACTCGTCGGTCTGTTTCTAGAGTTTTCATTGTCGTGTTTTTGTTGATAACTCTCATGGTCTGTTTGACTCAAAGGGGAGTACAGATCTTTCTTAGCCATTTTGAAAAAAAAAAGTAGACCGGAATAAGGCGTAAAAAGTCAAATGGAACGTCCAAATTTCAAATCTACAATTCTGACGAGCGCGGATGCGCGTTGCGATCCTGGCTCAATCTACCATCAGAGGGGACCGATCATGCAATATGGACGGTAGCATAGAGAGTAGGAGTAAATTTCACCCAGACTCCCTAGTTGAAAGTAATCAAGTGCGGTCAGATCATGGTGATCGCCAGGAAACTAGGTACTGTGATGAAAGTCAATGCCTCCTTGACGCATATCCACTTTCTTATCCTTACGAGTAATGAGTTTTGCCCACGCCTTCCAATAGTATTAGGTAAATATCTTGAGGAGAGTCTCATGACAGATGTTAGCCACAAAAGTGGATTGCGTTATGTCGTATTATGTCTCCATATTCAGCCAATGCGTTTGCCGAAATGAGTGAGTAGTCGATGCGTATTGACGTTGGCGGAGAGCTGTTGGATCAGCTCTTCTGGGAATGAAGTTCCAACAAGGGCAACCGTGGCAAAAAAAATACATCATAATGTTCGTATAAACAATAGTGCGCTCATATAAGTCTGTGGAGCAGGAGGTGTCCTCGAAAAAAATTGTGGAGTGTCTGTTTGATTACACGTTACACATCTTGGTATTTTATTCATACATACCGACGTAAAGAATCACTTTGTGTTACAGACAATACATCCTTCACGTATTGCTTGTATTACCGTACAGTAAACGGATCATTGGAATGGCCCCACGTTTTAAAATCAAGTAGATTAACTATGTCATCTATATATGAGGACTCTTAGTACCGACATTGAAGGGAGCCCGAAGACTGGACGCCTTGGAAATTTGCACATGAAGGTGAAACCCTTTTACGCCTCCATACGAGAGCTAAGGGATGATCAGGTCTATGGAGCTACTGGCTAGAGGTAATACCGAGGCAATGATAGACAAATCTCACCTTTCTGAACCTGATCCTGCAGATTTGTCTATGTCTAGTCAGAAAATTCTTTCACCGTGTCTATGTATAATGACTAGTCGATCAATTCCAATGTTTTGTTCAGTTGCTGAAAATAATGCAATAGCAAATTAGTACCTGTCCTACTGGTTGGCAACTTTCTCTTTGGTAAGTACTGATAGCTGGCCACAAGAAGCCGATCAAGCAGAAGAGCAAGGGCAAATTGGTCTGAATGATAATTCTAGAACAACCAGTGGTTGATTACTGGCTTCTCTTGGCTTTCCTGATGGACTTTAATGTCTAAGCATCACATCCCCAGTATATTTGTCCCATTTTCCTCTCATGCACGTTGTAAATTGAGGGTTTTCCTTGTCTGTAATTTAGCATCCAATTTATGCACTTGAAAAAAATGAAAGAATGAGAACAAGTCCCCGAAATATCGACTTTAGCAATTACATTTTGACCTGAGCAAAAGCTTTAATTTGTCAACAAAAACATACATCCCATATGTAATAAAGAAAGCGACAATCAAAGGACAAATTCGCTAATGTTCCCGTAAAGAATCCATGATCTCGTCGCAGTATTCGGCGAGCATGTTCAGTATCTCATCAGCACCATCGTCACCAATCTCTGCCGGGTTGGCCAACAACCATAATCTCAAAACGTCCTCCTCAGGATAAACCAAGATCGTAGTCCAGTGCGGTACCGCTACTAATTCATACCAAGCAAAATTTACCTTATTCTTTCCAAGTAAGAGCTCAGGTTCAAACGCCATGTTACGGAAATGCACGGCAGAAGTGTACCGCGAGCCGGAGGGCCACTTGGTACATTTATTGACAGTCTCTTCCCAATCGAGTCCTTCATACAAAGTACGTTCGTCTACTTGCTGAGCAGAAGCCTCAATCAATTTTCGCAAGTATTCACGACGAGTAAGGCCGAACTCATTTCGTAATCGAAGTCTCATGGGCAACATGTTTACACATGGGCCAATCACGGTATCAAGACCCGGTAGAGAGCCATTGCGTCCCGTTGTGACGTTCCCAAATACCACATCATCATATCCTGCGAGCTTTTGAAGGACAAGTGCCCAAGCCACATTTACCACCACAGTCGGCCGTGTGCGGCGGTTCTCAGTGGAAATGTGAAAGTATGGCAGAGCATAAGTTCGAAGAGTCCGAATTTTTCCTTCCTTCGGCTTGTAGACAAGTGTTGGGGTCAACCTGGTAGTGTCACGTAAAACATCACTCCAGTATTCACGAGATTCCGCCGCGATTGATCGGCGGTAATTTAGTAGATCTGTCCACTTCACCGTGTTTTCAACTTCCAATCCATTGAAAACATTTGCTAGGTTCTCGAAGATTCGTATGGTGCACCATCCATCATTTTGCATATGAGAAAGACGTAATACTACACGTCGCCGGTTACCGTCAGATACCAAGATAATTTTGCTGAAAACATCCGTAAGTTTTGCTAGGCGACAATCATCTGCACAGTACTGGTTGAAAAAGGTCGTCATTTGGCCTGTTAATTGGACTTCTTCCACAACCAATGGAGCTTCTTTAAGGATAATCTGATAGTAGCGACCATCCTGGCAGTAGAACCGTGCACGAAGACACTGAAACTCATGTATCACAGTACGAAATGCGTCGATCAATCCAGGCCATGATACTTCAGGCGCGATATCGATATAGGCATACTGAAGCCCCAGTGGCTCTTCCTTGTTCAAAATGTAATCGACTTGAAATCCATTCGCAGGGAGAATATCTTCCACTTCGTCCGACACAATATGCAGTGTCGATGCGATGAGTTCGCTAGCAGAGTCATAACTATCCCAGACCCCGCGCAGAAGGCTATAAGGCTCGTATGCCTGAGTATTACTGGATATTGTAGAAATTCGTACCATCTTTTCTGCCAGTAGTTCTAAGTTAGAACATGAGAACACATCAGCAGGCTTCAGCTCGAATCCCTTCTCATGAGCCTTTGTTGTCAACCTCATGACTGATAGTGAATCGGCTCCTAATTTAAAGAAGTCGTCTTCTTTGCATATCAATTCGTACTTGACTCCCAGAAGCTCAGACCATAAAGCCGCGAGTGTTTTTTCTGTCGGTGTGGTCAACGGGGTTGAAGTTGTTACCATCATATTTCCCGCGACCCAAATGAGATCTCGTAAATTTAGTTGAGTGCCCATAACTTTCAAACGGCGGCGATCAGTCTTGCCGGAACTAGTCTTGGGTATGGCCGAAATTGGAAACAAAGCTTCTGGCTGTAGATATGAGGGCATTGTGGAATCAAGATAAGCTTTGAGATCCGGAATGATGGATTGAAGTGCGTTCCTCAAAACCTCCAGACAGTCTGAAGATGAAGACGATTGCAATAAATTGTCAGAGACATAGATAAGCAACGTTTGCTTGTCGTAGTCCTTTGCTCCGTGATCCAACTGCAGATGTACAATCTCAGCAGCAATTTCCCAATTTCTCGGAATGCGGCGCCGAACAGCATCCTCAATTGCAGATATATCAACTCTTTGACCTCGTAGCTTAATTTCTGCCCCAATTCGACCCATGAAAATCAAATGCATGTCATCCGTATATTTGGCTTGGTCACCTGTGCGGTAAAGCTTGCCTGACCGTCCATAGGATCCTTTCAATCCAGCAACAAGCCATGGCGGATCTTCCACAATAGGGAAGTCATATGGACCAAGATACCCAGATCCAACAATCGGTCCCTCGATCAAGATCTCTCCAACAGCACCAATTGGTGCCAGTCTATTGGGATTGCCGATTTCTGTTAACCATAAATTCGCTCCTCTTCCCCAGCCGATATGTCCAAGCTGAGAGCTTCCGGTTATTGGGGACGAAACAGAACACAAGATGGTGCATTCCGTCGGACCGTATGCGTTAATCAAACGGACTTTGTCACACCACATCTCGATATCGCCTTTCGTCAATGGCTCTCCTGTAAGAACAAGAGTTTCCAAGTGGGTAAATCTTTTCGAATCAAGCGTGCGAGCGACTGATGGCACCAGTTGTGCCCAGTTTACCTTGTATTGCTGCATAAATGCTCCGATATCTCCACGTAAAGCATCATCACTAGGTATGCACAAGCAACCTCCTTGGGTTATCGTATAGAAAAAATTGCAGATACATGCATCGAATGAATAAGATGAGCTGTCCAACGTCCTGCTTTGCCTATGAATACCATACGCTCCAGCACCAGCTTGGTAGTGGATGGCTGTAGCAAGGTTCTGATGAGTGATTTTGACTCCCTTGGCGGCTCCAGTACTGCCAGAAGTGAATACGGCATACGCCAGGGAATCCGGTTTAATATCCTTCCAAGCATGATATCGGATTCCTGTTGGGAGAATAGTCGAGTCAAATGTTTTGCGCTCAGCCAACAAGAACATTTCATCATCCACTATCAACGTGGAACGGGCAAGTCGGGAGGCTCGGTCACGTGTTGACGCTTCACATAAAACGATATCTGCATTCAAGGGTTGCATAATAGATCTCAGATGACCTTCAGGATGATTTGCATCAAGAGGAACAAAAGCGGCTCCAGATTTCAAAACTGCAAGCATTGAAACATTTGTCCACAGTGACTTGCGGAAGACGAGGGGAACGAAGGAGCCAGGACCAATGCCCATGGACAAAAGCTGATCAGACAACAATGATGAAGTTACTTCCAACTTTTGGTAGGTGATTTGACCGTCCCATGAGTCAATAGCAAGAGCGTTGGGTTGCATTTTCGCAATCTCAGAGATCGTCTCAAGGACAGATTGCGCACTGGCTGGGTTAACCGATTTGAGGTTCTGCGCCCAGATATCTTGAAGATCTTGATCACAAATTGAATTCAAAGATCCCACCATGGTGGACTGACGAGTAACCGCTTTCATCATATCCTGAATTGTGGCTTCCCACATTACGAGGACCCTTTCTAGGTCGGACTGGGAGATGACACTAGAATCAAAGCTAGCTCGAACTTTCATCTTATTGCCACTGGGCAAAAGTTCGAGCATCAAGCTGTATTGATTTAGAACAGAATATTGATTTGGAAAGCCTTCTACCTTTGTCTCGTCGATTTCTTCAAGAATATCATGCTCATTTGCGGAGCCTGAGAACTGGGCGGTGTCATTGATAGGTTGAATGACCAAGACAGTCTGGAAATCACAGGCAATCTTGCACGAACTGTTGATACGCCGGATTTCGTTGATCCCAAAATGCTCATAAGGCATTCTTCGAACATTCAGGTCTTGTATCTGTCGCAAGTAGTCTTGTATCATATAACTGTCAACCACATCAATCACAATCGGAACAGTTGTGATAGTTGGCCCCATAACGCGTTCTATGCCATCAATTGGTGCATTACGTCCAGTCAGAATCGAACCGAACCTGATTTTAGTAGTACCTGTGAGACGAGAGACCACAATAGACCAGCTTCCATACAATAAGGCGGATATGTTAACCTGAGGGTTTTGGGAAGAAGAATGCATAACCATGTCTTTTTCTAGGTAAGCAGAGGGCTGTGCGTTCTTTTTGTAGTGTGGTAGAGACGGGTACACCGTGCTTTGTTCGGCACTTGCTAGTTCCCGACTCCAGAATGAGACAGATGCCTCTTTTGGCTCATTGAGAATATATTTCACGACTGGTCGTATATCAAGGTAGGTGTCGGAATCGATGCTGTAATAGATTTTCTTGACTTCGTTTTCAATTAGTGGCAGCATCCAACCGTCATATATAGCATGATGAATTGCCCACACTAGTATACGCTGGTCCTGCTCTCTAATCAGAGCCCAGCGTGCTAACGGCGTTGTTGGACCCATGACCTGCTCAGAATTCTTCTTAAGAAACGTTTTCATGTCAGGGTATGGCACCCAAAGATTGTCAGACCCTCGTATTACGGTCTGATTTAGACCATGTTTCTCAAGGTCTACCAACCGAGTCCGAAGAATTGGATGCTTTCTTACAACCATCATCCAAGCATCACGTAGTCTGTCGAGGTCCACGTTGTTGGGAATTCGATATAGTTTCAAGCTGATGAAAGCACTCGGGTCTCTTATCGTGCCAGCTAGCATATTCTCCTGTAAAGGCGTACAAGGGTAAACGTCTTCGACTTCGTTTGGGTCTCTCACTCCGCATTTGACTGCAATTTCTTCACGCACGTTCTTCTTATCCACACCATCATGAAGTAATTCAAATGGTCTCATCGTCGTTGGTATGCGTTGTTTTCTTGTCATTTTGAGGGCAAGGTCGGAAAGCTTAGGATTCTCAAAAATAGTAGCAACATTGAAGACGGCGCCTCGATCCCGCGCCGCCGCAACAAGTCTCATGGCACTGATTGAGTCCCCATTGAGATGAAAGAAATTATCGTCGGCGGAAATAGTTTCAATTGGTATTCGTAGCGCAATTGCCCACAGTTCCTGCAGAGTGTGTTCATTTTCGGAATTTGGCGCCCTATTGGTTGTTGCTCGAGGTGCTCTTCCGCGGAATTTCTGGTCTGGCTGAGCTACAAGAGCCATTTCAGCGAGCTTCTGACGGTTTATTTTGCCGTTCGTTGTGCAAGGAATGGATGTAATGAAGTAATAGACGGACGGAATCATATACTTAGGAACGACCAATGCAAGCTTCTCGTCGAGAGTTGCAACAAGCCCAACTGTAGCGGTATCGGGTAACGTGAACTCGCATTGACGCTGATCTTTGACTGCATTTCTCCCACCTATGAATACGACGAGTCTTTGCGTATTATCTCCCGCGATGTCATTCACAACACATGCCACAACGGGGCGGTCTTTCAATATCGAACGAACATGATACTGGACTTCTTCAAGCTCTATCCTTTGTCCGTGTATTTTTACTTGAAGATCTTTTCGAGACACGAAATGAAGGTTCCCATCAGCATCATAGGTCGCAAGATCCCCAGATATGAATGAGCGACTAGACACAATGCTATGTCCGGCTTGTAGCCAAGGTAAATCATCGGTGTATGAAGCCCTCGTCAGTGTCTCATTATTGTAGTATCCTTTGCCAACAATGGGGCCTTGTATAAGAATCTCCCCAACAGCCCCCACTGGCATCAATTGACGGTGGTTATTCGGATTGACCAACCACGTAATGCAGGCGGATCCTTTGCCGATCCCGCTATTAATTGATTGGATGCTGTCTCCTCGATTTATAGTAGAAACCGAAGTGCACTCAGAAGGTCCATAGCAAATAATCAAACGAATCTTCGGTTTCCAGCCATCAAATTCACGTTGGTCGACGGATTCACCAGAAAGTATGATAGTCTCAAGTGTGGTAAGATTCGCCGGGTTGATAAGACGAGCAACAGAGGCTGTCAACTCTGTTAGTGTGGTTTGAAAGCGGTTGAGAGCTCCGATCAAATCATTGTTTCTCTCATCATCACTTGGAACACAGAGGGTACCTCCAGTTGCTAAAACTTTGAAAATCATATTCCAGCTGACGTCGAAACCGTAAGACGCAAATTCAAACGCCCTGGTATTCTCATCAAAGCCAGTATCCGCCGATTGATGCATGATAGCAGAGCATAAAGATTGATGAGTTTGCATCACGCCTTTGGGCTTTCCGGTGCTTCCAGATGTAAAAAGAATGCATGCAATATCGTCCGACTCAATTTTAATGCGGTGTTGCAGAGGATCAATGGGCTTCGTTGTGTTTCGAAGAGATTCTTCAATGCATATGACACGCAGCTGCAGCTTGGTAGCAATACTATAGGTAGAGTCGGCAGACAAGATGAAATCCGGGTTTACCTGACCGACAATCTCCTTCATTCGATTGAGCGGCAGACTGGCGTCCAGGGGCATGAAAGCGGCTCCAGATTTGAGGACGGCCAATGCGGCAACGGGCACATAACCTGATTTTTCTGAAATTATTGGAACAACGGACCCTTGTTTAACACCTTGACCGAGCAATACCCCAGAAAGACGATCTGATAGCTCGTTAAGCTGTGCATAGGTTATTTTAATGTTCCAAGCGTCAATGGCAATCTTATCTGAACGACCCATTGCTCCTATATTGATGGCCTCATGGAGAGACTGGGACGAGGCGATTGGTATGGAGGAATTCCATTTCCATATATCATCTAGGTCCTCCTGAGCAACACAATCAATGTCTGAGAAAAAATTCTTTTCATCGATCTCGTTCAAAACTTTCTCCAATCTACCACTGAGACGCTCGACATCACGTCTGTGGAGCACTTCAGGGTCAAACACAACCTGGAGATCAATAGACGACTTTCTTGGAAACAAAAACAGGACCAGCGCAAAGGTATGAAAATTGTCCCCCTTAAAGTTATCTAACTCACAGTTGGATGTTGTAAGGTGCTCCGAACTCTGATCGTCATTTTCATTCGCTGGTGTCAAGACAATAAGAGTTTGAAATTTTGCGGCAGCCTGCGTATCCTGGTTGATGCTTTGAATATTATGGGTTCCAATGTGCTGGAATGGGGCCATATCTGCTATTTCATTCTGAATGGTCGTCACAAAATCATCTACTCGCTGATTTGTCTTGGTAATATCCAGGCGAACTCGGATGGGGACTGGCGTGATCATAGGGCCCACTATCTGCTCGACGCCTTTTAGTGGAATATTTCGCCCAGTTAATGTGGAAGCAAATAGTACATCGCCTGTCCCAATCAATTTGGAGACGATTAGGGCCCAAGAAGCATACACCTTAGCTTGCAGGTTGCCGCGATGCTGTAGACTATCATATCGCAAAGTACGGCTATGTATAGCCGAAGGCCGCACCAGATGTTTTCGTGACGGCAATTTCGGATATATTGATGCCGGTGTAATGCCAACAAGACGGTTCTTCCAGTATTTCAAGGCATCTTGTTGATTTTGGGAGGACAAGTATGCAACAAAATTGGCATAGGCTGGTGGCTCTATTATGCTGTGACCTCTGTATGCTCGTCTGAGTTGATCTTCGATGACCAGAATCGACCATTCATCGTATAGAGCGTGATGTACTTTCCAAATAATTTTCGTGGTTGTGGGTTGACGAATTATGGCTAAATGTGACAATCGCCTTCCTAAGTCTGGGCTGTCAAGAACGGATGCCGCGTCATAAGATTCAACACTATCATATTCTTTCCATTCATGCCCTTTCACAACAACCTGGAGTAAGTCACCGGACTGTATCTGCACAAATCGAGTTCGCAGGATCGGAACTGTTTCTACAACAGCATCCCAAGCCTTTATAACCCTATCAATTTCGAGATTGTAGGGTACCTCGAAAACCGATGTTTTCATATATGCTTGCGGCTGCTTCATTGTCAGGGCGAATACTTCGGTCTGGAGCGGCGTCGCAGGATACATGTCCATAATAGAGTCGACAGGAACATTACAAATCATGGCTGCACGAGACTTAAGCTCGGATTCCTGTGATGAATCCAATAGAGAAAAGGCTTGGTATGAGGCGCCGCTGTCATCAATCGCGGTCATGGCAAGCGCCATTGCTGACAGTTTCGAGTTTTCCAAGATATCTCTAACTGTCAAGCTAAGGTCATGCTTACGAGCAATATTGGACAACTTCATGGCAGCGATAGAGTCACCACCGATGTCGGCGAACTCACTCTCCGGGCTGATCATCGTTGGAGGATCTCCTAGGGCTGTGATCCACAGCCCAGCCAACCGACTTTCCATCTCTGTCAAAGGATTATGAACATGGTCAACGTTGATTTTTTCTTGATTAGAGCTCATTTCCTGCATCATTGAAGCTCCTATATCTCTTAGTCTAAGGCGATCGACTTTGCCGGAAGGGTTCTTTGGAATATCAGGGAGGATAAAAAAGAATTCGGGTACCATATAAGACGGAAGACTCTTCCCAAGCTGCATTTGCAAATTCTTCTTGTCCAAAGAGTTCCTCAAAGAGGTATTTGCGCAAAATGCAACAAGCATAGGTCTTTTCGAACTAGGGTGTAGCACAACATCACATACAGATGTTACTTCGGAAAGTGCGCGTTTCATTTGGTACTCGATTTCACCAAACTCAATTCTCTGCCCACGCAGCTTGACCTGGGTGTCTGCACGCCCAAGGTACTGTATTGTGCCATCATAACAGTATCTTACTAGATCACCAGTCCTGTAAAGCCTCCCGGGGCGCCCCGGTATATTACCATGTCCACGTTGCAAAAACTTCGGATTTTCAATAAACACTGAAGCGGTCTTTTCAGGTTGGTTATAATAACCCTTAGTAACGAGAGGCCCCTCGTTGACCATTTCACCAACGGCACCAATTCCAACAAGCTCATCACTATTGGGATTGCATATCCATGACCTTACCCCTATTCCACGCCCAATATTGGATGCATTATCCGGAGATCGAAGGCGTGTGAATATGCATAGGGGCGTTGTCTCCGTTGGTCCGTAGGCACCCCATAAGTCAAGGTGATCCTT
Source organism: Talaromyces amestolkiae (assembly GCF_001896365.1). Lineage (NCBI taxonomy): Eukaryota > Fungi > Ascomycota > Eurotiomycetes > Eurotiales > Trichocomaceae > Talaromyces > Talaromyces amestolkiae. Next base: position 531,176 of record NW_024468042.1, on the reverse strand, counting down.
CCACATAGATACGTCCAAAGGTGTTACAGCCTCCCCACCAAGATACAGCCTTTTGACAGTGGGGATCTCTCGAGGATCAAGAGAGCGAGCCACAGACGGTGTCAAAAATAACGCTGTGCTCCGAAATGACGTGATACTTCCTGCTAGATTCTCTTTCCGCTCTTCATTGGACGGTATACAAACACACGCACCGCATACCCATCCCAGATAGAAATGCCAGATGTTAGCATCAAACGCATGGGAAGAGAAATCATATATTCGATCTTGTGGGACAAAATCGAGAGCCTGGGTCTGGGCGACAGCTGCAGATGCAAGATTTCGATGAGTGACCATGACGCCCTTCGGTTCTCCAGTGCTTCCCGAGGTGAAACAAACATACATAAGTCTGTCTGTGTCATGTGAGATCTTTTGAGGGGCTTTAGACACATTTGTTGTAAAGTTCGTGTCATCTACCAAAAAAACATTATCAGCCAACCGTGCTGCTAGCGGCGATTGCGATGGACTTGAGAGAATAATTTTAGCTTTGACGGCCGATGTGATGCTTTTAAGTCTGTTTTCCGGATAGGTTACATCCATCACACTGAATGCAGCGCCACTTTTCATGACAGCTAACATGGCAATCGGGACGATGGCGGATTTCTCGAAGCATAGTGGCACAATTGAGCCCAAGCCAACCCCTCTTGATCTAAGCCTGGTGGCAAGATGCGTCGAGTAATCATCGAGTTGTTGATAGGTAAATTGTCCATCGTGACCAATTACAGCGAGCTTGTCTGGATTTTCCTCTGCTTTGCGAGAAATAAGATCATGGACGAATTCATTGACGGTATCTGACGGCCTTGCGTTCCAATTCCAGATCTTAGCCAAGTCATATTCGGTTGCCTTATCAAGCTCATGCAAAACAGTCTGTGGAGGCAATGTACTGAAGCTCGACAGTACCACGTTTATTTGATCAAGAAGAAGTTCGACCATACCCTGGTCGATAGCGAAGTCTTTGAAAACCGCTTGAATGACAAAGTTCTTCTTGCTCAAGCTGAGGTAGAGTAATAAATAGTAGCTATTGAAATTTCGAATGTCATCCATTGTCTCATCGACATGAAATAAGGAATCACCATCCACCCTGTCCTCGTTTTCTAAGAACACAAGAAGTGTCTGAAAGCTGCAGGCGGCTTTCGCGTCTTCGCTGATTCGTCGAATGTTCTGTATACCAAGGTGCTCATAATTCTGTATCTCAAGGCCAATATCACGAATTTGTGTCAAGAAAGAACAAATTGTCTGGTCTCGATCCACACTCGTAAATATAGGAACTGACGCAATCGTTGGTCCGACCAATGCATCAATACCTTCCAGGCTGACATTTCTACCTAATCGCGTCTCACCGAACAAAACACTCTCTCCTCCGGTGTGTCGAGCCATTACTATTGCCCAAGCAGCACGTAGGAGTACAGCTGGAGAGTACCCTGGCGGAAGGACGTCAGGAAATAGAAACTCTTTGCGGATTACTTTATCCGCAGTAACAGTCAATTGTAGATTCTCGGCCATGGGGGCTTTGGGAAATATTGAAGCATTTGAAGCTCCCTTGAGATATAAATCCCACCATTGGGTACTTTTCTGTTCTTGTTCAACGATGAATCCTACAAAAGAACTGTACTTTGGGTTGACATAGATACGATCCTCAGCACGGTAGTATGCCGAAACTTGTCGAAGGATCAGATCCATACTCCATGAGTCATACACTGCGTGATGCATTGTCCATATTAGACTAGGTGCAGAATCATTCGACGACGAGTTTGAAACTCCATGAATCAAACTGAGACGGAAAAGAGGGTCACCGGGTCCCATTGGAAGTTTCACTGACTCTGATAAGTAATCCGCCACTGTATCATACCGCTTCCATTCCTGAGGCTGTGGTTTGATAACAACCTGGAATAGGGCGGCGGTCTCCTCCTCGTGTATGAGACGTGTTCGCAGTATGGGGTTTCTATCAATGACAGTAGCCCATGATATGAGAACTCTGTCTAAATTGAGCTGATCACTAAATCTTAACCCCGTGTGTTGCACGTAAGCTGAAGAGTCTCCAGCGGTCATTGCAAAGACACCCTCCTGAAACGGTGTGCAGGGGTACATATCATCAATTGCTTCTTCAGAAACTCTGCAGGCGTTTGCTGCCGTTGAAATAAGCGACTTTCTATCGTGGATAGACAAAAGTGAAAATTGGGGAATATTTTTGGAGGTCGCCTCGGGCCTACTTTCGTCATGCACCGCATCACTGGCAAGCTTGCATAGTTCTTGGAATTGAGAGTGTCGAAAGACATCCGAGACAGTGACGAGCAGGTTTTTCAGGCGACAATACTTCACCAGTCGCATTGCTGAGATAGAATCGCCTCCCAGTTGAAAAAAGTCGCTCTGCCGCTTGATTCTGGACTTCTCAAGCTTCAGAACCCGAGACCATATGTCAAGGATCATCAACTCCATTTCAGTCAAATCCGTTGCATCATCATGATGGTTTCCATGCTCGAAGGCTATGATAAGGTCTCTAGGTAGTAGAGAAGCAAGTCTCTTCAGCTTCCGTCGATCTATCTTCCGCGAGGGCGTCAGAGGAAGATGAGATGCCCTTAAGAATACTGTCGGAACCATATATCCTGGAAGAACATCTCTCAATTTGATCAATAATTCCGAAGGTACAACCTGAGGTTGCAGGTTTGTATCTGTGGCGGCATCCTTGAAGTTATGGGGAAAGAAGAAAGCAGTAAGCGAGTCCGTCCCTTCATATTCAATCAAATCAACAATAACATCGTCCGAAATATTTATCAGTTGTCGAATCCGAAACTCAACCTCTTCAAGTTCTATGCGTTGGCCGTGCAACTTTATCTGATCTGTCGCCCTTCCAATATAGATAAGTGTACCATCAGGTCGATACCGAACGAGATCTCCTGTCCTGTAAACCGTTCCATGCCTTCCAGAAAACATCGATGAGCCTCGAAGCAACCACTGAGGGTCTTTTATAAAAGCGTCACTTCTTGTATTGAGATACCCAGGACTTACGATGGGCCCTTCAATGACAAGCTCGCCAATAGCTCCAATTGGGGAAGGCTCCTCGGTATCGAAATCGACCACCCAAGTCGAGCAAGCAACACCGCGTCCAATATCTGAGGCACGACTAGGGTCATTAACATCTTCTTGAATTGTACAGATCTGGCATTCTGCAGGGCCGTAGGCGTTTATCAGGGCCACTTTTGTGCTCCATTTCTCCACTATCTCTCTGGTCATTGCTTCACCACTGAGCACGAGAGTCTTAAGACTTGGAACTGCAGATGGCTCGATCAATTTTGCGACTGATGGTGTAATGTCGGTCCAGTTTGCTCCTAGTCGCTCAAAAGAGCCCTCGATGTCGTTTTCTCGGTCATCCTCGCTCGGTATACAGAGACAGCCGCCCAAAGTCAGAGCCATCAGCGAGTTATGCACTGCAATATCAAAACTATAAGAGGCATAGTCATAAATACTTGAGTCGCTTGATAACTTTAACTGCTGCGCATGGATCTCAATGGTCGAAGAAAAGTTTTCATGAGTAATTTTGATACCTTTGGGCACTCCAGTGCTGCCGGATGTGAAAACTATAAAAGCTGTGTCTGAATAAGAATTGTGGCGTCCCGCAGATATGGAGTAATCGGTCCCGTCATTATCATCATCACCCGACAGGTTGTCACAATTTATAATCTCTCTTGTGAGCTCTCCTGCAAGGGCCGTCGCAGGACCAGCTGTGACGATGCATTTTGCCTTGACTTCCTGGGCAATAATCTGTAGACGCTTCCTCGGTTGATGTCGAACATCCATCGCTACGAAGGCTGCCCCAACTCTCAAGATGCTAAGCATAGCAACGGTTGCCCACATGGATTTCTCCATGCATATGGGGACAATATCATCCCTGCCAACTCCTTGTTGTCGAAGCTTTCTCTCAATCTGTGCTGCTAACCTGTCAAGCTCTTTATAAGTCAAACTGCCATCCCAAGCTCTAATAGCCATTGCTTGAGGAGATGTGCCCATGTGTTGGTTGATTAGTTCGTGAACAAGTTTCTGCTTTGGCACATGCTTAACAGCATTCCACTTCCAGATCGTGTCCAGATCTTTACTGCTGGCGTACTGTATTTCTTTTAAATTTTTTGCCGTGTTTTCTGAGCGAGAAATCTCCTGGGCCAAATGTGCAAGCTGATCTAAAAGTAATTTGATTTGAGATGTCTGGATCACATTTGAGTCATAATTGGCCTCTACTTCAAGGCAGGAGCTTTCTTGACGAACAGTGATCATCAAAGCATATTCGTTGAAGCTGGATAGTGAAGAACTTAAATTAATATTTTCCAACTGATTCCTGAGCTCCTGCTCAGCAATACTAAGCGTAGAATGCGACTGCTTGTCAATAAGCTTTCGATTATTTGGCGGGTGAACGATGAAAAGTGTCTCAAATCTGGTTCCATGCTGCGTCTCCAGATTAATCTTTCGGATATTTTGGAGACCATAATTCTCAAAAGGCATGGAGTCTATGCTTTGGTTCTGAATGGCAAGGAGAAAATCCTCAACGCTCATGTGTCCATGAAATTTCACGCGAACAGGAACCGTGCATATGGTAGGGCTGAGCAGATCTTGAATATTATTTATCGGAACGTTGCGACCTGATACAGTAGCACCAAAGGTAATATCCTCGCTGCCCACAGTCTTAGAAATGGCTAATGCCAAAGCTGCTCTCAGCAAGGATGGTGTGGATACTGTCCGGATGGAACTTCGCAGAAGTGGCATCGTGATCTTTGTTGATCTTTTCGCAGATGGATCCGCGATGTTCTGAGACACGGCAGGAAAGATCGTGGTTTCCTTACCTCCCACGAACTGCTCGGCCCAGAAGTTCTTCGCGAGTTGTTCGGGAAGGCTTCGGATATATTTGATGAATACATTGAAACTCAGGCCTTCTTCAAGCCGAACGCCCTGATATGCCTTGAATAACACCTCACCCAGTCGGGGAAGGGTCCAACCATCATGAATTGCATGGTGCATTTCCACAGTGAGATATGTCGATCGTGTGTTCTTGTCACGTAGGAAGCTATAGTGCAACAAACTTGTACCGAGTCCCATTGACAGATTATCATTTTTTGAACTGTAACTGTTTGAGTTGCTGATCTTGATTCCCCACGAGGCTCCGTTGTCTTTCAAGATTACCTGGACAAGGCCCTCGGTTGGCAGATCAATGATGCGTGTACGTAGAATCCGATGGACTTGTACTACTCTTTCCCAGGCTCTCTTCAACCTTGAGAGACTGATATTATGCGGTAGCTGCAATGTGGCCCTTCCGACGTAGCTTGCTGCTTTCGAGTCGCTAGACGTGATTAGGCCCTCTTGTAACGGCGTACAAGGATATACATCTTCGATGTTCTCCCGGTGGGTATTGCAAGCCGAAGCAACCTCATCTAGATTGATTTCACTTGACAGTAGAGAAAATTGTTCTGGTACCTGAGGAAGGAAGTTGGCACTAAATTTGCTCCATGATGCCAAGTTTGAGAGCTGTGGATGTCGGAAGATTGTAGCTACATCAAGCTGAACGCCTTTTTGTGACGCCAATCCGACAAGCTCTATTGCTGCTAGAGAATCTCCGCCATATTCAAAAAATGAAGAATTCGGATTTATGGAAGTCAAGTCTGTGTCAAATAGCTCGGCCCAAACATGTTTCAATATTTCTAAACGGTTGTTCTCTTCGGTAGTCCTGGTACAGTCACTTTTGCTGACACTATGGTCAGATTCCTCGTTGACATCTTCCTCCCCAGTGACATGTCTGACTGCATCAATAGAACCGTCTGTAATTTTATATCCGATAGTTTTTTCCTGAGGCTGAATGGAAGCCCCAGATTGTGGATACGTGAATGAGCTCGACGATAAGGAATGCACTATCTGCTGTAATTCACGATGGTTTGTCTTGCCAGTCAATCCAAGTGGTATTTGGTCGATCTGAATGTAAGTGCTGGGAATCATGGCCGGATGTAGTTTGCTCTTCAATACCAAATCCCATTGATTGACTGAAGACTGCAACAATCCTGCAATGCGGCTTTGATATTCTGGGAGAACGATAAAAACAACAAGGGAATCGACGCGGTTGTTAAGTTTCACCACTTCTGGAACCCACTGAATGGATGGTGGGATTACATGTTGCAAGTGAGCTGACAATTCAGACAGTTCGACTCGTTGTCCACGAATCTTTACTTGCGTGTCTCTTCGTCCAACAATATCAATCATGCCATCTCCTGTATAACGTACAAGATCTCCAGTCCGGTACAGCCTTCCTCGGCGGCCCACCGCTAAACTTCGACAGTCTCGTTCCATCCACTTCGGTGTCTCTATAAAACTTGATAGAGTAGCTTCAGGGCTATGGAGATAGCCTAATCCGACCAGAGGACCTTCTAACAACAATTCACCAATTCCTCCAACAGGCGCAAGGCGGTCAGTATTGAATGGATCTACTATCCAACACGCACCTAGACCCTTTCCAATTATCGAAGGTTTGGCAGATAGTAGGACATTCTCATTGGCCACACTTGTCACCGTGCATTCAGCCGGCCCATATGTATTCATCACACGGGTAGAAGTTCCTCTCCATCTAGACAAGGCGTCCTCACTACAAGGCTCGCCGCAAAGTTCAAGTATTTCGAGAGTAGGCGAATCTGAAGGACGCAAAATCTTGCTTATGGACGGAGTCACCATGGCGTACGTGATTTCATAGTTCCGGACTAATCCAGCCACGTCATTTTTGCACTCCCATGATGAGGGGATACAAAGACAAGATCCCGTCAGGAAACTAAGGAAGATATTTGCCAAGGAAACATCGAATGAGTATGATGCCCATGCAAGAATCCGGGATTTGTGGTCAAGATTCTGAAGATTCCTCATTGAATTTACATAAGAGCAAATGTTGGAATTTTGAATCATCGCCGCCTTCGGAACTCCGGTTGTTCCAGACGTAAAGACAACATAGAGGAGATCAGATGGGCTAATACACTGCGTTTTCGGAAAGGGAGAAGGAAATGGATTGTTGTCGAGATAGTCTTCATCAACAACAACAATACTAGAGTCAAAACATTGCGCTTTATCATATTGGGAGACTGAGCATAGGACAACAATCTTTTCCTCTGAAATGGTATCTGCAAGCAGTCGCACTCTTCCTTCTGGTAGTACCTCATCCACCAAAAGAAATGCTGCTCCTGTTTTTATGACAGCCCATATTGCAACAGGAGTCCACTTAGATTTCTCAAAACACAATGGCACAATATTTCCTTTGCCCACACCAAGGGATATAAGATGCGATGCGAATGTTGTCGACAAGCGGTCGAGCTCTTGGTAGGTTAGATCACCATCCCAAGCATTGACCGCGGGGGCAGTAGGAGATTGTCTGACATGGTTGGCGAAACTTTCCAAGGCGGTACTTTCTACTGCCTCTGAAATATGTGCATTCCATTGTCGAATTTGTTGCTTGTCGATTTGAGTAGCGGTCTCTATATTGTAGACCAAGGCATTTATGTTTTCTCGTCGTTGAATCTGGCAAATAACGTGCTGTAGCTGTTCCAGCATTCTCCGGCAATATGTGTCGCCCGACCCCGCAGATATCGAACGGGCAGAAATCTGGACGTGTCCTTCGTCATCCGATATGACAGCATCAAGCCAGAGGTCTAATTTTTCTTCAGGGAAGCCATTTGTAACCAGCAAGTTCTTGCTTGTAGATCCATTTTCTGGACTTTTTCCAACTGACTTTTCAAATCTGGTATCACGAATACGTAATTGAGTGCAATGAGATACATCATCTTTGGTGTCGTGCTCATAGCAATCTGATGCTAGCTGCTTTTCTATTTCCTGGTATAGTTGCTTGACTGTAGTCTTCTCCGTCAAATATAGATGAAGACAGGTAGGGTGGCCAGCGTTCGGTCTTATCAAAGAAAAAGACACGTCAAAAGATCCAATATAATCTTTCAGCAATATTGTCCAAGCTGCAGATATGTCTGCAGCGGTCACTGAGTTCTCCGCCCGAAAATTGTAAGCGTACATTTCTTGCATGATACACAGCACTCGTTCCTCAAGTACGTAATTTGTTAAGGGGCATGATAAACCAAGGGTTATTCACGACACATAAAAGCGAAAATTCTATAGCACATCTGAAAAGCCAAATAAGTCTCTCCAATGCAAACAATGCAAAATGCGTTTGATCTTTCAGGCGTCGTTTAGAGAGAGATCGGTCATAATTTCCGCTAGGTACGGTGGATGTCCGCCTGGCTTGCTTTCTTAGTCTTTGCCGCCATCCATGAAACTCCACAACAATTATGGGCGAACAGCCTAATTTTGAGCTTTTCAGGGTGGCCAAAACGCTTGCTGTGGGAATGAATGTCATGACTATGATTGAGGCGTATTGATGTGGGGTGATAAGCTACTCAGTTCGTGAAATTATGCAAGTCTCCTTCAGCTCTGTGATCGTAATTTCAGTTTGTGAACATGAAAAAGTGGTACAATCGAGTGCGTACCTTTAGTCCCTTCCATGAACATAAAGTAATTACTGGGCTAAATATATTACAGCGAATAGTTACATGTGTTACTTTTCTCATTTAATACAGTATGATAGGCGAATGTTCTACCATAACAGGGAAGCATTACGATCCTCTGTATCTTTATCTCCAATGATGAACCTGCCCAGTTTTAATTTACAGGTTACCGGTTTTACATTACGGTACCAACCGCAAAAACCAAAACGCTTGTAACTTTACGGTATGTATATTTTCTTTACAACAATACGGTAAGGAAGGTGTATGGAGATTCTTACTGTTACGTGTTACATCATGCAAAACAGGGAAACGGGTCAAAATAGGTCTGATCTTCCAACATCTTCCGAAATTAAAAGAAATAGGCACTTACATAGAATTGCCAAGTGATGAAAAAAAATAGAAATGATCTCCACTGAGCAGGACTACGCTGATCCTTCCAACGCTGCCTTGCAGCCATTAGGAGACTGAAAACGGAAAGGATATGACTTCTATTTTTGTCCACTCACGACAGCCCCGGCTCTAGAGCTATCGATACCTCGCACTTCTATTGCATGGAACTGTTGCCTTGCTTTGCCTTTTCCTTCCTCTGATAGTAATAGAGAGGTTTAATTGGGACAATGTCAGAATATACACATATTCCATCATCCGACGATGATATATTCAGTCAAAAAGATGATCAAACAGAGAGTGGTAATCTTCTAGGTAATGGCCACAGTCCCCAGATAGACCAGCGTCGTATTTGGCCATACATTAAAAGACAACCTTTGCTCTACGCTGTCGTTTTCGCTTTCATCTTTCTCTTTGGTTTGAATATTGTTCTGGCTACATCACTTTATCTGAAGACTAGAGACGTTGGTGACAAATATGGCAAGTCACATCGTACGTTCCCTGTCTTAGACACCAAAATTCTGCCGTTATATCTAACTGCTCTTAGTGAACTCCAATGAGACTACTTATTTCACAACAGAGAACGATTGTGCTCGGCGCCTCTCTGTATACTGTAGGTTTTGATTCTCTTTCTTGTCACCTGGATCAGAGTCAAATATATAGAACAGGTCACTAATGTTCCTCGACGTCAATAGCTCCTGCATATGATGCCATTGAATACCTGGAAAGCGGACTCTACGATGCCTTCGGAGGCGATGAATACATAGGTCGACCAACTGAGCGTACAGAGAAGGCGTGGAAAGGGCTATGGCAACGTCAGTGGTTTTCTTCTTTAGTCAAGCTTAAATCAAAGACAATGACACAATGAACTGACAGTCCTACGGAACCACTAGATGAAGCCATCTTAGTCGAAGACTGGGCGATGCCGATGCTAAACCGCACCAAGACTGAACTCAGGTTCTATGAATACGTCGAAACCAGTGAAGCTTCCGGCTACACTGCGTGGCTGGAAGTCTACCATCAACTGGCATGCTTGGTGAGTCAGTATATGCCTGCTGAATGCGTTTCGTCATTCTGTACCCGACTAATACGATATCGTCTTCTATTAGGACCTTATTCGGCAATACAGCTGGCTAGTAGCCGGCAACTTATCAGTTGAACTTATCCCTGAAGAACTGAAGAAATCCCCTGAGGAAAATCGAATGCACGTAGATCAATGCATAGATACACTACGCATGAGCCTGATGTGTCACGGTGACACCACCCCTATGATGATCACCCAAGATCGAGATGTGAAGTCTGGATACAGGGGAGATCCAAATGGCCATGCTAAATGCCGCAATTTCTCGAAGCTACAGGCGTGGACAGAGAGCCATGGCGTTGAGCACTGGAAAACCAGTAGTGACTTCCACAACCATGGTGACCGTAGCTAGACAAGTAATTTCTGGACAGCAGGAAGAGATGACAGCAATTGATTTGGTGAAATATCTTCAACAAATGTCAACTTTGAAAGAACTCAAAACAAATACCTCCAATCTAACTTATTTTTCTCTTGCATAACTTTTCCAATCTTCCCAAAAATTTTGTAAACATAATACACATGATACTCCTTTTTCATATGTAGCCGAAGCTAGTGGTGTGGTAGCGTTTCGTCTAGTAGAATGCATAAGTTGAACGACTTTCGGCGCACAGGAAACTACTAAGCAAAGGTATATGAGGAGCCAGAAATTGGAGTATCAATAAGTCGAGTCATTACACGAAGGTGTATTTATGGAATGAAGTGAGATTTTTGATTTCAAGAGTGATTTGAGAGGCCTAGATACCTAGTGACTGATAGAAAGAATGACTATGGCGACCATGTATGGGATACCATATCAGCTCGTTGGTAATTCACAAAAAGCAGTAAGGACAGTGTTTAATATGTACGGTTGCAGAAAGACAGTTGGGGATTTTCCCAAGCGTATAGAATTAGAAAGCATTTTAGTGTTAGAGTGATTGACAAATACTGAAGCTCGTCCGAGAGCAATGACAATGAATGTATCGAGTAAGTTGCTGATTTAAGTTCGCGATTGGGCTGTAATGCGATCAACCACTGTTTTCGATACGCAATAATATATTGAACGAGGTTGAAACTGGGCCGGCTGTCAATATATGACAGTTCCTAGCAGTCGACCCGTTGCAATAACTTTCAAACAGCACGTTTGTCATCACAGAGGGCGACTGAAAGATCAGAAAACGGCGACAAATCGGCAAGGGTGGCCACAGGATCCGCTGCTTCTAAAAGAGGGAAGGCAGCCAAAGAGAACGGCCGTTGAGACACGTATTTTGTATGTCAAAGACTTGAACTATGAGATGAGTCTAAGAAATGGCTCAATATCTATAGAAAAAGTCGTAATTTGGAAGATTTTCTGGACTGGCAATAATCACATCAAATTATACGAAAAGCGCCAATACGGAGTACACACCTACACACCTATCATCGAGCAAAATCCAGAGAGTGCACTCGCACTAACACGCCATCACGATAGTCATCGAGAAACGATCGAATTGTCCGGATTCAAGGATTTGCTGAACATGAAGGGTGCACAGGTGGTTGCAAGTGTTGGTTAAACTCACCTCTCTGCAGCAGAAATGTGCCTCTTTTAAAGAACTAAACGCTAGGCAGCGTTTTCGAAAGGAAAATACACATATGTCATAATACAGGTACTAACCTTGAAGCCCCATGAAAAAATTAATAATAGATGACAATATAAAAATATAACTAATCGTATAGCAGACTGGAATTGACTATGTGAGAGTGAAAGAAAATGTCTATACAGAATCAGAACAATATGCCAAATTCTCCTCGAGTGTCTTATGATGTGAAATCAGAAGATAGCACAGCTTTACAAGATTTTTATTCCTGGCAACTCATCATTCAAAATAAACACATTGCCATCACTTTGCATCATTCAAGATAGCATTGTTGTGTTCCTCCACGGCTTTAGCATCGGCTGCAATTTGTTCTGGGGTCAAGTCGCTCCAGCCTTCTGCAAGGTTACCAGTATTCACACGGCCAAGATCCTTGAACGCTTTGATCAGAGGCTCATAAGGACTACCTGGTGGACAATAAGTATAGCGGTCCAACTGGTGAGCTATTCCATGATCTTCTCCAGCGCGTGTGATGTTAACAGTCTTGTAACAAGCGGTACGTTCCTGAACCCATTTGCGAAGTTTTCCCCAATCACGACACTTCCGGGGCTGATTTTCTCCTGTTAGAAACTGCTCACCATGGTCTTTCGTGAAGTCCATCAGATCATTTGCGTCACAGATGATATCCTGGCGCAAAAGATCCAGGCAATGCTCAATGTGATGATATGATACCAGTGGTTTCTTGCCCATATGTGCATCGTAGGTATACGCATGTAGTAGAACCTAAAACCAACATTAGAGAAACAACGCCACATTTTTGCAAAGAAATTCGAGTTTTCATCCATTGAAAAGTAAAACTTACCGTACAGTGTAGGGCATGGTGACCGTGGCTGACATACATGCCCTTGTTGGCATCCCAAGGAAAGACTTTTGACCTTGGCAGGCCAAGCTTGTCAGCTTCCTCGTGTGTGATTGCAACAAACCCTTCACTTATATCGATAGCGTTCCAGAGAGCGTCCTTCTCCTCATACGAATGTTCGTCATCGCTGTATTCAGTGGCATAATGGAATGGTATCTCAAGCTCGTTTTCTGGAAGTTTGGCTGAAGAAAATCGTCGTCGTTAGTCAATTGATCGACGTAAAAATTAGGGAATCCCTCATTAATACCATATAAAGACCGGCATTGCGGTTTGCGAACAATGACATATACCGCTTGAAGACAATTCAAGATGATAGATATGATCAATACAGCAGGCAACAGTCTGGCAAGAGTTCGGTTTGATCTTTTTTGCACAGAGGGAATTCCAGAAACAAGTCCTTCACGTTCTTCACTAAGGGAACGACTTGAATTAGAGGTCATACTGTCACGAGATTTGTCGCTATAAGGTCTCGGAGTATTATCCATCATGATAATTAGCGCTCTATCAGCGTTTAAGGAAGAAAAACCAGTCGGTGGACCAGAACAGAGAAAATCAAATACCCTGTTATACAAAAATGCTCTGCAAACAAAGGAATCACAAAGGAAGCGCCGGAATATCTGGGACAGATTGAAGGACTACCAGTCAGGCGATCTTCAGCCAGCGGACTTGCCCAGAAAGATTCCCACCAATATCGTACCGTCACATGCCTGAAAAGCAGAAATACGACAGCACATTTCGTCACATTTTCAGAACCCACTTTGCCATTCTGCAAAATCATTCTAAAGTGTACAGTAATAAGGCGGATGCAACATTCAACATGCTCATCGTTTTAGTAAGACGAAATACATCCCACTGAATCGCTGTTTTGACCGGAGGTATTACCATGTATTATATTTGGTATTACATCTAACCCTGTAAGTAAGATCTATTCGCGCTGTAATTACGGCTAGTATTGTAAGAAAGGCTTTCTATGTATGTATCAGTTATTGACCGTAGCCATTCCCTAGCAGTGGATTGTTCTATGTATGCATAATGATCATGGCCAGGAAGGAAAACAGCAAGTGAGAAGTTTCGACCCACGACCTCAAAATTGATGTTGGTTGATTCGATTTAGTCACAACATTAGATCTGCGCTTCCAAATCCAAGATGATCCGCCAAACAAGTGTCATCGAGTATTCATTCACAATATATCTCAGTAAGGCTAAGTAGCATTGCATTAGCGCTGCCAACACAGGCGACTTCGTATAGGCTCAATGTGGATTCCAAATGTTGAATATAGCTCAGATACGGCCCCCAACCGTAGTAAATGAGAGACAGCTGGGCGCATCTAGCTGAGCTTGATCCACAAGAATTGAATAAGCGGTATTAGTGATATTTCTATCGTGATATCAAAAGATGCCACAAGTTTATGAAGATACGCGCTTGTTCTCTGGGATATATGCGGGACATACGCGTAGTCATATAATCTAAACCCACAAGACCCACCCCTAACATCCCCTAAGCCCAACCCCCGAAAATTGGGGGACATGTAACATTTATATTAAACATATACCCTATACAAGCGGTATATGATAAATTCGGTATTTTACGAGTGTTCCAAGCGACTTGGTATCTACCAGTCCCAAAAAGGCAATTTAGCACGGAGTAGCGCCAACAAGATACCATAACTAAAGTGGATTCAGGTCTGTGACGCTCCGGATGATATCACGCTCCGCTATATCGTAACCCGCCAAGAGCCGCCATTTACCTGAGAAGAGATATTAGTTCAAGTGATATTGAAGCCCCGTATTGAGCTAATCATCCAGTACATAGTTAGTTAACTTAACTAGTGTGGTTAGAGTGCTTAAGGAGAGATAGTCCATTCCAGGTATTGTCATTGAAGGTGTTACATACCAAGGGTCTTAGCGTTCGACTAATATAGTATGGTAATGTAATGTCAACGATGAGGGATTCAGAGAGAGCTGCTTTAATCCTGCCGCACTGTGTCGTGTGTTGATTATGTAGTGATTGACTAGGTGACTATCAAGATAGGCCCCATTTAACAGATTATTGACTTCACAATGATAAATTTACATAAGCCAGTTTGTAAGAAATACTTGATTTTGTGTAAGTATTGGTTTAAATCAATTACCATCTCAGATAGTGCATTACTCAGAAATGAAAGCACTGTCTTTAAGGCCATTTTAAGATCAGCTAATACATTAGAATCACGTATTTTATAATTCGTAGCAACTGAGCCATCTCTATATTGGAAAAAAAATAATCCAGTTTTGATACAGTATATCTAAATTCCATGGCTATCATGAGCAACAAGACCAAAATCTGGAAGTCTCATCCTGCTTTGACAACATTTGGTTTCCAAGGGTAATTTCCTCTGTTGCTTTTTTCCTTTTACTGAGTTTTGCTTTCAATTTGACTAAAGATACATTAGCCTTCAAGTCACGTTCTCTCTTCTATCTGGCCAAGCTGTTGTACGTCCAAATAGTCCGCTATCTGTGTTACCAATCACTGATTTTTGACGAGCAACATCTTAAATTGCTTGGATTGAGTCCAACTGAAATTGCGATTATCGTACTGTCAGGCCCAATATGTGGTGCTACCCTTCAGCCATATTTTGGCAGTTGGAGTGATATGTGTCTTTCCATATGGGGCAGGCGAAGACCTTTTATTCTTAATGGAACGGCTGTTCTAATCGCCTCCATACTTTGCTTAGCATGGGTTGATCCGATTACGAATATAATTCTAGTGAGCTCCGCTTCCTCTTCATCTCTGGCATCAGAACAAATAGATGCAAAGCTCTTGAGAAATGTTGTCATGATCATTGCTTTTTTCTGCATGTTTGTTATCAATGCCGCAACCCAAGCCCTTCAGGTAGGACTACGTGCTCTTATTACAGACTATGGTAGCTCAAGACAGCAAACCGAAGCGAACACTTGGGCTGGCAGGCATGTCAATTTTGCCGCAGTTCTTGCTTTCTCCATGGCTTATTTTGATCTACCTCAACATCTGGGCATCCTGCAAAGATCGAAATTCACATCTGTGAGCATCCTAACGGTACTTTATTTGTTGCTCTCAGTCATGACGACATGTTTTTGTGTGTCAGAAACGCCCTGTGGTGCCCAGGAAGACTTGAATGAGCGGCAAGGACTAGACATTTTCATTGTGCGGAAAACTTTCTCCAGCCTGACCAGAAATATCAAGCTCGTTTTTCTCGTTCAGTTCCTTGCTTGGTTCGGATGGTTTCCCTTTTTATTCTATATTGTTACGTAAGTCAGTCTTTATATCTTGAGACCTCATCTGGAAAATAACTGAACAACCTCGCAGTTACATCGACAGTCTTCGTAAGTTGCTTTCGCCACTTCAGTACGCTACTTCTAATCTTTATTCTATCATCTGCATAGAAAATACAAATACGGGAGGAAGATACCAGGATCTCGGTTCGCTGGCTCCTTTATCATATAGTCTGGTTGCTTTATTAGTTGCCATGATACTGCCTACCGGTCCATACGGCAATAGAACTTCATTGCCAAATTCTCCACCAGAA
Source organism: Talaromyces amestolkiae (assembly GCF_001896365.1). Classification (NCBI taxonomy): domain Eukaryota; kingdom Fungi; phylum Ascomycota; class Eurotiomycetes; order Eurotiales; family Trichocomaceae; genus Talaromyces; species Talaromyces amestolkiae. The sequence continues at coordinate 515,136 of NW_024468042.1, read as the reverse complement.
ATATCGATCTGGTATGACTTCATCACCAATCCCTATAATCTATGGGTTGCCTCCCAAGGCGTCTTTGCAATCTCTATGCTAGGAGCGACTTTGGTGAAAGTACCACTCGAAGCGGTCATTCTTTTCTCTATCGTTGGTTTTAGTTGGGCAATTTCCTCACGCGTACCTTATTCAATTCTGAGTAATGAGCTTCGTTCACTGCGCCAGACTGAAGATGGCGAGCAATTTCTGGCGAGGAGACAAGGCTTGGTACACGGTCTCCATAACGTTGCCATTTGTCTCCCACAGATCATTATAATGCTGCTCATGGGTGTCTATTTCAAAATAACCGAGAAAAATGGAAATTCTGGGTCCAGGACTGACGACGAGCAATTTCTCGAAGTTGCGATGTTTTTACGCATTGGTGGCTTAATTTCACTATTTGCTACATATTACGCTACAAAGTTGGCCCAAATAGCTTGGGTCCAAGATGAATCTGATTGTCAGCAGTTTCTGATGGAAGACGTGAGTCGCCTTTCTTGGGAGTCAACTCGGGATGTGTAACCTGTTACCACATTAGCTCCTACTGAGATAGCCCAAATCAATTTTATGGATCTTCTTGAACCTCAGTACCTAGCTAATGTATCTCTGGAGAAGCATAAAAAACCCTTCCTTATATCCTGTTTCTAAATTTAATATTATTACCTGCTCTTGATCCTGTGGTCTATCGATCAGCTTTTACCAATGAATCAATTCCGATCAAATTTTCAAAAGCAAAGGATAGTGTAGGATCATGATTGCGAATTCATTTTTATTTTTCACACGTGGAAACCTTGGAACGTGGACTTAGGTCGCTAGCTAGCAACATATTTGTGACAAACAAATGAAACCACTCTTCATCAGTCCCTCTTTCAATGTGCTACAAGGACACCTGGGTCCATCATGGATTCTTTTCTTATGTTCTTATGTACGATAATAAAGGTTGGCACCTGGACACTATTCTAAACCTGACTGATTTCGATCGATAGATCGATCCGAAAACCTACTCAGTTTCCAACGGCACACTTGTAAAATTAAAAAACAATCTTTAAAATCCTTCTAATAAGGCCTCTGTGGAAAGCATGTATCAATCGCGGATATAAGCTTTTAGCCCTTTAAGCCTTGCCTTGGCCGCTTCTAAGACATCATCTTCCTTGCAGACAGAGAATCTCAAATAGTCCTGACCTAGATGCTCATTTTCTGGTGAATAGAAAGCTGACGGCGGGATAGATGCAATCCCAAGTTCCATAATCAAGAAATACGCCAAATAAAAGTCCCGGCGACGGTCTAGTAACTTAGAAGGAAATCGATAGTTCGCCGGTATTTGCACTTTAGCCATATTTGCAAGCACAAAATAGCCACCTTGAGGATTGGAGTAAGGGATACCAAGCTCTTTAAAGACTTCGCAGAAGCGGTCAATTTTGGATCTCATTTCAGCTCGAGTCTTTGGCCAAAACCCGTTGATTAAAGCTTGTTCGTAAGCAACCGCAGCTGCTTCCTGTAGAGGGTTCGGTGTGCAGTAGCAGATGCGTAGATGCGCAACAGCAACATGGTCTATCAAATCCGCAGGCCCAATCACCCATCCAATACGCCAACCTGTACAGTAGAAGTCTTTGCCCACGGATCCGACGGTAAAAGTTAAACGTTCGATTTCAGGACTCAAGGTTGCAATATGTGTGAAAGGAGCATAATCTAGGCGGTCATAAACCTCATCACTTGCAATGATGATATTGTGTCGGACACATAAATCTCCAATATACTGAAGCTCTGCTCGTGAAAATACCTTGCCCGTTGGATTGTGCGGGCTATTGACAATGAGCATCTTGGTCAGTGGAGTAACAGTCTCCTCTAATTTCTGAAAATCGATGGTCCACTCAGATGAGGAGCAAACCTCCGTCTCGCCCTTGATCGGTGGGTGCAATGGAACGCATTTGAATGAAGCACCAGTCATCTTGATGCCATCTATATATCTATGATGATTGTTAGAAAAATGTTAACGTATCCTTGAATCATAAGCAAATAACATAAATCTAATGGGTGTAATAATAACTCACTGGTCAAAATACGGCTCSAAWAGGATGACTTCGTCACCAGGATTTAGAAACGCCATAAAGACACTCAGCATTCCTACATGGCTCCATGGTAAGTCTTATCTCTACTTCCTGAAAGCCTTACACAGAATATGAGACCAAGTATTAGAAAGTACCTTCATTAGCTCCTGTGGTGATGCATATTTCTGAAGCAGCATCCAGCTGTCTACCCCAGAGTGGAGTATAAGTCTTTGACAGCGCTTGTCGAAGTCGCAGACGGCCTTTAGTTGCAGCATACTGGTTGCATTCGAGTTGGTCTATGGCTACCTTTGCGGCATCCCTAATGAATAGAGGTGGATTATAGCCACTGAATAACAATTCCAGGAAATTAGATTACCGAGGTACGTGCTACTAGTCAGTTGAATGGTCATGGCAAGCTTACAAGAAACCTTGGCTCATGTTTACAACAGGCTGTAAAGGAGCTGCCACAGCAAATTCATTGATTAGGGACCTATATCATTTTATTGCCAGCAGCTTAGCAATTTACCATAGATGTAGCAAGAGAAACATAAAGAGTTAAACGAACCAGACATCTTGTTTAGACTTGGCGAATCGCCTTGCAACTCGTACCTTGGGAAGACCAGCATCACCCATTTTAATGAGGATGTATGGATGAGTGGTATTCTTTGGGACAACACGATCGACACTCCTCTTATAACAACTTCCTACCTTGAGGTATCAATGTAAAAAGAAAAACCACTGTGAAGGTAGAATTGAACTTAGTGATTAGTATCACATGCTGGAAAGAGTTATATAAAAATACCCTATCTCCAACATACGCCTCGCTATCCGTTGTACTCCTCAGCCGTCTTTTACTTCCTTTTCCTTTTCTTCAGAATCTTTAATTTTCATTCCACTCGGCATTTCATCAAGATCTTGAAACACTCAATGACCGCAAAGTAGATTTCTTACCTTTTTAGGCTTATCGGTGATCCTTCGAACGTCCTATTACTCCGAGCTTGTCCCGCCATTCAATACTTGAATGATTATAGTGTTCAAGTAAATATTACAAGCACCTGTATATATGTATTCGCATCCGTGTATCCATATACTTGTATAACCGTAAATGCAAGTGCGTATCCATAATATCCGCGTGATCCATGCGCATTGCGTTTCCGTTATATACACGTAATCCCCATGTGTACGGTTATGTATGTATGTATTTAAAATACGAATGACCAACGATACATGATACCGTACAGTAATGCCAGGAAACGCTACGATACTTTTATCTTATGTCGTGTTGTGGAGACTAATTTTTAGCGTACAATTACGCAGAACATATCCATAAAAGGACAGTTCTAAGTACAGATTCCTTAGTTTTTAAGATACATGATCATAGTCGTCAGCCTAAGCGGAATCGTTACTGATGAGGAAGTGGATGCTACAGTCTAGTTCTGCTACATCAAATGTGAGATGATAACGTAATGTTATAGAATAAATTTAGCCCCCATTGAGGTAGTCTGAAATCGAATTGATTGATTTACGCGAAGCTCAGTGGCCAAGACATTTTTGAGAAACACAGCAGGTACTGTCCTGTTCTTATTTATGCTCCACGTATTACAGCTTTTTTAAGTACCGTGGTCCGTCTCTATCGATCAGCTCCTAGCAAATTACCAGTACTCATTATCAAATTCACAAAGAAAGGATGGTGAACCAATCCCCTCAACTAGCAAAGACAGTAGAGTTGTGGAAGCTGCTACAGATCCGGAAGAAGTCAGGCACTTATATACTTGACGGAAACAGCTTGACTATTGCAGATGTCGTAGCCACGTCATTGTATGTTAATCCTTTGGTTGATGTCGAACTCCGAAGATACACCTCTAATCTGAGCTATTCAACACTTTAGATTTGGTTGCAAACCAATTCTATCTCAGGATCCCAAAATTAACAAAGACATCCAAGATAGTATTAATGTACTATTTGACCATCTCGCTCAGGGTTGGTACGTCTATGGTATTTGCAAAATAAACCCTATCAAGCACGCCTGAGTTGGTGATAAACTAACCGTAATCTGACAGGTGTCAATACTGGATTTGGCGGGAGCGCCGATTCCAGAACAGAGCAGGTCACTCTGCTCCAAGCATCATTAATGCAACATACTCAAAGTGGAATCATTTCAAAAGCAGGCAATGGCGGTGCTCCTGACCACATCATGCCACAGGCATGGGTTAGAGCTGCCATGGTCATAAGGTGTAATTCCACAATGCGGGGACATTCTGCTGTCTCCTTTCCGGTTGTTAAGGCCATGGCGGAATTTCTTGGTCATGACCTCACACCTGTAGTTCCACTCCGGGGTTCGGTTTCTGCTTCTGGTGATTTGATGCCTCTTTCTTACGTTGCTGGGGGATTGGAAGGGAACCCAGATATTCTGATACAGAATAAAGACGGGACTTTTCTTTCCGCACCGGAAGCTCTGAAAGAAGCGGGTTTGGAGCCGGTTACGTTAGGACCTAAAGAAGGGTTAGGATTGATTAATGGAACGTCTTCTTCTGCGGGAGTTGGTGCTCTCGTTTTGGCTAATGCACATATGTTGGCATTTTTGACCCAGCTCTTAACGGGATCAGCAGTTGAGGTGAGTACCCGTACCTCATAAGCTGACATATATAAAATGTTGAATGAAAATATATTAGGCACTATGTGGCAGTTCAGAGAGCTTTCACCCTTTTATCGCCGAAACACGACCACATCCAGGCCAAATAGAGTGTGCAAGGAACGTATACAGCTTTCTCCGTGGATCCCACTTGGCTCGTGATGTTCTTGAACCGAAAAATCGTAGACGAGAGGACTTGGTCCAAGATCGATATTCGCTACGAAGTGCTCCCCAATGGATTGGTCCTCAATTGGAAGATCTGATGCTGGCCGATCAACAAATCAACATTGAGATCAACTCTTCATGCGACAATCCTCTTGTTGACAGCAAATCGAGCGATATCTACTACGGGGCAAACTTTCAAGCAGCTTCTGTGACTTCGGCCATGGAAAAGACCCGACTTGTCCTTCAAATGTTTGGCAAAATCCTCTTCTCCCAAAGCTTTGAGATGATCGATCCCAATCTCAGCGGAGGATTGCCTGCAAACCTTGCAGCTGATGACCCAAGTCTTTCATTCATGATGAAAGGCGTTGATGTCAATATGGCCGCGTATATGGCCGAGCTTGCATATCTGGCGAACCCCATGAGCTCCCATGTGCAAGCAGCAGAAATGCATAATCAGTCCGTGAATTCGATGGCACTGGCTTCTGCGCGCATGTCAGCTGATGCTGTTGATGTCTTGATGAAGATGTGTGCTTGCCACATTTATGTTGTGTGTCAGGCATTGGACCTGCGTGCCTTGCACATGGGATTTATTAAAAAAGCCACAGAAACTATAGTCACTGTCACTCAAAAATCGTTCTCTGATTTGACTTCTCAAGATTTGCAAACTCTGCAAGACACATTAGGGGTTCATATTGGTCCCTCCTGGTCTTCGACAGGGAAGATGGACCTTGAGGCTCGCTGCAAGTCTCTGGTCAATTCCATCATTCCAATCTTACTTGACCATATCCAAGGCAGCATCGGGAATGTCATGGACTGGAAGAAGGAAGCCAATGAGCTGGTCTGGAACCTTTGGCGCGAACATTTCAGTGCCTTCATCAAAAACCCGGAAACACCCACACTTCTAGGCAGAGGGTCAAGTGCTTTGTATGACTTTGTCCGCGACAAGCTACAAGTACCCTTTCATCAAGGATTTGTGGAGCATCCCACTTACAAGAATGATCAGCTGGATGGCAGGCAGAAAAAATCGATTGGTGGTTGGATATCAATCATTCATGACAGCATTACCAATGGTACTTTGTTCGACAGTCTGATGCTTATGCTAGATGACAGTACTGTCAATCTCATGAACGGGAAGAAATAGGCGGGACCTTTTTGATGTCACCCTCTACTCTCTTGAAAAGTGTACATAGAAGAAAGCGTCCCGATTATAACTACGTGCGGAGGACCTCGAATCATTATAGTTTTTTACTCATCAACCTTGGAAGAACGTAGAAAGATTTTTTCTGATTGCCTATAAATAAAAATCCTAGAGAGAACAATAAATGAACAGAAATACATCATGAACGTCTTTACTGTAATGAATCCATGGTTACCTAGGTACAGTAGGTCATGTGATATTACATATGCATTCTATCTGGACTTCCCAGTACCCACACATATTCTCCGGGCATACATCTGGCTCCAAGTGTCGTCTGGCTCGATCGTTTGCTATGCAAGTGGCTTATCATTTTTATTCTCGTGATATTTGATTCGCCAAGGTAAGGTAGTTGCAGGCTTCCGTTCCGTAAAGTGCAACTCAACCGTTCTTATGATGAGATATGCGATATCTAGCCACAATGCAATAATGCAAGTGCTGTGCTTCGCCTATGGATGGGTACAGACCTCTTAATCCTTGATTACTATTCTCTGGTGTGAGTCACCTGTCGAAGTGTTCGTACTGGAGATACTTGCCTGAGATTGTTATAGGCAATGCGGACTTGATATAGCAGTCATTGCATTAGCTAGACAACATTAAAGCTTACTAGATAATTTCACGAGTCGTATGGTCGATTTCTGGAATGACATTTGCAAATAACTGGTCGTGATTCATGATTATATCACATATGAGAATTTTCTATTACATTTGTGGCACAACCAAGGAGATACTATGCGTGTAATTGGAGGATATGTCTTTTTACCAAGTTTCTCAGCCGTTTTCTGCATTTAATCTATATTTTTAGTTTCTTTTAATACTTGTTTACTATATGATAAGCACCTTCAGGGTCAGACTCTGTCACTAACTTCATAATCCTTGGGACAGCGGAATTGCGTCTGCTAGCAAATGCTGAACAGGTTATTGTCTAGAATACTACAAAACGATATCTTTAAGAGATGGAATTAAGAACATCAGATGTACCTAGATATTCACCCAACCGATACAAATTCACAATCAGTCATTGGCCTCTTGTGTAGGTGCGCTTGTTACAGGACCATCGCGTACATATTGAGCTGCACCAAACCCAACAACTGCCAGCCCTCCAACAACCCACCATGCGAAAAATATCGATTGAAGTTCCAGACCAGCCTCAAAGAGATAGCCAGCAAAGATAGGGCCCAAAGTGCGAAATACTGAAGAGGCCATTTGACCAATACCATGCACTTTGCCGAGAAGTTCTGGTGATGCAGCACTGTTATTCAAGATTATGAGCGTCGCGGGGATCACAAAAACTCGACCCGTGACATGTATCATCAGAGTGAAAAATATTGCGACCCAGATACTCACAGTTGCTGTCTCCGCGATTAGTCCAAGTAGTGGTAACGCAAAATAAGCTATAGGAAACAGGCAGCTAAAGTAACGGTAGCTGTTGACAACTCCAATGATGTCGTTTATTTGTGGATAAATCAGTATTTGGATAAACATGCCGATGACGCCAGCAATACTTGTGGCTACCCCAACGTCTTCAATTGGCAGTCCGAGTCCCCCGGACTTGCTGGTTGACACGTTATCTGTGTTCTCACGGGGGTTGGACAGAAATAGTGGCCAGAGACCGGTATACGCTCTACAGCATGAAAGCACTTCAGTACAGAATTTCGCATGCCCAAATACTCAAACGCTGGAGTTATATCAGACTTACCCCATGTGGAGATCAAAAATAGATTGAGAAGCGAGAGTCATCAAAAAAGTAAATGTCCAAATACTCACTCCTCGAGCGCCGCTCTTCCCTTCGTGAGAATGGACCGTTGGTGAGCTGACTGAGAATTCACGCAAATCATTGGCTTCAGTATCTTCTGTACGCAGTGCATTATAATGTGAATTTCTTTGTACTCCAAGGAATGTCAAGATCTTGTATCTGAATAACCGGAAGACATCTCCTCTCAGACTTTTGGCTGTCTAAAAAATTCAAGTCATTTACACTGAACTTGCAGGGGCAAGGGCAGCGAATAATAGGGCACCATACCTCTTCTAGATACAAAGATACCACGACCGTAAGCAAGAAAATGGCTCCGGCATTTATCAGGAGTGGCGAGGCATAGGGGTACCGGTCAAGCAAGTTGGTCGATCCTTCTTTGAGGCTGTATTTTACCTTCAATGGGTTCGAGAGAAAACCCGCTATGACTGACCAAATATTAGAAACTGTTTCGCGATGATCATAGACCATTGTAATCCTTACGGGGACCAAGAAATGAGGCAACGTTGAATGAAAGTGACAGCAAAGAAAATGCTCGAGACTGGAACCTGCGATCATTCTTTAGATGTCATGCAAATCGTCTAGGACTGCATAGATAGTTACCGCTTCTCAACAATATTTTCCGATAACATGGTGCGACTAGTTACGGGTTAGCCACATTTACGTATGAGTTGTTTCATACTCGGAAATCAACAAACACAATTCCTACTGTTCCGTTCAGTAAACCGCCGACAATTCTGAATGCAACCATCTGGTAAAATGAGCGTGCAAAGGCGGAGGCGACACAGGATAAAGCTGTTCCAGTAAGTCCAATCAAAAGTACTGGCTTTCTTCCACACCACTTTTTATCTGCACATACCCCCCAGAAAACGGAGGTGCAGACTTGAGCAGCTGTGAATGCCCCGATTGCAATCCCGGTTTGCCATGAAAGCGTTGTCTCCGATATTGAAGACGTCGTAAAAGACTTCAACTGATAGTAGCAAATTATTTGGAAAGTGGCCATCTGCATGAAATCCAACACACGGCAGAGAAAGAGCAGCAGAAGCTGCCCTTTGCGCGGAAGCCCCAACCATGAGGCCTTTTGCGTAGTACTGTTGCCCGCCTGGGGTGAAGACATCTTGAAGTCAACGCGTTTTCAGTATTCGCAGCCGTGTGTTAAAGATTACACGAGGGTTACAAGCGCAGATAGTAAAAGGAACAGAAATGTCTCAATTGACTGTAATCTACAGTGAAAAACGTCTACAATGAGCGGAGCATCCAATGGTACTTGGTAAATGGGGTCTAATAACTAATGCCAACTTTGTAAGTATTTGCGGATCAGGAATACGTGCTTTCCGTGCGTAAACTACCCAAATCAGAAGAGTAGCACTAGTCAAGTGAGTGGGACAATGATTGTAGAGCCCCGAAGTCTCCAAGGGCAAATTTATGTTGTACGCTAACGGGAGTTGTCAATGGAACCGAACCATCTTTTAGGCCCCCAAGCACTCAAATTTCCATACTGCATGTGATAATGGGGTGAAACATGGTACACATACAAAAATACAACTTGTAAAATAAGTACCATACAGTTCTATCTCGGTATGAATTGTTATCAGATACCAATTTGGCCATTACGTACTTACAGTCTATCCATAGTAAGATTAATATGTATGGTCTTCGATCTCCGCCTTTTTTGTTAAGTAGAAAGTCGTCTATACATGTAAAGAGCTCGTCTCATAGTCTATTAGAAAAAGCAACAGAAAAGAACATCTGTATATCCCTGCATTGTCTTTTTCCTTTGCAAGTTGAAGCTTTTAGAGAAAATTCAATTGCTGTGATGTCTCTTCAACATGCCAACTCGTTGGTCCCGCAGCCATGGACTGATGTCTTTACGAACGACACTTCTATAGATCGCCGCACGACTTTTCGTACAGTGCCCATGAAAGTGTTGGCATTGAGCGTTGGTCGCACCGGGACAGCCTGTGAGTCGCAATCGATCATGCAGGTCCAATAATAATTTTGTTATAACTTTGATTTGTCGCTGACCAGCAATCATCCGGTTGTTTCACCAGCCCTCCGAGCTGCCCTACAGCAGCTAGGGTATATTAAGACATATCATATGATGTCCGCAAGTATCGAGAATCCCCCCGACTGCCTCATGTGGCTTGATGCCCTCACCGCGAAATATGATGGCATTGGCAAATTCGGCCGAAAAGAATGGGATCAGCTCCTGGGAGACTGTCAAGCTGTTTGTGACTGGCCAGCGTGTGCATTTGCCAAAGAGCTCATAGAAGCGTATCCCGAAGCAAAGGTCATACTTACGACAAGGGAGGTCGACTCATGGCATTCGTCAGTATGCCCCTTCGAAAATTATATGATTTAGGCTACTACAATTGCAACGTTACTAACATATCTGGCTTCTATTCTGAAGCTCAACAATGCGAACTGTATACTGGCGTGCGACTGATTTTGAACACAAATTCATTTCGAAATTCAGCTGGGCCGCAAGCATGTACTATCCTATGCTAAATAAGTTTTTCGACACATTCTTCCGCGGCGATTTTCCCAACCAGGGTAAAGACGTTTACCTTAATCACCTCCAAGAAGTTCGTGCCCTGGTACCATCCGAGAGACTACTCGAGTTCAACATCTCGGAAGGCTGGGAGCCTCTTTGCAAATTCCTGGGACATGATATTCCTCGAGCCCCATTTCCTCAGTCAAACGAGATTTCAGACTTCATATCTCGCAGTCGACGGCGTAACAGACGGCAGATGATGAACATTATGCTTTATATACTGGTCGTGGTGGCTAAAGCGATGGGAACTGCTTCGATTCTATACTTTTCTTTTCAAATTACTCGGTTCTGGCCTAGACGTTTCTTGAACGGTGTCGGAGGGAATACCTATATCTCAAGCTAGGTAGTCAGTTAACCTTAAAGTCAGCATACGAAAAAAAATATGGCTGGATAGTCTCCAGTGCTATCTTGTACATCAAAAATCGTTCATACTGCGTCCTCATTCCATGGATGCCTTGAAATGGTTAGTGTAATAAATTACCCTCAAGTATCAGTGCTATGTTACACTTGTAATAACCATACCGTTATCGGTTAAAGGCATGCTGAAAACCTAGAAAAGATACCGTTCGACTAATGACGGAACTTTGGTTAAAAGGTATGGTAACTTTACGTGGTAATATAGGTATATCTTGTGCTTTATCTTTTATCTTCAGATAATTCCTTTATTCAACATATCCAGCGCATCCCACCATGCGTTCCATAGGCTTTTTCGTGTTAGCTTTAATACAATTCAATCTGGTATCGGCTGATGCTGAACACTTTTACGCATCGCCTGCTTACGAAACCGGAGACTTGGGAGGATGGCCACAGCAACTGTACAAATCATCGCCAGTGATAGGACCAGTTCTGAATTACATGCAAAAAAGTGAGCAATGCTACAGCCATGGAGGATATACGATGATTACGCCGCGAGGAAATAGCGTTCCCATGCCTGGGCCTATGATTGTGGACGATCGGGGAAATTTAGTGTGGACAAAAAACTACGGCAGAGCATATGACTTGAAGGTCCAACAGTATCGAGGAGAAGATTATCTCACATTCTGGATCGGCAAAGAGATCGATGGATATGGCAATGGCAGTCATTACATGGTAACCAGTACCACTTCCATGTATCGCACATGTCGAGAACAACATTTTAAAACTGACAGTTCGAATTAGTTGGATTCCTCCTATCGTGAGGCATACATGATCAACGGCAGCAATGGACAAGCAGCTGATTTTCATGAATTTCGCATTACTAATGACGACACTGCAATTTTCACTGTGTATCGCGTGGTACAAGCAGACCTCTCGTCGTTAGGAGGACCAAATAAAGGGTACTTACTAGATTGTGGCTTTCAGGAGATCGATGTTGAAGCTCAGTCCCTACTTTTTGAATGGTGGGCCTCGGATCACTTTACCATAGATGAGGCATATCAGAGTCTTCAAGGCTCAGGTACGAATGAGGAGATGGCGTGGGATTGGTTTCACATTAATAGTGTTGACAAGCACCCGAGTGGGAACTATCTTGTGTCGTCGCGATTCTTAAAATGCCTAGCATATATAAATGCCACCGCCGGTGATATCATATGGAAGCTGGGAGGCAAACATAACATGTTTACTGATCTTTCCGATGGTGGCGCTACAAATATTAGCTGGCAGCATGACGCTCGTTTTCAAGATAATGGTGCGGCCATCACACTCTTTGACAACGCAGCACGAGGCATAAATTCATCCGCTGCAGCGCCCGACGATAACATCAGTCGTGGTCTTTACCTCGATGTTGACGTCGAAGAATTGGTAGCCAAAGTACGACACTCATACTGGAGCTCACAAGGAATCATCAGCATCTCGCAGGGGTCAATTCAAGTCCTTGAGAATGAGAATAGGGTGATTGTAGGTTATGGCCTTCTCCCGATATGGGTTGAATTTACTCTCGATGGAACACCTTTGTGTGAAGTCCACTTTGGACCTAGGACGGGCTATATAACACGAAATATCCTTTCATATAGGTTATACAGATATCCCTGGACCGGGAAACCTCGTACATCTCCAGACATCGTCGTTGAAGGAGATCAAGTGTATGTTGGCTGGAATGGCGCAACCGAAATCGCGACCTGGGTCTTGGAAGGTGCAGAAGATCTGAGTACCTTGAATGAGGATCAGCAAATCCTGTTTTCCCAGCCAAAGGACAGTTTTGAGACTATTATCAAAATTCCGAAACACAATACCCACTCTAAGATCCTCGTGCGAGCTTTGGATGCAAATGGTGATACTTTGGGCTCAACTAGGGTAGTGGAGGTAAAAAGGCCGCACGAATTTGTAGAGCCTCTTTTTGATAATTTGTCATGGCTTATTATGGGTGCAGCTGCATGTATCTCAATGATTTTTATACTAGGTATACTTGCCACGTGTGCATGAAAAACGATATCGAAAGGACGGCTCTTTGCTATAAGAAAACAAAGGGTGGTAATATGCTTCCATCACTTCAAAAATGATCAGATATAGTGGTATGGGGTAATGATACATTGCACGCGAGATGACTATTGATTCTCGTGGAATTAATCACTTGACTGTTGACTATCCATCATTTACTTCCATTATTAGAGATTTGAGCAGTCCACCATGGTTTCGAGGCCGGATCTTATCCCAGAATGAGTTGAGAGGCGATATAATAGACGCTCTCCCTTCAGTTGAATCTCATACAACTCATGTAGTGGTGCTTGCAACTTCGTCGACATGTACTTTTTTCTTTGTCTGTGTTCCTGTTACAATACAAATGAAGAAATAAAATATTGTAGGCTAGTGGTATACCTACAGTTCAATTATGGCTCSAAATGTTATTATGGCAACTGAAGCATACTGTAAACTCATGGCCTGCCATGTAATGAATTCTTTGATAGCTCGGCTCGCTCACTATCCGGCGCTCTGTAACACATTGCGCATTAATTGGGCAGCAATCCACAACTGTCTCCGCATCGTATTGCCACTCTATCATGTCACCTACCAAAAAAGGTTTATACTCTGTGGGAGTGTCTGGGCACCCTGAGTTACCTGCTAGCTATCATTCTGCAATATCAATTCTCTCTAGTGATTGCTCTTTTCTGAACCGTTGCGGCCCACTTCAAGATATCGGGATGAAGCGCGCGGAATCGGAATCAAGTCACCTACTGAGACTATCGAGACATGAGCAAGGCATGGACAAATGAAAGTGCATATTTTTAATTAAAGTGTATTTTATGCTTGGTTTGGGTGTTATTCTACTCGGTGGACCTTCGACTGATGTTGGGGGCGAGTTATATACCTCATTTCGATCCGATTCGCATACCGCTTGTGTATTGAAGAGATTTATCATCATCCTGTGACGAGATACTGGCTCAAGCGTTCGTTCATAAGACGCTTACCTGCAGGCAGCTGAAGAATTCATCCTATAGTCTCATTTATTGTTGAACATGAGCTAAGAGATTAGACAGCAGCCACTTACGAAGCCTAAACGACATGAAGATAATTTTTATCCAATAGTTAACTAGTAACGTATGTTACCATAGTGTGGTACATGATAAAATACGATGCTGTGAAAGGCTGTAATTTTACTGTACAAGCTGTAATGAAACAAGGTTCAATCAACTCTGTAATTTAAGGATCAGCGGCCGCCTGTAAGGTTTTATTAGAGCGCACATTTTTCACAGCAAACTTACCGAGCGTACAAAACATGAAAGTAATTCAATGATTGACTAGTAAAATATCCGTGTATGTTACTAGGGTGAATTACATGGTAAAAGACATCATGCTATGAACGGCTGTAATGTTACCGTACAAGCTGTAAGAAAACAAGGTTCAATCTAGATCGACGGCCGCCCGTAAGGATGCATTGGAGCGCACTAGGTTCCACAGCCAACTTACTGAGCCTCTTAACCAGTTAAATACTAGAATGAACTGTATACAAACACTATGTCGTAGATGGCTATAATGTTACCAATCAGCTATTAAGAAATAAGGTGTAATCTATTCTATACGAAGCAGATAAGAAAATTTAAGAATTGGCAGCCACCGGTAGGGATCCATTGGATTGAGATGGTGTGATTTAAGCTATGATTAGGAGCGCACTAGTCTCCACAGATAATTTTAGATCCTGCTTTAAGTACTCGAGCCTAAACTCTAAAGATCCTTCCTGGCTCTCTGCAGGACGCACATGCCACTTCATTGGGCTAAAATGTTGTGATTTTAAGCTATGTTTAGGTGCGCGCTAAAAAGGTTAGTTCGTTTCGTATGAAGAAATACTCCGCCCTTCGATAGCTAATTAGTAATAAGGTACATGCGAGGGCCAAGCCTGCATGGCCCCCGACTCGGAGTCCCCGAGTCGGTTCAATAGTGGTAGAAATTACGCTTAACAGTTACAACGGCTGTTGGGTTGGATATCCTTAGCCGGCATTCGGGTCAATTTCCGTCCGTTGGAGACACACGATGCTCTTTTAGCATATACAGCCCATGAATCAAGGCCCAAGGAGCAGCGGTGAGGTATTGGACTTGGCTAGGCCACTAGAGACCACTACCTAGGGGCTCCACTGGGTTATAACCTGTTAGCCAGAATCTCTTGATCAATCTGAAGCCGTTATTCCTTTTTTAATGTTTGGATGAGGCAAGCGATGTCACCTATCCATGCGTGACCTATTCAAATTATGATAAGAGGGGAACTCGCTATCATCTCTTATCTTATGACGTAACGTTGTTTAAGTTTCAGCCTAAGTGTTAATGCTATTCAGCTGATGATAAAGACATTTTGTCCAAAGAATACCCTTCTGGTACAGACACTTATGCTGCGATACTGGCCTTGCTCGCGCACTTTGGTCGTAAAAATACAGTGCTGGTAACATAGAGAGACTACGTAGCAGGCAGACGAAGTAACCGAATCACGACTCCAAGGCCCCGTTCGGCCTCGGTAAATAGCCACGTCGTAGCCGTTCAACTTCGTGATAAGTTTCCAAGGCAGGCAGGTCATGAAATTGCAATAGCCAGAGACACCGTGCACAATATCAGGTAAAAGTGACAAGACACAGTATCAAATATGATGAATGGTCTTCTTTTCCCATGATGAACAGCATCCATCACTCCAATTTTCAAATTATGGCTGAAATATCGTACTGTAAAATCTCATTGATGCCTCCTTACAAGAAGGATGCCAAATAGCTTGCGACAGCTTGTCCAGAAAGCAGCGAAAAAAGGGCCTGGAGTTTGAGGGGTTTTGTTCTTTTTACGATTCACAAAAGAGTGAGAAAATGGTGCTATATAAGGACCCTTCAAATCCGACAATTATCACGGCGGGKTATTTCCAATACATAGGGKGAACTTGACGTTGAAACTCGAAAGAAAAGACTGGGTAGATGTTGAAGGAGAACGAGACGATACACGGGTGCGCTCCTTCAGAGATTTTATACTTGACGAACGACTCTTATCCACTCTGTAAGAAATTGTACTGTTTCAATGTTCGAGCTTGGAGCTCAGTAATTACGGAAGATGTCTCTGCGGTTCGAACAATATTGTTAAAAAAATTATATTGGATCCCCTGATGTGTCTTTCTTCTTAACAGGACCGATCCTGGGACATCTCATAGCAACCATCTATGTTTAACAACCTGCAAGCTTTGGAGTCTCACTATTCCAAGAAGTGTGTTAGTGACGTCTCAAGTTGAGTTTCAGCTACGCTAAGTGAAAGGTCATTTATACTTAAAAGATATTCAGTTTGCCCAGGCTTATATTAACCGTTAGAACTATCCGGATAAAGGAAATTTAGTATAAGTTATATATCTATAGTATACAGTCTATAAAGATAGCAGATTCTCTATAGCGTATAGCAGAGGATAGGTTTCAAAATATTGATATTCTATACCGCACCTTGTATATCCAGGTCTTATGATCCCTCTTGAATCTCTATGCATATGCATATCCATGTAATATTGGTACAAAAGCGATCGACAAAGCCATCAACAAAGCATTTCATAAGGATATTCCCAAGACGCGAAACTCACTGCCTTGCCTCGTCAGCCTTCCCTGTTGGAAACGTGACAATGCGACAGCTCTCAGGAAGCGAATCTAAATTCGAGCCTCTTACTTCCCTGCGTTTTCGAATTTCTGATATAGTCTTTTTGTTCCTCTTCCTTCATGTTATTCCAGATCATATCCCTTCTCCTATTCTCATATGTATAGTAGATTTTCGTGCCAACGAAGACGAAAATAACAAGTATGTTTACTATCAATAGCTCTGTGTTTCCGCGACGGTATAGCGGTTTGTCATCGTCACGATATATGAATAGTGCTATGATATCGCCCGCCTGGACGGCCATCTATGGGTTATATTAGTTTGCAAGAAGACGACTACTCCGGTGAACGCTTACATTATATAGTGCGGATGAGACGGTGCGTGTACCAACGCTATTGGAGTTTTTGGATGTCCAAGCAACAATGATTGCTAAAAGTAATCCAGACAAGTCAGATCCAGCGTTTGATGTTTGATATTTGGAAATCGAAGGCCTACCATGGCAATTAGGTCCCCCGACTATAGCCGTCACCAATATAAAAGTTCCCCATGCATTTTCCACGAGACCTGGCCAGAAGCGTAAAGAAATAAGAAAAGGTAGAGCCCAAAGAGGTTGTATGATTGCCACCAATGACCTGTTGTTGAGCCACTCCGATGCATACGTAATCAAGAGCAGAGTGAAAGCATAGAATAGGCTGGGAAGGATTGTGAGAAGACTAGTAACGAACTTGCTGAATCCAACTGAACGCAGAATCAAGGTAATGTATATACTTGGTGGGGTCTGTGGAATGAAGGCAACGAGGCCAATTATGTAGAGGGGCCATAGATGGTAGTCTGTAATAGCACTCCAGAGCTGCGACAAAGTGATAGGCTGGCGGTTGTTCATATCTCCTTTGGAAGGATCGTCGCGCAGGACTCGGTTTACTACAATGGAAATTTCGCGACTAGATTTGAACCATCCATTCGGTCGGAGAAAAGACATTGTTTGCACTGCAGAAGCTGGCATCATCGCATACGATGTAATGCCGATGGCCAAAGTGAACAACCCCTCAATTAGGAAGAGCCATTGCCAACCAGCCCAGCCATTCACACCACTAAGGTGAAAGATAGCAAACGCCAGCAAGGAGGTTATCGTCGCGGTGACCGGCAGGGTCGTCCAGAAAATGCTATATGACTATTAGTCAAGACTAAACAGTGGAGGTACCGGATGGAAAAATACCTCAGACGAATGGGGAGCTCAGTCGACGTATAAAAATACGACAACCAAAGTATGATATCGGGAATAAATCCCCCCTAAAAACATCAGCCGAGAAAGTGTCCATGATGGGATTATAGGTTTTACCTCTAGAGCACCAAGCAAGGCCCGCGTGACGAAGAAGGACCATCGCCCAGTTAGAGCACATTGCGACATTGCAACAACAGACCATAGAGTTATTTGAGTTGGTATCCAGCGATCCGGGCCAATTTTCTTTGATATAAACTGAGAGGGTAGTTCGGCCAGTATAAAGGATAGTCGAAAGATAGCGTTACCCCAGTTGAAATCTTGAATCTTTTATTAGCTTTTGGCACAATTATTTAGGGAATAGCGAGGCTCTTTTTAGATCAACAATAACCCTGGACAGTCAAAACTTGATAAAAAGCGCGTAGGAAATACGTTTATTGGAGAAACGCGTTCTTCTGTTCAACTCACCATCAGTATTGAGCCCGAGATCTTCCAGAAATGTGTCCGACACAGCCTGGCCCAGATTACTTCGGTCTACCTGTAGGCTGAGAAACATCACACACTAGAAAATGTAAGCCTTATGCAAGCGCGCCCACACGATCGCGAAAATTCTATATCATGTTTCTTACCGACCAAAGGCAGACATTCCAGTCAATAAGTCGAACTAGTCGCTTTTCCTCCTCGTCAGACCACGTCAAATGAGGGTCAAAGAAGTGTCGACACTCATATTTAGACTCTTCGTACGTACGTTGCCAGTGCTCGGCAACATCTGGGTCAAGGAAGGGATTCTTCTCGTATGACTCTTGCTCAGTAGACTCCTCCGAGATGCTACTATCTCTCCGCTCAGAAGGAGGTTTCCTTGGTTCAGGCTCATCAATACTTGTGTCACTTATGTGTGCCTCTTCGGATGGCAGTAGTTGCTCTGTCTCTGACAGATTTGATGACGCAGATGAGCGTCTCCGTCTTGTCATCAACATATGGACCATGTTTTTTTTTCCCCTTTTGAACAAAAAGTTCTTTGATTGTTTGACTGATGAAACTCTTCGGTTAAGATCACTATCCGCAGTATTCTTCAGTCATTCGTAGTGGACAGACTAGAGAGGTACTAACTTATTATTGACCAGTGCCTTTATCTCTCAAGCCATAATTCCGTTACTCGGGCTGAATGAGCCCCCACTACTATTCCGAAGCCGGATTTATATAGACTTCTGAGCTATTGTAACCTTTTTCTTACACATGTTCGGATTGGTCGCTTTTTTGTCAGAAGAATCGGGACATAGCAGCGAATGAATCTGGCAGGCTCACGGAAGCTAATGCACGATGGAACAAAGGATTATCCGCAATCACCAGGGTTAGTAGGATAACAGAGCCCTTGTTAGGAAGGTCTATGTCAAGAACAGAGAAATCAGAAGATTTCCATGTTCTCTATGTTCGAGCGAGTATAGAACCTCTATGTTTTCTATATTTTAAGCTTGGAGATATAAGGACAACCACTCACCATGTATTTCATCTTACTTTTTTAATCAACTGTTAACCTTAATATACCATTAATCTTAGATCTACTAAACTTATATCATCTTGAATTTACTTAGACATCCTGTCCTTTCGTTGTTAGAATACCATTTTACCGCCGTTAAGTGACGAGCTTACACTGATCTAGACGTTAACGAAACATCGGATTACGACATCATTTGATGGCTTCAAACTTTCAAAAAGTGTAATTCTATGTAAAATAGGCCCCATTTGTGTAATAGATTTTTGCGATTGAATTTACAAATTTCTATATACATCCGTTACACAATATATGTGTAATTGAGAAGTGATTCTTTCCACACGTAAAAGCTTTGGCGATTAGATGGACTTTTCGAGTAGTGAAGTAAATGCGTCAAATGATGGAGCCAGATCTTTGAGCAACTTGTCATCATTCGTCACGTCTGCGATTGTCTTCAAGTCGTTTTTCATACGATCTAGGTTTGTCGTTCCGTCCAGTATCTGCAGATCACCGAGACCTAAGACAAGCACATATAATGCCAATTCCTTTTCCAAGCTCAGCTTCTCCGCCATCGAAGCAACTAGGTCCGAGGCCAACAAGTGTTGGTTATTTTTCAATACACCGAAGGTTTGATAAAGAATGCCATGCTCTCGAGCAAACGCTCGAACATCTACATCATATCCAGTCCCCTTGAAAAATCGGTTTTGGACGATCACCGGTTTGACATCTGCCTCCTCGTAAATCTGACGCAGAACCGGCAGACTGATATTGGAGACGCCGAGGTGACGAATAGTGCCAGGTACATAGGTCTCAAACACCTTCCAAGCCACAAGATTGTCTGCGTCGTCCTCGAATGGGCAATGGAGGATTAGTGCGTCAAGATAATCTAGCTTGAGGTGTTGAAGGGTTTGCGAGATGGACTCCCGAATCTGTCCTTCGATACTCTGGTCAGGGTTGAATGGAATCTTATCCTTATCATGACCCCGTATGGGAGTAAATTTAGATTGGATCTAGATTTGATGGATCAGATCTGAGTATCAAGATATAATTAGAATCAGCTTACAAACAGTGTCTCTCTTTTGATTCCTGTATCAATCGCAGCAGAGAGCCCATCTCCCGCAAATGCTTCTCTGTATGCACTGGGGTGGTTGGCCGTATCTATGCCCTGGAAACCTGATTCAAGAGCGCTCTTCGTCAATTCGGCAGTTCTCTCGCGTTTAAATGCAGTTCCATAGAGAAGAAACGGCTGTTTCTGCCCTAGCTTCAGGCTAGGGCTTCGCAGATTGCTTGAAGTCATTCTGACGGTTCTTTTAAGATTGAGAGATGGAAAATATATTGAAATGATGCTTCTCAAATTGTTGTGATATGCAATGGTTTGTAATTGAACGTGCTGGTGGAACGGAAGGTGGTGAAAGGAAACCTAGGCACCCGGACGCAGCGGGGTTTTATTGCTCCGCAAGTGAACACAGCTAAATTCGTGGGATGATTGATAGAATCCTTAGACCTACAAGCGGATTTGGCCAATGAATTTGAAACTGGTATCTACCTAGGTACCAGTGTCAGAGCAGAAGCTCCTCTAAAATATGACTAGGAAAGACMCTCCAMCCCCGCCGCATCGTTCGACTACATCATGCGGTTGTAATATTACGTATTGAATTTCTACAAATTATTCAAGATTCAGTTTACACCTTCTCTTCCGAAATTTCTGCTCTTTTTTCCGTTTTTCAAGAATTTTCTTCTTAAATTGAAACAGAATTTTGCTCCTCCAGTTCTCTTATTTCCGAAAGTCCTAAAAGACCTAGTGCCTCTCTTCTTGTAGGCGACTTAGGATCAAAATATGGTTGTTCTGCCAACGCAGTCGCTCTTGTCCCATGTCTAGGCTCGGAGCCTTCGTAGTCCCAGCTTGCGACATGGATAGTGACTCTGGAAAGAGATATCTCGTTAGTCTTGCTTCACGAATCACAGTGGATGGTTCATGGTGAATTATAAAAGCTTCTGACCTGTTGTCCCATAATGCGCTGGTTTTCGGTGTCCATCTGAAACGGACTTGTATATCCACACTCTTTTCGTAAAGGTCGCACAAATATCCCAAAATCAGATCACTTTCAGCTTTGTCCAAACCCACAATGCGCTCTGCCATAGCCTTATTTACCCATAGAGTTCTCCAGCCTGTGGCTGGATGTGTTCTTACGAGTGGATATTCACGAACAACATGCTTCGGGCCGGCCTCTGGGTTCCTGCTATCTATGAAGGCGACAGCAGAGCGATAAATGACTTTCTTACCATCGATAAATTTCCGGAACGACGGTGATAACTTCTCATAGGCACAGTACCCGCTAGACCAGAGAGTGTCTCCGCCTATAGTTGGGACAGCGTCATTGTGCAGATGACTTATTCCGGCTGGCCGCTTGTCGTGACCCAACGCAAGGTCAGTGTGCCAGCCTGAGACCCCTCCTGGACGACGGAAGCTGGCCTCAGACTCTGTAGCTTGATAGTCGGGCCAAATTACACTGGCGCTCGGTACGCCGGGGACGTGAGGTGCTACAGGCTGGAAGAGAATCAGCTAGTACGGTAGAACCCTGGAATTTAGCGGAGGCTTACATGGACTTCAGGCTCACCATAGTAGTCTGCCAATTCGTGTTGCTGTTGGGGAGTAATATCCTGGTCGCGGAAAAACACGACTCCTCTTTCTGCAATCAGCAAGGCTAATTCATCCCTCTGCTGGTTTGACAGGTCCTTTATCTGCAGACCGGTAATCTCTGTGCCAATATGCTTTGTCAAGTGGATGACCCCGGTAGCTGCAGACAAAAGACTTCTTTTCTCTTTGTCAGCTCGGGATCCTGCATCAATATACGGCTGACTATGGTCCCGTCCAGAGGGATCCTGATACTGAACTTGGCGGTTAGGTTTTTGAGGATAACCCTTGGAAAGGTCAATTCCGGCTTTTTCCAAGCGCTGTCGAGTTATCTCAGGGAGCAAAGGGGTTGCTACTCCATTCCCATTAACATTGGTGGAATCAGCTGAGGGACTCATGTTGGAATAGAATTATGGGTCCATCAGAGTGTGAATCTCAATGCTGCATCTGACTTTTCACATGTAGTATATGTAAATTTATAATTCCCGCACGCCGTCAGCGGCGTTGCATCGAGACTCTGTTGCTCTGGGTCTTCCTAAAAGCTGCCACCTAGTGATGATAATAGTTGTAGATCCTAGTCTAAAAGGATGTGGAGCCTATGACTCGGCGCCGAAGGATCATGCGGAACGAGAAAGAACAAGAAGTGTAGCGCAACTTGTGTTTTGATACACATAAGGGCCAGTGGGGCATCCAATGCGGGTTTCCCATACATACATAGTATAATTACGTTATACGCTTGTATTATATACTTTAAATATTGTTGCAAACCTTCGTATTATGACAAGCGTATTCGCAAGCAATCGGATATTAGGGCAAGGTATTATTGGACTACGTATCAGTAATATTTCCGCCCCATTCGTATACGCATTTAAATGAAGCCTTAGTCACTAATACCCACATGATAACTACGGCTAAACAACGATGTCATTGATATTTTAAGTCTTATTTTATTCCTTAAGGTAAAATCATACTAATTAATTTACTTATGTGCTTCTGTAATGCTTCGATCCCGTGATGGACCCTGGAGAGTGAGATCGAGAGATCGGATCGAGGATCTTTTTGCAGAACGCTTGTAGCAACGAGTACAGTATAGTGAGTATCTGAAGAATTCGTCTCGAGGTAATCTCAAACAAAGTCAGATTCTACAGGAATAATTGCTTGCTCTTCAAATATCTAGTGAAGACTTTCGCTCTATATAGATAAGAATCAGGCGCTGGTCAGGCACCACATCAAATCAAAGAAAGTCGGATTGCGTACTAGCCTAAAGCTAGGGCATAAGAATTCTAAGGGTCCCGCGCTATAAGCTGTAAATCCTGATTCTTTAGGAACCTGTATCATGGATTTATGATCGCTAGCAACAATCCTTCGCTCGATCGGCCTTCCGGATCTCGCGGCGGAACCAATATCAAGTCATCATCGGGGCACAGTCAGATTATATATATATATATATATATCGCTAAATTATCCAGATTCCTTATATAGTTTGATGAATCGCGAATAGGCCATTTTATAAGACCATTACACTGTGTTGCGCAGCCCAAAGACAAGAGCAAATCGATATACTGGCATGCCAATCGTCTTTCAAGCCTATAAGATTCAATTGATGATACATATATCAATCGAATTCTCCTCACGTACATTCAAAATTCACGAACTTTCCAAGATGCTTTATGCGATTTCGCATTAAAATTAAGAAATATTTCATTGAAACGGGATTGGTTTCGGTTTTACATTGAAGCCTAAGTATACAATTTCTGTAAGAAATAGCGTGGCTTGCGACGGGGGGCCAACATGCGAAATCTAGCCCCTGAAAATGTGACCGGACCCCAGGCAGACATCAAAACCGTGACCCACTACTCATCACGTTTATCAGCTCCGAGAAGACTTCGACTCAAATAGCATTCCAAAATAAACATCTACTTCACATCTTTGTACATGTTTATGGCCCTAGAGTAAACATGTCGTCCCTGCCGACGTGCGACGCGAAATTTGGTCCCAGGGTCGACCCTTCTTGCCGTGCTTTTGACTTCACACTATACTTTGAAGATATCTTCCTTAGTATCATTCCAAATGCTGCAATCATTTTTTTACTTCCTGTTGGGCTTTTTCCTTTGTTCAAGGGCTCCAGCGTGATTAAATCGAACCGACTAGTTAACCTCAAAGCAGTGTGGCATACCCCCGTTGATCATGTGTCCTCTTTTGCTCTTAAAAAAATCGTAACTGATTTTTGGTTTTAGGTTGTTTATGTGTCTCTGGCTTTAAATCAGATAGTTTTTCTCATACTTCGGGAACTGAATCGAAATATTGAGACCCGCGCATCCTTAGCTAGTGATGCTCTTGGCCTGGCTGCGACAATCGGTGTGAGCATATTCTCATGGCTTCATCACCATAGATCTGTACATACCGCCACACTGCTTGAAATTTTTCTAGGTATATCTCTATTACTCGATGTTGCGCGAGTTCGTTCTCTATGGCTCCTCGCCGACGATATTGGCCCAGCTAGTATCTTATCTCTCACCCTGGCTCTGAAAATCAGTGGTGTATTTCTCGAATCCTTCAGCAAACGCGACAACTTACGGCTGTCTGATAATAAGATCTATATGAGTTCCGGTCCGGAACCATTCATCGGCTTCTGGATTCGGGTCAGCTTTGGCTGGCTCTTTTCCACTATGCGGCAAGGTTACCAACGGATACTAGCTGTGGATGATCTTCCTGCCTTGGATTACCGACTGAGAAGTGATAGCGTGTATAGTAGTCTTCAAACGACTATGGCCGAATGTAACGTATTGGTTTCTACATTAAAGTTATATGACTAACATTACCCCAGATGATATGGCGAAGAAACATAGTCTCCTCAGAGCTTGTTTCAGAGCTTACAATCACACATTTCTTGAGGCAGTGATCCCCCGTTTGTGCTTATCAGGATTCACTTTTGCGCAACCCTTCTTGATTAATGCCCTCATAAGTTATGTTGAGACAGATACTCCGCTTTCGAATGGAAAAGCCATGATCGGCGCCTACGCTTTGGCATTTCTGGGCAAAGCAGCCTCAAACTCAGTCTTTTCATATCAAACATTTCGCTTTCTCACACAATTGAGAGGTGGATTAATCACAATTATATACCATGAGACTGTTCGAGGCCGAAGAGTGGGCCAAGGCGAACTTGATAGTACTTCCTTGATGGGCACTGACGTGCAGCGAATTATTTTAGGCTTTCAGTCAATTCACGAACTCTGGGGGTCTTTGATCGATATAGCCATTGCAACCTATCTTCTAGAAAGAGAGGTTTACGTGGCGTGTCTCGTTCCAGGTCTTTTAGTATTAGGTAGGCACTTAACCAGCATTATCATACTCTGCAGTGTTAACAGATCAATAGCCTTCGTCCTAATGACTTTTAAGATCTCAGCGCAAGGCAAGCGATACCAGAAGCTATGGGCCGAAAAGGTAGAAGAAAGATTAGCCGTTACTTCCAGCATGCTCGGGGATATGAGGGCTATCAAAATGCTCGGTCTGAGTGACAAGCTATTTGACATCATCGACAGATTGCGCCGCGCTGAAATTTACGAGTCCCGTAAATTACGGAAATTGCTTGTCACAGAGATTTTCTTTTGTAAGAATTGCCACACTATTATCAGCCAGTCTATATCTAATCCTTGCAGCGAACTCGCCAACTGTTCTGGCGCCTGTGGTAACATTTGCTACGTTCGTTGCCATCGCTGCAGTACGGCATGACCATTCAATCTTGACAGCGCAAGCATTTACTTCTCTGTCCTTGATATCTCTTCAGACTACCCCGGCATTAATATTACTCCAAGCCATTCCTGCAGTTATGCAGTGTCTTAGCTGTTTCGATCGCATTCAGGAATTTTGCTCCCATATTAGCAATAATGCTGTATCTCAAAATCTACTACCACAGAGCTCCGAGTGTACACTCAACGAGCACGGCGAGGGTATCATGGAGTTGGCTTTGCTACCTGGTAAATATGTCAGAGACAGGCAGTCTCCTCACATAGTCTCTTTCAATAGCCAAAGTTTTGCATGGAGCAAATCAGGGCCTGCAATATTGATCAGCATTGATGTGCAAATTTCAGCCGGCCGCATAACAGCTGTCATGGGACCTACTGGGAGTGGCAAATCAACCTTGCTTGAGACTATTTTGGGAGAAACCATACCTCTCTATGGACCTGATCGAACAGTCAGGAGTTTCAACACCGCTGCATATTGCTGTCAGACCCCTTGGCTAATAAATGGGACCATCCGTGAAAATATCCTTGGGCAGTCAGCTGTCGAATCAGTGGATGAAGTCTGGTATGGTACTGTTTTGTGGGCCTGTGGTCTCGAAGCAGATATAAGCCGTCTCAAAGGCAGAGATCAAACAGTCGTAGGAAGCAAGGGCATGTCTTTAAGTGGTGGACAAAAGCAACGCGTTGTAGGTTGAAGTTGTGGCTGATGAGCTCGTTTATTTTCACATTTGCTGACCTGAATTTTTAGGCCCTGGCTCGTGCTATTTATTCTCGATGCCAATTCGTTATTCTGGATGATGTTTTCAGCGGTATTGATGCGTATAATGTATCTTTGATCTCGGCCCGTTTATTTGGAGAGCATGGCTTGCTCAGAAGACAGAAGGCTACCGTTATCCTTGTGACACATGCCCGTGAGACTATAATCCTACTTATTACAGACTTGACCGGCTAACAAACATCTAGCTTCGGTGGTTGCATTTGCCCAGGATGTTATCATTTTAGAGAAAGGCCGTGTACGGAAAGCAGACCCAATGGAAGAACTACAAGGAACCAACGATTATGTATCGACTTCCAAGCAAGCAATCGAAGTTTCCAATGATACTATTCCTGATCAAGATATAATGACTTCGCTTGACACTGGCGGAGAATCACGCAAAGATGCTTGTTCTTCCTCGAATGAGCAGGCTAATGATCTAAACCGTCGTAACGGCGACCTGTCTGTATACAAATATTTCTCAAAGGCCTCAGGTCATGTGACAGTTTTTGGAATTTTTGTCTTTTTGGCGCTTTGCGTTTTCTGTGCTGAATTTTCTAGTAAGCTATATTTCCTTTCAGCAAAAATTATGAACATCCGCTTACTTGTTCACTCTAGCTGTCTGGATTGATTGGTGGTCTGCAGCAAACTCAAATGATCACAACAATAATGCCACTGGCATGTACCTTGGGGTTTATGCAACTTTGGGAGTCTGTTCTACCCTTTTTATGACTGCAGCGTGCTGGTGAGTGGAAGAGTCTTTACCTTGCACTAGAGTTTGGAAAACTGATAAAACAGGCTTATGTTCGTCAAAGCGATTTCAAACTCGTCTTTGAACCTTCACACCGATCTTCTTACCACGACAGCTCGGTAAGTTTTCATAGATATGACCAATTCTAGACTTAAGGCTTTGCTGACTCCGTCAACAGTGCCACACTACAATTTTGTCTTGAAACAGACCTAGGGTCAATAGTGAACCGGTACCTAACGTCCATAGAATCCTCCGCTCAGTGCACGCAGACCAGACTAACAAGTCTAACCCCTTTTGTCACTATAGATTCAGTCAAGACATGGAATTAATTGGAATTGATCTCTGTTCAACCTCAATCAATTACGCATATGGTAAGGCATCTACATTATGAGGCGTGATATATATTAACGTTGATCCTATAGCTGTTTGTGACCTTCTTGGCAAAGGCCTCCTGCTTGCTGTCTTCGGAAAATACCTCAGTGTCACCATACCATTCGTTACTCTCATCGTGTACATTGTGCAGAAGTTCTATCTTCGTACTTCTCGACAGGTTCGACTATTAGATATTGAGGCAAAAGCTCCCGTGTATCAGCTTTTTCTAGAAACATCAAGCGGAGCTAGTACACTACGAGCTTACGGCTGGCAATCGTCATTCCAAAAGATACTCGAGTCTCGTCTTGATCGGTCTCAGCGCCCGGTGTATTCACTGTATTGTATACAGCGGTTGCTCGCCTTCATCCTTGACCTTGTCATTACAGCTCTTGTCGTGATACTCGTCTCTATTGTCGTCACGTGGAAAAGCTCATTTACAGCTGGTGCGGTTGGTGTATCGCTGGTGACACTTATGACATTTAACCGTACCATGATTTCTCTTGTCAAGTATTGGACAAATCTCGAAACATCAATCGGTGCCGTTGCGCGTATCAAGACTTTTGTGGAAAACACACCGGTGGAGAAAAATAGCAGTGATTGTCAGATGCTAGTCCCACCTAACTGGCCAACGACTGGGATAATTGAGTATAAAAATGTGGTGGCATCCTACAAGTACGTTTCTCCTCTAATATGAGTCTGCGGCAATAAGCTAATAGTTTTCAACTTTTAGGCCAGGAGCAGAGGCTGTACTGAAAGGTATTTCGCTATTTATTAAAAAAGGAGAGAAAATAGCTATTTGTGGTCGCTCGGGGAGTGGCAAGACTTCGATGATCCTCAGTCTGCTCGCAATGATCCATTGTGATCAAGACAGCTGTATCAAAATCGATGGAATAGATGTCACCGCTCTTGCTCCGGCTGAATTGCGCTCACGGATTAATGTGGTTCCACAAGACCCCTTCCTAATGCCTGGGTCCATTCGATTCAATATTGACCCATATGGCACTGTTTCTGATGAAACAATCATTCAGGCTCTTCAGAAGTTAGATCTCTGGAACATGGTCGAAAGTAGTGGAGGGTTAGATACACAAAGACCTATGACGTCTTGGTCTGTGGGCGAGAAACAACTGCTTTGTCTCGCGAGAGCAATGGTTCGAAAAAGCCCTGTCTTGATTTTAGATGAGGCAACTAGCAGGTGTGTCATTCAATGTTTCTGTGCTTTACTTTGAGTTTCTTTACACGAACTTTACCAAGTAACGAATGGCTGCTAACAAATTTTGTTATTGCAGTGTGGATTCTGTCACTGAAGGTATCATGCAAAATGTGATCGACACAGACTTTGCTGAACACACTGTCATTGCAGTCGTTCACAGGCTTGGATATATTAGACATTTCGACAAAATTGCCTTCCTGCAGGCGGGAGAGCTGCTCGAATTTGATAGTCCAGATGCCCTTCTCGCTAGAAACTCCGCCTTCGCGGATCTGTATGAGTCTATGTCTTATTAGCAACTTGTATTAGTACTGATAATCTGTTTCCTTCTTGTCGAGCAAAACCTTTTATTTGTATTTTGAATTTTCTAGCCTCTCCAGGGGCGGCATCTACAAAACATCGACTTTGCCCAAAACTTCTGGGGTATTTTTGTATTTATGTATTTGAGTTTTCACCATTCCAAGAAGCGTGCTAGTCACGTCTCAAGTTGAGTTTCAGCTATTCAAAGAAGGGAAATCTGGTATGAGTCATTGAATAAACTCGATCCAGATTGAAAGCACCAATCCGGTTGCTGCGAAGCTATTCAGAATAATTTCACATTATGTGTTGCTATACGACAAAGTCAATTTTGTCGATATGGTTGACTCCAAACCTCATACGCTGCTCAACAAGCTGCCCATACTTTCGTTTTGAAACAGTAGACAGCCAACATCAACAGCCTGTAAAAGGTCTGAAACCAAAACATGTATACATCAGTCGAGCTCTTGAATGCTGGTAAGGCAGCCGCGACAGGGCATTGTAGGGGTCTTTCATCGTGACAAATCACTACACCTCAACGGCATGGTGTGCCATCGAATAGCTATATTCCCTAACCGGAGTTTTACGTGCGCAAAATGACGATGAAACACTGAATAATTTCGCTGCTTTTGTTGCAAGGTTTTTTGGAACTAAGCTATTCAAGAGCGTTAGCGTGCCGTTTGCCACAAGCTCAACCGCTGTGAAGACTGCGATTCAGAATATCTTTGGTTTAGTTGTTCTAATGTGATGATGTCCTTTACTCATAGAGTGGGAAATCGGGAAGAGCTGGCAGATATGCCATTGTTGCAGGTGGATGATATGGCTTGATTTAAATATTAGTTAGGTATCTTCTCTCGCCCAAAAGAGCGATGAATAAATAGAATACATCATGAATTTGCTCGTATCTGCATTCCTTTAAAAAGTGGTATGGATCACGCCTCAATCATAGCCAACTTCTTCTCCAACAATTTATCCCCTCCGAAGCCATTTCCATGTCCATGCCCATTTGTCACGAGTTTACTTCGCATGCTGACTTCCTCAGTCCACATGCTCGCAACTGTCTCAACAGCGCGCTCAAGGACAACCCTGACACGATCTCTAAGTACAGCATATGAACAATCAACTTCGAGATCTTCAAGCCATACACGAGCAACGTGTTTATCGATTTTGATTTCCACGCCGGGGAATGGGATGCCAAGGGCATGTAATCTAGAAAGCTCGTCGGCTTCGGCTTCTCCGCGTTCTTCTTCTGAGAGTTCTTCTTCTTCCTCGTCTTGATCATCCTTCTCGTCTTCTGTGGTGGTCCCATTCTGGGTTGGTGTGTTCGAGGCCAGACGTGGTTTTTCAATTGGGGTCATGGTATCGCCGAATTGGGCTTCGAGAATCATGAGAAGTTGAGCGAAGCGTTCGTGAGAGCTCATTCGACCCGGAGAGGGCATGTGTTTTTCGTCTAATGCTTCCTCGTGGTCGTGGTGATGATGGTGTTTATTCTTGCAAGACTCTATAAAACTCGTTAGCAATCAACTTGGCGTGATGTTTGAGGAGTAAACGTACGTTTGACAGATGCCGGACTGCTCTCGACTGTCATGAGAACCGCCATGACTGCATCGGCAACCCCGTCATTCATCATATTACCCTCCCATTCAAGTTCAACTTCCCGCGTGCGGGCCAAGTATCTCACGACTACGCTTCCCATAACCAAGTACGTTTCATCTTGCGCGTACTCGATTTCTTCGTCTGCTGCTTCGTGTGTTCCATTTTCTTTCTTGAGCTCCTTATCTCCAGTTGAGCCAATTCTTTCAATAACACCAAAAGCACTCTCTAGGGCCCATTTGATCAGATCCATACTTGCAGAACTCAGTGTCAAAAGTTGCTTGCATGTAATCGTCGTAGTAGTCAGGCCAGCATATTCGCGCAAGTCTTCCGGTGCCATTAATGACAGATCGAACCCATTCTGAACTAGCACGCCAGCCATGAGTTTGCTTTCGCCATTTTCTGTTGGCTGTGCATCTTCGGCAAGTTTGCCTACAACTTTTGCGATTTTGTCTTTCCTGAACGGGATGCGGATCTCATCACAATTTGCAGGAGTATAAACCTTCACCTTGACCGTTTTGTCCGCGTTCAAGCTCAGTAGCTTGGATTTGAGACGCATCATTTGATGTTTTTCGCCGTGTACGAGAATCTATCAAAGTCAGACACTTTCTGCATATCAAGAGATTAATTAGAACGTACCACAACTGGAGCTGCTACTTCTTCGATGAAATTCCTGTTCTCGACACCATCCACATGTGCCGCGAAACTAATTTCATCAATTGTGCAGCGTCTCGGAATCATAACCTTCTGATCTTCGTCCGCCATTGGATTGACACGACTACCAGGACCAGCTGCAGACTTTGACATGACCGCGGGAATCTGTTCTGGCTCGTTGAGTAGTTGCTTGGCCATGGTTCCCTCGACGCTGTAACCAGTCATGACCACTCCGTTGCGTTCACTTGGAGCCCATCGTTCGAGGAGTTCTCTGCTGGTACCCGTTTGCAGCATACCCGGCGAGGCGAGCATAACGCAACCGCCAATATCGTCAAATCGCTCAAGACTCCTCAAGCTACGCACATAGCGGAAGTCCCATGGTCCTGCTGCAACATTTTTGTTGCCACTAGCCTCTGCCTCTGCCATTCTTTGACGGAAAAGACGTTTAATGTTGTCGTTCATAGCTCCGATATAAGTTTGGTAAACGACCATACATCGACGTGCCATATTTCCGATGTAGTATATAGGAATTTTCTGGAATTCAGCGTGTCGCTCCCAGTATTCTTCTAGAATGAGAAGAAGTTCTTGCGCTCGACCGAGGGCAAACACAGGCATCAACACCCTCCCACCCCGATTGAGTACTCCCGTAATGGACTTCATTAAAGCTGCCTCTCGCTCCAAGCGCGGTGGATTTGATGAGATACCAAAGGTCGACTCTGTGATGAGGACATCAATTTTGATTCCTCTAGGCACTTCTGCGGGAATCAAATGTCGGTCTTCTTCTCGGGAATAATCGCCGGTGAAGAGAATGTTGAGACCTGCAATCGAGACAAGGAACATTGCAGCGCCGAGAACATGTCCAGCAGGGTATGGCGTAACGCGAATGCTGTTGATAGTATGGGTGGTATAAAAGTCGATTGTTTCAATGAGGGGTAGCGTAGAGAGATGGTCATGTTCTGTGTATAGTGAAGTTCTCTGATCCGATGAGGAAGATGTATTGCTGACTCGCACATTGTCCTGGATCAGCCACTTGTAGATAGCCTTTGTCGCGTGTGTTGTTAAAACTCGACCTTTAAAATTAGTCTTGCTTAGGACATAGGGCAGTGCGGATGAATGATCGACGTGGAAACTGTATATGCGAGCTTGGGGTCAGCTGTTGTTCTGTCTATGATATCGAGGAAGCGGCCCATATCAATCAAATCCTCATTGTCTGGACGAATACGCAGAAGTACGAGGGCAAGAGAAGAAACAGTGAGAATAATTTGCATTCATTTCTGATATACACATAGCAAGGATCCGCATACAAGCAAGATGTCCACTCATATGAATTTGGAATGCAATGGCCACTTTCCTTATACAAACATCATGCGACTCATCGATTATGAATGTAGGGCTGTGCCAAACTAAACGAATGGGGAGTGACGTACTGGCTAAGTAGAAGTATATCCACGGTACTGAGATCGAACTCGTCGAAGAAAGGTAAAGCTGCGAATCCTTCTTTTGCAGGGTGCATGCCAGCGTCGAGCTGTACAGCTTCATTAGCAAGCACTTCGCACATTGCATGGAAATCAGGCATACCATAACGGTTTTTCCCTTGTATTGAATGATATGACACGAACGACCAACTTCGTTGCCGCCTCCTAGACAGTAAAAGGCCAGCTCATCGGATGGATCGACTGGCTCGTCGTCCACGGTCGCGGCCATGGCAGACGCCTTGCGTTTCGCAGCCATGATTGTATGTGTTGGACGAAAAGACCCTAGATATGTTAAGTAGAACAGAGTCTTCGATTTTAATAAGTTTATATCAAGGATAATAGTCTTGAAGAAACCGATCACAACGGAGCGGCCATTGCAGTCAAGAGCTTCACACCGGGCGTTTGATTAGTGGAAAGCTGGATAGAAATACCAACACATCACATGGCAAAGCAACAAAGACAATGTTGTCAGCAGGGGAGACCAACAGCAATTGTTGAATGGTGAATAGATGAAAGCTGGAGACAACAGAAGGAAAGCCGATCAAGATGAAGGTAAGAGGAATAAGAATAGGATAACAATAGCCGCGTCGCGGTCACGTGAGCAGCCCGCAAACGCGCGCCTTCCGGAGCCGATCCTGCGGGTCAAACTATTTCCCAAGCTTTCTTACCCTGAATCTCATCCTTTTCCAGCTCATCATTGTCAATCACCGCCATCGCACCATCCGCGTTCGCCTAACGACTACAGGGTCTCCGTTATTATATTTCAGATGAGCAGAAACTAAGGTCCTTCTGAGATGGTTACGACTCATCTACACGTCACGCTTGAGCGCTCCGCTCGCATATCCAATATCGGTCGCTGAGATCAGTCCAACAGCCTAAGTGCTCATTTAAAGCCCCATCGCAGTCATCCAACATGGCGCAGGCACAGTCACAACAGCCTCCATCTCAACATTCTCCTCAATMCCCTCCCAACCAGCCGTTCTCACCTCCCGTCTCGACTCCCACTCCTCCAGCGATTGGCATCAACCCCCCTCCTCCCAAACGACAACGGCTTTCTCCTCTTCCACAAACACAGTCGCCTTATGGTTCGCCTGGATTTAGCGCATCACAGCTACCCCAAGTTCATACTCCCGGGATGAATGGAGCTCAGGTGAATGGCATGTCGACTCCGGTCCATCTTCAGAGCGCTACTCCTGTCCCACTCGCGCCCGTTGCGCCCGCMCCTCCTGGTTCTAKGGGACCGCCATCTCGMCCAGCCGATAAACCAACGGATGCTTCAGATTTGAGCGATGTTTTGGCGCAATCTGGTATTGACGTCAAGGAAGAAGAGGCGTATTTGACACAAAGCTATGCTGCACCTGTAGTAGCGCCTCGACCACAGCCACCCGGGCTCAACACTTCTTTTGTGTCAGCTCCATCGACTCCAGGTACTGCTTCGGCGAATGTCAGCTTCGATCTTTCTCAAGGAAGGCCCCCGGCAACACAAGAGCAACAAGTTGTTCCAGCGTACTCGGAAGATGCGCCCTACAATCAGCCAACATACGAGGAGACCCAGGCAGCGAGGAGATCTCAGTATCACTTGCAGGACCCGTTTCTTCTCACAAAAGTACTCGAGCAGAAAATGCAAAAGAGAGCATACGAGCTTGGAGTGCGGCTTCCAACAGAGGGCTTATATCATCCTATGCCGGGTTCTCGTCAACCGATTGAGGTCACAGGTCCGGACGGTTCGTCAATCGTTCGTAGAGGACACACAATCATCAATCAAGAAGGTGCGCCTCTTGTTGATATACTTTCGCTCTTGTCACTTTGCTGCGAGGAGCGGTTGAGGGGTGTCGTCGAATACTCTGCTGGTCTATCGAAAAGTCGGCGGTTACATTCTCATGGCGCTGTTCCTACAGAATGGCAAGACTTGGCTGTAACGGCTCAGAATATTTCGGAACCTGTTACAGGTACTCCTCAGAAGCGTAAGATTGTCTACTCACCGATAGCTTTATTGCAAATTTCTAATCTTAACTATGTATAGGACCGCTTGCTGCAGTCGACACCGCGTCTCAGTCACTGGCTGGCAAATATCTTATCTTATCAACAAAAGACATGTCTGCTGAACAAGCTCGTGCTGCCAAGCGAGCAAAACGAAATGCGGATGCTATAATCAGCGAGACTAACGGCGGCAGCAGAACTCCGTCGATAGATGTGGGCTCCGGTACTACGACCCCTCTATCACAACTAGCAATTGGTCTCAACAAGGGCACCACCAAAAAAGAAGCAAAGAAACAAGTAGATGCTCGGGCGACTGAGGCCCAGCAACATCAGCAATCTGTCGAGACTGCTCGCAAAGCTCTCTCCAGTACACTCTTCGGAGGGTCAAAGAAGCGAAACTATTCCTGGCTGAACAAGGGTTCCGCCGTGAACAGCATATCATCGCCACGATCTCACTCTCCTGCTCTTGGCAGCCCCAGCGTCGGTGCCATCGGTGGAGCCGATACAGGCGACAAGAAGCGCCTCGATAGCACCACAACAGCAGAAATAACTCGATTGGGAGACTGGCGTGAAGACAAAGCCAGCGGGATCCAAGTGCGCGACGTTCTATTCATGCTCGAACAAGACGGAAGAGGTTCGAGACACGTTCAAAAGGCTTACAGCAAAGATCCTCCCGACGAACGTCTTGCTTGAGCAGGGTACCTTTTTTTAATATTTCATATCAGATAAACATTACGTGGGGCTTTTCTTAAAGTTGTATCAACATATTCATTTACAGGGGGTTCTTTCACAATTGATCATTTTTAGCGCCGGTTCAATTCGTTTCGAGCTTGTTTGTTTGTCGTTTAGGAGACTGAAAGGCCAGATGATATGATCGAAAAGGCATTTTAAATTACTCTTTGAGCATGAGGCATTCTATTTGTGCACTACCTAGTTCAACCAACGGTGAATCGTAGTCGTAACGTCGCTCATGAGCAAAGCCTCGGGCACACCTGTGGACCGCTTGACTTTGTAGAAATTCTTCTACTCTACATCCAGGGATGTACCATCTTGCTAAAAAAAAAAATGAAATGACTTCTACTTATCATATATATCTTAAACACATTTCCGCAAGTAATATCCCTGTTCAACACGCGTGTGTACCCATGTAGCGAGGTTGATCGGACATTCATATGTTAAAAACATGCACAGCTTCGTAGTCCTGGCGTATATATATTTCTTTCCTAAGGCACTAGCACCACTTGACGACTTTGCATCAAAAACCCAACAGCAAACCACAAACATATAAGACCAACCTGAAAATGGCGTCTGAAGAAGCGCTAGAAAACCCGAAGACGAAAATTCTATCATGTAACCATACTTTCTTGTTTGGTGTTGAGTAGATTCAGGAATGACCCTAAATCCAATTACGGCCGTATAGTAAACCAAGTCACAACAACGAGTTACCAGTAGCAATTCATTTATTCGTCTCAGCAACGAGCAAGCATCACAAATAATCAATACATACTCCAAAAAGTAATCTGCATTCTCTGCATTGAGAGATCCAAGAAAAAAACAAAAAGAAAATCCTCCCCAGCAGGGAGTCGAACCCTGTTCTAGCGCGGGTTGCTGCAATTGCAGTGACAAGCGCCAATCATGACCGGTAGACCACTGAGGATTGATGTTAGTAATCGCAAAAAAGTGCTACATAGAAAGACCTTTTGCCAGCGCCCAGTGGTAGCGAGATGTTGGACTGCTAGGTGAGAGAGATTACCACCAGTTCGAGATGTTGTAGCAGAGAAAGCGCTTAAATTATTTTGTTCGTTGGCGTGGTTAATCTCGAGTTTGTCTCAGCCCCGGGTTCTGAATCAGTCTCGACACACCACGGCTTGCGTAGTGGTCGATCTGTGGCAAATGGCCTCAGCGCCTGTGACCACACTCTCAAATCTACGAATATTATTTACATTACACATCGTCACGGCAGTGTTGAAGGAGACGACGTACGAATTGAACTGCTTCTGAAATAAGAACAAATGGGTTGTAATTAGGTCAGGAATAAGGAGTTTCAGTACACAGTAGTATGTAGCATGCATTTCAGCATCAGCATCCACATCAGCAAATTATCTCCGCATCGGAATGTCTGATGGCCGTCATTTATGATTATCGTTGTTCCGGCCGACCACTGCACCCACACACGCTCTCTCTCTGTCATCATCCTACCACTTGACCCTCACTTCATCTGATCTGTTTGTACACTGCAATGGCTGTCTATATACCTCTTGTAACTTAGCACTACATACCGCCGTGTCCCCCCTGCAATCCTGCAAAGTCAAATCCAGCCGTCTGTTGCTCCGATCGACCACTCGACGAATCGTCACTTTCCGGCCCTTCCCTTCCACACTGACCACAACACCATTCCTCGCCTGACGCCTGCACTCCTGCACACTCACTTTGAGACCTCCAAATGTCCTGGCAGTGAGAGAACCGCCACTCTTGCGAGTCTGCACTCAGCCCGCCCATACTTGACCACGCCGGACGCTTTAGACGAGTCGGCTCTACAGCGACAGCGGCAGATTGTGTTTCCCGTGCGCCGCCCCTCAAGACACTACTACTACATTGTCCACCAACAAAACTGCCGGGTGTCTCTTTCATCATGTCGACTCCCTCGACTGCCACCGCAACACATCCCTCACATCACCCTCACTATGGCTATTCCCACCACCAAATCGGATATCAGTCAAACGGTGCTTATCCCGCAGCGAGTACTACGACCGGATCTGCTCGTCTAGCAAATAGTTACGCCTATTCTGCCAACACGCCTACTGCAACGACGACCACCACACAATCTCATCCTCTTCCTCCTGTCCCTCAATCGACTACAACCCCATCCAATCCTCCAGCGTATAACACCACACCCGCCCACACAAACTCAATGTCGTCCGGCACTTCGAGCCGCCGGCGGAAGCCCGATTGGAAGGAGTTCTACAAGAACGGGTTGCCCAAGGAAATCATCGTGATCGATGATACGCCTCCCCCAGACCAAGCCACAGGTTCTCGCCCACCAGCAGCGGCCGCGGTCAATGGCCAGCCTGCCGGAAAGAAAAGACGCACAGGACTAGAGTCTGCCTACGATGTGACGTACCACGACCGACCGTCATTCTCGACGAACCCCCAGCCGTACTGGGATAACTCATCTCACAACTCACTTTCAACCGACCGCACCACGTCCTTGCACACAACCGCCCCGACGTCTTTGGGGTCCGCTGGTAGTGTGGGAACGAGTAACGGTGTCGTCTACGAAAATGCCAATGTCGGCCAGAAGCGCAAGCGGAATACGAGGACATCGACTCGACAGGAAGCTAAACGTCGAGAACTCGAGGCTGTGAGCGACGCTTTTCTCAGTTACATCCCACCGCCTCAACCTCCGATCAAGGCGAAAGAGGTTCCGGTGCCTGTTATTCGTGATGTAAGTGTCATGCAAATTGAATTAAGTTGGGCGAAGCTGACATTTTAGTACTCTTATGGAAAACACGAAAAAGTCGACGATGACGATGGACATTATATTGTTCAAGAAGATACGCCGCTTACTGATCGATGTAAGATCATATCTACCTGATAAATGTTCAGTTTTGCTTACAAGAGATAGACTCGATTATTCGGTTACTCGGTCAAGGCACCTTTGGCAAAGTCGTCGAAGCATACGACAACAAACGAGAAGTGCGATGTGCAGTAAAAATCATTCGTTCGGTGCAAAAGTACCGTGACGCTTCAAAAATTGAATTGCGAGTGCTGTCTACGTTAGCGTCCAACGACAAAACGAATCGAAACAAATGCATCCACCTGCGAGACTGCTTTGATTTCCGAAATCACATTTGCATTGTCACCGATCTTCTGGGTCAGAGCGTGTTCGATTTCCTC
Organism: Talaromyces amestolkiae; assembly: GCF_001896365.1. Taxonomy (NCBI): domain Eukaryota; kingdom Fungi; phylum Ascomycota; class Eurotiomycetes; order Eurotiales; family Trichocomaceae; genus Talaromyces; species Talaromyces amestolkiae. Next base: position 476,684 of record NW_024468042.1, on the reverse strand, counting down.
AAAAGCAATTCATTCGTTCCGTTTCCAAGCAGTCAGATCCAGAATTTTGCTCGTCAGCTGTTTACGAGTGTAGCTTGTGAGTTCCCCTTTGGATGAAGGATGAGGATGATTGAGCTCTGGCTAATTGGCTAGTCCTACATGATCTAAATTTGATCCACACCGATCTTAAGCCCGAGAATATCCTTCTCGTGAGCAACAACTACCAGACTTTCACATACAACCGCACCATCCCATCATCATCCCATACCACATCACGTAGCGCTCGCCAGCGTCGTGTTCTGCTCGACAGTGAGATTCGGCTGATCGACTTTGGCTCGGCAACGTTTGATGACGAATATCACTCGTCTGTTGTTTCTACACGTCATTACCGAGCGCCGGAGATTATTCTGAATCTCGGGTGGAGTTTTCCATGTGATATCTGGAGTATTGGTTGTATACTTGTTGAATTCTTCACAGGAGATGCCTTGTTCCAGACCCATGACAACCTCGAACATCTTGCAATGATGGAGAGTGTCATTGGAAGCAGGATTGATGCAAAGATGGTGAAGCAGGTTGTACAAGGTCGGGGAAACAGTCAGAACCAAGCTGCAAAGTATGTTTCAAACCCCCCGGGCTTTGGACGTATACTGACTGTAATAGATATTTTCAACGAAACAAGCTTGACTACCCGAACGATGAGACGACGCGAGCGTCGCGAAAATACGTCAAAGCAATGAAACAGTTGCATGTAAGTACTTTTGTTTCTGTATGCATGATACCTTCTGACATCTACTAGGAATTCATCCCCCAGAATCAAGTATTCAACAAACTATTCCTAGATCTTCTGCAAAAGATCTTTGTCTACGACCCCAAACAGCGGTTGACGGCCAAGCAAGCCCTCAAGCATCCGTGGTTCAAGGAGACGATAACAGATGATGGGACTGAAGCTGTACGGCTTGCCAAACTCCGTTCTCATTTAGTTTGATTATGACACGGGAAACTAAGACGGTTGATTCTAATGTATAGTTAAAATACTCGGGCCGCCAAAAGGTAAATTAGCGCCGGAGTATGGATGGGCATAAATGGGATATATCGTTCATGATGGTGTTTGGATTGGATGGAATGGGTTTCGAGGAGGCGTCTGTTCATACCGGGGGTGTATCGCGGGCTGGGCTGGGCTTCTGCGTAAGTGCTTGACCAAGTACTGAATCAGCAGGAACAACTTCAAGCATAACGACACTATCTGCAGCCAGCCTACCTCAATAACAAAGGCACTTCACCTATATCATTGACGGAGGTGAGCTGCTGCCTGCTGTTTGTCGATATACATGATACATGCGCATTTGTCATATAATTGGAGGTTATTCGATGTATCCTTTACATGCCAGGGTGTTTCCTGTCTTTTTTCTCCTGCTGTCATGTTGGTGTTTGGGTTACCGATTGATTGTCTACTGGTATATCACATTCTACGGATCATAAGTCATGTATTTAATTCAATGATTATCTACCCTGCAACCGCATCTCTTTGCACGGTAATATATTCCCAATTATGCGCTGAGATAATCGAGTACTATTGAATAACGAAATAGCAAGTCTATGTTTAGTGACGAATATATACTCCAGCTTCCAATCAACAATCACCAATCACCAATCACCAATCACCAAGCAATCACCAAGCAATCAATACATAGAGCAAGAAAATAAAATATGATACGCAAAACAATGCAACAAAACCCACTCACTTATATCCGACCAAACAAGAAAATAGCAAAAAAAAAATTTACATCCCCCGATTGAACTCAACCTTCCCCTCCCGTCCCCCCTTATCCCAGAACTCCTCCTCAAGGCTCTTCACACTAATAGCCTGTCTAGACGGAAACGCGCCCAGCGCCAACGGCAACGCAAATATCGATGTCGTGAGAATCAAACCCAAATTGACGGGAAGCACCAATCTAGGACGCTGTTTCAGCCAATCCATTTTCTCGAGACGCACCAGGATAAGCGGCGGAAGAACCATGATAGGTGTTGCGTTTAGCACGCGACTAATGGCGGTTTCGCCAACTGCAATTTTCGCGGCGACTTTACTCTTTCCGAGGGACTCAACGGGCGCGCCGGCGAGTTTCTCTTCTTCGCTGAGGATCGGGTAGACGTCGATACCGCGACGGATCTCTTCGCTGCGCATGAGCAGCACGTTAAGCGCCGTTGCGCTCGAGACAGCTGCAAAGGGGACAAGACGGCTGAGAATAAGTTTTGTGTTTGGGGAGATGTTTTTCAGGCGAGGGACGATTGCATTTAGTCCCAGAGCCACAGAGCAGGAGGCAGAGACGGCGAGGAGATAGGATTTGACGAGCATGGAGGTTGTGAGAGGGGTGGATTTGTTGGCGTTGGAGGAGTTGATGGCGACGTTAAGGGATTGGTTGGCTATTTGCCAGAGGAGGGTGCCTGTTGTCTATATGTCTCATTCTGTTAGGGTCTGCAAAAAATGATTATGAGGAGTTGAGGGTACGTACCTGAAGGCCGGGGGTGAGCATGCCGGCTGTTACGACCAGATTGGAGAGAACGAATGAGGACATTCGGAAGGGAAGAAAGACCGGTTTTCCGGTGTCTGCAATTGCCATACACAATCAGCTCCTGTGTTTTTTAATTTTTCATTTTTGGAGCAATTGACGTACCAGGATGCAGCGTCGAATCGACAATCTGCTTTGCGCGCCACAGCTCAGGAGACATTTCCTTCGTGTCGCCATTTTTGTATGAGACGATTAATTTCTTTGCACTTTCTAGGCCAGCGGAGGAGATGAAGAGCATTCTATACGATTGTTAGCTTGTCTCCTAATAACGTCGAAGTAATTGGGTTGTAGGAAATACCGAGGATCAGAAATGCCGGCCGATTCGCGCACACGACCCCAATACGTGGTCAGGTCATGTTGGGACCGGGGGAGATCCCGAGTGCCGGGGAGAGAGGAGGACATTCGTCTAGCAGAGGCGGGATGGAGATTGTTCAATTGTGTCTATGGAAGTGGTGCTGGCTGCTCTATGTGCTCTGGTGGTAAAAGATACGAAGAAATGAGTCGAAGAAAAACGATATCGGAGATCAGTCGGTGAGGCCCTGATAAGCCCCTCGCCACATCGGGTATAGCGCGCTAGCGATAACAGTCGCGAGATTTGCCGCGGGTAACCGTTTGACACCACCTTATTGCACTCTCCTCTGAATACATTCAAAATGAGGGGTGTTATGGTGATTATCCCTCGACCTTCTTCAGTGCCTCGCCTCCCACCCCTAACTCCGCATCGCCAAATTCCTCGTTATCAGCTAGCTCCAGATCAAACTCATTCAGCAACGCCGCCTGCAATTCAAACTTGGACGCGGACCGCATCTCCAGCACATGCCCTCCATACGATCTATCCTCCGACAGGAAATGCATATGTAGCCCACTAACCGACACTCCATCCATGTACGTCGGCGCCCAGAATCCGACGATACTACCCGTTACGGACTCGTAGGTGTTCACTTTCTGTGCCTCGCCCAGTTCCGACAGCGGTTGGCGCGGGTATTGTTGGCCGCGGACGACGCGGGCGGTGATCGTGTCGAGATGAATGTGCGGAATGAGGAAGAATGCGAAGCGATTGTTTATGCCGTGAAATAGAGATTGTAGATATTGGAGGATGGATTGTTTGCTGGGTAGGTCCGAGAAGGTAGATTGAGTGCGCGTCTTGCAGTCGTTGAAAGAGGTTACCATGGCAAAGGGCAGTTGTTCGTGTGCTTCGACAACGCGCACTGCACCAGAGGATTGGAGATGGTAGGTCGTAGAATCGAGAATAACGACTTCGCCGTTTATGGAGGACATTGTTCCTAGGCCGTGGGTGCCATGCTCTAAAAGATTGGACAGTGGAATGCCGGTGGAAGCGACGCCGGCCATGAGCGCGGATGCGGTGGAGTATTGGTATAGCCTGTCTGCCATTGTGCTATTTATTTGTCCTGAATCTCAACTGTGAAGTTTTGTACAATGCCCATACAATGCGCGACTGAGATTAACCAGATTAAAGAGGGACTGGCGCCACCGGAAATGGCGGAGCTATCAACCACTACGTCAACACCAGCCCCACGTTGATATAGCCATAATAATTTAGCACTACATTCTCTCGTCTTTCAATTGATTCAATTGATGTCCCTGTCTCTGTTTCCAACGTAGCAAAATGTCAAACCGCAACCTCGCCAACATAATAGTTGACTCCCTGTCTAACGCCGGCGTCCAAATCGTCTTCGGCATCCCCGGCGCAAAAGTAGACGGCATATTCGACGCATTGAGCGACCACCCCACCATCAAACTCATAGTCTGCCGCCATGAGCAAAATGCCGCTTTTATGGCTGCCGCAGTCGGTCGTTTGACTGGTCTACCGGGCGTCTGTTTGGTGACATCGGGGCCGGGGACGAGTAACCTCGTCACTGGCCTTGCGACAGCCACGACCGAGGGTGATCCTGTGCTCGCGATTGCGGGTACAGTGTCGCGACTACAAGCTGCGCGACATACGCATCAATCACTCGATGTAAACAAAGTCCTGGAAGGAGTGTGCAAATCCGTCACCCAAGTCGGCGTCGAAGATCAGGTCAGCGAGGTGATTGCCAACGCATTTCGTCATGCGCGCAGATTCCCACAGGGCGCAACAGCTGTGGCTCTGCCCATGGACATCATCAAGAGTACCTCAGTCAGTGTACCGCCATTTCCGAGCCTAAGTTTCGAGTCTCCGGGCTATGGAGCAAGTAATCCGAAACTCGGCAAGGTTGCTATCGACAAGCTTATGGCTGCGAAATATCCCGTGATATTACTGGGCATGAGGTCTGCCGATCCATCCATTGTGGCGTCGGTTCGTCGGATGATCAAAGATCATACATTGCCTGTTGTAGAGACCTTTCAAGCCGCAGGCGCAATTAGTGAGGATCTCTTGCACAGATATTACGGCCGTGTGGGATTGTTCCGAAACCAGCCCGGAGACAAAGTGCTTGCCAGAGCAGACCTGATTATTGCAGTGGGCTACGATCCATATGAATACGACGCAGAAGCATGGAATGTTAACAATCCCACCACCGTCCACAATATTATTCATATTGACTATACCGATCCTCGAGTATCGCAGCATTACATGCCACAAATCGAACTTCTCGGCAACCCAGCTGATATCGTCGATGAACTGACCTCCAGCCTCCAAGCCTTGAAGCCAGCCTTCTGGTCCGGCGCCGAAGACGCTCTAGAAAACATCCGACAAGAAATCGACGAATGGCAATCAAGCGCCACAGAAAACGCTTTATCGCAAGGTCTACTAGATGAACCCGTTCAGCCAACCCATTTCGTCTACCAACTCCGCCACATGCTCCCCAAAGACACCGTCGTTTCCGTCGACGTCGGCACAGTCTACATCTACATGATGCGATACTTCCAGACCTACTCACCGCGTCACCTTCTCTGCTCCAACGGCCAGCAAACTCTAGGCGTTGGTCTACCCTGGGCTATCGCAGCAAGTCTAATCCAAGAACCCCCCTGTTCCCGCAAAGTTGTCAGCGTCAGCGGCGACGGCGGCTTCATGTTCAGTTCGCAAGAACTCGCGACCGCCGTGCTGCAAAAATGTAACATCACGCACTTTATTTGGAACGATTCTGGATATAACATGGTCGAGTTTCAGGAAGAGGCCAAGTATGGTCGCAGTTCAGGCATCAAGCTAGGAGGGATCGATTTCGTCAAGTTTGCAGAAGCGTTTGAGGGCGCAAAGGGATTTAGAGTTAATTCGACGAGAGAATTAAAGGAGGTTATGAGGGAGGCGCTGCAGTTTGAGGGAGTAGCTGTTGTGGATGTGAGGATCGACTATAGTAGAAGTCGGGAGTTGATGAGGAATATTATCCCGAAGGATTATAGATAGTCTGGGCTGGATGAGTACGTGTTGAAGATCTCTGTATTTAGAATTTGGAGGACTTTTATTTTGGACAATATTAATCTACTAGAACTTTACAGGTCACGATTTACAGACGTATCTAATTATAGTCCCGGTAATATGATCGCAATATTAATCTACTAGAACTTTACAGGTCACGATTTACAGACGTATCTAATTATAGTCCCGGTAATATGATCTACTTGGGCATATATCTCTCCCCCTCTCTCGCAGCCTTCACATGCACCACATGACCCTGTCCTTTCCTCATAATCATCTCAGTACCCACCGCCTCCTCCCCAGGACTAAATGTGGAAACAAAACTACTTTCAGGGGACATTGCACTGGCATATCCCCGCGAAGAAGACGGGCGTGTGTTTTGGGTAGAAGAGGAGGAGATGAAAGGAGACATATGAAAAGGGGAAACCTCAGGTATTGGAAGCAGCGCTCGACTCCTATCAGGCGTCTTTGGCGTTTTGGGCGGTATATATCTATCCGGCGTCTTTGATGAATTGGTTAGTGGCGATACTGGAGCTTCAACGTATCTATATCTGTCAGGTGTCACAGGGTTGATAAGCGGTGAAATTGGCGGCGAGAGCTCAGAACGCCTTGTATAAGATTCGGGCGACGAAACCGTAGTCTCCGAAAACCTCGAATACGAGCCTCGAATCTCATCAGTTGATGACCATGGACTGTAAAGTCTAGACGACAGACCTGTACCAGGACTTCGTCTTTCTCCTCCTCCGGTATCAGGATATCGATACTGGTCTAGTACTTGCTGTTTTTGAAGCACAGCTAGCGTCTTGCTAAGGCGGTTGTCCTGTGAGTATTTATCTGTGACATCGTTTTCATCGTCGATGGTAGAAGAGGCTCGATAAAATGTTCTATTTGGGGAGAACTCATGAAGAAATTCGGCTTCAGAGAATTCGTATTCGTTCCTGCTCAGAGGTCGGTTTAGGGTTGATGAGAATAGCGGATTTGGTATGTCCTGTGTGAGTGGGGGTGTAGGATTGTAGCACAGTGCAGGGAGCGTTTCGAGGCCTTGCGCATTGTGGGCTTGCTGTTTCCTGGCCCTTTCTTCCGCCTCCCTTTTCGCTGCCTGAGCTGCCTTGAGGTTTCTATGGAGTTTCGTCTGGTCGATGCAGTATCTAATCTCTTTAGCACGTTCCTCGGACGTGTCGAACAATATCTTTGCCTTATCCGTAAGTTTTATCCATTCATCCAGAAACGTCAGAATGATAGGCCAGGATTGATATGCTTTCAATTCTACGTGTGCCAGAATCACAGTTCGCAGCTCTCGGAGTGTTGAAGGATCTGTCGCGACTCGGGAAAGCATGCATGCCTCACACTGATCGGCTTGATACTTCCATCGTTCATTAGAAACATCTCGCCATGGCTCCGTCCACATCTCCTGAATAGCCGCGACACGGCGTCGAGTAATCTCCTCATCTGGCCCAAAGGAATTAATAAGCCCTCCCATTTTCTGTATGCCACTCTTTAACTCTGTATGCAATGACTCAAAGATCACCGACGTAGCAACAGAATAAATCTCACTATGCACAGAGCACAGAAATCTGTTCATATTGGTTTCTCGTTCATCTCTTCTAATCTTAGCCTTGCTGAGAAACTGGTCGGTTATTGAATACCTTCGGAGATGGCGAGGCAGATCATTGATTCTGGTTTTGAGCCTGTGTTTTAGGTCTCGCCGATCACCGCTGGAGGTGTTGATGTCGAAGGTGAAACACGCTGCTAGCTTCGCGATGTCGTCTTGGGATGTGAATAAAGCGGACATGGTTGTTGGTGTCCTTGCTTGTGGTCGATAGGAAATAACCATCGACTGCAGGATAGATGAATGATGAACTATCAAACGTCTAGGTAGATTATAGAGGTACTGACTATAAATCAGTGTATACTCAATTAATAGAAATCGTAACTTCATTCAACAATGGGGGTCTCTGGAAAGATTCCCAGAATCCATCACTGGTATGAGCCATACTTATATGACCATGAGGCGTCGACAAAGGAGTCATCGACCTGGAACATTACTTTATCACAGTACACAAGCGGAGCAAAAATTCGTCTAAAAAAGAGTTATGAGTATGAGTAATACCTGTTCGAGGTCTTAAGTTAGGGCTATCCGGTCTTTGATCCGTTGTAGCACATCGGATAATGACTCTTGTTTCGACGTCAGAGGGAACGAGGGCCGTTTGTCCGATGAATCATGTTCATACATTATTTTTTACCGTCTATAATTCGATCTAATATTTTCTGAAACTCTGAGCATAATGTTGTTTGGTACATCGAGCCGCATGAATGATGGCATTGTTGCTGATTCCTGGTAGATCTTAGCTGGTGTCTCGCGATGATTCAAGCGAAATATGGCGCCCATCAAATGAGTGCTATTCTCTAGGTATATAAAATCCTTATCATCCGGCCTGAGGCGTCATTTAGTAAAGAATAGATATGGTCAAGTACACAGTCGTTCAAAAGAATGATTAGTCCGAGAATCCCTCCCATTCCGAGTCGCCTTCCTCCTCACTCTTATACTGGCTTTCGCCATTCTCCTCTCCCGCAGCGGGCAATTCCTCAGCCAAAGCATCGTCTCTGATGAATCCAGCCACAAAAAACCCACCCGTACACTCATCATCACCCGGCCAACACCGTAGACATGCATCTATCTGCTCATCGCTCAGCTTAACAGCTATATCACTGGTAACCTTGCCGTTGGTATGCTTTTTTATTCCTCGATGTCGCCATTTCTGTAAACCTTGCGGCTGCTCATCGCGTCGCATAATCCTCCAACCTCTTCTTCTGGCAATATCTGATGCGAGAACCCTCTCGACAACGCATTCGTTCTCAAGTATGTGGATGGAACACGTGCTATACGTTACTCTGGTAGCAGCTGGGAATTTGAGCGCGTGCTCAACGATATGTGTCTGAAGATTTGAGAGCTTGAGTAAGCGCTCTGTATCCACTTCATCCGTTTTCTGAGTGTTGTCGGGCTTCGCAACTTCGTCCTCTGTAGGCCGTTTGCGCTTGGTCCCTCTATTTGACGATTTAGAGGTCTTGCCTTGCTCCGGAAGAACCAGCTTGGGCACGTCGTCACGACCAATAATACCACTGCCCGAACAACTCGGATCAAGTAGTAAACCACTCACAGACTCAAATCTTTCGTCTTCTGGATCTAATGCCAAAAAGTCCTGTCCAGCAAGTACAGTAACAAGCTTATCCGCTCCGGCGACGGAGACCATTTTCTGAAGGATCTTCGACCGCGGAGCCGATGCATCCATCGATATAATCTTCGACTTGCCGGTTTGTTTCTTGCCGTGATATTTCTGTCGCGCCGCAAGAAGGGAGGCTAAATGAGTAGTTTTATTTCCGGGCGCAGCACAACCATCAATCAAATCCCCTCCCTCCCATGCATCCTCCTTATCTCCTAGAAGTAGATAAGCAGGGAAACAAGATGCCTTGTCCTGCAGAATGATCTCTCCATTCTTATATGTATTCGACGATGAAAAGTCTACAGTACCCGGTGCAAGAGCAACGAGATCAGGTATATGAGCATCAACGTAAATTTGGTTCGCGCTGTTCAGCTGTTTCAGTCGATCCACTCTTTTATGATCTTTGAACGCCGTCTCCATTTGCGCATCGAGCGTGCTCTTGATATTATTGATGCGCACCCACCGTGGGTACATGCTCTCTGTGAGTTCATCCGGCCCAAGCAGCGCTCTCTTCTCCGCTAGTATCGCAGATTGTAGATCCGGAATCGACGCACAGTTTCGGCGCACTCGCGCTTTCGTAAGTTCTGCTTTCAGTCGGACCTTGTGTCTATCAATGGCTTGCCGAAGCGGGTGAGATGCGGGTGTAGCAATTCCATTTTTGCTGAATAGGAAATCGTGGGTTAAAAGTAGACATAGTAATGGCGTTAACTATTTAGGCACCCCCCTTCGATGTTAGTTAGCATCCTTTCTGGGCATGGGATATCTTTGAAAGGTCATACCTTTGGTTCCGAGGAAAGTATTCCGGCATTTTCAATCACTTCTTTGAGCAGAATATCCCATTTCGAGGCTTCTGTCACGAGGGCGTAGATTTGCGCAGGGGAAGCTTTGAGAGACTTGGAGTTGTAGATGCGCGATTTGAAAGAGCCACCTTGATTGTTGGGTGATGAGGTCAAAATTGTCGAGGCATCGTAGTATAGCGACATTTTCCTGTCGTCACAGCTCAATTCTCGACAGCCTGGAAAATAATGTCAAATCACGAACAGGAAACTTTTTGTGGCAGAAAACATAATCGGTGGCAGAATATATGAGGCGGTGAGAGCTTTCGAGCTCTGTCGTTTGATTGGTCAAAATTATATACTTCATCTCCAAATAGGGTTAGGGCTAGGGCTTCAACAACTCCCCGATTATCAACGAATTCCACCCGAAGCAAAGACATAGTTCAAGTATTCAGGTTGTAGGTCTTAATTAAAAACAGCCTTGATATTAAACAAGCTTTCTGATATATTTTTAAGTTATAAATTCCGTTGTGGACTGGTATATGATGTGACGCTGGCCTGAACATGTTTTGTTTGTATTATTTGATGAAAGACGAGACAATATAACGAAAGGATTATTTATATATAGGCTTATTACGATTTCGAGCACCCAATCTTGGACTATTATGAAACTACTTTTTGATTCGGTCCAACCTTAGCGCTTGGACAAGTGCAGCCGATTTTGTGATTTGGCCCAGAATGAAATCAAGTATCATTCGTACAACGTATAATCGAAAGTTGCCGCGTAATGAGATCTCGCTGGGGGCTTGGGATAACGGACACTGACCGAATTTTAGTCAATTTGAATCCTAATCTAGTTTCTGGATCTTGGCTGATGTTATCTGAAACTTCGAATTGTCGCAATCGTACCATACTCAGAGGAAGAAGTTAAGCATGTTAATATAAATATTAGGTTTAGGTAAGCCTCTGGTCGAAGCCGCGCTGTGAAGGAGTCCTGGATATCCTGACATCACCGTAATACTTGCGATGAGATGCGTCGAACATAACAGTCAAGGTGTACAATAAAACACGGAAATAACCTGGAGTAGTCCTCGTCTTCTTAAATGGGGTGATAAGTATTGATGATTGGAAGATATTGTCGTTACAGTGTAGCACTTTGGTTGTCTAACTTAGATACATGAGTAAGAAGAAAATAAAAGGAAATCCGTGGCATACGGTAATTGAACAAAAAAACAAAATGATGATGGTTAGGTAAAACTGATAATCCGTGACTGATAGCATAACTCCTAAACACCATGATGCATAGGTGTACCTGCACCAACCCCCCTCGATATTATTGCTCGTAAACATGTCGAGAACATAGAACATTTGGAGTTGCTACTTCATCTTGTGAGTGATAAACGTAGTCTAATTGTGATAGGAACTCTCCAAATCTTCAGTCATCTTCGAGTCTCTACCCGCCTTGAGCGCCTCCCGACTGGCAGCAAACATGCCTAAGCGCGTGCGGTATCGTACCTGCCGCATATAATTTGTTTGATCTTGCCCTGGTTCTTGGGGCCCGGCAAAACTCATATCGCCTCCTTTAAACATCCGATAAAAGCCCCAGCCCATAGAAGCGAGAAAGGCGGTACCGATGATGACGAGGATAACGATCAGGTTGACCATGCCCACGCTGAGGCCGCCGATCTGATCTGAGGACATTGTTGTGGTTGTTTTTTTTTTGTGGTTTTTGAGATCAAGTGTATCTATGTTGTTGATGTAGTCTTCAGTCTTCTTGTTGGGAGGCAGACCGTTATTTGACGTATTTGGTTGCGCGCTCTGCTCTATGATCTTTTTTTCTGAACAACCGAGAAAAGGGAGCGGCTTGTGACAGTGATGATGAGTAGCGCTGTCTAATCAGGATATATAAGCTGGATTGCTAGATCTCTCTTCTGGAGGATGTTGGTGGTATAATCGGAAAGATCGAGCAAGAGTGTTGCTAGGAGACTGTCGTGGCAAACGAAGGGGCAGATAAATCACTGGTGCGTATATTATCGATAGCGTCGTGTACGTGAAGAACAATAAGCGAATGAATGTGACTTGTTCAAAGATACTCAGGTGTAAGAAGTTTATTGATGGAACTGCTCAAGCAGGATAAAGAGGAAAGAAATTCAGGGACAAGTGGAAGGAAGAGAGGGCATAATCACTACTTATTACAAATCCTCGATGCAAACCCTGAAGTGACTAGACAGTCAAGCCAGCGCATTAAAGCCACAGATTTCGCACTTCTATCTTAGACCCATGTGTTTCACCCATAAAATGTATAATACCATAGGCCCGACATCCTGCTCACCAATCAGGCAACGAGTAACGGCCGAASGAGCCACATTCTAGACACACAGCTGAACACGAGAGGAACGCTAAAGCAGGGGAAATGTTAAGATGCCACGGTTCAACCCAGGTAAAGTGGGATTGAAGGGTTCTGTCTGACAGTCTTGCTGCATGGGCAACGAAAAGCGAAGAAATTAGGGTATCAACAGGCACGCTTTGCGCTAACCCATCCTGGTAAAGGGCAACCGAAAGGAGTATGGCTTGCAAAGAAGTGATGTCATAAAGCGAGCAGACCAATCACAGCGTCAGAAAATGTGGGCAAGACAGCCAATCAGCAGCGGATCCGAGCTTTGTCTGGTGTTTAAATTGATATCCCATGCACTAAGCCATTCCAGGCATAGCTCGATCCATACTGGTTAAAAATAACCAACTACAGCCTCTTTTTCTTCTTGACCGGACTGATCAATTGGCATGTGTGCAAGAGACTGGAGAGATACGCGGCCTAGTGCGTATGGCAACTCAGATACGTCTCGAAATGGGCAGTTGTTCACGCGGACTTGCGTGGACTCGCGTTCTTTTCCCGATTGAGATTCAGCTTGCTCCCTGGGATTTGAAATCAATGAGGTGCTAGTCAGGGTGTGACCTTAACACCAAGCACGGCAAGTTCAGATAGTCGACGTGTTCTCCGTGTGGAACGGCGTTCTGGCGTGACTCCTTGGCTGAAATCTCGTGACCCAGTCCTGTGATAGGGCGTCTGATTTGCATAATGGGCCTGAAGTGTAGCTTCAAAAGGAAATGGTGCTGTAGAGTAGTGCCGAGTACTGCACATTCTTTACTTACCCGGACGTCTAGTATGGGTCGTATCCTGTCTACCTTGTCACTTTGACGTGGGCTGTTCTAAGGTCAGATGATCTGAAAACCAAGCTTCTCCGCAGCCAAAGTAATGTTTTTCCTCATCTGCCTTGACTTACTTCAAATTCACGGATACAAGATTCCTCTGTTAATAACTTGGATTACAACGTCCATACCCTGCGCAGGATACACGAGACAGATTGGAGATTTAGAAAACATATCTGGTGTACTCAAATCACCTTCTAAATTCGACTGAATGTCTAGGCAGTCGAGCCGCACAAAAACAGCTGCCGAATTGGATCATGCAATATTGATATGATTCCTACGCTGCTACGTTGCCTGTGTCACTCATTCAGGTAAATAGCGTCACGATGTCGGCAAAAATCCTGATGGTCAGCGGCCGTATCGTCGATGGGTTGAGATATTGACTACATTGACTCAAATCATCTCAGTCGCTCCTGTCCTGCACGACCTGCTTTTCACCACTACAACCAACTTTGAGGTTCCGACCTTAGCCAGAACAGCGACGGAACAAAGATGCGACTCGGCCATTGCAATCAAAGACCTAGGAACAAAAGCCTCTGATTATACAGTACACTCGTGTTTATAGCTCTGAGCGACGACCTTGGCCATTCTTCTACCTGAATTGCTTCGATTAAACCACGCCTAGTCAAGTTCTTAAGGCTTACCCATGCGGTTTCAAGCGACCACCGATGAAAACAGAAAGTCGATAACGTTGTTGGCACGTCAACAGGATGCTTATCTCCCATTTTATGCCACACTTGACGGGAACTAGAACAGCCGCACGCGACTTCACCCAGCCTGGGTTGAATTTGACAGAAGATTTCGCGTGGTGATTTCACTTCACTTTATCCATGACTGGACGCTGACATAGTGGTTGAATTTGTACAGTCGTCGATGGTTTCAGTCAGCGACACATTGATAACAGCATCTCCACGTGGCTGATGTTTCGCGATCCTCATTCACAAACTTCTCGTTTTCTGTCACGCCACAAGCCCTTGGAATCGCAGGAAATGTGCATATCGACACCGAAATCGAGCCCGATCTAGAACCGATATTCCAATACAGCGTCAAAAGATCATGGCGGTACTCACGATTGAGTTGCTTGTTTATGCGGCAGGAAATGCAGCGTGAGGTCATTTATTGAATCGCTATCCAAATGGGGAAGATCAACACTCTTCCCGTACAGGACGCTCCAATGCATCTGGGCACATTTCAAATCGGCCGAGGTGCAACATATGACGCTTGTTCAGGCCCGGAGTTTGTATACGGATGTATATTCTACCTAGGACCAACAGAGAACACTTGGCAACGAGATTTGTCATTACATTCCGGGATACTTGGAATGAAGCGATGTTGCTATGTTGGAAGTGGACCAACGATTGCTCGGACATGTCTCCACCGCGCGCTCTTATGTTCATCTCCGTACTATCTCCGAGCGATTATAAATACATGATTGAATCACGAGAAAAAAAAAAGTTTGATGTGTATATATCGCGAGGATCGTCCCGTTTACGCAAGTGTTTCGTTTAAATTTCGGTATCTGACGTCACATACCAAGGTATCCGTCTCAGGGCTGGCAGTTTACCGAGTCATATATACACATACCTAACGAATCGCAAATATGGCACCAGTGCATCCAGAAGTCTTCAGCTTCACCTCTACCCTTCACCATGACACCTACCCTGCCGTCGCAAAAGCTTCTCACAAGGGCCGAACGGTTTTCATAACCGGTGCCTCCAAAGGGATCGGGCGAGCAACAGCAATCTCATTCGCCAAAGCCGGCGCAGAAACAATCATCATCGCCGCACGAAGTAGCCTAACAGAAGTCGAGACCGAAATAATTGCTGCTGCCAAGGAAGTTGGCGCATCACCTCGCGTCATCAAACTCGTCCTCGAAGTCACAGACGAAAAGAGCGTTGCAAATGCCGCCGCCGAAATACAAAGGACAGTCGGAAAAGTGGATATCCTCATAAACAACGCGGGCTACCTCGAGAAATGGCTTCCGATTGCCGAAAGTGACCCAATCGAATGGTGGAAGACATGGGAAATCAATCTCAAGGGTCTCTACCTCGTCACCCGCGCTATTCTGCCCTTGGTCCTCCAAAGCGAAACGAAAACAATCATTAACCTCAGCTCTATCGGCGCTCACTTGGTGAGTCGCGGTGCGTCTGGATATCAAATCTCGAAACTAGCCGTGATAAGATTCACGGAGTTTATTGTCGAGGAATACGGCGAGCAAGGTGTCGTCGCTATCTCTGTGCATCCCGGTGGTGTCCTTACGGATTTGGCGGCTAATATGCCGGAGTACATGCAACAAGTACTTGTTGATACTCCTGAGTTGGCGGGGGATTCTCTTGCATGGTTGACGCAGGAGAAGCAGCAGTGGCTGAATGGGCGGTACCTTAGCGTGACTTGGGATATGCCAGAGTTGTTGGCGCGAAAGGATGAGATTGTGAATGGTGACAAGTTGAAAGTGAGATTGGCTATCTAGGCATTTGGATGTCGGCGGCATCATACCTAGCTTAAGGAGATACAATAAATTTGTACATGGAAAAATACATCTTCTTTGTGACTGGTATTATGCTAGTTGTCCACCTGTCGGATATTGCAGGCACCATGTAGACATCTATTCGATCGCTTCAAATGTCAACTACTAACTTATTTTTGACTTAAATATAAATCATGCGAGACAGTAGGTGGTAGTACGAGTGATCTTTCTGTCTACGGCGTTTAGTTGACGAAGACCGAAGGCATTTCTATGAAAATTGAGCGACTTTTCAATAAGTTGCTGTATGTGAGTATATAAATGTGTATTGGTGTGTTTTATAAGAAGTAATTAAAGTCTGTCTGCGTCACATTAGAGTTTTGTTTCTTGTTTGATTCGTCAAGCCGTGCTCAAGGTCTTGCAACAGCTCCTTGTCCTTTGATGGATATCAGGGCTTGGTCAAATCAGCCCTAGCCCTAACTCGTATCCGATGTGATTACTGTGCAGCGTCTACATATAGATTTCATATACCGTTTTTGAGTCTGACTCTGAAGAAAGCAGAAAGTGAAAGAGAAAATCCTCCAGGATATTTAGAAAATATTATATATAAGTGTAATAGTTATGTCTGCCGCCAACGCCTGTACCATCCCGATTCCTGCTCCATTCAATTAACATGAACCAATGACACATTGACAGTAAAAAATATTTTCAAGAGAAAGTCTTCTGAGCAGACTATAGATAAATGAAAGAAAATTAAAGATTGTATATCTAAAACCTCCGCGTCGGTAACCGATGTACAGATCTCGTCCTCCGCACCGCATACCGACTGCTCTCTCCCAACCGACCCAGCGCAAGACTCTCAAGCGTCTTCTCCTTTTCGTTGAACAAGTCACTGCACACACGTCCCGTAGGCCGTCCCTTTTGTTGTACGGACGGAATCAAGAAATGAGTCACGATTGACCCGACGATCATAGCGGCACTGAAAACTACTAAAATCCAACCGTAGCGAACTGTGCTGCTGACAGCCGTGGATGTACTACCAATGTTGTAGTAGACTGTGAATAGCTCGACCAGAATCGACCCCAATTTGCCAGATGCGGCGCTGATGCCGTGGCAAGTTGCGCGGTAGCGGGTTGGGAACAGCTCGGCGGGGAGCATGTATGTCGTTGCGTTGGGACCGAAGTTGAACAACGTCTGTCCAATAATGTACAACACGATCGCCACGGGTCCTTCCTTATGGACTGTAATGAACATGACACCCATGGCAATAAACATGCAAGCCAATGCCAAAAAGCCATACTTCTGCAAATGCACGCGATTGAGTTTCGGCGCAAACACGATAAGCAACAACCCTCCAAGAACACTGCCCGCATTCAAGATCACCATTGCCTCGACTGATGTTTGCAGAAAAGATGAATAGATGGATTCGTTGGGGTCGGTTGTAGTTTTCCAAGATGGTGCGACACCGTTAAGCTCCAGGTTCCCCCAAGTCTTTGCCAAAAATTGCGGGTTCGAGAGCTGAATACCGTAGAATCCGAAATCGAGTAGCATCCATGCAATTGATGTGCCGAGTAAGGTTCGCCAGTTGCCTTCTTTCCAGAAGTAGTACACCACATCGTGCCAGACAACGCGCCAGTGGGATTGGAAGGTTGGTGGGTGCAGTGTGTACTCCGTGTTAGGCGTGATACTGCCCGCGTCGTCGATGGATGCGCTAACGCCACCGGCACTTGCATAGGAAGAGAAAGAGGCCGCTTTGGGGAGCGTAGTGCCATCCCACGGCGCATCAAACTCGCTACCCATCTCGACATGTTGCTGATCATTCCCAAACAAAGTGGTAGCATCAAACTCAGCTTTGATGGGATCATTGTCGATATCGAGCAAGTAACGGGGTGTTTCGGGGATCGCGAATCGGAACAGAGATGCAACCACGCCGGGAATGACGCCGATGCCAATGACCCAGCGCCACATAATGTCGACTGCGCGGACGGTGTCTGAGTTGACTCGGCTGCGGGTCGCGGCGACCACAATGAGGGCGACTATGTTACCGGCCAATTGGCCGAGGGGCTGCATGAAGAAGACCGAGGCCAACATGCGGGCACGATGTTTGGTTGGAGCAAATCTATACTGTCAGTATCCTCTCTTCGCTTGTAGGACGAAGAAAAACTTACTCCGATGTGATCACGGCGCTCAAAGGATAATCAGCGCCCACCGCAACACCAGTAGCAATGCGCCACCAGATCAACCACGCATAAATGCTCATACTATTGTTTGCGCCGGTAGACGCCATCGTGACTCCGAGAGTAGACACAATTAAAAGCACCAATTCAACGCCATACATCCTCTTCCTGCCCCTCTTATCCGCCAAGAACCCGAAAGTGATTTGACCGACAAACGTGCCAGCGAGCGTCGCGATGTTGATGAACGTCATTTTTCTAGAGCTGGTTTCGTCGTGCCAGTATACGTATTGAATCATGGGCAGGGCGATGTTACTCGCGAATAACTAACAAATCAAAAAGAGACATCAGCGAATGCTTAAAGCTTGTCAAAATTTACCGATAAGGGAACACTTACGGTGTATCCGTCGAGGAAAAAACCGACGCCGGCGACGAGAACAACGACCCATTGATATTTTTGACGGTCGATAGTTTCGTAAATCTGTTGCATGCGCACATAGCGATCCTTGGTATGGTGTTAGTTTTTTGAAGTCTGGCATGTGGATGGTAAGCGTACAGTTTCATGGTCGAAATCGCGGGCTCTGTCGGTTTTGTATAACCGATGCATCATTCGGCCCATGATGGGCGATTTTCCGTTAATCCGCTGTGATTTTTATCGAATTGTGAATAGCGGGCTGCTCAAGAATAGCGAATGCTGGAAATCGAGCGTGGTGATTATATTGACTATGTTCGAGGTATGAAGTAATGAGTAAGAGGGGAAGAGGAGAGCAAAATCTCGACTCAAATCGCCACCATCACTGTACTGTAGCAGTTGAGAAAATAATAGTAACTAATTAGACATGCAGCTAGAAGGTACCTAGTCGATGTTATATGTATCATGCTACACTACGCACGTATTGCCATTAGCCCATGCGATTCTATACTAGGGTTCTCGCCCGCACCGGTGCCATGCCAAATGCTCCAACCAGTGGCAGACCTTATTGTTGCCGGATGTCATTGGTCATGGATCGCATTTTGTGATTGTGCTCTGGATCTTATTCGTGGGCGTAGAAGTGGGTAATTTCTCTACGTGATATACTAGAATAAAAGAAAAGTGCGGGATCCATAGTCGGCCCATGGCCTTGTACGGGTGACTCCATAGGGTGGCATACATTGATCGTATCGATACTAATAGTGCGTACTCCGTGCCTACTCTAGTAACGATTCGATCGATAGTGGTGTCGTGCAAGTAAGACCTCCAGATCCACACTGCAGGATTATTATGTTATAAGTTAATTACTCGAGATTACTCCGTAGAGGCCACGCCCTGAAAGTGTGCTCTCCACGAGTCCAAAATCTTCCAGGTTGTTCCTTAATCTCATCTCGTCTCGGCTATGTATACGCAAACACCAGATGTTGCATATGCCAATGCCCCGGTGAACCACGACCTAATTCCCATTACGAAATGCGGCGAACAGGGGAAAAAGAAAAAGATGAAGAAAACAAATGGTGGCTGGCCCCAGACTTCACCACCTTCACCAGCGAGACTTTGCGGTCGATACACGTGCCGGCTGCTTAACCCTCCGCCCGCCGAGTCCCGGAACGGGCTGCCCTATCAACTGGGCCGAGAGACCTAGCGTGTCCTAACACTACTAACTGCCTAACAGCCTAACAGCACTAGGGGTTTGAATGATTCATGAATAAGCCGATTTTACCGCGTGTAAGTGAACCAGTTACTGGCAGTACATAAGCCTGCTAAGTTATTGCTTGCCAATGTCTTGATATGTGCCTAGTCGTGAGTTCTTTGCTTTGATTTTGTTAGATGAATTCGTACAACTCGCGACGGAATTGCTCCGTCTGTGCATTGTCTCTCAGCAATTGGCAACATGAGAACGCCAACGGAGAAAAGACCTTAAACCAGAAGGTCCAGAACCGTGGCTCCCTCTAAGAGCCCACTACCCACTGGCCCAGAGTCCACCTTTGAAGAGTCCTAACTATATCCGGCATAGTATGCATTTCTCTGTCACGTCCAAGCTCAACCCCTCTAGCCTACTACGTAGTAGTTAGTACGAAGTCCTGCATTTGCCGGACAACAGGGATCGGCCATTTTATTTTATGCAGTAGCAGGTGGTCTGACCATACGGAAGCACTTCCTGAGCATAATATGTGATGATATAGACCGCAGTACGTACGTAGTATCTAGGTTCACTCAACACTGAATGTACCTGTGATCCAATTGTTGATACATATGATGTCCGTCTGGTTCACGCTGCACAGTCCTCCTCGTAATGGAAAGTAGGGTTGATGATCAATTGCGATTCATTCGGTACCGCACGACAAGAGATCAACCGAAACATGGTAGAAATAAGATTCATGCATTGCGTGATGGGTATTGGGTTATCTATGAAAACAATAAGATAGTAAAAGAACGCCACGATGCAAGACCAACGTCAACCCTGAAACGCCATGCAAAGTATTAAACAATAATAAGAAAAAAGTGCGATACGAGACTGTCTACCGCTCGATGTGGTGTGCGATGATTTCGCCAAATTTCTTTCGCTCTGTACAAGAATTAGCAATTCGATTCTCCGGTCGAGAAACTTTAAATGCAAACTTACCGTCATCATCCAAAAAGTGGAAATATAGCACCTTCATCTCAGCCAGAATTTCAAAGTTTGGCCGCAGATACAGCAACACGGGCTTGCTGGTCTTTTTGGGCACATCGATCTTGTCGATGCAGTTCAATGGCACAGATACGTATCGTTTTCGTTCTTTTCGTTGCGAATTCGCGAAGAAGAGGAGTGTTAACCTCTCGTGCCGTCCGCGTAAGAGTCGTAGGTTTTGGCTGATGCATTCCTCGCCGCGGCCTTTAGATTTGGCCTCGGCTATACCGGCGATGAAGACGAGTTTGGAGGATAGAAGTAATTCCTGGAATCGGACGCAGTCTATAAGCGTGTTAATAGAGGTCAATATTGGCCAAGTTCCAGCCGTAAAATGGCCGTAATGGCGTAATGTGTTGACTCACCATCCCAGTGATCGAAAGTATATGAAAGTTGTGTGGTGAATTGTGTATTGGCGGTTTGAACTGTTTGCTCATCGAGAAACGATACTCGGTGCGGGGTGTCTTCCGACAGACGAGGATATTCTAGGTGCGGAATTGGAAGTCGAGTGCCCGAAACTGTTCACTTCTCAGTATGCGGTTTTATTTGTTTATCTGACCGGGTGTCACTCACAGTCATGTAAAAAGGTGCTATGCGATCCATTCGAGCCTCCAAGGACTAAATGTTTGAGCGTTCCGTTGAGTTCTTTGACAATATCGATATGCGAATATTGCATGCGAAACAAACGAGTCTTTCGGACAAAGGATCTGCAACGGCGCCCGATGGCTTTGTTAATAAATCTCCCTCTTTATATCCCAACATCAATGTAGTACGAATATATCCAGGGTTGTAGGACGAGTACGACGAATAGGACACATACATTGTCACGGCCGGACTCAGATTCACTCGCACAACATCCACTGGAGGCGACGCTTTTCCCTTGTCGCTCACAGTAGGCGAGATCGAAGTCGTCGGACTCGGTGGCGGTTGAAATCTGCTGATAGACAAGAGGCTGGCCTCCGAGTCCTCGGTGGCGGTCGATCCGTAACTCATGTATCGCGTATCACGAAGAGGCCATTCGGGCCAATCTTCGAAATCCTGGGAGACCACTGTATTCATGCTTTCCAGAGAGTAAAAACCTCGACGTGGCGTCGAGTTGCGCAAGCATGTAAACTTATATATAATTAGGTGATGTAACTCTTAAATGTGGCTCCCGCCAGAGGAAGCGATTTGGAAAGTGGAAACGGTAGAAAATAGTCGAATCGGGTAGCGCGATATTATGGCATTATTTTGTGTATGAATCCGCTTGGTTCTGGCTTTTGCCTCGACGGACTGTGGCACCTCTAGTTGAAACGCTGTTTTTGCTTTTGTATCTGGTACCTGAAATCTGTCTCCGTGAGAGAAGTGAATTTGATTATTCGAGAGGGGGAGCAAGCGTTCGAGGTTGAGATGGAGGGCAACGGTCTTGTACTAGTGAGGTATGGCAGCGCGACGATAACAAGAGGAGGAATAAGAAAACATCAGCCACCACATTGCAATTGCACACGCAGGAGCTATGGTATGAGCTGTGTCGTGACAGGCCAAGAACGAAAAAAGCCATGACTTACTCAGTCTACAAGGATGCCTGCAACGAGCACAAGCGAATCACGAGGAGTACCCCCCCAAGAGACCATTGCGGGGCTTCGATTGGCTCTCCGGGTCCCCACAAGGCGCGGTACTGCCAGATCGCCTGGAGCGGCTATAGACATGGTCTAGTCTTGATGCGGGT
Source organism: Talaromyces amestolkiae (assembly GCF_001896365.1). NCBI lineage: Eukaryota > Fungi > Ascomycota > Eurotiomycetes > Eurotiales > Trichocomaceae > Talaromyces > Talaromyces amestolkiae. Next base: position 454,594 of record NW_024468042.1, on the reverse strand, counting down.
TAGCGCATGTGATTCAGCTGGAAATGAGCCCCACTTGCAAAAAGCACGGACCCGGCTATTTCCACGCTGTTGGGTTTATGGGCTGCATTGCCGCAACGTGCTCGATCGATTGGCTGTCGACAAAAGCTTGGTACGGGACCCACAACCGTAAAAGCCACCCTCCTGCACCAACTTCCAGACTGATTCCATTTCATCCGCAGGTAGCCTGAAGCCGAAGTACAGGTACATAGCATCACCGGCATCATGTCCGCGTCAGTCCTAGCTCGTCTCGTACATAGTGCTTGGCACATGAATGTGGTGAAAACACATGCTATTTTCCTCCGCAGTACGAAGTTGCAATATATGCTTAGCCGAGTCGAGCCCAGGGGTCCTATGTCTGGCTGGGCAACGCTTTACCTAGGTATGCTATGCAGCGAGCCTCCGAAGACTCGATGAAGGATAGGGTTCTCGAATGGATGGTATCACGGACTGTTCCGTACTCCGTGCCCCGTTACGTATACAATCAACTAGTATACTAGTTACTGTGGCCGAGCTAATCCAACCGATGAACCGGGGGCCCTCAGTCATTTACCAACACGTGGAAAATGGATTGTCTCTCGATGATGACACCACCTGACACTTGCAGTGACATGCCGAAGATCAGTCCATTAGCCTCTGGCATAAACGCACGAAACTTATTTTATGTACGGGTACAACGTACTACAATGTACTACATATGTATGTATAGTAAAAAGCAAACACGACGTCGATAACAAATGCAAGCCAAGGAGAAGCTCAAAGCGTGGAACGGGTGGGACGCGAAGGATTCCCAACCCGACGCCCTTCCAGAAGCCTTTGTATGAAACACGTGGTCCTTAGGGCTCTGCCGATGGGACGATGCTACGTTATTCCGCAGTAAAACTCGGACAAAAGTCCCAGGGCTCATCTCGATGTACTATGTGGCCTACTAGGCCAAGGCGCAAACGCGTATGTAGGCTGACGTCTCTAGTGTGTGAGGGGAATCAGAGATTAGATTGAAGTCGAGTCGTCAATGCTCACGTGTATCGCATACGGAGTCGATTTGGAAATTAGCATCAGCAGACTGCATACAAAATATACAGCTTGAGCACAAATCTAACCTTCATGTATTAGGTTTGAGCTCTCACGCAAAGCCAAGATCGCCCAACAAATCGGTTAGGAGCAGATACTGAAATTCCTTGCTTGAGGCTTATCATCGGATACTCAATCGAGACCGATCACTACGTACTCGACTTCAAGGCCGTCGACTATATGAGGTCAGAATCCCCGAGTCGAACTATGGCTCATCAATTTGCTAGCCTCATCGCGTACGAAATCGCCGCGCACGAACCTTCTATGGAGTACTAGTACATGTACGCTATTCTCAAGAAGGAGCAGCTTTTACATAAGTTACGTACCTGGCACTATCTGCGTACTAGCTCCTTCCTGAGAAGGTCAATACGAGCGAGAAGGATTGATATGCATAAATTGAAAAAAAAAAGGCACGCTTTGACGATAAGTTGCTAGTACTACTTGCTACAAGTACGTACTTGCCCCCGACTTCCGATCTCCGAACCTTGATGATCAAAATGAGTGCCGTAAAGTACAGTGCAGAAACTAGTCCCAAGTAAATGCCATCATGAGTCTAAGCTGACTTTATAACGCCTCCAACATTCCCGAACGCGTCCAAGCTTTCGTTAGCGAGCAATTAGGATTTCATCCTAGCAACACGTGTGCCAACATCATGGTTCTTGACTTATGATGAAAGTCTTGGATGAGTTGATTTCTTCGCGTTCTGCGCGTGTTCGATAATACTTTTCTGGAAGCTTTTTGCTAGACTGATACTCGAACTCTTCAAGCATTCGTCCTTGTGATGGATGTTTGTCCATTGTCTACTGACCCCAGCCGTCGAAACGGCTCSCTCGGCTTACCCGGATCTGTCGTCGTCTATTCTCACCGTAGGAGCTACTATCGACCTATCGACCCCATAATCTATTTAAAATACCACGTGCGATGGTGGCGACGGAGCTGGTTCCCTGCTCGAGGACGGCAAAGTTTGAACAAAATCGGGGACAATAATGGGCCTGTTAAGCAGGCCGTCTCTATCGCATGGTGGACATTGTTGTACTAGATTGTTGCTGTTGGTTTTCGTCTGATTGAATCGGACATTGCTCCATAGTCCGTAGAACCTGGCCACCTTTCTTGATATTGACGTGGATATGTCTTATCAACGAAACTGTTGTCCACGTCCTTGAATATGTCATTCCATAGTATTTGTAGCTCAATATGTCAGCCTTATGCAATGACTTAGAGTCTTCATTATACTTTCAACCCGCGACGAATACCGGTATTGTTCGAATGAGCTTAGCACTGACCAGGTTCAATTAAATTAACGTTCGGAGCTTCTGATTCCTACTAGTTTGCTGTGGAGTCGACTATATTCATACTGGAGACGGTTTACATGGACGAGGATAAGGTTGTTTGGTCACGGAAATGAAGGAGCACGTCAAGCTCCCGCTGCGATACTGAGACTCTTCAGATTGAATGGACACTTGCCAGAGATATCATTGTTGTTTTCCAGCAGTAGGATAGAAGTGTCGTAATTGGTATGATAGTACACTGGTGTTAAGCCATCCCCAGTTGTTGCATCGGCCACTCAATCCACCTATGAAACTGACGTTGTATAGAATCCCTAATACCCCCCATGACATGGACATCCCATCCCTTCATAAACCATACCGTTTGCATGTACTTCAAAAGCATAGCCCAGTAGGCCAGAATCACCAGAGCCGTTGGCTCTTTTCGTTCGAGCTGTTTCACGAATGCGTCCGGCAGTCGGTATACCCACCCTATGAGTAGTTGCATCAAGCCCACTGGTGGCCACCGAATCGATCGCTTATTGTGAACCTCATTCATAACCGTAATTAGGTCGTCGATAACACTGTCGTACATGGTGACATCACTTTCTCGTTGCAACTTTTGCCGAACCAGCGTCCGTATTTCTTGTAGCTGTGCTATGTGACTGTCCATCTCACTCCGCTCTAACGACAACTCGACAATGGGTGCTAGAGGCTGAGGCTTTGGTTCTAAAACTCCAGTGAATACCTCGCTCCGATGTGACTCTACGATCGATCTGACCCCGTTCATGAGCACCTTCCATTCGGACAGACCATGGTCACCAAACACAAGATACTCCCCAACTCTCGGCCCTCGCCCAAAGTAGACAAAACAAATCAATGTAGTCGAGATGTAAACTTGCTGGCATGTCCGACTATTGAGGCACCCCAACACAGCAGTCACCGACTGCAGCCCAAATGTGAAATGCTCATCCGCTTTTCGCACGTACTCAACTTGCCGATTGGGGAAGTCATAAGCCAAGTGTAGTGCAGAAATGGAAAGGATGAGATGTTGAATAGAGGGAAAGTCCATACCCCATCGAGGGACATGGACCTGCCAGAGTTCACGGCTGCTGGCATCGTCACTTATAGTATCGTATGTAGAAATTGCGAAATGATGGAAAAGGTGTAGATCATCTATGGAGATGTATCGCGTGGAAGGGACGTCGAAATTGCATTGCACGCCGACGGAGTGCGTCGAGACTACGTGATATTCTTCATCGACGCTAGAAGTTCCTTTCTCGTCATTCTCATTGAAGCCGTGATGTAGAAATGTGTACGGTCGAAACCGAGATCTTGTTTCTGGCAGACTTGTCGAAGAGTGTTCAGCATTGTCAATAGAAAATGTGCAATCAAGGGCACGGTCCGTGCAATTGGAGCAGACGGGTTTTTTCTCGTCGCACTATAAGGGTAAACGATTAGTAATTTCGTCGTAGTTCATTTTGCCTCATGTAGAAGAGGCTCCTCCTATGATGAACAGCGATATTCATCAATATCAGCTTTGGGCAGAATTTGAAAAATGAAACGGCAGGATCATTGGACACTTTGAACTCACTTTTATGCGCCGCCTCTTGCAGTTCCCACATCCTGCGCGTGATTTTCGATGCGACCGTCGTACCGACTTGCTTGGTTTATCGTCCGAGGATTGTCCCTTCATTTGGTCGACGATGTGCATGTTTTTGAAGATTTTGGTTTAAGAAGGAAATTTCAGCGTATTCGTACTTTATCATGTCCCGATTGGCTAACGAAAGTGGAGTTGATATCGATTCTCCTCTATTCGAGCCTCTTAAACTCCAAGTCAAGACTTGACTTACCTGTATCTTGAAGTAATCTTTTCTGACTTATTTTTTCACGGAGTACACTTTGGATATATGTCACGCCTCGTAATTCCGAATTTTGTTGCCTAGCATTGATACTCCACCCATTTTGGGCAAATCGTCGCGTATTCGTTCCATCTAGCAATAACCCTATCCATGGACACGCAAATCATTATGGCTCCCAATAGAAGCGCCCCTCTGGCTTGCTTCTTGAGTCTATCAGTGAACTTCAATTGGCTGAGTCTACCAAATATCTCAGGCAGAAGTATTTTTTTATATGGTCCGGGAGATCTTTTGCTATATTTGTCTCCAGGTTTGACGTACCATGAAACCTTTCAGGGACATATTTCCCAAAGCATCGATGAAAACTTCGTTGCAAGTATGTCATCATGTTGGGGGTGGGTATATATAGTTGAAATGATTGCCAGCCATTTATAAGTTCTAAAATTCAAAATTTGCATTGCTCACAACATTTTCTAATCCAATATACCTGCTTCTTTGCTCGTCACTGCTGATACATCATGAATCATTACACATTGACAGAACGAGGCCTGGCGCCTTTCGATCTCTACCCGTACAATCCGTCAAAAGTGGCCGGTTTGGTATTTGTCGTGATCTTTGGCGTTGGAGCAGCTACTCATTTCGTTCTGATGTTTCCTCTTCGAGCGTGGTTCTTCATTCCATTCATACTCGGCTGCATTGGTGAGTACCATCACTTCGCAGATCAATTAGAACTCTGGTAGACTGATAATTTTGATAGGCGAAGCTTTTGGCTACTACGGCCGATCATGGTCTCACAACAATATACGTGACGGCGGCCCTTATCTTCTTCAACTTATGCTTATCCTCGGATCTGCACCTCTTCTTGCAGCTACAGTCTACATGACCTTAGGCCGATTTGCACGCGCACTTCATGCAGAGCAGTACACAATTATGAGCGTGCGCTGGGTCACAAAGATCTACGTCCTGATCGATATTGCAAGCTTCCTTTGTCAGATGGCTGGCTCTGCCATGCAATCCAGCAGTGACCCCAGTGGAATCAAGCTCGGTCAGCACATAGTCATCGGCGGACTGATTATCCAACTCATCGCGCTGGGATGGTTCACTTTCGAGACCACGATTCTTCATATCCGCCTCAACAACGGCCCGACAGTGATCACGTTGAAAGATCCCTCGATTTCGTGGCGACCAACGCTTTGGACTTTGCGATGTGTCAGTGTTCTTATCTTCATTCGAAGTCTCTATCGCTTGATTGAATTTACAAGTGGCAGCAACAGTGCTCTTGCAAAAACTGAGATCTATTTGTATATCTTTGATGCGGCGCTGTTGTCAGTATCTGCTTTCCTTTTTGTTGTGATTCATCCTGCGCGCCTTTTCCGAAAACTTCATAGGCTGGCTTTGCATTTATCGGACGGGGAGGAAGATATTATGGTGTTGGCCGAACGTCCATGAACTTTTGCTCCAGTACCTTGCGGGCCTCTAACAGATATCAGATAGACCATAGGTTATGAGTGGATAATAAAGCATCCTTGTCTTTGTATTCTCTAAAGGTTGACAAGGGGAAAGATGTAAGAAAGAGTATCACACAATGTATTGTATATGGTAGTATGTTTTAGGTACGATGTCTGTGACTTAGAGTTAATTTCTAGATTGCTTCCTTTCAGACCCTGATCTTCTCCGATTTCTCATCAATCCTATTGGCCCACTTCTTTTCTGACAGCTTGGTATCGACTCCAATCGATGCTTCTTGACCAACATTCAGGCAGCCATACTCTTGGTCACTATACACGTGCGAATCCCTGCTTCGACCAAAAAATCCCAGAAATGGTGTAGCATCCCCTTTGGAAGCGTTGCTTCGACGAGATTGTTTTCGAGCACGTATGGACCACACAATACGTAATACAACTGTCAGCAGCCACAGCGCCATATTTACTAGATCCACCCAAACAGCAGCACGCATGCGAGAGACTGACAATGTAGATCCAATATACTCAGGCCGCACTGTAGGGTAAAAGATTGTCCCAAAGACTCCCACTTGAGCCAACCAAAGCACGAATATGGTCGCATCAAGGACCGACCATGCAACATGAATCGAAGACATGAGGCCGAATATGAGGCAGGTAATTGCAGATACTGCAGCGACAAACTCGGCATATATCCATTCTGCGTCAGCGTGAGCTTGTGTATTGGTGAAATGAGCGAGGTCGATTCCGTAAAGGCCGGCGACCACGGCAGCGAAGATCAACTGAAGAGCTCGAAGAATGCGGGAAACGGTGAAGAGGCGATAAATTGCACTCAAATGACGATGCAAATCGCCAGAGAGCGAAGGAGATGTGATCTCGGTCATGCTGAGCAGGAATCTCGTTTGGTGTATAGTTGGCGCCCTTAGAATCAAGCGATGTGTCGCACAATTTCAAATGTAAATTGCCGATGTAGAATACAGATGAAAATAAAAGACTTGATGGACTAGAAAAATCCTTCATTGTGTCCTAATACCATGATCGGGTTTTAATTGACCTCGACGCTGTGGAGCATGCCCTAATTTATAGCCGAAAATGGTAATAAGAGCGTATTCGTATCGTGAGGCTCCACTTGTTTCAGTGCCATCCATCGTAGTAACGAGTGTCTAAAGTTCTGGCGTCAGAAAGTAGACTAAGTGAGTCGAAATGTGGTCTATTTTTAATTAGTTCTACAATGCTCAACGACACCTGTATCAGCATGGAGGTTATTTATGTTTCTCACTCCATTTTAAAGAGCTGATGGATTGGTTATGTAGACCGTGAGAATATTTTGAGGAGTTCCCCAAGGCCACGACCCAAGCTCGATGATAACCTGAGTTTAGGTAGGGTAGATTTATTGTTAAAGACTATCAAATGGTTGCAAAAGTTGTTTGGAAGTACTCATTCAAAGTATGGTATTGTGTGATTAAGAAATTTGACGGGGAAAGCTGTAATAGCACTTCTTGGGTGGATACCTGAAAAGCTGTCAAACGATCTGCATTTTAAACTCTAAGCATTAGGATGAGATCGATCCCATACGAAGTCTACCCTGCCAAATGCATCAATTTTTAAAGAGATTACCTTCGATGGAGGTACTCTCCCTTAATCGGGTCGACTTGCCTCCTAGCTTTCGGTAATAAGTTCAGGTACAATGGGAAGACGGCCCCGGCGCAAAAAACTGCAGTGACAATACAATAAGAATATGCTTCTCCACGAGACACTTGGATGGCATGTTTTATGAAGGGGAAAAACAGTCCTCCACCAATGGCAGAGGATAAGAAAGCCGTCGCTGTTTTTGTATTGCGTCCTGTCCCACGCAATGCAATTGCATAAATGATAGGAAAAGCTCCACCCTCAAAGGCCCATAATAGAAAACCTACCGTATCATAAGCCCTGCCTGTTGTATTTATACGGAGAACGGAAAGGACAATCATTCCAATATAAGAGATGAGAAGTGCCCACCGTGGCTTCAAAAACAGCCATATGACGATGAGAGCAAGGATGCGGCCACCAATAAAAACGGTACTAGAAATGCTTGTAAAGGCACCCGGCGCATAATAGCTGTAATTCAAGCCGTGCATCTCTTGCCCTGCCACGTAAAAGAATTGGGACCACACACCTAGTGCAAGAGTCGTGAAAGGAACAGGGAGGCCGCATACCTTTGCGCTATTTGCCGGGCGCAAGCCACTTAGTTCTGCTAAATCATCATCTGGCGCCTCAGGAATTGGCAGATAGTAGAAGATAACAGCAAGAATCACATCACAGAAAGCAAGGACCAAAAATGTCCACTGTCCGTTGACCACTTGGGTCACACTATTTTTGTCTTTAAATAACACCCTGTCTGAAAGTACTTGTGCCGAGAGCGCTCCGGTGGCCTCGAAAGCCTGCGCGACACATAAACGGATCTCAGAGTATTCCAGCGGTCCACACAATGCGACAAACATATTTGCCGTCGTTTCCAATATCCCAAGACCAAAACCAACTATCAGGTTGGAGGCTAGAAATATTGCAGTTGAACCTAAAACAGCAGCTGGCCAGAAAATGAGGGTCCCACAAGCGTAGATATAGAGACCTGTTATGAAGGTAGCTGCACACCCGTATCTCTTCAGAACGAGGCGGCCCACAAGAAGAGGGCCAAGTAGATACCCCCCCTCAAATGCGCCATGAAGTCCAAGCGACTGGCCGTGGGTCAGTTGCGTGACGGTCGCGAAACTTTCATTGAGAACGCTTAGAGGGCTATAGGCGAACCCCCACAGGAAGAAAATGGTTGAGACCAGTGCATTCGGTCCAAAAGATTCCCTGTTATCCAGTTTAAGCATGTTTGCTGGCTTTGCGTTTAACAAATTGATAAATGTCATGTTTCCTCGTGCTTCGTCGTAGTCGATTTTGTCTGCTTCCTCTATTTCCGTCTGCGATGCTATTCGATGGGTTAAGACATCCATCATTTCAAAGGTTGCCGGTTCGTTTCTTGCGGTCATCGGTGCGTTGCCTCGCCCCGTTGCATCTTCTGACGAGCGGTCCATTCCTGAGTCGCTAGGTTGGATCATTGTTAATTTGAAATGAGTTGCAAGAGGCTTCAAGCTAGGAACACAAGCGCAGACTATGGTTATGTTCACCTCTACCGCAGACAACATGAACGATATTGCAGCAAACCCTGTGCGAAATTAGCATTGTGTTGCTTAGCTTCGTCCCAGACTAGAATGACGCAGTGATGGCCAAATTGGGGTCAACGGACAGGTATAATCTTCATCCGGAATTTCGCCAACCTTCGCGGTGTGAAGATCCTGCAGCCGAGATGTGGCTGTACTTTCAAGGAAAGCAATCCGAATGACATCAACCGCTATAACAAGAATGGCGGCGCCAAAGGTAATGACCAGAATAACCTTCTCCCTGGTCGGCATACGCATTCGAGTTAGTAGAGGAATTGGTATCACCAGAATTGCCGTATCAGTGATTATGTTGAACGGAGAAGTTGAAATGAATGACGCAAAAATTCCAGTGCAGTGTTCCTTGGTCTGGGTTTCAAATCGGAATTTTGCTGAGATCGGATGACACTGGAAAACTGTGTCGAAAAGTAGAGCGATGCCTACGACAGTTACCACAAAGAGTGTGATATAGTTTGCCCAATAGTAGCCCTTTTTGAGGTGCGTAAGGCTTAGGAAGAAAATAAGAACCGAAGCTTTAGCGGCTATTGAGGATGCATCCTTGAATTAAGCTGTCTCAGCATATCTCTCTATAAATTTGGAGTGGACACTTACATATAAGATCTGGAAACAATAAATGGCTTTATTCAGACCAATTTCATTCTCGGGGCTTATGAAACGAGCATGGCGTCCCAAACCCTTCCCCGTTGCGTAGAAGAGCGAAAACATCAAGCCAAAGTCAAGCATCTTCATGAAAGATCCATCAACTACCATCAAATAAAATGGCCAAAGGAGGACGAAGTGCTTCATTATGTGCAGACTTACCCATGCCAGAAGCATTAGCCAATCGGCCAGCCTCACTGTCCTAACCACAAAGACGCAGGAGATAAAGTAAAGAGCCACAAAGACAGTAGCTAGAAGAAAGACAATTATTGAAATTGCTAATATTATGTCTTGTTTTCCATCCATTCTGAGAATTTTATTAATTCATGATCATAATTTAGCAAACGGAATCCATACTACGCCTTATAGTGCCACAATGACGTTTCGATTTGGGAAGGCAACGCAGGCAAGTTTGGAGTATTGCCTCCCCATATCTAAACCGTAAAGAGTGGCTGCAAATAAACCCTTGATAATACTATGTAATGCTATAGGTGCTCAGATAGGGCGAGCTTAGGGTAATCTGGATTCGGGTTTAGAGGTCTCTGCCATGACATCATATCTCACATACTTCATCCACGCAGCTTCTTTCGATCAAATCATGGATCACAACAAACATCTCGAGGGACAATTATATGTCCATACTACATATACTGTATAGACTCTACTCAATTGTGGTTGTGATCAGCTTACCAAGATGTTATTCGCGTGGCGATTGTGATGAAGCAGCGAATTTACTTTAAACAGGCGACAATCCTTACAGGTTCCAGGTATATTGAACATAGTATTGCCCAAGCGGAATAGCAGACTTATATTAGTGAGCTTGAAACTGACGAGCTTGTACTTCTTGCCTTTTGTTTTCTATCAAAGGCCAGCTTTTGTCGATGTGTCAGCCTAGTTTTGATGATAATGTCAATCACTCTTGTACATAGTGTGCATAGAGAAGGCTGGATCTTCGTCGGAACTCACATAGTTTTAGATGAAATGTTGATACCTGGAAGGAGACCTATAGTTTTTATTTTCTTTTTTCTCGAAATTCACTTTGGATGCTCTTCGACTATCCATAATACCGACATATCGGTTCAAGTAAGAACTTTGAAAATTGACATATTAGAAGACTCAAGCTCACAATTAGAACATAACTCGATTGCGAAGCGGATCGCATTGAAACAAGACAACAAAGAACTACATATCACCTACCGGATTATATGAACACGGTCGTGTTGGTTGATATAGTTCTTACATGTAGACGTATTGATCTTCGTAGCCTAGCCGCCCAACTTGTGATTATGTACTAATGCGACCAGAAACATATTCATAATAAATATGTTTCTGGTACTTGTGTGGGGTCACATGCAGTGTTGTTAAAATATTTGAATACTGTGTTACTGCACTCTCCAACTTTTCAGTAGGCATACAATATTACTGCCTGTTCCCAGGCTTCAGAATTGTCGCAAAGATGATAAAAGGCCTGGGGGCATGCTGCAAGACATATGGAGACTTAGCATATAGTCGCCTCCTATTCGAATTCAAGATAGTCCTAGTAAGAGCCTCGGGTTATTCAAAGCAGCCGGTGTCAGTTATAGATTCAACTTCTCTGCTGGTTGAGTTTATTTTCACCATTACCTTCACAAAGTGCTATCAAGACCTCGAACTTATTCATGTCCCTGTTGCTTAATATCCCGCTTGAGCTCCGAGAGCTCATCATCGGACACGTACTCTATGCGCCGACCAGCCCTCCTGTAACTCCGATCGAGTCCGATGGGGTCGAATACAATGATCTTCGGTACAAGGCATGGCCTGGAGGAGGTGCCAAAACTTATTATACGCAGCAAAGTATGACTAGCCCTTCAAGTTGCGTGTCTCTTCTCCTCACAAATCACCAAATTTCAGTGGAGACTCGGGCAATTCTTCAACGCATGAAAGTGGACTATATCCTTGATATCTCAGTTAAGGATGATTTGACCCTCTTTCTGATCTGGCTCTCGGTGCCATGTCTCACTACCCATATATCGACTCTCTACGCGAATGTCCGTCTCTTTGGTAACATCGCCGATGAAAAAATTATCCGTAGCCAACTGGGCGACGGTGGCCGGTTGGGCTTCCACTGGTCATTCTATGCCGCTTTAGAGCGGTTCCTCCGCTATGGCCCCGTGGCAGAGAAAAGAAGCAAAGAGAAAGATAACTCCCAGAAAAGTCGTTGGAACATACAGGAATTCGAGGACCGCGGTATGCTGATCGACACACTTGTTCTCGATTTCCAGTCTGCGGAACTAGAGCTGGCCTTCCCACCAGAAAATATCACGTACGACCACTGGTCGAGTCGGCATTGTGGTAGCGACAAGTTTGACCGAAGTGAAATCCCTAGGATTTTGTCAACGTATACAACGCGCCCGGAGTGGCTTTGTCGATACATGCAGGACTGGATTTGCCATCTTCTTGGTATGGATTACTGTACGTCTAGATATGGACAGCTTCTATACGAGCGTATCGGGACCATCCAAATGCTTGTTGATGGACAACTAGAATATGAATTCGATCTTGCAGCTTGGCTAGCTGGCCTAAACTTTACCGATCCACGTGAAACAATGGGCCATTTACCCGCAAATGAAAGGGTTCCTGGATTTTGGAAATGGAAAAGAGACACGTTGTTAAGAAGAGAGGCTCAAGGGCTCCCTGTTCGACCGCCATCGGATGATGCATCGGACAAGCGAGATGAAGAATATGTGATATAAAGCACCAGTATCATTGATACCTAGGTGATCTGCTATGCCAGACAGCCCAAGGTGCGGCAGTACTACTGCTACAGGAAATGCTAGCCCTCCACAGATGTTATCATCCTTGTAGACCTTGGTAGCTGAGATTCGACATCAGAGTAGCATAAACCGGAACCAATCCGAGGTGTTAATTTAAAGAGCAGGCCAGACCGTAAGTGAAAAAAAAATAGGCTTAGAAATTTGTTGATGTTAGCTATTTTTGGGTAGTGGTATGCACTTTTGGGTTGCGATTGGGCGAATTGGGACTTTTACTAGAGATTCTGGGATCGTGGCATTGGGTCATTTTGGTCCATGCCTGCAATTCATGACATTCATGTTGGATGGTACTACACGAGTCAACACCAGTTCGGCACGATGAGTTGGTCGACACTAACCCGCCTCATATTTCCTGAGCCAGTCATTTTATACTTGGAGTTGATCGTAGATCGTGATCGGTGGGCCCCGAGGAGATCCGCATTGAATCATTGGACTTTCTCAGCCACTGAGGCTGGCTGAATTATACCCGCTTTCCATATCGGGATAACGACTGCAACCCTTTAACTGAGAGCGGCATTGATTGATCTCATGCATTCAATGATTCAAACTAGATATAAAAAGCCTCTCTTTTCTGGAAAAAAGCCCTCTTATGTTTTGCACACCACATGCTATCTCCATAATACACACAAGTTCTGAAAAAAAAAAAATGGCGCTCTCAGGAAAAGTCGCTCTTATCACCGGCGGTGTCAAGAATCTCGGTGCTGATATCGCCAGGGAACTAGCGAACGTAGGCGCCAATCTTGCTCTTCACTACAATTCTAACAGCTCGAAAGCCGATGCTGCCAAGCTCGAGACTGAGCTCAAAGAGAAGCATCCTTCGTTACAAGTCAAATTCTATCAGGGTGATCTCACTACCGCCGATGCCGTCACTGGCCTCTTTAAAGCGGTCGTAGCCGACTTTCAGAAGGTGGATATCGTTGTGAACACCGTTGGTAAAGTGCTAAAGAAGCCGATCACGGAGATCACTGAGGCTGAATACGATTCCATGTTTGCGTATGACATGCAATCTTTTTTAAGCCATGTTTACGTACTGACATTACCTTGCTGGTAGTATTAATTCCAAGGCCGCATTCTTTATTCTGAAGGAGGCTGCCGCCCATGTTCCAGACGGCGGAAAGATTATTACCATCGTCACTGCTCTCCTGGCCGCGTTCACGGGCTTCTATACATCGTACGCCGGCAGCAAAGCCCCAGTTGAGCACTTTACCCGGTACGTTCTACCATTTATTCTGTACAGAACACGTCGTCTCTTTTACTGACAGCAGGGAATTTAGGGGTGTGAGTAAAGAGCTCCAACAACGTCGAATCAGCGTGAATGCTGTTGCGCCAGGACCAATGGATACTCGTGAGTTCCCTCCCTTTTCAGCTTAGCTGATTTCAGCCGACAGTAAGAAAAAGATTAATAACTGATTCAACCGCATAGCATTCTTCTATCCACAGGAATCGCCTGAAGCTGTTGAGTATCACAAGGCTAATGGCATGGGCAATCGTCTCACCGAGACGACTGATATCGCACCGCTAGTGCGCTTCCTGTGCACAGAAGGAGGATGGATTACGGGACAGACCATCTTTGCGAATGGTGGCTATACTACCCGATAATTTATGATCACAGAGAGTATCAAGACCCAGGAAGAGTTGCGCTGATTCCATATTGGTAATTCGATCCTTGATGAAATAAACGGATAATGTTATATGTTTAGTATTCACATCGTATATAGGTCTGAGGGTCAGGAAAGAGACTCCCCTGTGTATTAAGTCGCTACTAAAACTCTTGAAAGGAGCGAGAGCTCTCTGCAATCTCTGTTGGGACTGCAGCAATAATTCTAATTTTGGATAAGAGCATGTCCTAACCCTGATTACACAACTCTAAGCACACGAGCAATCCAGAGACCTCCAACTTCCTCCAATATTGTTCGAAATAATACCATTAGCAGTCAATTGTGATTACAAAAGTTGTACTACATATATGAGCTTTGATAGTCCTAAAATGGTAGTGTATCTAAAGATTTTTCCGAGAACAGCGAAATGTGAAATTGACGTCAACGCCGAGAGCTCCAGTCAAGCTGCCCTAACACTAAGAACAATCATCAAGGATTACTGGCCAATGACTATGGTCAATACATTTCTTTGTCGGCATTTCCGTAGGACCGTAGGATAAACAAGGTTGATTTGTTAAATCTGTTTTCGTATGTTTGTTGGTCGCGCTTATAACTTGAAAAATGGTAGCGGTTGACGCAAGCGTAAGGATACAACGAGATGGTTACAAACTAGTATATCACCGGTAGTAAGATAGTTGTTGATATCAGTAATTGATTGCAAAATACTATCTAATGTAATACTTGCGATACCATATGCAGTAGTAGTGGGTAAACTATGCCGCAACCTTTGCCAAAGGGCCAAAAGTCTGTGTCCAGGATCTGATCTTTCGCCCATAGAAGTACATCGGAATCGCAATGAGAAGGAAGAAATATTGAATTGCAACCATTTCACCGAAAGCCTATATATGGTCAGTGTTATTAACATAGTTCCAGATCAGGAATACCTACATCTTGGATACCACCTGCAGCTTGCCAATTCACAGTATAGAGCGCTAGGATGGTTGCGATGGCATTTCTGATGACGAATACGACAACAAGTGCCTCTCCAGCCATCTTCCGGACTGTTAGCTATCATTTCCTCTGGAGCAATTGGAAATATTTGCGACATACTTCCTTGTATCCATCGACGGCGTACGTGACAACGACATTGGAAACCGCCGTCAACCCAAAACCTTGCATCATATATCCAAAAGCAGGGCCAATCCAAGCCGTCTTGTGAGCCACGCAGAGACCGAAAATGAGGACACCTAGCGGCCCAATAATGGCGGGGATGATGATAGCAGGCAATCTGAATTCAGGTTCTCGCCTTCCATTGTTTGCCTTGGTCATGCGATTTGCAATCATATCGATCAGCTTGCCTCCGAGGAAGAACGCGAATATGGCACCGATAAAGCCGGATATGGAGAGGAGGCCAAGGCTACCAACTTTCCAGCCATAAGGAGGCTTGGTGAATGTTTGGCTGGAAGTAAGTTGTACGACGATGTTCCTAGAAAAGTTAGCCACATAAGGAACCAGTTTTGTTTATCACTTACCATCCGACAAATGTGCCTACAGTTAGACCAGTCCAAGTAATTGGAGGATATGCTGCTAGACGAATAGTAGACCAAAACGCTTTGAAAAACGATACGTCCTTCCTGTAACCACGCGTCAAGCTCATCCAGGAGACAAGACTTCGTTTTGGTGCGTAGGATGAACTCGGTAAGTCCAGATCAGCCGTTTCTCGGGAGTAGTTTGATTCTCTGATTGAGACTAAACCCACCAAGAAGGTGGCTCCTCCAGCAATAGCGATCAAGCCACATGTCCAACGCCAGCCCACCTCCTGCGTAATGTATGCACAAACCAGTGGACCAAGAAAAAAGCCGGTACTAAGGGCAAAGTGGAAAATCATCATACAATGCCCACGTTCATGAACAAAGAACAGATCGGCAACCAGAGATGGCACTGTGGCATCCGCGGCAGAACCTGCAAAGCCAGAGACAATGCGAGCAGCCAGGAGACTTTCGAAGCTATGTGTGAGAAAGCTCCAGACGTTTGTTCCGATAAGAAGTAGAAGAGCTACCAAATATACGGGCCGTTTCCCAGTGACTCGCGACAATGGGACCCATATTGCGTTTCCTACACCTAGAAGGAGGACGTTGAAGCAGACGAGGTAACCGGCTCGAGTCGTTGATTCATGGAATTCCTTGCTTAAGGGAACGATAGCGACGGTGAAGTTGCTGGAATTGAAGGTTGCGAGGACCGTGAAGAAACATACTGTGAGATAGGTCGAGTACTTTTCGAAATTTGTCCAATTCTGAGTGTCAATATTAGCATTGTTGACTCTGTCACATTTTCATGGATGTGGTTTGGATGGGTCAAAGTTATACCAGTGGATCATTGGGATCTTGTGTGGGTTGCGGTATCAGAACAAGCTCGTTGACGATTTTTTTCTCCGAGTCGATGTCTTGTTCAGGGGCAACGCGCCCAACTGACTCGATATGGAGAGCCTCGTTGCCAGGGGAGACTATATCCTTGCTCATTATGCCAGAGATATCGCTTTCGGTGTTCTATGGGTATATGGTGAATGTGACATGGCAGAAGAGTCGTAGGATTATCACTCCTTTTCTAGTCCAGTGAGAGCATACCAATGACCTGGATGACCCCAGTCCGGGGTAACCGGGGCCTTTGCGGGGGCGCTTAGACTGTGATACTACTGAAGTGGAGTGTCATCTTTCAGCTTGGATTGAAGACCATACACCCAATAGCACTGACTCGGAATCGCCGCTCTCTAGCTTTTAGGGTTTCCATGTCTCCGGGGCAAAGTACGGCAAATCCGAGTCACGTCGAGGCAAGGAGAACTCGCCGAGTTTCAAGGCTTTTCACTTGTGGGAGCTTAGTTGTAAAAATTTACAGGATCCAACATTGCGCAGCCTTCAGACTTCTTGTTTTGAATGGTGCGAGTCATCTAGACCTAGTTATGCTAGGCTAATGATAGGCTACACGTGTATGACTGCTCGCCTAGTATTGCAATCTCTTTTAGCTGTATAACACTATCTAGGGTCTAGGGTAGCTATTCTTTGTAAAGAACAAGGGGAATTAATCTTCTAGGCAAGGAATGATGTCGTAGTGATGAAAATTCGCGGTTCTTGGCCGAGGGGGGGGGTGTTCAGTTACACGGCATATCCGGTTCGTGGAAAGCTACAAGGATTTGACAGCGGGGATGAGGAATGTAATATCAGGACAGTCCTAATCATGTGAACAAAAACATGACTCGCAAATCGTGTAAGAAATCTCTGGCATAAGTTCAATTGACTCCCCGTTCGGATTTCCCGAGAGCGCGGAATGCCCCCGAGCGTGTAGCGAAGAGCTCCGCACTTCGAGAGCATTGGTACATGTGTCAGGTTCGGTAAAGCGCCATACGACACGAGGAGCTTTCGAAATTTATCTATCTTCTAGTAGCTACACAATTGCAAGCCTGGACAAAATTTTATTACGATAAGCTGAACGACACTTGTGGTGTGGAAGAGTGTATCACCATAACTTGGAGCAATTCAGCTTTACCATTGCGGAAACATAAACATGGTATGTGCCTACATCGTCGAACTGAAGCTTTGTCTCACTTATAGATTTAGGCACCAGTTGCGTCTGTTCAACTGAACGTAATTGTGGTTGGGGCGGGTTTGAGTGGCCTGGCGACAGCAATAGCAACCAGTCTGGCTGGCCACCATGTCACCGTCTTTGAGTCTGCAAAAGAACTTCGAGAGGTAAAAGCCGAAGAACGGTAACAAGTTATTTTGAACTAACAGGAAGGTACAGGTTGGTGCAGGCTTGCAAATAACCCCCAATTCCAGCAAAATACTCCAACAATGGAATCTACCAGAGCAATTATGGAAATCCGCTGCCGAGCCGACCGAACTGCTTGTCCACCGCTACTCCGGCGAAATATTAGCTAGAGAAGAGAACTTCGATAAGAAGATGCGCCAAAAGTACAATGCCCCATTCCTCGATTCGCATCGCGTGGATTTGCAATTATCACTCTATGAGCGAGCCAAGGAGCTCGGTGTCGAGATTAAGCTTGACGAGAAAGTGGACAATATCGACTTTGATCACGGTCGAGTGACTTGTGCTTCGGGCTTTAAAGCAACTGCCGATCTTATTGTCGCGGCGGACGGTCTGTGGTCGAAATGTCGTTCTCTATTTCTGAAAAAGGATGACCCACCTCTGCCTACTGGAGATCTTGCTTATCGCATCGTCTTGAATTTGGAAGATATCGAAGACCCTGAATTGAGGTCATGGGTGAAGAATCCCAAATGTCACTTTTGGATTGGACCCGGTGCACATGCCGTGGGTTACTCACTCAAAGCAGGAAATCAGTACAACATCGTGCTTCTAGTACCGGATGATTTGCCGCAAGGTTCAAGCCGGGAGGCAGCAAATGTTGAAGAAATGCTTTCGCTGTTTGAGCACTGGGATCCTATCTTGACTCGTTTCTTGAAAATGGTTGACAACGTCGAGAAGTGGAAGTTGATGCATAGTAAGTCATGGCACTTGAGATACGGATTTTATCAAGCAACAAGAAGTGATGGCTGACCGTATTAAGGGGATGAGCTTGCATCATGGGTGAATGAGAAGTCAAATTTCGTCCTTGTGTAAGTTTTTTCTCAAATCCGACTTTTATACGCTTTACGGTTATACTAAGACCTCTCTTAGGGGTGACTCGTGCCATCCTATGTTGCCATACCTAGCACAAGGTGCAAATTCAGCAATTGAAGACGGTGCTGTACTTGGTCTTCTTCTAGGCCATATCAAATCGAAAGATCAGCTGCCTCAGGCTCTCAACATGTACCAATCACTGCGCAAAACTCGCGGTGAAAGAATTGTCAAGGAGACATTCAAGCAGGTCAGTACTTCTCGTCCAGAGATGTGGTTTTGCATGTGATTGACATGAGTTATATAGCGCGAGTCCTTTCATATGCATGATGGTCCGGAGCAAGAGGCACGAGACAAAATCTTCCTATCTCAGCTGGGCAGTGAAATTCAAGGGGCTTTTCCGAGCAGATGGACTTGTCCAGTGATCCAGCCCTGGATTTATGGATATGATGCCCGCGAGGAGGTTGAAGCTGCAATTCGCGCACAACCCTTTCCCGATATCAGCGAACACACTTCCACGACAAGCAAACCTTCAACAACCAAGCCCAAGCTGCCTAGCTTCATAGAGCGTATTCTCAATTTTTTCAAGCTTGTAACTAGAAATTAAGCTAATTGTGTTAAAAGAGTGGATTTTTATTGTTGGATACAGATTGATTACAAGTAATTCAATATACCAACTTTTCGTTCGGTCTGCCATTCTTCTGTAACGACCTTTTTTAAAAACTCTAAACTTGAAAATGACATTCATAGTACCAATCTATAGATATTGTATCCTGTAGTAGTAATCAAATATATCGAATAAAGGTATAGCTAACTAACCTACACGATCACCAACTTCAAATTTTGGCAACCGGATATCTACCACAGCTGCTCGTCCACCACGGACCACTTCAAGTGCCTTTTTAAGTGCTCCTTCAATTTCACTGGCCTTCTCTACACACACTCCGAATCCAGCCCCCGCCGAAACTGCGACCTGCGAGTGATCACAGCTTGGATCAAACGTCACGTTCAACTGGTCCGCGGTCACTTTGCTACTGTGTCCATTTTTGTGAACAGTGATAGCACTCAACATCGGACTCTTCCATCCACGATTGTTCAAGATAACCGTCAAAAATGGAGCATTGTACTTGCGGGCCATCCAGTGTACGTTAGCCGGGAGACTGAACAAGAAAGACCCGTCACCCGTAACAGCGACAATGGTTGAGGACGGAGATGCCAGTTTTGCGCCGATAGCCGCTCCTCCATGCCAACCTAATGCTGTTCCTCCGGAGGTGAAATATGATCCAGGCTGAGTCCTCATTAGGACATCGGCAATGGGTCGGAAGTTGGATATACCTTCTGAAAGGACAATGCAGGAGTCATCCAAAACAGATCGCAACACAGACAACGCATAATGGGGTGTTATAACTTCGTCGTTGGTTGGGACAATAGCGAGCTTGTTGATCTGTGCAATATATTCGTCGTGCCTTTCTGAAAGTTTCTGAGTTCGCGCACTCACAGTGGTGTTCTTTTCTGCAGTCAGAGCACCTGATATAAATTCATTTAACTGTTCGAGAGCGGTACGAGCATTAGCCTGACAGCTCAACTCGGTGTCGATGTGGAACAATGACATATTGACTTTTAGCGGATCGCAGTCGATATGATAGATTTTGGCTGAGGCCGCTGGACGGAAAACGCTCTTAATCCAGGGCACGTCGCAGTCAATCACCAACACCACATCAGCGGTATCAAGGGGTGACTCTTTCAGGCCTTCACTCCACTGACTGCCTTGATACAACGGGTGAGTATGCGGAAAGTTCATATGCGCGGGCAAAGCCTCTATAACGGCGATTCCGAGAGACTCGCAAAGTTTGATGAGCTCATGGACAGCAGCCTTGTCACGACCAAGATAGGTGGTGATAACGACAGGGTTCTCAGCGGCAAGGAGAGCGGCCCCAAGTTCTTTGACTGAGCTTGGAGATAAGGCCGAACTAGCAATAGGTGTCCATTTCTTTGCATTCACTTCGTAAGGCTCAATTTCTTCTTCCAGAGCTTCGCGAGAAGCAACCAAATAGGCTGGACCTTGTGGTTCGCTTTTTGCGAATTGGGCTGCACGGAGAATGATCTGTTTTGCATTCTTGCCCGTTCGGATCTCGTGATCATATACTGAGTATCCTTTGACAATATTTCGCTGACTACCATTATCTTGTATATAATGGATAAACTCCTGGGAGAGAAAAGTTAGCCCCGCAAAACTTTGATGTGCAAGGAAAGGCCTTACATTTCTAGTTCCACGCATCTCGCCCTCCTCGGTTATGGGGCTGGTTCCAGCCATCATAATCACCGGAATCCTTGCTCTAGAAACATTATGTATTGCACCAGCCATCGCTAACGTCCCAGCATCCACGTGAACGAGCATCGCTTGCATTTGTCCACTGACTTGAAAGAAGCCTTGGGCGGCTGAAAGGCCGACGAACTCGTTAGGAGCAGTCAGAAAACGCAGTCCTTGTCTGTTGTCCAGCTGCCATTTTGATACTGCTTCAACAATTGCAGGATGGTCACTTCCAAGATTGACAAACAGATGCGATACTCCTGCTGAGGCCAATGCCTCCAGCATCGCCGTAGCGGTTGTATAATTCGACATGATCGTCGACACTTTTTGCTACAACTTGTTTCTTGTCAAGCAGGGATATAGAGACCCAGAAACAAAGCAATACACAATATATAGTCTTAAGACGCGTTTGATCATATGACTGAATGAAGCAATGTCGCCAAAATGCGGAGAAGCGGAGACGCTGAAGCTACTCTCCAATGGATGCTCCGCTCGGTAATCCCGAACACGGTCTATCTAGGTCAATCATCGTATAGAACAAATAATTGTGGCGTTTAGGTATTTGGAATCAGCCGATCTTGGCACAGGTCAGTTTAAAGTTTGGTATTACTCATGTCGGGGAATGTTGCGATATTGATTGTGTAGTTCCAACAGAAAATTAGGTATTCGGAACGTCCGATGTAGAGATAGTTACATCGAATCATTTGTCCATTTTTCGAGTATTAGAAGCTATCAAGCAAAAGAAATTTCTACCATTTGTATTTGAGACAGTGTATATACGGGCATGTCTCAAAGAATAATACGATCATTCTGTTGCAAATATTGAAGTCTGGTGTATCATTCTATCATAGACAGTACATTAAATAGGAAAGGAATGTTCTCCTGCAGAGATCGTAATGACCCTGTCCTCCGTGAACTCATTGATGCAAGCATTGCCCCCAAACTTTCCATAACCACTCGCTTTCTGTCCTCCCAAAGGCAAATGTGGTTCGTCATGAACTGTAGGACCGTTGATATGACAAGAACCACTCTTTATCCGCCGCGCAACTTTGATCGCCTGTAATATGTCAGTGCTGAAGACCGACGCAACMAAGCCATATTCCGTATCGTTGGCGATGTTGATAGCTTCTTCGACCGAATCGAATTCGAACAAAGTCACGACAGGACCGAATGACTCTTGATGATATAGGTCCATGTCCTTTGTGATCTTTGATAATGCGACGGGCTGGACAATGGCACCAGAGATGGAGAATTTTCCCCCAACAATTTCTGCTCCGTTTTCCACCGCATTACTTACCAATTTGTGTACACGCGCACCTGCCGTGGCATTTATCAGGCTTCCAAGAGGCGCTGAAGCATCCACCGATGGATCAGCCGCGTACATAGAATCGATCTTGGCTCTGAAAAGCTCTTGAAATTTGGCAGACACAGTCCGGTCGATGATAATGCGCTCAGTTGACATGCAAATTTGTCCCTGATGCTGCATTGCGCCGAAAGCAGCTGCTTTGACCGCCTCTTCGAGGTTCGCGTCCTTGAGTACAACCATGGGTGCTTTGCCTCCTAATTCAAGGACCACCGGTTTTAGATATTTGGCACACACTGCACTTATAATCTTTCCCACCGGTGTGCTGCCGGTGAAATTGACTCGAGTAACAGCACTATGGGCGATCATGGCCTCGGTGATAGGTCCGGCATCTGCGCGAGGACAGCAGATGAAGTTGAGTACACCCGCAGGCAGTCCAGCCTGTCGGAAACAGTCCACTAATAGATACTGAGTGTAGGCGCTAGCCTCCGAAGCCTTGAGCACACAGGTATTACCGCAGACGAGTGGGGTGATAAAGGCCCGAATGCCCAGAATGATAGGCGCGTTCCAGGGCGCGATACCCAAGACCACACCGCAGGGTTCCTTGTAAACCAGAGCAATAGTACCTTCGTCATTACTCTGTAGCAGCTCTCCCTTAACCTGAGTCACCATGCCAGCACCTTCCATCACAAACTGTATTCCGGTTTTGATATTAAACGCAGCCCAGCTTTTCTTCGCACCCGTCTCTGCCACCATAGCATTGACAAGCTCATCTTGTCGGGATTGGAGAATTTGTACAGCCTTGTTTAGGATTTCGCGGCGCTTGATTGGGGTTGTCTCGCGCCATGATTCGAATGCTTTTTGAGCACTTTCGACAGCTTGAATTGCTTGCTGCTGTGTTGCGGCGGGKGCAAGATGCACAACTGAGCCGGTGATGGGATCGAGCACAGGAAAAGAAGCCTCTGTGTGTTTGTCGTCGTTGTTAACCACAAGTCCGAAACGGGCACCACTTGCATTACCGCTGCCGTTAGATTGAGTGGAAGCCATCTTTGGTTTTTTCGAATGTTGGCTATTTTCAATATCAGCAAGGAAAAAAGTCTAGTTGACAGCGCAGTATGCTACTTCTGCTTCTACTCAATATTCTGTATTCGACGATAGCAAGTTGGCCGCATAAATATTGCGGGGAGGCATGTTTTCTCCGGATCTTCAGCATTGCGCCGCCGGCTTTCGCCAGTTTTAGCGCTGAATACATCCGATACAAGCGTGATTATCCGTTTCCTAGTTGAGCGAGACGGCATATCCGAGAATCCGGAAAATCCGTAGCGGTCGAAGACAACCTAACAGATCTGTATAGTCCCACGAAACTTTGAAAAGTACCGGAAGCAAAGGAATAAAGCAGGAGAAGATAATAAGATCTATAAGGTTTAGTTATGCTTCTCGCCGAAAAATCCGAGCCAACACTTTTGAAGACGCGTTCTATAGTTCGGACTATGCGCCGTATGATGGTAAATCCATTCCAAAGGTCAACGTTTCTGTATCTTGTGATGGCAACAGAATAAGAGATAATTCCTAACAACATATTGTCCGGATAACCCGCCTCAGCCAAGGTCGCATATCTAGTACCTGAATATATTCATCGAGGAAGCTCCATACAATACCGGTGTATTCCAAGATCTATACCAACCCTAGCGTGTAGCTTAGCAAATCATCAAGACGAGATATCGATCATCACGTTGAAAATTATTCACTATCTATTCCAGCGTCTGCAGTAGTTTGACTGCTCGTTGCTGTAGTTATGTGAAGGATAATAATACAACGTTTGACAGCAGGCTTACTCCGTAGTTGTTGGCTTTGCAGTTAGCCTACCACATTTTGCGTTGAATATGGTAAAATCGCGGAGAGCCTATAATGTCAGATTTCCAACTGACTCACAATGAGTACGCTGATGGAGTGCATTGTAGGGCTGATTCTACGAAAGGCCTCTTGAGTTGTGAAAATTGCTCTTCATCGAGTCGTTCAACAATCCAAGGTCTCAAACGAGGCGGATAATCAAATGCAATTGATTGGTTTGGCTTGCTAAGCTCGCTGTTACATATTATGAATACTGTTTTATTGACATCTTGACCTATTCAAATCAAAGTCGTGCACCACCAGTCTGACTGAGCTTATCCCTATTCAGCGCCTTTGCCAACTTTCGACTCGTCCAGTCTGTGATCGCCATGTTTGTGACCATTGGATTGACGCCGCTAGCACTAGGAAACACCGATGCATCGGCCACGTAGAGTCCTTCGGTACCCCAGACTTGACCATCGGGGTCGACGACTCCCTTCTTGGGAGAATTGGACATCCGACATGTGCCCATTTGATGGGCGCTGGCTACTGTGCCGTACTCTGCGACGAGAGGTGACTTTTTGCGGAAGTCTCGAATCCATTCCTGAAATTCGGGGTCATTGATGCCACCGTCAGTAGCACTGATATCTGCATCGGCTGTATTCTTGTCTTTTGATCGAATGAAAGGTCTCATATCACGATATGACGTATGGAACTCTGTAGCTCCACAAACATATGCTATCTTGGCGGCAACGATCAATCCTTCGAGGATATGTTTGCGGTCGAATGCCGAAGTAGTGTAATCAATGCGCGGTTGTCCACTTATAGGATCGGGGAAGATGCGTCCTGTGTCTCTGTCTCGAGTCAAAGTGATAAAGCCTGCCATGCGGCTCATCTTAGTCACAAAATTTTTGTATTGTAGACCGTCAAACCACGGCATAGTAGTCAAGAACATGCTGGGTACCATTGCCACGTTCTCGATCTTGATACCATGGCCCTGGCCATCTAGGTTCTCGAAGTCGGTGACCAACGTCGTCAAGCAGTCGCCTTCCCAAGGCCGAGTTTGTTCTTCAAACACAGCGGCGGCGAGCATCACTGTCCAAATTAGCAATGGAATATGGCAAGCAATAGTGAATAACATACCAGGGTGTAAGTAAAGATTTCGTCCCAAATGGCTGTTTTTAATGCCGCTCCGCATCAACAACAAAGGACTCTGAAGAGTGCCGCATGATACAATGACCTTCTTTGCTTTGATTTGAACCTTCCTACGTGTAGCTTCCTTGCCCGAAGTTCCTAAATGAGTATCTCGAGATGTCCMCTCMCCCTCAACTCCAGCCGCCACTTTCTTTCCTTTGACAGTGTCGAAAAGAACTTTCTCGGCTTTGAACCCTTCAATGAATGTCGCACCAGCTTCTGCTGCATCGACAAGCCAGGAGGCCACAGGGCCTTTCTTGCCTACATTGTGACAACCGAGAGTACAGTGTCCACAATAGTGTGGCGTGTTGCCGGAATTTGTCGGAATTATTTGTGCGTTATATCCTAATTTCTTGGACCCCTCAATGGTGACCTTATTCTGGAAGCTCTGTTCATATTCAGTGTGCACGCCCATTCGATGGCAGACACGATCTAGAGAGTTTGAAAATTCTGGCGACGTAAAGAACGGCAGGCCGGTATCTGCCCATTCCTGGCGAACATAATTCTGCGTTCGTAGGGAAGCTCCCCAGTTGACAGTGCCACCACCACCCCAGGTTGCTCCAGCTAGTACAGCCAAGTAGCCATCATCACTTATCGTGTTTCCTCCTTGCTCGAACATATGGGTGAATGCACTGCCTTGAGTCATTGGAAAGTAGGACGATGGATAATGATAGGCTTTTTCGACCACAACCACGCGATGACCTGCCTCGGCCAGGTTTTTTGCTGCCACGCCACCACCGCAGCCGCTTCCGACAATGACAACGTCGGTCTCGATAGTCTCAACGTCATCGCCGGGAGGAAACTGAAGAAATTGGTAGTCAAAAGTGTCTGCTGGCTTGCCATACACTGGCACTCGAGGAAAGCCAATGATCTCGTTTGAAGTTGGGCTGTTGATGAGCCATTGACGTTTTGACAGGAGCATTACAGATTTACCAACTTGACGCAGTTGGGGTAGTCTCGAAGTCAACCAGTTGTTCAGAACTTTTTCTCGTGCTTCAAACGACTGGTTCTGGATGGGAGTGGATGACCCAGTCAATAGCAGAGACCCAGCGCGGGTGCTAACAGGGAATTAGCATTGCTCTCGATAAGCTTATAATGGCTTACTTTAGTGCAGTCAAAATCAATGATAGGCCATTTTTAGACTCTTGGGGGACGTTGAGTGAAAAGGCTCGTCGAAGAGCTTCTTTGAACAGCGGATTGGAAGATACATTCTCTTCAAGAAATTGACGAGCCGTTTGGACCGCGTCTGGTGTTTTCAGTGTCTCAGTGATGGATTTGACCGCAGAGTCGTATTCTTCAGTGGTGATTCTCTTTTGGTATAATTTCTTGGGGTTCTTTTCTGTGGTCAAAGCGGGGATGACCACGTCGCACAGCGAGAGAAAAGATTCCCATTGCAAATCGGTAAAGACTGGATCCTCGTGAGTAGGGAATAGGGGTGCATCCAGCGGCGTGTAGCCAGCAGTCGCGGCCATGTTAAAACTCGTGTAGTAATACAGTTGTGTAGGTGAGGTGAAGAATAGAATTCACGCGCGAGGCGAGAGGGAATTATTGGCTGAAGTGATGATCGAAAGTTCGTGAGGTGGTTCGAGGTTAATGTAGGGGGCGCCTTCCTCGGATGTCTCTCACATGCTCTCCGGTCAGGTGAGATCAGGTGATGCAATTGGCATTGATCAATTTCTTCTCAAGATCTCCTGTTACCTGCGACCGTCCACATTTCACACTCAGCCAGCCGCGGCAATCAGCAATCCTGGTGGAGATAGCCGTCCCCAGATGAGGGGAACTGCGTGCTGGTCCAACCAGAGTGAGCTATTGTCAGGGATTCTCCTGCGCTAACTCGGACACAGTTAGACTCTAACTACCCCAGGATCTAGCCTGTATCCATGTGCGCGACAACCAGACCAGGTTCGTCCGTTTTTAATTCAACTGCGGAGTCCATGCACTGCTTGTGAATGTCAGTCCCAATCGGATTTACATGCCATCGAGGCTGGCTGGTCGAAGCCTAGACATTTGCATTTGGTCGCCGATGCGGAGTGTATTCCCAACAATCTGCTAGCTCGCGCCTCCAACTTAGCGGGGATGATCTCAGCCCGCCTAAATCTCCTCTATCTGAGCTGTCGGAAAATAGACTTTACTTGACATGTACGTAGGTGCTCGCTAGTACTTGCTGCTTTGTTATGTTTCAATATATTGAGCTTCCAATGATATTGTTATTAAACCTGTTAACTCTTAACAGCTGATGCTTTATGTCGCATTCCGAGTCGACACCGATGGCCGATGGCCGATGACCGAATCGACGACCGAATTCAATATATTGAGGAAATGCCGAAAGGCTAGGGATATCCCATATTACCAGCTCATCTCAACATCCATGACATAATATGGAAGAAGTCCCCCCAGTACATGTTTTTCTGACAATGATTCATGGTTGGGCTATTTTTGTCCACAGACTCTTTTTGTCCCGATTGAGTCGATATACCTTTTCGCCACAATGCCAAATTCACTACAAAATAATCCAAATTTATCGGCTTGCTCAAACAAAGATGGTCATCTTAAACAACAATGTTTCCAACACTCCGCCGCGTTTGTTCATATTCTGAACCGGAGCGAGCGCACAAAGGATGGATGATAAAAGTAGCAACAACCACGTCTTTGATTATATGCTGTTTCGAAGCTCAATGACGATTGCGAAACATTTAAATAGGCATATTCGCCATCATGTCTTGAAGTTGAGGTAGATTCGATACACATCAACAACGATCAGTCGAAGAGCGAAACTCGACAGTAAACGCCAACATGTTATTCAAGACCGTTCTATTCTGGATGTCAGCTAGCTTTGTGCTGGATGTATACGTAAGTCTATGCCCGATGAAGATAATGTCTTTAGGTTTGCTGATAGACCAGGCCGCTGCCATTAACGATACTCGGTCTTCATTAAGGCTAAACGCCGAATTCATGGACATCAACGCGCTCACCCAGACAGCCACTGATGCCGTCCCATCGCCCGATATTACCGCTCACAACACAAACGCTTCCTCTGTCACAAAACGCGGCTACAACTACAAAACCGCTCCCTACAAATGCCACGGCTTCGACTATGGGTACGCCGCCGTCGACTCCGTGGTCGCAGGCATCACGCACCTCACCAGCAGCAGCCTCAAGGGCAAACCATCCAACGAAGGCCTAAACTGTGGGCGCGTCAGTTGTTCGGACAACGCTGCTATTTGGTGGTGCAACAACGTACGTCTTTGCTTTCCCTTTGCACGTTTGCATCTTTCCTCAATAGGGTTTGGCTGATAAGAGTAAGGACAAAAACACATTGACGCTAGACTCGTTCACGGACATTGCGGCGGGAGCGGGGKATGTGCAATCAAAATGCTCGGTATGGGATGATGGGAGGCAACAGGAGATGGTTTCTGGAGAGGCGAGCCCGGGGCCGGATTGGACTGTTGTCGTGAGGAAGAATAGTTGCTAGACTTTTTCCAGTGTCATAGGGCGCGCCGTATTACCTTCACTAGATGTATAGACTAGATATCCGAACTCTCCACCTCGAAAATCTTCATCTACAACACAACACAACACACAATCCTCACATTCCCAACCAGGATTTGCCTAAGTAATAGAAGATAGCCGCAAAATGAAAAAAGAATACAAATTCACCACATCACTCTACCCTCCTCTTCACCTCGCTACTAAGGAAACAACACAAATATACCCGACACCCTCTGATCCACATCCGCCA
This sequence comes from Talaromyces amestolkiae, assembly GCF_001896365.1. Classification (NCBI taxonomy): domain Eukaryota; kingdom Fungi; phylum Ascomycota; class Eurotiomycetes; order Eurotiales; family Trichocomaceae; genus Talaromyces; species Talaromyces amestolkiae. Next base: position 425,665 of record NW_024468042.1, on the reverse strand, counting down.
ACAAACGACCCCGTCTTCTCGCATGCGATGCACGTCCGCGACGCGGTGTTTGTGCAGGAACAGCGCTGTCGTGCGGAGGAGGAGATTGACGATGACGATGCGAGGAGTTGGGGGTGGGTTGTTTATGCCCATCCGACCCCTCCCAATCATCAAGAAGATGGTGAAGAGGGAACAGAGGGAGGACAGGCGGTAGGAACGATCAGACTCGTCCCGCCGCCTCATGTCTCGCACTCACATCTCACCAATCCCACCAATTCGACAGCATCAGACGTACCATCTGGCGAAGAAGGGGCCAGGGAATACGACTACTCGCACGAAGCATACATAAAAATCACGCGCGTCGCGGTACTGCCTGCCTTCCGCGGATATGGAGTTTCGCGCTTGTTGATGCGGACGGTCGAAGACTGGGCGAGGCAGAACAAGGCTGTTATTGATCAGATGTACTCCCTCGTCGCAGCTGCAGACCGGAAAGAGGAGAGGACGAAAGAAGGGTGGTGGAATGGGTTGATTGGGTTGCATGCGCAGGTGCAGGTTGAGCGGATGTATGCCTCTATGGGGTACGAGACGGATGATTCGATGGGGAGGTGGGATGAGGAGGGGATTGAGCATGTAGGTATGTTCAAGAGGGTGGATGTTGTGTGATCTTTTTTTTTTTTCAGTTGTACAAGATAGAAGATAGAATAAGAAATATGGTCTATTATCATAAACAACCCAAGCTAGCTCTACCGCTAAGCAATCACAACAGCAACATATGCCGACTCTCGACTAGAAGTCTAGAAGGAGCAAATATGTACAAAAACACCAGCCTGTAGAAAAACGCCAGAAACAAAACTCCGAAAATGACTTGCACAATTCTAACTGTAACCGCCAACGCCAGCAAATTGCAGAAATGTGTAGCGCTTGTCGCGAGGAATGCGCTCATAAATTAAAACAAATGGGGAATCATGGATATCAATAAGCGAACAGGTTGCCTCCCCAGAAATATGAAATGTCGAAAAGGTTCAAAGTGGTCATTAAAAGTGGTTTAAAAGGTGCTCCAATTCCAGTCGCGAGGAACACTGCTGGCAACAGTGAATTCCGTCTGGCGATGAGGGACCTCTGCGGAGTCGTCGGCTTGTTCCTCATGTTCGGTGTGGGCATGGATGTGGCGGGCATCGAGCTTCTGCTGAATTCGGGTCATACCCGCAGCCCGACCGTCTTCCCATCGCTGATACGCCTTGTAGCACTGATCGCAAGCCCGAGAAGCGGACCCTTCAGGGTGAAAGCGCGCATTCTGGTCAAGAGGGACCACGTAGGGAGTATGACCGGAGCAAAAGACGTGGCCGCAGTGACGACAGTGATGGCGGCGGGTGAAGATGCCAAACGAGGAGCGACACGTGGGTGAATCGCACGTTTGGGAAGCAGAGTCGGCCTGTTGGACAGTCAGTCGTGATTTATGAGGGATATTTAATTTGTGTTTGACAATAAGCAAGGGATGAGGGATTTTCTCGGATCCATGCAGCACGTAGAGAGAGAGGGTCGAGATGTCAGGTCATGTCATCAAGCACGTAATAGGCGAATAAAATGGCTCACATCGACCCCACCAGACAATACATAATGCTGTGAAAGGACTCTTTTTGTTTCTTTTTTCAAACAAAAAAACAACCGTGAAAGCGACAATAATACAAAGCGAAAGACAGACAAACTAACCTTCCAGTGGTCGCGTGTCGGTACTCCCGTCACCTCGCCCAGGCGCTCGCCTTTCTTCCACGCATCCTCGGCGACCTTGCTCACGGTATTCTTCGGCTGGAAGTTCGCCTGATACTCGACCGGAGCAGGGTCTTCATTCAAAGAGTCAAGAGAACCGTGCACGCTCCGAGGAGGGGTGATAGGCGACGGATCTCTGGTGGTCGGCGCTGTGGAAGTCTGAGGTCTGCTGGGTCGCTCGGTCGGACGCAGCACGGCGGGAACATACAGCGGCGCCTTGGGAGGGCGAATCTGGCGAGACTGAGTGGGTAGCAGGACGTTTGCTGAGGCCAGGTGTGGTGRGGTGGGSGAGCCGTTGGCAGGAGTATTGGTGTTGGAGTTTGTCGGGGAGGGGTGGCCGTAAATGGAGATTTGGCCAGGGTTGGTGAGAGTCTGCGCGGTGGCCATCATTGTGTAAGCGTACTGTTTTCGTAGGTATATTCGTAGTGTATTCGATGTGTTGTAGTGTCGAGAACACGACGACTGAGTATGACGGTAGGAGGGGAGAGTGGTCGTGGTGTAGAGGGTTTCGAGGTGAGAGTGGGAGAGAGAAAGCGAGAGAGCGAGGACGGGGTATAATAGTTGCCCCTAAGGACGGCGAAGAAAGGAAGGAAGCGGTGATGAATTCTGGCGGCGGGGGAAGCAGCGAATGGAAAGGGGCGAACAGCCCGCCGTTTCGGGAAGCCTCGCCGTTGCCCAACCAGACTCTCTACTCTGCTTAGTACTTACTTCTATTCGTTTTGTTTAATGAACTATATCTGTGACTATGAACATACTTTCACTATTCACCACTTCCAGTCAAAGCTTCAACTGATCATCGCGACCTACCGTCCCTCTGGGTCTGTATGATCACCATAGTGGCGAGGATGATGGCTCGATGCATCATTCCTCTATGGCTCACTTATCAGCAAAGCATGGGGATGCTTCTCCTCTGCAGCAGACATGTTCTTGACATCAATTGCTTTATCTTCTACCAATAGTACAGTGTCCTACGTATGTAGACTTGATCATCCAACACKGGAGCCGAAGAATCTGGCCAAGCCATAGCCAAGCCATCCAGACTTGGGGACCAGCCATCAGGAGCCCTAGAATGCGCCACTCGAGATTGCTTTACGCAAAAGCGCCGAGCAGTGAGTGTAGTACATCATTATGTCTCTATCTTGGGTAGGCACAGGGCGATCAAAGCATGTTGGTGACTTGGTGTTACATGTTACATAGTACTCTGATATTACAGATTAAGGACTGGGATCATGGGTAGGGCTTCGGCAAGCAGGGATGCCAAGGTCACATACGGTGATTGCCTGGAAAGGAAGTTTCTCTCCGATAGACACACAAGGGAAACAATTATTGAATAATGAATACGAAGTCAAAGCAGTCATAGGCGAATCAATATAAAAGATAATCCAAATGACATCGAAGGTCATCATATTCGCGAAGATCCTCATTGACGGGCCCCAGAGGAAGGATGTATAAGCACCAATCAGAAGGCCGATAAAGCAGATGGCCGTTAGTGGGTGGCACTAGCACTAGCACGTTAATAGGATCAATGCCGATAGTCGGGCCGGGCCAGTCAGAGATGGCAAATCTAGAGTAGAGTACGTCAAGACTCGAGACCGGTGTTTGCTTTTGCTGATGGTCCTACTATGTAGATTGATTTGATATGATATGATATGATAAGATATGATACATCCACACAGTCCATGTTCTTCTGCTCTTCCAACCTAGATATGATTCGAAGTCGAGGGATCCCCGTCGACATCCATCTGCTTATCTTGAGCCGCACACCGCTCTGTCCCAGAGTGTCCTCCGTAGACCCCTACCATAATGCATACATTCCGATCCGAGGCATCCATTCTTTGCTTGCATTGTTTCTCTATTTCCGAGGACATCGGTGTCAGTGCCACTCAGGAAGTCAATTCTTAGTTTAGTCTCCATCCATCCGTCTCCATCGCGTCTGGGTCCCTCACGCGAGAACTTTCTCAATGCAGACTGAGCAACGCCTAAGAAACGGCGAAAACACGACAAGTTGCCCTGTTTAAAAATTCATACGCAAAGGTACAATCCAATGAAGTGATTTCTGTTATGCAATGAATTCGATTTTGAGTGAAACTAGTTCACTAGAAAAAGTGCTGAAAGTGGAGAGTGTCGGCAAGTGGTCGGAATATTCTTTTCCCATTCCATGCTCCACTAAGTCCGCTCGGGAGAACGGATAACCTTATTAACCTACATTTGGTTAGCTTATTGTACACAGTGAACAACAAATATTTTGTGATACAGATTATAATTCATGTCTATAGCATACAACTGGTAGCTGCAGTTGACATCATGACAAAAAGAAAAGATCATTGACCTGACCGACTTTGTCCCAGCTTGAATCGAGCAGAGGCTAGCGCGAACCCTCGCCGAATATCATCTCCGGAAGGAGCTTAGCGTGAACTCTGTCTTTTCAACCGGCGTCACATGATTGGTCGCCTCCTGCTTCTTTATCGGAAGACTCTCATTGGTTGTATGATATAGATTGATTGTGATTGGCCGGTCGAGTGCGACTGCTCTTTTGGGCTTAGCACACAGAGCTATGAGGACTCATACTTCTGATTGGTTGCACTTCATTAGGGCTAATAGTTAGGGCTACTATGTACTACAAAGCCATACCCGCTCTAGCAAAAGGATAGTCAGCATTTGCTCTCCAGGTTTGAAAGCCGTGTATGAGGTTCGTGGTACTGTTTCGGTGGAATCATTATTGTATTATAAACACCGGGGTGTCATAGATGATACTAGGTATATGCATGTGCAGGCCGTGGCGTGCGAAAACCACTATTCCCTGCATAGGCCAGATACCGTCCCTTGCCCTCCAAAGGCGCACCGCCCTCAATGCCCAGCGCCAATTGTCGAATCTTGTCGTCTGGTCCTGAGACATCACGGACCACACCAGGCCAGTCATCCAAGACCTGAATTTTGTGCATCTTCTTCCCGACAAGTAACGGCAACTCCTGCTGTCCCACTGCAGCGCCCATGCGCAGCATTGTGAAGGCATCTAGAGTATCTGTCCAGCGACGACTAGCCGCTGCCCAAATCGCCAGACACAGTGAAGGGATCAAGTACAGGGCCAGAAGTACAGAACCCACTATCATGCCAGTCCGGGACAGCGAGGGGAGCGTCAAGGTGGTGGTTTGGACCACATCGGCTCGGACCCAGGTGAGAAAACTAATAGTACCACCCGCACTCACAAAGCCGTCCCACAGGGCCTTGGTTGCCAGAAAACAAGCCTGATTCAAGGCCGAAGTAATGTTACCCCGATTCTTGACGTCAGTCATCTCGAGAATCCACGTGAATACGGCATAATTTTCGTCGTATCTCTGATGCAGACCGAAATTTTCGAGGGGAGCCAGTGTCTGCGGTAGTTGTTCATCTAGCCATCCATTCCATCCAAGTGCGTTTTCGGTGTTGGTGAGACTGTAATTAACGGTTTGCTGTAAGTCGGGAAAAGAGCCAGACCCAAAGAGGGCGACGGCAACGGTCGTGAGAGGACCTGGCAATGCAGGTGCACTGAACTCATCTGACTGTCGGCCATAGGGACGACCACGTCGACTACTTATACTACTGCTGCGGCGCGTTTTGTAATCTGGTGTGTGAGTGTAACTGCCGCAGGTGCCAATGCACTGCGACGAATTTTCCAACGGACCTGCGGTCTGGTTTTTAAGACTGGGCAGTCTGAATAGTCCCACAGTCGTGTTCGCAACGATTTTGAAGGCGCCGAAGAATGTCTCCTCGGACCACTCCAACGAGTAGTTACCCGAGATATTGACGTACAGCGTCTCGGTAAAGTCCTGGCGATCGTTGTTGGCACTCCATGGAGATTGTGCTCCATCCATAGGCAAACAAACTTCAATTGTTGCGTTATAATAGCTGTAGGATGGTAAGTAGGAGTATGTATAGTGGGCATAAAACCAGTTAGACGTGGTCGAGCAATCAGATGGAAACTCGTCAACAGACAGATCGAGAATTTCGACTGACGAGTTGACTCTTGGGATGTATTGATCTGGCCATACTCCGGTGGTGATGTTGTTGCTTAGTTCCGCAAACCAGCTGGTGTCAGAAGCGTAATTACTTAGTGTATTAGTACTCCCCCAAAGCTGGGATTGTTCACCGTTCACTCCATCGGCCTGCAACTCGCTTCGTACTGTGACAATGGCTTGGGCAATCTGGCTCTCCAGCTTAAAGTCTATCATATTTTGCACAGTTGCAACGTTGTACAGGTTTGACGAATATTCAACATAACCTTCAGAATCGACAGGCAGAACATTGACTTGGCGAGCTGAAAGGAAGAGTGACTGAATCGGGTACGTGACAATACCGAGAATATGGATGATGGTAGCCAAGTAAAGGAAACTACTTCCATACCGCTTGAAACCAGAGTCATAGAAAAGCATGCGCACGTAAACAAAAGGATTGATCCACGACCGATCCGCAAGAGTCATAACCTGGCGTAGACGCAAACTATTCCCCTGGCGCTGTCGCTGGACAAATCCCGACGCAGCAGACGCACATATTGCCGACAGGATTGGAACCGTTGCGACGACAACAATGAATCGCAGAACTTGCGCAGCCTTGTACGAACGGGCCTTTTTGTGTTTGAAATCAGTCGTGTATTCATCTACTAGAGATAACTTGTACAGAGTCACCCAGGACCAAATCGCCATGGCGCAATAAACTGCAGTGGGGATCAGGACCGCTAGGTTCCGGTCCAGCGGCGCAGAATGTATGCGTGCTGCTGTCGTCTCTTGCTCGTACGGTGGGAGAACATCTTCCTGCGTTTCTGCGTAGGATGGTCTCAGTTCGGTGTTCTCATGGTCCTCCAAAGACAGAGCACTGCCATCCCTCTCATGCGATAATTGATCGGTTGAGACCGAGTAGAGGGGGATACCGTCGCTTCTATTTGCCATTTCAAACGCCGCTCTTGACTTAAGTCGAATAAAATATTGGAATATTCCGGTCACAAACCGAGTCGCAGGGCATGGCCGTACTGTTTTAAAGGGGATAAATTATTTACTGCGCCATCCGTTTAAAGTCAGGCACGACTGAAATTTGTTTTCTCACCCCTGCAGGGCTTAGATGCCTAACTAAAAAACCAGTTTACCGATAAATTGAGTGATGCCGTTTGGGTTTGATGCGACACTGGCTGCCAAAATTAATTAAACTACTACTAGCGGATCCGTGTGCGCCAATGGCGTTATTCTCATCTCGTTGATTTTTAGTCTTGATGATTAGTTGTCGATAGTCTATGCTTAGTTGCCATTAGTGTATGCTAGACAGTCAACTAGGTATGGTGTCGGCGCCTACATGGACTTTATTAATGCGGCGCAGGAGCCTAGGCTTTTGTCCTGTTTGCCTCGACTGAAGCCGGCGATGATGTCCGTGCTGCTCTAGACGGCGTCGAATTCGGCTGCGTAAGTGTTGCCGTGGCCTTGAATATGATCGAGCTTGCATTTTTATATGGAAATCCTCAGACAGATTGTAGATTTCTGGAAACGAAAGGAAACTTTAACCACTGTACGATTTACCGCCGAACCCTATCAGAATGAGACCCTGGACAGAGGAAAAACATTTTCAGGAGCAGAAGAATCGAGGCGAGTCATACGAAAACAACAATAGAGTATTTCAGTCTAAAAGTGGACGAAGAGGGAGGAGCAGCGTTTGGAACCGTTTTATGGCAGCTACCCGTTTGGGCAGTCCCTACTCTGCTCGGCTTGACGTCGTGCACGGTTATCTAAGGTCAATCGGAGATTTCAACCTGGCCCGCTATTCACACTGCCAATATTAGAGTCTAGGGCTAGGGCTAGGGCTAGGCCTATGTTGATGGGTCGATCTCATTCCTACAATACCTAGGTACATCTAGGTAAGAACTGAGAAGGCTCATATCGTAATACCAGGTCAAGATATAAGCAATGTACTGTAACCAACAAAGAATCGAATAGCAATGAGAGCGCGAGCTCATGTCCAAAAAACAGAAAAAACTCCCGGAAAAGGTACTGGGCATTTCAATGTTGAAAATCTCAGGACCAACAGTTCAAAATTCTTTTATGATAATCAGCTTCACGAGAACTGCATCCGAGTGACCCTCCGCAGTAATTCATGCAAGCGTAATCGACAGCAGGGATTTTAAAGGTAAAATCGCCATAGGGGCCAGAGTAATCAATCGTTGTACTGTTAGGTTTCATGTCATAACCAGTGATCTCAAGTCCGGCTGCACAACCAAGTGAACGTGAGGTGAAGGTGTACCAATGGAATTCTAAAAAAGGATGTTGGATACTTTTCCACTTCCACATTTGCTCTTGATCATGAACATTTGGTTCGATGATCATGTATAGAGTTTCCGGTCAGTAGGCCCCGAAGTTTTTCTAAGTTTATATGCCGTCGTGGTCAGACAGAGTGGCTTTTCGCTTTTGGATCAACCGAAGTCCCGAACTATATATTGCATGTTCTTTGCCTCTTCCTTGTATCCGGGATTTTCTTGGGGAAAATTAGTCTGGTTGGTGGAAGATGTTTGCTCAAGGATCGACGTTGCAACGCCGCTGGCGCGTGAAAAATGCGGGGGTCGGTCGATGCTTCCTTCTAGAGTAAGATTGTTATAATTCTCCGATTGATGATATAACTATAAAATATCTAGCCTTTCGTGGATGTTTTACAACAAATTGGCCACCGGTATGGGTTGCCATATATGATGGGGTGGTAGCTATCTGGAAAGTCATCAGGAACAGGTTTCAAGAAAGAACATTGGAACATACTCCTAATCATATCTTCACTAAGGATAAAACATGCTTCCTCTCGTTCAACTAGCCGTAATCATTGCCTGTGCTAGCGCTTGGCCGCTCCTTCATGAAGAATCTAAAGGCTTGTCGTCGAGGTCCAAACCTCTTCCTAAATTCAAGAACATATTCACATTGTGAGTCCACTTCCAATCAAACTGTCTGTAATTTATGCTGATGGTACTGTTCATTTAGCGGAGACAGCTACACAGCTACCCACTTTGACTACACAGGGACCTTACCCAATGCATCCAACCCCCTTGGCAATCCTGCCTTTCCAGGGGTCACCACAAGCAACGGCGACAACTGGATAGGCTTCCTCATCTCACAATACAACAAATCCCTAGTCCTCGACTATGACTTTGCCGTAGCCGGTGCTACCATCGACAACAACCTTGTACCGGCTTACGAGAGCACCGTCCCTTCATACGACCAGCAGGTCTCTCACTTACTCACTCTAACCAACAAGACAGAATGGAGAAACGAAAATACACTCTTCACAGTCTGGTTCGGGATCAACGATATCTCCAGAGGATATAACGCAAATACCTGGAGTAAATTCTCCCAGGTCCTCATCGATCGCTACTTCAATATCTCGCAAACCTTATACGATAACGGAGCACGAAACTTCCTTTTCATGAGCGTGCCACCCATACAACGCACACCTGAGCTTCTCGCTGAGAACGCAACCGCTMAAGCCACAACTGCCTACACAGTCTCAAGCTATAACCAACTCCTCAATCAAGGCGCAAATCGGTTTACCAAACATAATAAAGACATAAATGCAATCTTGTTCGATACCACTCCATCCTTTGATGTAGCATTGAACAATCCGACTGCGTATGGTGCGCCGGATGCGATTTGTTATAGTGGGGATGGGGTCAGTTGTCTGTGGTGGAATGATTTTCATCCGGGGCAAGCGATTCATAAGCTTGTTGCTGGGGCTGTGGCTAATGTGACGGGAATATGAAAAACATTTACTCCAGCTCCAGGTGGTGAACTAGATCATAAATGATTTTAGGGTCTGAAGACGATGTCATTGTTTCGAAGTAGAGAAGTATGCGTGTCGACAATATAAATAACACTTAACCTAGCACTAATTGAGGTCAATTTATACCACATGAATCTCGATATCTTTGCGGAATCGAAGGCACTTGGTGCCTGGCGGTTTTGATGTAATGCTCTACATAAATGCAGGACAATTTATTATTGCTGAGCATAGGCTTACCTATGTAGGCAGCCACTGGTAGCAGCTACGCACTTCCATTAGGTCTGTTATCAAGCAACCCTATTCCTAGACATATAATCTCGCAGCACGAATCTTCGTATTGATAAGTAATTGTTTGATTCTCGGTTCTTGTCGTTCTTCCCCCAAATAATACTTTGATGGCATTCGGCATAACCATCAAAAGCGCAAATCGATCTGATTGGTCGAGAGGACTTACCTCGCATACCTTCCCCCTTCAGTCTTAGTACGAGGGCCACATCGTCACCATCGCAGCCTGGCCATTTTCATGCCATTCTGTGTCATGTTTATACCTCTAGTCATCGATATGTGCCATTTTCATGGCCACAATGTGAAAGTTTATACGGGCAGGTACTTTACACAGAAACGTTCATCGTTTTTCGACTAGACCGTCCCAAGCACGCTTTGCATTCCCGCTTATTTTCCCGGCAAAAGATGCCATCGAAGAGGTTTCATAGCAAGAATAGACATGGCTGTATTCCCTGTAAAAAGAGAAGGGTGAAGGTGGGTTCGTGTTATTGAACGCTTCCGAGACGCTACCAGAGAGTAAGACTAACGGTCAATCCAGTGTAATCTAGTCCGGCCCACGTGCAGTAATTGTGCCAGGAGAAATGAAACTTGCATCCAGTATCCGGATTCGACTTCTGCGACTAGTGCTGGTCTTGCTACTGATCGTAGTCTCGGTCCGAGCCAGATACACAGCTCGCCATATCTGACCAATGAGCCAAGCTATATTACATGGAATGATTCCTTTTCTGCTGTGAGACCGATAAACATAGACTTATATTTTCTGGAAAGATACTTTTCTCACATATGTCCAACCCTTTCCTCACGGCCGGAGACTCAGCGTAACTGGGCCCGAAGGTGGACAGATGCAAATGGATCCTCCAAACAACCCCATTATCTCACCCATCTCCAAATCGCTATTTCGGAGCTTCAGTTCTTTCTGACGGAAAAAGATACCAACAGCAGAGCCCTAGAGAGGAAAGTTTCTCTGGGGAATAGTGTTTACCACCAAAATGCGGCCATATCAATGATGCGCCCACTGTTAGCCTCTACGGTGGACATGCCGACAAGGGGTGCAGGAGAAGTAACGGCCTTGTTTAGCGCAGCTTGGTTAATATTCCTTTTCAATCTAACATTTCCTCGCGACAAAAATGCGAATCCAAATTGGATCTTGGACGAGATTGTTGAGCTCAGTGAATTGTCCAAGGGGGTAGTGGCGATTATGTTAGGCGCCAGTGCTGGGGTTACTCCGGTCTCTTCGTCGACTATGAAACAACCGCTCTATTCCGACGGCGATGATGATCATACTCGCGAGGCAAAAGCAAGAGTCATGTCTGGCCCTCTCAGGTCTTTCTTTGACCCTCTTCTACCGTGGAAACATCAAGATGTTCCGCCAGCCGTCCGAAGGCAGAATTTATCGTCATCTGCACAAGACTTGATTAAGATAATTGAGTCGCTCCCTCAGGCTAGTGGAATAAGTTACAAGACACTTTACCGGCTCGCAATCGACGAGCTTGAGATGACAATTGTAGCCATGCGACTGCATACACAGCACCCATCGTTCGTATTCATGTGGCTTGTCGGCACAAAACGTCAATTTATGGAACTTATCAAACGAAGAGACGTACTGGCTCTTCGGATTCTCAGAGAATACGGGCTTGTGCTCACAATGGTAGAGAGTCATTGGTGGGCTCGGGGGCTGGGACGAACGGTTATTGATGGAGTCGACATGGCTTTGTCGTCTCTACCGAAAGGCAGGAGCTGACAATGCATAATTATGAGTGAAAGCTATACTCAGATTTCATTGATATCTGGCAAAAGCTACTTGGTAAACATGCTTGCTTCCGGCCTAACAGTGTAAACATGGCCATGAGTCTTAAATTAATACAGTGAGAGTTCCACTACATATATCATTAGCTAGTAGAACGGTGCATATTGATAGTCACAAACGGTGCAAGACTTGGAAATGGTTTAAATCCAGTCCAGTTCTCCCGCTATGAAATTGTTCCATATTAGGCTAATACTTAATCTTGCTTGCATGCCTAATGTACACCGTTAGATATTGAGAAATTGAGTCGGAACGCGTAATGTATTGTACTGTGTGTCTGACTAAAAGAAAGAAAATATCTAGCATAGACTACTATATAGAAATATTGTATAAAGCTATGCGTGCTAGTTTTGTAAAGGGGTTTCTCACTAATATTTTCTAGTGAGATATACTTATTATCTAAAATATAGTCTATTAAGTTTTGTATTATATCTAAATAAGTATTAGAAACTAAAGATATAGAAGCTCTTTCAATTCTTCGTCATAATGCTTTTGTTGCTCCTTGAGTTCCCCCACTTGTTTATGTAGGTCTTGTAGAAGTTCAATAAGGTTATGTCCTTCACGATTCCCAATGCGTCTCAACTCTGGCTCCATTGCTATTTCGTCTGCTGGGAAAAATAATTTGAGAAAGTTTTCGAGCTCTTGCTTATTTGTAGGGTCTGATCGAAGCTGATTGGGTAAAGAAACTGTTATGGTTTTATATAGAGACGCAGACCACTCCTCGTTCTTATACTTTATTAGTAACGTTTCCAGAAATAGTATCAGTAGATATTGAGATCTTTACATGTACCTCTCTGATACTGAATTTTCTCCTCTTTTGAGGCGGCTCATCTTCATTCCCCGCAGCAGCTTGATCTATACACCGAGTCATTGTTTCAGAGTCGGTGACTTAGTAGCTCAGGTTCCTCATCCTTGTATTTGTCTTTAAATAATCGAAAGGATGTTTTAAGAGTGTTGCTGGATTTCATGTCTCATTGAAGCATAGTTAGGAAATGAAACTCTAGATCTCTGAGTTAGGCAAGTCTATGAATTTATAGATACGCGTGGGATTGGCTCTCCCTTTCAATGGACAAGAGGAGGTATAGTCATTTATTCTAATAGTTTTAAGAATTACTAACCCAAACTTCTCCAAGTTTCATCTTCTACTGATATGAGATTCTTTTAAATGCCGTTATGTTGCACTAAGAGGTTCTTTGACGCCTTTGATGCATGCGGTATAAAGCAATTGAAGTATAAAGATGTATAGACCAGTAATGGGGCTAGTTTATCACATGTAACATGTATCACGCTTCTTCATAGCTGCTTGATACAAGTCACTTGAATATTTCCTTTTTTGGATTCTTAGGGCAATGGACGATTCTGCCTGAGGCCACAATTACGTCCCACCAGATCACGTGCTGGCAGCTGCTTAGTCTCTGTGGCTGGATAATCAATGAGCTCCATAAGCTCAATCTCCATGAGGGCTCTTTGTCTCTTCATCACATCATTCATCATGAAGTTATAATCAAGTAGCAGTTTCAATTGAGTGAGGACCAGAGCTATCTTTTTTCTCTGTTCTACATAGGTGTTCAGCATGAGTCAGTTGGACGGAGATACAGTATCAATAAAGACATATTCGACCATGATCGTTGAGTAAACCAACTTCTGTGGACGGATTTTCCAATGGTAAGCGATTTTATACAATCAAAATCCTACCGTTTGCGAGCCGCCAAAATTTCGTAGGAACTTATAGTAGGTTGTTGTATATGTGGTTACAACAACAATAATGAGAATATGTCTTCGGGATATATGAGGGTCAGATTTGGCAGGTTGTAACACGCGTTACACCATATAAATATGGTGTGTTATATAGAAACATTAAGAGGGTTTTCTTTGTAATACCTTCTAGCGAGATATGCTTGCCGTCCAATAAGGGCAGGATAGTGGATATATGCGCTGCGCTTACTATATTCGGGGTAGGGGTAAAGTGATCCTGCCAGAAATCAGCTGTAGCAGCGAATGATACTTGCTGGTATGACTAGTTCCTAGCTAATTGTCAAAGGTCGAGGTCATGACTGGATCTTCGTCAGCCACAAAAATGTAAATTCTGGTTTGATCGGAGACTTTACACATAGTTAAAGTTTTGAAGATCAGTCTGTACGTACGTAACGTTCTTATTGACATATGTGGGATATGTTCAGCTACTGTGGAGAGGACGGCGCCGGAAATAAGGGGCCAACATGCAGCGGCTGAGATTCAGCTGCAACTTTGTTCTTATTCCCGGTGCATCTCTAGATTGACTAAATTAATAGCGCCTCGTGGTGGGGGGAAAACGGCGCCGAATCTCACAGTGATTGCGACCATTGCGGCTGTTCAGTTATGGTATCGGACATGTACTCCGTGATTCTCAGCTCAAATAAAAAACTGTATTTGTCTGTATGAGTTAGTTATATTTACAATGCTTGTACGAAGTCAATCAACGCCAGTATCGGAGCATTCCAGCCTGTCTTCAAGAATACTCTGGGATACGTACGTACGAAACCAGTAGATCTTCAGTGTTGGCCGCCCACTTCGCCCCGCCGATTGAGCGATTGGATGTTCTCAGATACTTTAATCTAGAAGCCATGTCATGTTTCATTGGCATGTGGAGATTAGTATGTACGTATTTTGCCGTTCTTACCTCGGAGCAGCATTTAAATGATGGCCAGAACCCAGAGGCCAACATTTGAATTCGCATCAACACGAGAGGAGACGACAACGCGCATTCTTCTCGATAATCACACAAAACCCCGGAACGACATCATTTTCATTGGTTTAAAGGTTCGCAGACGACAAAATTTGCCTACCAGGAAACACTTGGCTCTAACTTTCAAGTTTCATTTACTTTGCGCTCACTTCTGCCGAAGTTTTGCCTAGCTTGCGCCTTCTGAGAGAAATAGCAAAGACATAATCCAAATGACTGAAGAGAAAAATGGAATTGAGGTGTACCACTCACCATATATTGCCTCAAAAATGCCTCCAAAGCCAATCACAGAGAATGACATTCTGAATTTCATCAATCAAGGAGAGAAACACCAACTCATTCCGACGATAATCGACCATAATGCCAGTCATAATCCTCAAAAAGTCTTTGCATCGATTCCCGTGGATAATAACGACCTCAGCCAAGGATTTCGAGATATAACATACTTTGAACTCAGCAAAGCCGTCGACAAAGCTTCATTCTGGCTTGAAGAAAAGCTGGGGTCTGCACCTAAAGCTATTATCAGTTCAGAAGGCCAACAGGGAAAGACCCAAAAATCGAGCTTTCCAACATTTGCCTTTTATGGCACACGTGATTTGAGGTATTCTATATTTGCTGTGGCGGCTATAAAAGCTGGTTGTAAGGTATGCAAAAGAAATACTTTGTTTTCCTGAAAATTTTGTCCTTTCCATCAAATATTTTGCTCAAATACATAATACGCAGATGTTGTCGCCATCGCTTCTCGCCTCAAAGGATGCGCACATTCATCTCATCAAGGAAACAGAGTGTCATACCGTCTTCTATATTCCTACCACATTCTCCCTGGTTGAGCAGATTACCACCACCCTTCAGCAATTAGAGTCTTCAGCTTACAGGATCTCAACCGCAGTCGCCCCCGAAGTTGCTGATTTGTTGCCTGTTGGAGGGAAAAATGTTGAGGCTGGACCAAGTGGCCATTATCCTTACAACAGAACTTGGGATGAAGCATGTAACGACCCTTGCCTGATCGTCCACACGAGCGGCTCAACAGGCATGCCGAAAGTCGTCTACTACACACAGCGCATGCTTGCAAATCCCATTACACAGAGCCTCTTACCGCCTATCGAAGGTCGAATTCCCCTGGTGCAAGAATGGTATGGTCAACGAATGCTAACCACAGTGCCCCCTTTCCACGTGAGTCGTTTTTATGTCTAAGTCATGTGGAATGAATATCCTGACCATGTCACAGTTACTAGGCTACGCCGGATTCCTAGTCTGCCCCATCTATATCGACGTAGTAGCAGTCATGGGCCCTCCCGATAGACCATTTGACGCTGCGTTGGCAGATGAGATACATCGGAATGCTCGCCTAGATACGGGAATATATCATCCATCTTTGCTACAGGATCTTGTTCGAGACGAAGTCAAACGACAAGAGTTGGGCAAGTTGAAGCTCATATGTTTTTCCGGTTCTCCTCTTGAGACAAAGACTGGTCAATGGCTTGCTTCAGAATTCGGTACATTGCGAAATGCTCTCGGGAGTACCGAGAGCTTCGCATGGCCTATGGCCCAGGTGCTTGATGTGAAGAAAGACTGGGCTTATGTTCACTTCTATCCCGTCAATGGTATTGAGTTCAAACCTGTTGGTCTAGCGAGCTCTAAGAACAAATCCGAGGAAAACGTTGTGAACGAGGAGGAACTATACGAACTGACTGTGCATCGCACCATCGAAACTGATGCGTTGACCAACGTTTTTCGTTCTCTACCGCGAACCAGCACATGGCACACTAAAGATCTTTGGAAACGTCACCCAGACCCCGCTAAGAAAAATCACTGGCTCTATCAAGGCCGTACCGACGATCTCGTTGTTCTCAGTGGAGAAATCAAGATGTATGCCGCTCATCTAGAGGAC
Organism: Talaromyces amestolkiae; assembly: GCF_001896365.1. NCBI lineage: Eukaryota > Fungi > Ascomycota > Eurotiomycetes > Eurotiales > Trichocomaceae > Talaromyces > Talaromyces amestolkiae. Next base: position 409,441 of record NW_024468042.1, on the reverse strand, counting down.
AAGATAGCATCAGCACATCCTTCTATACGCACTGCACTTGTTGGTGGCCACCAGCGCAAACAGCCTTTCCTGTTGCTTGAGCTAGCAGATTCTACGATTACCGTAGATGATATCTGGCCACTTGTTGATGAAATCAATCTCCGCTACACGCATAGTTCGGTCCGTTTGAATAGATCGCTGGTTCTTGTAACGGAGCCATCTCGGCCTTTTGTGCGACTGGCCAAAGGCTCGGTGGCTCGAAAGCAGACTTTTGACTTGTATGCCAAGGACATCGATGGTTTGTATGCAGCTTTGGAGCAGTAAAGGCCTATGCACCCTCATTGTGGAAACCCTGCACGGAGAAACGGCCAGAAACTGCTCGGCTGCCGAGTCGGACGGGAAGGTTCATAAATTGTCTTGAACTCAACATAACTTCAGATCGGTTTAGCACATTAGCAACAAGGGTTCATGCTTCAAGACTGTATATCTCCACGCTTGGCACGACAGAAGTCCAGGCAGCTAAATTAACACTGTTCCGTATTGACTAATTCTGCGATCGCGATGTTTATATCGTGTCAGGTGTGGCTTTTACGCATAAATTATGGTCTTTATGGTCGTATTGCTATTGAAAAAGCAGCACACATCATATGCATGCCAATTTTGTACCTTGCTCATATAGAGACTCGCCCAGTATTGCTAGGTTGTCCATTGTACATGTAGACCCATTTCTATACCTGTGGCTCTGTCAATTGCCTAGATAATTGACTGCCAATCGTGACGGTCTCACCAGTGAACTCCGGTAATCCCTGCTAAGTCCCGCTGTTAAAAAGCAAACTATTTGATACCAGCTCATTGATGCATCATAAATCTATCATCATTTAGCCTGAAAATTGCAAATAAGCGTCCAATGAAATAACTAGTTACACTTACAAATCGAACTTGCGTCACCTCCTTTGTTCTCGAAAGGAAGACTACGAATGCTTGAGCATCACAAATCTGTTTAGGTATCTAGAGTACTCGAGTTATATGTTTGATTTACAGTAGCTTTATGCACCTTTATCCTCTTACCTGGATTCTTTCCCACGGCGATAATTGCATGCAGCGCCAATATGGCTAATTGCACGCAGAACACGTTCGGCCCAGTTGTCATTGAGCAATGTGGATTCGATTTTACTTTGCTTTTTGAGCAGATTTTCATGTCTATGGTTCCATCTGGCATTCTAATTGTGGCTTTTCTAGTCCGTCTACCTTATCTCTTGCGACAGGATAAAAAGGCTGCATGGAGCAATCGGTACTACTTAAGACAGGTAGGTAGGTTATTCGTGCCTGAGTAAACCACACGATTCACGTTATTCTAGTGTTTACTTGCAAGTTTCGGGGCCCTACAGATCACTCTTTTGTGTCTGTGGGCATCTGCACCTGAATTTTCCATTGAAACCGCGATCCCAGCGGCATCTTTGAACATAGTCGATGCTCTAGTGATAGCCCTTCTTTCGGGATTGGAGTCCACGAGATCCGTTCATCCTTCAACGGTCCTCACAGTCTTTTTGTTTTTCAGCCTCTGGTTTGACGCTGTTCAACTCCGTACACTATGGTTGCTTCACGAAAAGCGATCTCTCACAGCGATTGCAACTGCCAGTCTAGGAATCAAAACGGTGATCTTAATCATCGAGGCACGACCAAAGCGCAATCTCCTTTTGCATCCTTACCAAAATTTGTCACTAGAGACCACGTCAGGATTCTTGAGTAAACTTGCCTTTTGGTGGTTGAATCCTCTTCTCTGGAAAGGGTTTCGTTCTACGTTAACTCCATCTGATATGTGTCAATTGGAACCTGATATGTATTCAATGACATTGGAACAGAAATTTCGGACTTCATGGGATTCCTATTCAACGTCCACTCATAAGCACAAATTGATCAGAGCCACACTGTGGGCAGTCAAATGGAAAATGTTAGCCGCTGCGGTTCCTCGACTTATGCAGAGTGCCTTTACGTTTGCACAGCCTTTTTTGACATTTCGTGTGATCGATTACATTGATGAGGCTTCAGGGAGAGATCGGAATGTGGGATATGGGCTTATTGGGGCCACTGCCCTGATATATGTTGGCCTCGCCGTGAGCAGTGCCATGTATAAGCATAAAACATATCAAATGATAACACAAGTTCGGGGTGGGCTAATTACGTTGATCTATCCGAAAACTTTGCGACTCAGCAACTCGAAGACCAGTGATTCTGCTGCGGCCACACTCATGATGACAGATACCAATGCCATTGCCCAATCGTGGACAAATATACATGAGATGTGGGTGTCGCCAATCGATGTCGGGGTTTCTATCTATCTATTGGAGAGGAAACTGGGGTTTGCATGTGTGGCACCGATTGTTCTCGCTATAGGCTCTGTCTTGGCCAGTGGTCAAATTGCGAAAATACTCCAAAGACGACAAAGTTTATGGCTGGSGAAGGKTCAAGAACGAGTTAGCTTTACCTCGGGGTTTTTATTGAATTTAAAATGGTTGAAAATGATTGGGATCGCATCATTACAAGGGGAGAAAATGGAAAAGCTACGGGCTAGAGAGATCGCCAAAGCTAAATCATATCTACGGATCGATACGGTGGTGAACGTCTGTGCAAACATGTCATCATTTCTTTCGCCAATAGCGGTAATTCTACTGTATGCATTCACAAGACACAACCTTGCGGATTCGTTGACGAGCGGTATCGTTTATTACGCCCTCACAGTTGTGGCACTGATGTCGAGCCCCCTCGGTTTGGCGCTGTTTGCATTTCCGAATTTTCTGGCGTCACTGGCCTGTTTTAATAGAATACAGGCATATCTGGAACTTGAAGAGAGGATCGACTATCGCCGCTTTCACTCAGCCGCTGCAATTGGTACATCCTCAGTCCAGGGTAGTACCAGTGTCAGTTTGGAACTCGTCACCAAAGCAGAAGGAATTGAGTCAAGAGAGAACACCCTCAGCCCAGATACACCGAAGGCAACAAATAGCCCTGTATTCTCTATTAAAGATGCCTCGTTCGGATATGAATTGCGGGAAAGTCCCGTCTTAAACAGAGTTTCTTGGAACTGCTTTCCCAAGACATTTACTGTCGTATTTGGAGTAGTAGGATCTGGAAAGACAACACTGCTAAAAGCACTTTTAGGTGAAGTTCTGTGTCTCCAAGGCTCCGTCAGTATGGCTACTTCATCAATAGCGTACTGCAGTCAAACAGTCTGGCTGCAAAATTGCAGTTTGCGGGACAATATCCTCGGAGGGCAGCCCTATGACGAGAAGCTGTATAAAGATGTGATATCTGCTACATGTCTCGAATCCGATATTGCACACTTGCCCCAGAGAGAAGACACATTACTTGGTACGAATGCAATCAAACTCTCGGGAGGTCAGTCCCAGCGAGTAGCGCTTGCGCGCGCAATCTATGCCAGGAAGCCCCTGCTTCTCTTGGATGATTCTTTCAGTGGGTTGGATGCTGCCACTGAGGCATCAATTTCCAGGAATATATTTTCACGAAAAGGTCTTTTACAAAGGCTCGGCATGACTGTTGTCTTAGCTACACATAATCAAAATTACCAAAAGCTAGCCGACTCTGTATTGACTTTAGAGTCTGGGGGTATTATCACCTCTGTTGAAAAACCCAATCACCTTCAAGTCCATGATAGGGATGCAAATACTGACGAAGACGCTGTGAATAGCGGTTCAATAAACTCCTTTGACAATGTTCAGTTTGATAAATCAGAGCTTGAAACCGACCTACCCAGCACGTTGCCTATATTTCATCAGTCATTGGTCCCGGACGATTCGGCGCGTAGTCAGGGGGATACTGCAATCTATAAGTATTATATTGGCAGCTTTGGGACTTCAAGGCTACTAGTGTACCTTGGACTGAATGCAGTTTGCACATTTTGCATGAGATTTGGTCAGGTCTGGGTTGGATTTTGGGTGGATGCTCTGCAATCAGATACGACCAGACGCACAAATTACATCTATGGATTTGTTTATGCGGCTTTTGGCCTAGGCTCTTTGTTGTTCTTTGGAGCCTGTCTTTTATTCATGTTTCAAATTATCGTTCCACGATCAGGACAAATGCTGCACAAATCGCTTTTGAAAGCCACTATGGGCGCGGCATACATCTTCTATACGGGGACAGACTCGGGGGTGACCCTTAACCGTTTCAGTCAGGACTTGACATTGGTAGATGAAGACCTCCCTAACTCCACCGTATCCCTGGTCTACGATGTTTTTATGTGCGCTGCGCAGGCAGCTTTGATATGTGCTGGAGCCAAATACATCTCGGTTGTGCTGCCGGTTCTCGGTCTCATCGTCTATTTCATCCAGATGAACTATCTGAGGACTTCTCGACAGGTCCGCCATCTAGATTTGGAAGCGAAATCTCCGCTATTCAGTCATATATTAGACATGTATACTGGCCTAGAGACCATCCGCGCTTATGGATGGGTTCAATCATTCGAAAACACTAGTATCTCGCGGTTGGAGAATTCGCAGCGACCGTTCTATACCCTTTACTGCATTCAGCGCTGGTTGGGTTTGGTCCTCAACATGTTAGTTGCTTTTGTTGCTACACTATTGATCGCTTTGGCAACACAAGTTGACGGTACATCTACGACGAACTCCATAGGTACTGCTTTGATCAATGTGGTGGGCTTCTCGCAAACGTTGAGCTCATTGATAGTGTCCTATACTTCACTAGAGACATCACTAGGGGCTATTGCAAGAATAAGGTCCTTTGTCGCTGAAGTTCCACAGGAAGATCATTCACATGAATCATCAAACTCGACCAGGCTCAGTTCTGTTGACAGCGGCAATTCTATCAAATTCAATTCTGCTGTTGTTTCATATGGGGGGTCAGTTGCTCCATCCTTTATTTTTTCTTGTTTTGGAAATGTGATCGACCGGACTGACATAGAGCTGTCAGCTCTGTAATGAGCCCTGTGCTTAGAAACTTTTCATTGAATGTAGGTGCCGGTGTCAAAGTCGGGATTTGTGGACGTTCTGGAAGGTGAGCTCTATCCTTCTACTTCAATCCCAATATTCAGCAACTCGTACTCATCAAATGATGATTCAGCGGCAAATCGTCCGTCATGTTGGCACTACTTCGAATGATTCCGACCATAGCAGGCAGCATCACAATCAATGGTATCGATATCTCGACTATCCCAACCGAAATCGTGCGGTCACTTTTCATCGTGGTAACGCAGCAACCAATCCTATTCCCTGGAAGCCTCCGGTCAAATATTGACCCGTTCTCAAATTATTCCGACGAAGAAGTCTATCATACCTTGGAGAGATTAGGGCTATCACAATTAGTCCCTTCTCACCAGAAATTTGACATTGATGTTGAACAACTAGCATTGAGCCATGGCCAGAAGCAGTTGATTTCAATTTGCCGAGCAATCTTGGAAAAGAACAGAAAAAATATACTGCTTCTGGATGAGATTACAAGCAGTCTTGACACAAAAACCGAGGCTCAGGTGATGAGAGTTATTCAGCAGGAGTTTGCCTCGCATACAGTACTATCGGTTTCGCATAGATTAAACACGCTCCTCAATTGTGATAGGATTGTAGTTTTAGATTCAGGCGAGATTGTAGAATCCGGAGCCCCAGACGAACTTCTACAGAAAGACTATGGTCTTTTTCAAAACCTCTGGTATAAACAGCAGGATAGTGCAGCTTGATATTATGATACTGGGAAATGTTCTGAAATACTATTTACGTTGAGAAATACTAACGACGTTGTTTCTTGGTAACAAATACTACTAATAGCGGGTACTATGTCGCAGTTTATTGTCAGTATCAATTTCTCTTCCAGAAGGTCAACAAATGAAGTATCAAAMCCCGCCGACACTGACTAAAGATTAAAGAAGGGAATAGACTCGATTTCTTTCAACTCTCGACTACTTCCTAGACCACTGAATTGAGGCCGGGTGCTTTTTGGCTCTTCCCTCTGCATTATCAACAACGACAACAACATAGAAGAGTGCTTCATTTATAGTGATAGGCGGATCATGGAAACTTTCATCAGGTAGGATATTGCATTTCTATGAAATTTACATGTTTTTGGAGATTCAATCGTTTCGTTTATAAGCTCGGATATAATCATTGAAAACTTGCAGGAAAAGGTCATATACGAGAGAATTTAGATTGACTATTAACCTCAAATGGTCACATTTCCAGTCCATGTACTAGGGCTGGACTCTCTGGATTTAAGCCATAAATGGGCTGTCCAATCTCACTAGCAAAAAGTAGACAACAAAGTCTCCGGCATCTTTTCCACTAGCTATCTTTAACTGTCAATGATTGGACATAATTCGTCATTTCTGCTTAGTTGACCTTAAGCAGATGACTTCTCGTAGGCGGCATCAGCATCACTGCGGCGGATAGAAGACTTCTCATAAGCAGCGTCGGCATCACTGCGGCGGTCATTGGAGGATTTCTCATAAGCAGCATCGGCATCACTGCGGCGGACAGAAGACTTCTCATAAGCAGCGTCGGCATCACCGCGGCGGGCGTTGGAGGATTTCTCATAGGCAGCATCGGCATCACCGCGGCGGTCATTGGAGGATTTCTCATAAGCAGCGTCGGCATCACTGCGGCGGGCATTGGAGGATTTCTCATAGGCAGCATCGGCATCATTGCGACGCACAGAAGACTTCTCGTAAGCTGCATCCGCGTCACCATTAAGGATCACATCCCGAGCGACATTCAGCCCTAAAACAAATTATAAGATAACTTATCTACATTATCAAAACTGGAGGGGATGCAAACCGTCACGAGAGACTGCCGGGGTAGCTGAGGTCAATGTGACATACAATGCCACCAAGGCGGTACTTAGGAATACAGTTCGCATTTTGAAACAAGATTGCGGGCTCTATTGGTATTCTTGGTAGAGCGAGAAAGTTGGATGAAATTGAGTCGGACAGTTATATGTTTCTTGTGCAGTTTGATGCGAGCACTCACAAAGGACGATTGAATTGACGAACGGGAAAATGACTCCTTTATAATCTCAAGATTTTTTAACGCTTCCAAATGAACATGCGAATAATCTTCGACAAACCCACCACACGTCGTAATCTGTTCAGAGTCATTTCTGGAGACGACTCATGTCGGTGATGGCATCGTGCTTTCGGATGGCGTGAAATGAGCTAGTATACTACACCTGTGTCCTCTGGCACCTTCCCTGACGGGAATATGTGTCGCTATCCAGTGAAAGCCCTAGTCCCATCCATCTATGCATGACCATTAAATGCAGGGTTCTTCGGCGAGTATATGTCTACATTCATTTACAGTCACAAATTTGGAAACTGGGCTTCGGATAATACAATCCGGCGGCCCGACAAGACATCATTCACTGTTGAGCTGTCGCAACTACCCCTGTCATGTTGCGCGTGCCGATCGTTGCTCGCTTATGTTATTTCTCCATGTGTTGTAAGGAGGCTTTATAGTACTAAGCTTTTTGCTGTAGCCTAGATCTGATTTATCTCTAATATCTGGGGTTTGAGCATTTTCATCCCTAAATCCACTTTACACCTGCTTTGAGCAACTTTTGCCCCTTTCAAGATGAACGCTGTCATCAAGAATGGTCAGGCAGGCCGACTCGTCATCCCCCTGCTGTATTTCGCAATATTCTTTTTCTTCTTCGGCGAGAATATTCAGCAAGCGCCACGAACAAAGATTTACGAAACCATACTGTGCCTGCAGCAAGGTATTTTTCCTGCTCCTAGCACGGAGCAGGAGAATCCCCAGTGCAAAGTCTCAACAGTACAGTCTGAATTAGCAGCATTGAAGGGTCTCGAAAGGTTGTTTGGGATCATACCAAGTACGTTTCCTGCACATTTAACCGTCAACGGATCAAATAGTTTCCAGTTAACAACTCAGCCATTCTTGCCGTTCCATACGGCATCCTTGCAGATCGGTATGGACATGTTTTTATTATGTCGATGGCACTGCTCGGCGTTCTCCTGGAGGAGAGTTGGCCTTTCCTAGTATGCAGGTTTGCAGACAGAATCCCTGTTCGCTTCATTCTCATGGGCCCCATTTTCGAGATGATTGGAGGAGGGACGGCGATTAGTTCGACAATGATGCATGTTGTTGCAACACGCAACTCCACAGACGAGAACAGAACATTTGTATTCTGGTCTATTCGTGCAATATCTATCGCTTCTGCCGTCATCGCAGAGGGTCTAGGTGGCTTCCTCATGGCGAAGTCCGCATGGCTGACCTGGTTTGTCGGGCTGATTTCCCTGTTTCTATCTTTCATCACCAGTCTGTTAATCTCAAGAGTCAGCCCTCAAATGACCTCTTCGTTTAAGTCTAATACTTCTTCATCAACCTCGATTGGGTATGGCACGATAACGACGCAGGCTGAGAATGATGCGAATGTATCCACCACAGACGGGAAAACGACCACGTTGTCACGCAGCTTGCGTATGTTGAACGAGGTCAAACAAGGCTTCGGAATTGTTCTCAGCAATATACCGCTACTAGTGCTGCTCGGAGCAGCCTTTTCTGCCCAATTGAGTGACGATGCATCCCCAATGATTTTACTACTCTACATCACCGGGCGTTATCATTGGAATTATTCAAACGTACGTATTCACTCTAACACTTGGTTCTACGCTAATGCAATAACATCTGAAGGCTACCTTTCTATCAGCAATAGCAGACAGCATCCAATTCGTTGTGCTTGTCGTCATACTTCCATATGTCCGACTGTACCTGGTTGCATCTTGGAAGTGGGCCGGTTACAAGTGTGACTTGATAATTGCTCTAGTCGGTGTTTATTTCTTGACATTAGGTACCTTGATGCTTGGTCTTGGTTCTTCCGTTGAACTAGCAATCATCGGTAATCTTTCACCATTTCTCTCACTTGCCGCATATAGATTTCGTTTACTGATACCAAAATCCTCAGGTCTTGTTTTGACATCGTCGGCGGGAGGTGTTCAAGCAGCAACGCGATCTCTGATCACGGAGAAAATCCGAGAAGAGGATATTAACGTAGTTTACTCAGTCTTCACGATTCTCCAACGCATAAGCTCAGCTCTGGCTGGGCCTGTCTACTCTTCGACTTATGCTGTTGGCGTGAAAATGGGTGGGGACTGGTCAGGATTGCCATTCTTTGTTGCGAGTATGACTGCAGCTATTTCAGCTGTGATGTTACATCAAGCGCAAAGTCCATCCAATTATGAACCTGTGCTGTCGGAGGGGATAGATTCAGAAGATACGTAAATCCATTGTGACAGATACAATGATAGTGGCGTAATTACATAGATCTAACTCGTAATTTCGAGGTTGTATATAGGTAGGGGCGTTAGATGCAGTTATGCATATTGAATTTCACCTTGTGTACGCAATCTGCCTTCTTGTTTACATGCTGCGTACTCATGTGACTGGTAGGAATTTTCGACAATATTACTGGCCTTTATGTACAAGGCACATGGGGCGAAATTGTTCTAAGCCTGCATTGATTGCATCCCTGAGTCATTAGACAGCAGAAAGAGGGGGTGCTTCACCTGCTGGCCTCCTGCCCTACGGATTTCACTTTTTCATTGTGGTTGTCCACCTCGATAATCAAGCATTATGCTAAAATTCTGAGACGTATTCGGAAAGTCATTGAACGATGGCTGAAGCAGCAGAATATAACTGCTCTCTGAGCGACGACAGTCCGAATGAGAATGAAGCATTTCTGCTATCCGAGAAGGGATGCGAGTCCCGATGGGCAAAGCAGAGTCGTTGGTGGTCTTTTTCAAGAAGTCTTTCGGTCCCGGTTTGGGTTGTTCTTCTATTCCTCGTACCTTGGATAATGATGGGAATATGGGTAGTCCAAGCTTTTGCTGCACAGCTGAACAACAGCGTGAAGCACGTTTACTGTAAGTTCTATATTTGCTATTCATACTTGATACGGCCCTTTAACAATCTTGTTAGCTCCTGCACACGAGGTCATTTCATATGTTCCGGTCACATTTAATGTCGAGGATACACCTGGAGAGTCTAGTCCTTTTGCAGGACCGCCTCGAAAAGGTCTCGACGAAGCCTGGCATGAGCTTTTGCAGTGTACGTTCAAGCGGCTTTCGTTTCATGCATAGTTTCTACGACAAGTTTCCAACGTAAAAAAAGAAGAAATCTGACTCATCAGTGAGATAGATTCCAATGTTCGTCTCACAGATTCAGAGATGGATCGCATCGACACACAGCGCAAGGCCGAATCCGTTCATCTGCCTGACGGAGGCTGGTTTGCAACATTTCAATTTTGGCATGAGTTGCACTGTATTGTGAGTTTCTCAATTTCAAATTTATGACTATCCTTACTTCTTGGCATGGACTGAGTCGTTTCATATCATCAGAAGCATATCCATCGCTTCATATGGCCCGAGACTTATTTCCCCAACGTGACATCTGCCCAGCATGCAGATCAAAAGATCCACCTCGAACACTGTCTCGATACCCTCCGACAGGGAATCATGTGCCGTGCCGATATTACTCCTGTGACTATGCGATGGGGTAAGAAACAAGCAGTTCCTTTGGGAAATTTCTCAAGTCAACACGAGTGTGTCAATTGGGAAGCTCTGATTGACTGGATCCGACCCCGGTCAATTTCTAACATATTTGATCCGGGGTACCTCAACCACCCTATCTGGGGGCAAGTGTATACGGAGGAAAATTTGGAGAATTCTAACATTGTAGGCGTTGTCCACGATTCATGAGGGCTCGGATAATAATCGCGGACGAGCAAATGTTCCAGGGTTGTACTCAAGATTCGCTTAAGGATGGTTATTGAATGTTATAAAGTATGTATACAATAGTCAGCTATACATAAATCTTAATATATTGCTGCAGAAGTGGTATTTACTCCCTATATGGCCGGGCAGTTACGGTAAGACCAGGTCCAATTGTTGCGTTGATACTGGCATTCGCAACAGCAGGCGCCACAACAGCCGTTTGATGACTTGGAATCCTCTTTCAATAGTCGTGAATTCCACAAAGGATGGTCTGACAAATTTGGCGACTGGATCGCTCTGATTGCCCTACAGCAAGCTGAAGGCTGGACCGGATATCAAAAGACGTTTCATTCTACGGGTGGATTTGCTCTGCTCGAAGAAATCGAGTGTCTTTTGACAGACAACCTTGCTATTTGGAAGGTATGGGATTGCCGCGCACTGAGAGAGTATCTGACGGCCAGAAAAAATGCTCTATATCACTTTCGCATCACAGTACAGAAACAACATGACTACAACCACAAGAACTTTAACTATGATCTCAACCACACTATTCAGAGTATGTATGCACCGTCCGCTGGTTAGTGGAATTCGAAAATATGGATTTAAATTAGCTGACGCTTGATCTCAACGTTGTAAGCAGGTGTTCGTGAAATCAAAAGAAACTACTCTGCCGATGAGAAAAAGGCAATGCAGGAGAGCAAGCCCTCCAAACTCCGTCGAAGGGCTGTTCAAAATAGGGAAGAACGACAACCGTCCCCAGTTAGAGCATATAATTTGTTGACAGAGGAGCAATCTTCAAATCAGAAGGGCCGCCATGGTAACAACGTCACCATCAGCTCTGTATCGTCAGTTTGGCAACGTTACCTTCATTTCAAATCACGGATACGTCTCTCGAAGGGCATCTCAAAACCGATCAGATGGCGGGATATCGATACAATCATATTTTCTATTGTTATATGCGTTAGTGGAGCATTCCTGGTCCTATCTTTCTGGAAACCGTCCGACGCCGGGTTTTGGAACAATCTCTCCCAGACATGCTTCTACCTGCTGACCACCTATTTTTCGCTTTGGTCATCCTCCAGAGCAGAAGAAAATGAATTAAACGCTCCTCAATCTAAAATCCTCTGCCGAGTTCTCTTTTACTGCGGTGTGGTGTGCGTGTTGCTTTCTGCCGTGTTGTACCATTTCTCGAACAACATGTCTTCAATATCATCCTTCGCCTCTAATTTCTGTCAGGTAGTCGCTATCAAACTATTGCTGGAGAGAGGAGAAAGCAGAGTAACGGAGGTACATGTATAGGGTCCATTCACTCCCATGGCTGATCACAATGGTTACTCAACCGACCTCACCGGGGATGGGTTTCAGCAGGTATATGATGGATCCGAAAGAATACTGTTTGCATGTACATGTTCTGGGAAAGAAATCTTTGTATATAGGCCCCTACTCCCAAGGTTGGAATAGCCTAGTAACCAATGAAGGTCGGAAAACTTATTTGCTTAGTCCTGTTTTACGTCAAGGGAATTACTAGACTTGGTACCATATTTAGAATGAGATTGGCGGTTTTCTCATCTCAATGCCCTCGTTTCGAAAATGTCCTTTTGCATTTTGCTCCCTTGCACCTACTGTTTTAACACACCACTCAAGGAAGTTATCAAATCCTTGAAGGTTATTCGCATAAGATAGCCAATGGGGTCGTATAAAGGCCTTCAGCTCGGCAAAAGCACCTCAATTGGGGTAGAAATCTGGAGAGTACGTGAGTAAATTTAGACGCTGAACACCAGCTTTGAAACACATCGAATTGACCTTTTCAGAAGGATGAAGGAAGCATTATCCATTACAACAACTAACTTGAGTTCTAGCCATTTCCCACAACGATGAAGCAGGTCACCATAAAATCTTCGAAGAATGCAGCATCAGTTGAGCCCTTAAAAATACAAGACATAATAACCCCATCCTGTGCATAAGCTGGAAGAATATACCAACATTGATCCCGATGAATCAGTCACCTAAGATAGCCGATTTTACAATCAAAGTATAGATCAAAATGCATGAAGTGACATTGCAAACTCCATTCATGCGAAGACAGCTGCTTTATGTACATTTTGCATGGAATAAAAGACACATCCACCTAGCCATATGGCTCCAAACTGGGCCAAATCATCCCTTAACAGCCTTTTCCAAAGCCTCAAGAGCCGCCGTATATTCCTTAACCATAGCCTTTGTATTTTTCTCCGACTTAGCGGGTTTAATGACCTTGCCCGATCGCACCACATTCTCGCTCTTGACAATCACTTTCTGGAACCACAATCCCTCGCGATGCTCAACCAGCGTCCATGCCTGACCTGATTTTCCGGCTCGCGCGGTTCGTCCCACACGATGGACATATGTGGTCAGACTTGTAGGCATGTCGTAATTGATCACTGCGCCGAGGCCGACTAGATCGATACCTCGCGACGCACGGTCTGTGGCGACTATGATGTTTATTCTTCCGGCGCGATAGTCTCTGAGTGTTTTGCGAGAGGAAGAGGAGTTGTTGGATTTGACTATGGTGCCGATTTTGTCTTTTAGTGCTGGATTCATGAGGCTGAGGAGGTGGGATAAGCGGGCTGCGGATTCGGTGGATTTGGTGAAGATGAGCATTGAGGTAATGCCAGCGTCGGATTTGGCTGGGACGATTTCTGAAGGCTCGATGCTGACGGATGAGGTGTCCGATTCCGAATCGGAACTGCTGTCACTCTCGTTATCAGAACTTGAGCCGGAGCTTGACTCGGACGAGGAATCTGAGTCTGAATCGGCCTCAGATCGAGAGTCCGAGTCAGAGTCTGAAGACTCGTCAGAGCTGCTTGTATCACTGCCTGAAGAACTTGTAGCATCATCATCATCCGAGCTTGTCTCATCGTCCGTGTCAACACTTTTTGTGGGTTTCCTGTCAAAAATTGAAGTATACGCAGGGGTTCCAATACCACTCCACTTCGATTTGTTTATTGCGATTATCAATTTCATCAGATGGATTGGCTTTTCGGACCCATCGCCTACAGGCACAAAATGTTCCGTGAGGTTGGATGGCAAGACAAATTGCTCTGTTTCATGATTCGCTCCTTCATCAGGATTCATATTTTTCGAGCCGATTGCCACTAATTTTGGATTATCCAAGCGCAAAGAGTTGAGTTTGGTAATATCGTTGGTAAGCGTTGCACTCAGAACCACCTTTTTCGGGTAAGGTGACTGTATCGGCCGTCCTATTCTAGCCAGGACAGAGTCGCCTACATTGGCAGTCTTCTCTTTGTTGAGTGCAGTCATGAGCACAGAAACCCATTCCTGGAAACTCTCGTTGAGCAGCCGATCGGCTTCGTCCACTATTAGCCACTGGAGTTGACGAAGACTGAACCCATCTGTTTGGCGGATGTGATCGACCAATCGACCAGGCGTTGAAATGAGAACATCAATGTTCGGTCGAGCCACTTGCACGTACTGCGGTAATTGGTCTTTTGTGCGCTCTACCTCATCTTTGTACTTGAGAAGGTCGAAATCTGCCCAGTCATCTTCTGACATGACTTTCTGCTGATCCTGGTTGTACTTTTCAGGACTGTAGACAGACTCCCATCTCATTATTTTCTGCTGTTCGTCCTTTAGAGCAACATTTCCAATGGCAGTGCCAATTCGTAGATTGCTTCCACAAGCTTCGAATGCTTCTCTGGCCTGCTTCACCAACTCCCTGGTAGGCACGACAATGAGAGCACGGAACCTTGGAAGATATTCCCTCTGAAGTGACTGGTTGATTGGGAGCACATATGACAATGTTTTCCCCGATCCAGTAGAGGCCGAAACACACAAATCACCTCGATGGCGATGCTTCTCGTCAAGAAGAAGGGGAATGACTGTAGCTTGTACTGGTGTTGCCTCACTGTATCCATGTTTTTCGAGTTTTGAGACCACGCCTCTATCGAGGCTTATATCATCGAACTTGACAGGTTGTCCATCCTCTTGGTCATATGGAGATTTCGTGACGGGATTTGTGATCCAATCGGGCATTGTAGAGTATGTAGGCTTTTCTCCTGTATCTCCAGCAGGTTCCGGCTGTGGAAGAGGCTCTAAGCCGTGAGCAATAACCGGCGTGCCAGTCTCAATTGGAGCTTCTTCCACATCTTCGGCGACGGGTCTAGCTTTGATTGATTTCTCAAATTTTTTGAGCAGCTTCGCATGCTTCGACTTATGCTTCTCCTCATTTCTTGCCTCCTCGTGTTTGCGTTTTTTATTTTTCTTAGGCGTGTTATCATCTATTTGCATATCCTCAGCCGCCTCATCGGCTCGATGAGATGATTCTGATTTATTCGAAGCATCATTTCGCTTTTTCTTCTCCTTGCTACCACTCGAAACAGCACCCTTCGACGGCGTCTGATCTTTCGATTGAAGCTTTTCGGATTCCTTGACTGGTGTGACGACTCCGTTTTGTCCTTCATGGGTATCATATCTGTTATCCGAGTCTTCAGTTTTGCTTTCCCTCTTCCTCTTCTTCGGCTTCGGTGAGTTGACGGGCGATGCGACGACGTTTTCTTCATAGCGGTGTTTCTTTCGCGGTGATTTTACTTTATCTCCACCATGTTCTTTTATGCTCTTATCTCTAGCCATTTTAGGCGACAGAAACTAGCTCCGGCGCGACACTGGATGAGGATGGCGAGGCGTACGCAAACGGAAATGTTGCATAGATTGAAGGTGGAACGTGTGTCAGAACTGCTATTGAATTTGGCAGATAATTAGTATCACGGCGATATTAAAATGCCCATTTCCATGCAAAATGACTTACCTATTTTCCATTTATAGCCATCACCTCCGCTTTTTGAGCGGGGAGAAAACAAAATTATTTGCGACGACCACAAGAAAAAGATATATTGCCGGAACAATATTCACCGCTCTACATGCCGCCTTTGGTGTCGGCCTTCCTTGCATCATCCCTGATTGGTTCTGCCTAACTGACACACGAGATTGCCCTTTGCAATTGACTTGCATGCTTGTTTATCAGGCTCACTAGTATTTGAATAACTGCGGAGATGATCTAATTGAGTACCCAAACCGGCGCGCTCGTAGAGCAAGCCAGGTTGGAATTTGTTCAATATGCCTTACAATATTGCGTGAGTTGTATCCACTGTATAGCTTCAGGAGCTGCGCTAACAGTCGTACAGTATGGTCAGCGACTTCTTCTTTCCACAGCCAGGTATGTCACCGAATGAGAAAACAACCGAGGGATGTATCTGACCTTACGACAGGTGGAGTTGAAAGTCACATCTATCAACTGTCAACGGTAATTCATCCGCTACCTACGACTCGAATCAACTGACGACAACAGAAACTCATCGACCGCGGCCACAAAGTCATCATCATAACTCACGCCTACAAAGGCCGCACTGGAGTACGCTACCTCACCAACGGTCTCAAAGTCTACCATGTTCCTTTCCTCGTCATCTACCGCGAGGCCACGATGCCAACGCTATTCTCGTTCTTCCCCATATTCCGCAACATCATCGTTCGCGAACAGATTCAGATTGTCCACGGTCATGCCAGTTTGAGTAGTTTCTGCTGCGAGGCTATATTGCATGCGCGTACGATGGGATTACGTACCGTCTTCACGGATCATTCGTTGTTCGGGTTTGCGGACGCAGGGTCGATTCTTACGAATAAGCTGTTGAAATTTATTCTTAGTGACGTGGACCATGTTGTCTGTGTCAGTCACACCTGGTATGTCGTTGTTCCTTATTGCAAAAAAAAAAAACAAGTGTTGACAGGAAGTAGCAAGGAAAATACGGTTTTACGAGCGTCGCTGGATCCGCTGATGGTATCCGTCATACCCAATGCGGTCGTCGCTGAAAACTTCCGCCCTCTCTCTTATCCGACCACAGACAGCATCGCGGGTCAAGCGTCTCGGCCAGCTCCGCGAATTATCGGACCGAATGATACAATCACGATTGTCGTGATTTCACGACTCTTCTACAATAAAGGTATAGATTTGCTGATCGCAGCGATACCACGAATACTCAAATCGCACCCGAATGTGCGTTTTATCATTGGCGGATCAGGTCCGAAGGCCATTGATCTAGAACAAATGTTGGAACGAAACATGTTACAAGACAAGGTCGCAATGTTGGGCCCTGTACGACACGAGGAAGTGCGAGACGTGATGGTCCAGGGAGATATATACCTCCATCCCAGTTTGACAGAAGCGTTTGGAACTGTGCTGGTCGAAGCTGCGAGTTGCGGTTTATATGTTGTGTGTACACGTGTTGGAGGTATACCGGAGGTACTGCCACAGCACATGACAACGTTTGCCAAACCAGAGGAAGACGATCTCGTCCAGGCTACCGGTAAAGCCATTGCAGCACTTCGATCAAATAAAGTGCGCACGGAGCGATTTCACGACCAGGTGAAGATGATGTATTCCTGGACTGACGTTGCGCGCCGAACTGAACGGGTCTACAACGGAATATCTGGTGCCATCAGCGAACTCGAATTCTACGGACATTATCCAGACGCAGGCTGGGACGCCGTTCGCGGTCGCACTCGCAGCTTTGCGCTGATTGACCGGTTGAAAAGATACTACGGATGTGGTATCTGGGCCGGTAAACTGTTCTGCATGTGCGTTGTAATTGATTACCTGTTGTTTGTGTTTTTGGAAATGCTCTGGCCTCGGGCCAATATCGATATTGCGCGTAGTTGGCCCAAAAAACAAGTGCCGCATCCGGATGCCGCTGCAGCTACGAAGGGAAATTTGACGAGAAGTACAAGAGATCGACTGCGAGCTAGTGGTTGATTTCTCTTTGCTCCTTTTGTTTTTTGCGAATGATACCCGTTGTTTTCAGGGCTGGATAGCTACGACAGTAACACAACTCGAATAGCAGATGGTCAATACTCAGCTATCGTACATACAATCATCAAATCAACTATTTAACGCCGCTCACTGGCAACACTCTCCGCCGACTGAGGGGGCAAATCCTCCGCCCCGAGAGCACCCTTAGTACTACGCGTACCTGGCTTGGCCTCCTCACGATCCAACGCCCTCTGACTAGGATTATATCTGGGATCAACCTTTTGTGAATCCCCAATTGAGCGTGCAGTATGCTTTGGGGGGGCAGTTGCGCCCACGCCTTCCAAGCCTGAACCATAATGCTTACGTCTGTGTTTACCATCATGACGCAGTTCGTTGCTAGTCTGTCCAATCATGGGCCTTGAGAAGGCATTGTTTATATGCACATCCTTGGATGTAGCGCCGGGCAACGTGTCGAGAGGGTTTGTGTAAGTCCGCTCCTTGCCGTGGCCGCGCAGAGTGTCCTCGTTGTTGGCTTGGCCGGGCACTTCGTTGATGGGGTTTGGTTGGTAGGAGCTTCCTGCTGGTGCGGTGCCGGGCGGGAGGGTTTTGGCGTGGAACTCGGGGGCTTTGTCGGCTTCACTGACTTTGATGCCGGGATGGTGCTTCGAATCTAGTCAGCCGGTATCCTATTGAAATCAGATAGAAAGATGTTATACCCATTTCTCGCGATGAGCGTGTTGGGCAGGACGGTGGGGATGGAAGGGCTGGGTACCCACGGCGTCGATGGCCTGATTGTTTGGAGTAGACATTTTGATGGTTTTGCAATCCGAAGTATGAACGTTTCGATAGTATTCGATAGTATTTAAAAGTAATCAAGAGTCAACGTAATAATTAAATGGCGGTCGGTATGGCGAATGGCAAATTATATAAGAAATTAGCCCTAAGATGTGGTATACATGACGTCAAACTGAGGTGTACTGATTTCATCTTTTTTTCTCTTTCTGTTCGTATTCTCTGCTCAATTATTAGCAGCTGAGTGATTAAAAATCCTGCTAGAATAAGGCATGCTCTGGATTGGCATAATGTCATTCTCAACCAGTTGATGTCGCCAGACGGGTTGCTAGAGGTCTATCAATTATCTCGTATGTACTTACCATGGACAAGAACTATCAACGCATTTGTCTTGCAGCGATTACCTAGGTATTTCGACCATCTTGACAGTTCATACATACTTTAATATACACTCCTGTCTCATGCAAATGGTCTAATAATCGTTCTAATACATGTGGTATCTCAAGTACATCCAAAACAATACAATCAATCAATCAACAACATCATCATCAATAAAGTAATCGTAATCACCGCATCACCGGCGGTCTCCCCTCCTTATTCCACTTGACCCTACTCTGCACCCACTCCACCGCCTCACGTACCCCCGTGCCCAATAGCGCACTCACAGGCAACACCCTACTATCTCTGACCCCAGCGCCCTTCTCTCCCTCAAAAACCTGCCTCACAAACCCTTCCTTAATACGCACAACCTCCACACAATCCTCGCGGTCCTGCTTGTTCGCCAACACCAGAATCGGCACCCCAGCCACATCCGCATTCTGCAACACCGACTCCAGCACTTGCTTACACTCGCCCAATCGTCCCATATGCGCCTGCTCACCTCTTTCCGTCGTCGAAACTGCCGCGCCAGACGTGAAATCTTCTAGTCCCTCGCCGACATCCGTGCTATCGACTACGAAGATGATGGCGTGGCAGCTCGAGTAGTAACTCTGCCACAATCCGCGCATAGTAGTTTGTCCGCCCACGTCCCAGATCTTCAGATACATGTCCTGCAGTGGAATGGTAGCGACATTTTGGCCGACTGTGGGCACTGTGCGACCGATGTTTTGTGGCTGACCGTCTGGTTGAGGGAGGTAGAGGGCTTTGATTTGTGAGAGCAGCGTTGTTTTGCCGGCGTTGTCGAGGCCGAGGAGGAGGACTGAATACTCTGTTCTCGAATTTGTCAGTAAGGACGACTAGAGTGTATATTTATTAGTAAAATAGAAGGAGACGCACCCTCCTTGCTGGTTGCGTATAGATACAGCGACTTGGCCAGATGGTACATGACTTGATAGTTAATTTACGGGCCGCCCACCGAGAGCATGGTGAGGGACATTCGTCTGTCGCTGGTTATTGAGGTCGAATACAGCACCAACGACCTCGAGAAGGTCAAGGGATAGAGGTCGCGGTTTTGTTGTTTAGTGCAGTTGTGTTGTCGGAGGAAGCTAAGAAGTCGTACACATTGACCGCGGCTAAATTCGTGCCAAGCTCTACTTGGTTTATTAACCCGCCAGTTTGATCATCCGGCATATATTGTTTATTTATTCCAAATATCCAATCGAATTATCAATAACTAGGGAACTATTTCTGCATACTCTTGCCTTGACAAAAAGGTCAAAATTGTCCATCACGCATCTCAACAAACGCCTGATATCTCTTCTGAGTCCATCTCCGACAGTTTTTACCCCAGTAAATCATCGGGGCAGTAGTCATGATACACACAAAGCTCAAAACGCCAATCTCCACAAACACCAACGACAGGCTCTGCGCATCAATCCAGTATTGAGCAGAAAATGTAAAGATGCATCCGATGGTGTTGTTGATAACCGACACGCCCACCATACCTTCCAGCACCATGTCCGGATACGCATCCATGAGATACGCCATGCTCAAATCTCCCGCGCAGCCCCAACCGAAGCCGATGAACCCCAACCCAACGTAGGGCCAGGGCCAAGACCAGCCTCTGTCTGAGCCAATGCCGAAAAGCATCAGTCCCGCGGGCGCAATCAGTGCAACGGGGAACATGAGCCAGAGACGCTGCTCGGCCTCAAAAATGTTGTTGTTTCGGCGCGCCATCCACAGCACAAAATAGTCGGAGAACCAGCCGCCATATATACAGCCGATCAATGCCCCTATCAAGGTCGGCACATTCATGATCCCGACTGCAGCATCGGTGTAGTACCACGGCGCATCGTACCAGTTATCCTCTTCGACGGTGAGGTAGAAGGTCAGCCATGCATCCTGTGCGCCCCACTGGAGTCCTGAATACAGGACGGCTGGAAATGCAAAAACGCGAAGTATCAGCCACAGACGCCGGAGGTATTGTTTGAAGCCGGTGCCGATCAACGTTGGGGAGGGTGTTATTAAGGCGATGCGTTGGAGATAGGACTTTCCTTTCATACCGCCGCCGAATTCTCCGTCCAGCGTAACTGCTGGAGATGTTGAATGCAGATTCGTCGGGGTCTTTTCATTGGAAGCAGAATCGGCTTTGTCGAGTTGAGGCTGACTTCGAGGGACTTCAAGCCCCTGGATGGTATGTTTTCGGTCGAATGATGTTTCCTCCAGACCAAAATAAAAGAGAATCAGCATGGCACCTGAGATGATAGCAGCTAGCCATCCAACCCATCTCCATCCTAGGACAGAGCTGTCGGTGATGAACCCTGCAACCAGGGGCCCTGTGAATGTGCCAATACTGACCGCAAGAACGTACAAGCCCAGCACAAGTCCACGTCGATGCTGGTAGAAAAGATCAGACAGGGACAGTTGCGCCATTGCCTCTGCGCAAGATTCAGATGCGCCCACAAACAGCTGGTTCCAGATGCTGTCCTGTGTGGTCTGCACGCGGGCGAGCCATACAGACCCGACTATCGAAAAAACCAAGCATATCAAATACGAGATGCGTCGACCATACAAAAACGGGGCTGGGCCCAGCAGCAACGTGCAGTACCCAATACCCACGAAAAGTACMCCAGCCGCAACGTTGATCGAGTCCCAGGAGATGCCCAGTTCGGCATTCATACCATTCCCAGCTGTGCCAGCATCGTTCGAAGTAGCAGCGGTAAAGGCGACAATGAGCAGAATCAGAAATGCATGCCAGTATCGCCTCGCTGGGCTCCAGTTGAGCGGGTCTTCTGGAGAGTCGGTCGGTGTGGGGATCAGAGTTATCTCTGCGTTTGAAGAAATCAGCTCAGTCCCATTAAGTTGGAGGTCGTCCATCGTGATGTTCTGTCTTGGATCCATCAGTCTTTGATGCCACGCTTGTTCGGGTGCGTTCGACCGGCGGGATTTATAACATCTTCTCCAAGGATGTCGTCACGAGCTCCCAAGCTAGTGGATGAATCGCGATAGATACTTGACTCGGAGAGGCTTATCAGGACATTGTCGATGTCGCTCGTCCGAGCTGGTATTGATAGCTCATATCACAAAGTAGTTAAATCGTAGAAGGCAATTAATCCTCCAACCAAAGCCGTCAGTGTCTGACATTCCGGCAACGGTCCTGACTCCGCACGAGATAAGCATAGACATCGCGACGATACGCATACACCTAGGTACATAGAACGCAGAAAGGCTCACCCTCTCGGCGAGTCTATCCAATGGGTGCGAGACGACAGATCAGTCGGGGAGATACCATACCCAAAAGTCTTATCTCTGTCTTGAAGACTACGTCGCCCCATGATTTAGCAACATTTAGCGTGGTATGTCGCAGAGGGCACTAGGCTGGAGGAAGCAGGTACAACACAGGAGCTTTCTGAGGAAGTGATAAGGAGTGGATGCGAAACGGGGCAGTCCGATCAGATTGCTCAAGTGACATAGATTGTCCACGCGTATGTGCCACTGAGCTAGCCGGAATAGCAACAGACCGACAACTTAATTTCAATCAAGACTTATAGCGTTGTTAGCGTCAAATGCGCATCTGTCACCGGATGTAGGCCAAAAAAGGTATTGTTGCACTCCGCCGTGCAGACTCCTGTAGTACTTAGTAGCCTAGTAGGTATTTATTTCTTATGTCTACGGCTCCTACCCATTCATCATTGTTACCATCGACAATTTTGACATCCAGTGTCTGCTTATCCATCCACCAATCCAATTCGTATACGAATGTCCACTTGTCAACTCAGAATGGCTCAATCATATCACCTCACTTCCGCCATCACGGGAAATAGTTCCTTAGAACCGAGTAATTGTTGCTCCGGCCTGGCTGCGCGCTTCGAAACGGCGACAACTCTTACAGAGTCTGTTGCACCCGACGAAGAAGCACACGGCGCAGATAGGTCGGAGCACAAAAAGGTGATTGTGGTGGGAGCGGGGATTTCGGGGCTGCGAGCAGCGGCCATCCTGCGCGGCCATGGCTGTGAGGTGGTTGTGGTGGAAGCTCGTGATCGAATCGGGGGGAGAATTCTTACCAGTAGGACTGGAGGGCGCGTGCGAGATATCGGTACGATTATCATTCGATAGTATTTAGTTACGTCTCGGAGAGATCGAAGTAAGAACTAGCTAATCATTAAAAGGCGCCGCATGGATGCACGAAACGTCGCAAAACAGTCTGGTGAACCTCGTTCCTCATCTAGGCATCCCATACTATTACGACGACGGCGTCCCGTTGTACTTTACTCGCGAAGGCCGAGCCGGATCTCAATTCAAAGCGAAGAAGGTCGCCGATGAATTCGCCGATTACTGCGAGTGGTATTACGAGACTCATCCGGACGCAGAGGATCGTTCGGTTGACGAGTTTGTAAAGGAGTTTGTCCTGCAACACAAGCTCATCACTGACGATGAGCGCTGCTGGGCTCCGCAGGCCGTCCGCGAGGTCGAATTGTGGATTGGCACAAGTACTGATCTTGCGTCTTCCAAGCACCTGTCCTATTTTATTACAGAGCGCAACCTTTACATGAAAGGTGGTTACGATCTCATTGTTGACTGGACTGCCAAGTCGCTGAGAGATGACCCGGAGATCATCCGGCTCGACCACCAAGTCCAACACGTTGAGTGGAAGGGGGAAGGCGGCCAAGAGCTCGCAATCGTCCATTACACTGATTCCGCTGGAAACGTCGGTATTATCGAAGGTGACGCAGTCGTCATGACTGTCCCCTTGGGTGTATATCACCATAACCTTATTTCTTTCAACCCGCCGTTGCCGAGCGATATCCAAGAGGGTATATCCAAATTCAGCTACGGGGCTCTAGGGAAAATATTCTTTGAATTTAGTGAGCTCTTCTGGTCAAAGGACAATGACCAGTTCGTGTTCTATCCATCTCCGACCGATACCGACTCTGAAAGCTCCTCTGCATCCTCCATGCAATCTATTTCCAGCATGGGGGCCGGCGAGAAGGACAATATCTTGAATTACTCCACCGTCACTATCAACCTGTGGATTATGACCGGCAGTAAGGAACTATGCGTGCAAGTTGCGGAGCCACTGACTCAACGCGTCGAAGCCATGAAGGACACTCGCGAAATCTATGAATTTTTCGAACCACTATTCCGGCTGCTGCGCACAGAGCCGTACAAAGCTCTGCCACGACTGGTCAGTGTTGAGACCACGCATTGGACGCAGGATCCATTAGCGGGCTTTGGATCATACTCGGCCGACAAGGTAGGTGATAATCCCTCGTTGCTGATAGATGCGCTGGACAATCACAAGGACAGTGTCTTACAGTTTGCCGGGGAGCATTGCACGCTCGTTGCCAATGGGTGCGTCCACGGCGCGTTCAAGACGGGCGAGACTGCTGCGGAGAATTTGCTGCGCAAGTTTGGTATCGCATACACTGGTAGCGATCTGGATAACTTGAAGTAGTTATTTTTATTCTTCAGACGTGATTGATCGTCTGAAAATAGATGTGATTTTGATTTTTTTTACACCTAGTTTTGTCGGCAATGGTCCGGTCTGAGCCTAGCGTGCATTGACATCATTGCCGAAAAAGAAAAATTAAGCCCTAAGAATGAATGCATCTGAACCAATCCGAGGAAATTCTCTATTCCCGTTTCATCGTCGGATTAATCATGACTAGTACTATGTATGGAGGCTCTCCAAAGCCGTGGCAAAGTTAATGGCAGGCAGACGCCCACTTTTTCACCAACTTCTACGTGGATAGGACCAAGGTTACTGACAGAGTTTGGCTTTCTCCACGGACTTTCCCTGCTGGGGACGACGTCTCCATCTGCTTTGAAATGCTATATTTTTAAATTTTTATTTCTCTTTCACTTTTTTCCCCACACGATCGCTCTACACTCGTTCACACAGTATGAATATTTTTATGTCTTGGTGTCCGACTAGACCGCGCAGGTAATGACAGCCCCGTGCATGTCGCATCATTCCGGCCTCCACCATGTCTCCGCCGTCAGTCGGCTCTGACTGTGACTTCGACTTCGACATTGACACGGACACTGTAATAGTCGGTATGTCGCAATTGTATCGTTACTTTACTACCTGCTAATTCATATTCAAGGCAACGGTCCCTCGTCCATGATCCTGTCCTACATTCTGCACGGCCACATCCCATACTACGCCGCCGACACCCCGCATCCGGACTCTCTTTTGCACGCCAAACTGAACCGCTCGCCATGCCTCCTCCGCCCCGACCTTGACGCTCTCACCTGCCATTTCGGTGCGTCGCCGCTATCGTATTCCACGCAGGCACTACCCATCAACGTCCTGCTCGACACCCTGCTTTGCCCGCAAGGCGAAGTCGACGACCTCGGCGAAATCACCAACCTCCAATGGCACCACAAACCGCACCGCGCCGTCCCGCACATCGTCGTCGGCAATGCGCCACAACCAGGCGGTCTCTGGGCTATGGATAATCCGATCCATATCAGCTGGGACATTGGCACGTTGAGTTACGCCGGCATGCTCTCTCTACCGGGGTACACATTCACCGACCACTATCGCAAAACCACAGGCAAGGAATTGGCGGCTTTTACGAGACCGAGTCGACGGGAATTGGCAGAGTATTTGCGCGCGTATCCTGCACAGGCCGGCATTGCAGATGCTTTTCACAATAAGACTTTGGTGGATGGCATACATCGCGTCCCCGGCGGGTTTTACATCCCATCCCATCGCATTCGGTGCAAGCACCTCGTTCTGGCTAGTGGAATCTTTTCGCATTTGATTCAACCGCCGCCTGTCCTTGCGCCTTTGCTTGAACTTACAAAAAGTGATCCGTCGTGTCAGTATCCGCTGTTGGTGGTAGGATCAGGTTTCACGGCTGCAGATGCGATCATATCAGCGCCACCCGGTCAGCCGATTCTGCATACATTCCTGTGGAACCCGAATGGACGGCCATCGCCATTAAAGAGTTGCCATCAACAAGCATACCCAGAATACGCGGGGATATACAGATTGTTGAAGCGCGCCGCCCTGTCATCGTCACACGCTGGAAACAGACCTAAAACCCGTCGACTAGCGTCAACCTCGTTTTTGGAGAGTCGGAATTGGGATGCTATTTACGAAGGACAGCCGAATTGCGTAGTTGAAGATGTGCAGCTCAAAGAGGATCATGCAATCGTTACGCTTGCCCTAGAAGACGGCACAAAAATATTCCGTCCTGTATGCGGGCTAGTCTATGGTGTTGGTCGACGAGGCGCTCTCGACTACTTGGATTCTTCCCTCCGCGCCGAGATCTTGAAAGACGCAAACGTGTCACCCGACGGCATGATATCCGCCAAAACGCTCCGCAACAAAGTCATGGAAGACCTCGAAGTCGCACCGGACGTCTTCGTCATTGGAAGTTTGACAGGCGATTCCCTGATCCGATTCGCCTACGGCGGATGTGTATACGCCGCATATTCACTCATATCCGCATCTGGCGGATGCAGTGGCATCTGTACGCCCAAACAACCCGCTGGAACTCCCACGGGAGGACGCCATGCACTCATGAACGGAGTCGATGGTCATGCGCGACGGCCTGAGCCAAGAAAAACGATCAGCTTTCGAACCGACTACCAGGAGCAGTTGGTCAGTCAGCCACGGAAAAGTTCGTGGTGGAATACGATTTGCAGTTTGTTGTTTTGATTGGCGGACTACTGTTATCTGCTGATCTAGACTAGACTTGTATACGTTTAAACAGATTTTGATATACAGCAACAAACGATGCACATACATTTGGAAGAATCTAGATTACAAGGCTATTCGTTCTTCATTCCAGGAGAGAGAGAGCCTTGACAGCAAGCTCAAAATATGACAAGGAGGTGAGAGAAACACTGCCTAATCATATACAGAACGCAAATTCCTCTAGGTGTAAGTCATGCTTTGCGAGAACGGCTTTCTTCACCCACTGTAGCACCGAATATCGGGCMCCAGCCACAACAACACATGGCAGATGACATTTAACCAGGGTCTAGGACGCTGAGCTCATTGTTTCCAGATATTCTGGATCGTTGAGAAATCAATGCTCGTGATTTTTTCAGGTTTAACTTTTAATATATATCGCAATCTGATAAGAACTAGAAGGTATAATCCCAAGATGACCAGATACCTTATTTCAACAATCTGACTTCGTATTACTTTCCCAGTTGTCGAAACCCATATATATTTCTTTGCAGTATTTTAAGTCGAAAGCTTAGCATATAATATAATCTCCAGACATGGCATGCAGCGGCGTTGTGTTCCACGATTAATTGCCGAAATAGGCAATTTTGTGACTTGTCCGCTGATTAGCCCTAACTTTGCTATCACGAGTGACAATTTATATAGATGTGATGCGATGCTATTTCTGATTTGAAATAATAGTCGGCGGGGAGTCTGATACATGGATACATTTACTCCCGGGGTTCCTTGCATGTTGTACTTGTTTTTAAGATTTGATGATATACAGTTACAATATAGCGAAGAATTTTCTAAATCAACTTTCATCGCTTGTTGAAATCTATCCAATCACTTCTCAGGGTTGACTATCGAAAGGGAATCAAAAACCTTGGAGCTCCAGTTTCCATATCTTCAGGACTAGTTGTTTCCCGTAACACTGGCAAGAATTGTGGTAGGTATTCTAAAGGCTCTATATCCATTGCACAGTTATATCTAAAACCGGTAATCTGCATGCCATGGAACTAAGTAGTAAATTTCGCTATCTCTCCCTATCTCCCCTTTTCTTTGTTGAATAGGTACATCCTGAACTTGGAGCATTGCTGCGAAGCGACTACGAAGGATGTCTGGAGGAGGGAAGTCTGGTTCACATGGGTATTTTCAGAATTCCGTTCGAAAACTGCAAATATACTACAATCATGCCCACCAAACTTACTGGCAGATGTAGAGATAAACGGGACGCTGTGAGAACTCTGAAATAGACAAAGAAGAACCGAGTAACAAATAAGATAACGTGATTCATTCTCTGTAGCTTTAGTTCACTCTCATTATGGCTCTATTCTTTTTCCAATGAAAGTAGGTGAATTATAGTCTATACTATAATTTAGACGAAATGCTGAAAGACTAGATCAAGACACGACCATGACCCTAAAACAACAATGGTTGTGTATAGGAAAAGGCTGACAATATCTTTCAGAGCCGGTGTCTTTCCAAGAATTACATTCATTCCGTCCTCAACTTTTGAGTAAATCAATTATTCACTTCTCACGAGTCCTTCAATAATGAAAAGAAATAATCACCCGTGACAGCAACTTTGTCCAGGCTTCCATGGTTCCTCGTGCTCATCTTGCTTCACATATCTTTCAAGCATGTGAAGAGTACTGCTTTTATCATAATGAGCTTTAGACAGCTCGGCGTTACATTCTCCTTGTGCCCGGCAAGCCCCGGATCCATCGACGGCTAGTGTCTGTTTTTCTTCGTGCATCTTGGAATTAGACTCGACCCAAGTTCCTATGTGTTGCAAATCGGCCGTTCGGGTTCCAGATATCTGCTTCTGACCGCTTGCGCTGGGACCATCATGGTATCTGGCATATACTTAGCACTGAGTACCTTAAAAATGAATGACATCCATAGGTGTGAGATATAAAGAAGCGTATAAGCCAGAAGCGATAGAAGGAGAGGAATCCTATAATATCGCAAACAAGTACGGACAACAAATTGAGACAGGAGCAAAAGGAAGGAGAAACATACTGCTTCCATATGTAGTAATCGACGCCGGTCCCTTCAACTCTTGTCATTGTAATGTATGTTGTAGGAGGGGTTCAAGTAGCTATAGGCTCACAAATGATCAGGCTTTGATTTCTGAATGCACATAACAGTACTAACATTAACGTGCTAGAAAGTAAATCAGACTTGGAGAATATAAGACTGGCTGCTGACGCCATGCGCAACGGGATAGAGAAACGAAGATAAACAAGTAAGAAGAGACAGAGAAGGTTCTACTTTATACCTGGGCATGCTCAACTCTTTTCACGGGACTCATCACTCTAGCCTCTGCCCCCGGGTCAGATTTGACATGATTTTAACCTTTCTATGAACTAGCTCATTTTCATGACCATATTGGCTCGGKTGGTTGATGTTATTTTTTAAACTCTGCTGTCTAACTGGGCTGAGATTTTTTAGTCTCTTTCATCACTGTTACTTGCTACTAAAGATACGATCGATGGCAGTTACCGAACCACCCTCGAAGCCTTGTTGCCGATTGGTTGCCACATAAAAAATGGCACACGCGACATGACAATATCAACTGTTCAGATCGTAATTATGCTTTTTACACCCTGGTGAGGCCGAATGTGACGTATTACTTGGGGTTGGCGACCTGATACGATATCATGTTAGTATCGCCCCTACGCAGTAGTTCCTATACTCAATGATGGGAATACTCTATGCGGTTTGGTGTCGAATCACAAATGATAGCAAGCTCGAGCTTTGATTCATGTAGAAATCCGTTCAGATTTTTTGAAAGTCTGTGCGTATGTTGGGCCAAACACGCCATTAACATGGGATGAAGGACTGTGCTAATGCATGAATCGCTGCAATTACAGTGATTCGTGCATTAGCGTAGCTGCCAATCGGGTAGTCTCTGATTCGCAAAAGAAGGAGGATTGTCTCATTGGGCACTTGGCTTGTCATGTAAAACTGACAAGGCTGGATGGATAATATAGGGCATGGCGCGGATATCTGCCCCGCAAAATTAGACTACTCAATCTGTACCTCGCCTAATCAGAACGAGGTTGACTCTGTAACTTCTGGAATGTTTATCCCAACAGCTGTATCAATTAGGCTAGGTTGCTGCAGTAGAAGCCACGCCACAGCTTCTAACGCGCAAACTCTATGTACAAATTCGTCCATTCGGTGAAGTATTTACACTCTATGGCTTGGAACTACTACAATTGTGGAAAGGAACTCCCTCCAGATTTTACTGTCAGGTGCTGATTTCTTACGGATTTTGGTTACTCAGACGAGGCTAGACGAGCCTTGAACTGGGATTGGACAAAGAGAGAGTAGTCGTGATCTGAAATACAAAAAAATCTTGCTAAATAGCCCTGTAATTGCTTCGCAATCAGCTGTTCCGGACAGAAGTAGAAACCGGTGTATATGTCATTTGTCCAATGCGAGACTCTGTCATTCGTAGGGGCGATCTATGTGATTTCTGTGAGCACTTTCTCGTATACTATGTGGCATTCACTTTAGGTTTCAATCTAGAGTTCCATAAGAGAACGGCACTAACTCCAAATATTTAGCTGAGATTCCAAGTCGTTGGGGGAGAACCCCATACCCTTTCCTTCTGAGATAGCGGATTTAGCCCGTGTGAAGATCATACTGAGGAATCAGGCGCTAATAGCCGTCAACAAGTGAGCAGATACTAGGATATTTGAGCAGGAACTAGTATCGTGTATGCAATCACACGCGTGCTGATTTGTGTAATTCGCTCCTGTATTTTTGGTCATACGTGGAAGCAAGATTATCTACGCCCTGGACATTGATGTCAACTCCCTCATGACAGAACGTCCAATTACAAGTCCGACTATAGAGACTGATCAGCATGCAATTCGGCGTGTGTCATGGCCTCAATAAACTCTGTTACTTTCATCTATCATTGCAAGCAACTTTGCGCCGGATGATACACTGTGGCAACATTAAATGGTTTCCACCTAACCGGAGCCACCAACCCTATTTATACCGAGGCATGTATGCCCTGCATTCACCGTTTCCGAGTGCTGTTTGCTTTTATTTTTTAATTTCCTCTTTGACAGCCAATCAAGCATAAATTGAAGATGTAATCGCTTACGCCTCTGGTGCTTTGTTATCCGGGTTTCTCTGTTTTTCCTTGCTGCACTCTGCCGAAGCCCGAAGGGTTGTCCATAAGCTGTCTAGTAGGTCCCGATATTTTAGACTGCACCGTACTTGGATATGAGACGTTAATCTAATAGTAATTTGAAATTGGACCAACGAGGTGCCACCATGAAGCGCCGGCTAAGGAACAAAGGCAAGTGGGCACCAAAGAAAATTACAGGGATGTCCCCAGGCAGCAAAGTAACCTTGTAGTTTGAATAAAAAGTCCTAGCTAAAGGCTCCTTTTCATGTATCTTGACATTCTCATGCCTAATCGTCCAATCGAAGCAGCGATAATTAATCCAGTTGATACTGTTTGTAAAAGTGCGGACATAGAATGGATATACAAGCCAATGTTAGAGACCGTGCTCGCCCGGCCACGATCCCAGAAAATATCTTTCTCTTTATTCCAAACCTTGTCGGTAAGTTTATGTCTGATATTGAGGTGGCCTTGAATTCTAACATTCTAGGATATGCACGCATTGCCCTCGCTGTCACATCACTTTATTTTATGCCAATTCATCCTCGAACATGTTCATTCCTTTACAGTGTGTCCTGTCTCCTGGACGCCGTAGATGGCATGGTAGCACGAAAATTCAACCAATCCACGCAGTTTGGAGCTGTCCTTGACATGACCATTGATCGATGCACTACGTCATGTCTTTTGGTCTTTCTAGCAATCGCTTATCCTAAATGGAGTATCCTATTCCAGGGCCTAATCAGTTTAGACTTTTCAAGTCACTTTATGCATGTTTATGCTACGTTGGCGATGGGAACGGCCAACCAAAGCCATAAAAAGATTAATGAGAATCGCCCCTGGGCGATGAGGATATATTACTCTAATGTGGTATGCAGGTGTTGAATTTGTCTTGTAGGTCAAGCTAACATGTCGGTAGATTGTGCTTTTTGCCGTCTGTTTGTTCAATGAGCTCTTTTTCATCACTCTTTACCTCGTATCCTTCTCATTACAGACTCAACCAATAGAAGCAACTTCCTATATCTGGTACGTCATTGGGGAACATACTACAATAAACGAAATGTTGACCATATATAAACATAGGCCCGAGTTCGAACCTTTTACAACTTCACGGATAGTTTTGTATATCTCTGGCTTTTTCATGCTTTTCAAGCAATATGTCAATATCCTCCAGATGATCGAGGCATGCAAATGGATTGCTGAAGGGGATATCGAGAAAAGGAAACAAATCAGCGCCTTTGATCGAACTCAAAAAATGCAGTAATAATACTCGCTTTGACTGTTTCAAAGAGAAACTACCTACGACCAGGTCGATTTTTGATTTCTGTTATGAGAATAAACTCTCATGTATTTGTTTCTACGTTTTTCTTCCATTTATTCTCAGTTGTATGCTTATATGACACATACATGTAATGTATAATACCTAATAGACGCCTAAGCCTAGTGTACGTGATAACTTCTGAACCTCGAAATTAAACTGTTACGAAGGATAGCAAGTATATATTGATTCTGACTACATACGTCGATCTTCAAGCTGCAGAGTAGGTATGAAGGTTGTTTTCACCTTTCACATCTTTCATTCCTTACCCTCGGCATCTTCGGTAGTGATTGCAAAGGTATTAGAGCGGAAAGGCTCAACATGTGTCTCTGAGAATTTACGAGCGCCGACCTTCTGCTCAAAGAGGATATCAAGCTCTGCAGGAGTACGTCCCTTGGGCTCAGGTAGACGGAAGAACGACCACAGAAATGACAACAGACAGAAAGCAGCCCAGATAAATCCACCCTTGCCCCTGAGATTCCATGCAGTTGGATTGAGGATAGGCGGATTGAGGAAATTGGCGATGATACTGGCGATATTGTACGAGTTGCGGGCAAGAACGGCACTCTTGATGCGAAGACGAGTGGAAGGAATTTCAGAGACCAGACAATACCCAACAGGTCCAACGGTGAGATCGTAGGTGAAAACAAAGATAAGCATCATGGCAGCAGATGCATAGCTGATCCCGGCTGATGAGTGAGGGATGCCCATGAAACCGACAATGCAAAGCGTCGTAAACATGATGGCTAGACCAGCGACGTAGAGCGTTCGACGGCCGACACGCTGCATGATGAACCATGAACAAACAGTCCCCAGCCATCCAATGGCGTTAGTGCCGAGTCCAAAATCGAATGACTGATTAGAGCTGAAGCCAACTTGCTGGAGGAAATACACAACATTTCCACCGTACCAGACACCGCAGAACACCTGGATCATCCAAACGCAGCATACAATTTCAGTGCGTCGCAGATTCACGCCGCGGAGGCAGTCCCAGTATGATACACCTTTACGAGTGAGCTCTTCGTGGGTGTTGGTCACTACCATCATGGCAATGGTGTCGTCCATGTCGTAGCCTATGGATTCACGTTTGGGGGAACTTAATGCGCGGAGAGAGCGGATAGCGTCTTCGTGTCGACCATGGCGGACAAGCCACCAGGGAGATTCAGGGGCGAAAAGAACGCCGATGATAATAGGGACAGGCCAAATCCACTGAACCGCGTAGGGGATGCGCCAGGCCCATTGGTCGCTACGACCGAGAAGACCGCGGAGCACACCGGTTGAAATGAACTGGCCTGTGACCCAACAGAGGTTGACGTAGGTAGTCAGGTAGGGTCTCAAGATAAGAGGGCTCACTTCGGCCGCATATGTGGTGGTCAAGGTCTGAAAGGCGCCCCAGGGCAAACCGCAAAGAACCTCGCCAGCAAAAAGCATGCCGATATTCTGAGCAAAGAAAAGTATGAAAATTAATCCAATCATGGAGACAAGCGCACCGAGCATTGTCTTCTTGTATCCGAAACGGTCCGCAATCACACCAGCAAACATCAGGCCGATGATTTGACCGACCTGCGTACCGTTTTGCAAGCCAGACTGCCACTGGGAAGTGACTTGATAAGTGCCATTATCAGCAAGCACCCCAAATCTCTGAGCAAAGACCGGGTAGGCATAGAAGGAGCCCAATAGGGAAGTATCATAGCCTTCCATGATGATGGCGAGTGAAAGGATGAAAGAAAACATGATGGCTTTGGGAAAGAGTTTGAAGGCTTCTCCGTTGGTGAGGCCATGCTCGAATTTGGAGGCCCGTCTTGCGCTGGCCATTGTTGCGGCAAAGTCGGGGATACGCTCCGACATCATGAGAAGCATTTCATCGTCGATACCCAAGGTATCCGCATCCTGTGTGGGCGACATCTTTGTTTCTTCGACATGGACGGCCTTGTCTGCCATGATGACAATCAGCCACCCGAAGTTATGCAATAAGGGAGAGAAGAATCAAGCAAAGATGAATCTGAGGAATGACTGCGATTGTAAACTGGAATGAGTCCTGTGTAGGATAAATCAGACATCTTATATAGACATGCTGTGTAACCCAAGCCATGTGAAAAGCTTCATCGCGTTGTGGTGAACTCTTCGCTGAATTTCTCGCTCAATTTCTTTACGTGACTGTGCACACGACTGGGGAAGAAGAATTCCGAGTCAACGGGCCGCAGTTTGCCTCCGCACTTTATTTCGCTCTTTTTCCTGTCTGGATCAGCCGAATGTTGGGGTAGTCGTTGCGGCATTGGCCATTGGCTGGCTTCAGTGGCTTGAGTATTGGCGCTTTTAGGTAACATTAGCCGGAAATTCTTCGCTGGATGTCACGTTTCGCCGCCAGGCCAAACTATGATGGGCAATCAAAAGAAAGAAATAGACCTGTTTGTTCGATACCTTAGGTTTATTAAGAGGACAGGTGTCGAGGACTCAGGAGAGAAACTATCCTGAAACAAGTATGAACTCTATATCCATTAATCGACGAACGATCTATCTGGGTGACGACTATTTACTTAGCAGATAAGATAATTCAAAACACGAAGAGAATCACAGACAAGCCGAACGAGAATCTGCTAGTAAACTTTCAAGAATGGGATATAGCACAGAGCGATCAAGGTCAAGCGCCTGCAATTGTCCAACGCGAACTGTTACGGGACTTTCCTTGGAAACAATCTTCCAAATTTCCTCTTTCAGGTCTAATTCAATTTGTGCGTCGCGGAGGAACTTTATGATGGGCTCGGTGGGCGAGTGGACATCAACTTGTGGTCGTGATCCAAGTCTAACCACGATGGTAGTCTCGGATCCTAATGAACCCAGTTTGATCAAAGTTCCATTGTCGACTTTTACCGTTTGGCTCGCGCTCTCTATATCATTGACAAGAATTTGAACTTGCTCCGGAAGGGAGGAGCAACCTAGCAACCGAACACTCCATTGACGAGTAGTCATTGTGCTAGGCCCAATACGAATCTCCCCAGCTTCCTGACGAAAAGAAATCGCTGTTCGGCGCAACGCAATTTGACCGTCTTGATCACCCTGACCATCATCCTCAACAAGTTCGAAATCGCCGTCCGCTCCGACGACAATGAGGACTTCAAGTTCACTTGGATCATTGCCGCCGTTAGCAGGCTCTGATGCTCCATCCAGCGGAATAATGGCACCTTCACACGCAAACACCGGGTATGATGCGAGCGGCCGATTGAGCCAAAGCTCGCGGTCTCCATCGTACGCCATGCCTGTGAAAATATCGATATAACGACCTGGTGGAAACCATGCTCGTACCTGGGATCTACGTGCCTTTGTATCCTGCGGCGCAGTAATCGGGGCAACGAGCAATTCCGAACCAAAGAGGAACTGATTAGCAAACTGATATGCCTCTTCTCTCTCTGGGTATTCCCAGTACATGGGTTGTACGAGTGGTAATCCTTCTTTTGCCGCTCTAACATTCATGGTATAGAGGTAGGGAATGAGCCGGTGGCGTAGACGGAGGGAATCGGTCATGATACGTTCGCAGCCAACGTCCAACATCCACGGTTCCTTCAGGTTCCACTGATTATTGGAAGAATGCAGACGCAGGATTGGCGAGAATACTCCGTACTGCACCCAGCGGATCAACAACTCCTCATCTCTCACTCCGTGCATATGCCCGCCGATATCATGGCTCCACCATCCAAATCCAATGTTCGATGCTGTCGCCGTAAATTCTGGCTGGAAGTTAAGCGACTCCCAAGTGATGACTGTATCTCCTGAAAACCCGACTGGATACCGATGGCTACCAGGTCCCGCGTATCGCGAAAAAGTCAATGGACGTTTACCCTCTCGGGCGCTGTCTAGGAAATGAAAGTGATTCAACACCCAGAGAGGATCAATTCCCGCAATCCTGGAATGGGGGCCTTGTTGCCAGTCCACCCACCAGAGGTCAGTCCCCTGGTCATCAAAGTGCCGATGTAGAATGTCAAAGTAGGCATCACAAAAGGCGCGATTTGTGATATCAAACGAAATTGGATCTTTTAATGAGCTGTCATGACCCAATGCTGTGGCCATCTTCTCATAAAGCTCTTCATAACTCTGCACTCCGTCGGCTGGATGATCGTTCAGTGATGTTTTCAAGCCTCGACGGTGCAGCTCAGATAGGAATTGTGGTGGATCAGGAAACAGGTTTTTATTCCAGGTGTATCCCGTCCATCCAGTAACACCTGACTTAGCCACGCATTCCTCATCCACGATATGCCAGTCCATATCCAAGACGGCAACGGAGAGCGGAATACCTTTCTCCTGGAACGTGTCCATCAACTTCAGGTATTCATCAGCACTATAGGCGTAATACCGACTCCACCAATTTCCCAACGCCCAGCGTGGAAGCAGTGGCTGAGGACCCGACAAGGTATAGAATGCGCGGACTGCCTCCCGGTAATCATGCCCATAAGCAAATAGATAGCCATCCACACGATTATTCCCCGATTGACGGACAGCGAGCCATCCATTCTTGTCAAAAAGCATAGATTTCGAATCATCTAATGTTGTGAAGCCTTGACGAGCGACAATACCCGGCTCGAAATCGATTCTTCCGTTGATCTCGTCAAGGGTTCGCGCCGTGCCGCCGAGCGTATTATGGGGGTTGCCGTACCGCCAGGTGCTGCTGTGACACCCATAGAAGCCTTTGATGGCAGCACTAAGACCGCTAGGAGTAAAGCTCTCTTTATCGTAAGTAAGGTGAAATCGGGAGGTGATGATCTGCAAACTGGTATCGCTCTCAAGCACACGAAATTCAGGGATGGGTAGCCGGCGGTTAATCGCCAACACAGAAGCTCGATCCTCAAAACTCCCATCATCCGCCCACTCATATCGTAGAAGACCATCGGTCAGGACAGTGAACCGATAGGGCTTTCCTGCGCCACCAACTGTCGCTTCTGGATGCGCGACTGGTGCTCTGGGGAAGGAATAGCGGTGCATGGTGAAAGTATGTGACAACTCAAAAGAATGAATATTGTGAGCGCCGGCTGCGAAAGACTATAGATCATTATAAATTGCGCTGATGGGATCGGTGCAATTCTCGCAGAAAATGAGTGAATAGTGGGGATATTGTATGATACATCACAACGAGATCCCCGCTACTGTGCCACATATCGACGTGCATAAGTTAGAAGAATGATAGAATTCTTAACCGGAGACAGCTACATGCTTTGGGATCTCTAAAATTAACGATGCATATCCACCTAAGGTTGAATTTCCATCCAACCAGGTATAACTATCAACAGCTCTAGTAAGAGGTCCGAGCTAGACTCTCCGCATCTAAAACGCAGTCGAAATTTGAGCGAGAATTTCAGCGAGAGTCTCTAGGAGAATGAGGGTCTCACTAATTACTAGTGCTATTGTTAGCTACACATGGCTATGGCAGGGTAACATTCGTAGATCTTAGATCTCGATGAAGTGTATCATTAACCGCTAAGAAACTATTCTTGATATGTACATATACAGCTCAGCTTCTTATTGATCTACTCCACACGGAGTATTTAATACCCAAGCATTAATCTCCTCATCTAACCCCGCATCGTGAACGGACCCTGACTCGCGTTCATTATCTATCCCAGATCTGACTTGTGGATGATCTGGTAGAGAAAGACATAGTCGTGAGGGCCCCGAAACACCAAGCTCGACCATACGGGTATGCAGAAGTGAAAGATGTTCAGACTTACCACTTGCAGTCAAGCCTAGAAGTTGTTCGAGAGCAATAACAACATGCTCCGGTCCGTATTGCTGGCCACGCATTAGCCCGATGGATGGGACGACAGCAATTGTGTCTAGAAGAGAATGCGCTACTTGAGAAAGTTTGACTTCCTATGAGAGTGTCAAGAACAATGATCTTACGTTCTCCAGACTAGACGGAAGCTTACCATGGAATAAGCATGGGCGCGGATCGAACTCGATTGAACCTTGGACAGAAACGATAGCAAATCCCTCGCGAGATGGAACGGATACTCTGGGGTAAAATGCACATTGCAGGCATCCGACTCGAGCATAAATCGCGAAGCAGCGTGCTGCCACAGAAGCGACCTCAACCAAGCGCGTGTCGTCTCGATATCTGCGATTTGCAAGTCTCCCAGCGAGGTCAGATGATGGGTGCGTGTGTCAAGGTCGGTTGAGATGCACTGCAGCTCCTCTTTACTATATGATGATATGGGAACCGCCTGTTCAAGCGCTGTGGATTGCACCAACTCAGTTTCAACATAAGTGAATAAGCGAACGAGCTCGCAGAATCCACCGACGGAATGCGGATTGATATCGTGGGCGTCGAGAAAGGTCGGATATTCGTTGATCTTTTGCATGGTCATGGGGAGACGATGTTGTATGCAGAACGTCCTACGACATCAATCATCATCGTCCAATTGCAAATGACAAGCCTCAACTCACCGTTCCGTGACAAAGAGCACCCAAAAGACTCGAAGTCGCAACTCCTTTTCATCCCTGCACACGGACTTCAAAGTAGTCGGGTCTCCGAGACGCAAAAGATCAGCGTAAGTGATGGTCTCACGCAGAGCAAAGGTCGCAGCACTCATTTGCCCCGTATTGGCGTAGTACATGTGAAGGAAAAGGGAGGTAAGCAGTGAATTGACGGTAATGGAGTTTTGATGATTGTATTGGGTACGATGCCGTAGACAGTCCTTTACAAAGTCTTCTCCTTCCACACTTGGGGCTTTTTCAGACATGCTCTCATTTCGTGAAAGCTTCAATTGTACGATTGTCGCCGCACTTAGTGCTGCAGCCAGCGCGTAGGATTCATAATCGATCTTCCGGCGGTCGTTCAGTCGGGCTTTCAAAGAATCGATGGACACAATCGGCCAGGTCGTGTACAATGAGTCTTTGTAGATATCGAGATAAGTGAAGTAGGTCCCTAGAGAAATCGGTCTCTGGTCAAGAGTGTTGGTACATGATGATGACAGCTGTGCCTGTAGTTGCTCCAATTTTATCTTGGTTGACTTCCGAGGACCTTTGGGTCCCCGGCGCCTGCGGACTTTCAAGAAGGTGCATCGTTGGTCATTCTTGATGCAAATCCAGCACGGATTATTTCCATCGCATTTAACACGTCGGAGCGCGCAAGCATCGCACGGCACCGATGGCATGATGAAAGGGTGCTGTCTATTGAGCCGGAGAGTAATGCGGGTGTCAGATTGGGGTCGGTCTGCAGGACGGAAGGTCTAGAAGGTGTTGGTTTCTACCTAGTCTTATATTAAACCGCTCATTTGATATCCCGGCCAACAGCGGCTTTGCGGTCCAATCAGGCCGTTCAAACCCCATCAAGCCCTGCTTTGTTGGGTGAATGTTACACCCAACTTTGCGGGGTAGGTCATCTAACTAAGGTTCCCTATGCCATATCGGTTTAGTACACTAGAATTGTCATCTGCAAAGCCGAAATAGCTTGACAAGTTATTGGGATTACACGGGGTCATAAATAAGATTTAACCTATTTTGCAAAACTAGAGCGACGATCTTTACATAGCTAGTCATTCATGTGAAGCAGACAATTTGAATTATCAAAGATGTCTTGGACAGGCGCCTATCCGAAGACTTCTGTGTGCAGATAACTCAAGAAAGACCAACAACCTCATAGTTCCAGTTGCAAATGCTAGACGTACTCTCGGATGCCACAGACTTTGTACCCGTTGCAGTCGCCACTACACTGTTTGAGCTATCCAAGACCTGGATGTACTGGCCGCTGCCCACCTGGAGGCCAGGAACACTATTGTAGTTCAATCCAGCAACACCGGGGTAGCTGCCGATTAGCTGAGAATTGCTATAAACATTAATCGTATAGCCGGCAGAGGGCAGGATGACGGCAAAATTCACGGCATCGAGGGCAGATTGATAGTTGGAGATGGTAGACGAGCAGCCTGCAGTGGTTAGGAGCGTACGATACCAAAGCGCACCAACAGGGGCACTGTTTGGAGGGGTTATCTGAGAGATGTCCGTGGCTCCGGCTTTGTAGGCGCTAATGAAAGGGGTGATTATCTGCAACCAGCCCTTATGATCAAATCCATCAGCGTACGTTCCGATGGAGGTTCCATCGATCTGCTCAGCCCAGAAGTCGCCAA
This sequence comes from Talaromyces amestolkiae, assembly GCF_001896365.1. Taxonomy (NCBI): domain Eukaryota; kingdom Fungi; phylum Ascomycota; class Eurotiomycetes; order Eurotiales; family Trichocomaceae; genus Talaromyces; species Talaromyces amestolkiae. The sequence goes on along the minus strand of NW_024468042.1, from coordinate 369,483 downwards.
CGTAGTGACTCTCGCCTGCGTCATTCCAGGTAATTACTTCGACAAAATCGGGCTGCAGGGTCAAAATCTGTTCCATGCGCTGAGGTAGGTTGTCTTCGCCGATGCGGTACCAGTCTTGACCGGAGCCGAGGTATTTGAATTGGAAGGATGAGAGGGCTGAAACGCACCCCAATTAGATTAGCTTACACTCGTAGTCTGTAATTTATGAATGCTCGAATACTTACGCATCATATACACAGCTCCAGCTGCATGTGCCTCAGCCAACGCCTGGGCATCCACACTATCGCTGACATTTGCGGGTGTAGTTCCTGCTGCTGGCCAGGCCGACTCCCAAGTGAATACCCCAGAAAGTATAGGGTATGCACTAAAGACACCAGTGGGATACCCAGAATAGTCGCCGAAATTGGGGACGAAATAAGGGGTGATGCCGTATGTCTGTTCTAGAGGAACGATGAAACCACTGTCCCACTCCGAATTAGATATCGTACCACCTGTATACGTGCTGATGAACGCCTTGCCGTCCACGAAATAGTACGCTTCCTGGGCAACAAAAGGGGCGAGGAACGCTGCGAGGCTGGAAACATCTAAACCCCAGCTCATGTCAAATGAAATGAACAGCTTGAAGCTGGTTCCGGCGGCGGCTGTGAACAGGTAGTTTAGGGCGTCAGTATTCCAAGTATCGCTTGAGCTGATTGTGTGAGTGTTCAGCGCGAATCCATCGAAACCGGCAGCAATGGCGTCATTTACATCTGTTACAGCTTCTGCGGCAGTCATAGAGCCGACCTGTGCCGAATTATTGAGTATTAGGGTACCCTAGGGGGCCGTAGACTGCATTTAACTTACCATGTAGTGAGCAAAAACAGCGCGACCAGTGGGAGATGCGCTGGAAGTTGAAGTAGTCGTAGACTTAATAGTAGTGGTAGTAGTAGGCTTGGTAGTGGTACTAGTCGAAGTGGTTGTAGACTTAGTAGTAGTGGTACTGGTTGAAGTGGTAGTAGGCTTAGAAGTTGTAGTTGTTGAAGATGTAGTCGTAGTGGAAGTAACAGAACTTCCCGTGCCACTCGACATCTTTATAATTTGTTAGTGAAAAATACCTGCAGAAATAGAAAGATCAGACTAGCCAGCACAGCAGTTGTCGAGCTTCCCACTGATGCAGACGCAACACAAGTTCCAGCAACGTTTCCGGAAGCACTGTACACACCAACCAAACCAACTTGACAACAGAAGCCATTGCCCTGAAATCCCTTCCATAGAGACCAACTCGAGTCAGCACACTTTGAACCGCCCTCGACAGCACCCACGCAAACGGAATCTATCCAAGGAGGCACGTTAATCATTTGTTTCCGGGCTTCACGTTCCCGAATAGAATAGATCACTGACCAGAAGCACAGCACGAGGCTACCTCATCATTCTGGGCTGCAAAGCAATACAGACTAGACGGGCAGCATGCTCCTCCACCACAGGAATTCGTTCCACTAGGACAGCTGCTCGATTGCAACGACCATCCTTGCTGGACGGAGCGCCGGTCATGCCTGATAGCTGATGCGGAAACCAGGAGCGGAGCGTAGAGCCCCCAAAGCATTGCCTTCAAGAGCACGGCCATGATTTATGGTAGAAAGTGTCGTCGTCCCGTTTTTCCCGGTGATGATGGCCAAGAATTATGACCATGATGGACGTACTATTTATAATGACTGTTTCCTCGTAGATATCGTCGAAACGGCCGCTGGAAAGCCGAAATTAAAGTAGAAAATTCCGGCTATCAATCTACCAGTTTCATATTTGCCGGCGTGGCGCTGTGTTAACACTAGTCGATCGTCAGCAATCAGCATGTTGGGAAACCAGAAAGTATCGTTGGTGGACCTGGTTTAGGTTATCACAAGCAGAGCACCATGTAACATTGCGATGCGGGACGGTGTTTCTGCATTTTGATTCAAAAGCCTCTTACCTCACTTAGTAGTAGGCTCGGTAACATAGAAACTCTCCTACTCAGTTTTAGGTAAATTAGCAAAGTGCCGGATTCCCATACCCATGACCGCGATTTTCAGCGAGAAATCGAGCGACTGCGATGTCAGCGACGACAGTCTAAGTATCTGCGCTACTTACTGCTATTTTTTACAACCATTTTCATTGGTCAGTACTTACGAGTATGTAATAAGCTTGACGGCAGCTGCATAGCTCCGACTTATAGAACACGAAATAATAACATGGTATCATCATTTATCAAACTACTTACATATCTAACCCATCAACTGCAACTGGTCATCCGGCGGCCATCGCACCTGCGCAAAGCTCAGGCACCGCTTTATACTCTGTAGATATTTCCGCGTAACTTCATCCGACATGATATGGGCCTTGTTGTCGCTTTCGTGCAATTTCTCTCGTGCTGAACGTTCGTGGATACCCACCATGGTGACACCGATAGGCCATGCCCTGTATTTTATTAGTAAATAGACATTTTTGAAAAACACTTTGTATCAAAAGGAGGGCGTACGCTTTTCCAATACTCAGTCTCAGATAACCATCATTCGCGTCCACATATCTTCTTTCCTGCGCGCAATGCACAATCTCAACCACGGCTTCCAGAACCGTATGATCGATATCCCCAGTCTCAAATTTCTTAAACAAAGGTCGCATATTATCCCTACTTTGCACCATGGCATTGAATGCCTGTCGACCCGCAAAGCTCTCCTTGACAGATGTGTCTCGTTTAGCGAGCGCAATTGCCCATTCTTCCAGCAGCATAGTGAAGTACGAGGCGAGTTGTCTGAAAAGAAAGTTTCTGGCTTCTGGATCAATGTCTTTTGGTATTTTGACGGGTATCTTCATGTCTTTCTCTGGCACTAATTCGAGAGTGGTCGGGATAGGGCCTTTGGAGAGTTGTGGCGTAAGTGATCGTTGAACCAGTTTTCGATATCGCTTAAGGCGAGCTTTGTGCGTCTCCGCGAACAGAGTTGCTGGCTCATTCAGTTCTCTCAATTTCTTGATCAATTCCTCATCATCGATATCGTCCTCTTCCGGCACCGGCGTTCCTTCTTCACTTGCCCGCGGCGGTAGCTCCGGTAATCCCAGCCTCTTCCTCCTCTGTCTTTCGGCAGCTTCCTCTTCAGCTTCCCTTTTCTTGCGCGACTCTTCCGCTAACTTGCGTTTCTTTTCTTCGCGTTCACGTCGTCGCTCAATCTCGTCTTCTTCGTGTTTGCGTTTGAGAGCTGCTTTTTCCTCCCGTTCCCGTTGTAGTCTCTCCTGTTCAGCGTTGTATGCTGCGATGCGCGCTGCTTCGACGTCGGCTCGGCGCTGGTATTTATTGTTGTTTGTGGTTTCTTTTTTGTCTTTGGTGTCGCTGGGTTTGGCCTTGGAGATTTCCTTGGCCATTAAGGATGCGAAATCCATGGTGGCGGTCGCGGTGTGAACTCTTGATGAATGAAAAGTTCGCACGAAGCAGTATGCTGTATTATATAGCTTTGATGTAGCCAGCTAGCTTTACTTGCCAGTTGTTCATGACTCGTGGGTAAAATCGAGGTCGAAATGCAGGCAGACTAAAAGCTTTGGCGGAGACGGAACGAAGATCTTATCTGGAAGTCTCCACCTCCACTGTCCCTTCCTAGCTACACCTCACCAACTTACACACCACATCTAAACTTACACAACAATCCCCGCTAAAATACATTCGCGCACGTCTACCAGAATACTGATTGATTTTTTGCACCGCTGTCCTCGCGGCGCAACGCAATATGGCAATCAACCGCGAAACTACCGTGCCCTTCCACCTCAAACTATTCTTCCGCCAAAACGCCTACCACGCCCTCACCGACTTCCCAATCCCTACTCCTACAGGACCCAGCTGCACAAGAGAACTACCTCCACACCTAGAAATTTACACATGGCAGTCGTGTTCATTGCGCGAACTGTCCAGTCTACTAGCTGGCGCATTACCATCACAACTACCCGATCCTCAAGCCGGGACCAGGCTTTGTTTCCGACTTGTATACCCCGATACACGCGGCGCGGCGACGGAGGGGCGAGGGAGATACCTTTCGAAAGATATCGGGAGCGTTATTCTAGGACGATCGGCAGAAAAGAACGGACACGACGAGCAACGAACGAATGGCGCGCGGCGGGGATTTATGGGGAAAGACGTCTCTAATCAAGACGAGGCAGATAAGACGCTAGCCGATGCGCGATTCGTGGTGGGTGACTACGTGGATGTTGCGATTTTACCTCCGCTAGATGATGGGAGTGTTGCGCCGCCGGTGCAAGGTGGGAGAGGACCCCCGGGAGGACCTATTGGGGGTGGCATGAGGGCGTTCAGAGCGCCGCGTGAGAATGGTGGTGGGAGACGAGGGCCTGGGGGTGGTGGCATGGGACGAGGACCACCAGGGAATGGATTGCCGAGTGGTGATTGGAAGAGAGGCGAACGATTACCAGAAGAACGCGGTGGGGGATGGGGGAGGCGCAGAGGTCCTTATTAAGTGAATACAGACCTTCAGTATGAGAGAAGTCAAAATTGAGCGTCACTTACCTACAAAAGTGCTCTTTTCCAAATGCTGGACATCAAAGTGTGCTTGCTATCTGGGCGCTTGTTTGGGTGATTCAGCGACAATATGAATTTGTCGAATATTTTTTTCTGGGTCATATAGCTGAACCGATGAGTAGTGCACTCGAAACCTTGATGAAACCCTTGACTCTTTTTACCGAGACGGTCTTCGTCAGCTGAAGGCCTTACATGTCACGGCTTTTGATTACGGCTGGCTTAGGGATTGAGGAAATTTGGAATGAATCTAGGGGAAGATGAATTCAACTGTGCGATACCATGTATATTATGATTCTATTATGTCGGCATCTCCGCATGTACTACTACTTTAATGAAACAAGTCCAAGGACAATCTGTAGCCATGAAAGAGGTCCTACACGTCTTCGATCCGTCCAGAGCCGATTATCAGATTGTAGTTAATCGCATTTATTGTCTATACAGAACTTTATACGTCATGACAAACACGTCCAGAGCAGATAACGCACTCCACAAAGAACGTATAGCTTTGGTAAACTTAAATCCATTTCTCAATATATACAGGTACAAATTGCGAAGCAGCACAAGACTTCACACGTCTAATTCGAGAACCTTTGAATCGCGACCGTTCCGAACACAGGAAAACAACCAAGGCAATCGACAATCGCAGAGGCGTGACGGCATTCATCGTGAGAACCGCACTGCACCGTCCGCAGCTGACAACAAATCATTCCGACTTTACCGAAGTTACAACTCGAAGCAACTGGAGTTGAAAAAGTGAACAAATCACGCATCTCCATCAAGGCTTATTCCCTCTAAAATTCAGCAATGGTATCACCTCGTCTCTTTCCGCGCAAGTCATATTTTCCCTATATAATCCACTGCTGTCAGTCCATCGCTACGCACACAATTTTCCCGGGAAATTTGGAGTGCGCTCACATCAGTGCTATACGCAACATAGCCAATGATACTAGGCACAATGCCGACGTAGAGCAGAGTCAACCATGCGTTTCGCGGTGTCCATTTGAAGTATTTGTAGCGGTTTGCGTTGAGTTCTGCACATCCCGGATTAGCATTCATCCAAATTCTCGCACATCGATAGTGCCTCCAGAAGCGAAAAAAACGTCGATGCGGAGTGTCTAGAGATAGAATCGAGGAGGGAATTACCGTAGTACTTCTGCAGAGCAGGGTCGAGGACGAGAGCTGTGATGGCGGAAGGGTTAGCAATTGCCTGTAGACTGAAAGAGTTGGGTATATTGAATGAAATTCTCGGAACATACATTTGCTCGGGCCAGCCATTGTGAAAGATCTCAATGGATGACTGAATTGAAGGTGATCGTGATCTTTGTGAGGTAGCGTGCGGATGTTGAAGGTGGACGAGGTGAGGTGATGCCAAGACTGTGGCGCTAGTATATATAAGGTATAGCGTCATTACTTGAGATTATTGATTCCTCTCATTCTCCCCGTAAATAACTTCCAATTATTTTCGCATTCGTGGTTTACACCTGGTATAACAATACAAACAAAAAAAAGAAAACAATTACAACGAGGCGGAAAATTTCCCATCCACCTCTTCAATCTTCTTCACTGCCCTTTGATACCCATCATCCTTCTTCAACCTCTCCCCAAACGCCACAATCTCAGGGTAACTTTCCTTTGTAATAACTCCTCTACCCGTAGCCGCAATAACGGGAAAACTCATCAACATATCAGCCGCAGTGAATTTGGGCCCACAAAGCCCCCCTCGTTGGCTCTCGGTGGTTCCAGGAGCAGACTTGAGTTGGCCTTCCAGGAACGGGAAGTGAACGGCGAATTGCTTGTCGAGCCAACTCGTCTGAATTCTGTCTGCGACCAGACGGGGAATAGGTTTGAGGAAGAATGGGATTGGAGCGTTGCGCACGCCTGCACAATCGTCAGCTAACGAACACCTCGAACAGAAAGGTAACGTACTATCAACAATCAACGCCGTAACCATCTGTGGCATCAAACTGCCCTCCACATAATGCATATAAAATCTATACCTCAACCACTCCTCTGTCTCTAAATTCTTGGCCGCATCTTCCTCCGACGCATACTTCTTCGGGATGAGACCCTTCTCTTCGCCCCGGAAATGATTGAGTAAATATTCCACAATCGCCCCGGATTCAGCCAGCACCAAGGGTTGCGCGTACTCTGGTCTTTCGACTGTGATAATGGGCGATTTGCCTAGAGGATGAACGGCTTTGAGCTCGGCGGGCGCGAGCATGTCCTTGCCGCGTTTGAAGGTTTTGAGTGCGTAGGGGACGGAAAGGGCCTCGAGGATCCAAAGGATCGAGTGTGCGCGAGACTGCTCTAGCCTATGTCAATGATTAGTTTGTGTAGATTGTAGATAGAGATGCTTGAGCCGGGTGGTACCAGTAGAGAGTGACCTTGATATCGGAGGAGGCCATTTTGTTTGTCTCGTGGTTCGCTTTGATGATTGATGGTTCAGGTGAGGGTATACCGGTCTGGGGCTGGACGATTAGGTACGAACAGGAGATTTTCTTATGTATTATTCTGACAATCGATCTAGACGAATCCACTTAATAACCAAGTCGATCCCAACAAATAGGTTTCACGTGCAGTAGATATATCCGGCTTCGTCATGGCTGTGCCGGTGGATCTACGTACTTAGCCTTTTTCGGGTCTTGCCGAGGTCCATCTATCTATGCAACGATCTGATAAGGATAACATGATGAAGATCGGTCCATTGGTTGGTTATTAGCAGTATTAGTCTTCGATCTTGGGACGATTCAATAAATTGTCATTTAGATCAGACTATCCTAAGAACCCCCGTTTCCGATTCCGCGCTCTTTGACACGTTGATACCTCCAGCTTAACAGCCGTAAAAATTATCTCCAACTGATTGCTAAAACCATCTGGCTGAACCCGTAGCCGCCATTGCCCGTTATGGACCATCCATCGTCCTTGCGGTGAACTGGCGCTGTGATCATTTTCTTCCTCCCGTTTCCGTTTCGCGGGCGGTCCAGTATTTGAACCGTTGAGCGGAACTGTAGCGCCGCTGGATTTCTCCAGAATGAAGCCCGTAGATCCACCCGGTTTAGCGCAGTAACATTCGCCGTCAATGACGATATCGGCATCTGGTCCAATTTGAACTTTTGGTCGATCTTCGCTGAGAGGCGAATGGCCCGGGCTGGCGGTGGTATTTCTTGATCCGCCCCCGGCCATCATCATCAGACCCAGGGGAGCTTTGTTTGGTAAGTTGAGTTTGTTGGCGATTACTTGCACAAGACTGCTCACGCGGGCTTTTGTCAGTCCGCGAAAGTCGGCGCGCATTGATTCCATATCAATCACTGTACCCTGTCCGCCGATTTCAACTATCAATTCGCATGGCTTGTCGTCCACGAATGGTCGCGCATAGTATACCCAGCCGGAAGACGTAGATCCATCCACAAGCGACCCATCGGCCACAAACTGAACTCCCGATTGACGGATGTCTTCAAGTCGAATCACAATCTCGCTGCAATCTCGTTCAGGGTTGTAGCTTATCTCATGCGGAAGAAGTTTCTGCTCCAGACCGCGAAAATGTAGATACCGACAATCGCGAAGAAGTTCTGCCCGGTGACTTTCGTTTTTGATCTCTACCGGATATCCTCGAAGGATGTGTAGTATCTGTGCAAAAACCTCCGCTGATCGGTTCGGGACACTGGGTGGAATGATCGAAGGGGGTCGTAACAAGCCCTTTTTCTCTAGTCCCGGTAGCATCATAGGAGGTGCCGAGAAATGAATGTTGAATCCCAGCGTGAAGAAATTGGGAGAGTCCCCTGGTGCCGAGAAGATATCTTTTGGTATTTGGAAGTCTCGTTCGCCGATTTGGAAGAAGACGTCGGACTCGAAAAGCTGACCGGTAAGTCGGGGAACTATGACGAGTCAGTCTATGCATTTGCTACGCGAGTTAACTTGAGAGCGTACGACTGTAGAACTGCGCGTCCATATATAGTCTCACATATTCCTCACCAGTTCGTGGCTGGACGTGGTAGCCTGTCGAACATCAGTAAGCTAGAAAGAAAGATGCTGACACCACCAACCTTGTAAATGTCTACATATTTCGCGAAAGATCACCGGATCTCGGTCAATATAGAGTGTGCGAATGGTTGCATTCTGATCTGTTCGTTGAAGCTGCTCTTCAAAGAATGAGGAAAAATACGACGGTGCTCTAGGCTTTTCAGTCCAATGGTCTAAATTCGTACCCGGAATTTACAACTGACCGTCAGAGGCTATTGACGCTCCCGATAACCGAAATAGCTCCGATCCTAGCTGTATTGAGAATACTTTTTCTGGTGGAAGGTTGCTTTTTTGTGTTCCGGCTTCGAGGGGTCTTTTTGGATCTGAAGCGGAGGATTGTCTTAGAATGCCATGTGAGACTGTGAGATCGAAGTCGGCCCGATTCTTGAGGGCTGCTGCGTTGCCTTGCTCATGGAGGCCTGTTTTTGGATCGACGTCCGGCACTTTATCGAATGTTTGTGGTGTGCTACTGGTGCTGTTGGTAGGAGCTTGTTGCGCTGAAGTGTTGGATGGTGGCATAGCTGTAATGCGCTTTGCTCCAGCCCGAGCGAATTGTGATTCCACTATCACGGAGAGGATATTTCGAGTATCCCGACGTCGTTTCTCTTTCTTTTGTAAGACGGGAGTTGCGCGATTGTTAATCTTACGGGTGTGTCCACGTTGCAGCTACATTCCGACAGATCAGTCGTACCGAAATGAATGATCACCGATTAATTAATTACACAGACCGTACGTTCAATGACGAATATAGCTTGGAGTAGCCAATCAAACTGCGTCATCCTGTATTATATCTTACATGCATCAATCCGGCATGCACTCCGTACCGCCGGAGGAGCTAAGCTACACTACGCTAGTTAACCATTATTCGACTGCTTCACAACACTACGCATCTACAAAAAGTCAACAACATCTTGAAACTGTATTAATTCTTGTTCGCCTGGTCAACTCTCCATCCGAATTGAGTCGCATCCACGTGGTTACGACCCACAATCAGACATGCGCGTTCTCTACCTCAACCGCCGTTTTCTGCTTTGCCGCGTCGACGATTCCCTCGTTCATCGCCCTTGCTTCGGCTCTTTCGGCCAATTCCTTCGTGATGCTCTCCATGAAAGCCGCATCTGTCGAGTCTTTGACCACCCTCCATATACTGGGCCTCTGTCCATCACGGTCGGCAAACAACAAATCAACAGCCTCTAACGGCAATTTGCTGGTCTCAGGGAAACAAAAGTACACTAAAGGAATCGTGACGAAATTGATCACTGCAAAGACGACATAGCTTTTGTATCCGATATTAGTGATCATAGGCGGCGTGATCTCGACAACGAGAAAAGTAAACAGCCATTGCGATATGACGGCAATGGCACCACCACGCAGACGCAGCTTCAGCGGCAGCAGCTCACTGGGGTAGATCCACATGTTGGATTGCCAGCCCAGCGTGAAGAAGGTTTGGAAGAGATACAGCACGACCGCGGCGGCGTAACCCAGTCCCTGCGTACCGATGCCGACAAATATTGCGGAAAGCAGCATACACACGCCCATTCCCATGCTCCCAATCATGAACAACTTGCGTCTTCCGACACGGTCAATGGCGAACCACGGGATGATACTGCTTAGGAAGTAAAACACTTGCAATCCACCAGAGACGAGCATGGCATTATAACGGCTCATGCCGATCGAGTTTTCAAACACATAGGGGCCTAGCGAAGACATGACGTTGACTCCAGACAATTGCTGAAAGAAATTCGCTGAGAATCCAATGGCAACCCGTGTGAAACCACTGATACCGCCGTCTTTGAACGCATCGCTCCATGACCCTACTTCCTCGGCTTCAATGGCAATAGCATACTGGATCTGACCAAGTTCTTCGACGACATCATCGGCGTCCAGGTGCTGGCCACGGAGAGCTGCCAAGGAATGTTTGGCGCGTTCGATTTGGCCAGCCGCAGCGAGCCAACGCGGTGACTCAGGCAGGAATGGTATAAATACAAACAGGACCAGGCAAAAGACGCATTGAAAGGCACATGGCACGCGCCATTGCACTGACCCGGCGTGAAAGGACATGCCATAATCCAACCAATTCGCAATAATCAAGCCCATGATCAGGTTAGACAGCTGCATAGCCATCATACGACCTCGCGACTTGGGTGTGGTACATTCCGACAACCAGATGGGAATAACGGTAGTCATAATTCCCAACCCGAACCCTGCTACCAGACGTCCCACCAAAAACTGCGGCAAACCAAATGAACTTGCCTGCAAAATTGCGCCTATAGACACAATGACTGCACCGGCGAAATTGTTTGGCTTACGACCTCCCCAGCGATCACCAACCAGAAACTGATACAGAGCGCCAAACATACATCCGACCTCATAGGACGAAACCATAAAGGCGAGAAGAGATGCATTGGGATTGCCGAACAGGTCCAGGAATTCGGGAGATGTGGTAAGTCCACCCATGTAACCGAGATCGTAGCCAAAGAGGAAAAATCCTATTGAACAACAGAAGGTGACGGCGTATACGAGGGGTTGGCCTTTGAGGCCAAGATACTGTGGTTGATCCATATCGCAATTGTCAATCTGTACATGCAACAAATCACTAGGAATACTCCTGGAAAGAAATTGACAGGCAGATCAAAACGTGCCAAGGCCCTCATTATATAGGCAGATTTTCCAAGAGCTATTGCAGTTATGACTATCCCCATTCAACCCCACGATGCTCTAAATGGAAGGCGAGTATGTCGCACCGACTTGTTCGTGCTACATTTACCCGGTTTAAGCATAAAGCATAGTGATCAGCGCTTCAAAAGACCAATTAGTCTGGCTACATGCTAGCCAAAGTCAAAACGTCTGCTTTCTATTCGCTGGGTGTCTCTTTCCTGGTTTTTCCTGTAGGTCAATCCCAGAAAACCTCGGATAATTCGTTCTGCATGTCGATCGGAGCATGTCCGAGATGGGCTCGGAGCTGGGCCTATTGCCGTGGGGGAGTCAGTGAACGTCGCGGAGTGAATGCGGAGAGATGTGGACATAGTAAAACCTCTACGTATTGCTACAATCGGAAGGTTTGACGAAGAGAAAAGTTTTATGTACTACGTTGCATGGTAGTACAGTATATCGCCTAAGTTTTATTCGGGAGTATATCCGCAAGACATTTCGTTGTCTATACAGTGGTAATTGAATTCTTTTATAAAACTTTGTAAGTGTATTTTATTAGTAAGAAAGTTATGACTGAGTTCTGCTCCTCACCCTTATTTGCTCTAATTCATGCCTGTTTTGATTGCGTATAAATATCCACTTAGGGCTAGTATAACAGTTCAGGGCTTGCGAGATGACTTTGTATAGGGCTTGTAGGAATACTTGTCTGAGCACCTAATCAGGGCACTCGTATGAAGCCCACTAGAGGATTTACGTTGGGCTTCTAGGAGTGTTTTCCTGAACACTTCACCGGGGCATTTGCTTGGGAGCTTATTGGAGCACTTGATTGAGAGCTCACTACAGAGCTCTTTTGCGATCTTATCATTTAGTGAAATAATATATGAGAGCGCTCATCGGCGCTCTAAGGAGCTCCATATAAGTGTTTCAATCGTGGTTGATCTGGGGGTGAGGAATTTAACTCGGATATAAGCTTGTTACTTATACTACGTAATATACCTGTGTGGATATCAAGCTTCTATTGGTGGTTACTATGCAGAAGAATGCCAGGCCTATGGCCAATGAGTACGCCTTTGTATGTTCGAACTTCTGTAGATTAATCCTCATCAATCTGCCTCGAAGGCCTAATCTTCAAACCACCCTTCTTATACATCTCATCCAATACATCCATTTGATCTATACTCGACTGATGCTCAACCCACACCCCCGTTCCCTTTCTGCCTCTTACACGATTCACAAACTCCTCGAGTTGATATCGATACGTCGACCAGGATGTGCCACCCGGGTGACCATCAGATTTGTCGGCCCAGTCATATGCTTTAATTGTAGTCTTGTTTCCCCATGATTTCACCGTTGTTGTTCCATTGCGTCTAATAGAATGTTGATCTTCAACGACGATACTGTGATATATGACGGGAGCAATGTGGTTGTACAACGTTACCGTGCGCTGCATTAAATGTTTCTCTCCATCTGCCAGCTTCACCTTCTCTTCGCTGACCTCCTTCTCCTCCAGCTCAGCAACACATTTCGGCCATCCCAGCCTCGGTGCCTTGACCCCCAAGATACTCCCCGCCAGACTGAAATCAGCAACCAACTTCCCAACAGCCCCAGCCTTGGACCTGAAAGTCGCCATAACAGCCTCATCAATCTGCTCCAAATCTTCCGCAGTATTACCGCGATGCTCAGATTCGGATATCTTCCTAAACTCGACACTCTCAACGACGGGGTGCGAATCATCCAACATGGCCCTAACATGCGAAACACAATACGTTGCAAAATCCATAGTGCAACCCCCCGATAACGCGTACCGAAATCGAATATCGTCCTTTCCAAAGTACCCCCGAGGCAGATAAAAGTAACTCTCAGCGCTCTTCACGGGTCCGGCCAAAGGGTCGTGGTGAATAAGTTGCATAAAACTCTGCCACGCAGGATGGAACGTATAATGGAACGCTTCCAATAATACAGGCGCATTCGGCGCCGTGACAGCCGGATGCTCGAACAATTTTCGTGCTTCGGCGCCGTTTGAGGTGCATGGCTTTTCGAGAAGGACGTGTTTACCGGCTTTGATGGCGCGGATTGCCCATTCGTAGTGGTGCGAGTTGGGCAGTGGGATATAGATGCAGTCTATAGATGGGTCGTTTATGATGTCTGTTTTGTACGCGATTGGTTAATGTGTTCATGGATTATGTAGGTGTCTGAAACGAACCCTGATAAGTATCATGAACACTTTCAATGCCATGTTTTTTCGCATATTTTTCAGCTCTCGCCCGATCTCGCGCGGCGACACATGCAATGACGACTTCGGGATGTGTTTTTGCCGGGAGGATTAGCGACATTGGCCTTGATCGAAATCACATCAGCTCATGCTACATTACTGGAAGAATAATCGGTCGGGTAAAAAAACGTACGCGATGTCCGAAGCCCCCAACAGACCGAATCGCAACGGGTTCTCGGCCTTGGGCACTTCGGGCGGAGAAATCAAGCTGTCGTAGATACGACGGAACATGTCTAGCATTTTTGCTGCTTACTCGGCGAGGTACTGGACTGTAATTCTCCACTGTCCTTGAAGCGCTTCAAGAGATGGATAATTATGCAACGAACTCGTCGTCGCGAGTTGAAAATATTGGCAGAAGAACTCGATGAATTATTCGGGTACGTTCTTCTATATATGACGAATCGACGTAGCCGATAATGGACTTTGAGAGCTTAATTTCAAAACGATTACGATTACATACTGATACGAGGAATACGACTAAGTCTCGTCAGGATGTTACCTTCCAACGGGTAGTATATGTACCTTGCGAAGCTAGTTATATACTAGCGATACTATTATACTGATATACGTGAGAACAAAGACAGGAACAAAAGGGAGCTACGAGCAGAGTATTGGCCATAATGCTGATTGATCGGCATTGCCATGAAACATTCTTTGTACGTTTTACCTGCCGCATTCTGGTTTTATGCCGAAACAGGGAGCGCCTATCTCAAAGGCAATTGAAAAAAGTACTTGTTGCTTTGTTGCAGAAAAAAAAGGATATGGTTTCAAAAATAAAAAAATCGCGGAATGTTCAAATATACTCCGTACACCATGCTAGAAGTAGATTGTGTAGGGCTTACTCCACGCTCTGAAGCTTCTACCAATGCGTAGACATTTCGGTCTCCTCTAAAACTTGAGTAGAACCATCAATGATTTCTTCTGGAAATCTTTTTACATTCTGGGTATTTATATCTCTTTTTGTGAAGAAATGAAAATGCCAATAGCCCTAAGTTTGGCTAGCTCGTGCGCCGAGTAAAGACCGATGCTACACATCGTTTTCGAACAAGCTTCCCCGTCGTTGACTACGAATACTAATTTATATACGTATTCTACACTTCTCGCGAATGTCGAGTACGTGTATTAAGCCCTTTGGCTATTCTAGCATAGGTAAGGCTGAAAAGGGCACGCCGGTGAAAGCTCAGAATATCATCAACCCTAAATCAAAACCCTAACACCGAACCCTAGGTCAGCCCTGGAGCTTCCATCTCCCTACCCAGCGAGACGTCCACGTTGAGCATTCCCTGAATTTGGCCTTGAGACTATTAGGCGATCGTATATGAGTAACATTTCTCAAGTGAGGTGTGGGTATAAATTAGGTACGCCTTGATATGAAACATCTGCCCTATATGATACCTCACACAGCTACCTGTGGGCATTGCACTTCAGAATCAGATCGATTTTAGCCAAGCCTAAGCTGCTTACTGAAAGACTTTCTTGGTGCCTCAGCAAGACACCCATGAAACCAGTCAAGGTGGGTATATGTAAGGAATTGCTCTAGAAAACAAAAATATCATTGAATGATAAAGAGCAAGAACGGGAATAACAGCGGAGACAAAAAGATGTGTCAGGGATAAGCCAGTTCTATTGAACCAGATTACTGGTGAGCATATGTAGTCTCTGTAGAATATAGATAATCAGAGTCTAGATCATGTCTAGTTAGGAATCAGTTACTAGACCTCAATCATTAAATCACTCTTTTCACTAGTACTGGCGATCGCAGATTACGTGCAGCTATACAATAATTGAGCAGTAACTAGATTTCCTGCATTTCGCCTGCTGACTCAACAATAAAGTTGTTCTACTAGTCGGTGATAAATGTTTCAAGTTCAGTATGCCTCGATCATTTTTATCTAGTGTGCGAGAACTTACCCGTCTCACGCATATTTCTGACCCGAGGCTTTTTCTTTTGTTCACGCGTCATCGATGGCAAAAGGCGCTTCGAATTTCACGCCCCTGACTTAGAATCCCAGGCAAAAAGTGGCGAGATAAGATTTCTATAGAGTATCTGGACAATGAATCCGGGGAATGCATACGCATTGACTTCTGTGAAATGGGTTCGCACATTAGCCTCATTTCAAGGGTAGGAGCTTTAGCTGCATATCAAGTTGACCTGCCGAGTCATCTTGAAAGTTTCACTGACTCAATTTTGGCAAAGTCCAACTCATATGTGGCAAAGCCGGTAATTGAGTCACCTTCACCAGAGTTATGTACCGTTTCTAATCAGTCAATATCTTTGGTTGACAAGAATCTACTACCATGAGAAAGTCCGGAAAGTTCTCGTAGTGAATCAATTGCTGGCCTCCCTTTATTTATACTATTCTCTAGGGAAGATTCTTCCATTGTCCATTTGCCGAGTGAAAGGGTTTGGTTCTTTGAGCATGATAACTGAGTCATAGCACAGTTTAGCGCACATCTAGCACTCATCTGACCCAAATAGGAGGAAGAGCACGAAGGGACGATTTTTTAGGTCCCAACACTTGATGATAAATAAAGAAAGCCGCCCTTGAAGTTTTTTGAAAGACATCAAGATTCCAAGTTTCCGCATATAGCCTTATGCATATTATAAATCCAACCACATCTCAACAACCATGCCCAAAAACACTATCATACATAAGCCACAGGACTGTACGTGGGCCCATTTGAAACAGGTGGACAGACAATCCTCTTAAGGTTGCTTATTTCGTTTATTGTTGCTTCTTAAGTTCCTGACCTCCACACCGGAACACACTCCCTCGTTACACAAGATCTGCCCTAGTCCGGCGATCCCGAAACAATAGGATCTCGCACAAAAGAGCCAAGCATGCAGGAGATTCAGGAAAAAGCAAAAATCGAGAAGAGCACGAACCAAAAACACACAGAATCGAAGATCACTAGTGGGTAAGTTAGCCTAAAGGTTATTTTCTAAACCCTGCATTATCAGGAATTCAAAATCCGGATTTCTTCGGTGATGCTCGTTTATTATATACTTGTACTTCACCGGACAGGTACAGAACCATTCGTACCCGACAACAACCATCCCAACATGGACAAAGGAACACAGACCCATAAAATTTCAGACCGAGAAGTGCCGTGTTTCCCATATATCATCTACTGATGATCATGATGTAGCAGTGGCACGTTCTCCAACCGGACTGCTGGGAATTACGATATGCACCGGGTCAGCATCAACGTTTTGCCAAATTCTTGTTGAGCACGTAAACCTCAACTGGTTTAGCACTACGGAATTAAGGACCATGGGGATACTCTCATTATTCGGTTAACCTTGCTTGCGTGTTTTCTTTTTCCTTCTAATGACTCTTTTGCAGTGAACATGCTAACGAGCCACGAACCATCCCATTTCCCTCTGCGGTTTCTTTGTCCATTCGCGGCAATCGTTGCTAACCCGGATCAAAGGGAGCTTCTTGTCATCGAATGACCTCATTAGATAGCTTTCTGGATTTTAGTCAAACTAGTTTTCTTTCATCTTGAGACGTATATCATACTTATGCCTCATTTGTCTCTCAACATTTCTTTTCCCATCTGGACCCCCCCCCCCCCCCCCCCCCCCCCCCCCCCCCC